>NC_143063.1:4972500-6222500 GCF_052426305.1 Pelodiscus sinensis | reverse complement strand
AATCCTTCCTACATATCTCCATGAAGCTCTCAGGAACTCTTTGATTCATCTCACAAGATTTCCAGGGAGGCCAGTCTTATTCTGTCCTCTACGGTAGGAAACATTCCCAAACCAAGCCAGCAGTAAGTGGTCTGGCATCATTGCTGCACAAAGCACTGCAGCATAAGGCCTATGTTTATGGCCACATTCAATCAGCATCAGCTCCCTATCACTCTGTGTGATGCGGAGAAAACACATGGCAATCTGGATGAAGGAAGGGGGAAGTTATTAGCTGCTACCTTTGCTGCGAGCATGGCTTTAGCCTCCAGCACTCTTTCCCTCACTCCCTTCTGCCCTCCGATCCGCAGGCTCCAGCAGAATGGGAAAGCAGCACTCTCCCAAGAAGCAAGGTGTGCCGGACACAGGGGGAAGACGTCATGCTGGCAGGGCAGGACCAGACCCCATCCCCCCCTCACCTGCCCACAGGATGGTGCCCAGACTCCTTACCAGGCCTGCCTCTGAACCATGTGAGTCCATGTGAGTCCAGAGGTTCCCTTGAGAAATCTGCTGTGCAGTGGCTGCTTTAAAGCATAACTTTGGCCAAGGGAAGATATATTTCAGGAGCAAACGGTGTGGAGTGATATAGAGGACGAGATGTGGGTAGAGTGGCAGGACAGGTAATGAAACAGCAAAAGAGGAGAGCATGCAGGGAACTGCAAGCGAGGCAATGAAAGAATATCTTTGCCTCCCTGATAGCAATGATGGAGCGCCTGGGGGTGTGCCTGGAGAAGAACCTCCCCCTAAGCGCCCTCTTCACCCCATGCAAAATAAATTTCTCTCCTCCCCCAATTCCATAACCTCCACCCCCAGGAGTCCCAACACACGGGGGGGGGGGGGGGGGAGAGACTCAAGGACAGCCTCACACTCAACCTCCAAGGGCTCTGGAGGCAAAAGACAGTCTGTCTCATGTTTCTGTGTCCCCACCATGGACTTTTCTTTCCCTGCTGTCTCTTCATTGCTTGTATTGCAGAGGCGTGGTGGGAGATTGCAGGCAAATATAGGGTATGTCTAGCTCGAACTAGGGTTGCAAATGTAGGCATTCGAAACAGTCAATGAAGCTGGGATTTAAAGATCCCACACTTCATTAGCATGATCCCTCCAGCACGTTAATCCAATCAACAACTGTTTTGAAAGTGAAAGTGCAAGTGCGCACGTTAGTTCGAACCAAACCCCTTGTGCCGTGCACCCAGGGGCCGGCACCACCCATATGCCGTACGCCCGGGGCCGGCACAGCCCTTGCGCCACGCACGCGGGAGTGGGGCCGCCCAAACGCCGTATCAAAAGCCTTGCTAAAGTCAAGGTATATCACATCCACTGACTTTCCCATGTCCACAGAGCCAGTTACCTTATCATAGAAGCTCATCAGATTGGTCACGCAAGACTTGCCCTTGGTGAATCCATATTGACTATTCCTGATCACTTCCCCTCTTCCGAATGAATGCTTCAAAATGGATTCTTTGAGGATCCCCTCTATGATTTTTCTGGGGACTGAGGTAAGGCTGACTGGTTTGTAGTTCCTTGGATTGTCCTCCTTTCCTTTTTTAAAGATGGGCAACTACATTTGTCTTTTTCCAATCATCCAGGATGTTTCCTGATCTCCACAAGTTATCAAAGATAATGGTCAAAGGTTCTGCAATGGCATTTGCCAATTCCCTCAGTACCCTTAGATGCATTAAAGCCGGGCCCATGGATTTGTGTATGTCTAGCTTTTCTAAATAGTCCTTAACCTGTTCTTTGTCCACCAAGGACTGCCTACCTCCTTCCCAATCTGCACTGCCTAGTGTATTAGTCTGGGAACTGACCTTGTCTGTGAAGACAGAGGCAACGAAAGCACTGAGTACAGGCAGTCCCCGGGTTACATGGATCCGACTTACATCGGATCCCTACTTACAAATGGGGTGAGGAAACCCCGCACTAGCTGCTTCCCCCCAGCAGACCAGGGAGACATGAAGCTAGCACTCCCCCCCCCCCCCCCCCCCCCACCAGACCAGGGAGATGCGGAGCGACTTTTCTCAGCAGACACCTCAGCTTGAGAATAAAGGACTGAGGGAAGTGAGGTGTAGGAGAATAAAACTTAGCTCTGGAGAAATGTTTGGTTAGAGTTTCCCCTACAATATGTACCAGGTCCGACTTACATACAAATTCAACTTAAGAACAAACCTACAGTTCCTATCTTGTACGTAACCCGGGGACTGCCTGTACTTCAGCTTTTCCCACATCATCTGTAACTAAGTTACCTCTCTCATCCAGTAAGCACCCCACACCCTCTCTGATCACTCTCATTGCTAAAATGCCTGTAGAAACCTTTCTTGTTAGCCTTCACATCCCTTGCTAGCTGCAATTCCAATTAAGCTTTCGCCTTCCTGATAACTCCCCTGCATTCTCAAGCAAAATATTTATACTCCTCCCTAGACATCCGTCCAAGTTTCCACTTCTTGTAAGCTTCCTTTTTGTGTTTAAGCTCACCAAGGATTTCCCTGGTAAGCCAATCTGGTCGCCTACCATATTTGCTTTTCTTACTGCGCATTGAGATAGCTTCTTCCTGTGCCTTTAATAAGGCTTCTTTAAAATACTGCCAGCTCTCCTAGACTCCTTCCCTGCATCCCAGGGAATCCTGCCCATCAGTTCTCTGAGGTAGTCAAAGTCTGCTTTTCTGAAGTCCAGGGTGTGTATTTTGCTACTCTCCTTTCTTCCTTTGGTCAGGATCCTGAAATCTACCATCTCGTGATCACTGCTTCCCAGGTTGTCATCCACCTCTGCTTCCCCTACTAGTTCTGCGCATGGCCCCTGGTCAGATCCTTCAGCACTTGTACCAAGAAGTTATCCCCACCATTCTCCAGAAACTTCCTGGATTGTCTGTGTACTGCTGCATTGGTCTCCCAACAGATGTCAGGGGGATTAAAGTTACCCATGACAACCAAGTCCTGTGATCTGAAAGCTCCTCTCAGTTGTCTGAAGAAAGCCTTGTCTACCTCATCCACCTGATCCAATGGGTCTATAGCACACACCAACCACAACATCACCCCTGTTGCTTCCACGTCTAAACTTAACCCATACACTCTCAACAGGCTTTTCTCCCTCTCTGTACTGGAGCTCTGAGCAATCATACTGCTCTCTTACATACAATGCAACTTCTCCTCCTTGCCTCCCCCATCTGTTCTTCCTGAACAGTTTATACCCTTCCATGACAGTGCTCCAGCCATGCGAGTTATCCCACCAAGTCTCCGTTATTCCAATCAAATCATAGTTCTTTGACTGGTAACTAGTGGGGTCCCCCAAGGATCTGTCCTGGGACCCATCCTATTCAACTTATTTATAAATGATCGAGAGAAAGGGGTAAACAGTGAGGTGGCAACATTTGCAGATGATACCAAACTGTTCAAGATAGTTAAGACCAAAGCAGACTGTGAAAAGCTTCAAAAAGATCTCACCCAAACTGAGTAATTGGGCCACAAAATGGCAAATGAAATTTAATATTGATAAATATAAAGTAATGAATATTGGAAAAAATAATCCCAACTATATATAAAATATGATGGGGACTAATTTGGGTACAACTATTCAAGAGAAATCTTGGAGTCATTGTGGATAGGTCTCTGGAAACATCCACTCAGTGTGCAGCAGCAGTGAAAAAAGCAAATAGAATGTTAGGACTCATTAAAAATGGGATAGAGAATAAGACTGAAAATAGCTTATTGCCTCTATATAAAACCATGGTATGCCCACATCTTGAATACATATATGGTCGCCTCATCTCAAAAAAGATACATTGGCATTGGAAAAGGTTCAGGAAAGAGCAAAAAAAAAAAAAAAAAAAAAAAAAAAAATGATTACAGGTTTGGAACGGGTCCCATATGAAGAGAGATTAAAAAGACTTGGACTTTTCACCTTAGAAAAGACGATACTAAGGGGGGGATATGATAGAGGTCTATAAAATCATGACTGCTGTGGAAAAAGTGAATAAGGAAAAGTTATGTACTTATTCCCACAATATACGAACTAGGGGTCACCAAATGAAATAAACAGGCAACAGGTTTAAAACAAACAAAAGGAAGTTTCTCTTCACTCAGGACACAGTCAACCTGTGGAACTCCTTGCCAGAGGATGCGGTGAAGGATAGAACTTTAACAGGGTTCAAGAAAGAGCTAGATAGATTCATGGAGGCTAAGTCCATCAATGGCTATTAGCCAGGATGGGTAGGAATGGTATCCCTAGCCTCTGTTTCTCTGGAGGTGGATGACAGGGGAGGGATCATGTGAGGGTTACCTGTTGCGATCCCTCCCTCTGGGGCACTTGGTATTGGCCACTGCGCAGACAGGTTACTGGGCTAGATGGACCTTTGGTCTGACCCAGTGTGGCTGTTCCAATGTTACCTATCCCATAAGACTTAGTGCTTATGATGGAAAGACCATCCACTATTCGATTAGCTGATTAATGGAAATGTAACATCCCTAACAACAACAGCCTCCATTGCAGATTTCCCCACTCCAAATTGATTCCCAACTGACCAGTAGCTGTCTGGTGTTGCAAGCTTCCACAGGGCAATTGCCACACACATCTCCATGCTTAGAGTATGTCTCATTCTGGCATTCTTGCACTTCAGGGTAGGAAAAAGCCAAATTCCAAGCAAGTGGCCTTACGCATTCAGAAGTTTTGCAGCCACTGCTGATCCTCCCATAGATGCAGCCCTATGCAGTCCCACCAGTCTGTGCTTGTCTCATGGCACCAGAACTGGCATTCTACTGTGTCCAGAGGATCGAATGGAAACTGCATTTCCATCAGCAGAAGAGATGTCCTGTTCATGAGATCCTGAGATTTGTCCTCGTCTTCCTGTGGAATGACATGCGCTCTCAACATACTGAACCATTAGGCACATTAAAATAGACATCACCATCACAACGGTTTGATGCAAAACAGAATCTAAGCTTGCATTGCTATGGCATCTGCATGAGTAAGAAAGGCCAAAAAAGGCACAAAAAGACTACTTCCCAATGGTCTCAAGCAAAGGGGGAGGGAGTAGATGAGAGCATTATAGGGTGCTGACAACATGACAATAATTACACGCTACACAGGTTTGATCCCAGCGTGCCCTGGGAGCATAACTCAGAATGCAAAGTGGCACAGGCACTGTGGGATTGCTACCCACATTGCATCTCTCTCAAAGTCAACAGCAGTCTCTCTAAAGGGGACATGCTATTTCAAACTACACTGAATTCTTCCCCGCAGTGGTGACATGCACCTTTGACTTTGCAAAATTCAGTGACCAGAAATTGATCTTAATAGATTCAACCTCATTTCATGGTGTAGACATGGCTTCAGTCTAAAACTTATCAGTTTTTGGCTCAGATATTGTTAATCCTATCTATTTTAAATGTGGATATGCATTTGTCCATATAAAAGTCTCATCTTCCAGTGACTGATACTAAGCTCTTGGTTTGATTGATCTCTTGTATCCTTGAGTTCCACAAGTCAAATATGCACTACATAAAATAATTTCATACCATCAGTTTTAAATGTGTTGCCTTTCAGTTTCATGTAATCCTCCTTTTTTCTTGTATTGTGAGAAAAAGTAAATAAGCATACCTAACTTACCTCCTCTGTACCCTTCATTATTTAATTTAGGACCCAGCAACATGTCTGAGTATTTCAAATTATTCTTTCAATGTGTATTACCTTGCATTTATCACCACTGACTTTCATCTGTCATCTGACTTTGAACTTCCTCACATACTTCTCTAGTCTTAGCTATAATAATCTGTCAATGTTACAACCTCATCATTCATCCTCATTACCAATTCCTCAATAAATATATTAAATGGCACCTGATCCTAGCACAGGTCATTGGGACACCCCACCATTAACCTTTGCTACATAGAAAACTGATTACATCAAGTATGTAATTTTGTTTCTGAAAATCCTTGGAGGAAAATCAAACTATAAAAATTCTCTCCTCTCTCTGAAGCAACAGAGGGTATTACAAGGAAAATTTAAAAACCACTATGACAATACCACAATACCTCTATTGGAAAAATCAGGCTATGGGAACTTATATATTCTATACTCCTGGGAGAATTCTGTGCCAAAAAAATTAAAAATTCTGCACATAGTTTAAAAATTCTGCATACTTTAGTCCACTCGCCTGCAAGTGAGTAGGTGAGTGGACTACTCACATTCCCTCCCTCCTTGTTACCTCTGTATCAGAAGCAGTGGGGGGAAGGTGGAGCAGGAAATCTGGGGGGTCCCAGCACCCTGCAGGTGCCTCCAAGAGACAGGAGCTGCTGGATCTGGCACACGCCAGGACTGAACAAGCCTGGCTCAGTCCAGCTTGCACTGAGTTCAGGATCTACCTCCGCTGCAGCTCTGCAGTTGAAACAGCCCAGTTCCTGCTATATCTGCCCACCCAGCTCTTACTTCATTTCAACTACGGAGTAGCAGCAGGGGGTAGTTCCTGGACCTGGCGCAGAGCTGGGACTGAGGCTTCTTTCCTTATTGACTAACCATCTAGTCTATCAACTAAATGTTTAGTTAATTACTCACTCCTACCACCGCTGCTTTATTTGCCATAACACAAATATAATAATGCTCCAACACTCAGCCCCAGCCACTCAGGACTCTCAGAAGCAACGCCAGTTGCCCATAAAAGGTTCAGGCAGGGATGCGGGGGAGAAATGAGAAATTCCGCAGGAAAAAAATAAAATTTTGCAAGGAACATGAATTCTGCACAAACTCTGCATTGGACAGTGATACTTCTGCAGGAATTAATACTATCATGATGACTAAACCAAGAGAGAAGCAGCCCTGGTTGCAACAGTGCAGAACCTGAAGGTGATCATAAAACTACGTGTCTAATGAAGAGACTTAAAAGTTCTGTCTTCTTCTCCCAAGTTATAGGTGGATGATAACGTCATGCCAACCTGGGTACCCTTAATTCCATATTAGCAGCTGTTTACACAGCAATTCTTATTGTATCAGGAGTTCATGTTTAACACAAAAGTACTACAATCATACTATAAGAGATTTTGCTTTGTCTGTGTAGATGGGACCAAACACTGTTACGCTCTGTTACCACTCAGTGTTGTAAAGATCAGAGTTATAACATGGAGAGGATGTTTCAACAAAGCTAGTGTCCCAACCCTGGAGAATACAGCTGGCCAAGAAGAATCAGCTGTATGTTGAAAGGTCATATCCCAACCCACTGGAAAGAAAGACACAGAGTAAAGTAAGGGAGAGCAGAACAAACTGATCAACTAATTTCTTTTAAGTTATTATGCAGATAGGATATTTTTCTATTTTTTCTATTTTCCTCCTATCCCTTTGCGGTACTAATAGGTCATCCAAAGCAAAGAAAGAAGGAAATCATTGGAAGGAATCAATAGCATCTGTCAAGCCATATGGGTCCACAAGCCACACTTTAGGCAGGTATGTCACATGGAGAGCTTGAAGCTATAAGGTCACTATAGATTGCTTATGAGTGGAAAAAGCTGAAGCTTACATATTATTTTCATTTAGATTTTTATTTCAGGTCTCACTCTAGGCATCCAAAGACAGTTGCCATGCCCTCATTTACCAGAGACTGTACAAAATCCCATGGCTAACAGAGCACACCCAATTTAAAAATGCTACCTGGCAACTATCATGCTGTGTGACCTGAACGCTGCACTCCCACCAGATCTCACAAGCTAAGGCAGTGATAGAGTAGCACACTAACAAGATGAAAGATCAAGTTAGAACAATAAAATGTTCCTATGGTTACACACTTGCCTCCAAGACGATAAAAGAACAAAAAGTCTCACATAGTGTTACAGAAGTAAATACAGGACTATGTAGCACTTTAAAGACTAACAAGATGGTTTATTAGATGATGAACTTTCGTGGGCCAGACCCACTTCCTCAGAGCAAATAGTGGAAGAAAATTGTCACAACCATATACCGTATACCAAAGGATACAATTAAGAACACATATGAAAAGGACAAATCAAATTTCACAACAGAACGGGGATGCGGGGGGGGGGGTAAATTTCTGTGAGCTAATGATATTAGAGGTGATAATTAGGGAAGCTATCTTTGTAATGGGTAAGATAACTAGGGTCTTTGTTAAGGCCCCCCGCGCAAAGTGTCAAATTTTAGCATGAATAACAGTTCAGAGGATTCCCTTTCAAGTGCAGTTTTAAAAGGCTTTTGAAGCAGGATGCAGGTAATTAAGTCATTGAGACAATGTCCTTTCTGGTTGAAATGGCAAGAAACTGTTTTTTCTTTGTGATCCTGTCTAATATCTGTTTTGTGGGCATTGATCCTTTGG
Organism: Pelodiscus sinensis; assembly: GCF_052426305.1. Classification (NCBI taxonomy): domain Eukaryota; kingdom Metazoa; phylum Chordata; order Testudines; family Trionychidae; genus Pelodiscus; species Pelodiscus sinensis. Next base: position 6,214,162 of record NC_143063.1, on the reverse strand, counting down.
CGAAGTGTCTGAGACGTTTGTCCAATGTATATAGCAGACGGACACTTTCGGCACATGATAGCATAAATTATATTTCTGGATGCGCAGGAATATGTGTTCTTCATCTTATAACTCACTTGGTTAGGTCCAATAATGGTATCAGCAGAGTGAATATGTGAATAAAGCTGGCAATGGGTTTGTTGCAAGGGAAGGTACCAGGGTTGGTATTAGTGTGGTATGTCCTGTGGTTGTGGTAAGAATCATCTTGAGGTTAGGTGGTTGTCTATAGGAGACTAAGGGTCTGTCTCCCAGAGCCTCTTGGAGTTTGGTATCCTGTTCCAGTATAGGCTGTAGTTTATTGATAATGTGTTGGACAGGTTTAAGTTGGGGGTTGTAGGTGATGGACACCACAGTACAAACAAACAATGGAAAATTAGACTCCACTCTCTACAGAAATCCCACTGACTCATACAGTTACCTACATGCTTCCAGCTCCCATCCAGAACACACCATACAATCCATCATCTATAGCCAAGCCCTTCGATACAACCACATCTGCTCTAATCCCACTGACAGAGACCAGAAACTTCAGGATCTCTACCAAGCATTTATAAACCTCAACTACATACCCGGAAAAATAAAAAAGCAAATTGAAATAGCCAGACGAATACCTAGAAACCATCTACTTCAAGACAGACCCAAGAAAACCAACAATAGAACACCACTTGTCATCACCTACAATCAGCTTTGTCCACATATTCACTCTGCTGATACCATCCTGCTTCAAAAGCTTTTTAAAACTGCACTTGAAAGGGAATCCTCTGAACTGTTATTCATGCTAAAATTCGACACTTTGCACAGGGGTCTTAAAGACTCTAGTTATCTTACCCATTACAAAGATAGCTTCCCCAATTATCACCTCTAATATCATTAGCTCACAGACATTTACCTCCCCCCCCCCCCCGCATCTCCCTTCTGTTCTGAAATTTGATTTGTCCTTTTCATGTGTTCTTTTTTTTTCTTAATTGTATTCTTTGGTATATATGGTTGTGACTATTTTCTTCCACTATTTGATCTGAGGAAGTGGGTCTGGCCCTCGAAAGCTCATCACGTTAGACTAACCATCTTGTTAGTCTTTAAAGTGCTACATAGTCCTGTATTTTGCTTCAGCTACACCAGACTAACACGGCTACATTTCTATCACTATAGTGTTACAGGAGAGTGTACTGCTGACAACAGTGTTTCAGATTAGGTTTTAAACAAAAATTTCAGCCACTTGTGATAGTACTTTTCACAAAAGCCCAATTCAGGCTATTAGAGTTGTACAGTTCAAGGTCAGAAGGGAACACCATATTCAGATCAGTGGTTCTCAACCAGGATTCTGAGGCTTCCGGAGTGGGGGCACAAGCAGGTTTCGGGTGGTCCTCCAAGCACAGCTAGCATTAGACTCACTGGAGCTCAGGTCAGAAAGCCAAAGTCTCACCACATGTGGCTGCAGCCTGGGGCCTTGAGTCCTGCCACCATGCTGGGGCCGAAGCCTAAGCCCAAGCAACTCAGCTTCAGCAGCTGCCCTGCTTGCTACCCCCTACTGCGGGGGGGAGGAGGGAGACAAAAGGGCCTCTGTGAGCCGGATCCAGCCCACCAAGTAAGTCGATCTGGCCAGCGGTGGCCTGCTACTCCCCCAACCCACAAGCCAATCAGGGCCTGCAGGAGGGGGATAAGTGGGCAGTCTCCTCTCACCCTGCAAGGGGTGCGGCACTTCTGCAAGGAGCGTGGAGCATTTAGGACAGGGGCAAAGTGGGAGGAGACTTCACTCAGTTCTCCCCTCCCCCAGGCCAATCAGGGATTAGAGGCAAGGGGAGCACGTGAAGTTTCCTCCTGCCATGCAAGGGGCTCAGTACTTAAAGTCAACTGCCAGCTGCTGCTCCCTTGCAGGGTGCGAGCAGGGAACAAGAGACTTCACATGCTCCCACTCCCCAGGCCCTGACTGACCTGGGGGCAGCAGGGGGAAGCATGCAAAGTCTACTCTCACTGCCACAGGCACAGGTACCTAGAGGGAACTGCCATTCTCTCCGGGGGGAGGGGAACTTTGCACAATCCCCCATCCCCAGACCAAGCAGGGTCTGTGGGTGGGAAAGCACAGAAGTGTCCTAGCCCCACTCCTTCTACCTGAGGCCCCATCCTTTCCTGGGTGGCCTAGGGCTACTTCAAAAGTTTCTGAAGTGGCCCCTGGCCAAAAATTATTGCCCATCCCTGCCATAATGCCAGCTCTGGGTTTTATACCTGAAAACCAATTGTTGTAGCCCAAGTGAGCCATGGAGTTTTTATAGCATATTGAGGGAAGGAAAGGCTCTGAAAGAAAAAGATTGAGGACCGCAATCTAGGTGGACCGCCTATCCATCACAGATCACCACCACCCATCTGAACACTAAATTCAACAACCAAAATTATGCCAAAGTATTGCAGCCCACAGGTGACTAGACTGTTACGTGCCTTAGGCAGTGACTAGCAAGGACACAAATGCAGGAAAATGATTATGTGAGATATACCCAGATAAATGTGACAAGTGACCCCACCATGCACTCATGCTGCAGGAGCAAAACCATCCCAAGTTAATTGCCAATTTGAGTTGAGGAACAATTCTTTCCCTCTCCCCCACGTACGGCCATTAGTATGACCCCACAGATATGAGCAAGAATCAGCCACAAAGTGTAGGGTTCACCAGCAGAACTGAACCGGGGACCCCTGGAGCTTAGACCAACTGGCTTTCAGCTGAGGCAGTAGAGCACACTCAATCTTTCTCTCTCTAAGCATCTAAGTGCAACACACCCAGTAGGTGTGTGGGTTACACAAGCAGCCAGCAGACAGAAAACAGGACTACATAGCGCTTTAAAGACTAACAAGATGGTTTATTAGACCCACTTGGGTCTGGCCCTCGAAAGCTCATCACGTTAGACTAACCATCTTGTTAGTCTTTAAAGTGCTACATAGTCCTGTTTTTTGTTTCAGCTACACCAGACTAACCCGGCTACATCTCTATCACTAGTCTACCAGCAGACAGAGTACTCCGCAAGGCCTCCCATTCCACCTACTTACATTCCCAAATGGAGTTTCAATTAGATCCCAGACTTTTCCTCCAGATCCCTGTCCTACGTGCCTATGTAGTGCTGCGCTGCAGCATTAAGCAGAGGCTACAATAAACCAGCCCAATCCAGGCCGCATGAAGAAACCCCTGGGTACTCCGGGCCCAAACAGGTGCCAAGCACTGTGGGCGGGACTCTCTGGGGAACCAGGCGCCCGTGTGGAGGGGTGCTTAGCTCCCTCGGGCAAGGCGCCGGACGGAGGCACTGGAGACACGCCCGGCTACGCCGCAGCCCGGTCACCGGGCAGGACACATCCCGCGCGGGCGGCGGGGCAGGCGGAGCCGGTTCCGGCGGGGAAGGGGCGGACACGCCAGAGGAGCCTGGCACCGCCCCGCGGGCCGCCCCCGAGCCCCCATCCCCTGAGGCGCGGCCGAGGGGCTAAGGAACGAGCCCAAGGCCACCGGACCTAAGAGCGCCCCTGGCACAGTCCCCGGGCGCCCCCGTGGGCCCAGGACCCCTCGCCAGGCCGGCACCGCCGGGGGCGGGGTGGGGGTAGCCGCGAGCACGAGGCGCCCCCGCCCGCCGGCCTGAGCTCGCGCCTACCTGCCGCCTCCTTCCGCTGCGGGAGCCGCTGTCTCCGCGCCGGGCGCGCTGATTGGAGGAAGCGCCGCTCCCCCAGCGGCCCCCGCGCCACTGACGTCAGCTCAGCTTGGTTGAAACGCTTAGCGAGGGATTCGGACCCGGGGGCGCCGGGCCCAGCGTGGGGTCCTCGGGGCGCCGGGCCCAGCGTGGGGTCCCTGGGGGCGCCGGGAGCCGGGCCCAGCGTGGGGTCCCTGGGGGGCAGCGGGCGCCGGGCCCAGCGTGGGGTCCCCGGGGCGCCGGGCCCAGCGTGGGGTCCCCGGGGCAGCGGGCGCCGGGCCCAGCGTGAGGTCCCCGGGGCGCCGGGCCCAGCGTGGGGTCCCTGGGGGGCGTCGGGAGCCGGGCCCAGCGTGGGGTCCCTGGGGAGCAGCGGGCGCCGGGCCCAGAGTGGGGTCCCTGGGGAGCAGCGGGCGCCGGGCCCAGAGTGGGGTCCCTGGGGGGCAGCGGGCGCCGGGCCCAGAGTGGGGTCCCTGGGGGCCGGGCGAGGTGGGGAAATCCCTAGTGGTGCGGGGTGTGTAGGGGCCATTGGCCAGAGCCCAGCGGGAACCTAGTAGGAGCGGATCCATCCGCACCTCGGCAATTGAGGCAGCTGGTGCCCTGGCCTAGGCCCCGCTCCATCGCATCCGTGCTGGGGCTGGGCAGGGGACCCAGCTGCCTGAGGTTGCCTGGGGCCTGGCACTGCAGAAACAGCTGAACGCACCGCTCTCAAGCCCGCTGTGCGCTCCGCCTGCCCTGCACCAGAACGAGCCTGGGATGGGAAGAGCCCGCACGTGGCGAAATTAACTAAGCAAGGCGGGTAGGAGGCGCGATCGCTGGCTGAGCAGGGGGCTGATGGCCTTGCCTGCGGTCACTAGGCCAGGGCCACTGGATCCGGCCCGCGGGACCCCCTGCCGGGACCCCCCAGGCACAGAGCTCAGTCCCCGCTTCTCTCCGCTCTGCAGGGAGGGGGAAGCGTCCTGCCATCTCCCCGCCCCCAGCCCAAGCCTTAGTTCCGATTGGCCAGAAACAACCGGCCAATAGGAACTGACGCCGGCAATCTCTGAGCTCCTATTGGCTGGAAAAAACCAGCCAATAAGATCTGAGAGATTGGAGGATGGGAGCCCCGCAAATCTTTCCCCTCCCAGAGCTGAGCGCCACGTGGTGTTTGCAGCTTGCAGTTGTCAGTCATTTGGGGCTGCAGCAGGCAGGGAGCCCTGCCTCTGGCACCCCTGTGCCTCCTATACATACTCCAACTCCCCAGGTCACCATCCTAACCCTCTGCACCCCCCTGCCTCAGGACACAATTCTCTCCCAGACCCTGTACCCCCCTATACCCACCCCCAGGCCAGAATCCTCTCCTGCACCCACACACCCTCCCAGACCCTGCACCCCATTCCCCTGCTCCAAGTCACTACCCACACCCGGTATAGCCTGCATTCCCTTTTCCCCTTCTCCCAGGTCACAGCTCCCTCCCAGACTTTGCACCCCCACCTCGGCTATGTCTACACTGGCAGGTGCAAGAACACGTCCACACTGCCATGTGCTTTTGCGCAAGAGCACCCATGGCAGTGTGGACGCTCTCTTGTGCAAGAAAGCTCTGATGGCAATTTTAGCCATAGGGCTTTCTCGTGCAAGAAACCCCTGCTGCGCCTCCACGCTGCCCTCTTGCACAAGAGAGCTTAGAAAAGAGCATAGCTCTTGTGCAAGAAGTCCTCTCTTACCACACTTTACTGTAAACCTTCTTGTGCAAGAGCAGGCAAGCAGTATGGATGCTCTACAGAAGAATGGCCATTCTTGCGCAAGAACCCGCCAGTGTAGACATAGCTCTAGTGCCCCTCTCTCAGGCCAGAACCCTCTCCTGCACCCATACCCCTCGCTGACCCTATCCCCAAACCCAGGTCACAACTCCCTCTTTTGCCCAAACTTCCTCTCAGACCTCACACTGTCTCCTGCACCTCAGTCCCTTACCCTCTGCGCCCTTCTGTGCCCAACCTCCATCCTGGACCCTGTATGCCCTCCACAGAAAAGTGTGGCCCTTCACCGTTTTCCAAAATCTCGAAGTGGCCCCCCCTCCAAAAATTATTGCCCACCCACGCACTAGGCAGACAAGGAGCATGGGTCCCTCTGCCTTATAGCCGTGTGCTGCAGTGACAGCAATGGAGTTACTCCTGATTTATGCCCACCATGCCCTGTGCTGTGTGCTGCTATAGCATTTACCTATGCCAACAGAAGGGATTCTCTGGTCTGGGGAGTTGCTGGATCACACGACTGGCAGAAGGATTTGGTTCCTAGTTTCTAGTTCAGTTTGGTATGGGGGTAAGAATAAACAAAAATGTCCCATTTATACACTTTTCAGCTGTATGTATGGCCACATTCCTGAGGGCTGCTGCAGAGCGATGTAAATTAACCACAGGCATTCAAAGGATGGGCAACTGTGGTACTATCAGCACCCTACAGCTCAAGATTACTACTAGGGAATTGAGCAACTTTGTTTTACAGTTAGGACTCTTAAGCCCTGGTCTACAGTAAGAAGTTATTTTAAAATAACCCTCTTTATTTTGAAATAATAAGCGAAACATCCACACTACCAAGCCTATTATTTCAAAAGAATGGCCTGGTTATTTCAAAATCTGTATTGCTTTCCTCGAAGAATAATGCTTATTTCAAAATAGCATTACTGTGGACGCTCCACTGCTGCTATTTCAAAATAACTGCTCCCTAAAGTCATTCAAAGTAATATTCCCCAGTGCTTCCTTGGGCTCAAAGTTGAGGTATCGTGTCCACAACAATGGAGCCTGCCTTATACTAATTTCAAGACTCCCCTGTAGTGGGGACACTTTGGTTTTGTTATTTCAGAAGTTATTATTTTGAATTTAGTTATTTTGAAATAATCTCCTAGTGCAGACATACCCTAAGGAAGCTGTACTAGCTAAGGCTACTGAAGAGAATCACTGATTTAGTCGTCTGCCCCATCCATGCCCACTTCCCAGCTGGTGCTACCCACTTGGCGGGCTGTGGAAATTCCCTTAGAAAACCCCTAAGGTTAGAAATCTATTTCTGACCCTACAGCCTGGCTGATTTCAGGGAAGGACTTTTTCCAACATAACCCCATCCTGAATTTCTTCTGTAAACATCTTCCTTTAGAATACATAAGATTATGGCATCCAGGCATAATAATTGTTTCATTTAACAATGTGAAAATTAATGATGCCCCTCTTGTGCCATGTGGAATCACAAATACATCAAATTGCCACACAAGGGGCTACGTCTAGATTGCATTCCTTTTTCGTAAAAGGGATGCAAATTAGACGTATCGCAATTGCTAATGAAGCAGGGATTTAAATCTCCCCCGCTTCATTAGCATAAAAATGGCTGCCGCTTTTTTTCGGCACGGAGCTTTGCTGGAAAAAAGCGCCAGTCTAGACGTGGATCTTTCGGAAAATAAAGCCTTTTCCGAAAGATCCCTTATCCCTCTTAAAATAAGGGATCTTTCGGAAAAGGCTTTATTTTCCGAAAGATCCGCGTCTAGACTGGCACTTTTTTCTAGCAAAGCTCCGTGCTGAAAAAAAGTGGCAGCCATTTTTATGCTAATGAAGCGGGGGAGATTTAAATCCCTGCTTCATTAGCAATTGCGATATGTCTAATTTGCATCCCTTTTACGAAAAAGGGATGCAATCTAGACATAGCCAAGGGAGTATAAGAAAGTGATTGCTTCCCTCTTTCTCTCTCCAGATATGCACTACTTGCCAACACTAACAAATCCTCTTCATGAGCAGATTCTCCCAGTCTCATTTTACTAGTTTTGGCTGCTGCCGGAGGGTTAAATAGCTAAAGATGCTGCCTGTTTGAAGGCTTTTAAGTGCTTTTGTTGAAAGATCAGCAACATTATTTAAAAGGCAGCCAGAGAACAGCTGTCCTTCCCTCCTGCCTCATAGTTTTTTACCTTGCCATCTGGATTTGTTTCATGCTGTCTGCCTCACTGGTGACACGGAGCTGCGTGATCGTCTGGTGTCTGACATTCATAATACCAGCATCAGACACTGGCCTTCAAGGACACTGGATCCAGCATCCTACTTCAAAATACCAACTGTCTACCATAAAGATAGTAGAGGGAGGATTTTTTTCTTAACATGTTTTCTTTTTTCTGCAGTCCTTTAAAGTTTCTATAGTGCACAATAGTGATTTGCAAAATTACAGGAAACACAAGGAATACACAGAGATTCCCTGCCCTTGGCTTGGGCATAAGATTGTTCTTCCATCCAATTTGATTAGGAAGAAAGAATTCCAGGTTGGGGTTTGGTTAATAGCTCCCATTTCCTGCAAGATTCAACCAAGACTCCAAGCCATTAGTATGGACTAAATTGGCACAGATTTGTAAGGTGACAGTGTGGGTTCAAAAAGGCTCCCTCCTTGCATCCCAGCATAGGGACTATTCAGTTATTGAAATCCCTGGATCTGATCCTGCAAGGCCTGATGAAATGCATAATGGAATACTCAAGGAGCTGGTTGAGGAGATATCTGAGCGATTAGCTGTCATCTTTGAAAAGTCATGGAAGATTTCAGAAGACTGGAAAAGGACAAATATAGTGTCCATCTATAAAAAGGGAAATAAGGCAACCCAGGGAACTCCAGACCAATCAGCTTAACTACTGTACTAGAAAAGAAAATGAAGCAAATAATTAAGGAATCCATTTGCAAACATCTAGAAGATAAAAAGGTAGTAAGTAACAGGAAGCATGGATTTGCAAAAAGAACAAATCATGTTAAACCAACCTGATAGCTTTCTTTGATAGGATAACAAGCTTTGTGGATAAGGGGGAAGTGGTAGATGTGGTATAACTAGACTTTAGTGAAGCATTTAATACAGTCTTGAATGACCTTCTCATTAATAAACTAGGGAAATACAACCTAGATGTGGCTACTATAAGGTGGGTGCGTAACTGGTTGGATAGCCATTCCCAGTGAGTAGTTATCAATGGTTCACAGTCATGCTGGAAGGGTATACCAAGTGGGATTTCACAAGGATCAGTTTTGGAACCAGTGCAATATCTTCATCAAGTAAGATATTGGTATAGAGAGGACACTTATTAAGTTTGCAGATGATACCAAGTTGGGAGGAGTTGCAAGTGCTTTGGATGGCACGACTATAATTCAAAATGATCTGGACAAACTGGAGAAATGGTCTGAGGTAAACAGGATGTAATTGAAGAAAGACAAAAGTACTCCATTTAGGAAGGAACAATATCTTTCATGCATACAAAATAGGAAATAACTGTGTAGGAAGAAGTACTGTAGGAAGTAATCTAGAGGTCTTAGTGGATCACAAGCTAAATATGAGCCAACAATGTGACACTTGCAAGAAAACAAACATAATTCTGGGATGTATTAACAGGAGTGTTGTAAGCAAAACATGAGAAGTAATTCTTCTGGTCTACTCTGCGCTGATTAGACCTCAAATAGAGTACTGTGTCCAGTTCTGGGTGTGACATTTCATGAAAGATGTAGACAAATTGGAGAAGGTCTACAAAAGAGAAATAAAAATGATAAAAGGTCTAGAAAACATGATTTACAAAGGAAGCTTGGAAGAACTGAGTTTGATTAGTCTGGAAAAGAGATAATATGATAACAGCTTTCAAGTACCTAAAAGGTTGTTATAAGAGGAGGGAGAAAAAATATTTTCCTTAACCTCTGATGATAGGACAAGAAGCAATGGGCTTAAATTGCAGCAAGGGGAGGTTTGGGTTGGTTATTAGAAAAACCTTCCTGTCAGGTTTAGCACTGGAATAAATTGCATAGCAAGGTTATGGAATCACCATTATTGGAGACAAGATGACTTCTCTAGCTCCCTTCCAGTTTTATGATTATGTCCACCTCCTCTTAAAAATATTTCTACAGACAAGCAATATTTCACATCCAGATTGGTCCTCCAACAGCTCATCTTCCAAAACCTTCCTATAAGAGGCCAATTTCCTTAACTTTTTCGTCACTTCATATTATCTAGACAGAAATCACCTGTGATAAAAGTCCCTATTCTTGGTGCAGCTCCCCAGACATAGCCTAGGAGTGAATCCAGGCAACATAAATGTATATGAAACCAAAGATTAAGAAAATCCTTCAGTAAAATAGTGAAAATGACAACTGGTTAAACATTTGTTGCATAGTTAGAACTTAGTACCTCTTTGAGCTACAATGAACTGTTGGAACTGACTCAGCAGCAATTACAAGTGAAAGATCTCAGTTCAGAGTTTGTGTACAGAATGATTAATTGTCCCTACCAATGCCATTTTCTGGCCTGAGAAATAATTGGACAATGACCAAATGTTCTATCTGCAATGGGATGGATTCAGGCCAAATATGGCTCAGATTTCTCAAAAGAGGAACCAAGAGGCAATTTCAGCTTGTCGGAGTTTCTGGTGGCATTGAAAAGAAAAATGAGAGCCCCTGTCCACAGCAGGCCCAGGCATGTTGCAGGCAGGAGCTTGCTCTTGCCAGACTGGAGCGACCCCCCCAACACACCTTCCCCTTCTTTGATTGGTTAACAGATTAAACTTCATGTTTAACTGGTTAACCAATTAAGTGGGATTTTACATCCCTATGTGAGACTTGTTTACACTGCTGAACTTCACAAAAATAGTTCCCTCCAGTTTTAAATCAATAGGAGGCCTAGCGTAGATAAGTCTCCCATTAACATCCTGCATTAGCCTACTTTTTGGCTACTTTTAACTAACCATGGTATATGTCCTGAAAGCCATCCGAGAGTTCTCTACACTAGGGCAACCACAAACCTTTGGCACTGTTCTGATAAGCAAATCATAGCACTGGTGGGAACAATTTTATAGCATGTTGACATGGCCTTGGGTGTGGTATCTGGATTGGCTGATCCATTCCGTTCCTCCTCTAGCTGGCCTGGGTTCTGATCCTACTGTCACTTAGACCAATCTCTTGCCAATTTCAGTGAGAGCAGGATTGAGGCCTTCTTCTGTCTCAGTGCCAGGCCTGCCCACTGTATATTATCTAGCCAGGTTTCTCTTTGCCCACCTACTGACGACTTGCCTGGTACCTGGCTCTCTAGAATCATTGTCTCCGGATTGTCATCCTCTATACCCATAAGAATGATTAGCAGCAGTGGAAAAGTGCTTCCCTTGGCCACGTTCCCTTTTCTTGTCCTGACAAAGTCATCCACATCCCTCTTGCAAGACAAATAATCTTTTCTTGACACTTAGCTTCATTTGCAAAGAAAAAGCCAGTCCTGTTGGTGTCCCAAAGTCTGGATGGAACCTCATAGGTCTCTGCTACCTCTTGGAAAACAAATGGTTCCGTTATTGCCCATTTTTGCAAGCACAATGAGGGGATGCTGTCTGGCTGAATGCTTGACCTGATCTATAGTCATGACATGGAACTGGCTACATTCTTCTCAAGTGTTACCTTTTCTGATGCTTCAATTATATATTTATTCCCCCGCACATATCAAAGCAGAGGTAGTCAAAGTGCTGCCATCTGCAATCCTCATCTGTCTAAGGCCAGGTCTACACTAGGGGATGAGTTCAAATTAAGATATGCAACTCCAGCTGCATTAATTACATAGCTAGAGTTGATGTACCTTGATTCGAACTTTGGTGCCATCCCCATTGAGGGTGGTCAATGGGAGAAATGCTACCACTGACTTCCCTTCCTCCTCACGAGGAGTAGGAGTACCAGTGCCGACAGGGGCACCCTGTGTTCAATTTAGTGGGTCTTTACTAGAACTGCTAAATCAAATGCGAAAAGACTGATCTCTGGAGTGCTGATCTGCCAGTAAGTATAGACATGGCCTAAGGTACCTATATGGCCCCATTACAGCAGTTTATGAGCATCTCACAGTCTTTAATGTATTTATCCTCAACGCATCTGTGCAGGAGGGAAATGAAACCCTCCCCATGTTACAGATGGGATACTGAGACAGAGTAACAAAAGTAAGGGAAAGAAAGATAGAATGGTCCAGTGGCACTGGGCTGGGGCTTGGGAGTGTCTGGTTCCATTCCCTGCCCCATTACATACTTCCTGTATGACCATAGGGAAGTCACTTACGAGGAATAACATTTGCAAAAGTTCTTAAGTGATTTGGTGTTTAAACACCATTTTAAAAAGTGACTTGGGCACTTAGGAGCCAAAGTGACTTCTGAAAATGGAATCTAGGCTCTAAGCAGTGTTTCCTGTAAGCTGAGTGCTTGGGCGGCCACTCAGGAGAGATTCAAATGCCACCCTGCAGATTAGCAGAGCACCTAGAATGCCCACAGCCAGCAGCATGTGTTCATGTGGTACGCATCCGCATATGCCTTGGTGCACATAACAAAATGTATTATGTACATTGATGGAAAAAATTAAAAAGAACATTGCTCCTAAGCCATTTAGATGCTTTGCAAATTTTACTCTCTGTGCCTCAGTTCACCTCTCCTAAACATTTCTTCAAAAATGAGGAAGAAGGGCTCTTGCACAAAAGGGGGTTTTTGCACAAAAAGGCGCCATCCACACAGTGCTTTTTTGCGCAAAAACCTCTTCCGCAAAAAGGATCGGAAGAGAAAATGCAAATGAGAGCACAACATATGCAAATGACCACTCTATTTGCATTTCCTCTTCTGGAAAAAGCTTTTTGTGTAGCCGTAGCCTAGGGGTACACACACAGACTCCCGCATGTAAGTTATTCCCTGTTATATTGAACAAGTACTTTAGCCAGCCACACTTGAATTACACTGTAGAGCAACAGCAGCAAATTACTCGTTGCAGGCTTTTCTCACAAATTTATGTCTCATATCACCCTGCTCTGTCCTTGACAACACAAGCAAAGTCCATCATTTTATTAATAGAAAATATGCACATATCCTGTTATGCCAAATGGAATTTTCCAAACACATTGCTTTAAATAAAATTAAGAAAACAGTAAAACAGGTTTATTAGCTACAGAAGCAAAGATTGTAAGTAACTACAGGTAATGAGATATAAAAGTCAGAATTGATTACAAGAAAATAACAGAAAAATGCAACTAATGCCGAACTTAAGTTAAGTGAGGATTCAAAGTGTTGATGCCATGGATCAAGTGAAAGGGAGAGATAATGTGGCATCTGCTCTCCTTTCTTAAAGTTCTTTCTTCTTCAGCTGAGGTTAAGGAAACAGAAAGTCTGTGTAGATGGGAATATCAAGCTGTTTCTTTGTCAAGATGTTGGCTGTGTCTACACTGCACCCCTTTTCCAGAAAAGGGATGCAGATTAGACACTTCGGAATTGCAAATCCGCCGGGGATATTTAAATCAAGTAGGAATAAGAAATCCTCCGGAAAAGGGCTTATTTTCCGGAGAATCGCGTCTAGACTGGCGCTTTTCTCCGGCTTATCCCCAAGCCGGAAAAAAGTGGCAGCCATGTAAATGCAAATGCCGCAGGGATATTTAAATCCCCCGCAGATTTGCAATTCCGAAGTGTCTAATCTGCATCCCTTTTCCGGAAAAGGGGTGCAGTGTAGACACAGCCATAGAGTTTTCTCCCCATGCCCTCTTTCCTGCCAAAGAATGTCCACCTAGCTGTTTGATGGTCTGTTTGACTTTGTTGACTCCTGGCTGAGGCATCAGCCAGCCTTTTGCCTGTGTGAAACTGGTTTGTGACGGCTCCCCAGACTTGGAACATGTCTTAGTAATGTCATACAGCAGAATATTATACCTTTATATACAATATTGCCACACATTTTACCAGAACAATAATGGTCAACAAATTATGAGTTTTCAGATGAAACCTCTCAAGGCATACTTTGTACAAAATTCATCATTGTCCTGTAAAAGGGGTGAGCATAGGAGTACAGATTGGCACTGTTTTTTAAAACTACAGAACATTATAGAATTTGCTCTCTGTTTAATGGCACCTAAGGGCACATCTACACAGCAGCGTTATTTCAAAATAATTCACATTATTTCAGAATAACAAGGCGAGCGTCTACACAGCAAATCCATTATTGTGAAATAATTTCAAAATAATGGGCTTCTTATTCCAGAATAATAAACCCTAATTTCACGAGGAATAATACCTATTTCGAAATAGGTGTGTGTAGACAGGGCAGCTGAGGTTATTTCAAAAGAATTGGCCTTCAAGGCTTCTCACAGCTGCCCTGGTAGCCACTCTGTCCACTTACCAGAACTCGGTAGTTCCCCTTCCTCTGCAGGCTTTAAAGCTGCAGCCACAGGGTAGAGGGCTTGTGGCAGCAAGAAGGCCCTGACAGCCCTGAGCCACCCACACCACCCCATCAATGGCTGACCCCAGAGTTCCCACCAAGCCCCCCAGGGCTGCTAGCTAGCCAGCAGCCAGGTCCCAAGCCCCTGCCTGGGTATAAAAGAGGAGGGCATCATCCTGGTGTGGTGTGGAGATCCTGGATCTCATTGAGGTGTGCGGAGAAGAGCTAAACCTCCAGGATCTCCGCACCAGGCACAGAAATGCTGATATCTACAGCCAGATGGCCAACAACCTGGGCCAGAAGTGCCACATGCGCACACAGGAGCTGGTGCACAAGAAAGTAAAAGAACTGAGGCAGGCCAATGCTAAGGCCAGGGAGCGGAGCTGCCACTTCATAGCAGCACCCCACTTGTTCCCCTGTTATGAACAGCTAAACTGCATTCTGAGAGGGGGGTTGGTCCCTTCCCCCTCTCCTTGTTATGGACCCTAGACTGGAGATGCCCATCCTCAGCCTTCCAGAAGACAGGCCTGTGGGCAAGGAGGAGGAAGATGAGGCCAGCCAGGAGATGATGCCTACCAGCCAGGAGGTCAGTCTGACCCTGAAGCTGGTACCCCCCTCCCACGACGTCACCCAGGGCTTGGACAAGGCCGGGGAAGGCCCATCAGGTGAGTTCCATTACTTTCCCTAGACACAGGCGGAGGGATGCTGAGAGCAGCGAGGGACTGTGCATGCCTCACTTGGCCTTCTCGGCCTGGGAATCGCTCAGCAGCCTGTCCATAGGTAGTGCCAGTGCAGAGCAGACACTAAGGAAACTAAGGCTGCCACAAAGGAAACTTGTGCTCCTGCTCACAGGTTCTGGAGAGGCCTGTCTTACTCCCAACTCCAGGGTGGGACGGGGGGACACTCTGCCACCACTGAGGAGGCTGGGTCAAGGGACACGCACACAGCAGTGCCATGCATAGCACGTGGTCAGACCCGTACTCTCAGGGCAGCATCTGCTCCCAGGCAAGCACTGCAAGGCAGAGGACACCAAGCCCCTGCATGGGAACCTGCCAGGAGGAACAGGAGGGGACCCCAGTAGCACCCTCCCCCCTCGTTTTGTCCAGCGTGTAGGGATACAAGTCCTCTGCTTGTGGGACGCCGCCATTGCCAGGCCTGGCATGTGTGCGCACAGAGGGAAGGCGAGCCACCCCTTCCTCCCACTCCCACCCACAGGCTCCTGACCTGGCTGGCACCTTCCCATACTGGCTTGTTCCCGGGACGTGGGGGTGGCGAGGCTCCCCTGGGACATCTGTGCCCCTGCAGGAAAGTGCCTGCTGTCTAGGCCACAGATGGCCTTGCTGAAGCACATCGCCTTCGTCTGAACTGAGACCTTTCGGTGTTGGATCAGAGATGAGGGCTGGGCTTCATGCAGTGTCTCCTGGGATTACTGGCCTCACGTTTCTGCACAGCTGGACCAGCTGCGAGTGAGGTGCGTCCACCACCTCCCGGGCCAGCCTCCCAACCCCATGAAACCCACAGGCCCCAGTGACCCCGGGAAGACACTGAGAGGGAACACATTGCCTGCCCATGTGCTGTGCAGTGGTATCTGGAGCAGCAGGAGCAGAGTTTGGACGCCGACCAGGAGCTGCACCACACCACCTGGCAGGAGCTGTTGCAGCATGCCTGGAGCATGTATGCAGCATACACTGCTGCTGTCGACTGCCTGGTGGCCACTATTGCATGGTCCAGCAGCCATCCTGCCCCCGCTCCTCCTCCCACCCTTGCCCCCACCCCTCTGGCTTCTCCCCCTAGTGTCCCCCATCCCGTGGCTGCCCACACATGAGGCAGTGAGATCACCCAAGGCTGGTGCCAGTCCCAGCCCCATCCCTGAGCCCTCCTCCCCCTTCCATCTGCTTCCTTCCCCTCTCAGCTTCTTTCCCCAGTCCCACCCCAATTATATTTACCCCAAATAAAAAACCCAGTTTATTCTTTTAAAACAAAAAGTCTGGTTTATTGTGTCCGCAGGGGAGAGGAAGGTGGGAAGGGAGGGCAGGGGAAGGAAACGGTGTGGGAGAAAAGGCACAAAGGGGCAATGCAGAGGCCCCTTGTGGGGAGGCCCAGGGGAGAGTGTTACAGGTGTCTTTGTCTGAAACTCTCCCTCAGGGCCTCCCAGATACGCACAGCCCCCTGATGGGCCTGCTGGATGGCAGCTGTGCATGGTTGCTCAAAGGCCCTTGCGCGCTGCTTGGCCTCTGCCCCCCACCCAGGCAAGAATGTCGCCCCTTTCTTCTCACCACTGCCTAGGGGACATTCCATTCACCGAGGTCCAGGCAGGTGAGGAGACAGTGGAACCTCCCCTTCAAACACCCAAAGGTGCCCTCTACCACAATGCAGGACCTGCTCAGCCTGGTGTTGAAAGGTTCCTTTGTGGGGTCCATGTGTCCCGTGTAGGGTTTCATGAGCCAGGAGAGAAAAGGGTAGTGTGTGTCCCACACAATGCATATCAACATGTCCACGTCCCCAACCCTGATGGTGCAGTTAGGGAAAACTGTGCCGGCATGCATCTTCTGGAAGAGGCTGGAGTTGCAGAATATTCAGGCATCATGCCGTCAATGACCCCCCACAGTTGGAGAAGCCCATGGCGGCAAAGCTGACCATGGTGGGATCAATATCACCCAGGATGATGACTCTGTGCAGCAGGATGGTGTTGATGACCCTCGCCACTTGTAGGAGACAAACAGAGAATCACAGGGTTGCCAGAGCCTTCAGGAGGTCCCGAAGTCCCTTTCCACAGCAGGAGCAACCACAGCTACCCTATCTCCAGCAGGGCTTTGTGAAGGCAGGAGTGCACAACCTCCAGGGAGGAAGAGTCTAACCCTAGGGAGCCCCATTTCAGCAGTTCACCACCCTCCTAGGACAATCGTAAGAGAGTCATACACCTACATGATTACAGCCCCAACGCTCGATCTCCCCATGCCAAACTGGTTCCCAACGGAGTGGTAGCTGTCTGGCATGGCAAGCTTCCAAATAGCGATGGTGACCACTTGTGAAGGGGGATGGTGGGTTGCATCACAAGGGCACGGGCGAGCCACCTGCACAGCTTCAGTATGCAGAAGTTCTGGAGCCACTGCTGGTCGTCCCACTGCTCCATGACTATCGGGTCCCACCAGTTGGAACTGGTGTCCTGGTGCCAGAACCAGCAGTGCATGGTGTGCAGGGATGGCTGGGCGGGGTTGTGCTGCATGAGCAGCACATGGAGAGAGGTGAGGAAGTGCCCTGAAGTGAGATGTGGGTCCTGGTCCTGCAGTGCCACGTGGACAGCCTGCAGTAACTGCACCAGCAGGTGCAGCAGGAAGCCTAAGAGCTGGTGACTGCTTTGCAGAAGGTCCGGCTCCCTGGCTGGAGTGCTGTGGCGTCCACAAGGGTAATCAAAGCAGGCAGTGAGAAGAGTTTGTCCTCCCACAAGGAGGAAGGCCAACGTGAAAAGTCTGAGACGTGGCTGTAAAGGGGAGCCCCTTTAAGCACAAGCTCAGTGTTAAGGATATTGTTGGTAAAATGGTAAAATCAAAATGGAGTCAGGGAATTCAAAATGGAACACATCATGAATGACAGAGACTTTGCTGCCAAAAACAGCTTTGCACACAGCACCTGGCTGTGCTCATGACACCAATTGTGTGTATACGGCACGGAAACATGCACAAGGCACATAGACTGTGCACGCATCACTATTTTTCTGCACACAGGACTCTAGCTGTTTTCCCACCTTTGAATCCTTAAATACACCTGTTCCTGAGCGGATCGGGTCGGCCGTTTGTCATCACTGTGGAGGAGAGTCGCTTGTTATACTTGGAAGCTGTGGCGAAGGCCGGGTTTACCTCAAGTACAGACAGACCTCATCCCACGGCCGCCATCAGGGTGCTTAGACCCACCCTTGTGGCAACTGCCCAGCATAGTGAGTCCATAGCTACCTATGGTATGTCTCATACCATCGGACAACATTGATTACATGAGGCAAAGCCTGCATTCTGTGGAGAAGGCCCTCTGCAGTGCTTCATGAGTTACTCAACATCTAAACGCCTAAGGACTCCGCAGAGTTCTTCCCCTACAGCTACCTGCAGCCTCAGGGTAGAAGGTCCTGAGCACCTGTGAAGCTCTGACAGAGTACAGTATTCTACCGTTAGTTTATGATCCTATCTGTACTGTCTCCTATTATATCAGTGGGAGGAGGGGTTGGATTGATTCAGTGTTGCTTCATTGTTGTTGTGTTTTACCTGTTGGCTGTGTCTAGACTGGCCAGTTTTTCCAGAAAATCAGCCGCTTTTCCAGAAAAACTTGCCAGCTGTCTACACTGGCCACTTGAATTTCCGGAAAAGCACTGACGATCTCTTGCTGCTCCCGTTTGGGCAAAAGTCTTTTTACGCAAAAGGGCCAGGGTAAACAGCACAGTAGTGTTTTCCGCAAAAAAGCCCCGATGGCGAAAATGGCAATCCGGCTTTTTTGCGGAAAACCGCGTCTAGATTGGCCACAGATGCTTTTCCGCAAAAAGTGCTTTTCCGGAAAAGCATCCTGCCAATCTAGACGTGCTTTTCCGAAAATGCTTTTAACGGAAAAGTTTTCCATTAAAACCATTTTTGGAAAATCATGCCAGTGTAGACGTAGCCCCCCAGTATACTGCATAACTGGGGAAAGCTCTCCTGTCTGAGTAACATGCACATAACTGATTATGCAGAAGCTGGCAGGAGTGACACCAGAACGCTAATTGTTTTAAGTGTCCCTTTGTCATTTTTATGAGACAGGCAACCATCCCTCTCCCTGCCCCCTTGTGCACGTGCCCTGGCAGGTGCATGACCCTTTCTTCTCCTGACTACCTCTTGGAAGCCATCACTCCCAGAATTTGTAACGTGCAATTCCCCCAAAGGGTGAGCATACTGATTGCTCTTTAGCCCCTCAAATCTAGTCCTGGATTCAGGGATCCCACAGCCTATGGCGGCCATTTCCCATAGGCTCCCTCTCCTGGGGACAGGAGTCTCACACTTCTCCTTCTGTGACCTGTGATTTTAACTCAGGCCAGCCTTCAAGCGGGTTCCCTGAGGTGGCCCCCTTTAATTCAGTCCTTTCCCCTAGACAGGAAGGCCTCCTTGCCTGCTCCCTCTTCCCTTGGCTCTCCGATGGCTTTTCTTTCATTTCTGGGCCTGGTTGGGTCTGATTTAGCCACATGACCTACCTGGCATGTGGCTGCGATGACTTTCCCTATCTGGGGCAAAGAGCGAGCGAGGCTCAAGTGGGGCTAGACCCACTGCCTCTTAAAGGGGCCAGTCACTGTGTGATAGCGTGAGGTTGGTTATTCTAAAAAAGCCTTGACACAAAAGTTTTGTCACTTTTCATTGTAACAATATAATGCCCTATGCAGAGACACCAGCATCAGTTTTACACCAGAATTACACAGCTGATTGCAGTGGAGTGGCACCAGATTTACACTGACACAACTGAAAGCAAGATCCGTCAGGCCAGGGCATTCTCCAGGCAGTTATTCCAGCACAGCACAATGCAGCTGAAAGCACTAGTGAGTGCACTCCAATGCAAAAAGACAAGGAATCTATTCCTTCCTCTCACTAGGGCTCTGCTTCCACCTGCAAACAGGCGGCTCTAATGTAGTAGCTAACAAAAATAGGCCTTTTAAAGCCCTAGACTGGTTGGTGCCACGTAATCATCTTTTAAT
Source organism: Pelodiscus sinensis (assembly GCF_052426305.1). NCBI lineage: Eukaryota > Metazoa > Chordata > Testudines > Trionychidae > Pelodiscus > Pelodiscus sinensis. The sequence continues at coordinate 6,194,590 of NC_143063.1, read as the reverse complement.
GATGGCCGGCCAAGTATCTGAGGCAGCCAAATGCTCCTGAAGGACTATTTGATTTCGGCATGTGTCTGGCCTGGTTCTTTGCAGGGCTCGCCATGCAGGAGTCTGCAAGCCTATAGCTTTATTTCCAACTGCCTGTATCAAAGCAATTACCATGAAGCTGTGCAATGACATCAGAGACATGGAGGAAATATAGATCCCCCAACTGTAATCAATGGAAAATAGATGTTTGTCTTTTTAAATTAGTGATCTTGGTTCCCAGAGCTTTAAGGCTTTTCTTTTTGTTCTATTGCAGTAACTCTCCACTGAAAATGACACTTTCCAGACACTGCAGCTAGATTCTGCTTCCAGCATAAACCAGGCTGTGTCTACATTGGCATGATTTTGCGCCAAAGTGGCCGCTTCTGTGCAAAAACATGCTGCCTGTCTACACTGGCGGGGAGTTCTTGCGCAAGAACAGTGACATTCTAATGTGTGAAATCAGTGTTTCTTGTGCAAGACCTATGATGCTCCCACTCAGGAATAAGTCCTCTTGCGCAACTGTTTTTGCACAAGAGGCCAGTGTAGACAAGTAACATGAATTTCTTGCACAAGAAAGCCCGATGGCTAAAATGGCCATCAGAGCTTTCTTGCACAAGAGAGCGTCTACACTGGCACGGATGCTTTTGCGCAAAAGCACATCTCTTGTGCAAAAGCACATGCCAGTGTAGATGCTCTCTTGCGCAAATACTTTAACGCAAAAACTCTTGCGTTAAAAGTATTTGCGCAAAATCTTGCCAATGTAGACGTAGCCCCAGAGTAATCCTTAGTCTGGATTTGCATCAGAGTCAGTGCAACCAGAATGCAGCCCGGTGTGTTTAGGGGCTATTTTCATGGAGGGGCAGCACTGTCTTTATTGTACATTGCTGAGTACGAACAGCATATTAACCTAACTGTTGAAACTGACGTGGCTGCACCTGAATAATGCCGGGGCCTGCCGTAGAGATGCTAATGGTACATCTAGAAATCCTTGTTCATTTCAACAGCAGAACACTCTTTTGCAGACATGCTCGGAGGAAAATGGAAGGCTGCAAATAGACCTTCCCTGTGTTTTTAAAATGAGCAAAATGATGTGATCAGGAGCGGGCCGAGTTTGTGGAGTCTGCTGCCCTCAGCATCACTTGTCATTGTTACTTACTGGTGTTCCTCCTGCTCCTCCGGCAGAGGAAAACACACTATTGTGTGCACCTCCTGGCCTGAATACTGGAGGAGACAAATGTCCACGTTCTCTTTCCCATGTCATTCCCTGACACAGTTGCACAGCCTTACCTAGTGGCAATTATCTCACAGATGACATTACAAGCACAGTCCAGCAGCAGTTACCCTATGTGCCACAGGATAGCAATATCCCTTGGAAAATCAGGGGAGTCCACCTGGTCCCAGGGGGCTTTTTCAACCCACTCCACCCTGTGCAGTGAGGAGAAAGGATGCTGCCCACTTTAGAGAATATTGCATGGCCCCTTTAAAGGCCACGTGAAATTCACCTGTGCAAAGGTCACATTACGAGGAATAGGTATGAGTAAAGCCCCTCAAACAGGGCATACGTGCGGTGCATACATCCTGTGCAGGCTTTTCACAGGGAGTAAACAGCACCCAGTGCAAACTGTAACCCTAGGAGACAATTTTACAAAAAGAACAAGCTGTGGCTAGAGATAAACTTCCTAAAGGAGGAGCAGTGGGGAAATTTCTCCCAAGCCTTCTCATCAAACAGCCTATCCCTTTTGGACAACTGGAGAGCAGGAGCCCTGGGGTGAGATGCTCCAGAAAGCCTGACTCTGCCTTGCACCGGACAACCTCCCAGCCAGAAGCTCTGCTCTTGCAGTCCAAGCCTGGATCCTAAGGTGCAGCTGCCTCCACCAGCAGGACTGGAAGGTTCTTTTAGCAAATGCTGGCAGTTCCCCCGAATGGCTGGGAGCTCCCTGAGAACAGAAGCAATGCTTGGTTGGGGTAGAACCCAGCCCATGCTGAGGCAGGACCGGCCTTTGAGCCTAGGCCCAGGGCAGCGCTGCAGCCAGGGGGTGCCACAAGGGCTCAGACCCGCCCCTCCCCTCCGGCCCTTTTTTCCTGACGGCTTTTCTCTTCCCCCTGCCCTCTGCATCTTTTCCCAGCCAGCCGGCAGGCTTTTCTCCCCCCTTCCCCTCCGGTCTCTTCTCCCATCCAGGGGGCAGGCTTCTCCCCACCCCTCCCCTCCGCCCAGCTGAGGGCTCCAGTTCCATCCAGCCCCTCCGTGACACTGCCCCTCTCTGTCAGGAGCGAAAGTTTGCAGCATGTGAGTGAGCAGGTGGGGGCCGGGCAAGGCTGGAGAGAGGGGGAGCCGAGCTCTGGGTGTGTGTTGGGGGGGAACAGGCTGTGGTGGCTGTGACAGGAGTGGGGCTGGGAAGGGAAAGGAGGGGGGGTATTGTTTGGCTCAGTGAGCTTGAAGTAACTGTACTAGGACCGACTGGGGAGCAGTCTGGTGCCCCTGGGGGCCAGCAGCTGTTCCCACCTGCACTGCACCTGCCCCTCTCCTCTCTTCTGTCCTCATGCCTTGCCCCTGCCCTGCTCTCCCTGCAATCTCTCTAACCTCCTTTTCACGCTGTCTCCCTCTGCTCTGAAATTCAAGCCCACTTGCCAAGGGTCCGCTCTCCTTCCCTCCCCAGCAGAAATCAGCCGCAGACATGAGGGAGGGAGGTGCGTATGCGCACACACACACACACACACTCTCTCTCTCTCTCTCTCTCTCTCTCTCTCTAAACCAAAAGGGGTGTGTGTACGTGGAGCAGAAAAGCAGCAATCAGGGCTGTGGAATGCAAGGGAGGGAACGACTTGTTCTCAGCCTAGGCGGGAAGATGGACTTGCCTTGGAAAACTGATTGAGAGAACAGAGACATTTCTTTTCCTTGTGGCTGGTGCCTGATGGGTCCTTTCTTTACTCAACTGCACGTTCCAAGCCCCTCTTTGCATTTCAGGCTGAGGGGGAAACGAAAAGGCCATTGGGAAGAGATGGCCCAGAGCCATGGCAGGCAAGGGCCTGGGTGCGGGCTGGACTCAGTCGTTAGCATTAGCAATTGCTTTCGTCATTCAAATGGATTTTGGGTCATGGCTGATTCTCAACCATCGTGTCAAATGCTTCCCTGTGGCCTTTTGTCCTGCACCCAGAGTATCTCACGGCCAAGTCCCTATGCTAGGAGGGGAGGGGTGGGGTGGGGTGGGGGAGGAGGTGGGGTGTGATTTCCCACCTTCATCTAGCCAATGGCCCGTGCTTGCCACTACCATGCTGGCGCCTCCACATTTACTTACTCTCAATAAAATTTGCAGAAGTTTAAAATATTGTGCAGAGAATATTTAATGTTTTGGTGCCAAATGCCCTCAGGAATGTGGGATGCGGGGCAGTTTTGGGGATGCTGGGCAGTGTGGAGTGTCTGTGGGTGGGAGGGCACTGGGCATAGGGATTTGTGGTGATCTCTGGATGAGAGGCGACTAGGAATGGGGGTTATTGGGCATAAGGGGCTGGGTGATAATACGGGGCAGGGAGGCAGTGTGGTAGGCACATCAGCAATGCAGGGCTGGGCCTGGGGTGCAGGTGGGAGGGAAGTGCAGGGGCTGGGGTGAAGATGGTATTGTGCAGAGGTTGGGGTGAAGGTGGCAAAATGTTGGGGTTGGGGCACAGGGCATATTGCAGGAGGGGCAGGAGTTAATGGCAACGGGGGCACAGGATGGGGAATCCAGGGGTGGAGACAATGGAAATGGGGGGCACCATGCCCAGGAAGAGGGGCAGGGGCATCAAAATACAAGTTCACCCAGGGTGCCGTTTTCCCTAAGGTGGGCCCTGTGCAGAGGGCCAGCATATAAGTCACTTAAGTCTCATCCAAGCCCCATTATGAGGATTTAAGCGAGACTTAAGTGGGATATAAACCTTGGGGGAGATGGTCTCTTCTTGACCCCTACACGTAAGTCGTCCTACATTGCCTCCCTCCCCTCACGAGTCCCAGTGCTGCAGCCATGAAAGGGTGTCTCTCCTCGCCAGGGTATGGAGAGACTGGGCTGCTGCAGATTGCAGCTCTTGGGAGAATTCTGGAAATTAGAGCACATCAGAGTCTGCTCTTCTTTAAGATGGGGCTATTTTAGCTGGGATGGGTGGAGGATCCCAGGGGCCACAAAACTGGCAGAAAATCACCCCTCCACCTCCACCTGCCACAGGGGAAAATTGCATCCTATAATTATAATTGGTGTTGTCTAATTATTCTGCCATGCTTACAAGTTACCTGGCTCTGGTTATAAATAAAAATGCCAACTTTTTTTTTTTAAGAGAGGAGGTTTTTACGTACCTGATTTGGCTTGCTTTCCTCTGCTTTCTCTGGAGAAATTAGACTCTCCATTATCTCAGTGCAACTCTTTTTTTTTTTTAATGTTAAGAATGCATGCATGAGTTATGGTAGGTCCAACCATAAGTAAGGACACACAAGTCTCTGGTGCCTGTCTACTGTGTGTGCTGACAGTTGCTCATGTTTGAATTGATCATCCCAGTTTGTTCTGTTTTAATTCCAGAATATTTTAAGAATGGATTATGAGACAGGTTTTGCTCCAGATTACACAAGCGTCAAACCAACCCCTCCCCCTTCCTCCCAGCACATACAGATGGAATTATTTCAGATTTACACTGGTTTTGCTGTCCTCTGAATGTGTCCTGATGGATTCTGCTGCAGGAGGAACATCTGCCCATAGCTTCCAGTGGAACCTGTTCTGCTCCTAATAACGGCCAAACTCCCAAAGCTGCAGAGGGAACAAACACTCAGACCTTGGTTTCTGAGGCTAGTGCAGGACTTGCCCCAACCCCTTCAGCTGAGTTATGTCCCCAGCATCAGGGGAATCCAGGATTTTAAAGCTCTACAAATAAACATGATTTGGACCTAACTCCCCTTTGAATTAATATTGTTAATAGGCAAGATCACAGCAATGGCTCCAGACCATAGAGACTGCAGCAGTATCACTGCAGTATTACCGACAGCTACTTCTGAACAATGGAGTTCTTTTAGGAGAGAGCAAGTCAGGAACTGAATCGTCTGTTAACACCCTCTGCTGTCTAAAGCGGAGCATGACTTTATAGCTCAATATTAGAACTCGCTTCTCTCGGCAATGGCCTGTAAGTAGTTCACACCCCTCTTCTGCAAGAGCATCATTGATAGCCCCCCAGGCTCAGCTCAAAGGTCCGTGCTCATTGTGGGATCAGAACCCAATACATTAACTGGATGTATGCCAGCATCGAATTTGTGCCATCGGATGCTGCATTTTTAGCAGACAGAAAAAAAGCAACAGGATTGATACAGCCTTCCACTGCTTGGTTATTAATCACGGATAAGTCAGTCACAAGATAACTAAATATTCTTTTGTCATAATGGCTTCTTTACCTTTCTACTTCATCAAATTTTCTCTCTCAGCTTCTTTCCAAACCCCATTAATCTGTCAAAAACATTCATCCTTTCCTCCTCCCTTTTTGATTTATTTCCTTTTTTACAGCCTTAAAATCCACTTCCAATTGTATGGAAAGCACTCCTGTCTTGTTCTGTTTCTGGTTGAATTTTGAATCTGTAAACTCAGTTCTTAGATATGCAAATTGATAACCCCTTGTGGAAAATCCCCATATTGTGGCCAAATAACATTAAGGCTAACTGGATAAACTCAGGGAAAAAAACAGCAAGCAAATGGTCTGGTAGCACTTTATAGACTAACAAAACGTGTAGATGGTATCATGAGCTTTTGTGGGCACAGCCCACTTCTTCAGATGACCGGAGTGAAGTGGGCTGTGCCCATGAAAGCTCATGATCCCATGGGCCTCTTATCAGTCTGTCTGACACCATTATCTTAGATGAGTGGCGGGCAAATTTCTGGCGGGCCCCCACCTCTATATTTACCTGCTCTGCAGCAGGTATTGGGCAATCACAGCTCTTGTTGGCCACAGATTGCCATTTGTGGCCAATGGGAGTGGTGAGAAATCCACGCTGCTTCCTGCCACTCCCATCGCCCACGAAAGGTGATCCGTGGCCAACGAGAGCTGCAAATGCCTGATACCTGCAGAGGCCCAGGTAAATATAGCAGGAGCAGCTCACCAGGTATTAACCATGCTGGGCCACCTTTTTTATTGCCCATCCCTGTCATAGAGCATTTTAAATCCTCCCAACTATTTATTATCTTCAAAGTAATAACATACTTCTACAGTGCCGCATGTATGCAACCACAGCTACATAACTTATTTTGATTTCTGTGTACTGCACTGTTACATCTCAAAGGAGTCTGCTGTCAGCAGCGGCAGGCTTTTGCATTCAGGGCTGACACATAGCTGTGGACTGATTCCAGTCTCGCTTATCCCAGTTTTACCCAGATGTATATTCTACTGACTTGATATAATTCATGATATTAGAACAAGTGTAACTGACAGCAGAGCCAGGCCCACAGATGTTCTATCAGAGACTTTACTTTCCTGACTCATTCTTTGGGCCTAATCCAAACCCACAGAAATCAATTAAAATACTCTCACAATTAGGTCTCTAAGGGTATGTCTACACTGCGGTGCTATGTCGGGATACTTCCAGTATCCTAATATAGCTATTCCGCATCTTGACAGCATGCCCATTATTTTGAACTATCTTTCGAAATAACAGGCACACTATTCCGATGTCCCTGTAAACCTCATTCCACGAGGATTAAGGGACATTTCAGAATAGCACTTTATTTCAAAATTATGAAATAAGCTATTTCAAAGTACACTTGTAGCTCTAATTGCATAGCTTATTTCGAGCTAAGGGTGCAGTGCAGATGCACCCTGAGTCAGTGTCAGGAAAAGCTGAGTGTAGAAAGACATCACATGCATGGCAATTAGATGTACCATATATTCTGCACTAAAGATACACACGAGAGGGATGTTCCTGTAGTGGACAAAGCGAGTAGAAAGGGGTGATTGAAGGGGGACCAGTGGCAGTGGGAGAGTTTATCTTTTCTCCTGCTGGGCTCAGTGGCTTCGGAAGGCTTTGTCATAGAAAGCTCTGTAGGATCCAAGAATGGGAGACCAAAATCAAACCAAACAAATCCTTTAAGAAGGCCTCTAAACTAGGGGGTGTGGAACCTTTTTTGGGTCGGGGCTGCTGAAACACAGAAAAATCAGTTGGGGGGCTGCACACAAGTGAGAAACAAAACAAAAAAACCCGAACAAAAACAAACATGGCCCACAACTGAGGAGAAACACTCATTACAGGAGGAGTAACGGTAGTTCAAATTAGGAGCTTTAATTCGAACTACCTAGTCCGTGCCGCGTGTAGCCGCAGGCAGGGAGTTAGAACTACAGGGCATTTAAAAATGGTGGCGCCCGGGAACATGCAAATAAAGCCCGAGATATTTAAATCCCGGGCTTCATTTGCAAGTTCAAACGCCTACATTAGTCACCCTAGTTCGAACTAGGGTGGCAGTGTAGACATACCCTAACTGAATTAAATCTGGGGCTCTGCTTAAAGTCCTAGCAATACTATCCACTGTTTAACCTGATTTTTTTGCAACTGTGGTATAGATTGGCCCTTTTGTCCACAAGGCAACATTCTCATACAATTCAAAGCAGAAAGGTTTATGCCTCGTGGTGGCAAGGCTGGGCAAGAAACAATCTAATACAGGCCTCAGCTGGAAGCACTGAGAGGAAGGAAAGCCAGGTGGCAGCAAAGACTTACAGTAACTTTTGCCTGACATTCCCTTTCTAGTGGCAGATTCCCTGTGAGAAGCAGCAAGCCCACTAAAGAGTTAAAAACAACAAAAGGGCCCTCATGTTTTCCCTGTGTGGTCTCTTTTCCTCCCCCTCCCCCCTTGTGGCTTTTTTGTCAGCAGTTCATCCATTGCATTCACCCTGCTCTTTTCACATAATAAAGATGAAGTACTGGCAGAGAGCATGGTGTCATGAGAGAAGGCGCCAGACACATTCATAAATTAAAGTGCAGGCAAGGGGCCAATAAAGCTGTGTCACCGAAGCCAGTCTGAGCGTTGCCACAGATGTCAGCAGGAACTAGATCAATCCCCAAATTACGAGGAGTAGATGGATACACCCAACAGAATGGTGCTACTTAGGGACTGCACCAGGACTGAGGTGGCTTAATATCTATTCATTAGTAATCTGGGAGAGCGATCAGAGAGGTGGAAATATGCGGAGAAGACACAAATACTTCGGCGGGGTATGGGAGGCTTGTGTGGCCCTTCACAGGGACACACAACTTACTTGCAAACTGAGTAAATTTGAGCTACAGTCACTGAGACACAACGGATTTCTCAGTCATCAATGACACTTTATGCCTCCCTGTTAACAAGGCCTGGATCCAGCAAAGCACCTAGGCCTTGTCTACATGACACAAGCTCTGTCAGTACAGCTACACCAGTGTGGCTATATCACCAGAGCCGCCTAAGATAGTTGCAGTATATGCTGACAGGAGGAGGAGTTCTTCCAGTATAACATTAGTACAGGTTTGGTTAGCATAGCTACAGCAGGTAAGACATTCTTTCTCAAAGTTTTTCCAAAACTGGGCCCCCTGAATGTTTCAAAGGGTCACAGAGCAGGTCCTGCAGGGCTGGAGGGGCTCGGCTCCCAGCTCTGAAAATTGCAATCTCTGGGATTACAGTGCCATTTGGTTTGGCACAGCTGTTCCTCTGTCACAATGATGGGAGAGGGACAAACAGGTCAAATTTGAGTGAGTGGTGTTGCCACCCCCTGCATCAGGTTACAACACAGCTCTCAGATTTGGCCTAGCTGCATCCCTTCCCACTAGCAGAGTGTTTCTCAGAGTGGTCCACAAAACCACTTTGAGAAACCTGTTCACTGGCTGCGCTGGTTTGTTTACTTCCTGGCGCTGTGAGTAAAGAGCCTCGCGGCTCCCATTGGCTCCGCTTCACTGTTTGCAGCCAAAGGGAGCCACGGGAAGTGGCTTGGGCAGGACTGCTGCTTCCCACAGCTCCCCTTGGCTGCAAATGGCAAAACGGAGCCAATAGGAGCCGCGAGGCTCCGTGGGCGGAGCGCCAATAAAGAAAAAAACTGGCGCAGCAAATTAGCAGGTTTCTCAAAGTGGTTTTGTGGACCAATTTGAGAAACACTGCACTAGCACAACGCCAAGCAGAGTCCAGCCGACCCCATGCAACAGGAGCTGAAAGAGATGCACTAAGCCCCACCACCCATCCCCTGCCCGGGTGCAAAACCTGTCATTCCCTGCACACACACACACTTGTTTGTTGGATTGAGACAGGCTCCCCCTGCCATTTACTGGATCACAACAGGCCATTTCTCCCCCACCCCATTACTCATTCATAGCAAGCCATCAGTACAGGCAGTCGCCGGGTTACGTACAAGATAGGGACTGTAGGTTCTTAAGTTGAATTTGTATGTAAGTCGGAACTGGTACATATTGTAGGGGAAACTCTAGCCAAACATTTCTCCAGAGCTCAGTTTTATTCTCCCACACCTCACTTCCCGCAGTCCTTTATTCTCAAGCTGAGGTGTCTGCTGAGAAAAGCCGCTCCACGTCTCCCTGGTCTGCTGGGGGGGGGCGCTAGCTTCGCGTCTCCCTGGTCTGCTGGGGGGGGCGCTAGCTTCGCGTCTCCCTGGTCTGCTGGGGGGGGCGCTAGCTTCGCGTCTCCCTGGTCTGCTGGGGGGGGGGGGCGCTAGCTTCGCGTCTCCCTGGTCTGCTGGGGGGAAGCAGCTAGTGCGGGGTTGCCTCACCCCGTTTGTAAGTAGGGATCCGATGTAAGTCGGATCCATGTAACCCGGGGACTGCCTGTATTTACAAACAGACCCTGAGCAGGAGGAGGCAGTAAACCATTGAACTGTGGTGTGTGTTTTCTCCACACTCTAAGTGGCAGTGCTATTCCAACAAAGCTTTAGTACAGACTTGGTCTCAAGTATCTTTACCTCCTAAGCACATGTAGCCTTATTGAAACCATGTGTATCACTCCCATACTCAAAAAGCCTGTCTTTCAGTGCTTTCCTAGCCCATCAGGCTAGCCCTTTGCAATGGAGTGAATTAATCCTTCTGGAACATCCTGATTAAACCACTTCCCCTCTCCTTATGTTTCCTTCCTGATGGAGTCAAAGTGACACCCATTGGAAAAGGGGTAGGACTAGAGACACTCCTGGGGTCTCTTCCAACCCTAATCTATGAAAGCCAGCTCGCCACATAAGGCTGGGAATGCAATGAGTTTAGTCATTATTTCTTTCCTCAGAGCAATCTTTTCCAACCTACAGTTAGTGAACTGCTCAAACACTGCATGTTCTGTGCTGAACAGTTTTAAAAGATTTCAAGGCCAGCCACTCATTCTCTTTGGATGTAGAAGCTATTTACCGTAGACCTGTGGTGGCACAAACCCCCCCCGGCATTTTTCTATTGTGGATGGAGAGTCTATGTGGTACATTCAGTTCAACAGCTCTTACAAAAAACAGGAACCAAAACATGAAGGCAAAGGAAACAAGACAGCACAATGGACACAGTAGCTACTAAGGAAGGAATAGTCACCACTTAGCATAACAGCTATTTGCATTTCTATCACACCTTTCATCTGAGGATCTCAATCATTAATTATTTAAGTCTCCCACATGTTGTTATCCCTATTTTCCAAATAGGAGATTCAGAAAAAAGTAATTCAAGGATTTGCCTAAGGTTGCAAAGCTCATCAGTAGTCAAATTCAGGGTCTCTTGACAACCCATCCTATCCTTTAACCACAAGCCCATACTTCCCCTCCTAAAAAGTAGGGCAAATCCTTCCTGGTCATGAATCCAGGGATGGATAGAGAGGCCTCCTTGGCTTATTCCTATTGGGGTTTATTTCCCCTTGAAGCTGTGTTGACTGAGCAAATGCAATCAAGAAGCTGCCTTTAGGCCCATCAGGAAATATATTTAAGTTTCACTTAACACTGGAAATTGTAGGGATGTACAGGCAGTCCCTGGGTTACGTACAAGATAGGGACTGTAAGTTTGTTCTTAAGTTGAATTTGTATGTAAGTCGGAACTGGTACATATTGTAGGGGAAACTCTAGCCAAACATTTCTCCAGAGCTCAGTTTTATTCTCCCACACCTCACTTCCCTCAGTCCTTTATTCTCAAGCTGAGGTGTCTGCTGAGAAAAGCCGCTCCGCGTCTCCCTGGTCTGCTGGGGAGAGGGGGGGCACTAGCTTCACGTCTTCCTGGTCTGCTGGGGGGAAGCAGCTAGTGCGGGGTTGCCTCACCCCGTTTGTAAGTAGGGATCCGATGTAAGTCGGATCCATGTAACCCGGGGACTGCCTGTATTGCTGCACAATAGCCACTTCAAATTATCAAGGTACAATACTCTTTTGACTCCTAACAGCAGCACGTTCTACAGCAAGTTTGGACGCAATATGAAAGTGAATAGGAGAAACTGGCACAAGTGTTCCCTCAAGGCCAGCTTACAGCAGTGTGTAAAGATCATAATGAATGTGATTTAAAGTTATATAAACCAATAGAAGCAATGCCTAGCCTGAAGGCTACCTGCCATTTTCAATGGCTATATTAATGGTCATTTTATTACTGAGTGGAGAACAAAAGAAGTGGGCATAGAAAAACAAAGGTCAAATACCCATTACAAAAATATTGTGCCTAGATCACTGAGGTTCATGGGACTAAAAAGGACTTCTTAAGCCAGGGCACATACTTCATAAACATTTCAAGCAACTACTTCGTAAGTATATCAAGCTGCATCTTACAATTAGTAGTATTTATGGCTAAGAGATTGTCATAACCATGATTTGTGTGTCAAAATAGTATATTTAGAAACAATAGCCCTGTGGCACCTTACAGCAGTGGTCTCCAACCTTTTTACGCCCAAGATCACTTCTTAAATGTCAGAGCAAGCCAGGATCTACCACATCCCTTACCTGACACCTTTCTTGAGTCCTCGCCATCTCCAAACCTTTCTGCGGACTACCCGTTGCTAATGGAAACTCACTGTTAATTACAGGGTGATCTAGACAGATTAGAAGATTGGGCCAAAAGAAATCTGATGAGGTTCAACAAGGACAAGTGCAGAGTCCTGCACTTGGGACGGAAGAATCCCAAGCTTTGTTACAAACTGGGGACCGACTGGCTAAGTAGCAGTTCTGCAGAAAAGGACCTGGGGATTACAGTGGATGAGAAGCTGGATATGAGTCAACAGTGTGCCCTTGTAGCCAAGAAGGCTAATGGCATATTAGGTTGCATTAGGAGGAGCATTTCCAGTAGATCTAGAGATGTCATTATTCCCCTTTATTCGGCTCTGGTGATGCCACATCTGGAGTATTGCGTCCAGTTCTGGGTCCCCCATTACAGAAAAGATGTGGATGCACTGGAGAGGGTCCAGTGGAGGGCGACTAAAATGATTAGGGGGCTGGAGCACATGACCTATGAGGAGAGGCTGAGGGATTTGGGTTTGTTTAGTCTGCAGAAGAGAAGAGTGAGGGGGGATTTGAGAGCAGCCTTCAACTTCCTGAAGGGAGGTTCCAAAGAGGATGGACAGAGGCTGTTTACAGTAGTGATGAATGGCAGCTCCCCGCAAGCATGAGCTCCCCCCTGTCCCATCCTCCTCACCCCCCACACTGCTGCATCTGTGAGAGACTTACCAAAGCCCTGGCTGGGATGATTTAGTTAGAGTTGTTCCTGCTTTGAATAGGGGTTGGACTAGATACCTTCCTGAGGTCTCTTCCAACTCCCTCCTGCACCCTGGTCCCCTTCCTCGGGTCACAACCCCCTAATTCACCCAAATTTCCAGATCTCTCACCCCCTCCTGCACTCCAATTCCTTATCCCAAGCTCTTTTTTTACACCCAACCTCCATCCCAGACCCCCTGTTGAAGCAAAAAAACGCTCCTCTCTGTTTAGGCAGCTAACAAACAGCTTTATTAATTAATAAAGCACAGCATGAGCCAAACATGGTCTGAGCAGAGCCGGGCCCAGTAAAGCTGCTAATACAATCAATCCTAGTATCTTTATACCCTTAGCCAAACAGTCTGATGTCAGGGCATCCAATTACAGAAATCCTCAATTAAACTTGGAAAAACAAAGCCTTATCAACAAGATGGCGGACAGGGAGGAGGGAGTACATCTCCTGTCCCAACCAGCCCAATTAACACATACCAATAGCCTATCCTGTAGGCCTCTTCTCACGGGGTGACAGAAAGTTCACTCTGGTCTAGTGCTTGAGAGAAAAGCTGAAATGGTTTCTGTTATACAAGATGGCTTCTAGCTAAATATGAAATGGTTTCTACAGCTTCTACACCCCACACCTCCTCCATTGATATGGACCTCTGACCAAAATTCCTCCTCCACCAAATTCTTGGAGTGGCCCCCTATCCAAAATTATTGCCCACCTGCTACCTATTTGCAGGATCAAGTCCTTAGAACGTTAAGTCTCTTACCTTATGAACAAGCAGAAAGGGCCAGACTGTGCTTTTACACCCAGTTACTTCCCTGAAAGTCGTAAGAATAACTCCTGTTTCGGGTTACTCATACTCATCCAGGTCTGTTAGAATCATAGAATCCCAGAGCTGGAAGAGATCTCAGGTGGTCACTGAATCTAACCCCCTGCCCAAAGCAGGATCAATCCCAACTCAATCATCCCAGCCAGGGCTTTGTCAAGTTGGGACTTAAAAACCTCTAGGGATGGAGATTCCACTATCTCCCTAGATAACCCATTCCAGCACTTCACCACTCTCCTAGGGAAATAGTTTTCCCTAATATCCAACCTAGATGACCCCCTCTGTAACTTGGGACCATTGCTCCTTTTTCTGCCATCCATCACTACTGAGAACAAACTCTCTCAATCCTCTTTGGAACCTCCCTTCAGGAAGTTGAAGGCTGCTATCAAATCCCCCCTCACTCTTCTCTTCTGCAGACTAAATAAGCCCAAATCCCTCAGTCTCTCCTCGTAGGTCATGTGCTCCAGCCCCTTAATCATTCTGGTTGCCCTCCGCTGGACCCTCTCCCATGCGTCCACATCCTTTTTGTAGTGAGGGGCCCAGAACTGGACACAATACTCCAGATGTGGCCTCACCAGTGCCGAATAAAGGGGAATAATCGCATAAGCCACACGTTAATGGTTGCATCTAGTAACTCCAAATCATAAATCAGGACCCTACTGTGCCTGTCCCCTTAACATTTACACAACTTGTATTGTCTGTTCTAAACGCAGAAAACCCTACATGCAATACAGAAGCTGCATTAGCTACTGAGAGCCAGTGCTAGGCATAAGCAGACTAAACAATTGCTTAGGGCCCCAAACAGCTCAAAGGGCTCTGTGACGGGGCGGACAGGCCCCGCACTGATGAGCAGGGGATAGCCCAGGCCCAGCTGGCAGAGAAGGCCCCGCCCCTCCGACCCTGCTGGGCATGCTCCCAACAGCGGCCGGGTATAAAGGCCGAAGGAGCCTGGCAGTCAGGGAGCCGCCTGGGTGAAGGAGGAGCCGAGGCTGGGCCAGTATTCTTGCAGCCGCTGGGTCCAGAGTGGCCGGACCCTGACACGGAGGACGCAGCTGCCGACCCAGGGCAGCAGGAGCGCGCCCACAACCCCGACAGGTCCGGCCTGAGAGGCGAAGGGGCCCGGGGGGAACCAGGGCGTGGTAGGAAGCAGCCCAGGGCTCAGCGTGTATCGGCCGGATCCCCCGCCGAGCCGGCAGGAGCCACAGACCCTGCCTAAAGGGCCCTGGGCTGGGACCCGGTGGAGAGGGAGGGCCCGAGTCCCCCTACCACCCATTTTCCCCTTCCCTGGACAAACAAACCCCGGGCCAGGAGAGGCTTCTCGGAGCGGCTAGGCCTCTACTACCGTATTGGCCCTGATAGAAGGGCCAGGACTTTTGCATTGGGACTGTCCTGCCATATTGGCCCTGATAGAGGGGCCTGGACTTTTGCATTGTGACTGTAGTACCGTATATGCCCTGATAGAAGGGCCAGGACTTTAGCATGGGGACCGTAGTACCGTATATGCCCTGAGAGAAGGGCCGGGACCTTGGCGTTGGGACTTTGGGGGCTGTACCGGCCCGGTAGGGGGGGGCCGAGCCCCTTGACGGGGGCGTACCCTGTGACAGGCTCCTATATCTGGCCCAAAGGGCTTGCTACGCATTTTAATACTCACAAATTTTGCCTCACCTTCCCAGTCAAACAAAAAGATATCCACAGAAGCAATGGTGAAACTCTTGACCCTCCAGGAGCTAAATATATCTACCTATTAAGGATGGAAGAGAGTAGTTGAGTACTTGACTATTCTACTTGCATTCTCTCTCTCCCCCCCCCCCCCCCCCCCCACACACACACACAAGGACCCGGGATGAGCCAGCTGCTTGGGGGGCGGCTCAGCCACAGCTCTTCTCTCTGCCTGTCCCTTCCAGGCTGGTCCCCCTCATGCCCAACAAGCAGGGAAAGGGCCGGGGCTAGGCCAGGAGCCGAGGACACGAGACCAGGCAGGAAGAATGCAGCGGCCAGGCAAGCTTGGTGCTCCCAGGCTGAGCTTGGGGAGATGTGGGCTCGCCTCAAGGGCCGGGCTGGTGGTGCCACACGGACGGGTCTCCCATGGCAAGCAGGGTGCTGGGGGAGCCTGGCTGCGCCATGCGGGCACCTGGGAGGAGGCGCTGGACCCGGGGGCAGGGACTGGAGCTCACCTGTTGCCTGGGCTTTGTCCCAGGCGGGTGGGTGCTCCGCAGCCCACAGAAGCAGGGTGAGCGGCCAAGCAGAGCTCCCACAGGTGCAAGCAGCGCTTGGTTTGTGGCCCGGTCTCCACTATCTGCCCTCCCTGGCCCTGTGATTCCTGGCTGGTGTTACTGTAATCTTTTAACAGAATGGAGAAGTGTCATGAAGACTAGCTACTCCAGATGGTTACTTTGTAACCGTAACCTGGTCTCATCCACTAGGGATGGTATATTAGGTGCATACCCTCATACCGTATCTGATCACCGGTAGAGTATAATCTCTCAGGGATATTAGACGCGTATAAAATAAAAACTTAACAACATAAGTTTAAGTGGAAACCACAAGAATATATTATTTAACAGCAAATTTAACAAACAATACCTTGAAAGGAGCTTGAGGGGCAGTCCCTCACTTAACTAACTTACAGAGTCCAAGATGCAGAGGGCGATTGAGGTGTTGCTGGCGACCTACAACCTTGCGGCTAATTGAAAGCCTTAAGGGAGGAACTACCAGGCGTCCCTCGACGGATGATCCCAACGATTGGCGACCTTCAATCCTTTGGCTAGTTTAAAGCCGCAGGAGAGGAACAGCCAAGGAGATCCCTCGAAGTACAGGTAGGGAGCGATGGCGGTCGGTTCACCTTCCGTGAAGCCTCTGGCCCTAGATACCTCTTCACCGCACTTCGGAGCGGCAGGATCAGGCGATGGATGACTCTATTTTACCTACTCTAATCCTGTCCTAAAATAAAACCTTATCTAAATCGTGACGAGCCCGACGAACAAGCACGATGACGGCCGACATGCGAGGACCGATGCAACCTGCCGTACAAACTCTGTCTAAAATACTAAACTAACTAACCTAACCTATTTGAGGAGGTCTGACCTTCCGCCAGCCTGACTCAAAGAGAATACTATATTCTATGAAATGGAGGGAGCATAGCCTTCCGCTAGCTTCTCCAGAAGAATATCTTGACAAGACCACTTTCATTCTAACCTAGGACCAGAGAGCTCATTTAATCTTGTCCTAGGTTCTCTTTCTCTCTCTCTCTCCCTCTCTCTCTAAGCTAAGCCTATCCTGACGGAACCGATGAATCCGACGAGACCCGACGCGACAGCAACTGCTGCGCGGCAGAGCCTTATATAGTCTAGGCTCATACATACTCATAAGTTCCATAGTATGATCTGATTGGTTTAGAAAAGATGCTATTCCAGCATAGTTTAAAATCATTGGTTGACACTTTAGCTTATGCATATTCATAGATCATTCAACATTCAAATTTCAACAGGTATACTAGCTTTTACTTTTAAATCCCAACAGCTATGTATACAGGTAGCTGTGGCATGTGACAAGATCTTGACTTAAAATGGATGTCTATAGAATTCTTAACTCAAAATGGAGTTTTGGACTCCATTTTGAAATATGACATGTGTATATATATAAATTAGTCTTATATAGATTTTACAGTGGTTAGGTATTCCGATATATAGCTATCAGTCCTGTATTTGACATACACTGTACGTGGTATTACATTATAGACTCACACTAGATGTTACACTTATATTCACTTAGGGTATGTCTACACTACCCCGCTAGTTCGAACTAGCGGGGTAATGTAGGCATACCGCACTTGCAAATGAAGCCCGGGATTTGAATTTCCCGGGCTTCATTTGCATAAGCAGGGAGCCGCCATTTTTAAAACCCCGTTGGTTCGAACCCCGTGCAGCGCGGCTACACGGGGCTCGAACTAGGTAGTTCGGAATAGGAAGCCTAGTCCGAACTACCTAGTTCGAGCCCCGTGTAGCCGCGCTGCACAGGGTTCGAACCAGCGGGGTTTTAAAAATGGCGGCTCCCCGCTTATGCAAATGAAGCCCGGGAAATTCAAATCCCGGGTGGTATGCCTACATTACCCTCCTAGTTCGAACTAGGAGGGTAGTGTAGACATACCCCCAGTTATATACTGGTTACCTATTACATAGCTATAACCTTGGTATTACAGTTCTGCTTTACACTGGGCTCTGCCCAGCCCATGCGGTACGTGGGTGCTGCTGCCCACTGTCAGGGAGCCACCCTTCTGAAATGGCTTCAGCAGTTTTCTCCATGGGGCTAGAGGCACGAATAGGTGGGTCAAGCGCCCTTCACCGACCCAGCGCTGCCTTCCCTGAGCCCAGCCAGGGATGCCGGGGTCCTTCAGCTTCCCCTCCCAGCTGCAGGATGTGCACAGCAGGCAGCACCCGCTGTGGTTCCCCTTTACCTCTAGCTGCCAGGGCCCGGACAGGAAGGGGGAGTTAAATGAGATGCACTGGGAAGCCACATCCCAAATCAGTTCTATCTACAAGACGTCCTTTGCTGGGCTTGCCCAGCACGTTCTGCTGCCCTCGGGCCTGGCCGCGAACAGGGACTGCTGGCCCCGACCCAGCCCAGGACTGAGCCAATGCAGCTTGTACTGGTCCAAGAGCTCCCCCTATCTGCATGCCCGCCTCTTATTACATTTCAGTTGCAGTGCTGATTACTCATTTCTTACCATCCCTAGTTACTATATAGGCCCCAATCCTGCTAAGAGCATTTGCAAGGAAATCTCTTTGCAGGATCAGGGCCATAGATTAGGTCATCTTTTGACGGTTGCAATTCTGTCTACAGTATTTGTTGGGAAGCATTGCTAAGGACAGACCACACACACGTCAAACTAAGGCAAATGTTACTAACCCAGGCACGAGACTGACACACAACTTTAATGTGTCCTCACTCCCTCTGTGAAGCTCATGTAAACTGTATGGGCCTGACTGTCTGCAATTCCCTCTGAGGTCATAAATTGCAAGGCTGCGTCTAGACTGGCATGATTTTGCGCAAAATCTTGCCGCCTGTCTACACTGGCCACGAGTATTTGCGCAAGAACACTGACTTTGTACTGTACAAAATCAGTGGTTCTTACGCAAATACTCTGACGCTCCCGCTCAGGGATAAGCTCTCTTGCACAAGTATTCTTGTGCAAGAGGGCTAGTGTAGACAGCAACGTTAATTTCTTGCGCAAGAAAGCCCAATGGCTAAAATGGCCATCAGAGCTTTCTTGCGCAAGAGAGCGTCTAAACTGGCACGGATGCTTTTGCGCAAAAGCAAATCTTTTGCTCAAAGGCACATGCCAGTATAGACGCTCTCTTGCGCAAATATTTTTAATGGGAAATCTTTTCCATTAAAAGTATTTGCGCAAAATCATGCCAGTCTAGACGCAGCCCAAGTGTTTCTGCCCCATCAGAAGAGGGGAGGGGAGCTGGCCAATAAATAAGTCACCTAACTAGCACTCAATTCTGACTACCGTAAGAATTACAGCCTTGACCAAGAATGAGCCCTTACAGAAGCAGACACTATGTCATGCATACTGTAGTCCCAAGACTCATAAATGCCCATGCTAGGTAAGTAGCCAATGCCCTGTGCAAAAGTTTCTGAGAATAATTAATCTCTAAACATGTACAGCTATTAGTTCTGCAAAACTGAAATCAGTGACTAACATAAGAAAGCAGACATTTCTCAAATAAAGTCTTTATTTGCATTCCTCACACTCAGTTGTACAAACTCTTGTTTACATACACGCTAGTCACCAGAGAACACAAATGTCCATGTCAGTGACAGCAGCTGCATTTGTCTGATGCTGGCTCTTTGCAAACACAGCTCTTGGCACAATTACTGCATCCAGCTGGGCAACAGGAGCAACAGCCTAAACAAAATAAAAATAAAAAGATTGCTTATTGACAGCAACAAAGATGTTGCATTCTTCAGAATCTCAGAACACGCAATGTATCAAAGAGATCTTGATGTGGGAGGGGAGTTCCTCCTTGGGATCTGCATCTAGTACAGGAAAGAATACAGTTTTGTCACATCTGACATGGCACAGACCTCCCTGTTTTATAGTTAAAAAAAAAAAAGATTAACCTACTTGGTGTATAAAAGAAAATCTTAATGTTGGTTCTCAGAAAATCTAAGGCTATGTCTACACAGGCAGCTTCTTGCACAAAAACAGCCGTTCTTGCACAAAAACTTGCCTGCTGTCTACACTGCATGCATGTTCTTGCTCAAGTAAATTTACAGTTTAGCGTTGTAAAACAGGGCTTCTTCCGGAAGAGTTATTCCTCTCCCCATGAGGAATAAGCCCTCTTGCACAAGAGCTCTCCCACAAAAGGGCAGTGTAGACAGGCAACCTGAATTTCTTGCGCAAGAATCCCCTACAGTTAAAATGGCCATCAGAGCTTTCTTGCGCAAAAGAGAGTCCACACTGCCATAGATGCTCTTGCGCAAAAGCACATGCCAGTGTAGACACGCTCTTGCGGAAGACTTTTGTGTGCAAGAACTCTTCCGCAAAACAGTTCTTGCGCAAGAAGCTGCCAGTGTAGACGTAGCCTAAGAATCAAGTCCCAAAAGGTCCAATTCTGCTCTTAGTCATTCCACTGCAAGGACTCAATTCAATAAGCACATGCTTAAGTGCTTTGGGGGTTGTCACAGGGCAGACTAACCACCCTGGTGCCTCCAGCTTGCAGTCCTGGGAATTAGCTCACTAGACATCTCCCTCTAACTGGTATCTTCCCATGTCCTCGCTCTTCCCTTTGATCCCAATGCATTACTCTTTGACCATGGCGTCCTCTTCAGGACACTGTCCTCCAGCAGCAACCACTCCCATCTCTCTGTGCCCCATTCTGGGGATGAGGGGGTGTTGTTTACTCAACTGCACACTCCAGGGCCCTCTCTTCCCAAGGGGCACCTAATTCCGCTGTACCCACCTTGCCTCAGTGACCCTCTGCCAGTCTTCATCTAGGCCCTGCCTCAGGGCAACCTGCAGTCTATAATGGCCACTCATCATGAGCAAAGAGGTGTGGACCTGCTGCTCCTGCCTGCCATAGTAGCCTCAGGCCTTGCAGACTGGGGTCTTGCTTGGCCAGGGCCAGGGCTTCCCCTCCCCAGCACTACTCTACCACCAGGAAGCCTTCTACTTCCCAGATAACCAGGTCCCCCCTGCTCATTGGCCAGAACTGCCTCAGATGGAGCTTCACCCACAGTCCTGGCTCAGGGCTGGGTTTTTGCCCTTAAAGGGCCAGTGCAGGGCAAGCACCCTGTCACAGGACCTACAGCCAGAATATCTATTGACTTCAGAGTAGTTATTCTGCTTGTACACTGGAATAAAGAGCAGACTGTGGGCCTGAAACTTTCACCCCTCCACGTGCTCCACAGCTCCCTGGAAACAGCCCCTAATTACTGGGTCCTCAACGCCTTGGCATACCATTTCCAAAAAAGTTACGGCGTCTGTGTTTGAAGTATTTTGATACTTTCATGTCTAACCCATCTTATCACAGTAAAAAAAATCGACTCACTTTTTTTGCAAGATCCACATCTACAATTTTTGCATGTGCAATTGCCAGTACAGCCACATGAGCCACCTTGAGGGATAAAAAGGAGACGTCCACACTTGGTCAGACACCCAAAGGAGATTTTTACCAAGAGGAAGAATTATTTTCAGATTATACAAAATTCCCAATTCTCCCCCCCCATCCCATTACCTTGATCTTTCCAAAAAAGTAATGCAAGGAATCTTTGACGCCATAAAAACTGTATTTAAACATGCCAGGTCCACTTACACAGTATTTAAATACAGCCTGCCTGGCTACGGTAAGCCTAAGTTACAGTTAAGTCTGGGAGTTTGGTCTCTAGGGTCCAGCCCAGAGGGAAAAAGACAAAACAAGTCATTCTCAAGATCTAGAGAGGCTCTTTCCCTTGCCCATGCTGACTCCAAGCCAGGAGTGTGGCTGCGAGGGGAACACAGAGGCCCTCCAAAGTGCTTAATTTATAATGCCAAAAAATGTAGAGGCCTAATGTTTTTAAATAAAACCCTCATACCTAACGTAGCAAGTTCACAGGTGCCAGAGCTATGAACTGCCATGCCTAGAAGTGCTGGAGCTCAGACTGGCACAAATGAAGCTCTTCCCCGCCCTAGTATAAGCACTCCAATGGCAGCCTGCAACTGAAGCTGGTCTCTGCAGCAGGGAGGAGCCACTCACCGGTTGCACAAAGACAATCCTGGGGATCCATGGTGGATTTGGCTTCAGCAGCTGCTCAGTCAATAGAAGACTCGGGGATCAGAGCAGAGGTTTGCACAGGAGCTGCTACTACCTCCTATTTATCCCGAGTGAGGGGATGAGGCGAGCGCAACCCTCCCCCCCCCCCGGCAAGTCCTGCACCCGGTGCCAAAAGTATGCTGTCTGCAAACTCCTGCACAGTGGTCAGTGTCTGCACAGCCCAGAGCGCGGCGTGCAACACCCTGTAGTGCAGGGTGCTGAGTCCGCGCAGCCCAGAGCGCAGCGTGCAACACCCTGTAGTGCAGGGTGCTGTGTCAGCACAGCCCAGAGCGCAGCGTGCAACACTCTGTAGTGCAGGGTGCTGAGTCCGCACAGCCCAGAGCGCGGCGTGCAACACTCTGTAGTGCAGGGTGCTGAGTCCGCACAGCCCAGAGCGCGGCGTGCAACACTCTGTAGTGCAGGGTGCTGAGTCAGCACAGCCCAGAGCGCGGCGTGCAACACTCTGTAGTGCAGGGTGCTGAGTCAGCACAGCCCAGAGCGCGGCGTGCAACACTCTGTAGTGCAGGGTGCTGAGTCCGCACAGCCCCGAGCGCGGCGTGCAACACTCTGTAGTGCAGGGTGCTGAGTCCGCACAGCCCAGAGCGCGGCGTGCAACACTCTGTAGTGCAGGGTGCTGAGTCCGCACAGCCCAGAGCGCGGCGTGCAACACTCTGTAGTGCAGGGTGCTGAGTCAGCACAGCCCAGAGCGCGGCATGCAACACTCTGTAGTGCAGGGTGCTGAGTCAGCACAGCCCCGAGCGCAGCGTGCAACACTCTGTAGTGCAGGGTGCTGAGTCAGCACAGCCCAGAGCGCGGCGTGCAACACTCTGTAGTGCAGGGTGCTGAGTCAGCACAGCCCAGAGCGCGGCGTGCAACACTCTGTAGTGCAGGGTGCTGAGTCCGCACAGCCCAGAGCCCGGCGTGCAACACTCTGTAGTGCAGGGTGCTGAGTCCGCACAGCCCAGAGCGCAGTGTGCAGTGCCCCGCCACCCCCCAGTGCATTGCACTATCCAGCGGCTCTCCGGGGAGGCGGGCCCCTATGCACACTTGGGCCAGGCCCCATGAGGCGAAGCCAGCCCTGCCCAAGGCACGGAAGCCGCAGCGGGCAGTGCAGCGATCGCTCCCTTCCCAGCTGCCCGCCCCTTTCCCGGGAAGCTGAGCCACTGGCAGCAGCGAGAGGCCCGTGCGCAAAGCCAGAGCGCGCGGGGCTCAGCCTCCGGGGCCCGCGTGCAGCTGGACGCGCCCGGTGGCACACGGCGCGAGAGGCTGCAGCTGCGGGTGCGGCGGTGTCAGCAGGAAGGGGCCGGCTGGTGCGTGCGGGGGTGAAGCCTACTCGGTCTCACAGCTCCCCCCTGCAGCGTTGGAAGCGCAGACCTGCCCTAAGACAATGCGGCCCCTTTCCTCCCCGCACCCGTTCAGTGCTGACCTCGATTCCCTTGAGACGTAGGCTGGCAAAGGCAGCATCACCAGCGGGCAGCTCCAGAAACGTGAGTGGGACCCAGACATGTCGCAGCCCACGGAGCTAACCTGAGCCAATGCCTAGAAGCTGAAGCAAGACAAATTCAGCCTGGAAATAAGGCACTTTGCAGGTTAACCACCATTGAAGCCATTTTCTCCTAAGGGTGGTGGTGGATTCACCATCATGGACAGGGTTTTTGTATTTCTGGTTCAAGGGGAATCATTTGGGGACATTTTTCTGCTCTGTGTGAATGGTCCCTTGGAATTTACAAGTCATTCTAAACATTGACTGCAGCTTCACACTCCTCCCTGTTTTCTTTAGGGTCCCTCTTCTCCCCACACAGGCAGCAGGAGAGAGTGCCAGCACAGGTGAGACACCAAGACCTTCCTCGATCAGTTCCCTGTTTCCATGAGTCACCTCTCTTCAGATTTCCCCATTCATATTCTATGGACCCCAGTACCAGGTCTGTTGCTAGGGCAAAAAGAGCCTGCAGGAAAAGACAAAGAAAATCCCAGAAAAGAGGAGAATCACTGAGGAAATCCTCAAACCCCTGACTGGTATAATAGGCTGGGAACAGGGAAGGAAGCAGCCAGCCCGGAGTTGTTCAGCAAGAGGAGAAGAGTGAAATGGGGAAACAGCTCTGGCACAAGGGGGATGATCTAGGGATGTTAGTGTATAATCATGTAAACAATTAACCAATAAGCCTGGGTTTATTGGTTAATCCTAAGGACTACACACACTCCCTCCCCCTTGATGCCTCTGTATGATGTTTCTGTATCTGCAGCAGCGAGGAGAGAAAGGGGAGCAGGTGGGCTGGCAGAGCAGCCTCTGTCTGCAAGAATCAGAGGGGTAGCCGTGTTAGTCTGAATCTGCAAAAGCGGTGAGGAGTCCTGTGGCACCTTATAGACTAACTGAAGTGTAGGAGCATAAGCTTTCGTAGGCAAAGACCCACTCGTCACATGCATGAAATTTCCACTACATGCATCTGACGAAG
Source organism: Pelodiscus sinensis (assembly GCF_052426305.1). NCBI lineage: Eukaryota > Metazoa > Chordata > Testudines > Trionychidae > Pelodiscus > Pelodiscus sinensis. Next base: position 6,170,347 of record NC_143063.1, on the reverse strand, counting down.
TGGGTCTTTGCCCACGAAAGCTTATGCTCCTACACTTCAGTTAGTCTATAAGGTGCCACAGGACTCCTCACCGCTGTCTGCAAGAAGTTCAGGCTCCCCGTGCACAGGGTGGCAGGGGGCTCCCTTGGGAGTGGGATCGGGAGCACACTGGCTGCCAGCCCCACCCCTGGGGACCATCAAATAATCGGGTAACCACTAAGATGTTGTGCAGTTACACGATTATTAAACGATATCTAACATCCCTGGGTCTAGGATGATCTCCTAGGACCACCATGAGAAAGATTCTTTTTCTAGATTAGGACAGAGGTCTACCTGGCAGGTGAGAGGGCATCTGTAATAGCAGTGTATGCCAGTGTTGACACCTCAGACTATGCAAGGAGCATTACCAGAATAGCTTTAAGGAGGACCAGGGCACATGTGGAAATATCAACTCAGTTTTAGCACAGCACTTTACAAACAAAGAAATAAGGATAAAAATCTGTCTCATATTACATCCATACAATCCCACTGAAGTCCCCAGCATTTTTATTGCTAAAGCACCTAGATACCATGGAGTTGGATGCTTATGATTAGACAAAAATGCTACAATGGAGTTGCCTAGGAGAGCCTTTAATGCAGTGTTTATTGCTCACATAGAGCACATCTACACAGCACCCCAAACACGAAATAAATGCAATTTGCGTAAATTGCGCAGTTTATTTCAATTGCAATTCAAAATAGCTTATTTCGAAATCTGACATGTCTAAATGGTGCCAAATTGTTGAAATAATGCACTATTTCAACACCTTTGAATGCCAAAATAGCACAACCTTTATTTTGAAAAATATTTCGAAATAACAGGCACATTTAAAAGACATGGGGTAGCCCTGCTGTCTAGATGTACCCATATGATTACAATTAATGGCATAAATTTAAGGCATTCTGAAAAGGCCTAGTGCTAAATAAGGGTAAAGAAATATGGCACTGTAGCAATAGCTGTTCCTTTACCAGAACAGCCCAGCTCCAGTGAGTTTCTCTAAGCCCTATTCCTCTAAGCGAGCCGTATCACAGTTCAGGGCAACTGCCCCTGTATTCCCCCTCTGTAGCCCTTCAAGGGCACGCATTTAGTCTCCCAGCTCCTCAGCTGTTACCTTTTGGGTGGAGACTCAGGTCTCAGTCCCTCCTAACCAGGATTGTTCCAAGCCACACAGTTGCCTGTGTTATCCCCAACGAGCCATTTAGCTATATACAGTAAACTTCCGATAATCCGGCACCTTTAGGACCCAGGGGGTGCCGGATTATCAGCTGTGCCGGAGTACAGGAAGGGGGGCTATGAGGAGTCTGGGGTAGGGTGGGGGGGGGGAGGTCGGAGGGGAACTGTGCAGTGTGGGAGATGGCGGCACTGCAGGACCAACCCAGCAGCACCCCATCTGCTCTGCCCCCGGCTTCCCCAAGTCAGCCACTGCTGACCGACAGCGGACTTGGGAAAGCTGGGGGCAGAGCAGCTGGGGCGCTGCCGTGTTGGTCCCGCAGTGCCGCCCCTCACCTGAGCTGCGCTGCGGGACCAGCCCGGCAGCACTCCAGCTGCTCTGCCCCCAGCTTCCCCAAGTCAGCCGCTGGTCAGTTGCAGCAGCAGCGGACTTGGGGAAGCCCAGGGCAGAACAGCTGGGGTGCTCTGCCCCAGACTTCCCCAAGTCCACCACTGTTGAAACTGACCAGCGGCGGACTTGGGGAAGCCAGGGGCAGTGCAGCTCCAATTTTCCAGCTGGCCGGAGCACTTCTGGGGTCCAGTTAGTGCCAGACTATCAGAAGTGCTGGACCACTGGATGCCGGACAATTGGAGTTTTACTGTAGAAGAAATTAATAAGACTGGGACTTTTCAGCTTACAAAAGAAACTAGGGGGGGGCAGCATAGAGGTATATACAACATGACTTGTGTGGAGAAAGTAAATAAGGAAATGTTGTTTTAGTCCTTCTCTTAACACAAGAACTAGGGGTCACCCAATTACATTAATAGGCAGTAGGTTTAAAAACAAACAAAAGGAAATATTTCTTCACACAACCACAGTCAGCCTGTGGCACTCTCTGCCAGATGTTGTGAAGGCCAAAACTATAATAGTGTTTAAAAAAGAACTAGATACATTCATGAGGCTAGATCCATCAATAGCTATAGCCATGTGGGAATGGGCAACAATGTTAGTTAGCCCAATACATACGATCTCTTGATAGATTACCTGCTCTGTTCATTCCCTCTGGGGTACCTGGCATTAGCCACTGTCAGAAGACAGGAGACTGGGATAGATGAACCTTTGGTCTGCTCTTGTGTGGCTGTTTTTATGCTACCACACAGCTCTTCCTAAGCGAGTACATTTACCTCAAGAATGAAAGAACAAGGAATGAAAATAATGAAAGTTCCTATATACATACTAACAACTTACCACAAGCTACTGGAGCATAGGAAGCCTACTTCGTGGGTGGAGCTGCTTTTGGCAGCAGTTCAGAGCAATGGCAAGTGTAGATCCTGGTAGAGTTACTTCCTGGCAGGGACTGAATTTGACCGTTCTGGACAGATTTTTATGGATTTGCCAGTTACCAGAAAAATAATTTAATCTGCTGAGTTTTTTGTACGTGGGATTAACGACGTTCATTATTATCACAATACACTGGGATATCTAATGTTAACAGTTTCTGTGCTCAGCTGAAGACAATATAACACTCCCGCTTCTGCAGTTTAAGTAAGAAAACGATGTCATTAATCTTATCTATATGTGTAGTCCTGTGGCACTTTAGAGACTAACAAATGTATTAGGTCATGAACTTTCATGGGTAAAACCCACTTCATCAGATGAACTCATAATCTAATACATTTGTTAGTCTCTAAGCAGGTGCCACAGGACTGCTTTTTGCTTTTAAAGTTCCTAACACAACTACTCATCGGAGACTTTTTATCTATATGTTAGTTAACCCTCTGGATATGATAAGTGGCTGTTGAGGAGGGAGGGGAGATTGTGGAGTTGCCTTGTGGTTGAGGTTGCATGGGCTTGCCTTACGTTGGGGAGGGACTGCTAGAGTTTTGCGTTTCAAAGATGATAATCCAACTTCCTGCTGGCAGGGATGGTGAAGGAAAAGCCACGCCTGACTAATCAAATATAAAACATTTTTTAAAAGTGCCTAGGTAGTGGGGATTGCCATTTTGGAGCACCAATCCTGCAACACCTCGAGCTAATTTTCAGGGACACTGAGCATCCCCAGCTCCCACTAACTGATATTCAGCCCAAATCTTCCCCTTCTTTATTTCCTCCTATTGCTTTGTGTGCTCCCCATTTACTATGGTCAGTTATCCCTTTCCTTCCTTGGGGTTATATTAACAGCCCTTCCTCACGTACCCCTCATCCCGCCTCACTTTAGCCATCCCTTTGCCCAGTTCTATGTATTGCTCCCTGTTTTCAATCTTTCCTCATCAGCCAGATCCCCAGGGCATCCGGATTATTTGTTTTGCTTCTCAGAGCTCCATCCCATGTCTGAATATCTTTCCAATAACAAGGGGCTCTGGTCTAAACTAGGGATGTGAAAGGTTAACCAGTTGCACAGTTAACCGGTAAGCATCACTTTAAACAGTAATTGGGATTGGTCCTGCCTAGGGCAGGGGGCTGGACTTGAAGGCCTTCTGAGGTCTCTTCCAGCTCTATGGCTCTTGATGCTGTGATTCTATGAACTGGTAATGGGGTGGGAGTCAGAGCAGCTCCCCGCCTGCTGCAGGCAGGTGGCTGCTCCAGCCCATAGCGGGCTCTCTGCAGACAGGGTCTGCTCTCGTCCAGAGCAGTCCCTGTTTGCAGGGAGCCTGGCCCACCATGGGCAGCGGCTGGAGCGGTCCCCAACCTGTGATCCTGCTTTCGTCAGTTACCGGGTTAAATGCTAGGCAAACCTAACATTTAATCAGTTACCTGGGATTTAACATCCCTAGTCTGAACACAATATCTCACATGCTGCTGCCCTAGAGCGGTGAGGTAGGGAACTAACATCTCCCTGTCCCCGATACATAGCTTAGCATTGCATTGGTGCCTTATTACACTGCCAGCTCATATCTAGCATGCTCACATGCAGGGAGGACCTGGGAGGCTGTAATTGTGAAAAAGCCCATGGGCAGCACGTTAGCCAGAAGCTAGCCGTTGAGAGGCAGAATGGTGCAGTGGCTAAGGGTGCCTCTTGGGAAATCTGGGTTTAGTTTTCTGTTTTGGTCTAAACTGCAGAGTCACAGTGACATGAGACAGGGATAGGGAACCTACAGACCACGGGCAAGATTTGGCCCACTGCTGCCTTGATACAGCCCGTGAGGTGCAGCGAGGAGCTGGGGCTGAAACTCAAGACACGTGGGGGAGCACCAGATCTCCCCCCATGTGGCTGGAGTGCCAGAGCTGGCTCTCTCCGCTACAGGGGGGAGCCCCGAGCCTCACACGCCCAGTCAAGACAAGCTGCATCCAGCCCACAGGTTGTATCTGGTGGGGGGAGGAAGCGACTCTGCACCGGGAATGGCAGCACAGGGAAGCCCTGTCCCGTGTGTTGGCTTGCAGGCTCCGTCCCCGTCGCTCCCTTTGACTGGGAATTGCGGGGGCAGTGGCTGCCAGTGCAGGCTGGTGCAGAGCTTCCTGTGTCCCACCCCGGGAGCTGAGCCAGGTAAGCACCCTAATCCTCTGCTCTCTCCCCCACTCCTCAGACTCCATCCCCACCGGCTCCTGCATCCCTCAATTGCAGATCCCTCACCACCAGCCCCCTCCTGCATCTTCCTCCCTCCCATACTCTAAACTCCTATCCCACTCCTGCCCTTACCTCCTGCCCAGTCCCCACACCCTGCTCCTGTACCCTACCTCCCACCCAGCCCGTGCCCTCAGCCCCCTCCCTCACATCCTGACGCCCATCCCAGATCCCCTCCTGCACTCCCCTTCCCATCCAGATCTCACACCCCCATCCTCAGCCCCCTCCTACACCCTCCCTTCTGCCCATAGCCCCCAGCCTCCTCCTGCACTCTCCCTCCCACCAAAGTCCCCCACCCTAGCCATTCTTGCATTCTGCCTCCCAATCAGACCCTGCAACCCTTCCTACTATATGCCCAGACCCCCAGGCCAGCAGCTCCCTCCCCCACACTGAATCCTTCATTTTGACCCTTCCCAGAGCCTATGGGGGACCACAACATCTACTAGCCCTCGGCTCCCAGAAGAGTTGGTCAGGCTCTGAGGGGAAGACCTGAGCTTTGGATCCCTAATTGCATGAGTGAGGTGTCTTTTTTTTTCCGGCTGGGAGCCATGTCAGTGAGGGGTTTTTTTTCTTCTCACTTGATATTTTGTGGGTCAGTGGCCCCAATCCAAAGAAGTTTTCCCATCCCAGATATAAAGCACCTTGCATCAAGCTAATTGTGTCAGTGTCTGCAGTACAGTGTTGTTCCTGCCAATGTAAGTTGCCCACTACATCAGCTTAATAATTCCCCCTCCGCAAGAAGCATAGCGCTTAGGTTGATGTAGCTGGGGTGGCACAGTGTCTGTGTAGACACTACGTTACTCACCTGTTGGCTGTCAGGCCTATATGGGGCTCATGATTTGAGCCTGCCCATCTCAGGGCTGACTGCCTGGCCTGCCCGCCCCTTGGCAGGGGGCTTTAGAATCCCACAAATGCCCCAGACTGCTAAGTTGGTGGAAGTGCTCCTGGTGAGGACTTGTACCACCAAAGGGGGGAGGGGCATAGTGAGGACATGAACCTTTGCAGGAATTGCTGTGGTGGCTGTCAACCTAACATCAATCCTTCTTTTCACTGCACCTTGCTCGCTAGATTTTTGCATCCCCCAATTTCTGCATCCTGAAATCTCATATCCTTGTGCAGCACTCCTCCCTCCTCCAGTTTCTGGCAGGTGCACATAGTTACTCTCTCAGCTCCCACGCTCATAGTCAGCTCTCCCACCAGTCTGTGGGAACAGCCCCGGGATTGCTTTTCCTCTGGCTGGGATAATTACCTTCTGTGTCATTCTCTTTTAGAAGAGCCCCACTGCAGACAAACAGGAAACTGCGAATAGGGAGGCTGCAAGTCCCAGGCAAGCAACCAGGAAGGCATCTTGAGTCCTGGTAGGATGATCTAAAGCCCATTGGTCTCTGCTTCTTACAGCACAGGTAAATGCAGACTCTCAGGAGCCCCTGGTTTTTAGTTAGACTGCCGCCAAGGCAGCTTTTTTTCCCCCCTTAGCCTTTGTATGTTCGTGTCCCCACCATGGCCATCTACTAATATGCAAAATCTATGTATGCAGCAGCTCCAGGGACCAGTCTCAACCCCCAGCTGGCTCCCCCCGGGGCTGCATCATAGTGAGGTACAAGGCCCAAGCCTCTACCCTTGCTCTGTCTCTTCCCACTCATGCTCTGTCCTCCCCCCTTTTCCTCAAGCCTCCTCCCCTGAGCAATGTGGCCCAGCACCAATCAAGCCTGCCTCCGCACTCATGAGCCACAGTAGGGAAGAGCACCCCAGCCTGCTCCACTAACTCCCCACTGCTGCATGCAAGGGCAGCCCTGACCCCTTCCCCAAGCAATGCAGCTGGGAGCAAAGGGAAAAGAGAGGCTGGAGCCAGTTTACAAAGTTTCCTTTGGTGAATGCAGGTCCAGGCCCACCCCCTGCTGTGTTCCTGCCTCCCCCCCGCCACTGTATAGCCTCACAGCTTTAACAGCAGCCCCCACAGCAGAGGGGCCAGCCTGACCCTCTCTCACAGAGCACCCCACAGTAGGGTACAAGTGCTTGGGCTGAGCAGGTGTATTTGTATTGTTGCATTCTGGGCAACTTGTCCATAGGGCCTTACATGGAGTACCTACAGGGAACATATCAAGAAGAATGCCTGCACTCTGGGGAAGCCCAGTGGCCACCAACCTTTTTGAGCACAAGGTCACTTTTTGAATTTAAGTGCAATCCAAGATCTACCTCAAATATAAATACCCTTGCACCCGCCTCCTTCCCACCTCTCCGCCCTCTCCTGCCCAACCTCACTCACTTTCATCAGGCTGGGGTGCAGATTCTGGTCTTAGATGAAGAGATCTGGAATGAGAGAGGGGCTCTGAGCTGTTCTTGGGGCAGGAGGGGTTCTAGGTGCAGGCCCTGCAGTGGCTGCTGGGGGCTTTGAATGCAGAAGGGGCTCATGACTGGGGTAGGAGTTTGGGATGTGGGCTCTAGCTGGGCCCTGCCTACCTCAGGAGGCTCCTGGTTAATGGTGCAGTAGGGCTAAGAGCCTCACCCCTGCTCTGGACCCGGCCCACTCCCTAAAGCAGCCAGCAAACTCCATCCCGAGTCCTGTTGTGCCCCCCCTCTGCTTTGCCACAAAAGGCTAGAGTGGGATGGGGCACCTTAACATCAGTGTAACTCCTCTCCCACCCACCCCTCGCACAGAAAGCTCCACAGGGGGAGGAGCACCTCCCAGGCAAAGGTTAGGAGATGAGCAGCAGTGTGTGGAGGGGCAGCTGAAGTGCCAGTACTGGGTAGCCTCTTGCCCAGACCAGTCAGGATCATCTGTCAGAGGCACCAAGATCTAACAGTAGATCCCAGGCTACTGGTTAGTGATCACTGCCCTACTGCATAGAGCTAGGAGGCTAGTGAAATCACTTACACCTAGAGTTGGGATCTTCAAGAATGCAAAGCACTGTGACCTAGTTACAGGAAGAGCCATGGTCCAGGCCAGAGGGCTGCAGCAAGCTGTTGTAACTACTAAACATGGTATGTGTGGCTATAAAAGATGTTTCAGCCAGCTCTCTCTAGTTATCAATGCCTCTGGAAGTGGCAGTATAGACAAGCTGTAAGTTGATGCAATATATGTATTAAGTAAGGATGAAGGTATATTACAGAAGCTTTGACTCCACTCCTCTCCTACTTAAACTCTCAGCCCTTGAGAGTTTCCTGAACCTGGCACAATGGATTGAAAGGCAACACTTTGCAGAACTAGGGCCGGTGTTCTAGACAGATTCCTAGGCTGCTTCCCTTTGCTCCCCAAGCAGCGAAAGTAACTCAGAACCAACCCACACAAATGCAGCATTTGAAAACCTCTCCTTTTGGCAGCAGAGCTTCAGGCAAGCTAAGCCAGTGCTGCAGCTCATGGATGAAGCTTTAGTCTCCAGGCTCTTGTTAATGCTCCCATGAGATATGCAGCAAACACCCTGTGTGAGAACTAAACTGAACAGGGTGTAGTCTTGCCTGATGTATTCAGTTCAATGATTTCCAGCTTGCATTCCATTTCTCCAATCACATCCTTTATTTTCATTCAATCTGAAATCTACATTTCTATGAAAGGTACAAAATAGTCACCGCTATATTATATTTCCCCCCTTTCATACAGAATATTTACAAGAGAACAGAAGATAGCCATTTTAAGGACAGCAGCTGCATTTGCTGGATGCTGGATCTTTGCAGACACAGCCCTTGGTGCAATTATTGCATCCAGCTGGGCAACAGGAGCAACAGCCTGAAAACATAAGTGAAGACAAATTATTGGAGATGCCAGACAAAACCAAATTGACCAATCATCCTTCTGTTGGAATTTCAGAAAGTTCAACATGGATGAGATAAGGAGCAAAACCAGGCTGTAAACACTATAACTATGCCTCAAAGACCTCATATAAAGTCAAGTTTGGTCACTGCCTACCTCGATATAGGTCAGAATCTTTTGTCTGACCAGTTGTTGAACAGTCTCAATGTATGGAAAACTGGTTGGCACTGACCAGATGTTTTTACAAATCATTTTAAAGTCAACAGTCCACATACACCCAGGATACCTTAAAAAGGACACTGGTACCACCTTACAGGCCAGTAAGTATCAATAGACCATCAGTAGTAAGTATCCTTTCATCACTAAGCAAAGCACAGTCTTCAAGTGCTACATAGTCCTGTATTTTGTTTCTCTTATCTTAAAGCATACTCTTAAATTGATCCCCATTCAGCAAAGTGTTTACAGCCTGATCCAAGAGCCCACCAAAATCAAATATAAGACTCATTCCTTTTGCTAGGCTTTGCAGCCTTAACTCCCACCAACTACAAGTAAGGATATCAAATCCCATTTATGTTAGTCGGTTTACCTATGTTTAACTAGCCCGCCGCAGTGGGCTACTCTGCCTCAGCAGGGCTGGAACCCCCCCGGCCATGGTGCAGCACAGTGGGCTCATCTGGACCAGGCATGGTTAACTGGTTACTCCAGTAAGTATGCCAGTAAAGCAATACTGACTGGGTAACCAGTTATCCCTTCAAATCCCTAACTACAAGTTGAGCACATATTTAAATGTTTTGCCAAATAAAGCGACGAGGAGTCCTGTGGCACCTTATAGACTAACTGAAGTGTAGGAGCATAAGCTTTCGTGGACAAAGACCCACTTCGTCAGATGCATGTAGACATGCATCTGACGAAGTGGGTCTTTGCCCACAAAAGCTTATGCTCCTACACTTCAGTTAGTCTATAAGGTGCCACAGGACTCCTCGTCGCTTTTGCAGATTCAGACTAACATGGCTACCCCTCTGATACTTGCCAAATAAGAGCCAGAAATTCTAGCTTCTATATTCTAGCCTCCATTTTATTGTCATGAAAGCCAGTGACAAAACACTCATCTCAGTCTTAGCAGGCTGACAAAGGAGTTGTGTGCAACATTTAAAAAAACAGAGGGGGGGGGAAGAGAAGGGAGGAGATACTCACTCTTTTTGCAAGACTTGCAGCTGCAATTTGTGCATTTGCAGGAGCCAGCACAGGTACAGGAGCCACCTTGGGGGCAAAAGAGAAAAGGGAAATGAACATAGTAATGAGACTAAACACAAAAGAAAGCAAAGACAATTAATCACCAGCATTAAAAAAGTGGTTTAATCTCAGTCAATTTATTTCCATTGCTCTGCTAAAGGAAAATTACCATCCGGTTATCCCTTAATTTGACTTTCCCCTGTTACTTGCATCTTACCAAAAAGAAAGCTACTACAGAAGTCTCACACCCCATGAAAGTGTATTTTAAAGTTCCCTAAAATTGATCCCCACACCTGGAAGAGGACATTTACAAGCCAGCCCACAGCACTCAGGTGAGAGAGTGACATTTAAATCAGGGAGTTTGATTTCATAGACTCACAGGGTTGGAAGAGGCCTCAGGAGGCACTTAAATTCAGGGCCACCCCCCCCCCCCCAACTAAATCATCCCCACCAGGGCTTTGTCAAGTCTCAACCTGGGAAACCCATCTCAGTGTTTCACCACCCTCTAGTTTAAAGTTTCTAATATCCAACCTAGACCTCCCTCTCTGCAACTTGAGGCCATAGCGCCTCCTTGCTATCTGCCACCATGGAAAGCCTCTGTTCAGACCCCCCCCCCCCCCCTTCAGGTAGTTGAAGGCTGCTGTCAAATCCCCCTCAGTCTTCTGCAGATTGAGTAAGCATCCGCCCCTGAGCCAGGCACCTCAGCCCCCTCATCCTTTCCTTGCCCTCTGCGGGGCTCCCCCAGGTTGCCCCGGCGATAGTGCATGGGGGGGGGGGGTAACTGGACGCAATACTCCAGATGTGCCGAGCAGGGGGACTAATCGCCTCCCTCCACCTGCAGGGAAGCGCCCACCTGCCACTGGCCCCGGGGCTCACGGCAGCCCCTAGTGACGCTCATGCGCAGCGAGCCAGAGGGAAGAGCCAGACTCGCTCCGAGCTCATCGGGCCCCTCCCCGCAGCCACTCACCGCTCGCGCACGGGCAGTCCTTGGGGTCCATCGCTCGCTCGGCTCGGGATCGGCGCTTTGCTGCGGAGCTGCCGCTGCCGCCTATTTATAGGCTGGAGGCTTGAGCGCGAGCGCAAAAGCCCCGCCCCGCAGCCTGCACACGGGCCGGGCAGCGCACAAAGGAGCGCGCGCTGCGTGCAACCCCGCACCCCCCAGCGCGCCGCGTGCAAAGCCCCGCCCCCGCACCGCCCTGCCCCGCACCGCCAGCGCGCCGCGTGCAAAGCCCCGCCCCTGCCCCGCACCGCCAGCGCGCCGCGTGCAAAGCCCCGCCCCCGCAGGCCCCCCTGTGCGGGAAGGTCCGGGCCCGCGGGGCATCGCACGGGACGTCCTGTTCCCGCACAGAGGACGTCCTGTGCCCTGGCGCACGGTAGCGGGGTGCTGTCCCTGTGCAGACCAGGTGTATAGACAGAAAGTGCAGCTCTCCGTTTTTGCGACCATTGCAGTTTCTGTCGTGCATACATGGAATTCGTTGCTACTGCTCAGGACTTGCTACCTTTGCTGGTTGCAAATTCAGAGGGACTGGGTATTGTGGTGAAAACACTCACAATTTGCTCCCTGCTTGATAAGGGACTCAGGGGATAAGGGACTCCAGGGATGCTGGTGTTTTGCCTTGGGAGGGGGCCTTTTGCTCCTGGTCCAGGGGTTGCAAATTCAGAGGGACTGGGTACTGTGTTTGCTCAGTTCGGGCGCATGTTCAGTGCACCCGAAGTCGCACGTTTGGAGAAGTTAGTGTTTTGCTCACTGCATCGGCCCTCTCCGCACGGTAGCGGGGGTGCTGTCCCTGTGCAGGGTGTACATGCAGTGCTAAGCCAAAGCCGGCACAGACCCAGGGCCAACGGCAGCATTCCGTCTTCCTGGTGGTTATTGTATCTCTCTCATCAGGACCAGGGTGGGCAAGTGGTGCAATAGCAGGCCTGAGGCCAGCCCTGCGCTTCGCAGAGGCGCTGGTAGTAGGGTGTTGCCTGGGGGCTTCTGGAGCGCCCCCAGGCTTGCAGTGGTTTCCAGCAAACTGAGTTTGGCCCTCAGCGCTGCACTACACACTTGTTCCAGCCCCCTGCTTTTGTGCTGCCTGGACCGTGTGTGCGCTAAGAAATGGGCCCGTTTCACCTCCCCTGGCCTGCCACAAAGCCCAGACTCTCCCCGCAGCTATGCTCTATGGCGGGTCTGTGTCCCCCTGGTGTGAGCCCTGCCCTGCATGTTTCTCCTGCTGGTGTGTGCCAGCGGGATAGTAGCCAAGCCCTGGAAGAATCCTGCTTCAGCTCTTTGCAGCTCCTTTCTGGCCCCGCTGTGCCACGCAGTGGTAGCAATGGGGAAGTGCTAGTGGCAGCAGAGAAGGTTTTCACTGTCATGTCATGTCATGCTACTCACATGACAGTGCGGGGATAAAATCAGGCTCCTGTTTGCACCACAACTTCCACAGTAGCAGCCCCAGTGGTGAGATATGACTCAACCTTTTTTTTTTATAAAGTACCTCTTTAAAAAAAAAAAGTACACGCAGTACCTACAAACACAAATTTTTCAGAACAAATATTTTCAGACACAATTTTTTTTCTACCATTGCAACACATTTGTTTAAACAACTTAATCGTAGCTGGACGGGAGATGGAATTCTTGGGTGTAAAAAGTAAAAAAATAATACAGTGCTGTAAAACTTAAAACAAAAATTCAGTTTTCTCCAAATTTCAATTGTATTGACATCCCCTCCCCAGCCCCAACTTCTCTCAGGTACCCTTGAGGGTACTTGTACCACTGGTTGAGAAACACTGAGCTGGAATATAATCAAGTGCTCTCCCCTTTTACTGGGGCAATGGGAGCAAAAGGGTGCAAAATGACAGATTTTTTGGCCACAGACCCCGTTTGTTGAAGTGGATCCAGCTATACACTCATAAGCAGAGCCTCAAAGTTTGTGTCAGACATTTACCCCAGTTCTCAAAAATAATTATGCAAGATTTTGAGTAAACCAGTAGAACTTTCACATACCAGTAGCAGGGGGTATTTATGTTCACTCTGTTTTCATCATTAAGGACTTTCATGGTGTTCAGAAACATTGGACAGTGATCCACGCTCATTTCCTCACTAACTGTCATTCTTAGACTTTCTCCTCATCCACATTTTTCCTACAGTGAAATGAATCACACATATTTTAGCCAGTGTGCGTAGGACACAGAGGGGAGGCTTAAGGGCAGAGTCCAAGTTACATTCAATCCCATTGTAAGGGAGGGGTTATTCCATTGAGATGGCTAAAACTGGACTGTAATATCTTTACCCAGATGGAGTTGTTGCCGACACACAGTGCCCGAGGGGGGCAACAGCTGGGTTCGTTGCCCGGTGTGCCCGCTCCAATAAACACACAGGTGTGGAGAAGCAAAAAAAGTTTATTTGAACGCCCAAATAGGTGCCAGGAGACTAGACATCTCAGATCAAGCACACCAACATAAGCAGTTTTCCCTCCTTATATACCCAGGTTGTTTACTTGCAGGAGAATAGTGAACTGTAGCAAGTTTCCCACGCTGGGACATGCTGCCAGCCCTCCTCCTCCCCCTCCCCTCTACAGAGACATATCTGAATTCTTCTTCTATACCACTGATAGTAACTAGGCAACTTCAAGGTCTTGCTATTCCCAGCTGTTAGCGAGCTAGAGAAAAGTTATGCCTGGGGGGGGAAGGGGGCTTTTAGGGTGCTTGGGCCTAGAGCGGGGGCGCTTCATCGATCCTCGTGATCTTCCACTCCCCCGAGTTACCTAGGATCATGCCCAGTGATCCCAACAGAGTAGTACCTTATTCCTCAAACATGCATAGAGTAAGAAACAATTTGGCTCTTTGCGAGCAGGTGTGAATTATTTGTTATGGACTCCTACCGAAAAAAAGCACATTTAACTTTGAGAACAAGAGCAATCCCATTGATTTGAAGAGTTTATTGTGTTTTACAATAGCATCCAAAACTCCCAGCTAAGGTCAGTGGTGTAGCCAGGATGGGACAAGTGAGTGGGGCCCAGCTTCAGGTGGGCAGGCAATGATGGGGTGGTAGCAGCAATGGGGCCATCTCTCCCTCCCTCCAGTTGTCCTTGGAGGAGGGAGGGACAGAGCAGGGCAAGCCCCGGATCCCTCTCCCCAGCAGGAGCACCTATCAGTGTTCCTTGTAAGTTGTGTGCTTGGGCAGCTCCCCAGGAAAGATTCAAATGCTGTCCAGCTGATTAGCAGAGCAGGCACATTGCCCCCTGGCCAGATGCATGCATTTCTAGTAGTGGTGCACATCTGCATCTGCCTTGGTACACATTAAAAAATGTATCCCGCACATGTACAAAATTAGAGGGAACGCTGGCCCTTGTGTGCCCCTGCACTCCCCACCAGGCACTTGGTTTGCCCTGCTCTGCCCACAGGATGCTCCTGCTGGGGAGAGGAATCAAGGGCATGCTTCGCTCCCAACCAGTGCTCTCAGTGAGGAGTGGGGCTTCAGCACAGAGGCTTGCCCTGTTCTATCCACCCATGTTCCCAGCAGAGAGGGGACTTCGGGTGCTGGGGCTGTCATGTTCTGCCCACCCAGTGTTCCCAGTGGGGAGTGGGGTTGGATGCTGGGGTTTGCTCTGGTATTGGAGCTCCAGCTGCAAAGCAGTACTGGGGGCTTGCTCCGCTTCTCCTTCCTCCTGCTGGAGAGTGGGCTTGGGATTCCAGGGCTTACAATCTCCCAGCTCCACTCCATGGCAGGAACAGTGGCAGAACAGAACAGAACAGGACTAGCCCCCAACACACTCTCCAGGCCTGGCTGAAGCACAGGATGTAGAAGGGGAAGCCCATGTGCCCAGCCAGGAGCAGAGCAAGGACTAGGTGTTACTGAATTTGAGGGAAGCAGCCAGATCACCGCTGCACCCATGGGGGAGAGGGTGTTGGCCCCCAAAGTGGTACAAAGGGGGCTGTGTGAGGGGTCAAAATAAAGCTTACTTTCTACTGAGTCTGTATATGCACTTCATAGATCTGTATAATGTCTGTGTGTGGAGTTATGAATCTACTCTGTATGGAGACTGGAAGTTTCTCTGAATGTGCTTGAGTAATGGGCTAGGAATGTTTGCCCATGGACATGCTAATGAGCGAAGCTCCAGGCAACAATGGACCTCTGGAGGCCAAAGACACACCTGGCCACTGGCCATGTGACTCCCTCCAGCTTGGAAGAAGCCAGGACTCATGAGTCTTGCCCACATGCTCAGGGTTTAGCTGGTCACCATATTTGGGGTCGGGAAGGAATTTTCCTCCAGGGTAGATTGGCAGAGGCCCTGGAGGTTTTTCGCCTTCCTCTGTAGAATGGGGTACAGATCACAGCTGGAGGATTCTCTGCATCTTGGGGTCTTCAAAGTATTTGAAGGCTACGATATCTGAGATATAGGTGAGAGGATTATTCTGGGAGGGGTGGGTGAGATTCTGTGGCCTGCACTGTGCAGGGGGTCAGACTAGATGATCATAATGGTCCCTTCTGACCTTAATGTCTATGAACATCTATGAACTAGGACTCCATTTTGGAACTCAGCTCAGCCTATCATCCCAGAGGCAGCAGTGCAGGGATCGAAGAGCCGGAAGGAACTGCGGACCCATCCTGGCATAGGATGTGCACTAAGGACTTTTAAGCCAGCAACTATAACATCTCTGTTGCAAGCCTGTATCGAGAACTAGGATATTCGATGCATGTAACGTATGATACCTTAACCACCTTACTCTCATGCTTTTCTTTCTTATAATAATAAACCTTTAGATGTTAGATGCTAAAGGATTGGCTCAGCGTGATTTGTGGTTAAGATCCGGAGGGTAAATTGGCCTGGGATCTGTGGTTGGTTTCTTGGAACCGGACAGAACCTGTTCTTGGTGGGTGAGATTGGGTTCTAAAACCCCTCACCTGTGTATGAGGCCCGGGGCCATCTGGGGCATGGATATTGCTGTGGTGTCGGAGGGGTTTTGCTCGTGAGGTTTCAGGCAGACAGATGGAAGTGCTCTGTGGGACTGGTTTGTGGCCTGTCTGGAGAGGTCTCCAGTCTGGGGGCTGAAAGGAGCCCCGAATTTGAGCAATTTGCCCTGAGCGGACACCCTCAGCTGTGCCCAGACCCGGCCCAGTCAGTCACAGTGGGCTTGGAGCCTAAATGGCTACACCCCTAGCATCTGGCCCCCATTGTGCTGGACGAGAGACAAGACAGAGGAACAGTGGGAGAGAAAATAAGCACAAAAGGGGTAAGTGGCTTATCCAAGACAGAGCAGGTTAGCAGCAGAGCTAGGAACAGCACCTGCTTCTCCTGACTTTCCGTCTAGAGCTCCTGTCAACTAGGCCACGCTGACAATCTACAGATTGAGCACCTGCCACATGATTCTGTCAAGTATGGGTTCTCTTGGCCAGGCCTCGTGCGTATAGCCGAGATCTACCTCAGCAACCTCACCACGTCACGTGGGCTGTGTCCAGACTCAGGGGTTTTTTCGAAAAAAGTAGCCTTTTTTCGAAAAAACTTCCCCTGCGTCCAGACTCAAGCCGCGTTCTTTCGAAATTAATTCGAAAGAACGCGGCTTTTCTTTCGATGGCGGTAAACCTCAATTTACGAGGAAGAACGCCTTCTTTTGAAAGTTCCTCTTTCGAAAGAAGGCGTTCTTCAATGTAAATAGGGCTTCTTCGAAAGAGAGCATCCAGACTCACTGGATGCTTTCTTTCGAAAAAGCAAGCCGCTTTTTCGAAATTTCTCCGTGCAGTCTAGACGCTCTCTTTCGAAAGAGGCTCTTTCGAAAGATGCTTTCGAAAGAGCCTCTTTCGAAAGAAGCCTGCAGTCTAGACATAGCCCTGGATAGCAACAAGGCTTATCTACCAATAAAATGGAGCTTGACAGAGTCCAGTACTCAACAACCTATATGGGCATCACACCACACCCAGACCACACCCATGCCACTCCCGGAGCACAAACAACACCAAATATGGTAATAGGCAAGAACATAAAAACCTCTCTGCCCTTAGCTCGGGGAGGACTCCCGAATATTGGAAGACAGAATCTGAGTCTGGCTTAGGACTGATCACCCAAAGGCCGCCTCCCACCCACCGAATCTAAAAAGGGGTGTACGAATCTCGAGCATGCTCCGATTCCTTGTGTGTCTTTGTGTTGTTGTTGCTGAGTTTGTGAGTATTTAATTTACCCCCCACTGTTAAGTTGTTTAAAAGAGACAGGTTGGAAAATATATTGCTCTGGGGTAACTTTTACCCTTGCTATTGTCAGTGTTAAAGAAACTGTTTTTTTAAGTGTATATATATTTGACTTAGCTGTAACTTAGGTAGGGTTTAAAAGTTGTTGTATGGTAAATATTAGGTAGTTGTTCATTATATTAGGTAAATGTTAGGTAAATATTAGGAAGTTGTTCAGCTTAATAAATCACTCCTTCTTTAGCAAAACTTGTTGTCTTGCCATCATTCTGTATTTTCACTGGGTATTTGGCCTTAAGCCTCTGGGACTCCTGCCATTTTATCGAACCAAGCACCAACAGATTCCTTTTTGCAAATATTTGTGCTAAGCAAAGGGGAACTGATACCCAAAATACATGTGTACTGACCAGCATTTAAACAGCTCCCTCCAAGGAAACCTTCAGAGTGCCAGCCCCCTAAGGGGTCTCGCTCTTCGTTTAGGGCAGGCTGCATGATCTCAATGCCTCGCTCTGAGGCTGAGCTCTGAGCTCCAGCACTCCTGTTCGGCACTGTGAGCCCTGCCCAGTGACTCCAACTGCAACAGACTCCTGGACAGAGTCTTTTACTCAATCTATCCAACTACACACTCAGCCCGGCAGAAGGTTCTGTCCTACCTCGGGGACTCTCTTTTTGCCCCACCACCCCCACAAACATAATACAGTTCAGCAGTGATCTGGAAGCCTACTTTTGTCATTTCCAACTCAAGGAATACTTTCAACACAACACTGAACAGCGCACTGACACACAGTTAACCTCCCACCAACAGCACAAGAAGAAGAACTCTGCATGGACTACAAGTGCTGAAGGATCCGACCAGGGGCCGTGCGCAGCTTGACCTTCTGCTCACAAACAGGGAGGAAGTAATAGGGGAAGTAGAAGTGGGTGACAACCTCGGAAACAGTGATCATGAGACGGTAGATTTCAGGATCCTGACCAAAGGAAGAAAAGAGAGTAGCAAAATACACACCTTGGACTTTAGAAAAGCAGATTTTGACTCCCTCAGAGACCTGATGGGCAGAATCCCCTGGGATGCTAACATGAAGGGGAAATGAGTTCAGGAGAGCTGGCAGTATTTTAAAGAAGCCTTATTGAAGGCACAGGAAGAAATCATCCCGATGCGTAGCAAGAGAAACAAACATGGTAGGAGACCGGATTGGCTTACAGGGGAAATCCTTGGTGAACTTAAGCACAAAAAGGAAGCTTACAAAAAGTGGAAACTTGGACAAATGACCAGGGAGGGGTTTAAATGTATAGCTCGAGAATGCCGGGGGGTTATCAGGAAGGCGAAAGTCAATTGGAATTGCAACTGGCGAAGGATGTGAAGGATAACAAGAAAGGTTTCTACAGGCATGTTAACAAGAAGAAGGTGATCAGAGAGGGTGTGGGGGGCCCTGCTGGATGAAGGAGGTAACCTACTGACAGATGATGTGGGGAAAACTGAAGTACTTGTTACACTTTGGTTGGGTGATGTGATGGGAGCCTCAAGGGTTAAAGCCGACTACCCAGTGAAAACTACTGAATGATGGTGAAACAAATTATTTTTATTAAGTGGAATGATTTTGTTTTTATCAAAACTAACAATTAGCAAATGGTTTTTTTAAACTATCACTTGCCTAATGCTTTTACAGGGTAGAAAACCCTAAACTTAGCTGTACTTAACTAATTACAAACTTCTTTTATTACAATTCAACTATACCAAATCACTGTCTCTAATTTGCTTAACAAAAAATACAAAAACAAAGACAATATAATGATAATAAAAACTTTGTCCAAAGCCAGCCCCTCTATGGTTATTTTAGGGCAGCTGGTGGAGTTAGTCATAAATCTACTTTTACAACTTAACAACTCCTGGGCTTCTATTTCTAACACTTATATTTAACCTAAATACAACACTACTACACAACACAAGTTTATACAATTTATACGGTGTGGTTAACAGAACTTAGATACATTTTACAGAATTACACAGTGAAATTAACACAATTTAACTATTAATTAAACCAATAACTAATACATTTAAGCAATACTTACAAATCCAGCAACGATAACGACACAAAGACACACTAGAACTCGGAGCATGCTCAGGACTCGTGCACCCCTATATTTGATTCGAAGGGTGGGGAGGCAGCCTCAGGGTGATCAATCCTTTAGCCGGGCAAAAAAAGACACGTGCCCTCAATACACGGAACCTCCGTCGAACAAAGGGGTAGAGGGTCTTTTATACAAAAATTTGGTGTCTAATGCCATGCTAGGGTCTGCATTTGGCAGGGCCTGATAGGCTAGTGATGAGGTAGTATGACAATACTTCCCTATAGGAATTTTCGTGATGTATGCATGATCCCCTCGTGGACAGGACTAGATGGGGCATGGTTAGTGTGAGACAGTTGTGTTTTATTACCCTATGCTTGCTTTTTCCCTTGCCCCTAAGACCGGTCAAGCTACGGTCAAATGCGGCTTATCTGTAAATGCAGCTAGGCGCTATCTAGTCATGCTCACCTCCCTGTTTTCTGGTGCCTCTGAGTTCCAGGATGCCTATAAGGTCAAATTCCATTCACAAAAACTGCATTGTGCTTCCCATGCTCCTCTGAGTATCTGGGTTTTGTGTGAGGGGCCTTGTGTGGCAGGATGGGCTATATGTGAAGGCCGTGGACAGAAAAAGCCTGCTTTACAACAGTACTCAGTGCTTTCTTTGCCTCTGTATTCACGGACAAGGTCAGCTCCCGGATTAATGTGCTAAGTGATGCAAGATGGGATGAAGATCGACAGCCCTTGGTGGGTAAAGAACAGGTTAGGAACTATTTAGAAAAGCTAAACATACACAAATCCATGGGTCCGGACTTAATGCATCCGAGGGTACTGAGGGAGTTGGCAAATGTTATTGAGGAGCCTTTGGCCATTATCTTTGAAAAGTCGTGGAGATCGGGGGAGATCCCGGATGATTGGAAAAAGGCAAATGTAGTGCTCATCTTCAGAAAAGGGAAGAAGGACGATCCAGGGAACTATAGGCTGGTCAGTCTTACCTCGGTTCCTGAAAAAATCATGGAAGGGTTCCTTAAGGAATCCATTTTGAGGCACTTGGAAGAGAGGAAAGTAATCAGGAATAGTCAGCATGGATTCACAAAGGGCAACTTGTGCCTGACCAGTCTGATTAGCTTCTATGATGGGGTAACTGGCTCTGTGGACATGGGAAAGTCAGTGGATGTGATATACCTTGACTTTAGCAAAGTTTTTGATACAGTCTCCCACAATATTCTTGCCAGCAAGCGGGGCTGCCAAAGTTGGTACGTTCATACAAAATTGGTACTATTTACCTCCTGTTGTATCTTTGGTACGACGCCCGATATTTTTGGTATGTTTTAGGAATTTTGTGTTAATATTATAAATTTTTTCTCAGAAGCCTCTAAGTTATAATTTTATGTTCCACGCTCATTTTTACAACGTTAACATTTCTTACATCCGATACATGTTCATTAATATCTTTTTGGTTTATTATGCAAATGAAGACTGGGGAGAGGAGACTGTGACTGTGTGTATTGTGTAATGTGATGCAATCATGTGATGTATTCCTCCACTTCACGTGGCCGCGTCACTGGCCCTGCCGCCCTGCCATCAGTTTGAGTTTCAGTGACGCAGTTAGCGCTGTGTTCCGGTTACTCGGCATTGTTTGCTTACTTTTACAAGTCCTTTGTGAACATTTTGTGTTTTCACATTGTTTTTTGTGAACCCATTATGAGTGAAGAGAAAAATATTCGTTCAGATAGCGATGAAAATGATAAGGATAACACTCCTAAGAAAAAGAAACAAAAGTGTACAGCTTCTTATGAGAGAAAATTGCCGTCGAAATTGTTGACACATGAAAAATTTTCTGGCTGGCTAGTAGTTACTAAATACAACTCAGGTAAAGGTTTCTGCAAATTATGCAATTGCGAAATTGCTGGTAGTTTAAGTCAAATTGAAAGACATGAAAACACAGAAAAGCATAAAAAAAACCTAAAATCTACAAAACAAACTTCAAAAGTAACTGACTTTATGAAACCGGGTCCATCCTCTATTCACTCAGCATAGATAGCAGCTGCTGAGCTTAAACTGTGTGGATTTATTGCAGAACACAATTTACCTATAGCCCTTTTGGATCATTTGCCTGGCCTTGTTGCAAACGTTTGTCCAGATTCAAAAATAGCAAAGGATATCAAGTGTGCTAGAACCAAAGGAACATACATTTTTTCTAATGTGATCGGTGAATATGACTTCAGTAACCTAGTATCTAAGTTGAAGGTGACAAAATTTTCTCTTATTATTGATGAGACAACAGACATTTCTACTATCAAACAACTTGTTCTGGTAGCTAGACATTATGATACTGAAGTTCAAAAAACAGTGGACAAATTTCTAACACTTTTAGAAATTAAAGACACAACTGCTCTTGTAATTTATAATTGCATAGAGGTGTTTTTAACAGTAATGAAATCCCCTTTGAAAACCTAATAGGATTTGCCAGCGAAAATGTTAGGGTTATAATGGGAAGCAAAGAAGGAGTCCAGCATCTCTTAGAACAGAAAAATCCTCATATCTTCATACAACCTCGTGTTTGCCATTCATTGCACTTGTGTGCTTCTAAAACCTGCACTGCACTGCCACATTACTTAGAAGATTTAGCCAGAAATATTTTTTCATATTTGAGCAATAGTCCTAAGCGCCTAAATGAATATAAAGAATTTCAAACATTTACAAATACCAATCCTCAAAAAATTCTCCACATTAGCTGCACAAAATGGCTTTCTTTGAGCAAGTGGTGAAAAGAATTTTAGACCAATGGCCTGCACTTTTAGGCTACGTCTACACTGGCACCCTTTTCCGGAAATGCTTAAAACGGAACAGTTTTCCGTTATAAGTATTTCCGAAAAAAGTGCGTCTACATTGGCAGGATGCTTTTCCGGAAAAGCACTTTTTCCGGAAAAGCGTCCGTGGCAATGTAGACGCGCTTTTCCGCAAAAAAGCCCCGATCGTCGTTTTTGCGATCAGGGCTTTTTTTGCGGAAAAGACTACTGTGCTGTCTACACTGGCCCTTTTCCGGAACAGTTTTTCCGGAAAAGGACTTTTGCCCGAACGGGAGCAGCATAGTTTTTCCGGAAAAACACTGACAATTTTACAGTAGATCGTCAGTGCTTTTCCAGAAATTCAAGGGGCCAGTGTAGACAGCTGGCAAGTTATTCCAGAAAAGCGGCTACTTTTCCAGAATAAGTGGCCAGTGTAGACACAGCTTTATTGTTCTTTACATCTGCTGCATTAGAAGATGTCATTCCTATGGCTTCAAGAATTCTAGAAGGATTACAAAATCCCATTACAAAAATGTATCATGCTTTCTTAGCTTACATTTTGCCTGACATCAATAAGCTCAATTTGAAGTATCAAGCAGAAATATTTAGAATTTGTAAGTTAAGGAATTCTATTAATACTAGTGTTAAAGGGATTCTCAGTAATTTCATCAAGCGAGAAAATTTGAAACCTAATGATATAAGTAAAATCAATATTAATGATCCTTCAACATATCTCAGGATAGATGACATTTATTGTGCTGCCACTGTAGAAAGCATTTACCTGGATAATTCAACAACAATTTCCCGGAAAGAATTGCAAGAATTTCGAGTACAAATTTTAAATGTCTATGTTTTCCTTACAAAGCAGATGTTTCAGTGCTTTTTATCTTGTGAATTGTTTGCAAAATTGGAGTAGCTTGAGGCATTGGACCCAGCTAATGTTATTGAGGGAAGGCCTAAATCAATTATCCCACTAGTTATGAAATTTTCTAACCTAGTCGATGAAGAACATTATGAACAAATAAATAAAGAATGGAGGGAGCTGACAATGCAAGATCAACCTCCTAATGCTGAAAAAATGCCTGAAAAATTTTGGTTTAACATATCTCAAGAAAAATGTGGTGATGAATATCGCTTCTCTCTGTTGTCAAAATTTATGATCAATCTTCTTTTATTGCCTCACTCTTCAGCAGCTGCTGAAAGTTTTCTCCTTACTCAACAACATTAAAGTTAAAAATTGCGCGTCTCTGAAAATGTCCACCTGAAATGCGTTAATAAAATCTATATCTTTACTTCAAGACATTAACTGCACGACATGGAATCCACCAAAAGAGCTTTGTGAAAGAATGCAACAAAAAAGAAGCAGTAATGAAGCAGTTGACGAAAAAGTTCTCTTTTAACAAAATATAAAGTAAGTTGAATGTATTTCCTCCATTTTGATGTTTTAATAAGATGTAATGTAAATTAAATGTATTTTTTCCTGTTTAAGATGTTTTATAGGGTTTATATATTGATGTTTAAAATTTGGTATGTTTTTGTGTGTTTTGGTACCTTTTCGTGAAAAGTTTGGTACTATTACAAAATAAATTTTGGCAGCCTTGCCAGCAAGTTAAGGGAATGTGGATTGGATAAATGGACTGTAAGATGGATAGAAAGCTGGCTAGAAGGCTGGGCCCAGCGGGTAGTGATCAATGGCGTGATGTCAGGATGGCGGTCGGTTTGTAGCAGAGTGCCCCAAGGTTCAGTTCTAGGACCGTTTTTTTTCAATATCTTTATTAATTACCTGGACAAGAGGATGGATTGCACCCTCAGCAAGTTTGCGGATGACACTAAGCTAGCGTGGGCGGTAGATACGCTTGAGGGCAGAGATAGGGTCCAGAGTGACTTAGACAAATTGGAGGTTTGAGCTACAAGAAATCTGATGCGGTTCAACAAGGACAAGTGCACTTGGGACGGAAGAATCCCAAGCATTGTTACAGGCTGGGGACCAACCGGTTAAGTAGTAGTTCTGCAGAAAAGGACCTGGGGGTTATAGTGGATGAGAAGCTGGATATGAGTCAACAGTGTGCCCTTGTAGCCAAGAAGGCTAATAGCATATTAGGTTGCATTAAGAGGAGCATTGCCAGCAGATCCAGAGATGTCATTATTCCCCTTTATTCGGCTCTGGTGAGGCCACCTCTGGAGTATTGTGTCCAGTTCTGGGCCCCCCACTACAAAAAGGATGTGGACGCATTGGAGAAGGTCCAGCAGAGAGTGACCAAAATGATTAGGGGGCTGGAGCACGACCTATGAGGAGAGGCTGAGGGAGTTGGGTCTGTTTAGTCTGCAGAAGCGAAGAGTGAGGGGGGATTTGATAGCAGCCTTCAAATTCCTGAAGGGAGGTTCTAAAGAGGCTGGAGAGAGGCTGTTCTCAGTAGTGACAAATGGCAGAACAAGGAGCAATGGTCTCAAGTTGCAGTGGGAGAGGTCCAGGTTGGATATTAGGAAAAACTATTTTACTAGGGGTATGTCTAGATTAAATGGCTCCGTCGACAGAGCCATGTAGATGAGTGTATTCTGCAAAGGGAGATGAAGCGGCGATTTAAATAATCGCTGCTTCATTTACATCAAAATGGCCGCCGTGCTGTTCCGATCAGCTGATTGTCGGCACAGCGTGGTAGTCTAGACAGGGACCAATTGACCCCAGAACCTTTGTCGTCAGATCCTGTAAGCCATTTTGATGTAAATGAAGCAGCGATTATTTAAATCGCTGCTTCATTTCCCTTTGCCGAATACACTCATCTACATGGCTCCGCTGACGGAGCCATGTAGTCTAGACACACCCTACAAGAGTGGTGAAGCACTGGAATGGGTTACCTAGGGAAGTAATGGAGTCTTCATCCCTAGAGGTGTTTAAGTCTCGGCTTGACAAAGCCCTGGCTGGGATGATTTAGTTGGAATTGGTCCTGCCTAGAGCAGGGGGCTGGACTTGATGACCTACTGAGGTCTCTTCCAGCTCTATGGATCTATAATTCTATGATCTGACAAAGTGGGTCTTTGCCCATGAAAGCTTATGCTCCAATAAATCTGTTAGGGTATGTCTACACAGTAAAGTTATTTTGAAATAACTTTACCAGCGTCTACACAGCCAAACCACTATTTTGAAATTATTTTGAAATTGGTAAGCCTCATTCCATGAGGAATAATGCCAATTTCAAAATTGCTATTTTGAAATAAGAGCTGTGAATACGCTTATTTCGAAGTAGGGGGCCTCCAGCCCTTCCCAGGGTGCCCTGGTGGCCACTCTGGGCACAACCAAGAAAACTCCTCTCCCTGCCCCCCTCCCCGGAATCCTTAAAGGGGTAGACTCTGGCCACAGTGCCTGTGCCAGCTCCAAGCCTGCCAGCCCAGAGCCAGCAGTCGCTGTACCTGACCCAGTGGCCCCAAAACATAAGCCAGCAAGCCAGTTCCAGCCAGCCCTCCACCGCTCCCCAGGACCAATCTGCCAGCTCCCAGGAGCCTGCCAGGGGCTGGAAAAGGCAGGCACCTGCCTAGTCCAGTGCGGAGTTCGGGGCCTTATTCAGGTTTGGGGAGATGCTTCCAATGTGATCTCTGCACTAAACGGAGGAACGCAACCGTCTACAGGCGGATGGCTGCCAGCCTGGCCACCAAAGGCCACATGTGAACCTAGGAGCAGGTTCGCATGAAAATAATGGAGCTGCAGAAGGCCTATGCCAGGGCCACAGGGGGCAGCTCCCAACCAGGGGCAGAACCAGCCCCCAGCCCCTATTTTGATGCCCTGGACCGCATCCTGGGGGGCAGGATGGTCCGTGTCTCCTAGGTGGTCATCAACCCTGGGGCAGAGCTTGCTGTCTCCTGCTGCTCCAGCCCCTGATGCCTCCCCAGCTACCGCTCCTCCTCCCACTCCTTCTCCCCCTCTTGCTTCTTCCTTCCCACCCTCCCCACACCCCCAGGGATGCCGAGGCCCCCACACTCACGGTGCTGGGAGACAGTTGGGCTGGTGAGACCCCCAACACTGAGCCCTGAGCTTCTCCTCCCCCTTCCTCTCCTTGCCTCCCCCTGCCAGCTCCCTCCTCCCAGGTTTTCCCTTCCTCTCTCCTACCTCCCCTCTCCCCGCTTCTTTCCCCAGTCTCACCTCAGTTTCATTCCCCTCCACCACCCCAGTTTTGTTCAATAAAGAGGCTTTGTTGTAATGAACACGTGTCTTTTATTGTACAGCAGGAAGGGGGGTTAGGGAGGGGTAAGTGGAAGGCTGTGAGGGAGGAAGGAGGCACAAGCCCCCAGTGGGGCACACCAGGGAGACTGTTACTGTCTGCAGAACATGCTGCCAGGCTTGCAGCAACATATCCAGGAAAAACACCAGAGTGCCCAAGGGTGGCTCCGGCTCCATGCTGCAGAATGCTGTGGTGTCCTGAGTGAGGGCAACCAGAGCATGCAGGGGAAAAAATGCTTTGCCGTCCCTCAGTGAGGTAGGCAAGCAAGCAGGGAAACCTTAGAACTGGCTGTCTGGGGAGGGGGGTCCCTTTAAGCACAGGTCTCAGATAGCCTCAGGCAGCAGCCACACAAGGTAACTCCTGACCTGATGGCCTGCCAGAACCGGTTCTGGCTGGCCTCAAATGCGATTCAGCATCCTATCAGTGTGGACGTGCTATTTCGAAATAGCAAAATGCTATTTTGAAATGCATTTTGTGTCTAGATGCGTTATTTCAAAATAAATTAGATATTTTTAAATAAAGCTGTAGTGTAGACATACCCTTAGTCTATAAGGTGCCACAGGACTTTTCGTCACTTTTGCATGATAGTGGGGTGTGATGGAAAAGTTTAATGGGCACTCTTACGTCTACACTAGGAAACTAGTGTAATTTAGTAAATTCTACATATCTCCCAATTTAATAAATTCAAACTAGCATGTTCACACTTCAGGGGAGCCTCAAAATTAGCCCGAGGCAGGCTCTGTTAATGTGGACATGCTGCCTCCGACTTAGCGCCCCAGGAAGCACTGGGGAGTCATTATTCCAAATTACTCTGGGGAGTAATTGTTTTGAAATAGTGGCACAG
This sequence comes from Pelodiscus sinensis, assembly GCF_052426305.1. Lineage (NCBI taxonomy): Eukaryota > Metazoa > Chordata > Testudines > Trionychidae > Pelodiscus > Pelodiscus sinensis. Next base: position 6,143,559 of record NC_143063.1, on the reverse strand, counting down.
GAGTGTCCACACTATCGTTATTTCAAAATAACTATTTCAGAATTAGCATTACTCCTGATGAAAAGCAAGAGTACAGATCTCAAAATCCTGTTTCGAAATAACAGGCACCAGTTTGAGAAAGCTGCTAACCGGCCACGCCTGTTTGTTTATTTACCGGCTCCGTGGCCATGGAACTTTGTGGCTCCCTTTGTCTGTGGTTTGCCATTTGCAACCCAGGGGAACCGCAGCCAAGGGGAGCAGCGAAGCACCATGGCTGCAGAGCCGATAAATACACAAACGGGAGTGCCAGTTGGCAGCTTTCTCAGGCTATGTCTAGAAAGCGGAGCTATTTTGGGATACCGGAAGTACCTCAAAATAGCTATTCTGTGTCTTTAAACGTGCCTCTCATTTCAAACTAGTTTTCAAAATAATGGGTACATTATTCCGCAATGGTTAAGGGACATTTCAGAATAGTGCTTTATTTTGAAATTAGCTTGAAATAAGATACACAATTTGAGCTATGCATATTGCACATCTTATTTTGACCTACAGGTGCTGTGTAGATACACTCTCAAAGTGGGTCCACGGATCACTTTGAGAAACACAGAAAAACATACTGTAGTCAGTGAACCTATGTGCAGAGTGTAAACTTAAGCATGTGCATAGGTCTTTGCAAGACTGAAGTGAAAGGTTGTAAAATGCTTTTCATTATCACGCCTGTTTTGAGCCCTCCCTATTTTTTTAAATGCAACTTTCATAATAAAATTTCCAAGCCTTGCATCAGTCAAATGTTGTTGGGTTTTTTGTCTGGAAGTGTGAAGGAAAATCTTTAAATCTCTTCTGCTTTTCATGAGATAATAAAATAAAATAAATAAATAAAATAATAAAAAATAAATAAAAATAAAATAATAATAATAATAATAATATGCATTTTTTACTTGAGTGGTAAGCCAAAATTCAAGGTCTAATAGGTTGAGTTATGAGGAGAAACTGATGACAAAGATAGGTACCTTTGATGCAATCCTGGTTATTTCTAAAGCCCCATATCCCTGAACACAGCAGGACAGTCTTTTTCCTAACTATTCCATGCCCTTTTTCAGACAGTTCTTAGCCCAAAAACTCTCGCTCTAGGCTTTTGCTTAAGGCCACATTCCCAGTGCTTGTTCTGGCTGTGTCTTTTTCTTTCTGTTGCTTCTCTTCCAGTTTCTCTGCTGTTTCTCCTAATTCACTGACACGCACACAGATATATCAGTTCACACCAGTCCACATTTTGACTGCATGGTTCAGTTTTTACTCCACCTCTACATGTGGCTTTGTTTTGGATGGAAGCCCTTATTGTTTCAGCTACCTAGTTCCAAACAGGAGCTAAATTGTTGCTTACATTTGTCCTCCCAAAAAAGCAGCTGTTACACTAACCAGTCTCAATGAGGTTCAATAAGATAAAACCAGTGGTGAAAGTACCTTACAATTTCTTACAGGTCCTGTCCTATTGCAACCCAGGTCCGCACCAGCTCTTTAAATAGGTCCTTGCTGGCTTTTGCCACAGCTCGGCCAGCTCTTGCCAGAGCTGCACACCAGGGCGCACCCGCTTACTTTCACCTCTGGATAAAACAATAACATTTCTTTTCTAGAGCCACACTTTTTGTTGGGGGTTACATTAAAAACGGCTGGAGTTTGAAAGTTGACATGGACTTAGCCCTCAGCAAGGTTTGAGAATGAATGTAGTGTCAAGAGCCCATTCTATGTCCAATATTTAGAGAGACACTTTGTGGTGACACTAGCTGATGTTACTTAGCATGGAAACTAGAGGGAATTTTAGTGTATGTGTGTGTGTGTCCAGGAAGCTAAACAAAGAATCCCCTTTATAAACATCACTACTGAATTCTTCCTTACTGTGAGAAACACTCAAAATACTATACCTCTTAACAAGGCTGGACTGTAGGGATCTGTTGGCCGGCTGGTTGGACACCAGCAAAGGGAAGAGCAACTGAGCTATCGGGTGTATTCCAATGAGAATTTTGTGCAGCTGGAAGACTTTCGTGCAAAACTCAAGATCCATAAAGGCTGGAACAACAGAGCTTGGAGTGGCTGAGGATAAATCAGATGAACCTGAGAAAGGTTCTCTAGAGAATAAATGAGGCTGAGTAGGGTGGAGGACTGGCAATAGTACAATAGTACTGAGTGAGCACTTTCAGCATTGACCGACGTAGAAGAGGTGTTGATGTAGTTGTTTCTCACACATCAGACTGCTGACACACAGCACAGGATGAGCATGGCATCATGTGATGATGTGGGAGATGAGCACTGTACTGCAATTACAAAGTAAAGGGCTCCTGTTCATTTGGAGTAGGTAGGGTTAAGTCCCAAATATGGAGGGGGTGGAGTGCTCTTACTTCGGTCAGCAGATGGCTCTCTATTTGCCCATAAGAAGTGTTTGCAGAAGCCAGAACAGCATAAGAAAATTATAACTGGGGAATAGGAGAGAAATACAAGATCACTGAGACCCCCCCATGGCTGAAACTGCTGGTGATAGACTACGATTAGAAAGGGCCATTTCTAGCAGAAGTTCAGAATGGATGGAAGTATATACACCAGCCCCGGCCATGTACATATTGTACTCTGAGCATAATCTCATTTTATCACAATTATTGTTTTGCATTGGTCCTGATCCTTCAAATGCTTTCAGCTCTCCACCGAGGCAAGCAGTTGAGGAGGCTCAGCAGTTTCCAGATTGTCTCTGAGCTGGTATGATGGCGTCCTATTGGAAACCATCTTCATGGAAAGTAAAGCAAGGAGCTGGCTCTTATTAAAAAGGGAAAAAATAGTTCAGTGAGTCTCACAGTAACAGCACCCGCATGCTGAGAAGGCACGTACTGAAAAGGGAATGCTTTGCTCACTGCTTCCATCAGGCTTTTACCTTAAAGCCTCAAGAGTTAGCATGGAGTTGCAGTGAGCACTCAAGTAAGAGATTGCCTTTGGCCCTGGGGGAGTTTTGCCAGAGGAAGGGCTACAGGATCCTTAACAGCAGTAGAAAAACATTTAAAGAAGGAAAATACCCCACCTTGAATGGTAGGTTTTAATACCTATCAGAAATCAAGTGTTTTGCTAGTTCCGAAGGAAGCAGTTATTTGTTTTGAAAGGGCTGGGACGTTCACAACACTGAATTTTATGTACTGTACAAGCTATTCTGCAGTTTGTATGCAATTTTGCAGGGGACCTTGTGTGTATGGTGGGAAGGCGCACAGGCAGGAAGAGACATGTGCTGTCCAAGAATCAAGTGACCAGCAAGAGCTTTTTCTACACACGTATATACATGCAATTTTATTGTTTTAGGCAGCTTTGCTCACATCACAAATACTAACCATATTTGGACAAATATACAAAAAGCACAATAATGTAGTTTTCATGTCACTATATATAGCACTGTCAGGAAGAGAAGTTGCATGTTATTTGCAGCAGCTGCATTTGGTTGAAGGTTGTCCTTTACAGATACATCCTTGGGCACACTTGACACAGCCAGGTGGGCAACAGGAACAGCAGCCTAACAAGGAATAAAAACAGAGTCAGAACAGGTCCAAAACAAACAGGGACCATAACATGGAATGCCATGTGGCAGGCTGAGACAGACCAAATAAGCATCTACAGCCAAGGCTACATAAGATTCCCTCTAAGGCTATGTCTACACTACAGGCTGCTTGCGCAAGAAGCTTTTTGCAGAAGAGATCTTGTGCCCGACCGCATCCAAACTGCAAAAGTGCATCGTAAAAGTCCAGCCTGCATGGACGCTCTCTCTCAAGAAAGCTCTGATTGCTATTTACAGAATGGCCACCAGGGCACCTTGTGCTTTTTTTGATTGCCTCTATTTGCGCAAAAAAACCCCGGTTCTCCACCCACACACCTTTTTGCGCAAGAGCTCTTGTGCAAAAAGGAGTTATTCCTCGTAGGAGGAGGAATGCCTACACCAGAAAAAACCCTCTGGTCTTTCATTTTACTTGTGCAAAAATGCACTTGAGGTGTGGATGCTCCACGGGTTTTTCCGCAAAACCTCTGTAGTGTAGACCTAGCCTGGGTGTTTTGCCTTGAGGGTACATTATAAACTAATCAAATTCTAAAACGTAGAGGTTTCAATCCCACAGTTCTTATTCAAGCCACACTCCCACTGATTTCAAGGGAAGCCTTGACTGTTGCAGTCACCTGGGGAAATCATGTGAAGCAATATGGGGAAAAAAATCAATGCTACTTCTGCCTTCTATTATTCTTCTCATATATGCCTTAATCCTTCTCTATTCTTGTCTCACTGCCTTGGGTTTAGTCTAGTCATTCCCCACCTTCCTATTTCAGATCCCCATTTTAAAAACAACCCACCACATCTTCTCTCCAACTGTCTCCCATTTTGTAGGCGGCAGAAGCGGTCTAATATTTTGATCTGTTTATCAGTGCTCCTTTCTGCACTTCACTGTGGAGGAGGGGGCAGGAATTACTAGGACTTGCATGGAGCATAATGAAGTAGGATGCGAAAGGTTAACTGGTGGGGCTGGAGCAGCTCCCTGTCCACCACAGGCAGGGGCCGTCCAGAGCAGCCCTTGTCTGCAGCGGGCCGAGACCATGTCACAGGCAGGGATTGTTCCAGCTGTGCTGGAGTCGCTCCTGCTGCGGCAGGGGGAACACTCCAGTCCACTTGGGCTGCAGCATTCCTCCCACAACTACCACCCCTTTAACTGGCTAGACATCACACTTCCCCAGGTAATCAATGTAACAGGATTTCACAGCCCTTCTATAAAGGGAGGCAGACATGGCTCATGTCAAATTTCGCTTGAAGACAGCTCTGCTCTCCAGCAGCTGAAGAGATCACAGGAGCCCAGATGGCAATAAGAGCTGAGAGATTAAACTGGTGTATGGTCTGTAACAAGGGAGGAATTTGTTGATGGTAGTTGGGAAAAGATATTTGAAAAGGGCCAGATTCATGCCTGGAGAAAAAAAACAATGAAGTTATTCCAGGGCCTCATTTGGTTTAGTGTATTAAGCAACAAGGTCGGTTAGAAAAGAACTGCACATTTCATAGATATAGACTGTAAGGGTTCTAAAATACTACATACTTGATTGGCTACTGAAATCTGTTGAGCTACTCACTTTTTTGGCATGATGTGCATTTACAGTTTGTGCATTTGCAGTTGTTACCACAGGTGCAGGTGCCACCTAAAATGAACAAACATGAGAAAAAATAACCACCCCATGAAAACACATTGGGAAAAGCCAGACAGGTCTCAACAGTTATATTCCAGGGCCCTAACCATACTAACCCTAGGTAGTCCCGAGGATGGAGTAAAGAGGAAGGAATAAAGATTACACTGCCTTGGAAACTTGTCAGTCAGCCCCAGCATCTAAGAGAACTCAGACAGCTTGTGCTATTTATTTATTATCTTTCTAAGGAAGGAAAGTTTAGCCACAGGTCTTCAGGAAGAATCTATTCCTGATACCTAACTGATGGCAGAAGTGGTACCAGAAAGCGAACATATACGAGCCTGAGGTTTTTTAAATGCCGAGTGCTTCACTTTTGCTCTCTAGCGAAAGGAGGGGGAGTATGTGCTGGTACAGCCTCAGTTTGGGACCCTCCAAAGAATAACTGGACACTCCCCCCGAGATGCTCCTCCAGCTGCGAGCCCGGGCGCTGGGAACAGCCCAGTGGAGACGGAGCGGCCAGACAGGCTGCGGCAGGGACGTTAGCAAAGCGAACGCGTCCCGGGGACAGAGGAAAAGCCACCCGGGCACGCCCGGCGATGCGGGCAATCGCTCCAGCGCCGAGCGAGAGGCGGGCTGGGGAGCTGTGCGCGGCACGGGCGGGCGGCGGAGCGGAGTCACTTACCAATGGCGCAGGGACAGTCCTGGGGGTCCATGGTGCCGGGCTGCAGATGCCGAGCGGAGAAGTTGCTCCGGAGCGGCCGCTGCCCCCTATTTATCCGCGCACAGAGCGGGAGCGAGTGCAAAGCCCCCGCCCCGGCCATTGCGCACGGCTCCGCGCGGGCACCTGCCCGGGGCGCTGCTGAGCCAGGGCTTCTGCGCCAGGGAGTCGCTGGCGCCTGCGAGATCGCCCGGCCCGGCCCGCCCCCTGCGCGCCCTGCCGCACCCCGCGCCATGTGCACGCAGCCCTGCGGCCCCCACTGGCGTCGGAGCCAGCCTGCCCGGGCCAGCGGATGCCGGGAGAGGGAAAGGGACCCTGAGCGCCTCGGGGGGCTGTGAGCGCAGAGCAGGGCGGGGCTGGCGCCAGGCTGCGGGGTTCTTGGGGGGCTGTGAGCGCAGAGCAGGGCGGGACTGGCGCCAGGCTGCGGGGTTCTTGGGGGGCTGTGAGCGCAGAGCAGGGCGGGACTGGCGCCAGGCTGCGGGGTTCTTGGGGGGCTGTGAGCGCAGAGCAGGGCGGGACTGGCGCCAGGCTGCGGGGTTCTTGGGGGGCTGTGAGCGCAGAGCAGGGCGGGACTGGCGCCAGGCTGCGGGGTTCTTGGGGGGCTGTGAGCGCAGAGCAGGGCGGGACTGGCGCCAGGCTGCGGGGTTCTTGGGGGGCTGTGAGCGCAGAGCAGGGCGGGACTGGCGCCAGGCTGCGGGGTTCTTGGGGGGCTGTGAGCGCAGAGCAGGGCGGGACTGGCGCCAGGCTGCGGGGTTCTTGGGGGGCTGTGAGCGCAGAGCAGGGCGGGACTGGCGCCAGGCTGCGGGGTTCTTGGGGGGCTGTGAGCGCAGAGAGGGCGGGACTGGCGCCAGGCTGCGGGGTTCTTGGGGGGCTGTGAGCGCAGAGCAGGGCGGGACTGGCGCCAGGCTGCGGGGTTCTTGGGGGGCTGTGAGCGCAGAGCAGGGCGGGACTGGCGCCAGGCTGCGGGGTTCTTGGGGGGCTGTGAGCGCAGAGCAGGGCGGGACTGGCGCCAGGCTGCGGGGTTCTTGGGGGGCTGTGAGCGCAGAGCAGGGCGGGACTGGCGCCAGGCTGCGGGGTTCTTGGGGGGCTGTGAGCGCAGAGCACGGGGTGCACTCATCACAGCAGTGATCCAGCCTGTCTCCCCTTACTCCGGCCCGAGCGGGCAGAGGGACCTATGCAGATCCCTATGTTGGCATCAGCAGCAGGCAGTAACCCCGAGAACCACCTGTCGTCAGAACAGTGGCCACTTGAGAGGAATCTACGCGACTAGTTGACTACCCCAGTAGCGATTTGACTAGTCGCTCTCCCCTCTCCACTTGCTGCTTCTGTCAGAGAGAGGCAGGAGCCAGTGTTGGGGGGAGCCCACTTAAAAGCTGGTACCCCACAGCACCGTGGGGGAGGGGGAAAGAGGCAGAGACATCAGCTGATTCCTGGCTGGTGCCAAGTCCCAGACACCCGGCCTCTGCTTTTCAAATGCATTAAGAGCTACCAGGCTCCACCTTCCTGCACCCTACAGTGGCAGTGCACAGCTGAATGTTAGACATGCCACCACTGAAGTGTGTACCACTATTCATCTTGCTGTCACATACAGTGGCGGCCCCTCAATACAAAGCGGTCACTTAGGGGGCCAAGATAAATGGCCGTTGAGGGCTTTGGAGGCAGGGGCGCCAGTTGCCGGCAGCTTGTCTAGGGTCGCTCCTGGTCACATGCCTTTGAAGAGGAGGACATGTCAGCTAGGGGCTAGAGCTGGGTTTTGTTCTGGGCTGTCTGTAGCTGCTCCATTGCATTCCTTCTAGATTTATTCAGGAAACAACATTTTGTAAGAGGACCAGATTCTGTTTCTGGTCTGCTCAACTCACTCTATGGCCTCATCTGTATAATGGGTCTTCTGAGGTTTGTTAATGTGTTGCAAAAATCATCTAATAAACCATCTTGTTAGTCTTTAAAGTGCTACATTGTCCTGCATTTTGCTTCAAAAAGCTTTGATAATCTTGGAAGGGGCTGAACAAATGACATTGGGGGGTGTTGTTTGTTTTTTGTTTTTGTTTTTTTAATAGGAGCAGTTTAGACTCAACTGAAAAGCACAGGCACAAGAGGTATTTTCAACGTGGGAAAATCTTCCAGACGCAAACACATTTTTTTGGTTTGGACCCTAATGGTGACATGTTGCTTTTGGTCAACATTTTCAAAAGTGAGTGGTGACTCCCTATGCCTTCATTTTTGGGAACCCTATTTAAGATGCCTGGAGCTGATTTTCAGAAAGTGCTCTGAGAACCAGGCCCCATTAAGGTGTATCCAAATGGGTACCCTAAATCACTAATTGCTTTTGAAAATCTTGGCCTTAGTCTTGTCGAAGCTGGGCAAAACAAAATTTTGTATTCATTGGCAATCCTTCAAGGTTGAGGATGATCTCTTTCACAGATTTTATTTTGTATGGGTCCAGTCCTAGAGCCACGGCCTTGTTGGTGGACATTGCATAGAGTGTTGGAAGTCAGAGTTGGGATGTGACTGCTGCATGATAATTGTCTTTCCTTTCTTTTTTCTGCAACTAGGGCAATGCGATTTTCCTCAGCAGTGGATTTTCCCTCTCTGACAAGTTTTTAAGTTGTTAAGCAAAAAGAAAAAACAACAACAAATCCTCAAAACAAAAAAAAAACCCAGCGTGGCCCCTTTAAAAACACGTGGTGAGGCTTTTTGGCCCTAACAGGCTGTTGGAGGCCACCCCCCATCTTGTCTGCCTGCGGAACCCGGTAAGCACTAGGGTTGCCAGGCTGCCTCCGTACTGAGCTGGACAACCCGGGATTTTTGCCTCCTGGCCAGGAAAAAAACAGAAAGTTCTGGACATTTTATGTGTCCGATAGTTCGTGAATTTTTTTACCAGATAGGAGTTGAAAATACTGAACTGTCCAGTTCAATACCAGACACCTGGCAATGCTAACCACCTGCCCGGAGCACCCTCCTGCACCCAAACTTTCTCCTGTGAGTGGGTGCTGTATAAAAATAGTTCACACAACATAAAAATGGGTCACTAAAGAAAAACCACAGTATGTCAGAAATAGCTGTGGTGCTAAGAACACTGTAAAACACAATCATACCTAGAGTTTACAGTTTTATTCTTCAAAGCATTCTATGAACCCTAAAAAAAGCTGCACGACATGTAAGGTGGGTGCGTGTTGTTATCCCCTTTTAATAGAAGGAGAAGCAAGCACCAATTATGGCAAAGCTTTTAAACCTGGCAGCCTAAGGTTAGGCACCTGTAGGAAAACGATCCAATTTTCAGAGCTGCTTACTCCCACTGACTTTACAGGGTTCTGAGTGTACTTCTGAAAATTGGACCACTTTCGCCTAAGTGCCTAAATATAGAATTAGGAGCCTAACTATAGGAACCCAGGTTTGAAAATTGTTGCCTAAGTTGCTCTGGCCCTAGGCCACACATCAGAGTGTCAGAACCAGGCTCAAAATGAAGAGCATCTATATGGCTCAGGCACAGGCTCTCTCCTCCAGACCATGTGGCTTCATAGGTACAAATTAGCTGACGAAGGGGAAAATGACTGTGCTATTTGTCCTGCAGGTTCAAGCAATTCTTCTGTGTTAATGGCTTATTCCCTTTTAATTACCTGATATTATACGGATACAATATAATTTAGCACCTAGTAGGCAAGCAAATGTGCTTTCTTTGCACTCGGCTCCCTAGAGGCATGATGAGTAAGCCAGCAGCATTACAATCACCTCTTTCATTGGCCCACTCGCATAGCCTGCTCATTTGCAAAGCAGCCAAAGGCACTTTCACACAGAGACAGGTAGGTGTTTTAGTCAGGAAGCTCAATGGTTGTTCTTCCATTGAGCTTTTGCTTCAAGTTTCTCTCTTGTGCAACTCTACTGGTGGTGACAGATGGTAAGACAGTCAGTATAGACACCGCACTGGTGGGGATGGTACTTTTATTACTGGGCTGTCTAGACTTGTTCTGAGCTTGTTAGATGACACATCTGTGGCCTGTCTATACTCATACTCCCGGGGGTGGGACTGCAGTGCTAGTGAAATGGTGGGAAATTTTGAAGTAAAAGCTCAGTGTAAACACAGCCTGTTGGGCTAGTTCTGTTCTCAATTACACTAATGGTCTCCCACAATGGAAAGGAGCTGGACTGAATGATGTCGCAGACAGATGATGTCACCCCCCTCGTCGGCCTCGGGCCCCCCCCCCGGGCCGGCCTCCCCGTGACGTCACTACCGCGGCCACTTTTCCCCGCCCCCCTCTCGGCGCTGTCTGCCGGCCCCGGCTCGTCACCCAGCCGGTGCGCCGGCCCCCCCGCTCGGGGACGACAGGCGGCTATGCACGCCGCTCCGGGGGGTGAGCCTTCCCCCCGCGATCGCGGCATCCCGGCGGCTTCCGGGAGGGGCGGGGCTACCCCGCCTCAGATGCATTAACAGGAGTGTTGTGAGCAAGACATGAGAAGTCATTCTTCCGCTCTACTCTGCGCTGATTAGGCCTCAACTAGAGTACTGTGTCATGTTCTGGGGGCCACATTTCAAGAAAGATGTACACAAATTGGAGAGGGTCTAGAGAAGAGAAACAAAAATGATGAAAGCTCTAGAAAACATGACCTACAAGGGAAGCTTGGAAGAACTGGGTTTATTTAGTCTAGAAAAGAGAAAATATGATAACAGCTTTCAAGTACCTAAAAGGTTGTTACAAGGAGAAGGGAGAAAAATTATTCTACTTAACCTCTGAGGATAGGACAAGAAGCAATGGGCTTAAATTGCAGCAAGGGAGGTTTGGGTTCGTCATTAGGTAAAACTTCCTGTCAGGGTGGTTAAACACCGGAATAAATTGCCTAAGGAGTTTGTGGAATCGCTATCACTGGAGATTTTTAAGGGAAGGTTAGACAAACACCTGTCGGGGATGGTCTAGATCAGGGTTTGCCAAATATGGGTCGCCATTACATTTCAAAAGGGTTGCCACGTGTCTCCCCTGTTTTTGAATTGCCTTGGGTCACCAAGTCTTCCTGAATTGTCAAAATGGGTCCCCACCTGGAAAAGGTTGGGAACCTCTGGTCTAGATCCCCAACCTTTCGGGGCTGCCAGGCACCGGGGGGCAGGGCCGCCCATGCACGAAGCACCCGGGGGTGGGGCCGGCCCAGATCATTCGGCGGGTGCACATAAATGCCCCGGTGGGTGCCATGGCGCCTGCGGGCACCGTGTTGGGGGCCATTGGTCTAGATCATGAGTGGGGAACCTCAGGCTGGGGGCCAGATACCCCTGGCTTGCCTGGATCCGGCCTCTGAGACTCAGCCTCCCTCACCCCGCATTGGGGAGCTTGCACAGGTGCTGCAGTCCCTCCTCCCCAGTGTCTTACCATGGGGCTGGAGCACTCAAAACCTACTAGGCTGGGCCCTCCTAGGCTGTGGTGAGGAGAACGTGGGGCGTGTCCTCCATCGGGCCACGTCAGGGTGGTTTTTTGTGGGGTTTTTTTTTTTTTTGCTTCTCACTTGTGTGTGGCCCCTGACTGATTTTTCTGGGGTCAGTGACCCCTGACCCAAAAAAGGTTCCCCACTTCTGGTCTAGATGGTGCTTTGCTATGTGTGGACTGGACTTGATGAGCTCTCAAGGTCCCTTCCAGTTCTATGATTCGACAATTGGCTGGTCTTTCTGCTGTTTTTCTCCCAGACAAACATAAACTAAGAGCTGTGAAAGCCCTCTGTGGGTATTGACATGTGCCTGTATGCGGGAAGTCCTTATTTGTTGAGCTGTCTAGCTCCATAAAAGAGCTTAATGTCTTCTTACAAGACGGGCACTAGTTATACCCAATCATTAGGAGTGCCATCCAGTACCAAGTCCTGTGGTGAGCTATATTCTAAAAGGCAGCAGACTAATAATATCTGTGCAAAGTGTGCGTTGTGCCACTCATTTCATTCTGATATTCAGAAAGACCCCAGGGGTCAGAGTCTGATCCCATACCAGCATAGCCCCATTGATTTGAATGGAATTTTTCCTGACTTATACCAATATGAGTGAGATAAGGCTTAAGAGCTATACAGGTATTCACCTATGTCTGCAGACTGAGGGCCTGATTCACCATTGAGTTATTCCAGTTTAACAATGGAGTTACTGCAGTTCTAACATAGACTGATCTTCCAAAGTTTGATTTAGCGAGTCTAGTTGAGACTCACTAAATCAAACTCAGAGGGTGTTTCCCTTCCCCCCCCCCCCCGGTGGCAGGTACTCCTGCTCTTGTGAGGAGTAAGGGAAGTCAACAGGAACATTTGCTCCCATCAGCCTCCCACTGAAGGGATGGCACCAAACTTGGTTTAAGGTGAGCCAACGCCAGCTACATATTCTACATAGGTGGAGTTGCTTACCTTAAGTCAAGCTAGTGTAGTGTAGACCCGGCCTTAGATTAATGTAATAGTGAACCAGACCTTTAATGTGCATGCTTAGACCATGCTGCATTGAGGAACCATAAAGCAGAAGGCATTTCCTGTGAGCAGCAGATATTGGAAATAAGGGAATGAACCAAGTTGCTGTGATTCTGCAGTCTACGTGCCAGCTTCTGCCAAGACTCGTAGGCTTCAGTTGTACACTAACTACTGAATAGCTGGACATCAGTCTAGGTCTTAATTCTATAGCGTCCATACTAAGGATGTTAAGGACTAGTCAACTATCCAATAAGCAAGACTTATTGGACAGTCAGTCGATTAGTTGACTCGTCGATCCCCTCCCCTTGCTTCCTCTATCAGATAGAGGCAGCAAAGGGGGGGAAGATGGGGGTATTTCAAAGGGGCAGAGCTGAGCCTGGGATCAGTTGTGCAGTGCTGTCTCTTTGACATGCCCCCTCAGCATTTCAAAGAGAGGTGGCGTTCAAAGGGGCAGTGCCACACAGCTGAGCCCAGGATCAGCTGTGCGGCGCTGCTGTGTGTGGAGCCTGGGATCAGCTGGGGACTCCCCAGCTAATCCTGGGCTCCAGTGTGGCATTCCTGCAGAACCTGGAATCAGCTAGGGAGTCCCCAGCTAATTCCAGGTTCTGCTGAAATGCCGCAGGGAGCCCGGGATCAGCTGGGAAGTCCCCAGATGACCCCAGGCTCCATGCTGTGCTGTTGCTTTGAAATGCACAAGAGCCCCGCTGGGAACTCTTGTACATTTCAAAGCTGGCACGCCCACATGCAGCCTGGAGTCAGCAGGACTTCCCGCTGGTCCCGGGCTGCACACAGAGTTCCGCATTCCCGATGGGGGCTTTTGTACATTTCAAAGGAGGAATGCAGAAGTGCCTATCGACTACTCGACTAGTAAATTAACCGTTACTTAACATCCTTAATCTATACCCCAGGTTATAAGGCAATAGGTAAGTGTTTGTCCTGTAATTATAGAAGTGTTTGCTCTAAAACTGTAAACACATATTCAGAGGAGAAGCAGCAGCTGGTGTCAGAGAGAGAAGGGACTCTCTCCCAGCCCCAAGGGAGAGCAAGCTGCAAGGGGAGGGGGTGGAGCGGCTGGGGAAAGCAGACTTCGCTGGTAGGTGCCAAGATTTCTGACAGTAAAAAAGAAAATTTTTTTTAACAACATAATTCTTTTGGAGTGTTGTAGATATCAGAACATCATGATCTTAATTATTTTTTTAAATATGCTGTGTTACTAATTAATACCTGGTAAATTGTTAAAACTGGAAGTTTACCATGGATGCTTTTTATTTGTTTGGCCTTTCAATTAGAGTTGGATCCAGACAAGTGATTTCCACTCCCTGCACACTGGCTTTTGAACACAGCTCCAAACCTTGTCAAGGGTTCATGAACAGACATACTGCACCAGCGATAGATCAGCAAACAGCCTGTGACAGTATCAGTGACCTAGCGTAAGGATAATCTAATGGCTAAAGCACGAGAGGTCCAATCCAGTATCCACTGCGGCCATTGGAAAGACTCTGATTGTAAGAGGCATGGGATCAAGACCTAGATCTGGCTTCTGTTCTTGATTCTGCTGCAAATTTGTGGCCTGGTGGAGCCAATCACCAGCCTAGGTCAAGCAACTGGCCCTCTCCTGTTCAGTTTGTAGCTCTTTACCTCAGAACCTTGTCCAGTCACAAAAAGGAAATGTGAAACAATAACAAAGTCACAGCCTCATTCTTCACGGAGATTATGAGGTTCTCATCACTAGCTTAAAGGCCTGGATCTTTCCCTGCCTTGGGGGAAATCCACAGTGCTTGTCTGTGCTGTTACAGCCTTCCACAGGAGAATGTATTGCCAACCCTCTCCTGGTCTCAGGCTCCCTGATGGAGGTGGGGCCCTCTTTTGTATTCTCTAGTTAGGAGTAATCAGCCCCAATCACTTCCTGCTATCTAGATGGGTCAGATGATTCTTAGCACCTGCCTGCTGGCTGTGCTCAGCTCCAGAACATACCAGCTGCTCCCTGGCTTTCAAAGGGGCAGACCACTCTGTCACAGTGAGCCTAGGCAAATTATAGCCATGTGGTGCCTCCATTTCCCTACTTTGAATCAAGATTGCTCCACCTCCTCAGGGTTTTGTGGGCATGTCTTCATGACGAGCGGTGGAAATTATCTGAGAACCTTTTAGCAAATTCTGAAGCATGTATCCTGATGGATATGTGCCATGTATGCCTACAAGCAGTGCTTTTTTGTGACGGTACTGCCTGGTGCAGTACCAGCACCTCCAGTCAGAGCTCAACAACTTTTCCCCTGGAATATCGGCACCTTTTTTTTTTTAAACAAAAAAAGCACTACCTACAAGTATTATACAATGAAGAACTCTATGGCATTTCTATGGCAATCATAAAAATACATGAAATTCTTTTTACTTTTGTAATTCCTTTGGCTGAGTTTTGTCCCTGCTGGGGATGTGGCAGGGACTAGGGGGATCAAACAAGAGAAAATGAAATTCCTAAGCTTCCCCTTGAGCAGTGGAAGTTCTGGGAGAGCAGGAAGAGGAAGCTGGAGACTGAGATCATCCTGCAGAGGTGGCTTCTGTTCCAGGGATCATCACTCTATCATTTCTGGCCTGGTGAATGAGGTTGCAGAGCTGCTCAGGTGTGGCCTATCCACTGGGCAGTCCATGATGATGATGGAGGAGCAGCTGGGGAAACTGGAGAGGTGCTGTAACCCTGGGCACCAGTTTTTTGTTTGGGGCTTTTTGGAAGACATAACTAGGGACATAAATAAAGCATCAGGTTGCAAACAGAAAGTTTGTGCTCACTAGGATAAGTAAATAGGTTAGCAGGCTCAGAAGACAAGATATCTGATCCAACTAAGGGCTTGTCTGCACTACTAGGAGATCAACGCTGCCAGTTCAGTCAACTTCAGCTTGCTCTCCCATCAACTCCAGTACTGGAAGGCGAAGCATAAGGTGAGTCGATGCCAGAGTTTCTCCCATTGATCCAGTGGAGAGTAGACACCACAGTAAGTCAACGTAAGCTACGTCAACTCCAGCTACGTTAGTGGAGGCAGAGATTCATCTATTTCCACTCGGCTTCCCAAGAACTTAGTTTGACTCCAGCCTTTGTCACGTCAGTATCTTTATTGGGCACACAAAAGTGCTATGCTGAGTTGATCAGACTCATATGCAGAGCAGATAGATGCAGGGTACAACACAACTCCAAAGTTACACAGAAACCTTCTCCCTTTATATACACTGCACATCTCATTGTACTTACTATACACTGCGGAACCATGCCTGAGATTTACTGATGCCTAAGAATGAGGAGACATTAAGGGACTGATCCTAGTCCAACTGAAATCACTTGCTTTAATAGGAGCTGGGCAGTCCAGTTTTTCAGAAATTCTGTGCATTCGCAGTTGCTGTTGATTTCAGCTGGAGTTGTGGGTACTCAGCACTTCTGAAAAGCAGAGCCCTATGGTACAGACATACCCTGGCATCCATTCACCAGTGAATAATGAAATTGCTACTGCTGTCATCACTAATTCTTATTGTGTCAGCTCTTCTGTAACATGCACACGCTTATCAGTACAGGTGGTCTGTGCATTAACACACACGGCCATTGCTTTTCACATATTAGCGTAAACAGAAACATTAATCATGCAGATGCAGCTATAATCATATCTGCCATGCTCCCGTAGATATGGAATGTATCTCAGAGTGGGGACATTCCTCTGCAGATGATTATCACCCTGTACATCATGCACATGTGACATAACCTCGATTTTAGCCACGCTGAACTGTGCCATTTGTGCTTTTGACAGGTGTACTCTCCAGTGGCCTGGTGGCCAGAATGATGCAAACAGGCTAGCATGTGAGCAAGAATAAGTGAGGGATCCACCTAAGGGTGCTTCTACATTGCACAGTTATTTCGAGATAACACTGCGTCTACACAGCCATACCGTTATTTCGAAATAACGGGCGGCTTATTCCGACATCTGTAAACCTCATTCTACGAGGAATAACGCCTCTTCTGAAATAGCTATCTTGAAATAAGGCCTGTGTAGACGCTCCACTGCTGCTATTTCAAAATAGCCCCTCAGCAGGGCCATTCGAAATTATTCCTCCTAGTCTCTCCTGAGGCTCTAAATCGAGAGAGCACGTCTACATTAGGGAAGCCTCGGACTCATTTTGAGACTTCCCTGCAGTGTAGACATGATATTTTGAAATAAGCTATTTTGAAATAACTGTTCTGGAATTGCTTATTTTGAAATAGCCATGCAGTGTAGACGTACCCTTACGTTGTAGGTTGTACAAACGACCTTTGTGAGTAGCAAGGTCCATGCCCTCACTGTGGGGAAGAATCAAATAAAGTACGAAGTAGCGCGCCTCCATTAGGGAGCCTATCATCAACTCTGAGAGCAAGGCACTGTGCACTGCTTTGCAATCTGGGCTATGCTTCCGGGGGGGTCTCTGGGTCCAAAACTCTGCAGCAGGTGGTTAGGGGCTCATGTCGGCAGCATCCCATAAGGTGCTGGTCTAGTCCCTCACCCCATGCATGACATAGAGGGGAGGAAGTGTGCTTATGCCTTTTGGGGCCATGGTCGCCTGTGCAGAGGCCAGAGCACTGCAAGCATGTAGCCTGCTGTGCAGGAAAGCTCATGTGTGTTGTGGTGCACCTCACAGCACAGTACTTGGAGATTGTATGCATGTTGCTTCTCCTCGAAGAGGATGAGGATGAAGCGTGGTGTGGCATGGAGGCACTGCTCATGCAAGGCCTGGTGCTGATACTGGTCCATTAGTGAGTCCTCTGGACACCGTGCAACACCAATTCTGATACTGTGAGACCAGCTCGGACAGGTGGGACAACATTGTGATGCAGAGATGGGATGACCAGCAGTGACTGTAGAACTTCCTCATTCACAAGGTCATGTGCCCAGAACTTTGCAAACAGCTTCCCCTGCCCTGAGGCACCAGTAGGGTTGCCAGATACTTTAGAAAAAAATACCAAACATGGCAGGGAAAAAATTGGTTGAGCAAAAAAAAAAAAAAAAAAAAAATGGAGGACCACAAAGTTGTTGAGGAAAAAAAAAAGAAAACACAAAAGAAAGAGGCACTGTGCCTTTAAACCCCATGCTCACCACTCTCTCCCACCCTCGCCAGATGCTGCAGTGGGGGAGAATGTCTCAAGCGGCTTTCCGTCCAAGAAAAACAGAAAATACCAGACATTTTACATATCTGGTATTTTCTGTTTTTTTTTTACCAGACAGAGGCTGCAAATACCGGACTGTCTGGGCCAATACTGGATGCTTGGCAACCCTAGGGTATGTCTACACTACAACGCTAATTCAAACTAACTTAGTTCAAATTAGTTAATTCGAACTAAGCTAATTCGAACTAACGCATCTAGAACTAAAAACTAGTTCGAATTAGCGTTTTGCTAATTCGAACTAGCATGTCCACAAAGAGTGGACCCTGAACCAGGCTTAAGGATGGCCGGAAGCAGTGCCGGCAGGGCATCAGATGAGGACTTAGAGCATGGAGATGCTGTCTCAGGCTAGCCGAGGGCTGTGCTTAAAGGGACCCGACCCCCACCCCGGACAGACAGTTCTCAGGGGTGCCCCGCTTGCAAAGCAGTCCTGGCTTGGAGTGCCCTGAGTGCCCACACTGGGCACATCACAGCACTCGGCCATCAGCCCGGCTGCACTTGCCGCAGGCTGCCATCTGGGGAGAGGGGGCAATTGGGGGGCTGCAGGAGAGCTTCCACCCCCAGAAGCCCGCAGAGCCAGCCCAGTCCTCCCCATCGGGGGCTCGTACCCCATTCCTCCCTCACCTCCTTCCACTTACCCTTCCCTAGCCCCCCTTCCTGATGTACAAAATAAAGAAAACGTGTGGTCAAAAATAGAATCTCTCTTTATTGAACAAAACTGGGGGAGACTGGGAAAAGGAGGTGAAAGAGGGGAAGAGAGAGGGTGGGAGAGGGGAGGGCAACTAAAATGATCAGAGGTTTGGAACAGGTCCCATATGAAGAGAGGCTAAAGAGACTGGGACTTTTCAGTTTAGAAAAGAGGAGACTGAGGGGGGATAGGATAGAGGTCTATAAAAACATGAGTGGGGTGGAGAGGGTGCATACAGAAAAGTTCTTCATTAGTTCCCATAATAGAAGGACTAGAGGACACCAAAGGAAAGGAATGGGTAGCAGGCTTCAAACTAGTAACAGAAAGTTGTTCTTCACAAAGCAAAGAGTCAACCTGTGGAACTCCTTGCTGCAGGAGGCTGTGAAGGCTAGAACTAGAACAGAGTTTTAAGAGAAGTGAGATAAAGTGATGGAGGTTGGGTCCATGGAGTGCTATTAGCCAGGGGGTAGGAGTGGTGTCCCTGCCCAAAGTTTGTGGAAGGCTGGAGAGGGATGGCACAAGACAAATGGCTTGGTCACTGTCGTCGGTCCATCCCCTCCAGGGTCCCTAGGATTGGTCGCTGTTGGCAGACAGGCTACTGGGCTAGATGGACCTTTGGTCTGACCCAGTACGGCCATTGTAAGCTCAGGGCTCAGGGTCGGGGGTCTCAGTGGACCACCTTGATTTTCATGCACACCTGCTCCTGGGTGGCCAGGCTGGCAGCTCTCCTGCCCTAGACGGCCACTTTCCTGTGCCTAGTGCGGAGGTCGTGGACGAGGTCCACGATGTCCGCACTAGCCCAGGCGGGTGCCCGCCTCCTGCGGTCCCGGGCAAGCTTCCGGGAGCCGCCAGCCTGGTCCTGGGAAGAGGGGGAGGGCTTGGGGGGCATCTGGTGGCTGGCTCGAACTGTTCCAGGTGCAGGGTCTGCTAGCTGGGTGCTGGCAGGCTTGCACCTGGCACAGGCACCGTAGCCAGCCCGTGCCCCTTTAAGCGGTCTGGGGCTGGGAGGGGGGCATATGAGTTTCCCTGGTGTTGGCCAGAGTGGCCACCAGGGAAACCTGGGGAGGGCTAGCCTCCCACTAGTTCGAATTAAGGGGCTACACACCCCTTAATTCGAACTAGTAAGTTTGAACTAGGCTTAATCCTCGTAGAATGAGGTTTACCTAGTTCGAACTAAGCGCTAGTGTAGCGCCTATCAAAGTTAATTCGAATTAACTTTGTAGTGTAGACATACCCCTAGGCACCAGGTACCCACATGACCCATGCTGACCACAGAGCATCACGTGGCAATTGCCCTATGGAAGCTTGCTGTACGAAACAGTGGGGAGTCAGTTCAGGGTGGGGAAATCTACAGTGGGGGCTGCTGTTATACAAGTAGCCAAGGCCACCAATACCATTCTGCTATGGAAAGTTGTGACTCTTGGGAACATGGACAACATAGTGGATAGTTTTGCCACAATGGGTTCCCTAGCTGCGGTGGGGCCATTGATGCAGCATACATTCCCCATCCTGGCCTCCAACCACTGGGCCTCAGGGTACATCAACCAGAAGGGTTACCTGTCTATGGTGTTGCAGGCATTGGTAGATCACAAGAGCTGTTTCACCAACATCAATGTGGGATGGTCAGGAAAGGTGCATGACACGCACATCTTTAGGAATGCCTGTCTCTTCTGAAAGATGCATGTTGGAACTTTCCTCCTGGACAGGAAACTCTCAATCGGAGAGGAGGAAGTGCCCGGCTAACCCCTTGCTCCCCTGACTCATGAAGCTGTACATGAGCAGTTTACACCCCAGCAACAACAGCTGAGCAGGTGCAGAATGGGGTGGAACGTGTGTTTGGACATTCAAGTGGGAGGTTTAGGAGTCGCCTGACTTGGCTGGACCTCAGCGAATGCAACATTCGCTTTGTGGTTTCAGCATGTTGTGTGCTGCATAATCTGTGCAAGAACAAGGAGAAGACTTTTCTGGTGGGGGGCTGAGGCAGAGCACCTAGCTAGAGACTTTGAGCAGCTGGACACCAGTGCATAAGGAGAGCACAGCAAGGGGCAGCGCTAATCAGAGATGCCCTGAAGGACAGTTTTCTGCAAGGGCAGTTCCAAGACTCTTCCCCGTGGCTCTCCACAAGGTGCCCTTGCATTTCCTGAGTTTACCTTTAATTACCCCACTCCTTCAGTACAAGCAATAAAGACACCGTTGTGCAAAGAACAGGAGTTTTAATTTGGGGAAAACAACAGAGAAAGGACAGAACTGGGAACCCGAAGAGAGTAAGGGGGCGTGTAGCCGAGTCACTCAAACTGGGGGGGGGGCGCCCCCCACTATCTGGGGGGGTTTGAGACCGTGCAACCCCCTTTCTCCCTCGCGCCCTCCCCCTCGGCTTCTGTCCACCTTTTGACCGTCCCTGCAGTATGAGTCCTCAGTCCTTCTGCCTCTGGGCATTCGGGACCCATAAGGAAGGGTCCTTTGGAGGTCTGGCATCCATCTGCTCCACCGTCCCACCGGGCCTCCGTCTGCTCCGGTCCCCACTGCTCACCTCCAACGTCCTCCCGGCTGGTCGGGCCTCCTGGCTCTGCGTCCCTGGGGCCGCAGCCACCGCTGCTGCTGCTGCTGCTGCTGCTTCCTCAGCCTGCGCGGGAGGGGTGAGAGCAACACCTGAACCCTGCTCTCCCTCCCTGCTCCTCCTCCAAACTCACCTTATCTGCCCTCCCCAACGTGCCCCTGCCCCCGCCCAGCGTCTCACCTGACCCCGGGCTCCCGGGTCCTAGGGCCAGCCGGTGTGTCCCCGGGGCAGTGCTCTGCGCATGTGCGGCATTGCCGGGGCCGTTCTCTCGTCCTGCCCCCGCTGCTCTGTCTGCGCCCCGGCTCGCTGGCTCCGGGCTGTTGCCAGTGCGGGGGTTGCGTCCCCCGTCACAGGGCTGAGGAACACGAAAGTAAGGGGGCTTAGGTGGGACTGCCTCCTGAGGCCCTGGAGAGTACGGCTCCCCATGAGTTCCCTCCCCCATGTCCTATGTGAGAGCTTCATGGAGCTGTGCAGACAAGACTCCCGCTCCATCTGCAGATGCATTAACACGCTGTTCCGCCCCCAGCCCCCGCACTGTGTAGGCAGAGAGAGCGCACTGCATGTCATACCCCATTGCCTGAACCTGTTGTAGATGGAAGAAGTTTGTGAACTCACTGGAAGTGCCTTCCTCAGGCACTGGGAGACGTCCTTGAGGGGAGGGACTTGCTCCAGCATCATGACGAGCTCCTAGCTCTCCGGGACTGGTGCCTGGGTAGTCTTCTCCTCTTCCTCCTGCCTCTCCGACATCCCACTCTCCTTCAGGCTGGCTGGGCCCCCTCCCAGAATGACATCCAGCTGCTCGGAGTAGTGGCACATGTGAGGTGCCCCATAGCAGTTGGTGATCCTGCCATAAATCTCAGCATTTCTCCTGCTGGTTTGGAGCTCGTGCAGGACGGCTTCATCTCCCCACGTCTTGATGAGATCCACGATCTCCTAGACACGCCAGGCTGGTGTTCTTCTGCTCCCCGGGTAATTGGAGCCCGTAGCAGCAGAAGTACTTGCAGTCATTGTAGTGGCCATTGGAATGTTGTTGGAACCCCTGCCCACATGTCCCGCGGTGTGCTGCTCACTCACAATGGGCTTGCAATGCTGATCATATGGGACAGGCCATTTTACTGTTCCCGGGGTATTTTGAGCTCAACAGGAGAGCAGTAGAAACAGAAGTGCTGGCCAGAGCTGCAGGAGGCCTCCTGGTGGCCAATAGCATTGAATTTCTGGCAATGCTGTGTCTACACTAGTGTAAGTTCAACCATGCAAGGTGCGGAATAGGGTGACTCCTGGGCTGTGTCTACACTGGCATGAATTTCCGGAACTGCTTAAAACGGAATACTATTCCATTTTCAGTTTTTCCGGAAAAGGAGCGTCTACACTGGCAGGCTGCTTTTCCGGAAAAGCCCTTTTCTGGAAAAGCGTCTGTGGCCAATGTAGATGCGCTTTTCCGGAAAAGAGCCTCGATCGCCATTTTCACGATCGGGGCTTTTTTCCGGAAAAGACTACTGGGCTGTCTACACTGGCCCTTTTCCGGAACAGTGTTGCGGAATAAGGACTTATGCCCGAGTGGGAGCAGAATAGTTTTTCCGGAATAGCAGCTGATTTTGTACAGTAGAGCGTACAAAAGCAGCTATAAAAATAATTTTAAAAAATGGAAAAGGGAAGTTGATAGTCATGAAAATAAATCAGATGCTAGCAATTGTAAGAAATTGATAAGGGAAGCAATGGAAACACAGAGAAATGTATGACCAGCAGAGATAAGAACAATACAAAAATCATATTGGGACAAAAAGAATCCTAACAATTGTAGTGGCCCATTGATAGATGAAAATGGTTGAATTAACAATCATAATGCAGAAAAGGCAAAGTGCTAATACCTATTTCTGTTCTGTATTTGGGAAAACAGATGATGCAATCATACCCTTGTGATGGGTTGGGTCACAGAGATCCCCTCAAGACTGTTATCTAAAGGGCTCCCTGTTGTCCGGGGTACCACACTGCCCTGGTCTGCTGAGCCAAAAGCTCATTCAGTAACTAAGAAGTGTAAAACCCAGAAGAGTGGGGAAACAGGAAGTATTGGCAGGGAGCCAGGAGAACCAATGGGAACAAAGTGTTGAGATTTGAATGCAAAGGGAATTTGCCTGCTGCAGTTCTTTTGTAGGAGTTCCAAAATCAGGAAGGCCTAGTAATAGGAGAGCTCTTTGTGACTTCAACCTCTGCTATGAAACTGTTGCTAAAGGGTCACAGATTCATAGATTCCAAGGCCAGAAGGGACCATTGTGATCATCCAGTTTGACTCTCTGCATAACCCAGTCCACAGAGCTTCCCAAAATAATACCTAGGGCACATCTTTTAGAAAAATATCCAAGCTTGGTTTTCAAATTGCCAGTCATGGAGGATTCACCATGACCTTGGTAAATTGTTTCAGTGGTTAATTACTCTTACTATTAAAAATTCACATTTTATTTCCATTCTGAATTTGTCTAGTTTCAACTTCCAGCCATTGGATTATGTTAGATCTTTCTCTGGCAGACTGAAGAGCCTATTATTAAATGTTTGTTCCCCCATGTAGGCACTTACTGTAATCAAGACACCCCTTAATCTTCCTTTGTGAAACTAAATAGATTGAGCTCTGTAAGCATGCTTTTAAATTCTATAATCATTCTCATGGCTCTTCTCTAAACCTTTTCCAATTTATCACCATCATTCTTGAACTGCAGCAGTCACACTGGGGCCAAATACAAAGATACATTAACCTCTCTACTCCTATTTGAGATTCTCTTATTTAGGCATCCAATGAACTCTTCTGGTCACAGTGTTGCACTGGGAGCTCATGTTCAGCTGATTATCCACCCTGACCCCCTGAGATGAATGGGGGGTGAGATATATGTTTCTGGATGTTCCAGCCACTCAGTTAACTAAAGTCTTTCTCAGTAGTTAACTCTTGGGACCTCCCATCCATCACAGCAGATAATACCTAAAATACAATGTTTCATCCATCTGTGCTACAGAATCCAGTAAAATGGGGAAATGGAGGATGCAATTAGCACTAAGATAATAAATGCCTGGCTCAAATCGAGAGAAGTGTTGTAGTATGTGACAGTAAGAAACCAGTAATATTTAAAGGGCAAGTCTGTAAAATGGTGGTCTGTCCAGTTTTAAATATGGCACTGAGTGCTGGGAAGCAAAAAAGGAAAAAGTATGAATGTTGAGATGGACGAGTGGTGTAAGCAAAAAAGATCACATGAGGAATGTGTATGTTAGAGACATGCGCACCCATAAATGAAAAAATGGTGGAGTACATGCTCAAAGGGCTTGGTTATGGCACCTGCCTCCCCACTGTGTGTGTAAGAGTTCAATAAATGAAGGCTAAAGAAAAAGCCAGAGAGGCTGACCTAAGAAGAAGTGGTGGGATGTCATTAGCGAAGACATTAGCATGTGGCATTGAACAGATCACTTTAGAGGAAAAGGGCTTGTAGTGCCGATCTCATTTGATGGCTTGCCATACAGTACTAGGGAACATTCACTAGCAAATCAGGAAGTGGACAAGTGATACAGTGACTGTTTCATTCCCCACAAAGGGTCAGTCAGTAATTCACAATAGGTCTCCCAGACTTAGTGCAAATTATATCTTTAGTACAGTCAAATATTGCTGTACTAAAGATACAATCAATCAATAATGTTCATAAACAGTTTAGGGTTCAGACTACTACAATATACTACAGTATTTTGATTTTGAGTTACTAAGTACTTGCAGTGTGAGCCAATAGCTCATACACAGGCTTGTGAACCTGTAAGTCCCAGTGATCTAGTCCCAGCTCTACCACTGACATGTTGTAGGACCCAGGCTTGGGCAAGTCACTTTTCCTGCACTTTATTCTGTAAATTTTTAAACTGAAGATCATGATGCTTATCCCCCTGCAAAACCACTTAGAGAGCAGTAATGATTATTATTCTCTTTTTTCGGAGGTGGGGGGAAGAAAGCAAATTCTCACTCTGTATCAGTGACATTCGTTACACCAAGGATAAACTTTTTACTTGATCTAGAGGGGAAACCTTGAACATTTTTTCCCCTCGAGGTCTCTTATGATACTGCAAAAGTCGGTCAGTGCCCTTTCTGCAGTCATGGCATTGGATATATGTGTAGGGTGTGTATAGTGAAACAACTGGGATGATCCTAGCTAGAGCTATAATAAGGTCATTAGCACTTTCTGTGTTGGAAGATGTGTGCTCAGACATGTCTTGCTGATTAAAGCATTTATTTTTCCTTTGATGTGTGCTTGTAACTCTTGTAAATGGGAGTTACATCAGTGCCTGATGAGGGGAAAATTTAATCTCCATCCGGGAAAGGAAATGGAGTGAGGCTGGAAAAGACTCTGTCTGACAAAGCGTAGGCCTGGAATTTACCTTGTATTCCATCTTATGTCCTTCTTGTCCCCACCAGCTGCCATTGAGGAAGGGCTGATGCTAGCACTCAGCCAAAAATATGTACAGAAGGCTGAAGAAACAACTGTTGGGGAAGGAATTACCAAAAATCACAGGTTTGCCATTGCAGACCTGAACTGTTTGTCCTTTTGCCTGCCTCTTTCTTTGCTGCTTGACTTCCTTAAATCATCCATCCAGCTTAGTCCCAGAATTCCCCTTTGATGTAAGGTTGCTTGACCATCTCTCTTCTACCTGCCATTCACGAGAGCCCTCTTCAGCTGCTTGAATCTCCCTCCCTCAATTCTCTCAGCCCGCTTTTTGAATTCTGACAGGCTGTCGCAATGTACACCCCACCGTCCCAGTCAGGTGTAGCTAGGAGTTGCATGGACACAGTGGTTACCCCTATGGGTGGCCTCCAGGCTTTTTCATCCTCACAGTCCAAGATCTAGGGCAAAGACGCTTTCATGCCCATGGGGCAGTGGCAAAGCAGAATACCATTGGCTCAGCAGGGAACCCCAGCAAAATAAGTTGAGCTCACATGACTGGGACGTACCACTCACTCACCCACCCTAGGTTGCTTCCTACTGTAGAGAGTGGTGCCTCAGTCCAAAAGCCTCAGTATCTCCATGTTCCTCAGTGCAGGTTACTCCCTGGTTCTTTGTTGGATGTGAAAGCTAAGGATATGCCTGTACTACAGAGTTTTGTCGGAAAAACAGTCCACACGGCAATCGCGTTCTTCCGAAAGTAAATCAAAAGAACAGAGGGTTTTTTTCCAGCATTGGTAATCCTCTTTCTATGAGGAAGAAGCCTTTTTCCGAAAGAGCTCTTTCAGAAAAAGGCGTGTGTGGACGAGGAGGAGGGTTTTTTTCAAAAGAAGAGGCCTCCAAGAAATAACACAGGTGCCCTCCAAATAACAGATGCCCTCCAAGAAATAGCACAGGTGCCCTCCATCCAAAGTAATCAACTTTATGGCATGTCTACACTACAAAGGTTTTTTTTGAAAAGCAGCCATTTTTCCAAAAAAATCATGTCCACATGGCAATTGCGTTCTTTTGAAAAAAAATCAAAAGAACAGAGGGGGGTTTCCAACATGGATGAACCTCTTTCTACGAGGAAGAAGCCTTTTTCTGAAAGAGCTCTTTCGGAAAAATGTGTGTGTGGACGGGGAAGAGGGAGTTCTTTCGAAAGAGGAGGAAAGAGGAAAAAGCACAGGTGCTCTGGTGGCCACTCCATCCATAGTAATCACAGCTTAAATGCCAGAGCGGCCATTCAGCATGGACACTATCTTTTGAAAAATCAGATCACTTTTTCGATGTGCTTTGGCAGTGTGGATGCTCTCTTTCAGCAGAAGTTTTTTCAGAAGATCTCTTCCGGAAAAGCTTCTTCCAAAAGAAACCTGCAGTCTAGACATAGCCTATAGTTCCTGTCTCCTGGCCCCTCTTAAAGCTGCAGGCATCCTGGACAGACAAGCCTTGTGGCAGGAAGCTGGCCTGAGAGCAGCACCTCACCGTGCGGCTCTCCCTGCCACAGGCCTTGCCGGCCATGGCAGAACCTTAAGCCCCCCACAATCCCTCTGGCCCTTGCAGGGAGCAGCTCCAGCGAAGACACTGGACCCACCCAGGGGAACCAAGAGGCGCACACCCTCCTTGTCCGGAGGGGAGATCCTGTCCCTCATCAAGCTGTGAGGCAAGGAGACATTGCAGGAACTCCGCTCCAAGCGCCAAAATGCAGAAATATTTGAGCGCATGGCTGAGTCCCTGGTGGAATGTGGACACCCACCCCGGACTTTGAAACGGGTCCAGAGTAAGGTGAAAGAGCTCCGTCAGGGATATGTCTGGGCCAGAAAGCTCAGCTTGAGCTCAAGGGCAGGACCTCACACCAAATCCTGGGGGTGAGGAAACATCTTCCCCATCCATCATTGTGGACTCTGGCCTCAAGCCCCCCACTGTTGCCCGGCCGGAGGTCATGGCAGAGGAGAAGCAGGAGGACCAGGACCAGCCAGAGGAGGAGGAAGAGGAGGAGGAGGTGGCGGAGACCATCACCCTGTCTTCCTGGAACCAGGGCCAGTCAGCCAGGACGTCTCCCAGGCCTCATTGAACACCGGGGAGGGTCTTCAGGTGAGTGGTCTCAGTTTGTCATGCACACAGAGTGTGGAGATGGGCGCACAGAGGAAGAGGTGCAAGTGTCACTCAGGCTGTTTGAGACGGACATTGTGCTGTGGTCGACGCATGTGGAACCATGTGCAGTGTTAATGTGCGGCACACGGATGCAGCAGGCAGCCCAAGTATGGGTAGGATCCTCTTGCCAGGCTCAGGGGAGGCCATACACATCTGGCCAGGTAGGGAGCCCTCCCAGCACCTGCCACGGCTGGAAGCAGGCTAGCCACAAGGGTGCAGGCACGACCCCAGACACACCAAGGAGTGCCCCTAGGACGGTTGGTCGCTGCTCACAGAGGAGGGCACAGCCTCAGGGACTCTGTCTGCATAGATGACTGACCACCTCTCCCTCTTTGTGTTCTCCACAGCTGGACCAGCTGGGACTGCGGCATAAACCACACTACCCGTGCCAGCTGCCACAACCCAGGGGACCCAAAGACACGCCAGCTGTCACAGCCTGGGAGACCCAGGGTCCAGGAAGACCTCATGCGCCAGCATGTCAGCATCCTGCATGACATGCAGCAGTCCCCAGCACAGAAGGGCTGTGAGAATGCTGAGTGGTGGAACCATGCATGGGACCAGCTCATGCAGCGGTGTGATATCATGTGTGCCATCATGTCACACGTGATGGCACAACTGCCTGCTGTCACTCCTCCTGCCTACCACCCTCCTGCCTCCCCTGCTATGTCCATTCCCCCTCTGCCTGCCCCCCATGCAATGCCTCTGCCTCCTCCCCAAGTGATGCCCATGCCCCTTCCCGCTGCCCCACCTGTGATCCCTGACTCCCCCTCCTGTTTGCCCCCCGCCATGGTCCCCGGACTCACACAACCCCAATGAGGTCCCCGCACCTGAGGTGGCACATCTAGCCGGCCCTGACGCTACTCCTCTCCCTCCTCCCCCTCCAGGTGATGAGCCCCCCCCCCGCCCACTTGTTTGAAATGAAAGATAAACGTAGACTTTATTTTGTTGGAAACTAAACAGGTGTTTTTATTGAGAGGTCAAGGAAGGGGCTAACAGAGGGGCTGTGGTGGAGAAGGGATAGGGCAGTAAGCCAGAGACCCCTCTTGGGGAGGACCTGGGGAGAGTTACTGGGGTCCTTGAGAGAACCTCTCGCTCAGGGCCTCCCGGATGCGCACCCTGGCCTGATGGGCCTGGAGGATGGCAGCTATTCTCAGCTGCTTGAACGCTCCTCCCTCACGGCCGGTGTCTGCCTCCCACTCCAGGAGGAAGGCCTCCCCCTTCTTCTCCACAATGTTGTGGAGGACTTAACATGCCATGACCACCTTGGGGTTGTTGTGCTCGCCACGTCGAGGCAGGTCAGCAGGCACCAGAAACGCACCTTGAGGTGGCTAAAGGTGCACTCGACCTGGATCCAGGCCCGGTTCAGGCTGAGGTCCCCCTGACTGGTATAGGGTTTCATAAGCCGCAGCATGAGGGGGTAGGCTGTGTCTCCCATGATGCACAGTGGCATTTCCACATCCCCAGCTGCAAATTCACGGTGGGGGAAGAATGTTCCCGCCTCCAGCTTTCCACACAGGCTGGAATTCCACACAGGCCCTGCCTGACCACCTGACAAAAATGTCCGTGAATTGTCCACAGTGGTAGACCAGGGCCTGCAGCACCATAGAAAAGTAGCCCTTCCTATTAATGTAGAGAGGAAGCCAGGAGAGCCAATGAAAACAGAGTGTAGTTTTTTAAATTGGAAGTAGGACCTTCCTGCTCCAATCTTTGTGTGACCAGAGCAGAGCTGGACAGAAATGAGTTAAGCCAAGAAAACAGGCATGGAATATCCAGTGACATCCATGCCTAGAGAAGGATTACTAAACCATGGACTAACAGATATGTAAGTAAAATAGGGACTGTTTAGTTAGACATGATCAGATTATTTTATTTTATTTTATTTTATTTTTTACTTCTCTGTACTGAGCCAATGTAATATCCTCCTAAAAGGTTCCCTGTACGCTGCACGCCTGCCCTTTGCTGAGCCCATGCAGAGGTTACAGCTCCTCATGCAATTGATCAGCTGGGAAGGGGGGGCAGAGCACTCGCTCTCTGGCTGTAAGGGAGCAAAAGCAGCAGAAGCTGCTGCTGCCACCTGCTAAACTGGCTCCTGCCTCCTCTCTGGTCTTCCCCCCTCCCCTCATAACCCTACTTGAGGGTCTGTACTCGCTGGGATGAGTGAGTTATCTAATCAGGGAGACAAGGAAGCACTTGGGGGGATCATGTGACCCAGATCATGCTGAAGCTGCCGGCTGAAGGGGAAGAGGGATCGGGCTTCATTGCTTGCCACTGGCCACATGGGAAAAGCTGGGTAAGTTACAGGAAGTGCCAGATCAGGTCAACTTCCCTACTTTGCTCCCAAATCCTCCCCTGCTAACAGGGCAGCAGCCTCACCCACTTCCTGCTTCTCCCCTGCCTTCCATTGGGGAATTGGCCAGGGATCCCGTTTTTCATGTGTTATACTTCCCTGCTGATCATTCAGTTCTGTTTACTTCTCCACCTGCTACTTTGCCCCATTCTCTCCAATTTGCACCCCTCGCCCCTGCTATGTAGTAACAAGACAGTACCTCCCTCTTCCTACTTTCACCCTGTTTGCAATCAGGTCAGGATCTCCACCAGTGACAGCAAGACCAAACTTTTCCCTTGCCTGTGCTGTCACTGAAAATGGGAACACCTCCCACCCAGTTTCAGCCATCTCTCTGATCACTTTAGGTCCCCCACCTTTCTAACTCTCCGAGCTCTATGCTTGGAAAGCTTCCCTGCCTAGCTGCAGGAAATAGGACAGGCACATTCTGCGTGTGCAGAGGCTGCAAATGGTTTGGGGGGCAGTTTCTGGTATTACAGGTGAGTTTTACTGCATTACAGTCAGATCACCACTACACTGGCAGACCTGACAAGGAAGAAGCAACCATATGCATTTAAATGTACTGGGGAATGTCAGGAAACTTTTAAGCAGCTTATGACTGCCCTTATGTCTGACCCTATAGTAAGAGCCCCAGACTATGAAAACCCTTTCTTCATCATTATGCATCCGAGTCTAGTGTGGGAGCAGTTCTAATGCAGACAGGGCCAGATCAACAATTTCAGCCTGTTGTGTTTCTTAGCAAGAAGCTCTCTCAAGAGGGAAAGCCACTGGTCTGGCTCAGAGAAGGAATGTTACACCATTGAATATGCTCTGGAGAAGCTAAGCCCACATATTTGGGGATGGCATTTCCACCTGAAGACTGACCACACTGCACTGAAGTGGCTTCACATAGTCAAAAAGAATAACAAGAAACTCCTTAGGTGGAGCTTAGCTCTCCAAGACTTTGATTTTGAAATACAACACATTTCAGGAGCTTCTAACAAAATGGCTAATGTGCTCTCCCATGAGCGTTTCAAGACTCAGCCAGTTGAAACTATCCCTGTAATCTGAGTCGTATTCCATGAATGGGGGGGGGGGAATCTTGTTTAGTTCTCCATGTCATCAATAGTGAATTCGGTATGTGCATGTATCTTATTGTATCTTATTACCGTATTTTCCGGTGTATAAGGCGACTGGGCGTATAAGACGACCCCCTAATTTTCTAGTTAAAACATAGGTTTTGGCCTATACTCGCCGTATAAGACTACCTCCCCTTCCGAGGCAACACCATTTAATAACATCAGATTTGATTTAAATAATTTTAATTAAAATGGTTTTGACTTACCGGTACTTAAAATCCTTCAAAATCCTCATCATGTTCATCCTCTGACATCATAAGTTCATCAATGACATCTTGTGGTACATTTGTAAGACAGTCATCATATGGATCTAATTCCGAATCAGATGGTATGGCTTCAGCTTCGGCTTCCCCTTCATCTTGTATTCTATTAATGCATACAAAGCCTGCTCGGATTGGCAAAGGTTGTAATAGCCCGCCTCTCTGACTCAGCCAATCCGAGCAGGCTTTGTATGCATTAATAGATGACACCGCTTGCCGGGATTGGCTCAGCGCGGTACATACAGTATCAGCACAGGGACGTTCTGTATGTAGCCGAAGCTACAGTATGTTTATACCCAGCGTATAAGACAACCCCCGATTTTTGGGGGATGTTTTTTAGTATAAAAAGTCGTCTTATACGCCGGAAAATACGGTATATTTTCTCCTAGACCTCCAGGAAGAAATCACAGCCCAGTGTGGACCTAGCCTAGGCCAGGCTGCCCAGCACTACCTGTGATTTTGGGGGCATGTGATAAATGGGAGGAGTAGTAACTTCTTCTGGACAGCCCAGCTGGCTTTACGTCTGCAGGTTCTCCCACTAGTGAGCCTAACTCTGATTCAGGGGTGGGGGAAGGGATGCTGCAATAAATACAGTGTTTTTGTCTTCCATGGTTTTAGTAGGCTTATGTGATAAGTGTGGACCTCTTTTCTTCGGCCTGGCAGTCTACCTTCATAATCCACAGGCCCTGCATGACAGGTCACTTGGAAGGGTCCTTGCCACTTGGCCAGAAGCTTTGATTCTGAAGAAGGTACCAAAAGTAACATCTTGTTGTCTGGCTCAAAACTGCACACCCTTTTGTATTGCTGCTCCTGGTTCTGTTGAGCCTCTTGAGCAAAAGCTCCCAGGGACTGGAGTCATTCTCGTAGGAGTAACATACCATGAAGTCTTCAGGGCCTGAGTTTCTTGTGTCTCCCCAATCTTCCCTCAAAAGGTCAAGGATGCCTTGAGGTTGTTTCCCCTAGAGGAGTTTGAAAGGGGAGTTTCCAGTGGAGGTTTGGGAGACCTCCTGAATGGTGAAGAGTAAGGTAGGTAGTAGTGAATCCCACTGTTTAGGGTCATTCTCTACAAATTTGGTAGCATAGACTTTAACGTGCCATTGAAACATTGAACAAGCCCATCTGTTTGGGGGTAGTATACAGATGTTTGGAGTTTTCAACTGTTCATGAGATGACTCAATTCTGCTATTAATTTGAAGGACATTTTAGTGGCTTAGTGTCAAGGGGCTCGTCCCCCCCTCGGCTTTGCCACAAATTCAATGCCCCTCTATCCGGGTAAATATGGCTAGTAGCCTAGTCCCCCAAAGATGATGCCCCTCTAGCAGGGTAAATATGGCTAGTAGCCTAGTCCCCCAAAGATGATGCTCCTCTAGCAGGGTAAATATGGCTAGTAGCCTAGTCCCCCAAAGATGATGCCCCTCTAGCAGGGTAAATATGGCTAGTAGCCTAGTCCCCCAAAGATGATGCTCCTCTAGCAGGGTAAATATGGCTTCTGAGGCCTAGCCGCCCGGAGAAGCCCTTCCTGGATCAGGGGTTGATTGTACAGGGTAGGGGAATAGGTGGTAGGGGGACCCAGGCCCCTCTCCACCGGCTCCCAGCCCAGGGCCCACTAGGCAAGCACTATGGCTCCTGCCCGCTCGGTGGGGAATCCGGCCGACACACGCCGAGCCCTGGGCTGCTTCCAGCCATGCCCTGGTACCCTGTAGTCTCTGGCCTCCCAGACCGGTCCTTACCGGGGTTGGCTTTGGGGCCAGTGGTGGCTATAGGGCAGGGCGAGCGGGGCAGCTGCCCCGGGCCCCGCACTTCAACAGGCCCCACTTTGAAGTGTCCTTGAGCGCTTTGATGAAGCTTTTGTTCCTCTGGACGTCGACCCCAGTCGCAGCCGCTCCTTGCGGCTCTTTGAGAAGTCCACGCTCCACCGGATGAACTAGGTGAAAGCCGCCCGCTGTCTTTTAGGCAGCTTCTTTTTTCTCTTTTTCTTTTGGATGCCTGGGGTTTTCTCCGGCCACCAGCACCATCCCGCCCTTCTTCTTTAGGAGACAGTTGGCTCTCCACTGCCAAGCGCTTTGAGTGGAGCCACTCTCGTCCCTTCATGCCACCCACCGGAAGCCAGAGCTGCTGTAGGCTGCTAATATAGCCTGGACCCTGGCGCAACCGAATCAACTTCCCAGCCCTCCTGTCTCAGCCTCTCTGGCTCTCCTCGAAAAGTGTGTGTCTGAAACCACGAAATCCCAAGAGACACGCGAGGCCTCCAGTAATTCCACAACAGCCAGGCATCTTGGTCGGAGCTGGAGGGTGTTTCTTTCTCTAGCCTTGCTCCTAAGGAATGACCCATCACTTGCTTGGGACATATCAGAAGTAATATGTAGATAGGCAGCAGGGCTGAATCTGGGACATGTTCATTTGCATATTTCTGAAAATTTGTTCCTTAAATGAGAAATTGTCACATAGATATAGACGGGAGATTTTTCTCAAAGGTATATCTGATAAAGTTGGACTTTCAGCTCTGAGATTTCATTAGAATTGGGCTATTTCAGTTGGGCCTAATTGCTATTTGTAATCTTGAAAACCTTTATCTAAAAGTCTAAAAGGATGCAGAATAATAGGGCTGTGTCTAGACTGGCCAGTTTTTCCAGAAAATCAGCTGCTTTTCCGGAAAAACTTGCCAGCTGTCTACACTGGCCGCTTGAATTTCCGCAAAAGAACTGACTTCCTACTGTAAGAAATCAGTGCTTTTTGCGGAAATACTATGCTGCTCCCGTTTGGGCAAAAGACCCTTTTGCGCAAAAGGGCCAGTGTAGACAGCTGAGATTTGTTTTCCACAAAAAAGCCCCAATCGCGAAAATGGCGATCGGGGCTTTTTTGCGCAAAAGCGCATCTAGATTGGCCACGGACGCTTTTCCGCAAAAAGTGCTTTTGCGGAAAAGCGTCCTGCCAATCTAGACGCTCCTTTCCGAAAATGCTTTTAACGGAAAAACGTTTCCGTTAAAAGCATTTGCGGAAAATTATGCCAGTCTAGACGTAGCCTAGGAGTATTGAGAGAACAATCATGCAGGATTTCACTGCTGTAGGGGTTTAAAAATCATGTTGGCGGGTGAATGTACTGCTTAATATTTGTAGTCCTCAGTCACACATATTTGTCATGTGGTGGCTGTGACATTTGTTTATGAAGAAGGATTTTTAACCTTTTTGGAAAATTACCTGTGTAAAGAAATGGACTTTAAAGACATAATTGAAGAATGTGCTGCCAAAAGAGCTACACAGCTATAATAGACATAAATACAAATGAAATGTTTTAATTATTAATGCAGAATTTTGTTTACGAATGAATTACAATATAATTAAAATAAAAATTATCCAACAAAATTAAGTTTCTATCAAATTTACCCAATTCGTGTTCAATATGAAAATAGCCTTCAATTTGCGCATTTGATGCCTTTTTTCTATTTTTTCTCCAAAGAGGGGCCCCCGCGAAATTGTGCTGCCCTGGACCCCCGCAAAGCTCTTATCCGCCCCTGCTTGGGGCTGTAGGCGCTTCTGTCTCCCTGGGGTTGGCAGCTGCTGGCTCTGCTCCAGGGTCGGCCACGGGCTGAGATTCAAGTCCCAGCTGCTGCAGAAACACTGGCATAGCCTGGACTAGTCCCCCTCTGCAGCCCCCTTCACTGCAGGGCTCTCTGCTTTTATACCCTGGTTCTGTTGCGAGCATGTCCAGCAGGGCTGGATGGGTGGGGTCTTCTCAGCCAGCTGGGCCTGGGCTACTTCCTGCCCTTCAGTGTGGGGCCTGTCCGACCCATCACACTTGGTCAGAAATTTTTTTTTGGTATCCCCACCTGAGCAAATGTTTGGCAATGTTTGGAATTGTGGCCGTGCATAGCAGGACAGCCTCAGGGTACCAGGTTGCATAATCAATGACCACCAGGATGAACGTTTCTCAGTCTTATTCTTTTCCAATGGTCCACCCATATACATCTCAATGCATTTAAATGGGATCCCCACCACAGTAGGAAGGGAGCTCTGGGCATCCCCTTAGGTCCAGTCTGCTGGCATTCAGCACAGGACGTGCAGTGGTCTCTTACCTCCTGGCATACCTGGCCAGAAGAAGTAATTAGCTGTCCTCTAGAGGGTTTTCTTTCTGTCCAGGTGCCCCACCCATCATGTTGCATGGAGCAAGTGTAGGAGGCTCTGACGCAACCTCTGTGGAACTAGAAGCTGTCCCTCATTTAGGGGTCTGAAACCACTCAATATACCAGTTAATTCTGAATATTGAATCATGGATCCTATGGGCCTTTCAGCTTATTGACCCCTTGTAGTCCTAAACCCACTGCCTGATCCCAGGTATGGCTGAAAGTTTGTGTCTTCTCTTTGTTCCCATAGAAAGTCCCCATCCCTTTTCAAGTTCTGTTTGGGTGTCTTCTATAGGTTGGTCCTTACTTGGGTGAGAGTTTGTGGCTTACTCAGAGTGATCAGAAGGTCCAGCTTCAGGGTCAGCTTCCACAGGGAACCTGAGTAACTGCTGACCCTATGGGGTCCTGCTGGTCAGTGGGTTTTTCAACAAGTATATAAGTTGAGATGAAAAGGTAGCCACAATTAGACAATATTTGTACAAGGAATCTTTCAATCTAGCTTTCACGCAATAATTTCTTCAGACAGACAAGAACATGCTGGATTGGTTCCTGCAACAGACATGGCTTTAGAGATATTTTCACTAAATTCTGGGACACTGTTTGACAGATATGGCAATTTCCTTCCAGAGACCTTACTGAATTAAGTTTACATATCTTTGGAGTCCATTGTATTTAATGCACTATTATGGGTCTGAATGATCAAAGGACTATATTGAATCATCATTGAAAGTAGATAAAACACAGAGGCAGTAGTGGCCATGGCCCAAGTAGTAGAGAACACAAGGAGGATGATTGGATGTGGTAGCTGTGGTATGTACATGATTCTGGAGAGGGTACCTGAAAGGAGTTTTGTTTGCCTGCTAGAGCTGATGGAAGAAAAGATCCGAGGACTGGAGATGCAGGTGGAAACTCTGGTCGAGTTTAGAAGGGGGTTTGAGCAGATGATGGGGCAAAGGCATGACGTGGCTGAAGGGGAAAGCTTAAATATGCAGATGGAAGCAGGATCAAGGGCCTCAGAGGGGGGACTGCTGGGCGAAGAAAATGGACAGTGGAAGCATGTGACTCAGAGAACCAGGCAGAGGAAAAGATTGGTCAGTGAAGGAAAAATAGAGCTCAAGAACAGGTATGTGGAGCTGGAGAATGAAGAAGGGGTATGTGGAGCTGGAGAATGAAGAAGCAGGTAGATAATGAAGATAGAAGGGTGAGGAAGAAGAGAAGAGTGGCTAGTCCCATAGATAAAGGGGAAGACTTAATGGAGACAACACCAATAATGAGCATTAGGAGGATACAGGATGGGTTAAAGAGGATTACAAGGGAAAATAGGAATGGCAAGGACTTGCAGCCAGAGGAAGCTAGAGATAGACCAGAGAATTTCACTGTCACTAGGAAAAGGCAGGTCTATGTGATTGGGGACTCCTTATTGAGAAGAATAGATAGGCCTGTAACCAGAGCTGATCCAGAGAATAGAAGGGTGTGCTGTCTGCCAGGTGCTAAGATACGGGATGTGGAACTGAGGTTGAAGAGGATTATTAAGGGAGCAGGAAGGAATCCATTGATCATCCTTCATGTAGGAACAAATGATACGGCTAGATTCTCGCTGGAACGAATTAAGGGAGACTATGCTAGGCTGGGAAGGATGCTCAAGGAAATTGAGGCTCAGGTGATCTTTAGTGGGATTCTGCCTGTTCCTAGAGAAGGGCAACTAAGATGTGACAAGATTATGATGATCAATAGATGGCTTAGGCAGTGGTGCTATAAGGAGGGTTTAGGGATGTATGGTTACTGGGAGGCATTTATGGACAGAGGACTGTTCTCTAGGGATGGACTTCATCTAAGTAGGGAGGGAAATAGACTTCTAGGATGGAGGCTGGCTCAACTGATTAAGAGAGCTTTAAACTAGGAATTTGGGGGAGACGGTTGGGAGATGTCCAGGTAATCTCTACGCCAGATTTTAACACTGAGAAGGAGGAAAACGAAGTAAGAAAGGATATAGCTGGGAGTAGGAGAATGAACATGAGGAAGGGTGGGGTGGATACTAGTCTAATAGGTCATATTGGAGGTATAACATCCGCGCCAAATTGGGTAAAGAATGTGAATGAGGCCAAACAGCAAAAATTAAGATGTTCGTACACCAATGCGAGGAGCCTAGGTAACAAAAAGGAGGAATTAGAGCTATTGGTCCAGGAAGTGAAACCAGATATTATAGGAATAACAGAAACATGGTGGAAAACTAGGCATGACTGGAGTACAGGTATTGAAGGGTATGTGCTGTTTAGGAAAGACAGAAATAAGGGTAAAGATGGTGGAGTCGCACTGTATATCAAAGATGAGGTAGATTGTAAAGAAATAAAAAGTGATGGAATGGAGAAGACAGAGTCTGTTTGGGCAAAAATCACATTGGGGAAGAAAACTATCAGATCCTCCCCTGGGATAGTGCTTGGGGTGTGTTATAGACCACCAGGATCCAATTTGGATATGGATAGAGACCTCTTTAATGTTTTTAATGAAGTAAATACTCATGGAAACTGCGTAATCATGGGAGATTTCAACTTTCCAGATATAGACTGGAGAACAAGTGCTAGTAATAATAATAGGGCTCAGATTTTCCTAGATGTGATAGCTGCTGAATTCCTTCATCAAGTAGTTGCTGAACCAACAAGGGGGGTGCTATTTTAGATTTGGTTTTGGTGAGTAGCGAGGACCTCATAGATGAAATGGTTGTAGGAGACAGCCTTGGCTCAAGTGATCATGAGCTAATTCAGTTCAAATTAAATGGAAGGATAAACAAAAATAAATCTGAGACTAGGGTTTTTGATTTCAAAAGGGCTAACTTTAATAAATTAAGGAAATTAGTTAGGGAAGTTGATTGGACTAAAGAAATTATGGATCTTAAAGTGGAAGAGGCCTGGAATTATTTTAAGTTAAAGTTGCAGAAGCTGTCAGAAGCCTGTATCCCTAGAAAAGGGAAAAAATTTATAGGCAGGTGTGTTAGACCAACCTGGATGAGCAAGCATCTCAGAGAGGTGATTAAGAAAAAGCAGAAAGCATATAAGGAGTGGAAAATGGGAGGAATCAGTAAAGAAAGCTACCTTATTGAGGTTAAAGCATGTAGGGACAAAGTGAGAAAGGCTAAAAGTCAGGTAGAGTTGGACCTTGCAAAGGGAATTAAAACCAATAGTAAAAGGTTTTATAGCCATATAAATAGGAAAAAAACAAAAAAAGAAGAAGTAGGACCACTAATTACTAAGGATGGAGTGGAGGTTAAGGATAATCTAGGAATGGCCCAATATTTGAACAAATACTTTGTTTCAGTCTTTAATGAGGCTAATGAAGAGCTTAGGGATAATGGTAACTTAACAAATGGGACTAAGGATGTGGAGGTAGATATTACCATATCCGAGGTAAAAGCCAAACTTGAACAGCTTAATGGGAGTAAATCGGGGGGCCCAGATAATCTTCATCCAAGAATATTAAAGGAACTGGCACATGAACTTGCAAGTCCATTAGCAAAAAGTTTTAATAAATCTCTAAACTCAGGGGTTGTACCATTTGACTGGAGAATTGCTAATATAGTTCCGATTTTTAAGAAAGGAAAAAAAGCGACCCGGGTAACTATAGGCCTGTTAGTTTGACATCTGTAGTATGTAAGACCCTGGAAAAAATTTTGAAGGAGAAAGTAGTTAGAGACATTGAGGCTAATTGCAATTGGGACAAATTACAACATGGTTTTACAAAAGGTAGATCGTGCCAAACCAACCTGATCTCCTTTTTTGAGAAAGTAACAGATTTTTTAGATAAAGGAAATGCAGTGGATCTAATCTACCTCAACTTTAGTAAGGCATTTGATACAGTACCACATGGGGAATTATTGGTTAAATTGGAAAAGATAGGGATTAATATGAAAGTTGAGAGGTGGATAAGCAACTGGTTAAAGGGGAGACTACAGCAGGTTATATTGAAAGGTGAACTGTCAGGTTGGAGGAAGGTTACTAACGGAGTTCCTCAGGGATCA
Organism: Pelodiscus sinensis; assembly: GCF_052426305.1. NCBI lineage: Eukaryota > Metazoa > Chordata > Testudines > Trionychidae > Pelodiscus > Pelodiscus sinensis. The sequence continues at coordinate 6,104,401 of NC_143063.1, read as the reverse complement.
GTTTGGGGGCCAATTTTATTTAATCTTTTTATTGCTGATCTTGGCACCAAAAGTGGAAGTGTCCTAATAAAATTTGTGGATGACACAAAGTTGGGAGCTATTGCCAATTCAGAAAAGGATTGGGATATCATACAGGAAGATCTGGATGATCTTGTAAATTGGAGTGATAGCAATAGGATGAAATTTAATAGTGAGAAGTGTAAGGTTATGCATTTAGGGATTAATAACAAGAATTTTAGTTATAAACTGGGGACACATCAGTTGGAAGTAACGGAGGAGGAGAAGGACCTCGGAGTCCTGGTTGATTATAGAATGACTATGAGCTGCCATTGTGACATGGCCGTGAAAAAGGCAAATACGATCTTGGGATGTACTAGGCGAGGTATTTCCAGTAGAGATAAGGAGGTGTTAGTGCCATTATACAAGGCATTGGTGAGACCCCATTTGGAATACTGTGTGCAGTTCTGGTCTCCCATGTTTAAGAAGGATGAATTCAAACTGGAACAGGTACAAAGAAGGGCCACTAGGATGATCCGAGGAATGGAAAACCTGTCTTATGAAAGGAGACTCAAGGAGCTTGGCTTGTTTACCTTAACCAAAAGAAGGCCGAGGGGGGACATGATTGCACTCTTTAAATATATTAGAGGGATAAATACCAGGGAGGGAGAGGAATTATTTAAGCTTAATACCAATGTGGACACAAGAACAAATGGATATAAGCTGGCTAGTAGGAAGTTTAGACTTGAGATTAGACAAAGGTTTCTAACCATTAGAGGAGTGAGGTTCTGGAACGGCCTTCCAAGGGAAGTAGTGGGGGCAAAAGATCTATCTGGTTTCAAGATTAAACTAGATGGGTTTATGAAGGGGATAGTTTGATGAGATAACATGATCTTGGTAACTAATTGACCATTCATTATCAGTGGGAATAGGTCAATGGAGGGATAATAGGAGTTACTATAGAGAACTTTCTGGGGGTCTGGCTGATGAGTCTTGCCCACATGCTCAGGGTTTAGCTAATCGCCATATTTGGGGTCAGGAAGGAATTTTCCTCCAGGGTAGATTGGCAGAGGCCCTGGAGGTTTTTCGCCTTCCTCTGTAGCATGGGGTACAGATCACAGCTAGAGGATTCTCTGCATGTTGGGGTCTTGAAAGTATTTGAAGGCTTCAATATTTGAGATATAGGTGAGAGGATTATTTTGGGAGGGGTGGGTGAGATTCTGTGGCCTGCACTGTGCAGGGGGTCGGACTAGATGATCATAATGGTCCCTTCTGACCTTAAAGTCTATGAGTCTATGAATTATGTGGCAGTCAAGAATTTTTTTTAATGACAATGCATATGTAGTGACTTGCCTGGGAAATACGTAGGGGGAGGTGAATGCAAATTTTCCACCTCTGCTTATGCAAAACCCCCAGTCTTTTGAAACTATGCCTCAGGAAGAGGGTGATTATCTATTATTTCCTGATCCAGAAGGCTGGAGATCAAAGGCCAAAGCTACAGTAAAGAAACATACAGTTCTGACCAGTGAGTGTGCCTGTTTTAATTTGAGGCTGTTATGAGCTTGTAACCACAGAATAATCTTTTGTGGGGGTTTGAAGGACTGACTCCTATCAGAGTCCTTGTTGGAGTTGTTTGTTGTGTGTGGGAGATCTTTGTAAGTTTATTAGTATGCCTCCAGGTTCTTGTAGGCTGTGTCTAGACTGGCCACTTTTTCCAGAAAAGCAGCCGCTTTTGTGGAAAAACTTGCCAGCTGTCTACACTGGCCGCTTGAATTTCCGCAAAAGCACTGATGATCTCATGTAAGATTGTCAGTGTTTTTGCGGAAATACTATGCTGCTCCCATTCGGGCAAAAGGGCCAGTGTAGACAGCAGAGATTTGTTTTCTGCAAAAAAGCCCCAATCGTGAAAATGGCAATCGGGGCTTTTTTGCGGAAAATCACGTCTAGATTGGCCACAGATGCTTTTCCGCAAAAAGTGCTTTTGCGGAAAAGCGTCCTGCCAATCTAGACGCACTTTTCCAAAAATGCTTTTAATGGAAAACTTTTCCGTTAAAAGCATTTCCGGAAAATCATGCCAGTCTAGACGTAGACGTATTTTTTAATATGTTTTCTCTAATGCTTTCACATTAAGAATAAATGTACTTGCTTATAAAGGGCTATATGATAACTTATCACTGCTGGCACTCACTGCATCCATAGCCTTCAGAGAGAGAAATGGGCTCATACACTGGCTTCTTTAATGTAGCCAAGGAACTGTGAAGCCTCAAAAATACCCTATCATGGGGGAGAGAGCTTCTGCAGGTCTCTGTCCAAGAGAGGTTTGGAGCCTGAAGCAGAGAGGGTTTGCTCTCATGGGACTATGGATGGAGAATACAGATATAGTTGCCCTGAACTGTGAAACCATATAGGGTCAAAACAGAGGAGGGGAGTGGGAGGAAATTAGAGCATATAGAGGATCCAATCCTACAACCTCCTTTGATGAACTGGGCATCCCTGAGCCATATCAGGTGGGGTGAAGAATCTACAGCCCAGGGGCCGGATCCAGCTCTTGGCTAGCCTGGATCGGGCCCCAAGGCTCAGAGCTTCTTCCCCAGCATTGGGGAACCCAATTCCAGAGCCTAGGGAGCCCACAGAATTAATTAGCCTTGGCTCCAAGTATGCAAGGGGAATGTGGGGAGTGTCTTTCTGCTTCTCAGTTGGTGGCCACATCAGTGAGGTGTTTTTTGTGCAGTCCCCAGCTGATTTTTCTGTGGGTTAGCAGCTCCTGACCCAAAGAAAGGTACCTACCCTTGTTTTAAGGTGTTGAGCACCTCCTGTGAATCACTGAACAATGCTTAGAAAGGGCGGTATGATAACTTATCACTGCTGTTCGTAGCCTTCAGAGAGAGAAATAGCTCAGACACTGGCTTCTTTAAGCAGTCTAGCCTGTTGGGGATATCACAGTGAAGGGGGCTTCACCTCTGATTGAAACGCCACCAGAACTAGCACTTTATTTGGCAATCTCAGCTCTGGTAACCTCTGGAGATTGTCTCTCCAGGTCAGGACTGAAGCACTTCGCCCAGGTACCTCATGGAACACTCACCTTGTTACTAATATTGCTAGTGCTGGCATGTGCTATGTTTATGGTGATACACACCCAAGTAATTGAATTAGTAATGGTCCTTTATTTGCCTGCCAGTTTAATTAATGCATTTGCTAATATATACATATGCTTACAGAGGTTTTGATAAGCAAATGTTAGAGATCAAAAGAAATAAAATGTAGGTGATAAGACCATCCACTTATTACAATCACAAGAACACACCAGTGTAAAACAGCAAAGAAGCACTATAAGGGAAAGAACACTACCACTACAGAGTAATGCTGTGAGAGAATTCCAATCCCACTTTGAAATCTTCTGGCTTCTGTCCCTGAGGGAGGTGGGGGAAAGGACAGGGCTGGAGCCCTTGCCTTCTGGCTTTGAAGGGAGGGCCCTTGGCCACTGCACCACTGGAGGAGTCCCCCAACTACCCTACTTTCTGGGCCCCCTTTATCTGTCCTATGTCCCATGTCCCAAGGGTGCCATGCCCATCTATTGCCAAGCTCATGTTGGGTGAATGATTACAAGCTTTGGAATGACCACCACAGTACCCAAAGTGCATGAGAAACCCAAGCTGTCCACTCCTAAGATTTCGTCCTGAGTTGTAGTTAACACTTGGCACTCTTGTAAAGTCTGCAACAGAAATGTATAAACCCTGCCAACTGTGGTGTGAACTCATGAAGGACACTTAGCTGTTTAAAAATGGTTCTGAGGTACAGGCTTGCAATACATTAGCAATGACTTAGCTTTTGATGTGGGATATTCTGTTACAAAGTAAACCCTTTGATGCTAAGCAGATGCCTAAAGGCTGCTCCAGGGATTTAAAATTAAATAAAAATAAAATAAAAAGTGAAATAATTTCCGAATGGATTAGAAGACTGAGATTTGGAATTGAATTAACACATTTATTATTTTTAATTGGACAAAAATCAGCTATGTTCAGAGACACTTAAAAAAACCCTTACATTCAAACTTGCTTTGTATGATAAACATTATTCTCACCTTTTTCATATGTAGGATGCCCCTCTAACATTTTGTCTGTAGATCTATGAAAATATTTTAAAATTATTTTATTGTCAACATAAAAATGGTGTGTATTTTCATGGCTGTTCTCCCCTGCATGCAGTTAATTACTTCCCTCTTCTAGCTGACCTACAAAGGCATATAAAAGCTTGCTACAGGTCCTAGCTGGTATAGATTTTTCTCTTAGGCTATATCTGCACTTGCAGGTTTTGGTGACATGTAAAAGTTGCCAAAATTGAGAACTTGCCTAACTAGTTTTTCTGGTACCTGCCGTCAACAACTCATGGCCACATCTGTAGCTCCCTCACTGACAGAATGTATGCATCCCACAATTCCTTATGCCACCTTCACTCACTAAACCCTGTGGGAATGCACAACATAGTGCTATGTAAAACATCCCATCAGCCACCTCTTTTCTTCCCAGGCATCCCTGGGCTTCCAGCTTACTTTCGCGCCAACTCGAGCATCTGCAGCAAGAAAACATGGATCCCAGACTTCTGGCCCTTGTCATGAGCAGTGTGCAGAAGACATCACACATTGCAGCATACCTACGTATGGACCTACTAGTGGAGGATGATGCCTCATGAGAGTCAGAGGACAATGAATTGTTATTGCATTGGGCTATGACAGACCTGGTGTGCACAGTGGATTGTCACTTTTGGGCTAGGGAAACCAGCTGAGTGGTGGGGCCATGTTGTCATGAAGAGGTGGGATAAAGAGCAGTGGCTACAGAACTTTCAGATGCATAAAACAACCTTCCTGGAACTGTTTGTTGAGCTGGCTCCTGAACTGCATCGCGAAGACACCCAAATGAGAGCTGCTTCCTCAGTAGAGAAGCGTATTGTCATCGCTTTGTGGAAGCTGGCTACTCTAGATTGCTACCATTCAGTTGTGAATCGGGTTGAAGTGGGGAAGTCTACCAGGGGAGCAGCACTTCTGCAAGTGTGCGAGGCAATAAACTGCATTTTGATGGATAGCCCTGTGACTCTAGGAAATGTGGATGACATAGTGGCTGGCTTTGCTGAAAAGGGCTGACCTAACTGTGGCAGGACACAAATTCCCATTATAGCACCACCCCAACTTGCCCCAGAGTACATCAATCATAAGGGGTATTCTCCATGGTGCTTCAGGTGCTTGTGGATCACTGTGGGCATTTCACAGGTAAATATAGGGCATCTTCAGAACTGTGGCCTGTACAGGAGGCTGCATGCGGGTACTTTATTTCCAAACCATAAAATTACAGTGGGTGATGTAGAAATGCCCATAGTGATCCTAGGTGATGTGGCCTATCTCTTGCAGCCCTGGCTCATGGAGCCTTATATGAGGCACCTGGACAGCAGTGTAGTAAGATGAGGGCCTGAAATAACAGCCCGGCTACGTCTAGAAAGTAGGAATAAGAGATCCTCCGGAAAAGGGCTTTATTCCGGAGGATCATGCCAGTCTAGACGCTTTTTTTCCGGCTTTTCCCCAAGCCGGAAAAAAAGCGGCGGACATGTTTATTTAAATCCGCAGGGGATATTTAAATCCCCCGCGGATTTCCCTATGCTGACTTACCTGATTTGCATCCCTTTTCCGGAATTTGTGGCCAGTCTAGACGTAGCCCCCATGTTTCAAAGGTCAGATATGAGGCCTGAGGTCTAGACAGCAATGGTCAAGCCGTTGCTAATACAAAGCAGAGTTAAGCTGTCGTGAATGGTGAGTCACAGCCAATGAGAGCTGCAATCATTCGATACCTGCAGAACAGCAGTTAAACATAGTGGTGGCAGCATGCCAGGGATTAACTACGTGGACTAGATCTGGCCAGCGGGCCAGAATTTGCCCACCCCTGCTTTAAGCGACGCATTCCCATGAAACCAGAGTTAGGATAGGCTTCAGCAGAGGCTAGAGTGTTTGGTGTGGGATGTTTAACACAAAACAAAGTGCATGATATTTGTCTTTATTCATGGCTTGTGGTAGGGGATGGCAAGGGTTCTTTCAAAACCTTATAGCTGTGTTAACATCCAGTCATCACAGTTGCTTTCACAGGGAGTTGTGTCTAAAAGGAAGAACCCATTACCTAACTGTGAGTGTGGGTGTAGAGGAAGAATTGCTGGATAAAGAATCACACATTTGCAGCTATGAATGGTGATGTGGGGGTGTAAAGGGATGGTTGCTGGGAAAAGAGGTGGTACATGGGAAGTCTTTAGTTCTGGTTACTATTATTCATCTGGATTATATACCTCAGAATGTCATTTTGAATCTGGATGAGCTGTAGCATGTGCTCAGTGGTCTCATTTCTAGCTTGTCTGTCCCTAGCTTGTCTCTGATCTCTGTGTTGCTCTTTTTTCTCTGACTTAGTGAGTGACACAACAAATTCTTCACCAGATCCTCACGTGTCTTTTGTTTTTTTCCTCAGTTGACAGTCTGACTGCTGGTGGACATGGCTGACTTCTCAAGGCTGGGTCTGCAAAAATTATCATTCACAATAGAGCGACTGTATTTTCATGATAAAGGTTGTTACATTTCACTAACATGCATGCCCCTGAAGAAAACGTTCCACTTTTTTGGATTAGCCTGGAGGCAAACACAGATTGATGCAAACACTGTGATCATGGTGAATTTTAAAGGTGGGGAAAGTGAGCGGGGGAAAAAAGATTGATAATGACTCCCTGTGACGGGCTGGCAAGCGCCCGCACTAGCACGGACAGGCGGACAGCGCCTGCCCAGGCGGATGCCCCGGGGAGGGTTGCTTCAGGGGCAGGCAGCCCGGAAGGGGAGCCCCGCAAGTCCCCGGAGGAAGGGAGCCGGATGGCCAGGGCCAACAGGGACGGGACGGGTGATCGCGCCACCTGCCAGGGACACGGGGGCGGGGCCTCCGCCTGGGCACTTCGCCGTCAGAATGCCGAGCGTGGGGGTGGGGCTGAGGACGCAGCCTCCGGCGGGAGGCTCAAAAGCAGCACCACAGGGAGGCAGTGGGGGGGGGAAGCGGCCAAAGCGGTCCCTCCCTCCATGGTGGCAACGGACGGTCCCAGCACCAGGGGAGCGACTGGGAGAGTGCCGGCGGAACCCTGAGTGGAAGGTAAGGGACAGCGAAATGGACAAGGAGGTGGTGACCAGGAGGGTGGCTAGGAAGCAGTCCGGGGCAGGGCCATTTTGGAGGCTGTGGGCTGATGAGTTACGGGGTGGGACACTGTCAGCCAGGTGAGGGTGTCCACCCAACCCCTTAGGGCCCCGGGCTGGGACCCAGTGGAGAGGGTGGGCCTGGGTCCCCCTAGCCTCCCAGACCGCCTGAGAAGGGCTTCCGCTGAGGAGACAGAAGAGGCCCAGGAGGCACGAACAGCCAACTTTACAGAGACGGCAAATGTAAACTGAGGCACCCGGGACTAGCAGCCGGGAACTTCGGGCTCGCAGGACCCACCACCGTAAGGCCGGGTCAGAGCGGCAGCCTGCGCCCAGTCTTAAGGTCCATAAAGTCCAGGCAGGGGGCTCACTGGGCTGGGGCCTGCTCAGCAGAGGGGCTCCGGGCTTGCGCCCAGACAAGACCTGTCACACTCCACAAGAAAGTACAGATCATGGTTGTGCAGCAATTGTAAAAGGAAACAAAATGCGATAATCCTGTCAATAGGCTGCAATCACTATTGTGGACATATCCTTGTTGAAGGTTAGCAAGTAAACCAGTGCTCAGCTTTTGGAGGTGAGTGGGAAGCTCTCGTCCTTATGCAGCTTTGATTCCAGCAGCACAGATTAAGGAGTGGGGAAATGGCAGCCCTGCCATAGAATCTCTGTGACAAAATTAATAAATACATCAGGCTAATAATTGACACCATTTCCTAGAAAGATTCTGTTGCTATACATGTGTACATCGATGCTGTGCTTGGTCCCAACAGAGATCCAGGGACTGCTAGCCAGCTCTCAGAAATACAGCCTCTGGTTGTTCCATAGTACTGTCCCCCACTCCCCAGCCCCAACTGCATAGAGCAACTTACCAACCTGCATGGCTGCCGCCCGCTCAGCCACCAGCCCCACCACCTGCACAGAAATGTAGCCTGCGTCCCTTCCATTGCCTTAACACCCTGTGTCTCTTCCATGTAGCATTGTTGAGTGTCCTCTCCAACACTGGAACTTGAGAACAATTCCTCGCCTCGTGGTGCACAGGTTGTCACCGGATTGACCCGCACCTCCTGGCCCTCTTCAGTCTGTTCATTAACATGTGTCTGTGTTTCCAGGACAAGCATTTCTGGCTTTTTTCTCTCTGAGAACTACCCACAGTGTCCCAGGGTTTGGTTACAGGGTCCCTACCCAGGATTCTGTCCAGTTCTTTATAAAAACTGGCATGTTTTGGGTGCAGCACCAGAACAGCTGTTTGCCTCCTTTGCCTTCTGGTATGCCTGCTGGAATTCCTTGATCTTGGCTCTGCATTGCAGGGTGTCTCGCTCATACCCCTGAGCACACAGGGACTGAGAAATGCAAATGTATGTCCCAGTTCCTAAGGGTCACTTACAGCTCTGTTTACACTGATTCTTCACCCCACACACTGATTAGATCCAAAAGCTCTGCATTACTCCAAGCAGGAGAGTGACTGTATCAAGACACCACCCCTGTTTCCTTGAGAATACACCATGAGTACCACCACACAATATACCACAGACATGGTAAATGGATCTAAAGTTCCTGGGATCTGCAGGTGGGATGGGAACATCTGTTTACTTGTAAACATTACGGCTGTGTCTACATTGGCACCCTTTTCCGGAAAAGGGATGCTAATGAGACAAGTCGGAATTGCAAATGCCGTGGGGGATTTAAATTTTCCCCGCGGCATTTGCATGAACATGGCTGCCGCTTTTTTCTGGCTCGGCGCTTTGCCGGAAAAAAGCGCCAGTCTAGACAGGGATCTTTTGGAAAATAAAGCCTTTTCTGGAAGATCCCTTATTCCTGATTTTAAGAGGAATAAGGGATCTTCCAGAAAACGCTTTATTTTCCAAAAGATCCCTGACTAGACTGGCGCTTTTCTCTGGCAAAGCCCTGAGCCGGAAAAAAGTGGCAGCCATGTTCATGCAAATGCCGCGGGGAAAATTTAAATCCCCGCGGCATTTGCAATTCCGACTTGCCTCATTAGCATCCCGTTTCCGGAAAAGGGTGCCAATGTAGACACAGCCTACATGGCTGAAAGGCAGCTGAGTTCAAGGTGATGTCCAGAGTGGCTAAATGGAGCATTGTGGGCTACATGCTGGAGTTAAATATACTCAACAAAAAAAAACTACTTTAGTACACACTTTGTGACTGTTGACAGTGCAGAGACAAAAGTCCTGCATGGACTTGGAAGTTTTTTGTTGCCCAAAATGACCATATGTCACAACATTTGCCACATTATAATGTGACACTCGGAAGTGTTTGTCACAAAAACCTGTTTTTGGTGACAAAATGTGCCAGTGTAGACAAGGCCTTAGTTCCATTGTTTCTCACTTGTGAAGGGAGCTGTGTCTGCAATTCATGTTCCCAGTTTTTCCCTCAGATGCTTCATAAGTGCTATCTAACAAGAAACACGTATATCTGTGTGGAGGAAGCAAATGGATTTGAATGTACCTACTTATATACCAAAATCTGCTTTTCTATACAACAGTGCAAAATTATGTTAGATTCCAGAATATTTCAACTAGTCAGATCTGAGAAGATAGCCGGATGGCATCATATTTATAAATCAATAGCTAACATTTATTTTCACAGAAAACATAAAAAATAAAATCTCAGTCTTACAGCTGGATCTGTGTGGGAACATGTGATTAGAGCCTAGCACAACTGTGATTGATTCTGCACTGAAGATAGTCATATGCATTTACCTGACTGCTCTTAAATGTATCCAGGATCACACTTTTTCAGCAAAGGGAAATAAGTTAAAAAGTTATGGTTTGGATTTAAAAATCCCGAAAGCCAGGAAATTCTAAATTACAGCTCTAAAAACAACCAGACATTATATACATTAAAGTCTAAAAGTTAACACCTATAACAGTGACACAAAATATATGTACCCTAGGCCTTATATATACAGAGAGAGAGAGAGAGAGAGAATGCACACACTTCAAGATGTTTAAAATTTACCTATCTGTAACATTACATTACTAAAGCTTTTTCCATTTAATAAATCCACGTGATTGGCTTTATATAACCCTGAAAGAACACACTCCAGATTACCAGGGCATGGACTAACGATTTTTCTGTTACATTCCCTGAAAGGATAGCAGTAGTTTCTGGACTTTTGAAACAACATTAGAGTTTATGCTGGTATTTGCCCATGGACTGTTATGTAAATCCTTACTCACATGAGGCATCTCATTAGCTACAAGAGCTTGCAAGCCTGAACCTGAAAGTTGTACTCTATCCACAACAGTTCCAAAAAAGGGAAAACTTCTCTTTAATATGCCACATACAGCATCTGCCTCATTATTACACAACACAGTGACACATTTAGATACTTGACAGAAGACTTCATAAAAACTATACAAAGAGCAAAAGCTTGTTTCCACATTTAGAGTCACATGATTTCATCTAAACTTGAACCAAAGCCAGGCCTGCAACATGCAACCCAGTTTGTATTGAATCTTTTTGTTGTTTTTCACATGAATGCTCCCTTTGAGATCTTACCATTCACATTCAGAACCACAGAGCTGCAGTTGACAAAAACAAAATCACAGTCCATAAAATTAGTAACCAGGCATTATATGCTATCTATTTCTAGATGTGAATTAGGACGAGCTAATTGTTTTTATTTTCTAAAAGCACCTTAACCTTTTCATGCAAGCGATCTGAAAGTTTTTTTTAGAGAAAGGAAGAAAAATTGAGTAGGAACAAAGATTTTCCCCAGTGGACGAAACTACTAGTTTATATAACTCAGTATAGTGCTTATGGCAAGAGACAACAGACGATACCTACGACAAAGATGAAAATATTCCATAATGCATTTAGCTGGTTGTATAGTGCAGATGGAGGAAAATTTTCTTCTTGATTTTTACAGACAACAGACTCATACTCTAAAGCCTGAGAAATGAATACCCTTATAATTATGTCAGTTACAAAAGTTATTCATGGTAATTATATTGTTCTGTTCTTTTAAAAAGCTAGCCATGTTATTGTTCAAAGCATTTCAGAAAAATTCTAAAATCACATCAACGTGGACCTTGCAGACAGATTATCCCTATAAAGACTGCTCTTTATAGCCCAACCTTACCCGACATCCTGATCGTCCCGCTAGCCAGTCCCTTAAGCTGGCTTTGCTTAAAAGACCTTTGCTTCCTAGCGCTGCTTCAGAAATATTCCCTGATATTTCACTGCAGAGAGTAGATTGGATGCCAGATATCCTGCCTGTTCTTCTTTATAAATCAGTTATTTTTTCTACCCCAAGTTGCCTCTGGAGTCTGGACCCTCAAATATTTTTCCTTCAGATTCAGCACACATTGTGAATACTTGCCCCCAACATATTACTCACCTTTGTATGTTCAAGTACTGTGTTTCAATCCTACCCCAAGAAAACATGCTCATGTTCTGTACTGACTGTTGGTAAGCAAACATCAACAACCATTAGTAAAAATGGCAAAATCATTTTGAAATATGTTGTCAAATATGGCTATTGAGGGTGAGTTAGTTGAGGAATAGATGATTTGATGGCTAAAACATAAGACTGAATATTGTTAAAATTTGTCCTATTCTCTGCTGTACCAAGTCACTGAGGCTGCGTCTAGACTGGCATGATTTTGCGCAAATACTTTTAATGGAAAAGTTTTTCCACTAAAAGTATTTGCGCAAGAGAGCGTCTATACTGGCATGTGCCTTTGCGCAAAAGATTTGCTTTTGCGCAAAAGCATCTGTGCCACTGTAGACGCTCTCTTGCACAAGAAAGCTCCGATGGTCATTTTAGCCATCGGGCTTTCTTGCGCAAGAAATTAACGTTGCTGTCTACACTAGTCCTCTTGCGCAAGAATACTTGCGCAAGAGGGCTTATCCCTGAGTGGGAGCGTCAGAGTATTTGCACAAGAACCACTGATTTTGTACATGACAAAGTCAGTGTACTTGCGCAAATACTCGCGGCCAGTGTAGACTGGCGGCCGCTTTTGCACAAAATCATGCCAGTCTAGACGCAGCCTATGTGACTTTAGGAAAATCACATAAGCCTCATTTCAGCAAAGCACTTAAGCACATGCTTTAAGAAACTACTAGGCATGTGATAACTCATATTTAGTTAAGCACTTACTTCAATGCTTCACTGAATCATGGCCATAATAGCTCAGTGTGTCCATTTCCCTGTCTATAAAATACAGATAATATTTTCCTAGTTCACAGGGACATCATGAGACTTAATTCAATGAGGGTGAAATTTACATTTGTACAATAAGACTCTTCATGCTACTGAAAACCTGCATAGAGACATCTAGCTGATGAGCAGGGATCCTAGTTTTCTGTGATACATTCTCAGAGACCTCTATGGTGGCACTCTCAGAAATGCTTCCAGTTCCACGCGCAGGGCCAGGTAGGCAGGCAGAGCTTCAGAGTCTCAATGAGTGGATGAGACGATGGTGTAGGGAAGAGGGGTTTAGATTTATTAGGAACTGGGGACACTTTTGGGAGAGAGGGAGTCTATACAGGAAGGATGGGCTCCACCTAAACCAGGGTGGAACCAGACTGCTGGCACTAAACATTAAAAAGGCTGTAGAGCAGTTTTTAAACTAAGAGATGGGAGAAAGCCGATTGGTGCAGAGATGCATGTAAATCGGAGGGAGACTTCTCTTGGAGGAGAATCCATTGATAGAGATTCTCTAAGCTGTAGTCAGAAAGAGAGGAGGGGAGAGGGCGAACCATGGGCCAGAGCAGACAAACAACCGCATACAAAGGAATCCAATGCATCAGGGAAGGGCAGACAAATAAGCAGTGGCAAATTTTTAAAGTGCTTGTACACAAATGCTAGGAGTCTGACTAATAAGATGGGTGAACTAGAGTACCTCGTATTAAATGAGGAGATTGACATAATAGGCATCACTGAAACCTGGTGGAATGAGGAAAATCTGTGGGACACAATCATACCAGGATATAAAATATATAAAAAGGATAGAGCAGGCCGGGTGGGTGGCGGAGTGGCACTGTATGTGAAAGATAACGTAGAATCAAATGAAATAAAAATATTAAGTGAATCAACATGTTCAATAGAATCGCTATGGATAGTAATTCCATGCTCCAATAATAAGAAATTAGCAGTACGGATATATTACCGACCACCTGACCAGGACAGCGATACTGACATTGAAATGCTAAGGGAGATTAGAGAGGCTACCAAAATAAAGAACTCTATAATAATGGGGGATTTTAATTACCCCCATATTGACTGGATACATGTCACCTCAGGAAGAAAAGCGGACATACAATTTCTCAATGGCTTAAATGACTGCTTCTTGGAGCAGCTGGTGCAGGAACCCACAAGGGGAGAGGCAATTCTCGATTTAGTCCTGAGTGGAGTGCAGGATCAGGTCCAGGATATAACCGTTACAGGACCGCTTGGGAATAGAGACCATAATATAATAACATTCAACATTCCTGTGGTGGAAAGAACACCTCAGCAGTCCAGCACCCTGGCATTTAATTTCAAAAAGGGGAATTACACAAAAATGAGGAGGTTAGTTAAACAGAAATTAAAAGGAACAGTGACTAGAGCCAAATCCCTGAAAGCTGCATGGAAACTTTTTAAAGACACCATAATAGAGGCCCAACTTAAATGTATACCCCAAATTAAAAAAACATAGCAAGAGACCTAAAAAAGAGTCACCGTGGTTTAACCACCATGTAAAAGAAGCAGTGAAGGACAAAAAGGCATCTTTTAAGAAGTGGAAGTCCAATCCTAGTGAGATAAATAGAAAAGAACATAAACACTGTCAAATCAAGTGTAAACATGTAATAAGAAAAGCGAAAAAAGATTTTGAGGAACAGCTAGCCAAAAACTCAAAAAGAAATAACAAAATGTTTTTTAAGTACATTAGAAGCAGGAAGCCTGCTAAAAAACTTGTGGGTCCCCTAGATGATCGAGCTATAAAAGGAGCAATCAAGGACGATAAAGCCATTGCAGAGAAACTAAATGATTTCTTTGCTTCAGTCTTCACGGCTGAGGACGTTGGGGAGATTCCTGAATCTGCACCGTCCTTTGTGGATGATGAATCTGAGGAACTGTCCTGGATTGAAGTGTCATTAGAGGAGGTTTTGGAACAAATAGAAAAACTTAATGTTAACAAATCTCCGGGACCGGATGGCATTCATCCAAGGGTTCTAAAAGAACTCAAATGGGAAATTGCTGAGCTATTATCTGTGGTTTGTAACCTATCCTTTAAATCGGCTTCCGTATCTAATGACTGGAAGGTAGCCAACGTGACACCAATATTTAAAAAGGGCTCTCGAGGCAATCCTGGCAATTACAGACTGGTAAGTCTAACTTCAATACCGGGCAAATTAGTCGAAACAATAGTAAAGAATAAAATTGTGAAGCATGTAGAAGAACATAATTTGTTGGACAAAAGTCAACATGGTTTCTGTAAAGGGAAATCCTGTCTTACTAATCTGTTAGAGTTCTTTGAAGGGGTTAACAAACATGCGGATAAGGGGGATCCAGTAGATATAGTATACTTGGATTTTCAGAAAGCCTTTGACAAGGTCCCTCACCAAAGGCTCTTGTGTAAATTACATGGCCATGGGATAAGAGGGAAGGTCCTTTCTTGGATTGAGAACTGGTTAAAAGACAGGAAACAAAGGGTAGGAATAAATGATAAATTTTCAGATTGGAGAGGGGTAACTAGTGGTGTACCCCAAGGGTCAGTCCTGGGACCAATCCTTTTCAACTTATTCATAAATGATCTGGAGAAAGGGGTAAGCAGTGAGATAGTAAAGTTTGCAGATGATACAAAACTGTTTAGGATAGTCAAGACAGAAGCAGACTGTGAGGGACTCCAAGAAGATCTCACCAAACTGAGTGACTGGGCAACAAAATGGCAAATGAAATTTAATGTGGATAAATGTAAAGTAACGTACATCGGGAAAAATAACCCCAACTATAAGTACAGTATGATGGGGGCTAATTTGGCTACGACAAATCAGGAAATAGATCTTGGAGTTATCATGGACAGTTCTCTGAAAACTTCCACACAGTGTGCAGCGGCGGTCAAAAAGGCAAATAGGATGCTAGGAATTATTAGGAAAGGGATAGAAAATAAGACCCAGAATATCTTACTGCCCCTGTATAAAACTATGGTACATCCACATCTTGAATACTGTGTACAGATGTGGTCTCCTCACCTCAAAAAAGATATTTTGGCCTTGGAAAGGGTTCAGAAAAGGGCAACTAAAATGATTAGGGGTTTGGAACGAGTCCCATATGAGGAGAGGTTAAAGCGACTGGGACTTTTCAGTTTAGAAAAGAGAAGACTGAGGGGGGATATGATAGAGGTCTATAAAATCATGAGTGGTGTGGAGAGGGCCGATAAAGAAAAGTTTTTTATTAGTTCCCTAAATAGAAGAACTAGAGGACACCAAATGAAATTAATGGGTAGCAGGTTTAAAACTAATAAAAGAAAGTTCTTCACACAGCGTGTAGTCAGCCTGTGGAAACTCCTTGCCAGAGGAGGCTGTGAAGGCTAGGACTATAACAGAGTTTAAAGAGAAGCTAGATAATTTCATGGAGGTTAGGTCCATAAAAGGCTATTAGCCAGGGGATAAAATGCTGTCCTTGGCCTCTGTCTGTCAGAGGCTGGAGAGGGATGGCAGGAGACAAATCGCTTGATCGTTGTCTTCGGTCCACCCTCTCTGGGGCACCTGGTGCTGGCCACTGTAGGCAGACAGGATACTGGGCCAGATGGACCTTTGGTCTGACCCAGTACGGCCCTTCTTATGTTCCTATGAGAAAAACCATTAAAACCTATCATTATAATTAAATGGACTTAGGGGGCTTGGGCAGTGCTGCTGGATGGCTGGGCTTTGGGGAGGGACGTGAGTTCTGAGTGGCTGGGCCTCAGATGGTCAACCCCAGAGGGTGGTAATTGTCTAACTGACCCCCCCCCCCCCACCTCCTGTTTCTTTGCCAACTGTCCCATCATATTGCCAATCACTCCACTCCCCCATCAACTGCCCCATCTCCTGCTTTCCTCGCCAACTGCCCTCGCCCCCCCGCTAGCTCCCCCCTCGCAGCTCCTCCTGTCGGTGCCAGCCCGGTCAGTGCCGCCGAGCCCGTTACCCGCCCCCGGCCCAGCTCGCCCTGCGGCTGACGCGGCGGCCTCCTCCCTTCGCTGAAGCGGGCAGCGCTAGGCCGCGGCGGCGGGGCCGGGAGCCCCGAGTGAGTTGCCCGGCGCCGCGATGCTGGTGCCCGTGTTCACCCTGAAGCTCAACCACAGGATCCTGCCGCGCATGGTGGCGCTGGGCAAGTACGACGGGACCCACCCCTGCCTGGCGGCCGCCACCCAGGCGGGCAAGGTAACCGCTCACGGCGCTTCCGCCCGCCACGGGTCCCGTCCCGCCTCAGCCCCGCCGCCGGCCACGGGTCCCCCCCTCCCGCCTCAGCCCCCGCCGCCCGCCACGGGTCCCCCCCCTCCCGCCTCAGCCCCGCCGCCGGCCACGGGTCCCCCCCCTCCCGCCTCAGCCCCGCCGCCCGCCACGGGTCCCCCCCTCCCGCCTCAGCCCCCGCCGCCCGCCACGGGTCCCCCCCCTCCCGCCTCAGCCCCGCCGCCCGCCACGGGTCCCCCCCCTCCCGCCTCAGCCCCGCCGCCCGCCACGGGTCCCCCCCCTCCCGCCTCAGCCCCGCCGCCCGCCACGGGTCCCCCCCCTCCCGCCTCAGCCCCGCCGCCGGCCACGGGTCCCCCCCCTCCCGCCTCAGCCCCGCCGCCCGCCACGGGTCCCCCCCCTCCCGCCTCAGCCCCCGCCGCCCGCCACGGGTCCCCCCCCTCCCGCCTCAGCCCCCGCCGCCCGCCACGGGTCCCCCCCCTCCCGCCTCAGCCCCCGCCGCCCGCCACGGGTCCCCCCTTCTCCCGCCTCAGCCCCCGCCGCCGGCCACGGGTCCCCCCCTCTCCCGCCTCAGCCCCCGCCGCCGGCCACGGGTCCCCCCCTCCCCCGCCTCAGCCCCCGCCGCCGGCCACGGGTCCCCCCCTCCCCCGCCTCAGCCCCCGCCGCCGGCCACGGGTCCCCCCCTCCCCCGCCTCAGCCCCCGCCGCCGGCCACGGGTCCCCCCCTCCCCCGCCTCAGCCCCCGCCGCCGGCCACGGGTCCCCCCCTCCCCCGCCTCAGCCCCCGCCGCCGGCCACGGGTCCCCCCCTCCCCCGCCTCAGCCCCCGCCGCCGGCCACGGGTCCCCCCCTCCCCCGCCTCAGCCCCCGCCGCCGGCCACGGGTCCCCCCCTCCCCCGCCTCAGCCCCCGCCGCCGGCCACGGGTCCCCCCCTCCCCCGCCTCAGCCCCCGCCGCCGGCCACGGGTCCCCCCCTCCCCCGCCTCAGCCCCCGCCGCCGGCCACGGGTCCCCCCCTCCCCCGCCTCAGCCCCCGCCGCCGGCCACGGGTCCCCCCCTCCCCCGCCTCAGCCCCCGCCGCCGGCCACGGGTCCCCCCCCCCCGCCTCAGCCCCGCCGCCCGCCACGGGTCCCCCCACTCCTCCCTCAGCCCCCGCTGCCGGCCACGGAGTCCCCCCTCTCACAAAAATCTCTGCTGCTTGCCACAGGGGCCCCCTCTGAGACTGCCCTGACTGCTGACATGGGGACCCCCTTGAGACACCTCCCACGCTCTGCTACAAGGACCCCCTGGAGACTCCCACAGACCTAAAGACACCTACACCCTGGCAGGTCCTTCAGTCCTTTCCCTGGAGACACCCCTGCCCTGACCCCTCTATGGAGACTGCCATTGGCATGGAGACCCTAAACCATGGAGATCCCCCCTGCAGAGACAACCGTAGACCTAGGGGTGCCTGAGGGTCCCTCATGGAAGTACCTATAGATAAAGGAACACCAGTGCCAGAGACTTCCCCTGCTGTAGGGATGCCTTGATATGGAGACACTCTTAGATCATCTGCCCACTCTGGCATCACCACTGTCGGTGTGAGGACAGCACCTCACTGAGACACCCCTACGAACGTGATCCCAGGTACAGTGTGTGTCTGCTCCGCTGGCATCTATGGACTTCAGTGGGATGTGTGGATGTTCAGGAGCCCTGAAAATCAGGCCATTCATTTATTTCCAGAGTAAAGCTTGCGCTTAAGCCTTGCTCAGAACAACACACACATTTCTTTTCCTGCCAAGGGCAACAAGCACAGATACATGTCAGCACCCCCACCCTCCCTTGGCTATTCCCCTGTGAAATGACTCGTTCTTGTTTGCATACACAGTAACTGTGAATGGAGAAAACTCCAAACTGAAAAATGCTCTGCCAGAATAAAGGAAAAAGCCTAATCTGAAAATGGTTTTAGGTTCATGTCTGCCAGGGATTTAGTGCTAGCGAAAAGCCATGTTTTTCATGCATGTGACTCTACAAGCTGTATTGATACGTCCCTGGTGACTTGGGATTGCCTTGCTTATACAGAAAGAGGAGATGCTGCTTTCATATTGCTTGTGCTGCAGTGTTTGTACGTGGGTAAAGCCCTACAGCTCCACAGATATTTGCTTCATCTTCATGTCCCTTCTGTGACTGACCCCCTGCTCATCATGCGTTCCCTCCTCTGTTCACCGTGTGTTTCCTCTCCCCGTGGTCTGGCAAGGGGACCCTGCCCAGTGCAAGGGAGGGCTGCCGGAAGAGACTCGGTAGCCCTTCCTCCTCCCCCATTGCTTGTGGCTTCCTCATCCTCCTATGGGAGGCTACCGACTCCCAGCCCATATGGGCTGGGAGCCTGCAGCCCAGTGAGTCTGGAGCTAGGGATGTAATAGTGTAGTCGATGAAACGATTAACCATGGGCAATGGGTGAAGGTAGAGATGGGGGAGGCAAGCCCTCATCCCCACCCCAGTCCTGCCCTTTCTGATGAGGCCCAACCCCCACAAAGGAGTCAAGTTGTCTTCCCACTGCACCATGGAGAAGGAGGGAGGGCGAGTGAGCGAGCACTGGGGAGGGAGGAGGGCATGCGGCCTAAGCCTCCCCAGCCTGGAGCATGGGGAGGGCGGGTGCTGGGGGTAGCAACACTCCGCCTCCAGGAGGGCTACGTCTACACTGGCAGCTTCTTGTGCAAGAACTCTTTTGCGGAAGAGTTCTTGTGCAAGAACTCTTCCACAAGAGAGCGTCTACACTGGCATGTGCTTTTGCGCAAGAGATGTGCTTTTGCGCAAGAGCATCCATGCCAATGTAGCCAATCTTGCGCAAGAAAGTTCTGATGGCCATTTTAATTATAGAGCTTTCTTGCACAAGAAATTCATGTTTGCCTGTCTACACTGGCCATTTCTGGAAGAGCTGGTACGCAAAAGGGCTTCTTCCTGAGCGGGAGTGTCAGTTCTGCCGCAAGAAGCCCTGATTTTATACATTAGAATGTCAGTTTACTTGCGCAAGAACATGCAGCCAGTGAGAGGACACCACCAGTGGATTTTTTGGTGAGCGGAATAATAAAACAGGCAGCAAGTTTTTGCGCTAGAGCGGACACTTTTGCACGAGATCGCGCCAGTGTAGACACAGCCTAGGTGTTGTGGGGGCGGAGTGTGGGCAGGGCTAGGTTGGCAGTTTGGGAGGGCAGTGCCTTTCCCTGCCTAGCATACCGGTTGCCTATGCAATTAACCGATAAGCAGGTGCTTATCGGTTAACGTTCCTGGCTACATGCAGTCCCCTCCCGCCTACTGCTCTTCAAGTACATTTTTTAATGGGCTGGCCTATAGGCTGGCTCAGTCCTGGCTCGTACTGGGTCCTAGCTGCAACCCCCACTGTGGCTCTGCATTATCGGACTGGGGAGCCGGTGTGCAGGCAGGCATGCTGCATCCCAGCATCAACCTCCGCTGAAGCTCTGCATTAGACGCACTTTAAGAGCTGGTGCGCAGGCTTGCCAGTAAGTACCTCAACAGGAAAGGATACTTCTCAGTGGTGCTGCAAAGGGATGTTAAATAGCTGTTAGTAAGCTAATCGAGTAGTCTCTTCACTGAAGTCTTAGACAGAAAATGTACATCTCCAAAAGTTTCAATAGCCTCTCTTTGCAAGATTCAGCATCCTGCTCGGCCATATCAATTAACTACACAAGGATACATGCAGTTCATAGAAACACACGTAGTCTCCCATTTTTCCATGACCTCAGTCCACCACAAGGCACAGTCATCCTGCATTTCACCCCCTGTTTCCTGGTCCCCAGAAAGCAGTTGCTCAGACTGCGTAGATCCAGTTGCAGGATTGTGGCATAAAACTTCATTTGGGTTTCAACATGAGAAATGTGGGGGATAAATCATTGCTTCTAGGCATTTGTATTAATTGGTTTTGATAAATTATACTGTTAAAGCATTTAACCTTAAAGAAGATAAGTACAGAAAAAAGAGACTAATGATTTTCCAGTATCATGTAATAATGCGCTATTTGAATAGTAGCACATACATTACTATAATAGCCCTTGTTTTTGCTAATGCCATTACCAAGAGAGATGGGGCATAACTTTCTTAATGTTTTTAAAATAATTATAATTCTAAATATGAGACACACAAAGTGGATGAGGTAATTTTTTTTTGTACTGGACCAACTTCTGTTGGTGCAAGCTACAAGTTTTTGAGTCACACACAGCTCTTCAGATGTGAAGAACAGCATTGTGTGACTCAGAAGCCTCTTTCCCACCAGCAGAAGTCCAGTAAAATATATTACCTCATCCTCCTTGTCAGCCAGTCTCAGTTTTCAAAATGGTTTTAACACTAACCTCTTCCAAGTTGGCACATTTGTGCTTGTAACAAATTTTTGGAAATTGCTGATTTTGTAGTGTAGGAGGTACCTGGTGGGGCTCTAAAAAGCAGCAACATCAAAAAAATAAAAATCTTACCATTTCCACCTCTCTTTGTTAGTCTCCAGGACCTGTGCCTGAATATCAAAACTGTGCCTCTTACTGTGTATTAATATATGTGGTGGCTAGCAAGATTTAGAACAATCTTTGAATGTCCATTTTTTTACAGGTTTTTATTCATAACCCTCATGCCCGTGGCCAGAATGTAAGTGCGAATCGTATGCTGCAAAGCAGCCAGGATTCTGATATATCTCTTCTCAACATTAACCAGGGGGTCAGCTGTCTAACAGCAGGAGTACTAAATCCCCAACTTGGATATGATTGTCTTCTAGTTGGAACACAGACCAATTTGTTGGCTTATGATGTGTTTAACAATTCCGATTTGTTTTACAAAGAGGCAAGTTAATTTCATTCTTAGTCTTTGTCTTTTTGTTTTTCCTATTTCTTTTTTCATTCTTGCATATCAACCCAGTTTAAGTTTATAAATTCTAAGTTAATTTATTCAGTTGTTATGCTTCGTTTTTTTGAAAGTCAGTGATTTAACTCAATTGAGGGCTTTCTGTGCAGAGGACTTGCATGTTTTGAAAAGCACTATTATATTTTTAAGAGGAAAGTATAAAGTTAATATCTGTCTTTTAGTGACTTGAGTTTTTTATATTATGCTTACCAGTTATAGTTAAAACTCAAAAGCCTATTCAAATCTGAAATGAAATCATTAGAGCAGAATAATATATTCCAGTCTGATATCTGAACTAAGTCTGCTTGGAACAGTATTTTGGAAAAGCCATGGATTTGTCATTGAGTCACAAATTGTATAGGAAAAAAAATTAAAACATTACATTATTCTAAGCAAATTATTCTTTATTTTTCAGTTAAATATCTAAAATTAGTACATTAAATATTTACAATTTTCTTTGCTTCTTTTTAAAATAGGAAGAAGGTAATACAAATTAAATAGGTTTTAAAATACACTGAGTGTGAGGGTGGGGAAAGGTGTTTATACATACAAAGTTAATGACCAGCCTGAGTAATTGCAGACTGACCTTATTGTAACCTTCATCCTAATCAACATGCGTAACTGGGTTGACCCACCTTAGTACTGTAACCTCTTACTGTTGCTCTTGCTTGTTGTGTCTTGTCTTATAGTTAGTCCCCAATCTGCACTTGGATCTCTATGACCATGTAGCCTCCGTCTCCCAGTAAGATACTATGAGTGAAAAGGCGTACCCATGTGCATGTCCCATTTATGTCAACAGGACTTTGTACATGTTTGAGGGAGCATTTGCATGCATCTCATTACCAGTTTGGGATCTTAGATTATAAATTCTTTGGGGGCAATGAGCATGTCTTTGCTCAAAACTTCACAGGTAACACTATTTTGGGTATGATAAATCAATAGGTACTAAAAATATAACAATTCAAGTTACTTTCTCTTATTACACTACAGTGGACATAAACAGATCCAGTTTTGTAAGGTTATAAAGACTGACCTATTATGAAAAAAACTAAAAGTTGAATTTTTGTCATGAAGCCATACATGGATAGACATACAACCTTCAGCATGCACAATTAAATACAACATAGATTTTTGCTATTTTATTTTATGTTTGCAGTTGGTTATCTCTGTTTTGTTTAATTTCTGGTTATTGGTTCATCCTTTAGACTATGATGGGTAGTCAATAAAACAGCGGCAGTTTACCAGAGTTAATTCCTGGTGGGCCTCTGCTGCTATATTTACCTGTACCTCTGCAGGTATGGGCGATTGCAACTCCTATTGGCTGGGAATGGCGATCCATGGCCAATAGGAGCTGTGATCCCCTGGTATGGGGGCAATCTAGGAGCTAACATTGGCAGACTGGATCTGGCTCTTGGACCAGTATTTGCCCATCCCTGAACTATGAGTACTTTATATTAAATGATGAATAACTTCTTCATTATTACATGCAGTATTAGGTTAATGTAACTCTGGATACTCTTTGATGAATCTTTGTTATATATCTATATTCATATAATGTTTCTCTGCAGGTTACAGATGGAGCTAATGCAATCGTGCTTGGGATGCTAGGAGATATTTCATCTCCTCTTGCTATTATTGGTGGAAACTGTGCTCTGCAGGGCTTTGATTATGAAGGAAATGATCTTTTTTGGACGGTAAAGATATAGACAGTCCTTTTGATGTCTCTACAAGAGAGTTTTTGATAGATCAGTATTAATTTGATTTTTGAATAGCTCAGAAATCTTTCTTAATTTAAGATTTATGATAAACTGTGTATCTTTGGAATTTATTCAGTATATACTAGTGATTATAAATGGTTAACCGGTTAACTGGTAAATCTTATCCTTAATAGGTGAGGCTTACCTGTTGTGGTTAACCAGTAGAGGCTGTTCCAGCCCTGTGGGGCCTGCCAGAGCAGCCTTTCTCCATGGTGCACTGCAGTCGGGGGCTGTCAATAGAGAGCCCAGCCTTCCTCCCTCCACCCCTGCCACAGATTACATGCTGGTTCCTCAGGAGTGGGGCTGGCAGCCAGCTGCAGAGCCCGCAGTGAAGCCTGCTGGCCCTGCTCCCAGGGAGGCTTCACTTCAAGCTCTGCAGTATAAAGCTTAAACTAGCATTTTTAGCGGTTACACGGTTACAGTGCTAAATGAAGTTTTACACATCTTGTATATACAATTTGAGCCAGAGCCAACTATATTCTATAGTCTTTGTTCTTGTGATAATTAAAAAAATAAAAATAGTTGTCAAAGGCGAAACTAGCATAAATATTGATGACTCCTTTCTTTTAATTTTAGGTTACCGGGGACAATGTCCGTTCATTAGCATTGTGTGACTTTGATGGAGATGGGAAAAAAGAGGTTGGTTTGTGGTGGACTGTTTCTCTGTGAATTCAGCTGAAATACTGTCCTGCAATGAAAAGACTTCTTTATGTTGCTGGTTGATTTAACTGTGCTTGGAGCTATAGTTCTTTCTTTGGCTCTGATTTGCAAACACTTAGACGCATACTTCATTTTATATGCTATAAGAAAATGACCCATTGACTTCAATGGAGCTCATCACAGTGGGTAGGTAGAATTAAGTGTGAACACAAGTCTCTGAAGGATTGGAGCCTTGCTTTGGATATATTGATCACTGATTATAATTCTGAAGCTTTTCTTGGCAGTTTACAGTGTGTCTTTTTTCTTAAATACAAATAAATATATGCTAAAAATAAAAAAAAACAGCCAAATTGCTGATCACCCTAATTACTGATATATTTCAATAAATGGCAAAAATAGTTAGTTAGAAACTATATTATTCATTAAAGTAGACAGTTGTAAAATTGTATTACACATTACCTCATTTATGGTTGGACTTGTTTTTGATTTAGCCATTCTCAAATCCAATCACTGCATCTTTTCAATAATGACACAATGATTAACTGTTTCAGAGGGGTAGCCATGTTAGTTTAACCGGAAAAACTCAAAAAACAATGAACAGTCTTGCAGCATCTTAGGCCGTGTCCAGACTCAGGGGTTTTTTCGGGAAAAGTAGCCTTTTCCCGAAAAAACTTCCCCTGCGTCCAGACTCAAGCCGCGTTCTTTCGAAATTATTTTGAAAGAACGCGGCTTTTCTTTCGATGGCGGTAAACCTCAATTTACGAGGAAGAACGCCTTCTTTCGAAAGTTCCTCTTTCGAAAGAAGGCGTTCTTCAATGTAAAGAGGCCATCTTCGAAAGAGAGCATCCAGACTCGCTGGGTGCTCTCTTTTGAAAAAGCGGATTTCTCTTTCGAAAGATCCGCCTGCAGTCTAGACGCGATCTTTCGAAAGAGGCTCTTTCGAAAGATGCTTTCGAAAGAGCCTCTTTCGAAAGAAGCCTGCAGTCTAGACATAGCCTTAGAGACTAACAAAAAATGTAGATGGTGTCATGAGCTTTCGTGAGCACAACTCACTATTTCAGATGAATGGAGTTGATTCACTGATTAACTGTTACCCATTGAATTGGGTAGGATGAAAATAATTTCCTTGTAAGGCAAGGAGAGGAAAAACTGTTATATCCAGATTGTTATGTGTGGATGGACCCTGTGCCTGTTTCCACGTAAATGTGGAGGTCCATCCACATGTTGTAAATTGCAAGGTCAGGGTCTTAAATGTGAGTGGCAAAAAAAAGATGGTTTCCTAACATTCTTCAGGAGTGAGTGTATAGGCTATTTAATATTGTGCTAACTTCTAGTTTCTAGAACTTCTAGTTTCTTCATTTTTCCTTTTCTTCTTATTAATTGGGGTAACCTCATTTTTTGTGAGCTGAGACGTGTACCCCAGATGTAATCCAAGTTTCTTCTGCTCAGCCATGACCTAGTTTTGCAACCCTTCACCTATATGGATCTCATTGAAGCAATCTATTTGCAGGATTGGGTCACAAGTCAATGTACTCATTCTTCTTCCTCCACCTTAGTTGCTGGAATTGAGAGAGCTGATGAACAAGTAAAGTGATATACAGGTTAAACCTCTCTAGTCTGGCACTCTTGGGACCTGACTGGTGCCGAACCAGAGAATTTGCTGAACCACAGGAGGTCATTATAATCTATCAAATTTACTAACACTTCCAGTGCTTACTGGGCAGAAGACGGGTAAATTAGAACTAAATAACAGCACAGACCACTGAAAGCCAGGACTGGTAGCTGTAAACAAACTTTATGGGACTGCGGGAAACTTGGCCACACCCATGATAAGTGGACATCCGACTAGCTAAAATCATGCCGGACCACAGTTGTTGCTGGACAGAGTGTGCCAGACTAGAGAGGTTCAACCTGTACTAAGTGATGATGGGGCTAATTCTAGGCTAGCAGGGTCCAGTGGAGAAGGGCACTAGACCTGAACTGTATTATTGGCTCTGCCATTGTTTCACTGTATGACCTTCGATAAGTCACTGAACTTCTCTACTCACTAGTTTCTATAAACTGGATGTAATGAAGTTTGCCAGTCTTTGTAAAATGGTTTTCCACCTGCTTAGTTTGTTCTTTAACATTCTTTATTTGATCAAATAGGGTGCAGGAAAGGAAATGAAAAAATTGAGTGCATGAGCAGATAGAAAGAGGGCCCAACTTAGCATTGTCCTGTGCCTCATGCCATAGTTTACTCTGCAGCAGAACAGAAAGAGAGACAAAATTATATCCTGGCAGTACTAGAGTGCTCTCCCTCACCCTTGCTTTAGGTAGTAGTTCAGTATGTGTTCATAGAGTTTAGGCAACCCAAACAGATGTAAATAATGCTTGGACAAAAAGAGAGTCTATGGCACCCATTAGTCCCAAAGCACTTTACAAACTTTTCATATCCCCATTAAAAACTCTTGAAAACTGAGCCTAGTGTATCTATTCACTCAGTAAAAGCTTTCTGTGTGTCTGAATTCTTAAGTATCTTTGGTTGTTGCTACTGTGAGTTAAACTATTTTAAGATTCTTTCTTTCTTTCTTTCTTAGCTTCTTGTTGGGTCTGAGGATTTTGACATCAGGGTTTTTAAAGAAGATGAGATTGTGGCAGAAATGTCAGAAACAGAGGTAAATTATTTCTAAGCAGTGTTTATTGTATGTTCAGATCGGGTACAAAATATTGCCCACTGTAAATCTACAATGGCTTTGATTTACTATGATGACCAGTTGAGTTAATTATTTAATTAGACCAATTTTATTAGAACTTTAAAAGTTACAGTTTAATAATGGGTTTAAGCTATTTGATGTGCTGTTGAGCAGATAGCCTGCAAGGTTTTAAAAAGTATTTTTTTCGTCAGAAAATTAGGGCCCTGTCCAACTACACTGAAATTATTGAAATGATCTAATTGATGTCTGTTGGCTATGGATCAGGCCCTTAGTCAGAAACTGTGAACAAGAGAGCTCAATACTTTCCCCACAAATCATAGGATAAGCAAGGTCAGATCATGGCTAAGAAGTCAGTGCCTGTATCTCCAGTGCAAGCAAAGCAGTTCATTAGTTAATAAGACAACGTCAGTATTTTATGTTGATATCATCTCACATTAGTTGAACAGATTTTTCTAGAATGCATTGACACCAACAGCATGTTTGATTGCATTGACACAAACAGTATTGGCATAAGCAGCTTGGGAAGCACAAATACAGATTAAACAAGGTTATATTTTTTAAAAATGCAGTATGAACAAAACGGAAGGTAGTTTGATGTAATCAGGTCAGAGATAAGCATGACGTGCCAGTTAAAAACAACACCTGTGGTATAGACAGGTCTTAAATTATAATTGAGGGATTGGAAGACTTTTAGGGAGGGAATGTGTCTGTGAAGAAAATAAAAGGGTGCTGGAGTTGTCACTCTTCAGCTTAATGTCAGTCGAAGGATTCCCACTGTTAGGGATTAGTTGCTTTTAGGGGAGAAAAGTGCCTTGTGGCTTGAAGTAGAGTGGGAAGGATGCCCTAGAACTGTGTTCCTCAACCAGTGGTACAAGTACCTTTAGGGGGTACTCAAGAGAAGTCTGCGGGGTACATCAACACAACTGAAATTTGGAGAAAACTGAATTTTGGTTTTAAGTTTTATAGCGCTTTATTATTTTTTTACTTTTTACACCCATAAATTTCATCGCCAGCCCAGCTACGATTAAGTTGTTTAAACAAATGCGTTGCAATGGTAGAAATTTTTTTTGTGTGTCTGAAAACTGGAGGTACTTATAGCGTGGTGGGGTTTTTTTGAAAAAGGGGGTACTTTATTAAAAAAAGGTTGAGAAACACTGCCCTAGAAAGTTTCCTTATTGAAAATCTGAAGAGAACTGTATTGTGGGAGGAAACTTGCTGCTGGAGTTAGGGATAAAAGTCTTCGCTACTAAACCACTTATGAAAGAGCTATTAAAGCTAAAGAAGGGCAGTTTTGTTAGAGGAAGGTGGCTAGAATTAGAATTTAAGAGAATACCCCAGATTGGAATATTTTATGCCGCTTGTACTTTTGAAGCAGTTAGGAATGGCTACGAGGTTAGGTGTTTTCAGCTCTTCCCCATGCACTAAAACCATGATTAGCTAGTAAAGTTGTGTAGCGTCAGCAGAGAAAAGCTGTGAAAATGCCTAAAGCTGGTCAGTACCTACATCCTGTATTAGGTCTTTACTGCAAAACTATGTTCTGGAATATGATCCTGATTTGTAGTTAAAGGGAGGTTAGACAGAGTTAAGAGTAGATGATGCCTTTATTTCTTAACCTGCTTATGAATCATGTTTTAAAGCCATACTTACAGATTCCCTAAGAAGCTCTTTCTTATAGTCTAAATTAAAGGAGCATTCACTGGCCTACACACTCTTTCTTGGAGGAAGATAAATTCCATGCAGCATATTTGAATGCTGACTTTTATACACTGTACTCATTTTAAAAGACTGTAGTGTTCTGGTTTTGTTTTTGTTTTCTTTAATTTTGCTTGTGGTCCACAACAGGTAACCTTTTGATGATGCTATACAAAAAGGGCTTAATGTGATCCTTGGAAAAAAATGAATATAGCAAAGGAGTAGAAGGGTTGTATTACCTCTGTATTTGGCACTGCTATTACTAGTACTGTACTGTTGTGTCCAGTTCTAGTGTCCACAATTTAAGAGACGTATTGATACGTTTGATAAGGTTCAAAGAAGATCCACATGAAGGATTAAAGGATTGGAAACCATGCCTTATAGCAGTGGTTCTCAAACTTTTTGGCTCGCAGCCCACCCTGCTCAATGCAGACCTTTCTGTGGACCACCAGTCAGCCACTCAGGATGACAAAATGGGTGCAGGAGTGGTCTGGAGATAGGGGTCTGAATGGGAGATTGGGTGCAGGAGTGGCTGAAGGTGGAGGGTCTGGCTGGCAGGTTGGGTGCAGGAGTGGGCTCAAGTTGGGGATATGGAAGCAGGGGAAGGGTCTGGGAAGTGTAGGAGGAGGCTAAGAGTGGAGGGCTTGGGAGGAAAGGAGGGAGGGTGCTAGGGATGTTAAATATCGGTTAATTGAATAGTTGATTAACCTCATGAATTCTTATTGATTACTCAACTATCCTGTAGTTCCCAGGGGTGGGGCCGGCAGTCAGTGCGCTCCGGCTCCACTCCTGAGGAGCCCCCTGCCACTCCCTGCTGCTGCCTCTGTTTCAGGGGCAGCAGTGTGGGGTGCCAGGTGGAAGATGGTCCATGAGTGGAGCCAGTCACCCTGCACTGCTGCTTCCGATACCCAGTCAGTAGTGGAGAGCGGCAGCAGCCTTTCTCCAGGGGATGGGAATGAGCTCCCAAACCCGGCGTGAGCTGAAACTGAGCCAGGTTGCTTGCTTGCCTGGCTTCTAATACACTTTAAATCCAGAGCCGCAGCAGGAGTAGCTCCTGAACCAGCCAGGCTGCTTATTGGTTAATCAGTTAATCGTATATACTATTACATCCCTAGAGGGTGCCAGGAGTAAGCTGAAGGTGTATGCTGGAGTGAGCTGAGGGTGCAGGGTTTTGACAAGAGGGAGTGTATGAGGGGAATGGGAGTGCGGGCTCTGGGCATGAGAGGGATGAGGGGCACTTACTTGGCTCTTTTCAGCTCATCACTCCCAGACACCATCCCCTGCTGCTCCCATTGATCGTGATTCTGACCAATGGGAGCAGGGGGAAAAGCCTCCAGGTGAGCAATTTCCTGTGCTGCCATTCCCCCCAGCTGGGGAGACTGGCAGTGCATGGAGTTGCTTCCTCTCCCCACGAGCTGGATCTCCCTGTGAGCTGGATCTGGCCCGCAAAGCTCAGGGCTCTCCCCCACAATGGGACGCTGGTGCTCCAACTTTGCCCGGGGAATTTGTGTGTGCATGGGACTGGAGCACCAGCACAGGCTTCCCACTGCAGGGAAAAACAAGCCCTGAGCCATTGGTGATCTGTGATAGGGATGTTAAAATGCAGGTTTTTATGTAAATATGTAACTGCTGAGACAGGAACACGGAGTGAAGGGGAGCCAGTGTGCATGGGGAGCCGGCTTTTAAGCAGGCTCCCTGTGAACATCAGCTCCTGGGTTGCCAACTGCCTCTTTGCGCTGCTGCCTCTAATACAGAGGCAGCAGTGCATATTGGCTCTGGCTGAGCCACCTGCCTCTCTCCCCCTCCCTGTGCTGCTGCTTCTGTATCAACCTCTCTCCCTGCACTGCTGCCTCTGGTAGAGAGGCGGCAGTGTGAGGGGGCAGGCAGCTCTTCAGGAGCTGTTGCATGTAAGGACCTGCTTAAAAGCCTGCTTCCTCTGAGCACCGGCTCCCACCTGCTCTCTTTCCTCTCCTGCCTGTTGCTTCCTGTGTTAGAGGCATCTGTGTGGGCGTGGGGCCTTGTGTGTAATCATGACGGTTAACTGATGAGCTCAGGCTCGTCAGTAGCTGTTTAATCGTGTACACTAACACATCTGTAATCTGAGGACCACTGCTTTATAGTGATAGACTCAAAGAGCTCAATCTATTTTAGCTTATCAAAGAGAAGGTTAAGAGGTGACTTGATTATTGTATAAGTACCTGCATTAAGAACAGAAATTTAATAATAGAAGATTCTTCAGTCTAACAGACGAACAACAAGACCAAAGGGCTGGAAGATGAATCTAGACAAATTCAGACTTGAAATAAGGTACAAATACCTTTAACAGTGAGAGCAATTAACTATTGAAACAATTTACCGGGGTTGTGTGGAATCTCCATCACTGGCAAATTTAAATCAAGATTGGATGTCTTTCTAAAAAATATGCTGTAGTTTAAACTAGGGATGTCATAGTGTAGACGAGTAATTGATTAACTGATAAGCAAAAGCTTATAGGTTGATGTTATAGACTGCACACACATTTCCCCCCCCCCCCCCCAACAGTACATTTTTTAGCAGCCTGGCCAGCAGCCAGGCTCATTTCTGGCTCATGCCAGGTCTGGGACCTATCCCTGCTGCAGCTTTTCATTTAAAGTGTATTAGGAGCCAGGCAGGCAGGCAGCCCAGCTCAGTTCTGGCTCATGACAGGTCCGCCTCTGGACAGGCAGCTGGTCTGTGAGGGGAGCTGTTTTTTAAACTGGCTCCCCTCGGGGACCAGCTCCCACCTGGCACCCTGCACTGCTGCTGCTTATACAGAGGCAGCAGCGCAGGGTGTCAGGAGGCTCCATGGGAGTAGGGCTGGAGTGCACTGGCTGCTGTCTCCACCCCATGGGACTATACAGTTGTTGAGTAACTGATAAGAATTCATGAGGTTACTCGACTATTCAATTAACCGATATTTAACATCCCTAATTCAAACAGGAATTAATTCAGGGAAGTTCAGTGTTAGGCAAGAGGTCAGACTAGATGATTGAAGTAGTTCCCTGTGGTCTTGGAATTGATGGATCCGTAACTCTCATTTAGCATCTCAACATTTCTCCTGTTCATGTTGATGAGCTACTCTAATAGCTAACTTTTATATGGTGCATCTAGGGGAAAAAGGTTGAGTTGCAGGCGCATTGTGACTCTTGTTGGCACTTCCTTAATTCTGTTATTTATGTTTATTAGTGTTTGATTGTTTCTGTAATGCCATAGATATTCACCCGGGTTCTTTCCTTCACAAGAGCTTGGTCCTAGAAATAGATCTTTGTTTTATGTCATTTGTTTAGGTCTGGAGATTTGTGGCAAAGATTTCCCACTGTTGCTAGTACTTGGTCTAGCTCCACCATTGGTAATAATATTGGGCCACTAGTTTAGTGTAGACACCCACAGCAGTGTTTTAAAGAGTTTTGTCTAACCAAAGTGGGTCTAAATGATGCCATGTTATAAACATAAGTGGCCACCTGTGTTTTCTCTACATTTGTGCTACCTGTCATTGTCTCACAATTTTTAGTGATTTCAAACTAATCTTTTGTATACCTGCTACAGTAATTTTCTTTAGGGAGGAAAATGATCAACAGTTAATGCAGGGCTACTCAAGTTTGGAAACCCCAGGGGCCACAATGCTGAGGGCCACAATTTAAGTGTGGTTGCATAAATGTGCAAATATATATACAAATATATGCAAATAGTTTATTTCACACTGATGGGCATGAATACAAAGATTAAGGCAAGACTAGACAACACACAAGCCCCATTTAAATCAGTTGTACAGATATTAATAAAATGCAATATTTACCCAATTTCTACCCATATGACAGCACTTTTAATGAGCAATGACAGTCCAGAAATTTAACTACTAAAATTCGTATTAACAGAAGACCATTATATTGATTGCTTTTTTGTTTTGGCTCCCACCTGTGGGCCGCATGTTGAGCCCTGAGTAAACCCAAACTACACTGCGGGCCACAAACAAATCCCGGGGCTTCATGTTGAGTAGCCCTGAATTAATGTATAAAATAGCTAATGTGGTACAGAAATGGTATGCCTCCTATTATCAGTTACTTTAAACTCTAAAAGTAGAGATGCATTCTAACTATTACATATTCTTTTCAGACCATCACTGCACTTAGCCCTATGTATGGCAGTCGATTTGGATATGCCCTGTCTAATGGTACTGTAGGAGTGTATGACAAGGCATCTCGCTACTGGAGAATCAAAGTTAGTACAATCAAAAATATTCTGAAAAAAGAAATTAGAATATTATTTCTGCAATTTTCAAAGCCCAGTTCTTGTTAATTTTATTCTAGCCTATGTGTACTATGGGACTAATGTAATTATACAAAACTAATAGCATATCTGTTAACTTCTGCACTGCTGAAACTATTGCCTTTAAACTCCCCATTAGGAATACAGTCATAATGGGGGATTTTCACAGAATCATAGAATACTAGGACTGAAAGGACCTCGAGAGGTCATCAAGTCCAGTCCCCTGACCTCATGGCAGGACCCAGTACTGTCTAGACCAGTGGTCTCCAACCTTTTTACCCCGAAGATCACTTTTTAAATCTCAGAACAGGCGAAGATCTACCACCCCGCCCCTTCCTTGAAGCCCCGCCCCTTCCTTGAAGCCCCGCCCTCTCTGTTCTCCTCCTGTCCATCACTTGCTATCCCCAGCCCTTACTTACACACTCTGATAAACACTTTATTTTTAAATTATGCGATATATAAAATTAAAATCACGTGTTTATAGTTATGAAATAAATATAGTCTGTTTTTTATTCATGCTATTTAAATCTAAAATGAAACATTTATAATTATACATTTTGTGGGGACAGAGTTCTGCGGCTGGGGGCAGGGGAGAGGCAACAGGGTGCTGGGAGAGCAGAGGATAGGGTTCTGCAGCAGGGGACAGGGTGCCAGTGGGGACAGAGTTCTGTAGCTGGGGACAGGGGAATGGAGTCTGGGGAGCGGGGACAGGGTGCCAGTGGCAGCAGAGTCACCTGCATCTGCCTCCTCCCAGGATTCTCTCTCTCTCCCTCCCTCCCCCTCCCCCCCGGCGGGAAGCCAGCACATGCCTCCTCCGGACCCCCTGCAGCACAGGGAAACCCCGAGTGTGCCTGCCCCGGGGTTAACCTCCGCCTCAGGGGCAACCCTCTCCCCATTCCGTGGCGGGGCCAAACCCCCGCGGGAGCCTGCACCAGGGGCAACCCCCACCCCTCCCGTGGCAGGGCCAAACCCTCATTCCGCGACCCGGCCCCTCCCCTCCCGCAGCGCGGCTAACCCCCCCGGGCACCTGCCCTGGGGCCAAACCCCCCTCCCGCGGCGCAGTGCGGCCAATCCCCTCCTGCAGCATGGCCAACCCCCATGGGCGCCTTCCCTGGGGTCAAACCCCCCCTCCTATGGCCCGGCCCGGCCAACTCCTTCCCCTCCCGCAGTGCGGCCAAACCCCGGGGCCGACTCCCACTCCCGCGGTGCAAGGATACCCCTGCTCCCAACTCACCCCTCCGGTGCCGGCAGCGCAGGGAAGCCTCCGCACTCCTCCTCTAGGGCCAACTCCCCCTCCCTCAGCTCTCAACAGAGTTGTGGGAGGGGGAGCAGCCCGCACACTTCCGGAACCCCCGGAAGTGACGCGGGCTTCAGAGAGGACTTCCGTCCACCCCGTGGGAAGCCGGCTCTACACTAGAGGTGGGACTTCTCGGGGGTGGGGGGAAAATGGGGGGCAGGGTTGCCTGAACGCCTTGCAATTGACTGGTCGAGGCCTCGCGATCGACGGGTTGGTGACCACAGGTCTAGATCATCCCTGATAGACATTTATCTAACTTACTCTTAAATATCTCCAGAAATGGAGATTCTACAACCTCCCTAGGCAATTTATTCCAGTGTTTAACCACCCTGACAGGAACTTTTTCCTAATGTCCAACCTAAACCTCCCTTACTGCAGTTTAAGCCCATTGCTTCTTGTTCTAGCCTCAGAGGCCAGGAAGAACAATTTTTCTCCCTCCTCCTCGTGACACCCTTTTAGATACCTGAAAACTGCTATCGTGAGTTTCTTGTTCATTCAGTGGGTATATTGTCAAATATTTCAGTGATACAGTCATTTTATATGGCATTTGTGAGAGACTTGTAGCATTTCTATAACTACATCAGAGCTGCTGCCCACAGGTCGTGAGCATGTTTATATTACTGTTCTGCCCACAAATGAGGTGGGAAGTTTCACATCAGAGTTGTAGTATGATTTGTGTGTTGGTTACAGTGCCAAAGGAACGGCTCCCATAAAGGATAGGTAACAGAATGCTGCTGTTCCCAAGACTTCTCTGAACACAGGCTGGACTCTTAGGATTCCACTCACCTTGTACAACTGCACAAAAGATTGTTTCAGTACAAATCTGTTTGCCTCCTTGGGCTGCTGCTGATTGACAAAATGAGAAATGTGTTTTAACAAAAATACAGAAAACTAGATGCTAATGGAGCAGAGCTTCATAGCTGATGGGCGGCAATACCTATTAGCTCATCTAGTCTGTTTCCCAGAGATCCGCATGTTCCCTGCTCAAGTGCACTAGCGAGTGTGGTTTTAAAAGTCTGCAGTAATGGGCCTTCCCCAAGTTTTGTCTAACAGACACAGTCTAACAGATTTTACTTGCACGAAGATCCTTTCTTGGTATTCGGTTTCGGTTTAATACTGACACCGCTGAAGCAATTGTGATATTGAAAGTCATGTGAAATGATTTTCTTTGCGCTAAGGGTATTTCCCACTCACAAACAAGATTAATAAGAATGCTAAGATTGTAACTCCCATGTCAGTAAATCAGGTTTGTGTATGGTTCCCTGGTTTTATGGGAGGAATTGAACATGATCCTTCTTTTGGATGGAAACATATTGGAGGGAAAGATTGCATCCTTGCAGAACATTGACCTATATCTATAATGCCCGCGTTCAGATTTCAGAGGTACATGATTTCTAGGTAAAGGTGCCCTGGTGTTCTGTTAGGAGCACACTGTTAGGCGCTTTCTTCCCCTTTAGTAGGGGGGTGCTCTAGGCCCCACCCCCATTCCACTTTTTTCCTCCATGTCCTGCCCCAGCTGTGCCCCCATTCCACCATTTCTCCAACCTCCTGCCCCAGCCTCTTCCCCCAAGCATGCACTGTCCCCACTCCTTCTCCTCCCTCTTGGAGCTTCCTGAATGACATGAATCAGCAGTTTGCAGTGCTCTGGAAGCTCTGGAGGGAGGGGTGGGAGTTGGTCAGAGCAGCCACTGGCAGGTAAGAGGTGCAGGGAAGGGAGGCTGTGAGTGACCTTGGCTGCCAGTGAGTGCTCAGCACCCACTAATATTTCTCTATGGGTGCTGCAGCCCCAGAGCATCCACAAATTGGTGCCTATAGATATGTACTCCGTACCAATAGCTTCATGCATGTGTTCTTTTTTCTCCCCAGTCTAAAAACCATGCAATGAGCATACATGCCTTTGACCTTAACTCTGATGGCGTATGTGAATTGATCACTGGATGGTCCAATGGGAAGGTGAGTTTACATGGAGAAAAAAGGAATAGCTGTGAGTCAAGATATTGCATTTGAACAAAGCTGTTTAGTAGTATAAGGCTGAACAGACAAACTATTCGTAAGACTTGACTGTGTGCTGAAGAAATAGTAGAGTGAGCCTGGCTTCTCTTATGAATACACTGTCAAATACCGGCTGTTCCTGGCCAATGGGAGCTATGGGAAGTAGTTTCCCAGTCTGCACTGCTTCCTGCAGCTCCCATTGTTTGGGAACGGGGATCTGCAGCCAACAGGAGCTGCAATCTCCAGTACCTGCAGAGGCGCAGGTAAATATAGTGATGGCGGCCCACCAGGGGCTAACTGCCACCATTTTAATGCCCATTCCTGCTCTAGTATCTTTTCCTGGGGTTTCTGGATGTTCTTAAATAACAAATGAAGGATACATATTCGATAAGGAAGCTCTAATCTTAACTGCGGAAGGGTTTCTACCATTCCATAATAAATGCATCATACAGTTGATAATATAATTAATATATAGACTCTCTATATAAAATAATTCTGCTTCCTTTTGATACAGATGCTTAGCATTGTTGCTTGCTAGAAATGTCTGGACTAGCTACCAGGTTTCCCAGGAGCACCATTTGCCAATGTTTTCTTGTAAATCTACATTCCTTTCATACTAGCTCCTTTCATTTTTCTCAGAGAACTTGATTTAATTCACCTCAGACTAGCAACCTAGAGCTCATTGGAACCTATGGTGTGGAGCTGCTAGACCTGATATAAGATGGCTGTGTAGGAAACCTCAACACACTTATTCCTACTCATTTATAGTATCCTCACTTATTGATTTGAAAGTCTCCAGCTTCTAGAAGATTGCTGTATCCTGTGCTTTGGAAGAGCAAAGCTATTCAGACTTGAAAAATCTCCCCATGGAATGATAATTAAAGTTCATATTTATGCATAAAAGTACATATGTCATCAAAGACTAAGAATAAGGCTGGAGACTGTAATTGCTGCCTTAAGGTAACTTAGAGCTAGGTCCTGTCAGTCTGCTTCAGTGGTATATATCACCTTCACAGCACAGGCTTGCAATTCCCTTCTCTTTCTCTCTTATTCACTTTTCTGGGGGGAAGCCCCTTTGAGGAAGGTTGATTTTTACGTGAGTGTCTGGGCCTGTCGTTTCATTGCTAGTTAATTTCAGTGGTGTTTTCTTTATCTGACCAAAGGAGCTACAAATTCACCTGCAGTTCCGAAAGCATGGCAGGATTTCTCATTTGATGTCCCAGAGTGCTGCATCATTTACACAGTTTTCATCCTGTGTCTTGGGACTGTTCTGTATTCCAGGTTGATGCACGCAGTGACCGAACGGGGGAGGTCATCTTTAAGGACAACTTTGCTTCCTCAGTTGCAGGGATCGTAGAGGGGGATTACAGAATGGATGGTAACACCCAGTTAATTTGCTGTTCAGTTGATGGTGAAGGTAAGAGCCCGAAAAATCCTTTTGCCGTTTCAGTGTATTAGTTAAAGTTAAGTAGACATGTCAAGAGCATTACACATAAAGCATTAGTTACTATATCTGCTAAATGCTTTTGGAGTTTGCATGTATTTTTGCCTGTCAAATCCATCATTGTCCTTTGCAAAATCCAGGAAATAGACGTGTCAAACTTTCTGAAAACAAGATTTTTGCATACTGCCTCTTGGGTGATAAACAATCTAACCTGTTTTTCGCTATGATTACCTGTGTTCCTACAAAGTTGATTTGCTAAGAGTGAAGCAGGATTGAACTCCATACATGCAGGGATATGTCAAGCCATGCTGTTAAAGTTGAATGGTGAGGGGAAAAATAAATATGTGCGGGATCTCTTCAGCTTCTTCATGGTAGATAAAGGACGGCTGAAAGAGTTTTTTAAAATACGTTTCTGCTTGGGTTTTTTTAATGGCAATTTAGGAAATAACCTTGTGTTTCATGGTGATTGAATGGAGAACTTGTAAACTTTTATTATCCCATACAAAGGAAGTGAAACTTAGTTGAGAGGAGAGATATTTTTACTCAAACTATTTAAATTGCTCAAACTGAATATACAGATAAGCAAAGGAGGTCAAAAGAAAGGCTCATAGGTGCCTGTCTTAACTGTCTAACAGTGAGATCCACTCAGTAGTAACACAAGAGCCTGGCACAATCTATTTGGAACACAAGTCCAAATATATTAAAGAAAGTAGCATGGCATATTACGTGTGTGTTCTCCTGAGTGCTTTTACCGCATGTCATCAGGAGAATGTCTGCTTATGCTTAGGTATGGAAGCCTTTTTTTGCTGGGGAGTAAAGAACCAGGGACTAGGGCTATATTAATAAGGCAGCTCATTTTAAATAAGCCCTATAAGTTAACATCTTTGACCTTGATCCTGCTCTTTGAGGCAGGGGCTACTGTCTTTTACTGCACATATGTTGCAGCACGTTGGCATGTATTGCGCACACGCACACACGCACAGAGTACATGGCAATGTGGGACCCTTTATTCTTGTTGGAGCTTCTTGGTACTCCTATATGAGATACTAATGGATGACAATTCTGCAGTCAGTTGCATGTGTGCAGTAGGGATGTAAGTGACTAGTCGCTTCCCTCCTCTTGCAACCTGTATCCGAGAGCATCAGCTGGTGTTGGGAAGAGCCACCTTAAAAGTTGGTTCCCCCCAGCACCATCTCTGCTGGGCACAGGGAGAGCAGGGTAGCGGGGACTGGGCATAAGCTGGGAATCAGTTGATTCCCAGCTTGTGCCTGGTTCCAGATGTGCCTCTGCTTTTTAAATATATTAAGAGCCGACAGGCTAATACATTGAAAAGGCTGAAGTACAGCAGGAGAGACCTGGTGCGAGCTGGGACAGCTGATTACCAGCTCATGCAAGGTTCCCCCTACTGCACCCCTTTAAAAGGCATCCCTAGTGCGCAGAACCTTATACCCTCACATGGGCTTTATGCAAGACATTGGGACTCTGTATGGGCATAAAATCCAGCCATGTTGAGCCAGTTTCAAGATCATGGCCATTGTTCTTCTATCTTTCAGTGTTCTCTCTCTCTTCCTCCCGCCATCTAAATTGAATTGTTGACTACAAAGGAAAGAATTGGGTGTATGTCTGTCGTGGGGTAGTGTGCACTTAAACTCAGAATCACATGCAGGTTTTCAGCTTCTCCACCCCTGCTTCTTGGTGCTGCACAGTCAGGCAGAGCATTCAACAAGAGTGCTGGATTTCCCTCCATGGATTTCACTTCTCTTGCACACAGAACTAACAAAAAATGACAAGGATGCACAACTGTAGATGTACAACTGTTTCAAAGACCTCTCTTAAAGTTGCGGGCCTTTGCAGGCAGTTCTATGGTTCCTCGCTTTCACCTTGAACTATCCTGCCTCAGGCTCCCCTCCCAGTTTCTTGGGTTTAGGGACACCCTTTGGGATCTATCCACCTGGACTCAACCCTCTATTCATCTTGACTATTCTGAAACAAGTCTTAGCCTGGTACCTAGATCTCCTTAAGTGAAAAATAGGAGATCTGTTAGGAAAGCAGTGGGAGCTGGCTAGTTAGAATAGATGGAAATGGTGAGTTGCATTCATACCAAGATAATAACAAGAACACTTGACCCCTTAAAATTCCCAGGAAAAAGTCTGGTCAGATCGGAGTCATCACAGTCTTAGTAACGGAAGACTCATCTAAGCTAAATGTAA
Source organism: Pelodiscus sinensis (assembly GCF_052426305.1). Classification (NCBI taxonomy): domain Eukaryota; kingdom Metazoa; phylum Chordata; order Testudines; family Trionychidae; genus Pelodiscus; species Pelodiscus sinensis. The sequence continues at coordinate 6,064,896 of NC_143063.1, read as the reverse complement.
AATAAACTAAAATAATTCAGAAAGACAGAGCTACATTGTTCTGTCACTCATTCTAATCTGTGAGGGTCAGAAGTTTCCAAATGCACTAGAAGTCATAAGTATCCCTTTAAATGTCCAGTCATGTTGTCATGGTAAGTATTGTGGGCCATATTCTCAGCAGTACTCCATTGACTTCAGTGGAGCTACACCCATTTATGCCCACTGAGGAGCTGACCTAATAATATTTATAAAGTCCATCTGTTAGCAGTGATTTATGCTGCAAAAGTGGAAGACTAGAGATGGCTGCTAAAGATGTGCTTCAAGTGTTCTGTGCTTTGTTTTTGTGCAGTACGTGGCTACCTGCCAGGAAGCCAGGAGATGAAAGGAAACTTGATGGACACTAGTGCAGAACAGGATCTAATTCGGGAGCTTAGTCAAAAGAAACAAAATCTGCTGCTGGAATTACGAAACTATGAGGAAAACTCAAAGGTATTTCTCAAAACAAGATGTAGAGCCCAACTCTGGTCTCACCCTAGCATGAGTCAGGAGTAATGCTACAGAGGTCATTAGTGGTGGAATGAGAAGAGACTTGGACCAGTAGGCTGTTAGAAGAACTAGAGTGCAGTGACAATGTAAAATAGAGACATCTTATGCAACAGGGCTATTTCTTGTGTGTATTCAGTGCCAGCTCTTCTAATTGTCATACCCAAAGTTTTCCTTACTTTTTTAGTCTACTGAATGCTGTGGCTCTGCAGAACTAATGGAGAGGGAGCTGAATTCTATTCTGACTCATGTAATTGAATGATTAATTTAAGAATTGCAGAATCTTCATTGTTGGAGATGCCTGGGTGAGAAAAGGGCAGAGAGGTGATTGTGTGAGAATTTGACACACAAATGTGGTTGGGAACATGGGAGGATGTAGGGAATGAGGGCAACTTTGACAAATGTAGGCAATGAGGGCAAACTTTGACATGTAACGAAGGGCAGAGTTATGTCGAGCTTTGAGAACAGGCAGAAGGAAGAGTAAATCCATACTGCAGGTCGGGGTGGGGAACCTCAGGCCCGAGGGCCAGATGTGGCCCTCGGCTTGCCTGGATCTGGCCCCTGACACTCAGCCCCCCCCACCAGCATTGAAAAGCCCATGCTGGTGCTCTAGTCCCCCTGCTGCTCCCCTGGGGGCTGAAGTGCACAAGATCTACTAGGCTGGGCCTCCCCTTGGCTCTGGTGTGCGAGGGGAATGTGGGGAGTGTCTTTTGTCCTTGGGGGCCACAGTGAGGGTTTTTTTCCGCTTCTGACTTGTGTACGGCCCCCGACTGATTTTTTTTCTGTGCATGAGTGGCCCCCAACCCAAAAAAGGTGGTTCTTCGAGTGCTTGCTCATGTCCATTCCAGTTAGGTGTGTGCGTGCTGCATGCACGGATTCCAGAGCTTTTTTCCCCTAGCCGTACCCGTTGGGCCAGCCAGAGAGCTCCCTGGAGTGGCACAGATATACCGGTGCATATATACCCTTGCTGGTCCTCCACCCCCTCAGTTCCTTTTTACCACTGTGATGGTAGCTGGAGCACTTCTCTATTATAGTTCGTTCTTCCCTTCGTGTTTGTATAACTCGTAGTTTAGTACTTGTAAATAGTTCATTGTAAATAGTTTAGGATTGTTTCCCATTGGGGAATCCCCCCCTGCTTATCTCCCCTCCAGGGGAGGTAATGCTGGGGCCGCACGGCTTCAAACCATGTCTGAAGTGCATGAAGCCGATGCCCTGTGGTGACCCATACAACACCTGTTTGAAGTGCCTGGGAGAAGGTCACCACACGGACAGCTGAATATCTGTAGGAGCTTCAAGCCCAGAATGCAGCAGGAATATGATTCCTGCCTGAAGCACCTCTTCAGCCGGTGGCTCGGGAAGCGGCACCGAGCGTCTGCAGCGCACGAGCATCCATCAGAGAACTATTGGCAGCATCGAGGCAGCTGGCTTTGGCGAAGCCTTCGTCATTGAGGCACCAATCTCAATCCTTGGTGCACTTGAGGAAAAAGCATAGGGGAAGGTCCCCAGCAAGACGCGGCCTGAAGGTGCGCCATAAGGATGGGCACCCGGCTGAGGGCTCTTGACATAACACTCTCGAGCTGCACCGGCACCGGTTGAGCACAAAGCATACAGAGGGTCCAGTGTCTGAGCTGAAGATAGAAGAGCTCCATCAACCGTCTTTGCTGGAGGCTTTCGACGCGGAACGAGAGCTGATGGAGCTCACCTCTGCCCCAGGACTAGGGTTGATTGTGGATGAAAGTTGCCAACCTCCACTCACGGCACTGGAGTCAAGCGCACCGTTGGTGCAACCACAGCTAACCCCGAGCTCGGCGCCCGTACCATTGCTGGATCCGGTTCCGACTCCTACCATAGTGCCACACCGGTCCACGGCACCGGCGCTAACACTGGGACTGGCACTAACGTCTGCACCGACATTGCCACTGATGATGGCACCGGCACCACTTGCGGTACCCTGTTTGTCATTGGTACCAATGACCAGGGCCCGCCAAACTGCGGTGAGCCGCGCTTGCCAGCCATGCGGTTCGGCACGCTGCGCATGCGCAGACCGCGCTGCGCGGCTGTGCCGGCTTGTAATCTACTCGCCATGGGCGAGTAGATTACATTAATTGTCGAGCCCTGCCAATGACAATGGTACCACCTGTGTATACGGTACTGTTGGTCCAACTGGCACCAACCTTGCCAGCACCAGGAGCCTTATTGACCCTGGCACTGCTGACTGCAGCTTCGCTTGTCACGGCGCCAATGACGATGGGAGTGCCTTATCCTGCGGTATCGCTAGCGCACGACCATGAACCGGCACCGATGCCACCACCAGCACCGCCAGGACTAGGACCAGTGCCAACTCATAGGAGAAGCTGTCAGCAATGACAAGGCACATCATCCCGCTGCTCCCTGGTCCCGTGTATGACACTGCCCTGGTCAGCTTCAGACTACTCTTCAGAGTTGGATGCCGAGTCAGCATGCTCAAGGAGGTCTTTATACAGGTCGAGGTCTTGGTAATGCTCTTGATCATCATACCGGTTGCACCGCCACAGTCCGACTTCCCTCCAGTCCTGTCAACCACAATGGCAGCCTCGTCAACAGTGGCCTTTTCGGACTCCCTGGGCATACCACCATGCTCAGGGGCCACAACCATCTGGGCAGTTCTTGGTGGTGGCACAGTTATGGGGCACTCTGTCTGCGACCCCTCTGACCAGACCACCAGCGTCGGAGGTAGGTTGCTTGACCTACACAGAGGTGGCCAGACCAATGGAATGCCAACAAGGGGCTCCACAGGCACCCCCACCGATAACCACTGAGCATCAGCAGGTCCTTCCCCCTCATCGTCTTCACCAGATGAAGCACTAGCCAACCAAGCCCCTGTGATGCAAGCTGTAGATGCCAGGGCACATCAAGACTTGCTTTGCCAGCTGGCAACTAACCTTGGGGTGCAGGCGGAGGAGATGACTGAGGACCTGGACCCCGTGGTAGACACCCTAACAGCGGACACTCCAGCCAAGGTGGCACTGAATAAGACTGTGTCCAAGTTGGCTAAGACTCTGTGGCACATCCTGGCCTCAATCCCTCCCACCCAAAAAGGAGTGGAGAGGCGTTTCTTTGTCCCGCAGATGGGCCATGAACACCTCTACTCCCATCCAACCCAAGGTTCACTTGTGGTCCAAGCAGCAGGTCAGAAGGAGAGGCAAGGCCCCCCAGGTCCCACGCCTAAGAGCAAGGAACTGAAAAAATTGGATTTGCTGGGCAGGAAAGCCTACACAATGTGGTGGGGGAGGCTCCAACTCCTCATTGCAAACTAACAGGTTGTGCTAAGCAGATACGCATATAACACGCTCTTGGCAATGGATAAATTTAGGGATCGCCTCCCCCAGGAAAGACAAGAATTTGGGGCCTTGCTAGAAGAGGGTAGAGTGTTATCCCGCATGTCGCTTCCGGCTGCACTGGATGTCGCTGATTCCGTAGCTCACCTGATGGCCATGGAGGTGGTCATGAGGCGCAGTGCTTGGCTTCAGGTATTGGGGATACCTCCTGATACTTTGTAGGACCTACCCTTTGAGGGCATGGGGCTATTTTTAGAGCAAACCAACTCACGGTTGCAGAGTTTGAAAGATTCTAGGGCCACTCACAAATTTCTGGGGATTCATGCCCTGGCCCCCCAATGTAGGCCTCTATCCCCTAGAACTGCCTAGAGGCCCTTCCAACAGCCCTTCAGACCAGACCGAGGTAGAAGGAGAGGATGCAACTTCATTGGCTACACTAACAGAAATAGGTGTGGGAGGTCTAGGTAGGATCCAGAAAGAGGATTGACTCAACCCTCAAACCAGCAACTGAAGGCATCGTTTTGAAAACACACTTGAGGACTGCATCTCAGCCTCCACTATAACCCCACCCTTTGGGTCCTGGCTTTCCCATTTCCTCTTGGCCTGGTCCAAAATTACTTTGAATCGTTGGGTACTTGGCCTGGTTGAAAAGGGATATGCCATCCCCTTCCTGTCCCATCCGCCCACTCACCCTCTCTCCTCATTCCTCTTCATGGACCCCCTCACAAGATCCTGCTCAAAAGCAGTAGGTATCGGCTCTTCTGGCTTTGGGGGCCGTAGAGCCTGTTTCAACAGGTTTCGAAGGGAAGGGGTTTTACTCCCAATATTGTCTGATCCCCCAGTCCAAGGGAGGTCTGTGTCCCATTCTGGACCTAAGGAATCTAAACTCCTTCGTGAGGAATGTAAGATTCAGAATGGTGACCCTTGCCTCCATCATTCCATCCCTGGAAAAAGGAGACTGGTACACTGCCCTCGACTTGAAGGATGTTTATTTCCATAGTTCGATCATCCCGGCCCACAGGAAATTTCCCAGATTCCTTGTGGGCAAACGCTACTTTCAGCTCACGGTCCTACCATTCGGCCTCTGTATGGCTCTGAGGGTATTTACCAAATGTGTGGTGGTTGTGGCCACATTCCTGAAGTGGCACAGGATCCAAGTGTTCCCTTACCTCAATGACTGGTTGATCAGGGGATCATCCAGAAGTCAAGTTATGGCACACACAGAATTTATCAGGGACCTATTCTGCAAGCTGGGTCTTCTCATAAATGAGGAGAAATCCTCACTCAACCCCACGCAAACGTTGGACTTCATTGGAGCACACCTGGACTCCACAGTTGCAAGGGCATCCCTCCCCAGAGCCAGGTTCATGACCATCAGAGTGGTAATAGAGGGCCTCACAGCTGTGCTTCTCACAATGGCCCACATGTGCATGAGACTCTTAGGTCACGAGGCAGCATGTACCTTTGTAGTACAGCATGTGAGGCTGCACTTACGGCACCTCCAAGTGTGGCTAGCCTTGGTTCACAACCGAGCCCATGCACCACTGGACGAGCTCCTCACGATACCGGAGGACGTCCTCCAGTCTCTGGATTGGTGTCTCCAGGAACAGGTGGTGTGCCACGGAGTCCTGTTTGCCAGACAAACCCCATCAGCACAACTGGTGATGGATGCATCAGATGTCAGATGGGGAGCCTATCTCTTGAACCTCAGGACCCAAGGTATGCAGTGCCCTGGCGAACGCAGGTTACACATAAGTGTCGAAGAACTCAGAGGTTCAAAACTGTTATTTATGCTTAAATTCGACACTTAACACCTGAGTCTGAATAAAGAATCTAATTATCTTACCCATTACAAAGATAGCTACCCCAATTATCACCTCTAATATCATTAGCTCACAGACATTTACCTTTTTCCCCCTCCCCCCATCCCCCTTCTGTTCTGAAATTTGATTTGTCCTTTTCATATTTGTTCATTTTTTAAAATTTTATCCTTTGGTATATATGGTTGTGACAGTTTTCTTCCACTATTTGATTTGAGGAAGTGGGTCTAGCCCACGAAAGCTCATCACCTAATAAACCACCTTGTTAGTCTTTAAAGAGCTACATAATCCTGTACTTTGTTTCAGCTACACCAGACTAACATGGCTACATTTCTATCAACTTACCTTGTAACTGTTGTTCTTCGAGATGTGTTGCTCATGTCCATTCCACATCCAACCCACCTCCGTGCATCGTAAGTATCCGGCAAGAGGGAACTGAGGGGGTGAAGGGTCAGCAGGGGTATATGTGCACCGATATAGCAGGGCCACTGCAGGGTTGCTCCCTAGCTGGCCCGACGGGTAGTGCTAAGGGGAAAAAAGCTCCGGAATCCATGCACGCGGTGCGCACACACCTAACTGGAATGGACATGAGCAACACATCTCAAAAAACAACAGTTACAAGGTAAGACCCACCCCTGCTGTAGGTCTAATGGTTAAGGCCTGGATTCAGCAGTATATATTAGTATGTGCTGATGTCCCATTGGACTTCTATATGTGCTTAAAGTTTAGGGTTGTCCCAAGTAACCCCTCTTACGTTTTTCTAAATCTGGGTCTATAAAGTGAATCTCGGTTGGCTACAAGGCACTGTATAAGTCAGATTCAGCCAGGATTGTTTGAGGAGAACTCTAATCGAAACATTCTTCACGGCTGTTTAAGATGTATGAAGGCTACTGTAATAGATCCCGTCCAGGTGGAGGGCTCTTGGTGGAGAACTATTTTAATGAAAACTCTGCTTTTGTCCTGCTGAGCTAGATGTGTGTGTTTTGCAGCAGGTTGAATTGAGTGCTCAGGTGAAGGAAGCTGATGGGCAGAGGGGAGTGATTCCAGCTAACACCCAACTCCAGACAGCCCTGTCAGTGAACCTGGGCTCTGACAGCCAGCCTGCCCATGTGGAGTTGTGTATTTCTACATCTAATGGTGAGAAATAATATGCAGCTGCTGATAGTGGTTTTTGTAATCTCACATGTTTTGGTACCTTTAGCCAGTAGTTTCCCTGTCCCCTAGACTGTCTGTTGTTCTCAGTTTCCTCAGTCTGGGTGTCTTCTTTTCACAGAGTTTTGAATCCATCAATCTGAATAGGTTCTTCTGTGACCCTCATCACCATAGTCTCTGAAAGTCATTAGATCCTTAAGGCTTGTTCCTTCTTCCATGCAATTGTTATGTGAGGTGAAGTAAATCATGTAGATGGGATCATGAGTTTTTGTGGGCACAGCCCACTTCTTCATATGACCCGAATTTTGAGTTTAGGATGTGCAGACCCAAAATAAATAGCAGGGGGTGGGGGCGGGGGGTGGATGGGAGACAGATAGCTAGAGGGAATCGGTAAGTATTTGAAGATTGTCTCCCACCCCTCTCCTTTTTTTTCTTCCCTCCCTCCCCTTCTCTGCTATTTATTTTGGGTCTGCACATACTAAACTCAGTACTCTGGTCATCTGAAGAAGTGGGCTGTGCCCATGAAAGCTCATGATACCATCTACATGTTTTGTTAGTCTATAAAGTGCTACCAGACCATTTGTTGTTTTTTTCTACATAGACTAACTCGGCTACCCCCTGAAGCAAGTCACTCAGTGCTCTGTATAACCTTCCTCATGTCACCAGTAGGTGTGGCTAAAGAATGGTGCAGTGTGTGTGAACCTGAGGCTGAGCGTGCAGCTACTGAATCGGGGCCTCAGCACTGACTAAATGTCTGTAATCCAGCCTCTCCTAACCTGCTGTCCAGAACGCCCTCCCCCACTTCTGAAAGTGGTGCAGTTATTGCCAGTGGAGAAGTATTAATTAATAACCCATGTTTCCCCTTCCCTAAGACACAGTCATCCGAGCCGTGCTGATCTTTGCTGAAGGGATATTTGAAGGTGAGAGCCATGTGGTTCATCCGAGTCTCCAAAACCTCTCGGGGCGCATTCAGGTGCCGCTCACCCCTTCCAAAGATGTCCCAGTCGATTTGCACATCAAAGCTTTTGTGGGTTACAGAAACAGGTAAGGTTTGTGGTATAGTACAGCCTCAAGCCCCATTTCCAGCACCAGCAGCGTTCCGTGTGAAACATAGCAGTGACATAGCCTCAGTAGCTTTCTATGCCTGTACTTTGTAGAAGGTCTGTGACAAGAACGGTTGTTAATTCCATTGGACCTAGGTCCTTTGCATTCTGACTCTGATTTAAAGGGGAACTGAAATGCTTTTTAAAAAATGCAAATAAGGAGCCTGATTTTCAGAGGTGCTGAATGAACACCTGCAGCTTCCATTGACGTCCGTTGAAGCTGTGGATGCTCTGCATGTTTGAAAATAGAAGTGCTATGTCCTTCAGTCTGTAAGGATTGTGCTTTTGTTCCCTTGATAGTCCACAGCAGGTTTGCCATTGTCAACTGTGGGACCAGGCTTGGGTGCTAGTGGAATATGGGAAATATTAGCAAATTAGGAAAACGTGGTCTAGATGAAAGTATTATAAAGTGGATACCCAAAGACCATTCTCAAAGATTAGTTATCATGGTTCACTATCCAGTTGGGAAGGTGCATCTTGGGATAGTCAATTACTTTTTGTCTATGTCCAAATTTCTTGGTCAAGGATACAGTCAAGGTCCAGACTCGAAGGGAAACAAATATTAACAGTGGTGTGTGTGTGTGGGGGGGGGGGGGTCCAACTGCTCCTGCGGTCCTGTGCCAGGGACCCTGGTAATCCCCACGGCTGCGTCCCTTAGTGGGTGGGGGTGCAATGAGTGGGAGAAGGTGGGTAGAGGAGGGGTTTGGGAGTCCAGGATAGGCACAGCCTCCTTGCCCCCTGCTGCTGGGTCTCCCAGGCCCAATTGCAAATATGTTCTGGCCCGTAGGTGGCCCTTGGTCCGTGAGTTTGAGACCCCTTGCATAAGGCATAGTTGGAGTCTTAATTGTTCTTTGGAGACATTTTATTTAAATTTTATGTTTTCTTTGTATTGTCCTAGTGAATGTTATATTTATTGCAGGGATTGTGGTGAATCATCCTAAATTTGTTAACATAAGAGTACAATAGATGAATCACTGGTCTGTTTGTAAATTTTTCTGTCTCTTTTTCCTTTGAATTCCTTCCAGCACACAGTTTCATGTATATGAACTGACAAGACAGCTCCCCCGGTTTTCAATGTATGCCTTGAGCAGTCCTGACTCTGCCCCAGAACCTCTAAGTTTTGTTAACTTAACAATCAGTGAGAGGGTGCAAAGGGTGAGTTTATGCTCTGCATCTTATTTTCTAGTTCTGAGCATAGTTGCTGCTTTTGTGTAAGGTGGAGAGTGCACAATTAACTTGAGAATTTCCAAAGCAAAGGGAAATAATGTAATATACTCCACTACTATCAATAAGAGTCTGAGTTTAATAGGAACAGCTTACAGCTTGAGTTCATGTTTCTTTTTAAAATGCTGGCATAGTTGAAATATTCCCAGAGTTTCTATACATCTGCAGGTATTAGCTACGTAAGATCAGAAGTTCTGGTACTTCTCTTAGTCTATAAGGTGCCACAGCTCCTTGTCGCTTTTGCAGATGCAGACTAACATGGCTACCCCTCTGGTACTTATTTGTTCCTTCAGTGTACTTTATCTAGTAGAACTTGCCTAGCTCACACTGATAGATGGGCCCCATGGTGAATGAATACATTTTGTAAATTAGGAAATGGAGAAAGGAAAAGTGCAATAAAATACCAAGGTAATTCATCTTACTTCCTGGGTTCAATTCAGTTCAAATTCATAATGGATCAGTAGTTCTGTGGCACGATAGAGAATAACCAAAATATATAGAATAATGAGCTTTTGTGGGCAAAACCCACTTCCTCAGATTAATTTGAGTGGATATAACAGAAACCAAGAGAGAGATTTAACAGCAGAAAAAGTACCTGTCAATTGTAGGGCCTGTGTTAATGAGGCAAATTAAGTGGGCTGGATATGTCTGCACGAAAGCTCATGGTTCTGTATAGTTTGGTTAGTTTCTAATGTGCTACAGGACCATTTGTTGTGTTTAAAGTCACAGACTAACACGGCTACCCTTCTGATCAGTAAATGTTCTGTGTATCTTGGAAATTTTCTGGAATAGCAACTCACTATAGTCTGGGCTGAGACTTGGCCAGTTTTGGGGAGTGGCTTAGGGAGGCTCAGCTGTGCATACATAACGTTTGTTGCATGGAAATTGCCAGAACAAAAGTATTTCTCACTGGGGTGACTGATGGCAGATTGATCAGATATAAAAATACTCTTCTCCAAGGAAAATGTTTTGGCCTTTCCCCTCTGAGTACCATCTATCTTGGATACTTCTGTGGCTTCTGTTACTATAGCATGTGAGCATCTCACAAGCTGTAATGTACTTATTCTCATCTCACTCCAGTGAGGTAGGACAGTGTTGTTGTTCCCATTTTTCAGATGGGGACCTGGTGTCACAGAGAGGCTAAGTGGTTTGTCCAAGATCACACAGGAAGTATGTGACAGAGTGGGAATTTGAACCCTGGACATCCAACTCCTAGCTGCTGTTTTAACCACTTAACAATCCTTCCTCTGTCAATTTCTTCTTATATTATTTGTACTAGTGTAGTGCCTGAGTACCCTGGTCATGGACTCAATGTGCTAGGTGATGTAAAGACTCAGAACAAAAGGATGGTCTCTGCCCGAGAGGGCTTACATGACTTTTTTACTTGATTCTCTTATTCATAATATTCTACAAAACCGTGCTTTGAACAGTCCCCCCTTACAGCATCACAAATTTTCCCCATATCACCAAGCGGGAGAGCAAAAATAATCATGAGACATTCTGTTGTGTCCAGTAGGGGAGCTATGATCACAATAAGCTTCCAGTTGGGTTCCGTTTTCTAATAACACTTGATTTCACTGTGCAGAGCAGGATTGTGCACATGTTCACAATATGCACTGACCAGGGTGTTCTGCAGCTCTTGTCTAAGGTATTTCCAAATGCCCACTAGAGCAAATATATTCCAGACAGTTTCTCCATGTCAAGGGTAATGATAAAAGTTTATTTTTCTAGGTTGTTATGTGGTTGAACCAGAGCTTTTTGTTACCAGAGGATGCAGAACTCCAAAGTGCACCTTTTCAAGTCTGTTTCACTTCCCTGCGTGATGCAGGACAGCTGTGCATAAAAATCAAACCCAGTGGGGAGGTAATTTTTACTCTTATTCTGCTATGTTTAGTTCTAATCTTATTAAAGAGCAGAGAAAACTGGGAGGAAATGCCCAAGTGGGAAACTGGACAGGGAGCCAGTGTACAAAGCAGAGGTGGGACCAAGCCATTAACATGTCCTGGTCACTAGCTTTTTGCTATTTCTGTCCAGCTAAGTATTGTAATATTCAGTCCGACCAGGGGTGCAGGGAACTGGTCTAGATAACCTCTTGAGATCCCTTCTAGTCCTAGGATTCTCTGATTATCATGGCATCAAAGTGTCTCATTGTTTTATGTGACTTGACAGGCAGATGAAATGTTCGTGTTTTAGGTAGGATATTGTCTGCAATGGCATATTTAATTCTTCTTCAGTGGTAGTTTGTGCCCATTTTTCTATCTGGGAGTCAAATTCCAAGCCCAGCCATTGATATGGACAATATAGCATGGTGATCCTTCAGTGTTTTGATGCAGTCTTTTATAAGGAGAATGTCACCTCAATGTGGAGAGGCAGCATAGTGCCTCTGCACTGTTTTAAGAGCTTAGGTGGGATGTAACTAATGCCTGATCCTTGTGCTGGCCCTCTGCATAGTGATTTATTTCTTCTTTTGGTCCTGAGTCTGAGTCTCCTGAAGTCAGTGAAAAGATTCCCATTGACTTCAGCCCTCACCCACTGTGCTTAACTCTAGCCAAGTGCATTATCAGGCCTTCCTGTGAAAATCTTGCATTTTGATAGTATTAACTACTTTGAGCATTAGGTTGAATATGCTGCAAATTGGGTCCTATTTCATGGCCATGGAAAGAGAATTTTGAAGTGGGAGGAAACTTGAAATGTATCATTTTCATACCTGTTAGATTTCCATCAGCACAGACGACATAGATCTAGCCGGTGACATTATCCAGTCAATGGCCTCCTTCTTGGCGATTGAAGACTTGCAGGTGGAAGCGGATTTTCCTGCGTACTTTGAGGAGTTGCGGAAAGTGCTAGTTAAGGTGAGTGGGCACCAAGCGTGTCTAAATGGCAGTTGATTTGGTGGTGGTTGGTGGCTTCAAGATCTTGTGACTTTTCTTTCTCTCTATATCTAAACTTTCTGTGGCTTTCTGCCATTTAAACCTGCAGCCATGACTAGCAGTGTGCTCTGAATTAAGGAGAGAGTGACAGCCTCTCTTTTCCTAAAGTCTTTGTTATCCAAGACCCCTCCTGGCTGTTGATGATTAGGACAATTCTCCCATATTGTTACTCTAGCCAGGAGAGTCAGAGCCCTTAACGGTTTGGATGGTTTGATGGTGGGTGGTTTGGATCGTGCCTGAGTGAACCTGGGAGGTCAATAGGTCCTGAAAGCCTGACCTAGCCTTTCTCTTCCAGGCGTAGGGATAGGAAGCTGTTCCCTATTAAATAAGTGCAGTCTCCATCTTGCAAACCGAAACAGTCTCAGCTGCGCATAGACTTTACAAAGTGCCTGGTTGCCTTTTTTTTCTTGATAGGTGGATGAATATCATACAGTCCATCAGAAACTCACTGCCGATATGGCAGACCACTCTAACCTTATCCGTAGTATGTTGGTTCGAGCCGAAGATTCGCGCCTCATGGGAGACATGTGAGCAGCCATTGCATTTCTCTCTCATTCTCTGTGTCTGGTGGCCAGTCATTGCTTTATGGTAGAGAAGAGCACCTGTAGATAGAAACAGTTGCATGGATCTAGGCTTTGTTCAGTCTAGGTGTGTATTATTGACACATGAGCCTATTCTTGACCTGTTCTTTAGTTGAGAACCAGCAGGTGGATGTCTCAGGTAGAATGTGGTGAAGACTCAATGTGAATCAACTCTGAACAGTGCCGACTACTGGGGGTGGATACAAGGGGAGCACTGGCCACGTGACCGGCCTTCATGTGACTCCTCCCTGCACCACACTTAGCCCCGGGGAGGGTCATCCCTAGAGTGGTGCAGGGCCTGGGACAATACCCCCAGGCTTTGTGACTTTTCACGCCACCCCCACTCCGCCAAGCCCCTGCCCCTGCTCCCCCCCGGTATGCCACTGCCTTGTCCCCATTCCACCTCTTACCCAAGCTCCTATCTCTGCTCTGCCCCTGCCTCCATTCCACTCCTTCCCCCAAGCGACACGCCACTAGCAGCAGACCTGGCACCGGCTGCAGGGGTCAGCGCCCTTCCCCCCACTTACTGGTGGTGGTGCAAAGCAGAGACACCCAACTAGTCGGCCGGGGCAGGGTCACTGCGCTTTCTGCTGGTATTGGTGAGTGTGGGGGCAGGCCCAACCCTCTACTATTGCTGCAAGGTCCCCCACTAGTCCTCTAGGCGCCCCCCCCAGCCCTGTAGGATCCCCCAAAGTGGCCCAGGGTTGTTGCCTGGCCCCAATCCAGCTGCTGGCCCCTTGCCCCTTCCCCCATGTCATGGGGGGCACGTGACTCTTTGTGACCCTCCTCCCATGCATCACCCCTGGCTATGAAGTAGTGCTGTTAGTTCTCTGCTAGGCCAAAGGAAGTCTGTTGTGTCAAGAGGAAGGGCACATAGCTGGGCAGGGCAGGACTCTGAGCGGGGGTGGGAAGGACTCTGAGTAACAAGTTGAGTTAGGGTTTGGTCTTATTTGTGTTTCAGGGCATTAGTCTCTTGCTTTGAACAGCTCTGTCTCCCTGAAGCTAAGGGCTAATGTCCATATCATGACTGTTTATTGCAAGAAGTCCAGGGATCTAATGCAGTTAATGATCAGCAAGACTGTCTTCTGGGGAAACTAACTCCTTTTCTCAGAGCTCCCAATCCTTAATCCAGTATTGAGAAGCAAAATGCTTTTTGTGGGAGGCATGTGCAAAAGAGTGAGAGAATAGAATAAATATATTGAGTAACTTAAATTTTTCTGGCGCTTCGGGGGGTAGCCAAGTTAGTCTTTAAATGGAGAAACTTAAAAAACAACGAATAGTCCAGCAGCACCTTAAACACTAACAAAACATGTAGATGGGATCATGAACTTTTGTGGGCACAACCCGCTTCTTCAGATGAATGGTGTTATTAAAGGTCCAGTTCCAAAATAAATAGGGAATGGGAGGGAGAGAAGGAAAGGAAAAGGAGGAAAATAGAGTATTCATGTTACATGAAGCTGATAGAAAAGGTGCAAATTCTTCTTAAGTACCCACTGTTTGGTTTTTTAAGTCATTAGGATGTTGAAGGTAGTGTGCTAGCCAGGTAATGTCTTTATTCATACCTTTGTGATGGGTCCCAAACCTGTAAATGAAGTTAAGTTCCAAGGCTTCCCTGTGTATTTGGCTTGTGGAATTGGCCTGAAACAACAGGGTGACTTTGAGATCCATTGATGAGTGCTCGGGCATGTTAAAGTGTTCTCCAACAGGTTTCTGTGTGTTGCCTTTTCGGATATCTGCTTTGTGTCCGTTAATTCTTTCCCATAGAGACTGTCCAGTTTGGCCAATATACTTGGCAGAAGGGCATTGCTGGCATTTGATGGCATAGATCACATGAATTGATGTGCAGTTATATGAGCTCCTGATGTTGTGGCTGATGTGGTTGGGTCCAGTGATGAAATCGCTTGTGTAGATGCGTGGACAGAGTTGGCATTGGGACTGATTGCAGGGGTGGGTTTCTGGATGAGTATGGTGGAGGTGTGCTGTATGGTTACTAGAAAGAATTTGTTTGAGGTTTAGGGGGTTATCTGTAAGTGAGGACTGGTCTGTCCCTCAAGGCCTGTGAGAGTGAGGGGTCATTTTCCAGGATAGGTTGTAGATTCTTGATAATATGTTGGAGGGGTTTAAGTTGTGGGCTTTTAGCTGATGACAAGTGGTGTTCTGTTGTTTTCTCTTCTTGGCCTGTCTTGGAGTATCAGAGGGGTAGTCGTGTTAGGCTGAATCTGCAAAAGCGATGAGGAGTCCTGTGGCACCTTATAGACTAACAAATTTATTGGAGCACAAGCTTTCGTGGGCAAAGACTCACTTCGTCAGATGCATGTAGTGGAAATTCCAGAGGCAGGTATAAATATATAGGCATAAGAAATTAGTACCAATCAAGAATAAGGCTAGAGAAAATTAGGTAAATTCAGTCAGGAAGCATAAGGCCCATTTCTAGCAGCTGAAGTGGAGGTGTGAACACCAAGAGAGGAGAAACTGCTTTTGTTCTTGGCTAGCCATTCACAGTCTTTGTTTAATCCTAACCTGATGGTGTCAAAATTGCAGATAAACTGTAGCTCAGCAGTTTCTCTGTGAAGTCTGTTCTTGAAGTTCTTTTGTTGCAGGATGGCTACCTTTAAATCTGCTACTGTGTGTCCAGGGAGATTGAAGTGTTCCCCTACAGGTTTCGGTATATTACCATTCCTGATATCTGATTTGTGTCCATTTATTCTTTAATGTAGGGACTGTCCAGTTTGGCCGAGGGACATTGCTGGCACATGATGGCGTATATTACATTGGTAGATGTGCAGGTGAATGAACACGTGATGGTGTGGCTGATCTGGTTAGGTCCTGTGATGGTGTTGCTAGTGTAGATATGTGGGTAGAGTTGGCACTGAGGTTTGTTGCATGGATTGGTTCCTGAGTTAGTTACTGTGGTGCGGTGTATAGTTGTTGGTGAGAATTTGCTTCAGGTTGGCGGGCTGTCTGTGGATGAGGACTGGCCTACTTCCCAAGGTCTGTCAGAGTGAGGGATCATTGTCCAGGATGGGTTGTAGATCACTGATGATGTATTGGAGAGATTTTAGCTGAGGACTGTAGGTGATGACCAGTGGTATTATGTTGGTTTCTTTGTTGGGCTTGTCTTGTAGTTGAAGGCTTCTGGGTACATATCTGGCTCTGTTAATCTGTTTTTTCACTTCTTTGCGCGGGTACTGTAGTTTCAAGAATGCATGGTGAAGCTCTTGTAGGTGTTTGTCTCTGTCTGAGGGGTTGGAGCAAATGCAGCTGTACCTTAGTGCTTGGCTGTAGACAATGGATCGTGTGGTGTGTCCAGGATGGAAGCTGGAGGCATGAAGGTAGGCATAGCAGTCAGTAGGTTTTCAGTATATGATGGTGTTTGTGACCATCACTTATTTGCACCGTAGTGTTCAGGAAGTGGATCTCTTGTGTAGACTGGTCCAGGCTGAGGTTGATGGTGGAGTGGAAATTGTCCTGGAGTAGTTCATGTCTGGGTACTCTTCTGGCTCTGTCGCACTGTTTTTTCACTTCTCCGGGTGGGTATTTCAGTTTTAAGAATGCTCTATATAGATCCTGTAGGAGTTTGTGTCTGTCTGTGGGATTGGAGCAAATCCGGTTGTATCTTAGGGCCTGGCTGTAAACAATAGATTGAGAAATGTGTCTTGGATGGAAGCTGGAGGCATGAAGGTAAGTGTAGCAGTCAGTAGTTTTCCAGTATAAGGTGGTGGAAATGTGTCCCTTATGTAATTGTACTCTAGTGTCAAGGAAGTAGATCTCTCATGTGGACTGATCCAGGCTGAGGTTGATGGTGGGATGGAAATTGTTGAAATCCTTGTGAAATTCTTCGAGGATCTCTTTCCCGTGGGTCCATATGATGAAAATGTCGTCAATGTAGAGTAAGGTACCAGAGGGCGAGAGCTGAGGAAATTTTGTTTAAAGTCAGCCATAAAGACGTTGGCATATTTGCATCTTCTCTCTCAGCATCATGTAACATGAAAACTCTAATTGACTATTTCCCCCCTTTTTCCCTTCCTTCTCCTCCCCGTCCCCTTTCTATTTTGGAACTGGATCTTTAATAACTCCATTCACCTGAAGAAGCGGGTTATGCCCACAAAAGCTCATGATACCATCATGTTTTGTTATTCTTTAAGATGCTGCTAGACTATTTGTTGTTTTTCAAGTTTTTAAAATATTGTTGCTTTTTTATATTGACAAAATATGATTTGTCCCCTGGTTTTCTTGTCTCTTGAGTTTCTCTTGTCCCTATTGCTCATTTTCACAGGAGAAATATGAAGAAACGGTACATGGAACTCTACGATCTTAACAGAGATTTACTTAATGAATATAAAATTCGTTGCACTAATCACACCGAGCTGTTAAATAATCTTAAAGCTGTAAATCAAGCTATCCAGAGAGCGGGGCGGCTGCGTGGTAAGTCCAGGGCAGGGTTCTACTTTGGGGGTTCCATTTTTGGCCCAAAAGGGATTGGTGGAGAACTGCACATCTAAGAGCAAATGCAGGATTATTTGCTTGTCTTGAAGGCCAGATAAATTTTGTTGTCTGGTCCAGGATTTATTAGTGGGACTCTCACTTCAGTTTTCAGCTACAAAGGAATATGAAACCTCTCATAGTTTAAACTGCAGTGTTGCTCTCACTTTTAAAAGATAAGTACAAATTATCTCTAGGGCTGTAAGACGTATACCCTAATCTCAAGGATCCCAGGAAATGCCTCTTCAAATGTAGGTAGACTTTGGGCCAAATCCTGCAAATGCACTGCCTGGTCAGAGCACTGTTGGTGCATTGGGGTCCGCCTGTGCAGAGCAGCTTGAAAATTAGGAACTTTTTGTATTGCCCAAAACGGGATGAAACTTGAATCGTCGAAGCAGGGCTAAGTATAGAAAACATGTGGGAGTTAAAGCATAAATAACGTCTGACCATCAGTCCAAATTCTCTTTCTAACTCCTACTGCTCGTTTTTTGAGCTTTGCCCCGCCCCCAGTAAGTCATCAGCTCTGTCACTATTGAGACATACAAACTCAAATTGGATACATATGTTCTGAAAGCATGGAGGTAGATGAGAAATTGCTGGGCTGAGGACAGAAATTCAATGTCAAATCTAATTTGGGGGGGAAGGGAGGGTTGTGTGGGGGGTTGTGTTTTAGTTTTTGGCAGGAAGAAGCACCCTTGCTATTTCTGTTACATTAATTACTTACTAATTAATTGATTGTGAGTTGCTGGGCATCCTAGATTCTCAGGAAAGTCAGGAAGTTATGGATGCTCAGCATAACTTGGGATCCGGCCCCAAATTTGACTTTGGAATAACATTGGGGAAACAGTTCAAAATGGTTAACAGCATTTTGAGTAGTGCAAGACTTACTGCTTTTATTTAAATTAGTTTTACAGTCTCTCTCTCTCTCCCTATTTTTCCCCCCCCGTGGGACAACAGAGTGAGGTCATCACGTCACTTTGCATCCCACAGCACCTCCCTCCTCCCCTTTTCCTCTCAGAGAGGCCCCCCAGGCAGCCAGGGGGAAGAGCATGCAGGGCCTGCGAAGCCCTGGAGAGGCCCCTCTGCCAACGGCCAGGGGAAGAGCTGGGCGCAAACTCGCTCTGGCCCCCCCACCCTGGCGGCTGGGAGGAGGAAAGAACCAGGGCTGGATAGCGGTGGTGGTGGGGAAGGGGCTGCAGTGGGAGGGCAAGAGCAGGGGTGGGGGGAAGGAGGGGCAAGAGCTGGAGCGACCTTTGGGCTGGAGCAGCCTCAGGGCTCGGGTTAAGGGGGAAGAGCTGGGTCAGTGGCTGGGTAGGAAAGGGGCCGGGGGGCCTCGGGGTAGGCGGGGAAGAGCCAGGGCCAGTGGGTGGGTGGGAAAGGGGTCGGGGGGGAGGGGGGCAAGAGCTGGGGGAGCCTCGGGGCAGGGGGGAAGAGCCAGGGGCGGGGGCTAGGACCCTCCCTGGCCGTGGGGTCAGGGGGAAGGGAGAGCATCAGCCCAGCCCAAGCCCTGCCAGCTGGAGCAGCAGCCTGAGTCTGGCCGAACCCCTGCTAGCTGGGGGAAGAGGGGGAGCTGGGACTGGACTGGCCTGGCCTCAGGGAGGTCAGGCAGACAGAGGGAGAGAGCCAGGGCAGGCCAGAGCTGCCATGCCTCGGCCTGGCCCTTCCCGAGGGGCAGTTGGGGCTGCCAACCCCCAGAGGGGTGTTGGAGAGTGTAGCAAGCAGGGGGCACTGCCCCCTAGTGACTTTAAAAGCTAAATTTGAATTAATCATTTCCGGCTCAGAAATTTGAAGGAATCTGACAATTGTAAAGTTTACCTACATTACTAGCAACACCTTAAATCAGGGGTGGGGAACCTTTTTTGGATTGGGGCTGCTGACCCACAGAAAAATAAGTGGGGTGGGAGGCATCTGGCCCCTGAGCCGTAGGTTCCCCCCTTGGTGTGAAATTAAGAAAAATGGAAAATATTTCTACTGTTTGGTTTTATTAAAAAACCCAAACAACAGTTTGTTTATTTATTTATTTTCCAAAGTCTAAATTCTGAGAGAACCACTCTAACCTGCCAATGTCTATTTAATGGCCCATTTGTTAACTTAAATACGTTAGTACTGATTCTGTTTGTTTTTTTTCCAGTTGGGAAACCCAAGATGCAGGTGATCGCTGCGTGCCGGGATGCCATTAGAAACAACAATCTAAATATGCTGTTCAGGGTAATGCGAGTGGGGACTGCATCCTTGTAAGAGGGGAATAATGATGGCCTGGAGATGGTACTTCCTTACAACAGATCACGCTAGACACATGAACAGATGTCATAGGAACAGGTGCTCTGTAGTACTTTCTATCTGACCGGTCCCCAAGTAAGCCGTTGGGAGATGAAGGCAGGGTACTCGATGTGTAGTAACGTATAAGGGACCGGTATTGACAAGCAATTAAATTATCCCGTTGCCTGTTTTAGAATGAAGTAATTGGAAATATAGTCAGCTTTTTTTAAAGTAGCCATCAGATGGAATTTGCTACTCTGAAGGCTAAAGGATAGGAAAATCCATAGAGACAGGCTTAAAGTTTTAAAGTGCAGATGTGGTATTTATGTAAGTCATTCAAGGCAATTGTATTGCCCTGGAATAGTTATTTTTCTTACTGTAAATTATTATGGAATTTAATATATTTTGCATTTATGGTATCAGCTTTTCCATTAAAAAAATAGGACTGTCGGACTTTCCCCGTGTGTGTTCAATTGGAAAAATGCATAATTATGTTTATTTATTATATATTAATGAAACACATTTCAGGTTTTGGCTCCATAGTTGTCAGGCATTTTGATCACAGCATATACCAAATGAGAGGTATTATATTAACACACTACTCTTTGAGGGTACCTTAACACTTAAAGATAAGAAGGTAAATAAAAAGAAATAATGAGTAGTTGGATTCTTTTTAAGAGGCTCCGTCAACTTGTTAATTTGATTGTAGTGCATAATTCGGATGGACTGCCGTTGACTTTGCTTGAATATGAATAATTTTATTAGGTGCCCCATATTCAGCATGAAGACATATGGTCACCTAAGTAGGGGGCTGGATTAGAGGGTAAATTTTTATGCCACAGCTGATTCCTCTTAGGAGCTAAAAATAATTTTTAACTGAGGTAGCCTGACCTGGAGTGTATCTTCAGCATCTTTTTTCCTCATGCTACAAGCAACTTCCACATGTAACCATCAATACCTGCATACAACAGGGAAGGGAAGGGGAGGTGTCCTCATTCCTCTAGGGCTAGATGCACACATGGGAAGGAATTCTTGGACAACTTCTCTGTAGCTAACAGGCTTCTTCTGCAAGCTCTGAAATAGAGCCAGTGGTGTATCATCCGCCAGAGAGACTAGAGAGCATTGAACTGGCTATAAACAGAATTATTTCTTGAAATCTTTTAATCTTGAGAATGGCACTTGCCATTGATTCATTCCCTCAATAAGGAGAACCATGCTGGTGCAAACATCTGCCATTTCAAATGGGCTGCAATAGCTTATTGAATTTGTGTAAGAATTACAGGTTGCACCTCTAAAATCCAGGATTCTCTGGTTCGGCAACATCCATGGTCCAGTATCACAACTGATGTTCCAGGATCAGAGCGTCCCGGCATGCTGCAGAGGGGTGGGGGCCTGGGACCTGGCACGCGGCTTAGTTGGGTTGCGAGAGCGGGTGCAGCAGGGGGCCAGAAATGATCTCTCCTGATCCGGAAGTATCCCTCATCTGGGCACAGTCAGGATCAGGATGTGCCGGATCAGGAGGCCCAACCTGTAGATTGTCAATTTAACTCTGCTTCTAATTAAGAGCCACCTGTTCCATTCTGGGTGAGTGATTACTTTATTATGGCACAATCTGTAGGATTAATAAGACTTGGGATCCCTGCCACTTCCTGTAGTTGTAGGAAAAGATTCCCATAGCTCTAAGCTCTTTTCCTTGCTGATTCCTCAGACTTGCTTACTTTTATGGTGAGTGCAGTTTGTTCAACAGCTAGACAGTGGCTTTGATTGGAAGGCAGACCACGTTGTTGTAGCTTGACATGGTGATTATCAAAGCTACATACCATACCCCTTTACTCCATCATGTCTCCATTTTGTGCCTGCAGGCAAGCTGTATTCCTGTAGCAAGTCAGTTCCTCTATACTAATAGTCCAGCTCTGTAATCAGCAAACTCACCCTGAAGTCAGGAGATTTGATACTTGGCTCTCTTACTGCAAGAACTTGTTTTAAACTGATCTTCCCTACCATCTCATATCCTAAAAGATTAGCCAAGCTACGCAGCACTGAAATAAAGCAACTCAGGTGCAGTACAGCAGTAGGCAAAGAGGTCAAGGCAAGAAGAGCAGAGAAGTCAGTGGAACCTGCAGCTGGAATTTGATTAGGCAAAAACAGGGCCATAGTTGTACCATTTAATACCCTTGATCTTGGGGAACAACTGTGTTTGGTGATCTGATCTCCCTTTAGGCACAGTGACCCCCAGCAATTCACAATTCTGCATGCATATGAGAGAGCCTGTTAATCTGTACTGTGGCTTTGTAACTGCACAGGGGACTAACACTTTTCCACACCCCAACCTACATTCTACTCCCTATGAGAGAGGAAGTTTGCATCAGTAACTCTTGTGAGAAACCTTGTAAGACTGTCCTTAGAGTGCATCTGATTTCCCTACACTCCCTCAGAAACCTGATGATAAATTGCACTGGAACCAGGGCCCTCGTGACAGGAACATCTATGCACCAGTGATTTTCAGTGTCTTCATTTAAGCTTCAGCTGGGGGCAAGGAGGAGGGGAAGTGGGAAGCAATTAGAACTGACAATTGACAAAAGGCCATTCCGTTCCAGGCCTGACTTCTCCAAGTCCCAGGATAGCGGTCTTATCTTACTCCTAGTTTCGATCAGGAAGAGATGTAAAATCAGACAGCTGCTATGATGTATGAAAGTGGATTTGGTTTTTTTAATTGCTCATGTAGGTGACTACCATGCTCCATAATGAAGTGACCCTTTGGTTGTCAGCCACTTGACAAAACTGCTTCCATCTAATTACAAATGAAATGTCTGCATTGCCAGTTCTTGAATTACAAGGAGGCTGCTTGTATCTAGTGTTGAATCACGAGACAGAGAGAATCATTTAATCCAATCCCTTAGCATTCATGGCAGGACTAAGTATTATTCTAGACCATTCCCGATAGGTGTTTGTCTAACCTGCTCATAACAATTGCCAATGATGGAGATTCCACAACCTCCCTAGGCGTACCTAGAATTTGGAGGGTGTGCTGATTTGATTGGATGCAGAGAGAGCGCGTGGCTCTCACAATGTGGTCCGCAATCAGCATCCATGTCACTTCATTTGCCCTTGCTTTACGTGCATGTTATTTTTGTTAATACTTGTAAAAAAACCCCTTGTGGCTATGTCTTCACTGCAGCGTTCTAGCACAAGAAGTCTGTAGCACTAGTTTTTTGGCGCAAAGACTTCTTACGCAAGACCATGTGCACACATCAAAGCACCTCACTTTTGCAAGGCTCTTTTGTGCAAGAGAGCATCCGCACTACTGGATGCTCTTGCACAAGAAAGTTCTGATGGCCAGTCACAGAATGGCCATCAGAGCATCTGTACTTTCCTCCATATGCAAGAAACCCCTCTGGAGCATCCACACTTGCCTTCTTGTACAATAGCTGTAGTGCTAAAAGCATTTATGCCTCAGAAAAGGAGGTTTACCTAGGGCAGAAAAAGCCCTCTGTTCTGCCATTTAACTGCCCATTTAATAGCGCTAGAGCTCATTTGAGGTGTGGACGCTCCCCAGGTTTTTGCACAAAAACAGCTGGTATTGCGCAAAAACCTTGTAGAGTAGACGTAGCCTACGTAGATGGAAACCAGCAAAATCTGGCGACCCTTTGCATAGGCAACAGTAAATAACATATTTCATGGGCCACACACGGAACCCCAGTAGGCCACAGGTTGCCAATGACTGCTATAGGGAGATTTGCTAATATTTAAACATTAGCTATAGTGATTTCAACCACCGTTTTCTACAGACAATTTTCTATGTGCCTATTTCCTGTAGTTCAAGTAATCTGGGGGCATGTGTTTCCTGCCCACGGCTTATCTTACAGAGAATGGGGGAGCCATTGATTTTTAGCTCCCTCAGTGCCAGGTGTGAGTTGTTTCTAACATTATTTTATACCACATATCAGAGAGATTTTTGGAGAACAGATTATTTTATTTTGTACAGCCCATAGAGGCTAATTTCCCTCCATATGGGGAATATTTGCCCAAGGGCCAAGAAAGAGGAAGAAGCCCTTAACTGTAATTTTCACCAGTACCTAGGTTATTGGAATCCCTGATTATATCCTCCCCTTCCCACCAAAACACTCCAGGTTTGTTCTTTGATCAGGTCAAGTACATTGAGGCTCAAGCCTCCCCCTCAACTATCCCCTTCGCCATCTAGATATGCAAAGCTTCACATTTTTCATTTTTAAAAAAAAGCCCACGTCTTAGATACTTTCACAAGCTTTTCTCTTTTACCCACCAGCTCCCTGGCCAATACGAAAATTTATACGGCAGCACCCTTTGTTCTCTCTGCAATGAGAAATAGTAAATGCAGCAAGCCCCAGCAGACATGTGGCTTGGATCTCAGGAAGCCCGTGTTTGGAACAAAGTCTGGTTCTTTCCTGATGACGGCTTCAGAGTACAAATCCATGCAGTTCTGGTAGCAGTAGTGATTTGGGTTTACACAAAGTCTTGATTTGCACCATGGCAAGATGTAAATTCACTGCTGGGTTGGAAGGCTACGTAAAGCAGTTGGTTAAGAATGGAGTGTGATGGAGCCATGCTAAGCCTCCCTCTGGAGGAGCGGCACCAGAATGTATAAGAGTTAACAGGGGACAGTAGAATGGTGCTTCCGTTTGTTACTACAAGGAATCATTTGGGGAAAAAAAAGTCACTTGGACTTCAGCACCTCTATAACAGTTACTGGTGAAATTAGCTCTCAGCCTAAATCTCACACAGGCTCATTACATGGCCCCATCCAATCCCTGCATTACAAGTGATCCAACTAAGAAACCAGCTCAGGAGACCATTCCAAACCCATCACTGTATTAGATAGCCATGCCCAGTGCCATCACTCATAGTAGACGAAAGAGAAGTCCCAGAATCCAGCTCTACTCTGATGATTTTTGACATGTTCCAAGCTACGGTGGTTTATATACTTTACAAATTTCAAAGTCTCTGTGTCTCTGTAAACCAAAGCCAAGCAGTTGTTCTCTGGAATCACTGTCAGCAGCTGAAACAGACAAGGCAGATCTTGTTTTTGGAGGGGAAAACAGGAGTTATTTTCACAAAAAATAATGTCAAGATTTTATTTCTATTGGGACCAGCATTAAAATAAGGTAGGCAGATGACTGGAGAAGACCATGAGGACATGGAGGCTGAATATTGCCACCAATGGTACAAGTCTAAGAACAGACAACATAGCCCACTGCATATTAAGACCCATTAATTAAGGTTTTTTATTCAACAACTGTCACTTGTCTCATGGAAGAGGAACCTAGCACTGACCCAGTGTCTCACGGGTTATTATGGAAGCACCTGGGCTTCAAACAGGAGAGGTGCTGTACAAGTCCAAGAGAAGGTCTAAGCTCTTCAGCGCAGGTCTAAGGCCAGCACCCTCAGAAGAGATCTGTAGGTTTTTAGACATCCACTTTTAGGGCTGAATCCTCAGCTGTGCACAGTCACAAGCTACTGCCAAGACAGGGAGCATTTTCTTGCCTCCCCCCCCCCCGTGCTGGAACTGCTGCTAGGATCTTCCCATCGTCAACGTCAGCGCTGCTCTAGCTCTATGCAAATTGTAATAGCCCCTAAGAACTAGGGATAAAAAAATCCCATTTTACCAGCTGCCTGCTTAAAATGGGGGCGGAGGGGGCTTGGACTGCTCCGGCCAGGCTGAGGGTCCGCAGTGGACAGGGGCTGATCTGGTCAGGTTGGGGGCAGACCCTACCCAAGGTGGGCTCCAGCCAGGCTGGGGTGCCTCCTGCCCATGGTGTGATGGGCTGCTCCAACCAGGCCAGGCCTACTGTGCTACAGGCAGGCGGGGAGCTGCTCCAGCCCAGCTGGGCCATTGGTTAACCTTTGACATCCCTACTACTACTGGCAGGGGCTTAAGAGTTA
Organism: Pelodiscus sinensis; assembly: GCF_052426305.1. Lineage (NCBI taxonomy): Eukaryota > Metazoa > Chordata > Testudines > Trionychidae > Pelodiscus > Pelodiscus sinensis. The sequence continues at coordinate 6,039,587 of NC_143063.1, read as the reverse complement.
ACACACCATGCTATTTACCTCTTCATCTTCACCCTTTGCAATGTAGGATGTAAAGCCGCCATATTCTGCGTCCCAATCTGAAAAGATGAAACCGAAGAGAGAGACCGAGAAAGCTCAGCACTCACATGTATTCCCGCTCACTCATCTAGACCAGTAGCAACTCTCCCCTGCGCTCCAAAATTCTTAGGTACCACACTAACTCTAGTTACCCATGGTGAGGTATTGTCATTCAAGGCTATCGTCTTGAACAAGTACCTCTCACTGCCCCGTCCCCACCTACGCAGGGCATTACTGCCAAGCTGGGAAGAGGCCAGACAGCTCACAGTCATGAAGAGAGCCAAAGGTTTTAGTTGTAAGTATGGGAACCTGAGTAGGATAGGCCTGGTGGTCCCAACAGTATGTTCATGTTGGTTCTGGCCTTTGCCTTCTTCCAGTGCTGCTGGCAACTGGCCAAGATGCAAAAATATTTCTGGCCATTTAGGCTTAAGTTTTCAGAAGTGATGAGCTACTGCCTGACGCCCTCTCCCACAACCATTGTTTTGGAAGACGCAGGCTTCAATAGTGTGTCTTTAAACAAAAAAAGGGACAAATGAATCCAGTGACAGTGTTACATGAAATGTCACTGAGAGAACAGCCCCTCCACTCTCCTGTGAGTGACCTCATCCCCCAGCCACATGCTCAGACTGAGGATTCCCAGAAGAAACTCCCCCTAATAAGCTGGATGAGTCACACTGCATGCTGTTTTCCTAGGGAGGCAGAGCATCCATGGGAAGTAATCCAACACTACTATGTGACAATACAGAGCCAGCCAGTGTGGGACTGGCCTGCACTGGCAATCTGCAAATGTCATCAGGTGACACCACTTAGAGCTGGGACAGAAGCAGGAAAGAGCCTTCTATTTAGAGAACAGCAGGAAACAATTTGGTGGCTTTACAATTGCTCAGCAGATTCTTAACACAAGTCCGTTTTCTTTCCCGTTGGCAGCATGGAAAGGGGAGACTTGGTTTCCGCCCCCGCCACATACCTTCACAACCACAGAAGAACAGCAGGTCCAGGGCAAAGTCCGTCATTTGGGTATCATGGACTAGAGTGTAGTGACCATTTGTCCAGTGCCTTAACTCTCCCATGCACAGGGGGACACTTGAACCTAGGGGAGAAAAACAAGACTTTGACCAGCCATCAGACTATTTAGGAATAGGGTGCTGCCCTAAACTTCCCCCCTGCACTGGTGTGCTCAGTTGTCCAAGTGATTTACAAATTAAATTGGAGAAAGTGCTTTGGGATCCCTCAGGATGAGGAGACCCCTTCCTAGTCTCAGATTCCAGCAGTCCCACTGGGGGGAAGAATAAAAGACCATGGGGTAGGAGAGGAAGAGAAGAAACAGAATTCCTGCCCACCAGGAATTTAGCTATTTAGGATTCAACAGGGTCTTCCACAGAAAGAAAATAGGAAAATGTGGCTGTAAAAGCACATTACATTTAGCAAAGGGTTCAGGAACAGATGTGGTTTCTGAATCTAGTTCACTCTAAACAGTGACTAGATTTCACCTTTATGTCACTTTAACATTTTTAATAAATGTATAACCTGCAAAAAGTCATCAGCTCAGGCCCAATGCTTTCAGAAGCAGCTTTTGATTTTGGATGCCCAACTTCAGACACCTTGAGCCTGATTTATATAGGCACTGAGAACCAGCACTCCAAATGAAGTCAATGAGAGCTGGGTGTGCTTAGTACCCCTGGAAATCAGGCTCAAGTTAAACAGGCAAAATCAGAGGCCACTCTCAAACTGACTATCGCTTAGGAGTGAAATCTTGGCCTCAAGGAAGGCAATGGGAGTTTTTACCATTGACATCAGTGGAGACAAGGTTCTCTCTATTTCTAACTCTAGCTCTGCTGACTTTACTTACTGTTCTTTCTATCACCTTCAATCTGGGGGCCATTTGCAGGCTGATCTACTTGGTCAACCCCACCATTGGCCTCCTGACTGGTTTCTCCTTGCTTGGGTTTGTGACCAGCAGAATCTGTGGCCTTTCCTTCTTCTGTCTCATCCTCAGAGGAAGCCAGGAAATGCAGCTTCAGGCCTGTGAAGTTGGAGAGCAGCAAGAACAAGGCCTCAGAGCGGAAAAACTCCAGGCACTTCCTCAGTATGTCTGGAAGGCTCCCCTCCTCAGCTTTGTGGTAATATCTGAAAGAGTGGGGATATAGTGAGCAGATATCTGGAAAGGATCCAGTATTCAGACTAAGGAGAATACCTGCTAGGGATCTTCCTGGAAGAGCCCGGCTGACTTAGTTAACCAACAGGAGTCAACAGCACAGACATAGCTACCTTTTATTGGGGGGGCCTTGGCTGCTCCATCTGATGTCTTCTTTTTGCAAAGCTTCACATACAAGCTGCAACTTCTCTCCCTAGGAACCAAACACATTGCAGATCCCTTTAACACTCCTCTTCACCACAAGCTTTCCTGGTGCACTAGATGTTATTCTGCGAGGCCCCCGGCTTCAGTTCTCTGGACTGCTTTTTGTCCCTCACAGACCAGCAGGGGCTAGATCATGTCGGGCAACCAAGAATAGTGAGTGGGCTGCATGAGTGGCCCCCCTCCTCAGTGGGCCACAAGACCAGCGGTGGGCAATCTGCAGCCCACTGGGGTTCCACCTGGAGCCTGCATGCCCCCTTTTTGTCCTCTTCCCCCACGTGCCTCGTGTGCTTGAGCTCCAGACTTCCTACTTCTCTCTCCCAGCGCTTTGAGCCCCACGAATTGTCTGCCCCCACTCGCAGCTGATATGTGATATTCAAGCTCTGGGAGAGAGGGGGAGGAACAGGGAGGGAGCATGAATCAGTGGATTTGTGGCACTGTGAAAGTTCTAGGAGGGAGGAAGATGAAGGGCTGGGTTCCAGTGCCCCAGTGGTGTATAGAGGGAGGCAGACAGAGGGTCCGCTGGCCAGAGGTTGCCCACCACAGTGAGCTGTGACGGTGATCGTTTGTGATCCTCCACTGCCCTGCAGCTTGTGTTTTATTAAATACATCTGTGGGCACAAAATGCTACTACAGGTTGAACTTCTCTAGTCCAGTACTCTCTGGTCCAAGAACAGCCATAGTCTGGCATGATCTTAGTTAGTCGGACGTCCACTTATCGTGGTGTGGCTGTTTCCCACGGTCCCATAACGTTTGTTTAGAGCCACCAGTCCTGGCTCAGTGTTCTGTGCTGTTATTAAGCTCTAATTTACCCCCACATTTCTTCTAAGAGCTCAGTAAGCAGTGGAAGTGTTGGTAACACTGCTAGACAACACTGACCTTCCATGCTCCTGCAAATTCTCTGGTTCGTCACTGGTCAGATCCCGAGGGGCCAGACTACAGAGATTAGCATTCTCTGCTCTCATGCAGGTATGCATGACTGCACAAAGAACCAGGCAGGGTCAATCAGACCCAGGACCCAAAATCTCCGTAGGGATGTCTAGTCACCGAGCATAACTTCTATTGGCTATGTATTTCACAAGTGGCATAGCAACCCTCTCCCACTCTCCCCTGGGGCCTAACCAATGCTTCTTGACCAGGAGGTTGGTCTGTATGACACAAGAACTCAGGATGGGGATACCACCAAAAACAGGACATGGGGAAGGTAGAGCAGGGAAGAGAGACGGTAACGCAGGGACCTTAGAGCAGTGCTTGTGGTTTCGTCCAGCTGTCACTGTGCAGCTGAAGGGCTACAATCTGTAACTTCGAGAAAAATCTGCCAGAGTGTGTGTGTGTGTGTGCGGGGAGGGTGGGTATGTGTGTGTGCAAGCAACATTTCTTCCATCCCTGCCTGAAGCCACCAAGAGAAGAGAAAGACAGACCAGCTGGCATTTTGCTTCTCAGCTGCACAAATGGCCAACTGCATTTACCATCAGTTTGTGTTCCACACAACGCCTGCCAACACTACAACCTGGGGAACAAAACCCCACGTAGCACATCATCCTGGGCCCACCTTAAGGAAGTTCTTCAGGAGAATCTCTGATCGCTCCTCAAATTCCTCCTGGATCTGGGCTTGGGAATCCATGTCCAAGTAAACCGGGTTGATCCATTCATATAAGATTTCATGCTGAAATAGAAACATCTTGGTTTGAATGCTGGATTTGAGATTATGGAGTTAATGGAACCTCTTACCACAATGGCCTCAGGCTGGTCATCCCCTCACCCTTAGTGCCCTCAAATTTGCTGCACTCTCAGCAGCACTTTTGCAATGGGCACAGAATTCCTTACACAAAGCTCTCAACAGCCCTATCCCCACCTCCCAAACAGAAGTCTCCAGCCCTCCTCCCAAACCAATCCTTACTAATAGAACCTTGCGCTTTTCATGCCTGATCTCAAAGCCAATGAATGGATGGGAGAGAGGAGGAAGTTAACAAGGTTCAGTTGAAAAGCACCCAAGAAATTCTGCACTTTTTACAACAGTGGTCTCCAACCTTTTTACACCCAAGATGACTTTTTAAATCTCAGAACACATGAAGATCTACCGCACCGCCCCGCCCCTTCCTTGAAGCCCCGCCCTCTCTATTCTCCTCCTGTCCATCACTTGCTATCCCCAGCCCTTACTTACACGCTCTGATAAACAGTTTATTTTTAAATTATGCGACCGCCCCACGCGCGCCTCCCCTGGGGCTGACTCACCCCTCCTGTGCGGTGCGGGGAGCTGATGCTCCCTCCCGCAGTACACCCAGCAGAGCAGCTAGCGCACTTCCGGAATCGCCGGAAGTGGCATAAAGCTGCAGGATTTCTGTCCATCCCTGGGAAGCCAACACTACCTCCATTTTCACTTGAGGTAGGTAGTGGGGCTTCTCGGGGGTGGGAGGGTAATGGGGGTGGGGAGGACAGGACGCCTCGCGATCGACCTGTTGGTGACCACTGGTTTACAGCAAGGGGGAGGTGTAAAATTCAAGGAGCCCATTGCCTCAGTTGTGTGCCCTCAAGTGCAGGTGTCCCACAGAAATGGAGGAGGCTGGATGGGTCTGAGTAGATTTACGATTTTTCCTTACATCAAATGGGATATGTGGACTCCGGGGCAAAAGGGATTCAATGTAGCGCGGAGGCCTTGCCACTGATGGGCCATGAAACCAGCCACTGATGGACAAGCGGCACTTCCCTTCAGTCAGAACTTCAGACACCTGGAATGAAAAGGAGAGAAACATGTTATTTGGTACTAATCATATGTGTGTATTATGGCAATTACCAATGGCCCCAACTGAGCTCAAAGCTTCATTGTGCTAGGTGCTGTATGTGCACCTAGGAAGAGAGAGTCTATGACCCCAAAAAGATTTTACAGTCTAGACATTAAAAGGTCTGCAGACAGGAAGGATTATTGTCTGCCATTAATCTTACTTCATTTTCCCAGCATAAGTCTCTTGTAACAGGGCTCTGAATTGAAACCAGCTTTCCTGTGACCTAGTCCTGAGCCTTAAACCACTGAACTATTTATTAGAACCATTTATTTGCCTTGAGGCAAAGCAGGAACCAACAGAAGTCTGGGATACATTTTTTGCTACTTAGTTTGCTGGATTACTATTTGCCTTGATCTGCAAACAACTCAACTTTGACGTGGCTATCCACGAGAGAGAAAAGGATGGTAAGGACAGACTCTATGGGAAGTAGTCGCAGTCCATGAGCAACACCCACATAGTCATTTACATATGTTGGTTTGTACCTTTAAAAATACACTGTAGAACCATCTCTCATCAGTTTGCAGTTGTTCCACTTGCTAAGGGTGAAGTTCACCTTTGTGCATAAGACCCAGGTGTTTAATAGACTTTATGCTGGCTCCCTACACTGGGGTGACCTCCAGACGGGTCAAAGAAAATTAGGGAGTTCTGATTTGTGATCAGACAACTGATTAGTGCAAAAATTGACAAGTGCTAGTCAACTCAGTGTGGCGAAGGACGAAATTAACAAAAAGTGTTAATTCCACATTTCACAACATATAGGGCCTAGGCTTTGAGTAATTTGGGGTGGCAGCAACAACTCTCAGAATCATTCGATAGAAAACAAAGATGCCACCAATATGCTAAGCATGCTCAGTCAGTGGTGGGTCACTTCTGTGTTCTGAGGCACTCTTGCATGCAAACTCACTTCCAGACTATGCAAAAGGGAAACCTAGCCCAAGACTCAGAGATAAGTTTGGAAGTCACTGCAAAATGCTCGTTGCTGGATGTCTGAGAAAAGATTTTTGCTTGGTTCTGCTGTGAACTCTACTACCCTCACTTGGTCATCCACTGACAACACAAAAGCACTTAGATCATCAATGAAAGGGTCAAACCAAGAGATCCAATGACTGTAAGTACTCTAGGGATACATCGGGGTAGGGAATGTATGGCCTATGGGCCAGATCCAGCCCCCAGCTTCCTTTGATCTGGCATCAGCTTACCCCACTATGAGAGGAAGCCCCAAGCCTCAGTGCTCACCCCCCGCTATGGGGCTGTAGTGCAAACACCAACTCACCTCACTCTTGGGAGAAGCCCTGAGCTTTGGCCAACCTCCCCTCCTCCCGGGGGCTAGAACACATGTGGCACTCCAGTGCCCTGAGTTGTGAGGTGAGTTTCCCTTCTCCCCAATCGACCCCCAGCCGGGAGCCAGGCCAGGAAGGTTTTTTTCTTGCTTCTCACTTGTGTGTGGCTCCCAACTGATTTTTTTGGTGAGTCAATGGCTCTTGACTGAAAAAAAGACTCCTCAGGAGACGCAGTAAACTCTCTGGGAGCCTTAAAAGCATTCCCAGTATAGTCAGCTGCTTTTAAGGACTGTATTAAACCTACAGCCATATAGCGGAGCACACATTTGGCCTACATTAACACATTCTCATTGCTATTTTCCCTTGCTGCTGCACGTCCCAGGTTTCGGTGAGATGTTTTTATTTAGCACTCATCTACAGAACATGACGATGACACTGGAGCCAGTAAGTTACTCTTAATTTGATCTGAGAACTTGTCCTGCTCTGCAGTTGTACAGCACCTAGCACAATGGGGCCCCCATTCCCCACAATACACATAGCGAATGCTTACGGCAATCGCACTTGAAGAAAGAAGAACAACTTCTTGCCTGGTGGAAAGAGACTGGAGACACTTCGAAGAAGGCCAGAGAATTCCACGAAGGGACTAATGACTTGACGACCTCCTGCGGCTGAAAGTGGCCTGAGCAAGAAGAGACCAACATGCTCTTTACAGTCAGACACGGACTCCCCGTCCATCCCACAAGCCTCTTTATGCAGAACCACTTGGGACTGGTAAGTCCCTTAGGCCACACAGAAGGGAGATCCACAGTAAGAAGCTGTCTCAAGAAGCCTATCCTGCTTGGATGTCAGTTGCTGGGCAGTCTGCTCTACAGATAGTACTGGGCACAAGTATGGCTGCTAACACCCCCACCCCTCATCTCTCTCTGCAGCTATCAGAGCAACCTTTGGTTTCTCAATCTCCTACTGTACACTTAACATCCTCCTCCATCTCCTTCATCCCGTACAAGGCTAGTCTCTTCTTGAGCACTCACCCAATAGCACAATCCCTAGCAACAGCTTCCTCCTGTGATGTATATCTTGGCATGAGACAACAGAGAACAAAGCTGCTTCTCCTCACCATACCCCTCTAGTCACTTAACAGGGGTTGCTATATAGAACCACACAAGCAAAGCATGAGTGTTCCAAATTCATCCCTATGATTGACATCCTCAGACATCCAGAGCCAAAGGACCAGGATCTTACCATCTGTGCTGTACAGGTCCAGAGTGCCCCCGTCGCTCTTCTCCCATGGTGGAACCAAGTACAGGATGAAAGCAATTCTCCGTCCCTCCAGCTCATCGTCGTGGCATAGCAGGGTGTCTGCAATCACAAGCTTTCACATGCTTGCCCTGGGTTTGCAGCGTTCATTCTTTTCAGTAGCCACTCCCCAATCCTGCACCTTCGAAAGCAAAATCCAGTCCCTTCCTAGGGGCTACATTTTCACCTGATCACAATCCCATCAGAGCCACACCCCATAGGTGTACATTCCTCTGGACTCAATGACAGTGGCATCAGCTGAAGCAGTCACGATCATCTTCCCTGCATGACTGCACTGTCTCTGGAAGCCCCGGGTGCACAAAATGCACTTGGAGTGAATTCCATGCTGGTGAGAAATGTTATCCTGACAATGCAGGTCACTAAACATCTCTGTCCACTCAGGTGGGATCAGCACGGACAGCATCAGTGCAAGCTTCCTCCTCTTCACCCCAACAATTTGACTAAATCCTATCCTCAAGAACCACTTTAGGGGGAGTCGGGTGTCTGTGACCCACTCAGTCCTGTGCCAGCAAGGGGGTTCACACGAGGAGATGAGCTATTAGTAATAAACATCAGGAAAACCTTAAGATCCAGAATTGTAAGTCATAGTCCTGCTGGGACCATAAAGCCATTGGATTGACCACAAACACTGCCTAGATTTCTTCAGAGGAGGACGGAAGGTCTGGAGTTCACTGGCCCAGTTTAAACTATTAACAACAAAAATACCCAGGTGTATCGTTACTTCCTTTTTTTGACCCTGACTTGCTTCCTGCCTGAATCTTTGTTTTGCTGGATGACAGCTTCCAGGAGCAGGACTTTGAAACTGGGGTCCCCTATGGCAGCTCTTCGCCCTCTCAGAGAAGCATCCTGCTCACTCACCTGTATACTCATACTTCGCACAGGACAAGTCAATGGTTGGTTCCAGCTCCACCTGGATAACTGCAGACACCCACTCCCGGAACTCTTCAAACAGAACTTTCCTGGGTAGACAAGCACGCAGCAAATGGGATGTGCAGCCGCTCAGACTAGGAAACCTAAAATGCTCAGGTGCTACAGCACCGAGTACATGGTCATGAACTATATTCAGCTTGGTGCAACTACTTGTAAATGCCACCATTTAATGCCATATAATTCCTACCAGCGGCCCCTGCTTTCATGGGCAACCCTACAGCAAGCATCCAGGAGTGCAGTTCCAATGCTGTTGAGAATCATTTATAGTAACAAAGCAGCATGGGTGGAATTAGCCATTAAGACAAGGGATGAAAGTTTTAAACTTCCATGTGTAATTATACATGACAATTTTACAGTGATTAAAAAAAAAGGGGGGGAGGGGTCTTGGGGAACCAGAAGGGGAGAGGATTGAATTACAAGCTATCAAGATGCAAACTCCAATGATCTTTAGAATTACACAAATGGGGGAAATCTATACATTCTTCCCCTCCCTCCCTCCCAAATAGTAGAGAGTGTCCTATACAGGTTGAATTAACTGGCAACATTGTTTGGAGATAAACGGGGTTTTAGTTAGGAGATGGTGTTAGCTTTAACCAAACACACAAAAAAGATGCATCAGGCAGGCTATGCATGGTGGATGGTTGCATTAACATGGCAGAATCTAACTGAAACGATCACATATGTAAAGTTGGTATGACACCTTTTACCCCATCTAAACGGATAGTGTGGGCCCTAGGCCTTTTGTAAGGTTCTGAGTACACAAATGACAGTTGACATATGGCAGGTTGGCAGGGAAAGGGCTTCATTAGCAAGTTAAACAATTACATTTTTTTACTTGTCCGCTGGGAGGTGGCAAGAGGAGAGCCTCTTGTGACAGATATGGCAATTCCCTGGAATAACTTCCTGAGATCTTAATGCGCACCCTCTGGCTATGCAAGAACTCAGCCTTTTGAAACTTTTCCCTTTGTCTCCTGACCACTTGCTATGTGAGGACAAGATCCAAGGCCCAGACTGTATTAAGAAAAGTATGAATAATATATAAGGGTTCTTGTTGTGATCGAACAGCTGCTATGAACAGGAAATCCCTTTGATGGGGTTTGAAGGACTAATCACCTGCCACATTCCTCAGAGTTGGGAGTAGGGATGTTAAATATCAGTTAACTGAATAGTTGAGTTAATTCTTATCGGTTAGTGGACTATTCTATAGTCCCCAGGGGAGAGGCCAGCAGCAGTACAGGGTGCCAAGCGGGAGCTAGTGTGCAAGGAGAGCCAGTTTAAAAACCAGCTCCTCTTGTGGACCAGCTGTTTGTTGCCCTGTGCTGTTGCCTCTGATAAAGAGGCAGCCGTGTGGGGTGTCAGCAGCGCTTGCCAGGGGGAAGAGGGGGTGTCTGAGCTCCCAGACCCGGCACAAACCGGAATTGAGCTGGGCTGCTGGCCAGCCTGCTAAAAAATGTACTAGTGGTGGAGGGAGGGAAATGCATGTAGTCTATAGCATTAACCTATAAGCTTTTGCTCTCTCATGAACTTATTGTGCTTTTGTCTGATTTTTTCTTCTGACATGTTTACTGGAAACATTATAAAAATTGTATCCAAATGGGTCACCAAAACTATTTTTGGTAAATAAAAACTTCTAATAATTATCTCTTTAAAAAAGAGTCCCAACTCACAAATATATCAGAAATATAATCATGAAACATTTAAGATTTTGAACACCCTGAACCAGAAATAATCATGAATTTTTTCACAAAATTATTTTCATTTTTTGGCCCTGTTCCTTTCAGACCTCTAGAAAAGGGTGCCTAATGATTTGCTGTGATTTCTAGGAACTACCTTACCTTAATGCTGAGATGTAAGGCTCTTTCCTCTTCCTCAGATCATCAGACTAAGGAGATGCATGGAAAATAAGAACAATTTATTAATTTGGACTCTGCTCTAAGTTACAGCTGCAGCGATAAATAAGGGCAGAACTTAAATAAGTCTATAAGTATCATCAGTGTAATTTACAGCTCTTGCAGGAACCGGAGTGCAGAATGGATGGCAGAGGGCCATTGCAGGCAAAAGGCGAATTAAGTAGCCCAAAAGTTACTAGGGCACAATGCCAGCTTCACCAATGCAAGTTAAAGGTCTCAGGGCACTGGTCCAACACTCAATATTAAAGCTGAGTCATTGACTTGCCAAGGAAATGTCTGCACTTGGGAGAGGAGTATCTGTATTCTACGGCTACCACACCTCAAAAGAGCCTCTACTTTCAGCATTGTACAGGATATACACATAGGGATTTCTCTTTCAGACGACAGAGATGGAGGGACAGCCAATTTTTAGCGTGCCAGAGGGTGGAGAAAGCAGAAGAGGATTACTAATCTTTCTACATGTGTAAGTTTTTCCTGCAGGATGAGAGAGTGATGCCATCATGTCACTCTGCATCCTGCAGTTCCTCCCTCCTCAGCCACCCAGCCTCCTCCCTCACTCCCATACTGGTGCTGAGGGTCCCAGCCTCTCTGATGCCGGAGAGGGCAGCAGCTAAGCGGCCTCCCTGGAGCTCCTGGGGACAGGGTGGCAGCCACGTGGCTTCCCCAGCCTCCCCGGAGCTCTGGGGTGGGAAGTCAGGGCTGCCTGCCCCCAGAGAGGAGGGTTGACGAGCGGAGCGAGCAGGGGACACTGCCCCCAGTGTCTATTATCTAGGTTTAAACCTGTGTTCTCCTAAGTTAGTCTGCACCTATTATTCTGCAAAAGTCATCATTAAATACTCTTTCATGCTCATATGGGTACAGGCAGACAAGCAACACAACACCTAAACACCTCCCAAGAAGAATGATCTTCCTTAATCATATTTACATACCTTCCTGGTGCCTCTCCCTTCCCCCCTGCCCCTGCCCTCCTTCTCCTTGGTGCCCACTCCCTCACCACCCTCTACCCCAGTTCTCCTCACTCCCCTCTGTGCCCTCACACGACTTGCTCCATCCCCTGCCTTCCTCAGGTCCATCGCGCCTTTAAATGCCTCTTCTCCCAGCACTCACTCCTCCTCTCCCTCCCTCTTGCCCCCACGGTCCCTCCCCTTTCCTCTCCCAGCATCACCCTGCCTCTCCCCTCCCTCCTTTTCCTCACTGTCTCCTCTTGGCCTGGCATTTCTCTTTCCTGCATCCTGCCCCTTGGTGCCTGCCCCTTTCTTTTCCTGGCGTACCCCCCCTTGCCTCAGCACAAGTCCCTTCCTCCATTCTCCTTAGTTCTCTCCCTGCCCCTTCCCTCAGCTTCTGCCTTCCAGTTTGTGGGGGTGGAGCCTGCTGACCAGCCCCAGAAGTCCCCGCAGCCCCAGATGCTCCCAGAGCCGGACCACTTGCCGGGACTGGAGCTGTGGCCGCCCACAGTGTTATTTTTAGTGCCGCAGTCCATTCCCCACAGGCAGCCCTGGCTCCGGCTGGAGTCCAGCGGCATCTGCGCGAGACCCAGCTGGAACATGGCTCGTGTGGCTGCCACTTGACTCCAACTGGAGCCAGGGCTGCCCACAGTGCTATTTTTAGTGCCGCAGTACAGTCTCTGTGGTCGGCCCTAGCTCCAGCTGGAGCCAAGTGGCAGCCCTACGAGGCACGTTCCATCTGGGGAAGTCTCACCAGAATACTCCTTGCATGACTGCTGCTTGACTCCAGCTGGAGCTGGGCCACCAACCATGATCTGGACTGCAGCACTAAAAATAGCTCCACAGGCGGCCCCTGCTCCTGTCATGGCACCTGCCGAGCCAAGCGCCCCTCACCCTGCAGCATCTCAGCCAGGCTCTGCACGGCTCCTGCCAGGCTCCAAGGCGGCCTGGAGGAGAAGGAGGTGGGGCTGCCGGACCAGGACTTTGCATAGCAGAGGCGGTCCTGTGGGGGGAGGGAGAGAGGAAAGGGCGGGCCACTGGAAACTGGCCCAGTAGCCCTACATGCCCTGCTGGGGGGAGGAGGCTGCTGCGCCAGTATTCCATCAAGTAGTGAAATGTCCAGCGGGGCTTTCTGGGACATTTCTCTACTTGATGGGGCACTGGGACAGATCATTTAAATTCAGGATAGTCCTGAAAAAAATGGGACATATGATCAGCATAAACATAGGTGTCAAGGAGTTTCACTCACAGCTTTGCCATTAACTTGAGATCCCCTACAAACCAGATAAAGTCATGGGTCAGAATTAGGCTTGAATAAATTCTTATAAAAATAGTTCCAACATGCATTTGCTTTACACTTTGTTAATTACATAGATTTACATTTTACATAGTCGTGCAAAATTATACATTTTAAGCATTTTCCCAGGGTTTATTCATTTAAGTTAGGCATCTAAAATAGCGCTTCTCAACAGTTAGTGACAGCTTTTGACAACATTAACCATGGCATGTCATCTTGCTTATTTCCACATTTCAACTTTATCAGCTATGATAGCCACACACACTGGTCCAGGTGTCATGAGGCTTATCCTAGATCTATGAAACATGAATGCATTTGTACAGCAGTGTCGCTGTAAGACAGGCATGTCCAAAGTCCGGCCCGCGGGCCAATTGCGGCCCGTGTTCCGGTTTAATACGGCCCCACAGGTAATTTGGCAATATCTATCTTTTATGGCCCCCAACGAATCCATATGTATTGAGATGAATACATTGTAAAATGTCAGTTGGTCTAAATCAGTTATAAATATATTTGGACACAACATGTATACTTGGTGTTATGTTCCTGTTCATATTTTTTGAACTTAAAAGTTGACAGACAACCTTTATTACCAATAATATGTAATGTACTTTACAATGTTCCTGACATATATTTCAGCTTCCTGGATTTTTTTTCATCTGGCCTTCAGATATGAAAGGCAGAGTGATTTAACACCTGTTTAGATTTGTCATCCATGTGACGAAATGAAAAGTATGCCGTTTGCAATAAACTTTGCATAAAATAGTTAATTTGCATTTAATTTGAATGGTTCAAAGAATGTCAGGCAAGATGGTCGGCCCTCACGCATGTTCACTTCATCAAATCTGGCCCTCTTTGAAAAAAGTTTGGACACCCCTGCTGTAAGGTCTCCTGTGTAGCTGCACTGTCCACATCAGCACTTTTGCTGGTGAAACTTAATGTTGGTCCGAAGTGTGTTTTTTGCACCCTCCGGAACGACAGAAGTTTCACTGACACAAGTGAGATGGAGCCAGTCTGAATTCACAAATAGCTGCAAGCACAGACCGGGGCTCGGCCCCCGAGGCTATGAACACACAGCGAGCGCTGTGAGATCGGTGCGGACACACTCGGGCCTACCATGGCAGCGCACCTGTTTGAACTTGTACAAGTCGTTGCTCTTCTCACGGAAATCCAGGCTCGCGAGCTCCTGGTGCAGCCCGTCCAGGAAGCCCGGGCTGCGGATGAAGCGGGGAATCACGCAGTGACAGAAGGGCGCAGGATCCACCGCGACGGCCTCTGGAGACAGCAAGCGAGACACGGTGAGGCCAGGCCCCGCCTCGGGCTCCCCACGAGCTCGCCGCCGCCCTGGCCCGCGGGGGCCGGGAGGGGAGGCCAGGCCCGGGCGCCTCAGCGAGTGGGGGAGGGGCCCCGGGAATCGGTACCGTGGCTAAGCGGCTCCCTGCGGCCCCAGGCGGCCGCTGCCTTCTCCTTCAGGGCCGGCTCCCTGAGAGCCGCGGAGAACTCCCCGCGCACCTCCCGCTTGCCCCGCTTCTTGCCCGGTCCGCCCTGCGGGGCCTCCCTGGCCCGCGGGCCGCGACGGCTCCCGCTCATGGTCAAACAGCCTCTGCTCCGCCAGCGCGCGGGGACAGCCACCCCCGCGGGGCCTACAACTCCCAGCAGCGCTCGCGCAGCCCAGGGAGCCAATCGGAATGAGCCGAGAAGAGCGCGGCCCTGAAGCCAAGGGGAGCGAGGCTACAAGCCGCCAATGGTGCGCGTGCGCCGTAGGGTGGGTGGCGGCGCGCTTGCTGTCCTCTATGGTCCAGGCGCTCTGTGCGCCAGTCTCTATGGTTACCCTTTCCGGCGCGCGCCCGGTCGGTTCCGGCGGAGCCATTGGCGGGGTGTGAGGCCTGGCGCGCGGGGATGTTAATGGTGGAATTGGCTCCCGCCGCCGAGCAGTGACCTAGCCCCTCCCGCCTGCCGCTGCGCCATCATGTCCGTGGTGCCGCCCAACCGCTCGCAGACCGGCTGGCCCCGCGGGGTGAACCAGTTCGGGAACAAGTACATCCAGCAGACCAAGCCGCTCACGCTGGAGCGCACCATCAACCTGTGAGTGCCCGCCCCTCCCCCCTCAGCTCCCCGGCCCCCCGGCCCCACCCCCCTCAGCTCCCCGGCACGGCCCCTCCCCCCTCCCTCAGCGCCCCGGCACGGCCCCCCCTCAGCTCCCCAGCCCCTCCCCCAATCTCCCCACATCCACCTGCGAGCCCCGTCCCTCCTTCCTGTGGAAGACCCTCACCGTGCCCCGGCCTTAGATCTCCCCCGGCTTCCGGGGAGGGAGCAACACCCTGAACTCACGGAGCTGCTGGCTCTGGAGAGGGCCGTCTACAGCCCTTTCTTCCCATTGCTCCTGCCTGTGCCTTAGCCCCTCACCTCAGGCTGGGGGTGAGGGCCTGAGGGAAGGAGGCCCCTTCTGATCCCACTATTTGCTCACACTGGAGAGGACTGAATTCTGCCTAACTGGGATGGCTTTAATGGGAGCAGGCTCTTTACCTGGAGGAGACCTTCAGTTTGTGAGGAGAGGCATTAGGACCGTCAACGGGGGGTGTAAATATACCGCTGCTATCTAAGTGAGATTAAATAAGGGGGTTGCTGAGTTAGGAGAGTTGCACACCTGTTTTGCTGAGGGTTTATATTCCTTCCACCTCTGTGGTGTCTTGAGTTTGTGTATAGGATGTAAAAGTGTGTACCCAATATGTGCTCATTGTTCAGCGTGTACTGAGTTTACAGGACAAATATGTACCTTTTTTGGATGTTTGGAAGCTGTAGGATGCAACTTGATTTGTATTAAGTAACATGCAAGTGCTGGTATACAATGACTGCCTTAGTGGGCCATTTATTGAAGCAGGCTTAGCTTTACAGTGGACATCACATTTAGTTTTTTCTTCTTTGATAAGTTTACAAAGTTGCAGTAATGGCAAACAAATGTAATACTCAGTACTCCACAATTAACCATTACACACTCAGAGCTTTTTTTGGGGGGGGGAGGGGTAGCTGAGTTAGTCTGTACAGATAAACTAAAAAAACAACAAATAATAGTCTGGTAGCACTTTATAGACTAACACAACATGTAGATGGTATCATGAGCTTTCGTGGGCACCGCCCACTTCTTCAGATGACCAGAGTGTTGGATTTCTAGGACCAAAATGAATGGGCGGGGAGGGAGGGAGGGGAGAAGAAGTGAAAATTGGGAGGAGGAGGTAACAAGAAAAGGCAGTAGGTAAAAAATATATGAAAGGAAAGCTGAGTCTATAAGTACCTAAAGACTAGATAGTCAAAGGGGGCAGATAAGAACCATTAATTAGCAAATAATAAAGCTCATTTGCAAGTTCAATTCTCACACCTCTGGATTAAACAAAGATACTGGATGGTTAGGTCATTACCTACCTATCAAACAATGAGGGCAACAGTGGTTCTTTGTCTTTGAAGAATCTCATGATAACAAATTCTAGATATTTCATCAGTCTAAGTGTTTCCTGACTCTTTGTTGTTTGCTAAGTCCCTGCTCCTACCAGGTCCAGCAGCCCCAGGGTGTGGCTAGCCCAAGGCTCTGCTGCCAGAGAAGCCTCCTCTACCCCTCACACCTCCCTGCTGCCTTTGCCTCTTTTAAGATGGTTTCTCCCAGCACTGGCTCCTGTTTTCTCCATCCCCAAGGTGGAGGGTGGGGGGAAGTAAGAAGATGACTCAACTACTCTTTTACATCCCTACTTTGAAGCCCAAATGGATAAAACTAATTTTAAAAGTGAAAATGTTAATCTACAGGGATTTTTGTTGAGGGGAAACAGTCTGTTAGCAAGAAGCTGTAACTCTTTGAATTTGTGTTTATTAGTACAAGTCAAATTTTTTGGATCCAGATTAAGGAATATCACACATTTATAAAGTGGACAGCGCTTCTCTATGATAAATATAATCTTATTTTAGAGAAGGAATTATAATTTGAGATTTCTGAAATAATTTAAGTAGAAGAAGAAAATAGTGGTGAAATCATAAAGCCACAGATAAAGAGGAGAAAATACAAGAGACTGGTAATAAAGATAATAAAGACACCATTGATCAGGAAGCAAGAGACCTGTAATTGAGAGGATGTTCATTAAGATATTCTAAAACTAGAGATGCTTGTAGAATAGCAGCATGCATGAGAATTGGCTCTGATACTTTGTACTGGAAGATGGGGAGAAATTCCAAATTAGCACTGAATTTGGGAAGCTATCTCTAAGATTAAGGTTTTAGAAAAGAAACACCTAAAAAGATTTCAAGTGAAATGTTTATAATGACCTTAATAGTTATCAGATTCAAATGAGTTATTTAGAAATGCATATTAGTATCTTGCATCAAAGCATCTGCACAAATCAATAAAAATCAAGAACCGATCAACCAAATATAAGAGAACTTCCCCTGCTTATTAACAAACTCATTCCCTGCTACTACAATGATTATTCAAAAGTCTGTCAAACAGACTCTGAAAGCACAAGCTTAAGAACTCTCCTAACTCAGGCAGAGATCAAGTAGGAGGTCACAGATATAGGCTCTCTACTTGAGTGTCTTGCTGCTATTTGTGGAGAGCTTTAAGGCTTGGAATAGCTGAGTGTGAGCCAGTGGTTTACTCTTGCAATTGCAGAGGGACAGCCTTTCAGGTAAGTGGAGCCCAAATCATTTAATTAGAACTTTATAGATTATAACCAGTACCTTGAATTGCATCCAGAAGAGAATAGGGAGCATATGTGTGCACATCTTATAAATATTTTGAAATCAGTGATAGCTAATTTTATACTACGGTAGCTGACCCTCAGGATGTACTGTGCAGTTGTGCTCATGAGATCTGGGTTAGTCTTCATGATATAGTAACATGTGACTTATCTTCTAGGTATCCACTTACAAATTATACATTTGGTACAAAGGAGCCCCTTTATGAGAAAGATAGTTCAGTTGCAGCCCGGTTTCAGCGCATGAGGGAAGAATTTGACAAGATTGGAATGAGGCGGACTGTAGAGGGAGTTCTGATTGTACATGAGCATAGGCTGCCACATGTGCTACTACTGCAGCTAGGTACAACTTTCTTCAAACTGTAAGTGTATATCGTTGGAACTTGACATTATAGTAATGTTTAGTAGAATCACAGAGCATTACCAAATAACAGATTAGTTGAACAGCAAATATATAGGCTGCTCATCTGTACTAAGAAATCATGGATCGAAGGGTGTGTTCCAGCAGTTGCTGCTGTTTATATGGCAAACCATGCTGTATCATCCCCTGCAGAAAGTTGATGATAATCTATTGCTGCGTTGACGACTAGCCTTCATTATAGTAGACTTCATCAACATGTATATTGATGCTTTTAGAATTTGTCACCAGTAATTATTATTGTCTCTGAATGAAGGGACATGATGAAAATAAATCATGTATAAACACACTCAGCACCTTAAGTCATTGACCTTAAATTTTAAAAATATAGTTGCTTATAAATGATAAGTTTCCTTTCTGTGCTTTTATTGTTATGGAAAGAGAAAGTAGATGAATTCTTGTAAATTTCACAATCTTCGGAATTAAAGGTGGGAATGACTGGTTGGGTTATCTGGACTTCCAAATCAGGATTATCCCCTCATGATAACTTATCTTCTTATTTTTGTGCACTTCTTCAAGTGTTGTTTTTTGGTTTAAAACAAAGTCAGGAGCAATGCCTGAAGTCAAACCTACCCCTCCCTCATTTTTGCATTTTTCTAACATCATGAGGTCCTCTCAAAAAATTGTAGTAGTCGTGCATGCTATCCTGTTTAGTGTTGAAATTGTAATAATCCAGCAGTGATATTTGAGAGTTGGGACTCTGGCTACTAACGAGTTTGAAAATGAGTTTGTAAATCCGTAAAAGTTTGAAGTGAGACATATTCATTAATAAGTTTAAGGGTATCTGTAAATAAAATATAGAATACTAGTTTTCATCATTAATTTTTCACAGACCAGGTGGTGAACTCAATCCAGGAGAAGACGAGGTAGAAGGACTCAAACGTTTAATGACAGAGGTATATTTTCTTCATTTTTTGTTGAATGTTGTTACAGCAGTTGAATTTTGACTCATTCTAGAATGTTTTTGGCCAAAACATTAACATAGCCTTTTTACCGTTTTTATTCTTTTGTTTGCTTCAGTGATTCACATTTGACTTCTTTCTAGTAGTTCACATAGTATGCTGCTAGAAGATTTAGCCAACATTGCTTGGGTCCTTAAATAAGTTTTCTCTTTCTCCATTTTTATCATTGTTCTGTGGTAGGGGCCAAGGATGAGGGTTTCTGTATGCAGGCTGCCCTGGGGAGAGAGAACAACCCCAGCCCTCTCTCACTACAGCAGCTTGTGGCCAGGTGAGAAGCACCTCTCCATGGCCGCAGCAGTGGGAACAGCTGGGGAAGGGGTGCATGTCTCCCAGCTGGGGGACAAACAAACAAACTATCTGAAATGTATAGCAGATAGCTTTCCCTGCCCTCTGTTGGCCAATGGGGTTAAAGCTGTTCTGGTACTCATCTCTAGCCCTTTGTTTGCCTCCCTGTGGTCATTCTACAGTATAACTCCCTCCTAGCAGACCCTTCCCTTTCCTTTTTATAGGAAACAATTGAATTCTGGGCACGTGCCATTGTCTTGGCATAACTTAAAGCAAAGTAAGGGTTTGGTTATGATGAGAGGAAGCTGCATGCCAAATTTGGTGGTCCAAGCTCTTAAGATTTAGGAGTTCTTAAACAAGTGAACACATGAATGAACCGACAGATGCACATCTTAATTTCTAAAATATAGAGTAAGATAAAACAAATATACAAATGAAGTTGTGTGATAGTACCAGAGAGAAGCAGGATTAGTGATTAGAGTGCAAGCCTAGGACTTGAAGCAACCAGGGTTCAATTCCCTGTTTACAACAGACTTTTCTATGTGACCTGGGGCAACTTTAGACAAGTCACTTAGCTTCTCTGTGCCTCAGTTTCATAAAATGGGGACACTTTTTTTACCTTATGGGGTATTGTGAAGATATATACATCCAAATGAAGTGCTCAAATACTGCAGTGATGCTAGAACCAGCCAGTGATCAAGGTCTTGTTGTGGATGGCTCGGTATATCCAATTCAGGTGTCCTTGATCTTGAACTAGGTGCTTGATTTATACGTCTGGGAGAACACATTACTTAGACAACTCTTGCACTGCAAGTTCTGACTAAATGGCTTTATCGTCTGGCTCCTCGGGTCAATTGCATTTGTGAACCATATTTACAAAAGTTGTTTTTAAAGGCTGATCTACGCTGAAAAGTTATATCGGCATAGCTACATCTCTCAGGGATGTGCAAAATCCCTCCCTCCAGAGATGTAGGTAAGCTTAGATTTATCCAGTGTCCTGGCACATGATGCATATCTTACGTCAGTTAGTATACAAGTACAGGCAGTCCCCGGGTTACGTACAAGATAGGGACTGTAGGTTTGTTCTTAAGTTGAATTTGTATGCAAGTCGGAACTGGTACATATTGTAGGGGAAACTCTAGCCAAACATTTCTCCAGAGCTCAGTTTTATTCTCCCACACCTCACTTCCCTCAGACCTTTATTCTCAAGCTGAGGTGTCTGCTAAGAAAAGCTGCTCTGCATCTCCCTGGTCTGCTGGGGGGGGGGAGGGGGGAGCGCTAGCTTCGCGTCTCCCTGGTTTGCTGGGGGGAAGCAGCTAGTGTGGGGTTTCCTCACCCTGTTTGTAAGTAGGGATCCGATGTAAGTCGGATCCATGTAACCCGGATCTATGTAACCCGGGGACTGCCTGTATATTAACACTAATATAAGACTACTTTAGCTTGGCTCTGAATTGCATTAAACCCTTATTACAGCATCCCTTAATGCTTTCCTAAGAGTACTAGCAATGGATCATGTAGAGGTTTTTTGACTGCAGCTGGATTTTGACAGATACTGGGGCGTCAGGACGGAGTTCAGCAAGATTGGGTGATTGATGACTGCATTGGTAACTGGTGGAGACCAAACTTTGAACCTCCACAGGTGAGTGTCCATGTCTGCATACATTTTGGCAATTAAAATAATTAGCAATGAGTGTTTCTGGGGGGAAATTTTTTTTTACTGATTGGCTGGTCATGGCATCTGAAGTTCCTTTTGTTGGGTTTATGTTTGCTTGAGGAGTTGTTACTAGATACTCAAACTTTATTTTTGCAGAATGTGGTGCAATTAAGGATATAAATACCTATTAAAACAATTAGCTGGTTAAATGGTTAAAATTATATCATTTAACTAGTTAACTGGTGGAGGGGCTGGAGGCCCTGCCAGGGCTGCGGTTCTGCTGCCTCTCTGGGGCACAGATCCTGTCTGCTAGGCACAGCAGTGGCTGCTCCAGGCCTGAGTGGGCACGGCGCTACTCTAGCCTGGCTTGCCAGGATCCTGCAAGTCAGCCCTCCACAAGACGAGCTTCTCTTGCCCGACCCTCTGCAGCTGGCTGCCCACTAGGGTTTGAAGAGGTTGAATTAACTGGGTGAGCATTCCAATAACTCTAATATTTGCCAGGTAACTAGTTAACATTTTACATCCCTAGGTATAATTAGTACTCCTATCCTGTAAACAGGTCATCTCCCTTTACATTTTATTTTTAGCTGTTTAGTAACAATAACATGCTTGGCATTACGGTTCAGTTTCTCTTACTGTCCTGTATTTTTCTTATGTATGTTATATCTGATGATGTCATTGAGGACTCATTCATGATTCTTATATGAAACTCTTAAGAAGCACTTGCAGATAATTATATACTTTCAGAGTGCTGGACAAACTAATTAAGCTTTTTTTTTCACCCCCTTAGTATCCATATATTCCAGCTCATATTACAAAACCTAAAGAGCACAAAAAGCTCTTCTTGGTTCAGCTACAGGAAAAGGGTAAGTGTTTGTAGTAGAGGTTGTAATCGGTGTTCTGTTTGTTTCTGTGCAATTATTAAGACAGCAGTTTCAGGTTTCATATTGTAAACAAACATGGGGTTATATTTATCTTCATGGAGACAAGTTTCTCCTCTGTGAGGGAAGGCTTATAAACCAAGTCTCATAAGAGTTCTGCTAAATGGGATGGGAAAAGGGGAGACACAGGATTTGATGTCCTGAATGAAAAACAAATAAAATATAGTCGAAGAAAATGTCTAGTCAATATTCTTTAAAACTTGGCAGCAAACACATACTATTTAATATTAAAATAGTAAATGTTAATGTTATTTTTGTATTTAAATTATTCTGTGTGCGTGTGTGCGTGCATGCGTGCGCACAAGAGCCAAGCCACTTCCAACCTGGCCCTCCCCAGGGCCCATGTGGAGAGCTGGGACTGCCACACTGTGGCCCCAGCCAAGCCCTCCCCTTCCTGGTGGCCAGGAGAGCAGTAGTTGCCTCAGCCCAGCCCTCCCAGGAAGGAGCGGGAGCTGGCATGGCCTCAGCCCTGGCCCTCCCTGGTGGCCAGGGGCAGTGTGTGTGTGTGTGTGGGGGGGGGGGGGGGGGTTAAGAGGCCGGGGCTGACACGTCCCCAGCTCACCTCTGTGGGTGGCGGGGACGAGAGCCTGGGCTGCCTGCCCCCCGGAGAGAGGGGGGTTGGCAAGCATAGCAAGCAGGGGGTGCAGCCCCAAGTATATTGTAAGAAAGTTTTAGGTCTTAACATAGGTTGATGGTGGGTGAACCCACCATCTTTTGGACCAATTTTGGACCAATTTCTGTGAGTGAAAAAGACACTTTCAATCTTGCGTTGCCATAACTTCTAAATTTCAAATGTAATGTTAAATAGTGTATGTCTGTATAGCTATGTAAAAAACTAAAATATCCAATTTCCTTGAGCCTTTTTTAGCCCACCCCGATGTTAAGTCATCATAAACTGGGATGCTTTGCCAGTATAATAGGTGAGAGGCGTGTGTATGTACAAAATCCCAGCATAAGAGGTCCACCTCTAACTGTGCAAAATAAGCCCATCGGAACACTGTAGTTTTGGGTGACAATTATCTATTATTTAAAAGGGGAAAGGGACCCTTAGTGGAACCTTAGCTTGAAATTGTTAGAAACAATTGTTTCCATTGTAAATACTGTCTTTGGTTAATTTTTTAGCTTTGTTTGCTGTCCCCAAAAATTACAAGCTGGTAGCTGCACCATTGTTTGAGCTCTATGACAATGCCCCAGGATATGGACCTATCATTTCCAGCCTTCCTCAACTTTTGAGCAGGTATAGTATGCAGCAGATTCACAGTATAAGTAGCTACTATGCTGACTAATTTCTCAGCATTTCTTTATAATATCTTTATAAAAACTCCAGTCATCTGAAGAAGTGGGTTGTGCCCACGAAAGCTCATGATACCATCTACATGTTTTGTTAGTCTATAAAGTGCTACCAGACCATTTGTTGTTTAAGTTTATCTTTATAATATGTTCAAGGTGTATCAGTACCATTCAGATAAAAAATATGCATTCCTTAACTGCCTCCATTGAACATACTTCATCAGGCTTGAGAGCTTATTGGTCTGTCTGTCTGGTGTTCTTGAGCCTGTACTTAAGTAATTTTCCATGCAACACATAGTTTAATTTGTCAAGTGTGCGTGCATGCGGCTCTACTCTTTACAAGTCACATTTAGTTCCCTCTATTTGTATGTCCATGTGTGGAATCACTTTTGTAATCTGCATGAATATGGCAGTGATGTATCACATAACAAGTCATCCCATACATGGACAGTGTGGCATTGAGGGAATGGGGTGCAGGAGGGAGCTTGCAGTTGGGGAAGATGATAGGGGTGAGGGCTCTGGGTTGGGTCTGGGGGTAAGGGATGAAGAGAGGACAACCCCAGCCTTCTCTTACTGCAGTAGCTTGGGGCCAGGTAAGCAGGACCTCTCCATGGCCAATGCAGCTCTAGTTGAAGATCAGGGTCATCTGTGTTGTCCCCCCGTCCCCGTCCCCAGCATTGGCAGCTCTGGAGCAGCTCCGGGTTGGGTCCTGTAGAAGGTGGAGAGGCGCTCCTCCTTTGGCCCCAACATGGAGCAGCTCTGTGCTGGGGCCAATGAGGAGAGAAGCTTCTGCCCAGGCCACAACTGCTCCATGCTGGGGCTGGCAGGCAGAGGCAACACTCTGTGTGGCCATCCTGAGCTAGGCAACAGTGTAGCCATACCTCTTAGAGGGAATTTAGGCCACATCCACCCTCTTGCATGAAAAAAATCTCTTTGAGATGTCAGAACCCTAAAAGATTTGTACCATTCTTCATCTTTATTATTATCTCCCTTATTTGCTGTCAGCCTTTACAACTACTGCTATAGCATTTCCTGTATAAAAACCACAAAAGAAGTCTCTTTCCAAAAAAAACTAACAAAATGCTTTTCTTTAAGCAGGCAAAGGTTGTATTACCATGAATTACTACTTTCAGTAGCTTAACCGGAGCTGAAATCACAAATCCCTACACCTCTGTCCTAATTAGCTGCAGGGATATCTGAAAATTGAGATGAACACATATTTGACACAGCACAAATTAAATTAGCTATTTCTTGCATAATAGTCTATCACTGTTCACGCTGCAAACTTCAGTTTTAAGAGTTTATAAATCTTTTGTGAAGGTTGTTACTCGTGACTGACTCCTGATGTATGCAGAATTTGTCCAATAGTAATTTTCTTCCACGCTGTAACACTTTTTTCCCCTGATGAAACAAAATTCTCATAGCTTCTCAGACCGAGAAAAGCCAATTTTGAAGGTTTAAGACTTAGTTTTACAGGATTGGATCCATTAGTGTACTTGTGTGTGAAGCTGAGGTTAGTGTCTACCTGGTGCAGACAATTACTGGTTGAGGTACAAAAAGTTGAGTGGAAATCTCATCTTTGCTTTCTGTTAGGTGTGAGTTTGTTTATCTGAAAAATAAAATATTGCACACATTAAATCACCTTCTGCCTATAAATAATAAACATATTGCATTTATTTTAGATTCAATTTTATTTACAACTGAATTCCCATATATTTGAAGAAAGGTAGAAGAAGCCGTCTCTGTGAGCACAGCTTTAAGATGAAGAGGGAAGAATACATGTGATACAAGGATTTTTTATGTCATTTTTTTCCTGAAAACTGCTAAACTTTCTATTGTCTGAATAGCAAAGTGAATCTCAACTGTTTAGATAGTGGGATGGCGAATGTGACTCAGTGTTTTAATCACTTTTCATTGTAATAGTCATCAGTTTTTTTGTACAACATTAAACAAAATAGATTGGATTATGTTTGTCTACTTCTGCTATTTTAGTGGTTTGCTATGTCTTACTGATGTTGAGTGAAATATTAAAGCTAATGCTTTCTTCCGGGGGATGAGGGCAACAATAGGTCTGGATAATTGGGAAAAACCCACTGCAGGGAGGACTAGTATATTAATAGAGCATTCAAGCTTCAGCTTTCAGAAGCAGAGAGGTCACATGGGGAAGCTATCTTGATAAGAGCCTGAAACCTTTAAGGGAAAATAGTACTCAGAGTCAAGGTGAGTTACCTAAAAAACAGTAGCCCGAGGCTCAGCCTTATGATTGGAATGGAATGTGAAGAGATAAGTTGGCCTATTGCTATAAGTGAAACTGATGAAATGAGTGATTTCATTGGAATTGCCTAAAACACAACTGATTTAAATCAGAAAGCCTTTCATGGGACTGTTCAATATTAACTAATAGGATCCAGGTAAAATAAGGAAATACCTTAAACAGCTATAAAGGAGCACTTTTCTGATTGGTCATGGGGGCAGTGTTGTAGAGCTGAATTTATATTGGTAACTGCATTGAAATATGTATCTGCCTGATTCCTGGGAGCTATCTCCTTACTGAGCAGAGCTCTGATAGTTAAGTGTTCAGAAGTTAAACTATCCAAACATCTACAATTCTCTTTTTGGGTGTTTCAAATTACTTTTAAAAAGATGTCTTCCATAAATTAGAATGAAGGGTACACTAATTGTAGATGTCCAGTAATTTCCTAATAGTACCGTATCCATCCATAGTTAGGACTAGTGACTAATGTACTCAATGTTTAAATTACAGTAGAGAGAAAAAGAAAGAAAACTGCCTTAAAATATATTGTGCTGTAATGTTTGGTGGCGCAGAAGAGATACAGGAACTCCATTGTGTAGGAACGTTTTTAAAAAGTGTGTTCATCATCTTTGTGCATAAAGCTAGTCTTCTGAAAAAATTCTGAGTCCATAGGATCTGCAGGTGCTCAGAATCTTTGCTCACTTTTATTTAGGAATTTGTCACCCAGGCTTTGAAAACTGTTATTGGCTTTGTGACCCATCACTAACCTGTGCTACAAAGTCTCTTCCCTATCTTGTTTGTCCTTAGGTTACTACTCTTTCACACTTAAACCATACTTTGTAAGGAGAGGCAGCATCTTAAGAGAAAACCTCAGTTGGGGTATTAAACTTACAAATTAATTCTAACTCTTGTTTTGGCTGTCTCGCTTCCTAAGATAGAAGCTGATTGTTATTGTAGTTGTAGCAAAAGAGGTGCACACTCTGCTAAGCTGGCCACTTAGGGGGGTCTACGTGGTGAAGAGAACAGGGGAACTGAGTCCTGCACACTCGGGGAGTTACAGTTGAGGGTGTTTTGTGTGGGTATTTGATGTAGGGAAAGGGATTGTGAACACTACGTGGAAAAGGAATGTCTAGTAACTTCTGTAATGAGAGAAAGGTGTGGAGAAAGAAATCTTTGAGTTTCTGAAAGACCCATGCTAAATATAAACTAAATGTAAATATTGAGCCTCAATTGACTGTTTTTGAGGAATGATTTACCATAAAAAACAAGGAAGATAAATTTGGGTCTAAATTAAGGGGTAGGCGATTAACCATTTAGAGCTTTTGGAACTGCTCTTGTACATTTGTTGTCTGAGAGGGTCAACACCAGGCAATAATTCTTGATGGGGACGGAGGGCCACTCCCAAGATATTGGAAATTGTTTGAGGGCCCACTCTTCCATGGTATTAATGGAGGAGATGTGGAGTCTGGGGGTGCAGAAGGGAGCTTGGGGTAAAGGACTGGGGTGCAGGAGGGAGAATGGAGTCTGGGAGGGAGTTTGGGTAAAAGAGGTGGTTGTGACCTAGGGCAGAGAACTGAAGTGTGGGGTTTTGGGATGTGACCTAGGGTAGGAGGGGATTGTGATCTCAGGCAGGAGATGGGGTGCCAGATCTGGGAGGGAGTAAGGGTGCATGCGGAATAGTGGGGCAGAGGGTTAGGGAAGGGAGGGGCTGAGGAGCCAGAGGCAGGTAAAATGTTTCTGCCTGCTCAGTCATGTGTTTGAGTGAGTGAGCAGGAGGGTTGTGCTTTGTGGCTGCTTGTTACTCAAACAGGCAGCTCTCATTGGCCAGTGTTTGTCCAGAAACCGGCCAATGGGATTGTGCTGAGGGCGGGAGTAGTGTCTGAATCTTCCCCCTCTTCCCCTCTAGACTCAAAGAGAAAGCGCTCTGCAGCCCCGTTTCTGAGCGGCATGTGAGGCAAGCAGGGGAGTCTGCCTGGGGCTCTCCACTGCCTCTGGGCCAGATCCAGTGGATTGACAGGCAACATTTTGCTTAGGATTGGTCTACACCAAGAAGAAGGTGATCAGAGAGGGTGTGGGGCCTCTACTGGATGAGGGCGGTAACCCAGTGACAGATGTAGGGAAAGCTGAAGTACTTAATGCTTTCCTTGCCTGTCTTCACAGACAAAATCAGCTCCCAGACTACAGGCAGTCCCCGACTTACATGGATCCGACTTACGTCGGATCCCTAGATACGAACGGGGTGAGGCAACTGCCGCACATGCGCAGCAACATCCCCGGGGCTCGCTCACCTGGATCCTGGGATCCATCTCCTCCGCCTGCCGGCTCTGACTGGTCTCCGCCTGCAGCAGCAGCTGGCCGCAGGGAATGGGGTCCCGCAGAGCTGCTGGGCGGAGGAAAAGTGCCTCCCCACGTCTGCTGCTCGCCGCGGTCTCGCAGCCTGCCCCCTGGTCACGGGCCAGCCTCAGCCCGTCTTCTCCCTCCACCCCCCCTCTATACATCCCCAGGGCTTGCTCACCTGGGTCCTAGGATCCACCTCCTCCTCCTCGGGCTGGCTCCTCCGGCTCCAACTGGCCTCTGCCTGCAGCAGCAGCTGGCCACAGGGAAAGGGGTCCTGCAGAGCTGCCAGCAGAAGAAAAGTGCCTCCCCACGCCTGCTGCGGCCTCGCAGCCTGCATGCCCTCCTCCCCCCAGCAACAAGGTGCCCCCCTCCTCCAACTAACAAGCTGCCTCCCTCCCCCCAGCAACCTGGCTGCCCCCGGCAACAGCAGCCTCTCCGCCCCCTATTATTCCCACCTTCCCCTTCCTCCCCCTATACATGCCGGGCTCCCTGGGAATGTAGCAAAAACAAACAGACTCCACCAAAACAAACAAAGTGCTGGCCTCATTGTGTCAGCAAAAAAAGGACCCTCCTCCTAGAACCCTGGGTGGTGTGTGGAAATAAAGCTATTAGCTCAAAGCATGGTAATAGAACTCCATGCACATTTTTTTTTTTTTTTTAGTTTTGGTTAGTTTGGTGTGGGGTTAGAGACACTTGAGGTTTTACTGCTGTCTGTATCCTCATTAGAAAGATTTATTCTCATTTCCTGTCCTTGAGACAACAGTAAGTGAGGGGAAATCTACCCCAGGAAGGGAAATTCACTCCTGTAAGAGTTATCATGGGAAAAAGGTGTCTCCACTGAAGCTTTATCGCCAATCCTCCTTTCCAAGACATCCCAAAATATTCAAAATCCAATTGTCACAGGGACAGAAAGAGATGTGAAATCTTCTGAACAGGGGAACAGACAGCAAAACAAACATTAGAGGGGAGTTAACCTTTCCCTATGCTATCCAAAACTAAAAAAAAAAAATGTTTGGCTAGAGTTTCCCCTACAATATGTATCAGTTCCGACTTACATACAAATTCAACTTAAGAACAAACCTACAGTCCCTATCTTGTACGTAACCCAGGGAATGCCTGTAATGTGCTAAGTGACGTAATATGGGATGAAGATGGACAGTCCTTGGTGGGTAAAGAACAGGTTAGGAAATCTTTAGAAAAGCTAAACATACACAAATCCATGGGTCCGGACTTAATACATCCAAGGGTTCTGAGGGAGTTGGCAAATGTCATTGTGGAGCCTTTGGCCATTATCTTTGAAAAGTCGTAGAGATCAAGAGAGATCCCAGATGATTGGAAAAAGGCAAATGTAGTGCCCATCTTTAAGAAAGGGAAGAACGACGACCCAGGGAACTATAGGCCTGTCAGTCTTACCTCAGACCTTGGGAAAATCATGGAGGGGATCCTCAAGGAATCCATTTTGAAGTACTTAGAGGGGAAGGTGGTCAAGAATAGTCAGTATGGATTCATTAAGGGCAAGTTGTGCCTTACCAATCTGATTAGCTTCTAATAATGGGGTAACTGGCTCTGTGGATATGGGGAGGTCAGTGGATGTGATATACCTTGACTTTAGCAAGGCTTTTGATACGGTCTCCCACAATATTCTTGCCAGCAAGTTAAGGGAATATGGATTGGATAAATGGACGGTAAGATGGATAGAAAGCTGGCTAGAAGGCCGGGCCCAGCGGGTAGTGATCAACGGCTCGATGTCAGGATGACGGTCGGTTTCTAGAGGATTGCCCCAAGGTTCAGTTCTGGGACCGGTTTGGTTCAACATCCTTATTAATGACCTGGATGAGGGGGTGGATTGCACCCTCAGTAAGTTTGCGGATGACACTAAGCTAGCGGGAGAGGTAGACACACTGCACGTCAGGGACAGAGTCCAGACTGCCTTAGACAAATTGGTGGATTGGGGCATAAGAAATCTGATGAGGTTCAACAAGGACAAGTGTAGAGTCCAGCACTTGGGATGGAAGAATCCCAAACATTGTTACAGGCTGGGGACCACTGGCTAATGTGGAAAAGGACCTGGAGATTACAGTGGATGAGAAGCTGGACATGAGTCGTCAGTGTTCCCTTGTAGCCAAGAAGGCTAATGGCATATTAGGTTGCATTAAGAGGAGCATTGCCAACAGATCCAGAGATGTCATTATTCCTCTCTACTTGGCTCTGGTGAGGCTGCACCTGGAGTATTGTGTCCAGTTCTAGGCCCCCAATTACAGGAAGGATGTGAATGCTTTGGAGAGGGCCCAACAGAGGGCAACCAAAATGATTAGGGGGCTGGAGCATATGACTTATGAGGAGAGGCTGAGGGACTTGGGTCTGTTTAGTCTGCAGAAGAGAAGAATGAGGGGGAATTTGATAGCAGCCTTCAACTTCCTGAAGGGAGGTTCCAAAGAGGCTGGAGAGAGGCTGTTCACAGTAGTGATCGATGGAAGAACAAGGAACAATGGTCTCAAGTTGCAGTGGGAGAGGTCCAGGTTGGATACTAGGAAAGACTATTTCACTAGGAGGGTGGTGAAGCACTGGAATGGGTTACCTAGGGAAGCAGTGGAGTCTCCATCCCTAGAGGTGTTTAAGTCTTGGCTTGACAAAGCCCTGGCTGGGTTGATTTAATTGGGATTGGTCCTGTCCTGGGCTGGGGGCTGGACTTGATGGCCTTCTAAGGTCTCTTCCATCTCTATGATTCTATGATACACAATGCTTGCTGCGATATTTAATGCACACTTTTTACCATCGTAGACCTAAACAAAGAACAGAAGTGTAAGTTGTCATGTAGCTGCTGAAGAAAATCTATTGCTGGACAGTAATGAGCAAAAAATAGAATTGGAAAAGCCAAAACTACATTCTAAAGAAATTCTTTCAAATGGCATTTAAAAATACATATGGAGTGTTGAATACAAGAATTGTCATGATGGATACAAGTAATTAAGTTTGACAGACTAAGAATGGTATGGATTATAATCTTAAATGAGCTTCACAGTGGTACAGAGAATTAAAACTAATTGGTGTCTTAATACATGGATGATGTGGTATGATGTGCTGCTAATTTAAAGCAACACCTAATACTCAATTTTCCCCCTTCTGGTGGAGGCTAATCAATACTGACTGTAAAAGTAAAATTGCAAAATGGACTGCTGCTTCAGTGCCACCATCTGGCAAAAACAAATAAGAAATTGGGCGATCGTTTTAAAAGCTAAGGAAACTTAACAAATATATCTTGTAGATGGGAGTTAAAAATAAACCAGGGCTGTCAAGCAATTAAAATGATTTATCATGCTGTTATACAACAATAATAAATGGTATTCTATTTAAATATTTTGGATGTTTTCTACATTTTCAAATGTATTGATTTCAATTATAATGCAGAATAAAGTGTATTGTGCTCATGTTACATTTATTTTTTATTACAAATGTTTGCATTGTAAAATAATTTTTCAATTCACCATCAAGTACAGTAGTGCAATCTATTATAATGAAAGTTGAATTTACAGTTGTAGAATTTTGTACAAAAAAGTGTTCAAAAACAAAACTGTAAAACTTTAGAACCAATAAGTCCACTCAATGCTGCTACTTGTACAACTAATTGCTCCGTTGAACAATTTTATTTATAAGCTTCAGAGGGCTAAGTTAGTCTGTAACAGGAAAAACTTCAACAACAAATAGACTAGTAGCACCTTAAAGACTAACAACACATGTAGATGGTATCATGAGTTTTTGTCAGCACAACTTAGACTATTGTTTAAGTTTACTTATATTTATGAAAATGCTGCTGCCTGCTTTTTTTCTTCGCAATGTCATCTGAAAATGGGTACATAGCACAGTTATAGCTGGCATCACATCTTTAGCGCATTCAGTACATATATTGTATGTGTTCCTTCATGTTTTAATCACCATGCCAGAGAACGTGCGTTCATGCTGATGCTGGATTCTGCATGATAATGATCCAAAGCAGTGTGGAATTAAATTTTTCATTATCTGAGTCAGCTACCACGAACAGAAGGTTGTTTTTCTTTTTTGGTCATTCAGGTTTTGTAGTTTTCACATCAGAATTTGCTCTTTTAAGATTTCTGAAAGCATGCTCTACCCTTTGCCCCTCAGATTTTGGAAGGGATGCCAAATTCTTAACTCTTGGGTCAAGTACTGTAGCTATCTTTAGATACATTGGTATCTTCTTCAAGTTTTGTCAAATCTGCAGTGGAAGCATTCTTGTGCTAGGTCATAATCTGAGACTGATATAATACAATATATGGCAGAATGCAGGAAAAACAACAGGAATTACACAATTCTTCCTCAAGGATCAGTGGCAAATTTAACACTTTTTTTTTTAAAGCAAGCATCATCAGCAAGCATCCAGTGTCCTCTGGAATAGTGGTTGAAATATGAAGGGGCATATACATATTAGCATATCTGGCATGTAAATACCCTGCAATGCTGGCTACAATAGTGCCATGCAAATTCCTGTTCTCACTTTGAGGTGACAGTGTAAATAAGAAGCAGGCAGCATTATCGCCTGCAAATGTACACAAACTTGTTTCTCTTAGCAGTTGGTTGAACAAAGAAGACTGAGTGGACTTGTAGGCTCTAAAGTTTTTACATTGTTTTGTTTTTGAGTGAAGTTACCTAACAGAAAAAAAAAATACATTTGTAAGTTGCACTCTCATGGTAGAGATTGCACTATAGTACTTGTATGAGGGGAATTGAAAAATACTATATTTTCAGTGCAAATATTTGTAATAAAATAATATAAAGTGAGTACTGTACACTGTATTCTGTGCTGTAATTCAAATCAGTACATTGAGAAAATGTAGAAAAACATACCAACATATTTAACAAGTTTCAATTTGTATTAAGTGTGAGTAAAACCGATTAGTTTTTTGACTTAATTGCTTAACTGATTAATTGATAGCCTAATATAGATGTAATTCAATTTTCAGATAATGTGACTGAAGCTTTACTAAACACTTAAAAACATAAAGTGAAAGCCTAAGGGAATAACCAAAATTTACCAGTTGATGGCTGATTGGCCTATGTATAGAGCCCTGCATGGATATCTGCAGAACTGCAGGGCTCTCCTGGGAACTATAGCAGTAGAAGGTGAAGCTGCCGCTGCCAGGAGCGTATATTCCGTGCTGGCATCTTCTGTGTGGCTGTGTTGCTCTCAGCTCGGCCTCCATCCCATCCAGGCAGCTGTCTGTGTCTCTTGTCCAAGGGTGCTTCTGTGAGCCCGGTAGGTGAGGCTGGTGGCCCTACAGCTGAGCTAGAGGAGTTGCCAACTTGGTGTACTGACTCCTGGAGTGGTGGCTCTTTGTTTTTGCCACTACAGTTTCCAGGAAAATTCTGTTGTTCTATGGATATTGATATCCACAGATATAAATGTGTGTCCATGCAGGGCTCTACCTATGTGAAATGACTTGGACCTCGGTCTAATTCACAATGGAGATTTCACTTGTTTCAGTGAAGTTTCCTAGGACAGATTAAATATCAGGACAGCTGTTTTCTCACCTATACTAGTGGTTCCTTCAGGGCCAGGTTGAGGCACACTGGTACAACTATCAGAGGGGTAGCCGTGTTAGTCTGAATCTGCAAAAGCGACGAGGAGTCCTGTGGCACCTTATAGACTAACTGAAGTGTAGGAGCATAAGCTTTCGTGGGCAAAGACCCACTTTGTCAGATGCATGTGACGAAGTGGGTCTTTGCCCACGAAAGCTTATGCTCCTACACTTCAGTTAGTCTATAAGGTGCCACAGGACTCCTCGTCACTGGTACAACTGTTTGTAGAAAAAACAGTCATGTTTAGTTCAAAAACTTCAGATCTCCATGGCTGTCATGGCAGCCTCTTGACACACATATCCCTGGAGATATGCAGAAGTTTTCCAGGGGTTATGTCAACTCATCTAGATAGTTTTACAACTAGTGATCTAAAAGGACTAGTGAAGTCAGTGCAAACTAAAATTTCATATGTATAATGACTTGTTTACATTGCTATATCTGTTTCTCAACCTGGGATGAAGTTAGGCAGGTTGCAAGTGCAGGGCTGCTGCAGCAGGGTGGCAAGTAGGGCAATTCCCCGGGGTCCCCATACAAGCTTTGTTAGTGAGCCCCACAAAGCTAGGTTACATGGTACAGCCCTGGGCAGCACGGCTTGGCCTTTGACTGCCACCTGGGATGGAAATCACTCCTGAACATAGTCGGGAAAGCTTGAAATCAGTGGCTCTCAACTGTGTTGAGTGGGAAGGATTGTGAAATAATGCTATTTGTTTTTTTTCATAACCGCTTTCCAACACTGTCGGGATAGGTGGATTTGATACTGATTTCTTGATTACTTGGATTATTTTAGGTACTACCTATAATGTATAGTGTGGAAGCACACTAATCAGAGGCAGAGACTAGGTCTGGCTTCCATGCTTTTCCTAAACCAACCTCTAGGACTCAGGGCCAGACAGTGGCAACTTGTCACTACGTTTAAGAGTCACAGAGCAGCTGTGTAGGACAGACTGTTGCTTCTGGGCCGGGGAAACCAGCACTGATTGGTGGGATCACATGATACAGGTGTGGGATGAAAACCAGTGGCTGCAGAACTTTAGGATGCATCCACGGTTGTGTAGAATTGTGTGTTGAGCTGCCCCCCATCTGCAGCACAAGGACGCCAGAATGAAAAAAATGAGGAGCCGTCTACACAGCTTCTTTTTGCGCAAAAGCCTCTTGCGCAAAAATGCCCCCTAATTAATTATGCAAATAAAGCATGGCAATATGCTAATCTGTGCTTCATTTGCATAGGCTTTTGCACAAGGAGAGGTGCAGTGTAGACATAGCCCAAGTCACGCACATTTCCCGGAGTCACGGTCCTACATAGCAGAATGTGATTTATTGCCCTGCACAATTGCAGCAGTGTAGCCAGACAGCCCCCTCCCCCCCCCATCTCATCCATCTTATTTGCCTCTCTGAGGTTCCCGAAGCATACAGGGCAGAGAAGGAGCAATAAAATCAGCATAGTCTATGCTGGCTCATCTGATCCTGAGAAGCTGAAAACATAGATATGAGGAGAGAGCGATTAAGGCAATAAGCTGGCCTCGAGGCTGTGAGAAGTACCCAGCTGGCACCCATATTGATACGAACACACAGTCCCTGGGAGAGGAATTTCCCACTGAGAAAAGAATGCCCAGTACTTCCAACTTAGTTATCTCTCTTACAAGTGTAAATTAAGTTCACAACTCCCTTGTAAGAACTAGTCTCACAAAAGACAGACCAGCACCATTTGGCATCACAGATAAGAAAGAGAAATACGTGACCCAATGGGTATAAAATGGGTACAGCAGTGCACTCACTTTTGAGTGTCAATCTACCCTCTACCTGCTGGTTGGGTTAGGTGTTTTGACCTCCCGAGGTTCCACGGGGACGCCCACCTCGTATTTTCGTCTTTCCGAGGAATTGAGGGACCGATCCTGGCCTGACACACTGGGACCGAGCGATGCAGAAGGGGGTAAAAATTGTACCCGTATGTGTCCTTTTGTTTTAGTGCATGCATAGAATAGAGCTCTTTAAAGATTAAGCTGTCATTTGGTACCATTATTCTCTATTTTCTATCTTTATTTTCTTTGTAACCATTTTTTTAAAGATCTCTCTCTCTCTTTCTCTCTATATATATATCTATATATGCCAGCAGTTAAGAAATACAATAGCCATTGCAACCATATGATTTATAAGCTTCCTCAATAAACCTGTAACTGTTTAAGCTTTAACCTGACTCCTTCAGTTGCTGTAACAGAACCAGGCACAATTTAAAAGAATTTCAGCCGGTCTTAAGGGACAGATATAGGGAGAGCTTGGGCGTTTGGATTTGTGTCACTCCCAGGTGGCAGATCCACTGGGGCACCTTTCAGGCTTTCCCTAAGACTGCCCGCTGCGAAGGAATTACGAATTCTAGCAGCTGAAATCTAAGGTGTTATAAGCTCTCCCTGTAAACTCATTGGGCGCCCGTCAACCTCCTCCAGGTTGCCCGCTGCAAGGGACCCCGGTCCCAGCAGTTGAAGTCTCGGGTGTATAGCACATACACACTGCCCTGACTGTAGGCTGACAAGTAGTAAAGCTCCTATGGCAGACTCCAAAGTGATCTGTAACTGACCTGTAGCAAATGGGAATCACCATCTTCAGCAGAGCAACTGCCACGTGCTTCATGGCTGAGAATACAGTGCTCATTCTGGTGTCCTTGTGCTGCAGATGGGGGGGACCAGCTCAACACACAATTCTATACAACCGTGTATGCATCCTAAAGTTCTGTAGCCACTGGTTTTCATCCCACACCTGTATAATGTGATCCCACCAATCAGTGCTGGTTTCCGTGGCCCAGAAGCAACAGTCTGTCCTACACCGGCCCAGAAGCAACAGTCTCTCCTACACATAGTGACTCTTAAATGTAGTGACAAGTTGCCACTGTCTGGCCCTGAATCCTAGAGGTTGGTATAGGAAAAGCATGGAAGCCAGACCTAGTCTCTTTGCCCTCTGAGATCTTGGGAGACCCAGCTTACCCCTTGTAGCTCTGACTCATGAAACTGTACTTGGGGCACCTGGACAGCAATAAGGAGCGTTTTAACAACAGGCTGAGTAGATGCCATATGGTGGCAGAATGCACCTTTGGGAGATAGGTGAAATGGAAGTTTTTCTCTGGCAGGCTAGATCTCACTGGGGAAAGTATTCCCATGGTTATCCCATGGTTGTACTTTGCATAATTTGTGTGAAAATAAGGGGCCCTGGAGCATGGGAAGGGAGGGTGGAGTATGGCCCCCAGCCTCAGAGCATGGGTAGTGCGCAGCCCCAGCCTCCCTGGTCCTAGAGCACTGGAGAGGTTGGAGAATGTGTGGCCAGAGCCTCCCCGTCCCTGGCCTACAGGGAGGGTGGGTGCTTGGGGGCAGCAACACTCTGCCTACTGTAGGTGTTCTCGGGGCAGAGTGCAAGGCCAGGCTGGCAATTTGGGAAGGTTGTGCCTTTCCCTGCCTATTATAATGGCTCCCCATGTGGTGGGAAGGGAGCTGCTCCAGCTCCTATCCGTGAAGCAAAATGGTTCACGTCCCTGCTTGGCGGCAGAGATAGGGTCACCACAGAGGGTCGGGTCCAGCTCCTTATGGGAATGGCAGGTATTCAGTGAAGCACCAGAGCATCAGTTCACCTCAGAAGCCTTATGTGAGTTCTTTAATCTTTGCTCTGCACTGCTGTGTTTGCCTCTCCTGCCCCTTTTCACACAAGGCTCAAGAAATGTGTCCACACTTGTCCCAGTTCCTACAAGTCAGATGCAATTGAAACTGGACGGATTCCTCTTCCCATACACTGATCAGATTCAACAGCTCTATGGTTGTTAAAGTGGGGGAGTGTTTGGTGCGATGGCTAGCCATGGGCACTGGGGAAGATGTCATGAGATGCCTGTAGAGCCAGTGCAGGGTGGATGGGGTGTGGTTCCAGGTGTTCATGCTGCAGCAAAAGGGATTTAAATTTGGGCTTGCGTGAGGTGGGTGGCTGGTCACCTGTCTGCAGGCAGCAGAGTGAAAACTGCTGACGGGAACAGCTGATTGGGAATTGTGGGACACTTACTGGAGGCTAGAATAAGGAAAAAACGAACCCACGACCTTGAGATGTCTACACTGAATATTTATTGAAAACACAGCAAGGAGAAAAGAAAAGTCCTTTGTGGAACTGGAAGTTTTTTGTTGAAGAAAACAGCTGGCTTTTTGTGTCGAAAGTTGTGTTGTAGCATACATACGCACACGCTTTTGTTGACAAACGACATTTTAACACCACAAAATTTGCCAACGTAGGCAAGCCCTACCGCTCACATCCTCATTGTTTCCTTCAAGTTCCCTGGGGAAAAACACAGGGATGGCCCCCGTCAAGGCTGTTCAATCATTACTTACATCTCAGCCCTCCAATCCCAGTGGTTTGTATTAATCAAAGTTGGCAATTGGCATAAAACACCGCATCAGGGGGGCTTGTTTCCTGGCTTCACTGCCCCGCGAGTTGCGTGTAGGGCAGGCTTTCACTTGCAGCTTGTTTTGTGGGGGACAAGGGGGCCGCGCGGGTTCGCTGGGGGCCCGCAGTCCCGGACTAAGGGGTTGGGAATCTAGTCCCATGGTGCGGGGTCTTCTGCGGAGCGGCTTGTTTACTGTGACAAAGCCGGTGGGAAAGCTGCCCCCCCCCCCCCCCCCCGGGATTTACTTCGGTCTGCGGCTCCCACACTCCCGCGTAGCGCACAAGGCGCGTGTGGAGAGGGGCAGAGGCGATTTACTCCACTGGCCCGGCCCCTCGGCCGCGCAGCTCCGCAGGCCCCGCCGGCCCGTCCCCTCAGCCGCCCGGCCCGAGCCCCGCGCGCGACGCTGAGCGAGCGGCGGCCAGGCCCGGGGGAGGCGCTCGGCCGGGCCGGCAGGGCGGAAGGAGGGGCCCGCCGCGGCAGTGCGCTCGGCAGCCGGCGGCCGCGGGGAGCGTTAGGCCGCGGAGAGGAGGCGCGGGGCGGACTGGGCCGGGCCCCGAGGCCGCGATGCCGCTGCTGTTCCTGGAGCGCTTCCCCTGGCCCAGCCTCCGCACCTACACGGGGCTGAGCGCGCTGGCGCTGCTGGGCAGCGTCCTCACCGCCTACCGCGCCCTGAGCCAGGGCCCCGCCGGGCAGCCGGAGCCGCCGCCCGCCGCGGAGAGCGCGCCTGGAGCCGGGCCCGGGCCTGGGCCTCTAGACATCGCCTACTACCTGCTGTCGGACAGCCTCTGCGTCTGGGTGAGCGGCGGGCCGGGGGGCAGCAACAGGGGGGGGCCCTTCGATGTGCAAGGGGGGAGGAGTATAGGGGGAGAGGGGCCCTGGGGTGGGCAGTAGGGGGGGGGGAGGAGTAGGGAGGAGAGGGGCCCTGGGGTGGGCAGTAGGGGGGGGGGAGGAGTAGGGAGGAGAGGGGCCCTGGGGTGGGCAGTAGGGGGGGGAGGAGTATAGGGGGAGAGGGGCCCTGGGGTGGGCAGTAGGGGGGGGGGAGGAGTAGGGAGGAGAGGGGCCCTGGGGTGGGCAGTAGGGGGGGGGGAGGAGTAGGGAGGAGAGGGGCCCTGGGGTGGGCAGTAGGGGGGGGAGGAGTATAGGGGGAGAGGGGCCCTGGGGTGGGCAGTAGGGGGGGAGGAGTATAGGGGGAGAGGGGCCCTGGGGTGGGCAGTAGGGGGAGAGGAGTAGGGAGGAGAGGGGCCCTGGGGTGGGCAGTAGGGGTGAGGGGGCCCTTGGATGTGCAAGGGGGGAGGAGTATAGGGGGAGAGGGGCCCTGGGGTGGGCAGTAGGGGGAGAGGAGTAGGGAGGAGAGGGGCCCTGGGGTGGGCAGTAGGGGGGGGAGGAGTATAGGGGGAGAGGGGCCCTGGGGTGGGCAGTAGGGGGGAGAGGAGTAGGGAGGAGAGGGGCCCTGGGGTGGGCAGTGGGGGTGAGGGGGCCCTTGGATGTGCAAGGGGGGAGGAGTATAGGGGGAGAGGGGCCCTGGGGTGGGGAGTGGGGGGATAGGAGTGGGGCCCTGGGGTGGGTAGTGAGGCTGGGGACAGGACTGGAGGTAAAGGGACCACGGGTCGGGTGAGGGGGCTGTAGGGCAGGTAGCTGGGCTAGTGGTCCTGGAGGGGCTGGGAGTATGTAGCTGAGCTGGGTGAGAGGCTAAGTGTTCAATGAGTGATATTGGGGGGAGAGGGTGACCTGTGGATCCAGCTGGTGTGATTTCCCTGATGCCCAGGGACCAGCCAGGCCTACTTCCTTGGGAAGGACCCCTGTTATCCAATGAAGCAAAGCAGCTGATTTGGCTGCCATCTTCCTCTGGGGATAACAGGGTTGCCTGAGAAAATTGTTTTTTTCTCCCACAAACTAACAGACCCTTGTGTAAATAGTACAGACATGGTTCAAGCTCCTCCTGCTGTAGTTCACATAGTGGAGCTGGCCACTGGATTGAATCCGAACTAGGTAGGCAGTAGGGATGTTAAAATGTGTGTAATTAATTGACTCTGGAACTGCTGAAAATTTACATGTTGAGTGGCAGGCAGTTCCCTGGTAGATGGATGTAGCCTATAGCCATCTGAGTAATCAGTAAGCATGAGTTTATCAGTTGCCTGATTAAACAGCTACACTTACATCCCTGATATACAGTGACTGATAGCTGCTAATGTGTGATGAGGCTGGTCATTAGTTTGTCTGAAATGAATTGTGTGGTCTGAGTCTGACTTCCAAGATTTAATTTTAGAGGTTAGACAGAAGTCCGCTATATCTGTTTCTGGCCAGTCTAAGATTTACACCAGAACTTAAACTGTCTGTGCCAGAAGTGATGGGTAAGAAAGTGTAAATTGCATCTTAAGTAAGTGCAAGTTTGCAGTGGGAGATTTTAGTTTAAAGCCAGTGAGGATCCTTTTTTGGGTTGGAGGCCATTGATCCACAGAAAAAAAATCAGTTGGTGGTCACACACCAATAAGAAGGAAAAAAACCCACTTGTTGATGTGGCCACCAACTGAGAAGCAGGAAGAGAAAGCAATAACCATCTCTTTCATTCTTGGAACTGAGGGTGCAGGAGCGGAATGGGAGTGAGGGGTCTTGGCAAGAGATAGGGTGAGGTTCCGAGGTCTGAGTGGGAAGAAGAGTGCAAGAGAGGGGTTGGGGGTCCTTACCCGGTGCAGCTCCCATGTGGGCACAGGTGGAGCTGCACCCCCTGCTGCTCCCATTGACTGGGAATCATGGCCAATGAGGACAACGTGTGGAGGATGCAGGCAAGTACTTCCCTGCACTGTCATGCCTCATGCTGGAGAGGAGAAAGAACTAGGGATGTTAAGTAGCAATTAATTTGCTAGTCATGTAGTCAATGGAATTTCCATCGACTAGTTGATAAGCACTTCTGCGTTCTGCCTTTGAAATGCAGCAGGGGCTCTTGTGCATTTCAAAGCGGAAGCTAGAGTCTGACCCTGCGCGAAGCTGCTGACTCCCAGGTGGGCAGCTGCCCACTCCTTGTTGCTTTGAAGCCTGTGCAGGTTGGGAGCCGGCAGCCCAGTGTGGGCTTGGAAGAAGCCAGGCTGCAGTAGCCCTGCCCATGGCGTGGTGGTCACTCCAGTCCAGCCACTCAATGCCATTTAATCAGTTAACTGGTTAAACTTAACTTTTAAGTGGTTGTCATTTAATGGGATTTTACATATCTAGCATCTACACTACAAAAATTGCTGCCCCAGTTAGAGTTCTGTGTTGCTAGCGTCAGCAGAGTGGACAAACAGTATGTACAGTCTACAGGAATGTAATTCACTTTGCCTTTAGAACTGGTCCCTACAGGTCAGGATTGAGTCACATTGTGAGATGCAGTCTGGAAACCATTTGCTACTGTTCATAGAGCACCTGTTCTCTTGTGGCAGTTTTCTCTGTATGGTGATCAGTTTGGCAGATTTCAGTTGTTAAATAAATAAGGAGTTAAAATCACTTGATTATACATTTGAATGTTAAAAGCATACTTTGCTCTTTTGGCTTGGACCCAATTTTTAATTTTGGGCTCAGATCAAAAGATCATGGTTTACTAGTCTTTATTGATCCTTTAAAGGATTTTTTTATGTATTTTTCTCAGTTGGCTTTGTTCTCTGTTGTAAAACCATTGGAAAGCTTGGAGGATCAAGACTCAGATTGTGTTAGTTTATATGTACACGGTGTAAAAGGAAACAAGTGAGATTGTAAACCAGGAGTGAGCAGTAATTTTTGCAGGAGGGGGCACTTCATGAATTTTGATACAGTCATGGGCCAACTCTGTTCCCCCTACACTCCTCTGGAAGGGATGGGGCTTTGAGAGAAAGGGGTGGGACTAGAGCAAGGGTGGGCAATAATTTTGGGTGAAGGAGGCAATTGTGACTTGGGGCACGGGACTGGGGTAGAGGGGGTTGGATTGTGACCTAGGGCAGGGAATTAGGGTACAGGAGGGGGTGCAGGGATTTGGGTTGTGAGCTAAGGCAGGAGGGGACTGTGATCTGGGGCAGGGATGGGGGTTGGGGTGCTGGATCTGGGAGGGGATTTGGATACAGGATTTGGATACAGGCAGAGGATTTGGCTATGTGGAGTAGGGGGTGGGAGTGGGGGGAAGAGGGTTGGAGAAGGGAGGGACTGGGGTGCCCGAGGTAGACTCTGCCAGGAGACTTACCAGCCAGCAGCAGCTCCTGAATCTGCCTCCCTGCCTGGTACAGGCTGCAGCCATGTGCTCTGGAGCCCCTTGTGCTTCATGGCTGCCTGTTATCGAAACAGGCAGCTCCCATTGGCCAGTTTCTGGCCAGAAATTGGCCAGTGGGATTATGCTGAGGGTGGGAGCAGCTCCTAAACTTTTCCCCTCCTCTTTGGCTCATTGTTTTTAAAGAAAAACCACACCACAGCCTCATTTCTGAGTGGTGTTAGGGTGGGGTGAGGCAAGTGGGGAGCCTGCCTGGGTCTCCCTGCAGTGTCTGTGGGCTGGATCTGGTGCCTTGGTGGACCATATTTTGCTCAGGCCTAGGCTAGAGGCTACAAAGAGAGAGACAGAGTGTGAAAGAGTGAAACTCTGAATGTGAGACACAAACTTTGTGACATACTGTGTGTGTGTGTGTGACACATAGATGGGCAAATGTATGGGACAGTGACTGTGGTGGGGGGCACAGACAACAGTGTGGCACAGACTGTCTCCTCCTCTCTCCCCCCCCCCCCCACTCAGCAGAGAAGAGGTATGAAGGGGGGGGAAGCACGAGAGAGTGCACGCACTGAAATCTTAGAAATGTTAGAAACAGTGCACTGCCTCTTAAGACAGACACTCCTCTGAGTCACTTACCATCGATGCTTCAGATTGGAACAGCTCCACAGTTTGTCTCTCTCTCCTGGACCTGTGCTCTGCAGACCTGTGGTACAGGGGAACACCCTGACTTCAGCATTTCCCTCTCCCCTCCACCACTAGCAGGAGAATCCTGGGAGCAGCTCAGCTGCAGGATGGAGCAAGGGGGCGGAAGGGCAGCAGCTGCTGCCTGTAAGTATGCATGTTCCGTGAATCAGCTTGGCAGGCCAGATCTGGCCCCCAGACCTGAGTTTGCCCATCCTGTTGTAGACTCTTTGTAGCCAGGAAGATAGTCATATGTTAATTATGGCTGTTTACCCATATGTACGTACATGACAGTTTATTCTTGGATTAGAAGACTTATTGCCCAGGTCCTTCAGGGGAAGAGGCTGGCAGTGTGAGGTTGCAGGAGTCAGGGCAGGGCCTTGGGGATGTGGTTGGGGAGTGAAGAGGGGCTCAGGCCAAGGGGTAGTGTGCAGGAGTCATGCCAGAGAGTGAGGTCTTTAGGCTCCCAAGTTGGTTAGGCGCTTTGGAAAATGTTACCTTGTGTCCCTAAAGGTTTTTGTTGTTGGGATATATCCTCTCATTGTTTCTTTTCTAACTTCTTATGTCTTGTATAATTCAAAAGTTAGGATTCATTGGCAAAACAACAACAACAAAAACAGTTTAAGCA
Source organism: Pelodiscus sinensis (assembly GCF_052426305.1). Taxonomy (NCBI): domain Eukaryota; kingdom Metazoa; phylum Chordata; order Testudines; family Trionychidae; genus Pelodiscus; species Pelodiscus sinensis. The sequence continues at coordinate 5,996,329 of NC_143063.1, read as the reverse complement.
ATTCATATTTTCCAATCATTGTGGTTTCATTGAAATGAGTGTCGAGCTCTAATCCCAGAGAGACTTAAGTGGCACAATTACAGATAGGTTATATTGATTAGATTTTGACACCTGGTATGAATGATATCATTGTGAATAGTGAACATGTTTATACTGGAATATTATGACTTGTGTTTCACAATTTAAATATAAATGTAGAGAGATTTAGAAAATTTTAGCACTTACCAGCTATAGCCTAATTTTGCTTGATGTCTGTGTTATGCAACTACCAGTAACAGGATGTGTAATTAGATTTACATGTTGGAATCAGGCATAAACAAGCTTTTATGGCTTCTGTAATTTTTTTTTTTGAAACTTTAAAATATATACTTGTAACTTAGGAGGGAAATAACTTGCTTATTTTAAAAATAATTCCATGTAAAGGACCTTGCCAACTTATATTTGTTCCCAAATGTAAAATTTGCCAGCATGTTCTTATCTAACCCAAGACTAACGGAAATATTTCACAATTTTAAAAAAATTCAATGGAAACAAGCAAATAAATATTCTCATGTAATGTTTGGGACGCAAATATTCCAAAACTAGACTTACCTGGTGTTGCCCCTATCCTTCAGGGCAGGGAACTGGCAGTGGGGGGGAGGGTGCAGGAATCAGGGCAGGGCCTTGGGGATGTAGGGGTGGAAGGCAGGAGTCTGGGGCTATGGGAGTATGTGTCCAAGAGTGAGGGGATGAGAAGGGGCTCAGGGTAGGGAGGGGGCCCATCGCAGCTGGCCTTCTGTTTTCCCTCCAGCCTCCCCTTGGTTGGTAGGGACCTTCTCCTCTCCTCCCTCCCCCCCCCCCCCCCCCCCCCGTGCTGTGGCCAAGGGCCCTGGAAAAAAGAGTTTGGGGCAGAGGGGCTACTTACCTGATCTGGTGGCAAGATAAATGATGGTGGCAGGCTAAATGATGGAGTCCCAGCCTTGTTGGCCACTCTTAGCGGTGCGGCTGCCCCAGTGGTCAGTCTGCAGTACAGCTTTACCCTACACTCACTGTGTCTAGTAGCCACTTGCAGTATCACACCCTTTTCTCTGTGCCCCTTCCCTTTCCATGTTATTGGAAACAGTCCCATTCCAGCACTTTCTACTTTCCTGGCACAACAAACCTTGACCTGCTTTGTTAGAGAAAGCTACATACCACATTTGGTGGTCCTAGCTCTTACTGTTTAGGAGGAACAAAAGACAGGACTATGTAGCACTTTAAAGACTAACAAGATGGTTTATTAGGTGATGAGCTTTCGTGCGCCAGACCCGCGTCCTCAGATCAGTATGTGGAAGAAAATCTGCACAACCACATATACCAAAGTGATACATTCAAAAAAATGAACACATGTGAAATTGACAAATAAAATTTTAGAACAGAGAGGAGGTGAGGGGGGAAGGTTAGTGTCTGTGAGGTAATGACAGGGGTGATAATAGGGGAAGTTTATGTGAGGTAATGACATTGGGGTGATAATTGGGGAAGCTGTCTTTGTAATGGATGAGATAATTAGAGTAACACAGCTGCATCTCTATCACTGTTTAGGAGGAGTTCTTGAACAGTCACAGGTGGACAGACAGATGCACACTTCTAAAATATATAGAAAGTTTAAGAACTTGGAAATGACAGTGACTATAAGCAAATGTGACTGACTTGATTATTATTGTCTGTGCTGGGAGAAAAACAAGAAGTCAGAGTGTAAACAGGGAAAAGTAAATGATTTTTAAAATAACTGAATAATTTGTTGAGGTGTTTATACTAGGATAACTTTATTTGCTGAATATGTGATTTTTAAATTGACAATGTCCCATTTAAGTACTATATTTTTAAATGTTAAAGTTTATGAACTTTATTCTAGAAGCTGTTCATATTGATTTGTACTTACTACTAAATCTGATACAGTTTAAAAGGTCTTCCTTACATTTGTTAAACCTGTCAAGTTAAATGACGATTACTAATCTAAACTAGGTGTTTCGTTTAAAAAATATTTTGAACAACTTATTAATCATTTTTGAATTCCGCTGACCTGATAAGCTGAGTACTTGAGCCATTGCTAAATTTAAAGCTAGTGGAAACAGAAAGTAAAATTTACCAGAAACAAAAATGAATCTGACTAGTCACTTTTATCATCTAAACTTAGACTGATAAGTAAACTGAATAAATAGTAAAAAGAAAGTCAAATTGATGAAGTTCATGTTTAATAATAGATGATATTAATAAAGGTAAAGAAATCATTTTCCTTGCAAATTTAGGGGTGGTAGTTTGGTTATCAGTAATGATGTTGTTGATCATAATGTCTCTTTCTTAGACTGACATCAGTTTTTCCACAAATAAAAAATATTGACATGTGTGCCACTGTACATTCCCTAGAAGTTAGGTTTTAAGAAGGGATACCTCTATAGGTTACTTGAAACTGCATAATAACCAGGGGCAAAGGATAGTGCCCTCTTTTATGAACAGGACTAAAACACATTTGATTTCTTTTTAGGTACTGGTAAATACTGCCTGCTGTTTTCTGATGCTGATTGCTAAAATAATCCAGTGTGCAGTATTTGGTCCTCTTCGTGTTAGCGAGAGGCAGGTAAGTAAAATGTATGATGTTTCTAGATGAATTGTCTGCTATCACATACTTGTTGATCTGTCTCTTGATTCCCTTCGCAAGTTTTTGGGTTTTTTTCTAGATACTGTAAATGATTTTAATATCCGGTTTGGGAATGTTGACGGTTGTGGAGATAAACATTTAGCATCCTAACTTTTTAAAAAGTACAAATGTTGTTCTTACTTTTTTTTAATGCTGTAAATCATAAGATAAATGTTGCCCATATTTCCATCAAAATTACTTCTTTTTTAACTGCAAGCTTAGAAGGTGATTTGTCTATGATTTGAAGATATCCCTTTTTCATGTTTTGGAAATGCACATCCAGTACAACATACGGAAGTTCAAAAACCAATAATCCTGTGACAGGTCATACCTAAGCATCCATAAATTTTCTGGTTTGTTTCTGAAGAGGAACTTTAATTTTTGTGAACTGGTATTTTATATTCAAAGGACTCCTGTCAACTAGGGAACTACACTCCTGTAATACATTTTGTTCCTGTGCTTGCAAGTTCTCTTAATGTTAAAGTAAATTACGGTAGAGGAAAACAGTTCTATGTTTTGGGTTTTAGTTTACTTTGTGCATTTGATAGTGCTTTTTTACATAGTTAGTTAAACTTAATTGAGCAGTTAATTCTTTCTTCAAGCTCTGGCATGATAACGGAACTCTCATGCACTTTCAGTTTCTTCACAAAGAGAATGTGTCTTCTCAATGACAGTAGATAGACAGAGAGGGCAGGAGAGCTGAGCCGAAGCCCATTTATTACTGGCATTAGGCTTGCCCCTTTTCTGAACATCAGCAGGGAAGCAGAAAAATATTTGTAAGAAGATTTCAGGACATACACTTTAAAATCTATGCTGTCAGGAAATTGAGTTATTTTGAAAATTATTTTTCAAAAATCAAATTGACTGTATCCTTTCAAAATATTTCTCTTTTTATACACATGCATGCAAGTGCATGCACACACACATACAGTCATTAAAAAAATTGAACTGCAGATGTTTTTAATGCAACAGGCATGCAGTGCAAATGGGGCACTTGTTCGTACTTATTCATAGATTTCTTGCGGTCTATCATATTGCTAATTCACAAACCTAAAAGCCTCTGAATGCAGAGCCTATACTTGAAAATTGAGCTACTCTCTCAGGACTTTGAGATTTTTTTCGGTTGTTCATGGTTGTGGAATTCAGTGCAGCGTCAGTACCAGATTCTGGAGTGTTCATTGTCCCTTGAGAATTTGAAATCTACTTTGATAGTTTCTTTTGAAAGGCAGGCTATATATGTTGGTAGGTCAAAAGTGTGATCATCCTGAAGGAATTATTAGCCTGTTCTAGCTGTCTTGCCTGGTAACTTTGTATTTTTATAAAGACAGTTTGATACAACTTTTTTTGCCTCCCTCCCATAAAACCTCCCAACACCCTGCAAATTGTATGGTAACTTTACTCTTGCAGTAACTAACCAGCATATGGTCTTCCTTTCTGTTTGCATGTGCGAGGGAATGTTTTTCTATCTCACTGTTGCTCATCTACTCCCTTCTTGCATATAGCCATTATGTTGGAGGCCAAACATCTTATACATTGAGTATTTTTAGAGGGCTAGATTTTTGTAACTTAATTTCCTGTAATTTAATGGCAGAAGGAAGATTTAATAATGTATATGCCAGCAATCATTTTCAGAAACGAAAATGGCAGTACTGTTTTGGTAGCCTTACAGCCACATTGCTATGATACTGAGGATCCCATTGAGATCAGGGCCCCATTATACTGGGCACTGTATAAATGCATAGTAGAAAAACATTTACCTACAATGCTTTACTGCCGTGTTGAAGTGGTACCAAAGGAACATCACTTTATCAATACTCCATAAGTGAAAGTGGTACCTAGTTGAGGCTAAATAGATGGCAGATAATATGGATGAAAAAGGATGTTTTAAAATAAAAAAAATGACAACACTTAGAGATGTAAAATCCTGTTTAATGAATTAACTAGTTAAACGTTAAGTTTAACTGATTAAATAGGGCAGGCAGGCTGGAGTGCGCCTGCTCATAGCACGTCAGGGGCTGCTCTGGAACACTCTTTGCCTGCAACAGGCCCCACAGGGCTGAAGCAACCCCCTGCCTGCAGTGAGTAGGGAAGCTTCTCCAGCCCCCACTGGTTAACCATTAACATCCCTCAACCTATGTTAAGGCCTAAATATATTAGAACATGCTTGTCACAAGTTTTTTTTTTTTTTAAAGTCAAACCATTAAGCTGGTGGAAGAGACTGGCTAAATGTCTGGAACCAGTTTGTTGATGTGTTAAATCAACTTTTGACTGACAGTAGCAGCCTCTTTTGCAAGTGTAGAGAGAATATTTTCTTCCATTTCAATTTATTCAAATTCATTCAAAGTTAAGAAATTAATGAGGTTATTGGAAACACAGGAAAGTGTGTGTTCTTCCAGTCTATGAACAAAAATGAAGTGTGAGAGGATGAGATTTACTAATTCTAAAATCTTGAAGGATATTGTGACCAGAAACAATCAGTTCCATTTTGCTAATTAAAGGAGAGAGAGAGAGAGAGTGAGAGCGAGTTTCAGTAAAACAGGTTTACATGTAAAACATGTTTTGATAATCTTGTATCTTATGTATCCAGAACACTTAAGGTAGTTTTAGTTAATAAAAAAAATGTTGGTTTTGTGCATTTTTTATTTTAATTTTTAATTTTCATCCAAATAGAGCTTGACACAAATCCCAAGTTAAAAGTATCACAATTTTCTAATATAATAATTTTTACATTTTTAAACAATTTGGATAAGTCTCAGGGGGTAGCTGTGTTAGTTTGTAACTTCAAAAACAATGAGTAGTCCTGTAGCACCTTAGGGTACGTCTACATTTGCTCCCTAGTTCAAACTAACGATGCAAATGTAGGCTACCAAAATTGCTAATGAAGCGGGGATTTACATATCCCGCGCTTCATTAGCATGATCTCGCCGGTGCGTTACTCCGCTCAACAGCTGTTTCGAAAGTGAAAGTGCGCGCTGGGACGCGTTAGTTTGAACCAAACCCCTTGGTTCGAACTAACGTTACTCCTCATTTTTTGAGGAGTAACATTAGTTCGAACCAAAGGATTTGGTTTGAACTAACACGTCCCGGCGTGCACTTTCACTTTCGAAACAGCTGTTGAGCGGAGTACGCGAGATCATGCTAATGAAGCGTGGAATATTTAAATCCCCGCTTCATTAGCAATTTTGATAGCCTACATTTGCATCCCTAGTTCAAACTAGGGAGCAAGTGTAGATGTAACCTCAGAGATTAACTATAGTTAATCATGAGCTTTTTTTGTGGGCAAAACCTTCTTTCCTAATATGTATATTAGTCTGTCTATATATGTTAGTCTCTAAGGGTATGTCTACACTGCCACCCTAGTTTGAACTGGGGTGGCTAATGTAGGCATTCGAAGTTGAAAATGAAGCCCGGGATTTAAATATCCCGGGCTTCATTTGCATCTTGCCGGGCGCCGCCATTTTTAAATCCCCCTTAATGCGGACTCCGTGCCAGCGGCTACACGCAGCACGGAGTGGGTAGTTTGAATTAGGATCTCTAATTCGAACTACCGGTACACCTCGTTCCACGAGGAGTAACGGTAGTTCGAATTAGAGAGCCTAATTCCAACTACCTATTCCGTGCCGCGTGTAGCCGCTGGCACGGAGTCCACACTAAGGGGGATTTAAAAATGGCGGCGCCCGGCAAGATGCAAATGAAGCCCGGGATATTTAAATCCCGGGCTTCATTTGCAACTTCGAATGCCTACATTAGCCACCTAGTTCGAACTAGGGTGGCAGTGTAGACATACTCTTAGGTGCTACAGGACCACTTGTTTTTAATCTGGATAAGTGTGAGTTAACCTACTTACTTGCTTGAATAAATATTTTTTATAGTGCATCTTTCTGGTTAGCAAACAGAAGCATTACATTTAATGTAAAGGCTATATTTGTTTGCAAATAAACATATTTTAATGGTTACCAACCAAAGAGAATCAACTTTCTTTAGACAAATACTAACAAGTACAAATTGAGTCTTGATTAAATCATGATTCAAATTGATTATTTAAATCCACCCACCCTGATGACAGGAATTTCCAATATTTCTTATTTCATGTTATTCTTAGGCTATCATTTAGGAAATAATACAGATGTCCCATCGAGCTGTGTGCATAGCTGGCCAATGATATCACATTTTCATACTTCTGTTTCCTTCACTTCCCTCTTTTACTTTTGCCTGTTATCTTTTGCACTCATCTTTTGATCCTTAGCTAAACAGAGACCATAGCTCCCTGGAACAGGGACTGTCCTTTTACTCTCTTCATTATTTAGTAGTTTTCTACTCCCCATTCTGCCACTGATTTGCTGTGTAGCAGGTTTCCATCTTGTGAAATACAGATACATTTCTGTCTCAGTGGTGCATTGTGGCATGTCATGACTTTAAGATAAAGAACCTGCATAAGTGCAAAGAATTATAGGATTTTTTGTATTAATAAAATTAACATAATTAAAATGTTATGTATTTGAGCTTTTAGCTATTTTGACTACCAACAGAAAGCAAATATCTTTCTTTTTAGCATCTCAAGGACAAATTCTGGAATTTCATCTTCTACAAGTTTATCTTCATTTTTGGTGTGCTGAATGTTCAAACAGTGGAAGAGGTGGTCATGTGGTGCCTCTGGTTCTCCGGGCTTGTGTTTCTCCACCTCATGGTTCAGCTCTGCAAGGATCGGTTTGAATATGTAAGTTTTTTCCCCTGTGTGTTTGGGAGATGTGAGTTCTGCTCCTAATGCCAGCACTGGCTCACTGTGGCTACGTCTACACTGCAAGCTTATTTCGGAATAAACTTTTCCGGAAGAGATCTTCCAGAAAAGCTCATTTCGAAAGAGCGTCTACACACAAAAAGAGCAACGAAATAATGTGTTACTTTGAAAGATTTATTCATCTCATTTAAGGCCATTCGGAATCCGTTCAGGCAGGGCATTAGGTCAGCAGTTGCTTCCAGGTGCTGCTGCCTGACACTATCTGAGATGCGTACTTAAAGAAACCCCACTGGACTGCCGTTTCTCAGCTTCTTCTGCTTGCTTGCCTACCTCTCCGAGGGACAGCAAAGCATTTCCACTGCGTGCTTTGGTTGCACTATGTATGGACACCACAGCACTCCTTGGCATGGAGCCAGAGCTGCCTCTGGGCATGCGATAGCCCCACACTGCCATGCAGCAGTTTCTGCAGGCGGGCTTCATGGAGCGGTGGGATGACCAGCAGAGGCTCCAAAACTTCTAAATGAGGAAGAAGACATTCATGGAGCTGTGTGCCTGGCTCGCCCCTGCCCTCAGTTGACGTGATACCCAGATGCAGCCTGCCACCACCCCTGGTGAAGCGGGTTGCCAGCGCCATTGGGAAGCTCGCAACACCTGACAGCTACTAGTCTGTGGGCAGCCAGATCGGTGTGGGAAAGTCCATCGTTGGGGCCCTCCTCATGGAGGTAAGGCACTCTCGAGCTCCAGTCCCCAGAGGGGTGGAGGAGAACTGGAAAGGGGGACCCTAGGGAAAGGGGGGGTTGGTGCTGTGGGGGGTAAGGATGTTAAGTATCATGTAATTGGCTAATTGAATAATCAATGCATATTTGCGTTGATTATTTGATTAGTCGATAGGGAAGCACTTCCCCTTTGAAAAGCTGCAGCAGTATTTCAAAGGGGCAGTGCCGCACAGCTCACGCGGGGCTCTGCACAGCGCTGCCCCTTTGAAAGGCTGCCGTGGCATTTCAGAGGGGCAGCGCTGCACCAAGCCTGAGGTCAGCTGTGAACTCCAGCTAATCCCAGGTTCGGTGCAGCACTGCTGCTTTGAAGTACCTCCCTCTTCCCCCACCTTGCTGCCTCTATTTGATAGAGGCAGCAAGAGGTGTGGGGAAGCAACTAGTCGACTAGTCCTTAACATCCCTAGCAGGGGGTAGGGTGTTTGTTGGGAGGTAAGAAGGGGAAGGGAGGGGGACCTCCCAAGAGCCCTTGTACCCCTTTTGATTCTCTGTTTTGTTTGTCTCCTTCTGCAGGTGGTGAGGACCATAAACATCGTCCTGCTGCGCAGGGTCATCCGCCCAGGAGACCTGGACCCCATCGTGGCCAGATGTGGCCTGGGCTTTCCCAACTGCAGGAGGTGGGCGGGGTGGGGGGAAGGCGATAGATAGAACTCACATCCCCATCCATGCCCCTGACCACTGTGCAACCCAGAACATAAACAGGAAAGGATATTTCCCTATGGTCCTGCAGGCCCTGGTTGACCACTGTGGATGATTCTCAGACATTTTTGTGGGCTGCTCGGGGAGGGTGCGTTACACCCACATGTTCTACAACTCCAGCCTCTACCAGAAGCTGGAGGCTGACACATTCTTCCTGCAGTGCAACATCATGATTGGGGATGTGGAAATGCCACAGTGCATCGTGGGGAATGCGGCCTACCCCTTTCTGCAGTGGCTGATGAAGCCATACACTGGCGATCTGGACCTTGGCAGGGACCGTTTCAATGCCTGCCTGGGAATGGCCCGCATCCAGAAGGAATGCGCCTTTGGGCACTGGAAGGCATGGTTCAGATGCCTTCTGACCTGCCTCAGTGTGGGGGAGCACAACATCCCCCTGGTAGTGTCAGCCTATTGTATTCTTACCACATTGTGGAGAGGAATGGGAAGGCCTTCCTTCTGAGGTAGGGAGCAGAGGCTGGTCGGGAGGGATGGGCCTTCAAGCAGCTACGCACAGCTACTATCCGCCAGGCCCATCAAATGCACATCCAGGAGGCCCTGAGGGAGAGTTTCTCTGAAGGACCTCAGTAACTCTCCCCAGGGCCTCCACACTAGGGGCCTGTGCCTTGCCCCTCTCTGCCTTTCCCGCAACAACCCCTCACTTCCCTGCAGACAAAATTAAAAAAAACTATTTAGTTTGGAAACAAATAACTGCTTGCTTTTTTATTTGGGATAAAAATTAACTGGGAAAGAGGGAGGGGGGACTGTGAACCTTGGAGGGCAGAGGAGAGGCTCAGAGCTGGGGCTGAGACAGATGCGTGGTTCGGGTGGTAGTTCCACCTCATGTCCGGAGACCCTGGTGACCTTGGAGGGGGGGGGAGGGGAGTGCGTCCTGGGAGAACAGGGGGATCGGCAGGTGGGGAGGCTGGAGTGGGAGAGCTGCCTGGCAGGGGCTGGCATGGCAGGAGGAGCAGGGACTAGGACTGGTGCTGGGTACGCCATCATCTTCCAGATGGTGGAAAAGATATTGTGGCCCTGCTCCACATCTGGGCCCACCATTGTGTGCCATCCCCTACCTTTTGGGCCAGCTTCTGCTGCCTGTCCGTGAAGATGGACACATGCACCCTCTGATGTCTGCGGCTGGCTCAGATGCTGGTGATCGCCCCCAGTCACGGCTGGTCCAGCTGGGGAGAATAAAGAGAGGTGGTTAGTCATCCCTGGAGACACTGTCCTAGAGACCTTGTCCTCATCAGCAATCTGAGAGCAACAGTTCTTGGGGCAGAGGACGGTGATGTCCCAGGAGCAAGGCCATGTGTGGCCTGGACAGCAGGCCCTGCCTTACAGGGGTCCAGAGGTCCCCAGGGGTTTATGCTTCCCACCCCTCTACCCCCATCCCATGGACAAGCAGGCAAGTGAAGTGTCCAGCCACATTGGGATCCCATGGCCGGGAGCTTGGGCTTCCATTGAGGCTGCACACATATGCGCTTGGCAGCGTTGTCCCCAGGAGCAGGTGGTGCCTCAAGCATTCAGGCATGCCCATGTGTGGCACTCCAGAGTCGGTGTGCGTGTGCCCTTGTCCCCAGCCTCCTTCCAAAGGTGGCTGGTGGAGGGAGGGTATACCCCCCCAGACGGTCAGACGTGTGTCTGGCCTCCACAGAGCCTATGAGTGAAGCCCTGGGGTGCTTCAGGGCTGCTTCCTGGGGCTGCATGGTGCAGACTGGCGCTGCACATGCATCCACATGCACAGACTGGCGTGAGGGCCAGGCAGAGCGATGATCATTCTACAGTCCCATAGTGCTCACCACCCCTGCCCTGTGTGTATGAAAAACTAAGAGCACTCACCTGCTGTTCCCTCCCCATTATCAGAGCATGCCTGGGAGACATTCAGGCCTTGGGGCACCAGCTCAAAGGTGATGGTGGTCACTGTGCTGGCTGTCTCTTCCTCCTCCAGCTCCCTGTCCTTCTGGGCTGGGACCCCCAGCTGGGTGAAGACAGGCGTCTCCAGAGCTATTTACAGCCCTTGACTGGAGACCTTTCTCAAATAGGCCACAAACCAGTCTCACAGAGCGCTTCAGCTGCCAAGCTGGCCAGCAGGAAGCCTCACGAGCAAAACCCCTCAGACACCTCAGCTTTCCCTGTGCCACAATCAGCCCTGGGCCTACATACATGTGAGGGATATTAGAAACCAATCTCACCAACCCTGAACAAATCCTCCTGGTCCAAAAAAACCAGCCACAGTTCCCGGTCTTTAGATCTTACCCACAAGAGCACCCTGGGCCGCACTCTTAGAATTTAAAATCTAAAGGTTTATTAACAAAAGAAAGAAAAGGTTGAAAGTAAGATTAAGGAGAATACATTACATACATCAGTCACCAAGTGCTTGATGCAGGCTCTCAGCAGAGATGTTACAAACTGCTATCTTACAAGTCTCTGGTGTACATCCTATATCAGGATGGGTCAGCAATCCTTCCCGGCTCTCTGTCCCTAGCAAGGCTGCATCTGGGATCAGTAGCAAGATTGAGGACAGGATTGAGACCACCTCATGGCATTTTATATTCATTCCTGGTGTCTCCCAAGCTGGAGCTCGTCACATGATGGCATTGACTGGTCTGCAGGTTTCCAGACACAGTCCTCTGGTGTGTATTCTCCCTTCTGTAAGCCATAGTTCCTCGGGCTGTGCTAGTTAGCATAGTCATTCACTAGACATTTCTTCTTTACAACAGGCAGTCCAGGCCCACGGCTCTGTCTCAGACAGAGAACCTTCACAGCACCAGCACACATCCCATATTCATAACTCCACATACAAACCTCATACAAGCACATGAGTAGTGTACATAGAATCAGTAGAGCATAAGCTTTTGTTTGACACTTGACATGGCCCACTTTGTCTCCCCCCTTCCAGTCTCCTCACTTTAAAATCCAATAACGTGACATCCGCCCCCTAGGATGCGGTGCTATTCTGCGTAGTAAGGGCAGGAGCGGAGATCCTGGAGGGTCTTTTCCTTGCCCCATAACCCAGGAGGGCCAGGATCTCTGCCCCAGACCATGATGGCAGATGGTCCGGACCCTGGCAGGCTCCTGGGAGCCCTGTGCATGGTCCCTGGGAGGGCCAATGGGTTCTTGGGGGGCTTGTGGCTGGGACATTAGTGTCCACATGTCAGGAACTGGCATCTGCATGGTGTGTTGCAGCTCCCAGGACCGGCTTCCTGCCACAAGCCCTGTCCCCAGTGTCTGCAGCTTTAAGAGCTGCTGGGGGACAGGAACTATAGAGTTGTGATGAGTGTGGATGGAGTGGCCAGCAGGGCACCTGTGTTATTTCCTGGAAGCCTCTTTTTTTGACAGAACTCCTTCTTCTGCCTCCACACACACCTTTTTCCGAAAAAGCTTTTTTGGTAAAAGCTATTCCTGGTAGAATGAGCTTTACTGCTGTTGGGAAAAAGCCCTCCATTATTTCACCTTTTTGTTGAAATAACGCTATTGAATGTGGACGCTTGTATTGTTTTTCTGGAATAATGCTGCAGTGTAGACGTACCCTGTATGTCCTTGATTGTGTCACTTAAAGCTTGTTTTTCAGAGATGTGAAGCTCCATGTCTCCCATTGACTTCAACCTGAGCTAGTAATCCTTAGCACCTCTGAATAACCTTAACCTCTGTGCCTCTGTTCTTTCATGTGTTAAAAATATTTATCCTCTTTCATAAAATGCTCAGATGTAAGGTTCCCTAGAATTACTGCTGTAGATACACTTTTTTTTAAAGTGTCCTTTCTGAAATTGCATTAGCTAAGAATTCTGGAAAACCACCTTTGGTTGATGTCCAGTTATTCAGGTAACCTCTTTCTGTCAGTAGTATGAAAGGTTTTCTCGATTTCTTGAAGTAAAATTACAGAGTAGAGCAAAAGAAACTGGATTTCATTTCACATGTATAGTGTCTGTGCAGTGTTCATGCTGTGTGTTGTGCCTCTGTCAAGAACTAATGGCACGAATGCATCTTCATGGGTACTGAACATTGTAAACTGCATCCCAAACTGTATCGGTATTTAGAAAGTTAAATAGAGAGTCACCAAGGAGAAGAATAATGAATAGGCTCAGGTACAGAGAGATTTCAAATGCCAAGTGAAAAGAGATGGAGGGATGCTTGGGTATCAGGTGGTGAGAGCTGTAGAAAACATGGCTTTTGCACCAATAGCAATGAGATTATGAAGAGCTAAGATAGCTCTAAATGAATATAGAGAGTGGAGTAGTGAGAAACAATGAATGTGAGCAATGTAATGGAGCACGCATTTAATGGGGATCTTAAAATGAATTAAGTGTCAGTTCAGTTTTAATTAAATAAACAAATTGGCCCTTCCACACACTACTGGGCCAGAACTGTCTATTATGCTGGACATATGAATAGAGAGAGAATGTACATTACAAAACGTAAAGCTTTCACACGCTAGTGCGTTAACCCGATATGTGTTACTTTACAAGCACTTCAGTTCTCTTTTTTTTTAATGGATGATTATTGGGATTAGAAAAATCAACCTAGTACTTTGAATAACCTTAGCCACTTGAGTATCTATAATGTACGTGCTGCTTCCTCAGCTCCAGTGTCCATGAATAAAAGCCTGGTTCACCCTTAACTACATATTTTATGACCTCTTGTACTCTGCAACTTTTTCCTGTTTTACAACCTGGCAAAGGTTGCCTTTCCAGCAGTTCAAGTAGTGCAGTAGCCTTGAGTGAGTTAAACTGAAATGAAATTGCTGGTTTACAGTTATTCCAGTGCACCTAATAGGAAGGTTATTTAGCATTTTTTCGTCTACTGAAGTTATCTTCTAGAACAGTGTTTCTCAGCCAGTGGTACGAGTACCCTTAGGGGTACTCGAGAAGTCTGGGGGGTACATCAACAAAACTGAAATTTGGAGAGAACTAAATTTTTTTGTGTTAAGTTTTACAGTGTTTTATTATTTTTGTACTTTTTACACACACAAATTTAATCGCCACCTGGCTACAATTATGTTGTTTAAACAAATGTGTTGCAATGGTAGAAAAAAAATGTGTATGTCTGAAAACTGTAGGTACTGGAGGGTATTTAAAAAAATATAAAGGGGTACTTTATTAAAAAAAAAAGGTTGAGAAACACTGTTCTAGAAGGCTGAGAGAGAGCAGGCTATAAAAGTAGAAATGCTTGTGTTTGATCCAGAATCCTTAGGAAAGGAGCTGGGACTTTTCTTGCTGAAGGAAAACATTGATGTCTGGATTGTAACACTTTTCTTGATAAATGTCTGTGGTCTGCCCTTGCTGAATTAAGGGAAGTATGAAGCTAAGTCCAACTCAAAGGGAAAAAGAGGAATTAATTTAACAACTGAATGCATGAAATCAACCGAATGCCCCAGACTCAAATTTTGACTCCCACTTTTGATGAGGAGATGGATCTAGATATTTTGCCTAATTCTTTTGACCTTAAATTAAGATGACTTTATATTTAGTATAAGCAAAGTATGTACGAATTTTCTGTCAAATTATATATAATCTTAAATAAAATGAAGGAACTATTTTTCAGTCAAAAGGATCAAGGTCAAGGGAGAGATTCTTGATAGCTCTTAAATCTAGGAGAAAAAGGCATAACTATATTCATTATGGAAAGATAAAGTTACATAAATTCAAATGAGAAATAAGACACAAATTTTTAACAGCAATGGACAATTAGTCATTGGAACAACTTACTGAGGGGAGCAGTGGAACCTCTGTTACTTGATGTCTTAAATCAAAACTAGATGGCGTTCTAAAATATACCCTCTAGCTCATACAGAAGTTAAGGCTTGGTGTAGAACTGCTGGATATGATTCTGTGACCTGTGTTATAGAGGTCATCACACTAGAAGGTCACAATGGTCCCTTCTGGCTTTAAAATCTGTGAATTATAGAATCATAGAACTGGAAGGAATCTCAAGAGGTCATCAAGTCCAGTCCCCTACACTGATGGCAGTACCAAGCACCATCTAATGTAAATGAAAGCTAGCGTCACAAGACCTTAGTGTGCACATTTTTTTTCTTTCCCCCTACCCACATAGTTGCTTAATTAGGTGATTGGGGTTGCATCGTTATTCAGGAAATAATTATTCAATAAATATTTGCTGTGTGAAAGCAACAGGGAGAGGAGCAGTTTAACACTATTTTGTATTAATCTGTTGCAGCTTTCCTTCTCTCCCACCACACCAATGAGCAGCCACGTCAGAGTTCTGACTCTGCTGTCTGCCATGTTACTCTCCTGTTGTGGTCTAGCAGTTGTCTGTGGAGTTATCGGCTATACACATGGAATGCACACACTAGCTTTCATGGCAGCAGAGGTGAGACTTCCTTTATATGCAAGTTGATTGGCACTGTGTCTTTCCTCTTAACTTTGGTTTATTGTGGGGCTTCTGCAGTTTGGTTTTTGAAAGTTTCCAGCAAGAAAGAATGAAAATAAGTACTGTCCTATTTTGCAATGCATTTGTGTTTATTCTGGAGTTCAACTTAGGATTGCAAATCATCTTTGCTTGAAGTCGTGGACACTATGATAAATGCTGACTACTTTTGGCACAGATGAAATCAAGAAAAAAACTGATGAGCATGTTTCATGAGAAATACAGGACGAATTAGGTGAAGTGTTTATTAGAATATATTGAATCAGTCCAAATACAGATAGAGAGAAGGAAAGAACTGGGAAGGAGGAATTAAGAGGATCTAGTACCACCAGACCTGGTGGATTTCTGAGGGATGATTGGAGGCATATGGTTAGAGCAGAGGTGTCTACTGCAGGGCTGTAGCAATTTAAATATTTGACACTCGTATTAACATTTCAGCTCAGATTGACTTGAACACACAAATGGGCCAGCAGGTGGAGTGAAATGGAAGGTTTGTCATATGAATGTTTCTCATAGCTGAGTTATTTCTAACATGGCCTCTTTCATTTTAATAGGCACCTCAGTTAATTCTTCCTGGGTTTCTTACATTTACCTGACGATGCTTGGGTCCTTAAGGAGGGGCTCATGGCAGCGGGCTGGGACTGCAGGGATACAGGAGTCAAGGTTGGGGGGGTGAAGAAGGGCTCTGGGCAGGGGACTCTGTGTGGGGGTGTGTACAGGGAAAAATGGGGGGGGGGCCCAATTGCCCCCACCAGATTCATACCAGAGATGCTTGCAAAGTGCATAGCTTGTCTGCCGCCTGCACTCCCCAGCCTGAGTGAGGAATGCAGCAAACGGTGCACTTCCCCTACATCAAAGAGCGAGGGGCAACAGCCAGCAATGTTCCTGTATGAATCTGGGATGTTCAGCCCCCCACCGCCTTCCCTAAAGGACACCTGGGAAGTGGGAGGCTTTGGGGCTGAGGCAGTCCCGGACAGAGGTGATAGGACAGCTGCAGCCAGTCCCTTTCACCAGCCTGTGGATTCTGTGTCTTTTCTGTATGGTTTTATGAGAAGCAGTCCTATTCCAGAGATATCCCATTTTCCTGGCACAATCAAACTCTTATGTAGCTTCAAGTTACTATAAGAGAAAGCTGTGTATGGCAGTGGTCCCCAACCTTTTGGGGCTGCTGGGTGTCCGGGGGCGGGGCCACTCATGCGCCGTGCGCCCGGGACGCAAGAATGGCTTGGGCCTGCCCTAGTCACTTGGCGGGCGCGCACAAATGCCCCGGTGGGCGCCATGGTGCCTGCAGGCACTGCTTTGGGGACCACTGGTGTATGGAATTTGGTGTTCCTAGCTCTTACCATTTAGGAGGATTTCTTGAACAAACAGACAAACTCTCTCAAATATATAGTAGATGAACCAGGCTCATTAATTTTTCTTGTACACAGATGTCTTGATTTCAGCTGTACCAAAAGTAAGCAGTACTGAACGGATTTATCATGGCTATCGCCTCTGCAGGCAAAGATGATTTGCCGTCTGAAGTTTAACACTGAGATAAAAACAGATGCATCTCTCATACCATTGTATTTTTAAAAACAAATTATTGAAAAATCAAGAAGTATAAATGAATTGATATAGGTGCTCAGGCCTTATTAACAAGTTATGGCCGCTGTCCTGACAGAACTTGCTTGCATGAGTGGAGTCTTTGATTTCAGTGAGCCTGTACTCGTGTTTGAAATTACTTGTGTGTGCGTGCAAGGTTGAGTCTCAAGAGGTCTACTCGCGTTCTTTTCTGTAGGCCTCTGAACATATAGTGATGATCCTCAAACTTAAAGGAAAAAGTAGTAAAAACTGCAGCAGAAAACTTTTGTCTGTGTGACACTTAAAAGGGACACTACCAACTATTTTGCATCTGTGTATATTTAATTGCACTGGATTTTTAAAAGTACAGGTTGAATGTCTCTGGTCCGGCAACATCTGTGTCCTAGCATGATTTTAGTTAGTCAAATGTTTGTTCATTATGGGTGTGACCAACTTTCCTACAGTCCCATAATGTTTTTTGCAGCCAACAGTCCTGACTTTTATTTGCCTCTAATTCACCCCTAAATGTCTAAGAGACCAGCAAGTAGCAGAAGTGCTTAATACCACTAAGCATAAGCATAATGTTTATGCTTTATCTACTTATTTTCTTGTGCCAAAACAGTAAAATTGTGTAACAACACTAACACTTTGATATGAAGAAAGTTGATAAATCTTGGGTAGGCATAGACTCATATAGAGTGCATCAGTACAGTCATATATTATTATGCATCACTGCAAGTGGTACAGTATTCCATTTATTCACGTTGGTGGGGGGGGGAGAAAGAGAGAGAGATTGACCCACTCTCTATAATACTGATCTCCCTTGCTTTGGCAAATTGTCTGGTTTGGCACCAGTCAGGTCCTGAGGTTGCCTGACTAGAGAGGTTCAACCTGTATCCTATTAGTCTCTCTTCTCATTTTGCAAACATTGATTTAGCTTTAGTCCCTTGTGTTTTCACTAGAGTCATGTAAGTGATTTTTTTTCAGATTCTAGCTAGGGTTTTTTCTCTTTGTGTTCCCTATCCCCCTCTCTTCTCATCAGGATGTCAGAGATGAGTTGTGAGGAGGCGTGTGAATTAGAGAGATAATAGTATAACCATTTAAAAAATTAACTGATGAGCCTAGGCTTATTGGTTACTATTAACAGTTACACGCTGGCTTCCAGCCCCACTCCCAGGGCACCTACTGTCATCTGTGCTTCCAGCGCACACCAGCTCCCGGGGAGCTGGCTCTGTGCTGTGGGCTCTGCAGTATAAAGATTATGCTGCACAGCCCACATCGCAGCTGGCTCCCTGGGCGTGGGGCTATGCTCCTGAGGAGCCAGCTGCGCTGCTGACTCTTCAGTATAAGCTTTGTAGATTTTCAGTGGTTACATGGTAACTTAAGTAAGTACTTTTTAACATCCCTAATGTGCATGTGGGGAAGTAGTGTTGTGTTCTGAAAGGACCTGGCAAGTCTAAAGAGCAGTATGTTACTTTCAAATAACGTTTAACATACTAAAGTGCAGTGCTCCAGATAAACAACCAAGCATATCCTATCAAATTAGGGATGTTAGCATTTACTGAGTACAGGATTAACCAATAAGCCTAGGCTCCCCATGAGCACCAGATCCACCTGTCCTCCCACCCTTGCGCTGCTGCCTGTGACAGAGAGCCAGCAGTGCAGAGAGTGAGGGGGGGAAGGCTGAAGGTGATACGCACAGGGAGCCAGCTTTTGGGTCTCCACGCATATCAGCTCTGCAGACCCACCTGCCCCTCCTTGCTGCCTCCTACTGAGGCAGCAAGGGGGGCAGGCAGGCAGCCCGCGCTTGTGGAAGCCAGCTTAAAAACTGGTTCCCCCCAGCACTAGCTCCGTGGTGCCATCTGCCCCTCCTCTGCCCTGTGAAGGAGCAGCTGTCCACGGCTGGCTGTAGACATAGGCTGGTCCCTGGCAGCAGACCCTGTCCACAGCTCCCTGCAGACAAATGCTGCGCTGCCTTCCACAGAGCAGCCTCTGTCCGCGATGAGCCTGGTCCCGCCATGGTCAGAGGTTGGACCCCAAGAGCAGCCTCTTTCCCTGGCGGAGTCTGGGCTCCCCGAGGACAGAGGCTGCTCCAGCTTCAGTACGTGGGTAGCTCAGACCCTCTGTGGACAGGGGGTACTGCCGGGGACCAGCCTCTGTCTGCAGCCAGCCTGGGCCACTGCAGACAGAGGCTGCTTCGCAGCAGTCTCCCCTGTTCCTTCCCCCTGCAGTGGCCTCTGTCTGAAGGGAGCGTGGACCCTCCACGGGTGGGACCTGCTGCTGGACCAGCCTCAGTCTGCTGGGAGCTCAGACCCCATGGATAGGGGTGCTGCCACCCCACGCTGCTGCCTCTATATCATAGGCAGGAGCACAAAGTGGCAGGCAGCCAGTCTGCACAGGGAACTGTTTTTTAAACAGCCTTATCCCTGGGGACTATCGAATTGTTGTGTAAATAGTAAGATTTAATGCAGTTACACGAGTATTCAATTACACTATATTTAACATCCCTGTATCAAGTTAGCCTCTTTTTTCTATAACTTTTTTCAGTTAAAGGAAATTTAATGCAAATGAATTACATAAATACAACACTGGGTTGAAATGTAATAGTATAAAAGGCAGGACATACAGGTGTGGTTCTGACAGCAACTCTAGTTTGGCTGTATTGAATGTGTTACAGTTCACACATAACTCCCTGTCTGATCATTGGTATTTAAATGTTATGCAATCATAGAATACTAGGACTGGAAGGGACCTCGAGGGGTCATCGAGTCCAGTCCCCTGCCCTCATGGCAGGACCAAATACTGTCTAGACCATCTCTGATAGACCATCTCTGACATTTTTCTAACCTACTCTTAAATAGCTCCAGAGATGGGGATTCCACAACCACCCTGGGCAATTTATTCCAGTGTTTGACTACCCTGACAGTTAGGAACTTTTTCCTAATGTCCAACCTAAACCTGCCTTGCTGCAGTTTAAGCCCATTGCTTCATGTTCTGTCCCCAGAGGCCAAGATGAACAAGTTTTTTCCCTCCTCCTTATGACACCCTTTTAGACATCTGAAAACTATCATCATGTCTCCCCTCAATCTTCTCTTTTCTAAACTAAACAAACCCAATTCTTTCAGCCTTCCTTCATAGGTCATGTTCTCTAAACCTTTAATTATTGTTGTTGCTCTTCTCTGGACCCTCTCCAGTTTCTCCACATCTTTCTTGAAATGCGGTGCTCACAATATTCCAACTGAGGCCTAACTAGTGCAGAGTAGAGTGGAAGAATGACTTCTCATGTCTTGCTTACAACACATCTGTTAATGCAGCCCAGAATCATGGTTTTTTTTTGTTTTTTGTTTTGCAACAGCATCACACTGCTGACTCTCATTCAGCTTGTGGTCCACTATAATCCCTAGATCCCTTTCTGCCGTACTCCTTCCTAGACGGTCACTTCCCATTCTGTATGTGTGAAACTGATTGTTCCTTCCTAAGTGGAGCACTTTGCATTTGTCTTTATTAAACTTCATCCTGTTTACCTCAGACCGTTTCTCCAATTTGTCCAAATCATTTTTAATTATGACCCTATCCTCCAGATTAGTCGCAACCCCTCCCAGCTTGGTATCATCTGCAATCTTAATAAGCATACTTTCTATGCCAATATCTAAATCGTTGATGAAGATATTGAAGAGAGCCGGTCCCAAAACAGACCCCTGCAGAACCCCACTTGTTATACCTTTCTGCCTTCCTGAAATCCATTGTCTCTATTTTGCTGTTCTCCCTTCTACCCTCCCTTAGAATTGTGAACTCTATGATTTCATGATCACTTTCACCCAAGCTGCCTTCCATTTTCAAATTCTCAACCAGTTCCTCCTTATTTGTTAGGATCAAATCTAGAACCGCTTCTCCCCGGTAGCTTTTTCAACCGTCTGAAATAAAAAGTTGTCTCCAATGCAGTCCAAGAACTTATTGGATAGTCTGTGCCCCGCTGTGTTATTTTCCCAACATATATCTGGATAGTTGAAGTCCTCTACCACCACCAAATCTTGGGCTTTGGATGATATTGTGAGTTGTTTAAAAAAAGCCTCATCCACTTTTTCCACCTGAGTAGGTGGCCTATAGTGGACTCCTAGCATGACATTACCCTTGTTTTTAATCCCATTTATCCTAACCCAGAGAGACTCAACACTTCCGTCTCCTATGTCCATCTCCACCTCACTCCAAGTGTGTTCTTTTTTAATATATAAGGCAACACCTCCTCCCTTTTTTCCTGTCTATCATTCCTGAGCAAGCTGTACCCTTCCATACACACATTCCAATCGTGTATTATCCCACCAAGTTTCTGTGATGCCAACAATGTCATAATTGTACTTATTTATTGGTACTTCCAGTTCTTCCTGCTTATTACCCATACTTCTCGCATTTGTATATAGGCATCTAAGATACTGATTTGACCTTGCCTCCCAGGTTTGCCCTGATCCTCCTTTCTCTCTGCCATTATAGCCCATGCTCCCTACCGTTTCTGACCCATCTCCCAGGTCTCCATGTTCTAGATGCTAGATAGAAGTATAATTCTGTGCAGGTTCTTGTACCATACTCCTCACTATAGGATCTGAGTGTTTTCCAGTAGTGGATTAAGCAATATGACTAATGAGTTTGTTCTTTCATCCTTTTCCCAGAAGTAGAGATATACAGGCAGTGTTCTTTTGTTTTGGGCTGTTGCAGGTGCCAGGGGAAAGTAAATGCCCTTTTCTGCATTTAAAAACTCAATTGTAGATGTGCATTAACTAGTGATACAATATTTTGTTTTCAATGTAACCTCCTTCATCCTTGTTAGATCAGTGTGTGTTTATGGATTCTACATACCATACAGGGATCACTTCACCTAATTTTGTATTGGCCATATTGTTTAATTTTGTTGTTCTTGCTCCCTGAGCACTAAATAGCACAAATATCGTTATAATAAAGTGGTGAATTAAAATAAACTATTTAGACTCCATAGCACACAGACCATCATATTACAATTCTTAATATAGCTAAAAGGTGGGGCCTAAATTCTTTGAGCTTTCCTTTGACAGATGTTTTCTTCATCAGACATATTATGCCATATCCTGGCTTTGTCTTAAATCCATGCTCAACATCTTATCCATCAAACAGATCTTATTATCGTTCTGTTTCACCACAGGGTTTTAATTTGTATGTTTACTTTTGCACATTGGCATACTCAGAAAAGTTTCCTGTAAAATATCTTGAGAACAAGTACAGTGACCTTTCTGTTTCTGTTGTTTGGTATGTGATTGCATCAGCAACATAAGAAGCTTTCACTGTAGCGTGTGTGTGAGACAGGAACAGGTTGTGTGGCTGACTTAACTTTTTATGGCATAGTATAGTATTGAGGGATTTGTTGGCATTACTTGCTTTTAGACTGAAAAGTAAAAGCATTACTTGCTTTTAGATGTGTTGCTTGGATGATTTGCCAGTCATAAAATATGAAGATTTCAGTCAGACAAATGGCTGCATTATTGTAAAGAAAATCCTAGAAATGTATTCCAAAGTGCCCAAGAAAGAAAGCAGCCAACAGATACGATGGAGGCTTATACTAAAGAATGTTCTAACAGCACTTTTAAAAAATCACTAAACAGGGACCGAGACTACAATATTATTACTTTAAGTACTGTTTGGCATTTCTTAACAATCCTCTCCTTTTTATGCTTAATTTTAGCCTGTGGAAGGTGTTTTTTTTTTAATAAAAACGTATGCACAGTCAAATCCACTGAAATCTCAGTACTGTACATCCTTGTGCTCAATACCCTCCCCTTCAGTTAATTGAGGAGTGGTGGGGACAGACTGTCCTTAGCTTGGAAGACACAGGTTATGTGTCATGAGACTGCAAAGATGTGGTAGGGTAATGATGGAGATTCTGGGATTCTCAGAAGTTGAGAATGTATGGAAAACCACTCCAAAGTCCATTGGGATGGACAAGCTAGTTGTGCTATTTCAGACAATTTTTCTGGAGGTTTGCCTTTTGAATAGGCACGTGATTTAATCTTGCTTTCTGGTATAACTAAATTCTTCTCACAGCCCAGACTACTTTGGACTAGAGAGAGAAATTATTCCTGGATGATTACATTTACCTCAACAAAAGGAAAGAAAATGACTTAAAGGTGCTATTCTTGTTCCCTTTTGAAACTTTTAGCTGCTAATAAGCATCAGAGTTTCTTTGAGCTTCATACTCAGTCCCTGGCCACAATGGGATGAGAATTGTTCTATGTATGGCTCAGGAAGCTAGCAGGGTTCTGATGCTAGCATGGACAGGACTTTAGAACATTAAGGCCTTAGGAGGCAGCATGGTCCATAAGACAGGGTGAAGAGTTTGGCGTCAGGAGACCTTAACCCTACTCCTGGTTCAGCCATTATGACTGCTTGCATAGTTCCTTCCACTCCCTGTCTCAATATCCCTATCTGTAAAATGGGGAGGAGGTATATTAATGACTGACCTTTTTTCCCTACAGTCTCTCCTTGTGACGGTGAGAACTGCTCATGTGATTTTACGGTAAGTATCATATGTTTTTCCCATGCCAAAATGTTGGTGCAGATAAGTGCTTCACTTTGAAGTTGGTACTCAGTTCTTTTGTTTGTTTGCAAATGGGACTTTTTGAGAGGGACAAAGATTATATATTGTAGATCATATTTTTCAATAAAGATCAGTAGTGAACATACAACTAAGGAAGTTATGAATAATAGTATGAAGAATGGACTCAAATGTAACTATAGGGCTTAAAGTTAGCAACCTGTGATAATATATATTTGATTGTTGTCCATAATGCATAACAACAGGCAGTATGCTGGCTTTTATTGCATACAAAATTATCTCAGTGAACATTCAGATACATCCTTTGTCTCTGATGCCAACATATCCCAAGACCAAGGGCTGAATTCTGATTGCCTTGCTTATTATGGTGGGAGACAGAGCATCAGTCTCTTATCCCTCCCCCCTTCCCTTCTCCTATTTATTTCCAGTTTTCAAATCCCCTACTCATAACTCCGGTCATCTGAAGAAGTGGGCTGTGTCCATGAAAGCTCATGATACCATCTGCATGCTTTGTTGGTCTATAAAGTGCTACCAGACCATTTGTTGTTTTTATCTGTAACAGACTAACTCAGCTAACCCCTGAAGCTATTAATAACGTTGAATTAATTAGTCAGGTCAGTAAGATAGACTGAAGAATGATGGAAAGAGGAGAGATAGCAGGAGAAAAGAAAACTATTGTAAAATCCATACAATGTTAGAATCAAGTTCAAATTTTAGAAATATAAACTATTGATAATGAAGTTGACTTCTCTTCTCTTACAGCTATGTAATTCATCTCTGGGATCTCAACCATGAAGGAACCTGGGAGGGCAAGGGAACATATGTATATTATACAGATTTTGTCATGGAGCTAACCTTGCTTTCACTGGACCTGATGCATCATATTCACATGCTGGTATGTGACACTAGTCAGTGTTAAGCAAACATAATTGTCTTAATATAAGTGACCTAGCGACACACATTTTTAATTTATAATGGGCTGAACATTACATAGAAGGTGTCTAAGGAGATGGAAATGCAGTATTGCTCTGTTGGCATTCCTGTTTCATTGAACTTTCTGAAAACCATTTTGTTTTGGCATAACTATCTGTATAATGTATTTTGCAGATGTTTCACTTCAAACTGATATGTACTTGAATAATGTCAGGCTTGAATTGTCAAAAGACAAATTATTTCCATCCCCAACAAAAGACATCACACTGGTTAGAAGTGAATGTAACTTTTTTGTCATAAATACTTCATTATTGAAATAGTGTCAACAATGTAAATTGGAGGTAGTTCTTGTGAGTCTATTTCAATGTAGAATACAAAATAACCTGAGTTAATACTGTTTTTTCTCTGTATTTTTTTTCTTACTGCTAGTAAGAACCTCATCCAGTGCCCGTAGGCAGAAGTAATCTTGTAACTGAAACTTTCCTCCCTTCCTAGGTTGTGAAGTCTGAGTAAATGTTTCTTTGAAAACATAAATTACAGGCAAAATTTTTACATGTGATGGCGGAACAGCTGCAGCAGCCAGATTGGAATTTTCAGAGCCATTCAGACAGGAGCATTCTGCTTTGCTATCCATAGTGACTTGTGTGACATGTACTGCATTTTCACATTTTTCAATTTTTCTGTTCAGTTTCTTGGCATTCATTTCTGAATACTGTTTTGTTTTGTTTTAAAGCTATTTGGCAATATCTGGTTGTCGATGGCCAGCCTAGTGATTTTTATGCAGCTGCGTTATTTGTTCCATGAGGTTCAGCGTAGAATCCGTCGTCACAAGAACTACCTGCGTGTGGTTGGGAACATGGAAGCTAGGTGAGCATATGATGAGTGAGTTTAAAGTGCTGAGTTGGAGAGCCTCCTGATAAATGAATGAGGGTGAGGAAGTTGTGGTATTTACCATATGTTAATATAAAGGGCTTGTGAAACACACATTTCCTGATCCAGCTGAAGCCATGTGTTAATTTGCTCTGGGGCTTCTACTCTTTGAGTTGGTGACACACACAAGGTGAAAGCTTCCAACCAGGAGATCTTTTATCTGTTTTTACAGGTCTCTGTTTCACTTGTTTTTGTATAGCATGGATCCTAAACATTCCCCAGATAAACTGTATAGCCTAAGTGAATGCCTTTTACTCTCCTTTCCAGTGTCAGTATATATTGTATTAGTATTTGCAAGGAGATCATGACTTAAAGGGTAGGTTACAAACCACAATTAATAGTTTCACATTTGAGTTCTTTCAGAACTCTTGGGTGAATGCCATCTGGTTCTGGTGATTTGTTACTGTTTAAAAGTTTCAGAGAGGTAGCTGTGTTAATCTGTAATTGAAAAAAACTTTAAAAACAACACATAGTCCTGTAGCACCTTACGGTGTGTCTAGACTTACAAGGTTTTGTCAACAAAAATGTAGTTTTGTCAACAAAACTATACCTGCGTCTACACTGCCGCCGAGTTCTGTCAACATAACGTTGACGGCAGTAAACCTCATTCTACGAGGAATAATGCCTTTTGTCGACAGAGTTCCAAGTAAATAGCAGAGAAAGAGAGGGGATGGGGTTGGACAGGAAAGGAGACAAAAAATGGGAAAGGAATAGTCAATTAGAGTGTCCATGCTAAATGAAGCTGATAGTGTTGATTCTAAGTACTCTTAAATACCCGGTGGTTGGCTTTTTATGTCCTTAGGTTATGGAATGTAGTGTCTAATCCAGTTAAGGTCTTTGTTTAAATCTCTATTGTGGGTATCAGACTTGTAAATTAAATTAAGTTCTGCAGATTCCCTTTCATGCTGTTTTTTTGAAATTTTCTTGTAATAATATGAAAACTTTGAGATCCATTAATGAATGCTCAGGCAAGTTAAAATGTTCCCCAGCAGGTTTCTGTGTGTTACCTTTTTGAATATCTGATTTGTGTCATTAATCCTTCATGGTAGAGCCTGTACAATTTGGTCAATATACATGGCAGAGAGGCATTGCTGGCACTTGATGGCATAGATCACATTGGTGGATGTGCAGTTATATGAGCCTCTGATACAAGGTTTAGGTCCTGTGATGATGTCGCTTGTATGGCTCTGTGGACAGAGTTGGCACCGGAGTTGATGGCAGGGGTGTGTTCCTGGATGAGTATGATGGAGGTGTGCTGCATGGTTGTTGGAAATAATTTGTTTGAGGTTAGGGGGTAGTCTGTAGGGCAAGGACTGCTCCGTCTCCCAAAGCCTGTGAGAGTGAGGGGTTATTTTCCAGGATAGCCCTCATTTTCCAGGAAAATGACCCATCTTTCATGATATCATCTACATTTTTTGTTAGTCTCTCAAGTGCTGCAGGACTATTCATTGTTTTTAAAGTTGTTACTGTTAAGGTTATCAATTTGTTCCTGGCAGCTCTTGCTATATTTAAAAAGCAGAGGTGATTGAAGTGATCATGTTTGTCTTTTCATATTATAGGTTTGCAATTGCAACTCCTGAAGAGCTAGCTGTCAATAACGATGACTGTGCCATTTGCTGGGACTCCATGCAAACTGCCCGTAAACTCCCATGTGGGCACCTCTTCCACAAGTATGTATCTGGTGAAGATGTAAGTGTTCAGTTGAATGCAGAAAGTACCTTACTGTATATAGATTCTTGGTTTGAACAAGCTTGTTTTTTTCCCTCTGTCTCTCCTTTCATTTCTTCCAGGAAGATTTATTATTTTTTTGAGTGTTAGATTAAAAACCCAGAAATGACACCTTAACCTTGTGCAACAAACATACAAAAACCTGTAGTTCAACCTGTAGTTCCTTCCATGGCTGTCTCCTAGCTGTTATTAATCAAATCAGAGGTTACGGGGCTAATTTGTTGTCATTCACTGCAAACCTTTTCATAAATATTTATCTGCATTCCAAGAAGCCTCTAATGAGATAATTTGTCGCTGTTGCAGAAACTCCTTTTACAAAGCTACAGAACCCTATGAATATTTAATCACCAGCTATGCACTTGAGAAGAATAGGCTCTCCTCTTCAGAAAGTTATTTTCCATTTATCTAAAACGGTTTACTCTGAGCTGCATGGAGCCAGTTAGTCAGAAGACAGGTTACTGAGCTCTATGGACCTTTGGTCTGACCCAGTATGGCCATACTTATGTTAGCGAGAGAGGCAACGTTAAAATGGATGACTTAAATTCAGATGTAATTAATTAACTTTCATACCCTTTAAGAATTGATTTTCTCTTTTCATTGTTTTTCTTTTTTTGCTACTAGCAAAAAATGGGAGAATGCAGAGCTATTTATTTTTAAAGTTAGGAAGTGGTGGAGTAAACTGAGTCCGCATTTGTGCAAGATGTACAAAAATAGATGACAGCCTGGATTCACATGGTTAGAATAATAGAATCATAAGGCTGGAAGAGGCCTCAGGAGGTCATAGAGTCCAGCTCCCTTCCCAAAGAAGGCCCAACCTCAGCTAGATCATCCCAGCCAGGGCTTTGTAAAGCCAAGACTTAAAAACCTCTAGGAATGGCGATTCCACCACCTCCCTAGGGAACCCATTCCAGTAGTTCACCACATTCATAGTGAAATCGTTTTTCCTAATATCCAACCTAGACCTCCCCCACTGTAACTTGAGACCATTGGTCCTTGTTCTGCCATCCCTCACTACTGAGAACAGCCTCTCCTTGCCCTCTTTGGAACCTCCCTTCAGGAAGTTGAAGGCTGCTCGTAGGTCAAGTGTAACCCCCAGGTCCATTTCTGCTGAACTGCTACCTAGCCAGTTGGTCCCCAGCCTGTAACTATGCTTGGGATTCTTCCATCCCAAGTGCAGGACTCTGTGCTTGTCCTTGTTGGACTTCACAGATTTCTTTTGGCCCAATCCTTTAACCTGTCTAGGTCACTTGACCTGCCCTCTAACCTATCTACCTCTCCCACTAGCTTAGTATCATCCGTAAACTTGCTGAGGGTGCAATCCATCCCCTCATCCAGGTCATTAATGAAGATGTTGAATAAAACTGGCCCTAGAACCGATCCTTGGGGCACTCCGCTAGAAACCGACCGTCAACCTGACATCCATATTTTCCAATCCATATTTTCTTAGCTTGCTGGCAAGAATGTTGTGGAAGACCGTATCAAAAGCCTTGCTAAAGTCAAGATATATCACATCCACTGACTTCCCCATGTCCACAGAACCAGTTACATCAACATAGAAGCTAATAGGATTTGTCAGGCATAACTTGCCCTTGGTGAATCCATGTTGACTATTCCTGATCACATTCCCCTCTTCCAAGTGCTTCAAAACGGATTCCTTGAGGATCCCCTCCATGATTTTTCCAGGGACTGAGGTAAGGCTGACTGGTCTGTAGTTCCCTGAATTGTCTGTCTTCCCTTTTTTAAAGACAGGCACTACATTTGCCTTTTTCCAGTCATTCGGGATTTTTCCCAATCCCCACGAGTTTTCAAAGATAATGGCCAAAGGCTTTGCCAACTCCCTCAGTACCCTCCGATGCATTAAATCCGGACCCATGGATTTGTTTATGTCTAGCTTTTCTAAATAGTTCTTAACCTGTTCTTTCTCCACTGAGGGCTGCCCACCTCCTTCCCATAGTGTGTTGCCTAGTGCAGTAGTCTGGGAGCTGCTCTTGTCTGTGAAGACAGGGGAAAGAAAGCCTCGAAAACTTCAGCTTTTCCCACATCATCTGTCACTATCTTACCTTCCTCATCCAGTAAGTTGAGTTCAGACTTGTGCCTTTAAGCTGTGCTTTCAAAAGGGTCAAATCATGTTAGCCCAAATCCTGTTGAATTTCAGTGGGAGTTAGGTTTACTTGTCTTTGAAAAGCCCATCCTTAATTTTTAGTAAACTTTGTTGTAATTTACTCTCTTACAATATTCAACACTTATTTGCTACAGTAAGTGATGATTTTATAGCATTAACACCCCTAACAGCATCAGGACCAGCCTGATGTAGTTGGCTAAATTTATGTCTACTTTGGTGTTACTGTTACCCAATTAAACGTTCTGTTTAACCTGTTAATCACTTAAACAGGGTCAGTGGGAGCTGCTCCAGTTTGATCCACTGGAATGGGAACTTGCACTGAGTCTCGTGGGTTATAGTTTTGACTTTGCCATTGGCTTGTAGTTTGGCATTTAGAAAATCTTCTTTCAACTGTGTTTCACCACCTGTAAAATGGGGGTGAGACATACTGAGCCTCTGTAAAGAATATTGAGACCTTCTGATTAAGTATACAGGTGACCCCCAATGCGTTTGGTTCCCGGGGAAGTGTAGCAAGTCGGGGGCATCGTAACTTAAACCTTCATTGACGATAGGTGCCGTGCGCCATCGTAAATGCGAGCCGAGGATGTAAGTCGGGGGGGGGGGGGGGGGTTGGCCTGTTCCACACTTTAAAAAATAGTTGTAAGTGCGGGGGGTTGCAACTCGGGTAGTCGCAACTCAGGGGTTTCCTGTATTTATATGAGCACCAAGTATTTTATAAGAAATTGTATTGAATTTCTGCAGCAAAATACTGTTTTGAATTCTGCATGATTTCTCATTGTAGACTAGGGAGTTGAATCATACCAGTCTGAATCAGAAAGCAGACAAAGTACTCAGTAGATTCCTGTAAGTTCTGGGACTCTTAGAGTTGTAGATGTAGATGAACGTAGGAAATACATGCATTATTGCTTGCATCAATACATCTTAGTCCATAACATTTTCAAAGCGATAGGATCCTTGTTAGTAATATAAGTAAGGTAACTGTTTGAAAAAAATAATAACAGTACGTTGGAATGCTAATTCCAGACCAGTCTGCCTAAAAATGCCTTGAAGATTTACCAATACAGCCACAAAATCTACTCCCCTGGTCTTTATGATAATGATCATTTAATGTCTCCTTATAAACAAAAATGTACTTGTTCTGGGTTACTTGGGCAAGTGAAATCCTTCAAAGCTTCTCTAGACAGAAGAAGGTCTGTCTGGAAGTCTAGGTATAAAAGCAAGGTAAGAATAGTTTCACTTGTTTTGAGCTGAGAAGATAAACCAAGTGATATGGGCATCAGAAGCTGATTAGATAGTCTATTGCTTCAGGTAAGATGTCTGTAAAATGTCACAGAGCAATCAGACCTATTAATGTGTTGTGGAGAATATTGTGAGGTGTGATTGTTACACTGCAACTTTTTGGTGCACCAATGGTCTTTGATACCTCAGACAAATGGTATGTGCTGATTATGGTTTTCTGTTGCCTGGTTTCTTAACAGCTCATGCCTGCGCTCCTGGCTTGAACAGGACACATCCTGTCCCACCTGCAGAATGTCTCTCAATATCACTGACAACCACCGAGTTAGGGAGGACCATCAGAGAGAGAACCTAGATGAGAACTTGGTACCTGTGGCAGTAGCAGAAGGCAGACCTCGCTTGAACCAACACAATCACTTCTTCCACTTTGATGGTTAGTTAACCAGGTTTTATGAAGTGGGTCTTTGCCCATGAAAGCTTATGCTCCAATAAATCCGTTAGACTATAAGGTGCCACAGAAATTCTCGTTATGCTTCAGACTAACACGGCTACCCCTCTGATACAGTTTTTACAGTTGATCTTATCCAGAAAAATAGAAGAGCAGTAGCCTTCTGTACAAGTGCATCCTCACTGTGGTCCAGGATACACTTAAACCATATAAAAATGTCCTTTCCCCTTCAGCTTTCTCAGACATCTAGTTCCTTCTAGTTACAGTGAATATTGATTCATAGGGCAGGTCTGCACTGCAATCAGAGGTGTGACTGCAGCATATGTAGACATATAACAATAACAATGAAGCCACAGCAGCACAAGAAGCTGGTCAAATATGTACTGAGGCTCTCCAGTGGGCTTAGCCATCTAATGCTGCTGTCATGGCTTCACTGCTAGTGCTAGCTGAAAGCTAGTTCACATATGCCTACACTTGCTTTCATCACACTTCTGAAGAGGCTTGAACATATGCTTTTAAGACTATCCAAAGCCGTAGAGCAGTGGTCTCCTACCTTTTTAAGCACAAGATCACTTTTTGAATTTAAATCAATCTAGGATCTACCCCAGCTCCATCCATTTGCTGAGGCCCCGCCCTCCTTCCTCTGTGGATATGGGGTACAGGAGAGGGGGACAGAGAGACATCAGTGCCCCCCTGCTTCTGTTTTCCCCCACCCTGCAAAACAAGCAGGAAACTCTCAGAGGCAGCTCTGAGGCTCTGGGCAGGAGCAGCTGAAGTGGCAGCTGAAGTGCCAGCCTTGATAGTCTCCCAGCCAAACCAGTCAGGATCACCCATCAGAGGCTCCAAGATCTACTGGTAGATCCCGATGTGGTTGGTGACCACAGCCGTAGAGACTTCTGAGAGCTCCTTTCCTCCTGCAACTCAAGGCCAAGAGAGTAGCCATTTAGAGTTCTGCAGGATTAACAATTCTAGAACTGTTATTTGTTGCATATATTCTCATGCTTATTGGCAGACCAAACAATGCTTAGTGTTTGTCTGCCATCCAGATTGTTTGCTAATCAGTGGCTGCTCTTGAAAGACTGTTATATGTTAACATGAATGTACTGGAGGCTTTCACCAAAATTATACTTACCATCTACTCTCCATTAACTAGCCAAAACTTGGAAGAGTCTTGCAAACCATGAGCCACAGAAAATTCTACAGAGGCCTAATAAAGTTTGATCTTAACTAAAAGCATATGTTCAAAATTGAGTTGATCATTATGGGTAGGTGGTCCTGGTAGCTTCATTAATTTATCGTGTGTAATATATTGTCTATATGCACAAAGACTTGCCAGTGGTTCTGGGTCACACTGTTCCCCAGTATGCTGGTACATAAAAGCTATTTCTGGTGCAGAAAAAGCCCATTAGTGCAAAGGTTCTTCCAAATTTTTGTTAGCTTTGGCATCAGCATGTCTTTCCACAACTGATGGGAAATGTTAACACTTGATAGTAATTTTAAAGCTTCACTTAAGTGTGTGTTCCAGGCAGCGGCAATTGGGCTTTCCCCAAGGAGAGTTCCAAGCATGCTCATAGCAGGCATTCTGACTTCAATGCTGCACTGTCACACAATGAATCTTTGTGTAATATTTTTAATTTCACATCTTACAAATCAAGAGAACCAAGAGAAGAAAGTCAGGTCCTTGCTGGGTGCACCCACATGTCACTGCAAACTGTTTTCTGCACCTTCTCTATTTTCTGTGTTAGTTTTGTCTCTCCTAAGGACACTCTCCTAAGTAGAAGCTCCCCTCCCCACATACTCACATGAGAGACCATTGAAATTGCTATGAAGGCAAGACCGGAAGTTGCTTATAGCAAGGCATGGACCAATAAAGAATGGGAATGAGGGTTTATCCACTTTCCATACTCAAGTAGGCCTGATCCAGTAATTGCCACAGGAAGAGGTGGAGGATCACACAGCACTATTGCTCCATGCTCTTGCATAGCAGCACTTTCCCAGGGATACTAGCAGCATGATTATGAAAGAACAGGGGCCAAACTTAGCTCTTATAAGCAGGCAGATCTCCATTGAAATTGATGCAGTTGTAGCCCTTTACAACTAGAGCTGAATTTCATCCTAGAGCTTTTTCCCTTTGTTTTTGAACAAGGTATTTTTACTCTTGGAATTTAACTATATTTACTGGTGCTGTAATGGAGTTAATGTCCTACTACTTTTAAACTTCAGAGACACAGTGGGGGCAAGTTCCAGACTTGGTGCGAGCCGAAACAGAGCCAGGACCGCTGCAGCTCTGCATTTTAACTGTAGTAAATGAGCTGGGCTTGGGCTGGCTCCAGCAGCCCCTGTTCGGGGGCAGCCTCCTCTACTCCCCACCGCCCCGTTCCTGCCTCTAATAGAGGCAGCAGCGTAGGGGGAGGGGGCAGGCAGCACCATGGAGACGTTGCTGGGGGGAACTGGCTTTTAAGCCGGCTCCTCCTAGCACTAGCTCCCATTCCTCCTCTCCCCTCGCTGCCTCTGATAAAGAGGCAGCAAGGGGTGGGGGAAGCGAGTACTCTGGTCGTTGACTATTTGACTACTCACTTATATCCCTGTTCTCTGATAGCCCCCAAACTATTAAATGCTGTCCTCCTCCCAGACCAGTTTTTGTTTAAAAATAAAAGTGCTACAGTTATTGTGAAAGATCAGCCACAGTGGCTGGTTTAGTGAAATGTTAATATGTACATTTCAAACAAATAGGGACAGTAATGGGGAGAGAGATGTGTTTATCTTGGATCCTGCCGCCTTCGCCATTTGGCAGACATGCTTAGAATGGAATCCATTATAAATTTCCCTTTATTCATTTTGTGTAATTATAGATGATGGATTAAATACCTATGAAAAAGCTCATATCACTGAAAACTTCTTTTATTTGTGCCTGATTTTTCTTTTGGTTTCTTGCTCTTAGGCTCTAGAATTGCTAGCTGGCTGCCCAGTTTTTCAGTGGAAGTGATGCACACTACTAATATCCTGGGTATTGCACAAGCAAGCAACTCACAACTTAATGCTATGGTAAGACTGATTAATAGATTGTGCTCCCATGCCTGTAAGTCTGTTTTGGCTGAACAGGATGACATAAGATGGAGGTTTTATTTAGGATGACTAATAATTTACAAGGGTCATACATATTTGTATATATTTCAGCGCTGTTCTTTAAATTGTCTAATAGGAGGAAAAAGACCAGTGTGTTAGTAAACCTAAGTATTATGCATTTTAAAATGGAAATTAAATAGAATTTTGCTTCATGTTATCTGAAGCAAACCCTTGTACAGTATTCCAAGAAAGAGGCCATTAGTGGCTGAAATCTTGTATCTGTTACTTGGCCACAGATTACTAAAAAGGGAAGTTGTTTTTATGAGTTGTGTTAAAGGGGAGGGGTTTTAGAGAGGCTCCAGGAATGTTAGGGAAACAGCAAATGTTGACAGGAAGCCAGGAGAGCCAGTGAAAACAGCCTGTGGGTAATTTGAATTGGAATCAGTGATCTTCTTGTGGCAGTCCTTGTATAACCAGAGCAGAGCTGGGAGAGATGAATTGAGCCAGGAAAACAGGAATGGAGGATTCAGTGACATCCATGGCTAGGGAAGAACCAGATGCAATCAGGTTATTTTCTCTGTTTTTGGGTTTGTTAGACTTCTCTGTGCTGAGTACACGTAACTACCCCTCCCTCTTTATACTGTAACTTTTAAACTGAATCTCACGGAAGTAGTTCTCTATGCATAAATCTTTCTTTCTTTTCAGTTGCTCTATAACACCTAACAATCAAGTATTTTTTCTTTTTTGTTAATAAAAATCACCTTTTTTAAGACCATGATCTGATTCCTGTGTCCTAGAAAGGAGGGGGTTCTGTGTACGTGTGGCTAAGACTGCAAGGTTGGCTATTAAGAAAATTAGAGGTGTTTTTTTTTAAGTGCGCTCCAAAGGGAATGTTAAAGAACTTGAGGGATCCCATAGGAAATTCCAAATGTGTCTTCCTGGGTTCTCAAGGTGGGTTTACATTTGGGTGGTGTCAGCTTACTATCCATGGTCAGGGAATCTGTGACCCTGGGAAGTTTTTAAACAGAAGCCTTTAGTGGCAAAGTATTTTAAAGTCTCTTGCAGAGTCCAACTTTCTACACTCAAAGTGCCAGAGTGGGGAACATCTGTGCTGTATCTGTTTCTTTGTGAACTAGTTAAAAGTGCCATCCAGTATGTGCCTGGTTTTCTCTCCACTATCCCACACACACTATTTGCATTGGCTTTTTTTCTTTCCAGGCAAAGGGAAGGTTTACTGATCCTGAAAGCACTTGTACTGGTCCTATAATATTTTTCTACACCTAGGAGTTATCAAGACAGCTCAGCAGGGGTAGCTCTCGGGACCCAGTGCAGGCTGGGACTGAGCTAGGCTGCCTGCCTGCCTGCCTGCCACCTAAATGACTTTTTATGCAGATCCACAGCGGGGGTAGCTCCCAGGACCCAACATGCCTGGCTCATAAATGACTTTTTATGCAGAGCCCCAGTGGCGGTAGCTCTTGGGATCCATCGCAAGCTGGGACTGAGCTGGGCTGCCTGCCCAGCTAGATCCTAAATATCTTCAGTGTGGAGTTGCAGCAGGAGTAGCTCCCAGGATCCAGCGCAAGCCAGGACTAAACCAGGCTGCTGACCAACCTGCTAAAACATTTACTGGCAGAAGGGGGAGGGATGCATGTAGCCAATAGCATTAACTGATAAGCATCCGCTTTCTCATTTTTGGTTCCTGAGAGCATGGGACAAACGGCAATTGTTCTCAGCCTTTTTTTGAGACAGAAAGGGAGAACAGCTGGGTCCCATTTGCTCTTGTAGTTATTGTAATTGCACATTTACCGCAACTGGGATGGAATTGCGATCACTGCAGATACAAACTATGCAGCGAAAATTTGGGTCTTTGAGATACCTTCCATTAATACTTGTTTTGGAGACACTTTGCACACAGATTTTCATATTATAAATTTTGCTTTTTACAGGCCCATCAGATTCAAGAGATGTTCCCTCAGGTTCCTTACCATATAGTTCTACAGGATCTCCAGCTGACACGTTCTGTAGAAATAACAACCGACAACATCTTAGAGGGGCGCATCCAGGTACCTTTCCCTACACAGGTCAGTCATGAGATCTTGTCCTGACAGGATCATGCTCTATCAATGGTTTAGAGCAGGGGTGGGGAACATCAGGCCTGGGGGCTGGATGCGGCCTCCGGCTTACCTGGATCTGGCCTCCAAGGCTCAGGGCTTCTCTCATAGCATTGGGGAGTGCACACCTACTGAGGGACTGGAGCACACAAAATCTACTAGCCTGGACCCCATTAGGCTCTAGTGTGTGAGTGGAATGTGGGGAGTGTCTTTCTCCTTCTCAGTCAGAGGCCATCTCATGGGTTTAGGGTTTTTTGGAGGTTTTTTTGGCTTCTCACTTGTGTGCTGCCCCCCAACTGACTTTTCCTTGAGTCAGTGGCCCCTGACCCAAAAAAGGTTCCACCCTTGGTTAATCACAGATGAGAATGTTAAGAACAAACTAGGAACATGTAACATTGATTCTTCAATTCTTTCTTGTTTTTTATCTATTAGCACTAACAGGTCGTGGGGTTACTGCACTTTTTTATACAGATGCACCTGCATAAATGTCAAGCCATTCCTTTTGCCACCCTAACACTGGTGCCCTTGCACAGAATATGGCATTTAGTATTCTAAGATAGGATTAAATTTGAATGTCTTAACTAGAGGCCTACTATCTTTGGGGAAACAGGGCAAGGGCTTGGAGCTTTTAAATCACTGCCAGAGCCCTGGTGGTGGTAAGGGCTGGCAAAGGGGAACACAGTCCAGGCAGTGCTGAAGGCTGGCAGCCTCAGTCCTGCCTTTTCTGCTCGAGGCCCCACCCCTTCCCGGAGTGCAGAGCTGAGGTTCCCCCACCTTGCCTAGGGGCCCGGTAATTCTGTCAGCCTCGTTGCTTACCTCTACTGTATGAAGTTGACTGGCATCCTAATGCTGTGGGTTTTGTGAGTATGATTATTGAGTCTTTATTGAGTATTGTTGTATTAACCCTTTTTTTCATGGAATGTTGCTGCTTTTCCAGAAGCACCATGTTTTCAGTTTCATATAGCAAAGTCACCACATGGGCTAAAAACAAATATAACAAATTTCATCTTACATGGTGATTTTTCTCAGAATGTTTCAAAGCTTCACGTCACTCACATTCTAGCTTTATAACATTTGCAGTTACTTTCTCAGCCGATGTATGATTGAGTTATATCATTGAGGAGGAGTTTCTATAAGGAAAGTGTGAGGAAAATAATGTCCAGTTCTTCTTACTTATCCTGGGCTGCAGTAAAACAGTCTGGGAATCACATTCCTGTTAGTAGTAATGCCTGATTCTGGTGCTGCACGTATCAGAAACTATTTTAGTACCTGGTAGGTAAGTTCCACTTGTGTGTGAAGAGAAACAGCTGTAATTCTGTCTCTCTCACACTTTCAGCTGTGTACTCTTTCTTGTTAACTTATCTGTTTATAATAGAGTACAACGGGCTGTGAGTTGTAAGACAGAACTTGAATTTATTCTTGCAAAAATAAATGCATTTCATGTTTGTATATTAAATCTTTGTTGCTTGTATTGTAGCGTCCGGATGGTGGTAGAGCCACATCAAACAGTCCAGTGGAAAGGCATAATTCTGATCAGGAGGAAGCAGAAATTACTACTCAGGTGAGCTGGCTCAAAAATCACACAAGCATGTCAGTAAAAGGAAAACAAATTAACGGAGAAAGGAATGCTAACAGCCAAGAGTACCAGTAAACTGCTGGTGTGTATTATTCAGTCCCTGGGCCAGAGGTGCACATTGGTGACACCTGTGCAGAAAATGTCAGGCTTGCATTCTAAAGCTCAGTAGTCTCTCATGTGACTGTGATGGATAGGATGTTTTTTCACCTTGTTTCATGTCTGGGGAGGGAAAGGTGTTGGAGAGTTGCAGAGCATAGTAATCCCTTGGAGGGAGGATGAGAGCGCCATTCTTTATTTTCTTTTTGGATGTTGTCCCTTTTAATGAGTGGATTTTTCAAGTATGGGACTTTTTTCATGTTGTTGTGGGGCAGGGAGGGAGATGGACAGATAGATCTTGGACGCATTGGTGTCTGGCCGGGGGGAGGATGCAGGAGCAGGCTGGGGGTAGGGGTGTGTGGCTGGGGGGGGGAGGGTGCACGAGTAGGTTTTGGGATGAGGGGGTCTCACCAGGGAGGGTGCATTGGGGGTGATGGTGCAGGGTTTGGGCATGAGGGGAAGGGAGCCCTCCTCCCCCCCCGCCCTGCTCCCAGGCCCGGTCTCCCACTGCTCCCATTGGCTGAAGCAGCGAGGAAAGCCTCCAGGCAGCACATCCCGTGTGCTGCTGTTCCCCCCTCGTTGAGGGAAGGGAAGCGGCAGCACACAGAGCCACTTCTGACTCCACTTCTTCCCCATGAGCTGGATCCTTGAGGAGCCTTGGGCTTTCTTCCCCTCCTACCCCCCAAGCGGGAAGCTAGTGCTGGCGCTCCATCCCCGGGGGCGGAGAGGGGAGGCTGGAGTGCCTTCATGGGCTCCCTGCTGCAGGAGGAGGGAGGGCTGAGCTTGAGCTGTGGCCCACTTGCAAGGTGGCCATGGCCCACAGTTTGAAAACCACTGACTTAGGGAAACCTTCTCATATTTGTTTAGGAATTACTCTGATTTCTTTTGGGATGTTCGTATTGTCATCTCCTGATACAGAACATCGCAAGAACAAATTTATTCTTGCTTTGATTGAGTTGAGTTGAACTTGAACCTTTTCATTTTCTGTACTGAAGTTCTGGATCTTTGTGTGGAGATCTGCTGTTGTGCTAAATCACCGGAAAAGCTTTAGAAGTGGAAAATATAGGTGCAGTACTTTCAAAGTTTTTTATTTTAAAATAATTAACAAAACCCCAATTAAAGCACTTTAATCTGATCCCATTGACCTGAGAGAGGATGTGCTGGCTAACTTTCAATAATAGGCTAGGGATAATGATCAAGGGATCTTTTTCTCCCATAAGTGACTGGATGTGAATTTCATCTCAGGTCTCTTACCAGTGATGACTGTAGGGTCATGGGAAGTGAGTTGGAAGTGTCCATTCTGTTCCTGCTGGTCAGGCAACCATCATGTGGAATGGGCTCTTAACTGTCTTATCTGAGGCCCAAAACAGTAAATTAGCCATGGAGATGGCATTGCCCTCTCAGCTTTCATGTGTGTGCCATTAGGTCAAGCTTGAATCATATTTCAGTAGTGTGAAGGAAGCTTGCAGTGCTGCTACTCAGCCTGTATCTGTTCGTGCTTACAGAGAAGTTAGTCACAAGGGCCTTTCACATGAGTTCAATCTCATTAGGACAGGAAGTAATGAGCTTAATCTGGGGAAGGAAGATTTTAGAAAAAACTTTTTATACTTATCTGGAGATATACCTATTTCATAGGACTGGAAGGGACCTTGAGAGGTCATTGAGTCCAGTCCCCTGCCCTTATGGCAGGACCAAGTATCATCCCTGACCCATTTGCCCCAAATCCCTAAATAGCCCCCTCTATTTAGTTTAAAAACACGGGTGCAAGCAGCTGCTATCTGCGGAGGGCCCGAGCTCTCCACGGACAGGGGCTGTGCCGACATTCCACCTGCCCCCCAGCCTTCTGCTGCCTCTTTGGGAGGCAGCAAGGGGGGTGCAGGACTGGCTTGGCAGAGACATGGCTTAAAAGCCTGCCCCCCACCTGCTCCCCCCCCCCCCACACACACACTGGTGCCTCTGATACAAAGTCAGCAAGTGGGGGGAGTGCATGTAGTTGTTAAGATTAACCAATAAGCCTGGGAACATAAAAAGCTCTAGGGATGGAGATTCCACCCCCTCCCTAGGTAACCCATTCCAATGCTTCACCACCTTCTTAGGGAAATAGTTTTTCCTAATATCCAACCTAGACCTTCCCCACTGCAATTTCAGACCCATTGCTCCTCCTTCTGCCATCTGTCACTACTTAGAACAGCCTCTTTCCAGCCGCTTTGGAACCTCCCTTCAGGAAGTTGAAGGCTGCTATCAAATCCCCCCCTCACTCTTCTCTTCTGTAGACTAAATAAGCCCAAATCCCTCAGCCTGTCATCGTAAGTCATGTGGTCCAGCCCCCTAATCATTTTTGGTTGCCCTCCACTGGACTTTCTCCAATATGTCCACATGCTTTCTGTAATGGGGGGCCAAGAACTGGACACACTACTCCAGATGTGGCCTCACCGTGCTAAATAAAGGGAAATAATCAGACCTATCTAGGTCTGTTGGCAGTGTTCCTCCTAATGCAGCCCAACATGCCTTTAGCCTTCTTGGCTTCAAGAATACAGTGTGGACTTATATCCAGTTTCTCATCCACTGTTTTCCCCAGGTCTTTCTCTTCAGAACAGCTGCCTAGCCACTCAATCCCCAGCCTGTAACAATGCTTGGGACTTTCCTGTCCCAAGTGCAGGACTCTGCGCTTGTTTTTGTTGAACCTCATCAGATTTCTTTTGGCCCAGTCGTCCAATTTGTCTAGATCATTCTGGATCCTATCCCTGCCCTCCAACATATCTACCTCTCCCGCTAACTTAGTGTAATCCGCAAACTTGTTGAGCGTGCAATCTATCCCCTCAGCCAGGTCATTAATAAAGATGTTGAACAAAACTGGCCCCAGAACCGATCCTTGGGGCACTCCACTTGAAGCCGACCGCCAGCCAGACATGGAGCTGTTAATCACTACCCGTTGAGCCCAACAGTCTAGCCAGCTTTCTATCCACCTTGCAGTCCATTTATCCAATCCATATTGTCTTAATTTGCTGGCAAGAATACTGCGGGAGACTGTATCATGTTGCTTGCTCTCATACTATAATGGCTGATTTTAATTAGGTTACATGAGCTAGCTGTTGATGTTTCATGTTTGTGCCTCTGTTGTGTTGCTCATTATTATTAAAAGCATTTTGGTGGTATGAAAAATGTTGGGGTTGAATTTACTATATTTTAAGGCTTGATCCTGCAAGCGTGTACCGGCTCCTGCGGAGCAGCCTCCCTCCCCTCCCTCATCCCTGCACTGATGTCTCTGTATCTAATAGCGCTGAGGTTAGGCTGTTGATTATTGTTCTGATGTAGAAAGCCCCATGTTTTTTTGCTTTCCTATCATTATCCTAGACTGAAAGAGCGCCACTTGAACTCAGTTCAAGGCTGGAAGAAATGGAGTTCAGTGAAATGGAAGCAGAGCCCAGTGAGACAGAAGATTTTGAGGCCCGAGGAAGTCGCTTCTCCAAGTCCGCTGATGAAAGGCAGCGTATGTTAGTTCAGCGGAAGGAAGACCTGCTGCAGCAAGCTCGCAAGTATGCTCACTGCCCGACACACAGTACTGTCTCATTAATTAGCCTAGCCAGGTCAAGTGCAGTTTGTGTAGATTGTAATTAGAGATGTTAAATAGCGGTTAGAAAGCTATTAGTTGATAAGGGGGTTCGCTGCAGCTCTGCTTTTTAAATGTAGTAAGAGCCGCTAGGTGTATAAAAGGCAGAGACGCAGCTGTCTAGGACCAGGCGCGATCCAGGAGAGCTGAGTCCTGTCTTGCGCCCGGTCCCAGATGTTGCGTCTCTGCTTTCTAAATGTAATAAGAGCTGCCAGGCTCTTTACTACATTTAAAAAGCAGAGACGCAGCGTCTCCCGGCTTGTGCCGGGTCCCCCACTGTGCCTCTGCCTCCCCATCTCCCCCACCATGGAGACTTTTAAGCCAGCTCCCGCCAGCACCAGTTCCTGCTCTCCCATTGCTGCCTCTGTATCAGAGGCAGCAAGGGGCGGGGGAGTGACTAGTAAAGTAGCAACTCAATTACGTGACACGCTTGGGCTTATTGGGTAGTCGACTAACTGTAATCACTGACTTTTTTATTTATGCGTTCATGCAGTGAGAGCAATAGCTGTGTGTGCTCCTGCGGGATCAGGATTCTGTCTAATTCAGCACCATTATCAAGGACACCATTGGGAAGTGATGACTTAAGTCCATTTCTCAACAGGATGTGAATATAAATTCCTAACCTAGGGCCTTATCTGGAGCCCATTGAAATCATGGACTGACTCTCAGTGACTTTAGTGGGCTTTGTATTAGAACTTAATGGAGAAAAGAACCAGTAGTGTTTACAAGTCTACCTCTCATAAACCATCATCTTACCTCCGAGCAGAGGCTGCTGAGGCTGGGTCTGCGCTACATAGATTACTAAGGCTGACACCGCAGGGCAAACACAATTATTTTCAAGTGTTGAGCAAGTTTTTGTGTCTGCTTAAGTTCCAAGTGACATATATCTGTAATGGTACACAGGACTGACAGTGCAACCCAATCCCCTCCCCCCCCAAAGTATAGTCATGAATTAAAAACCTGATTCTTTTGGCTGCTAATAAATGCAGTGTTTGCTTTTTTCGTTTTTACAAATTCTGGTCACATCAGTGAATCTTGATGATAAACTCTGATAAATGACATTTGAACATCATTTGTAAATGCACACAAATGCCCAGTGAGAGAGAAACCACTAAGTACCATACAATGGGATTTTTTTGTATTGTTTGCATCATTTCTATTGAACAGGTTTCTGTGCCAACCTTTTAAACGCAAAACATTAAAGGAGCCTGTTTGAAGGTGCAGGCCCTTTTTGTCAGCAATCCCCTTTGTGTTTTTTAAATACCTCCTTTTGTGTTCAAATGGAACCTAAGATGAAAACTTATGGATGCATTTTAAGACTCTCTTGAGAAATCTGTCCTCAAATATACCTGCCCTCAGACAAATCTTCCTTCAAATCCTATCTTTTGTTTAAAGAAACACATTTATTTTTTCTTTCCAATTTAAATCTACTAGTTCATTTTATGTACTGGCAGTCCCCGACTTACGCGGATCCGACTTATGTCGGATCCGCAGTTACGAACGGGGCTCGCCCCGGAGGACACGGACTGCGGGACCTCGTGGTCCTGCTGCCCGTGTACTCCGGGGCTTTCTCCGCGTCTCCCTGGGCTGCCCCGCTGCCCGACCCCCTCCCCCCCCCCCCGCGGCTTTGCAAAGCCTCGGGGAAGCCGGCAGCGGGAAAGCCCAGACGCCCCACGGCTGTCCCGCTGCTGGCGTCCTAAGACGCTTTGCTCCCCATTTAGGCTTTGCTCCCTCATTTAGTTTCTCTGCTATGACTTTATCATCTTTGAGTGCTCCTTTAGCATCTCAATTGTCTAAGGGCCCCATTGGTTGTTTAGTTGCCTTCCCGCTTCTGATGTACTTAAAAAACATTTTACTATTACTTTTTGGTAACTATTACTAAAGCATTTTATGAAAAGGGACATGAAGTGAGAGTGAGATTAAATAATTTGCCCAAAACCAAACATTGAACTGATATAAGATATTGGAATAGAATCTGGATCTTTAGACTTCTTGTTCTGTGTTTTAACCACAGGAAACTTCGCAAAGTTTATACTAGGTGCTATTTAATTATATAAAAAGCATGGTAGATAATCTAGTCTTCTTTCTGATAAGCATAGAGAGAGTCTGAGTTCATGCTGCTTCGGGATCTGCAGATGATGCATTTTCCCACCTTCCCTAACCCTAAATTCTCCTTTGCTTTTTGAATGGTGAACCTTGAATGACTGTTTTTCAGGAGCCAAAATGAGCCAGTCTGCTATTTTCACCCATTATTTCCCTTTATGCTTGTAGGCGTTATTTAACCAAAACCTCCGATGAGGACTCCACCTCTGAGAGCCCCTTTCTGTCTGAGGGTGCTGCTTCAGACCCTGTCACCGTGCGCCGCAGAATGTTAGCCGCTGCTGCCGAACGGAGACTGCAGATGCAACAGACCTCTTAGTGCTCTCTGCTGCCGCCACCGTCTCCTCATGAGCAATGTTAAAAATAAATAAATAAATAAACAAACCCTGCACTCTTCGTACCAGCAGGAAGTCTCTCTTCTGAGCTCCACTAGCTGTGCTGATGAGTGAGCTGGCTGCGTCTCTGCTGTATAAAGCATGTGGTCTAATAGT
This sequence comes from Pelodiscus sinensis, assembly GCF_052426305.1. Taxonomy (NCBI): domain Eukaryota; kingdom Metazoa; phylum Chordata; order Testudines; family Trionychidae; genus Pelodiscus; species Pelodiscus sinensis. The sequence goes on along the minus strand of NC_143063.1, from coordinate 5,952,492 downwards.
GTTTGGACAGCTGACAGATTAACCTTTCTTTTGGTAATATTTTCTGTGTGACACTTATCCCCTTCACAAACAAATGCTGTTTTTAAACCTTGGATGCGATTTCTGCTGCCTGCAGCAGAGGCAAGGGAAAGACTCCATCTTAGATTAACAGCTGTTTGCATAGATCATTGAAGGTGCTTGCGTGTTTAGATTGAGATCATCCAAGGGGAGTATTAGAAGGAGCTGAAGTGTTGAAATTCACAATGAACCCCATCTTGTCAGCAGTCATGGCCAAGTTACTATACATCTCAAGGGTGAGTTACACGTGACAGAGGCCTGCTTGGACATGGATAAATGCTGGCGTGTGGGAGCAGTGCAGCCCAGTGTGTTGCTGGGAAATGAATTCTTGGGGGGGTGGTAACCACTGTCTAGCTACACAACTTAAAAGTGAAGCAAGGGTTGTACGGTGAGGTGCTAACTCACATTGGTCTCAGTAAAACAATTTCTTTGACCTTTTCTGAGCTGCTTCTCACTTCTGATTTCTAGCTCAGCTCACTCACCGGGATTGTTATTTTTCTATGCATTGCATTGCCAGCAGCAGGTGGGCAACTGAAAAGAATAAAGGTAAAAAAAGGGTGCATGAGACAAATACATTTGACATTGGAATTCAGTGTTACAATATGCTGATGGAACATTGTTGAAACCTATGAGTTTGGTCTTTCATGGGACATGCAAAGAAGCATGGATGGATGGGATTTTATTGAAGAGACAAGCAATAGCTACAGTATCTTGCTTATTATTTTTTTAACTTTGTATTGTGTAGTAATACACCCATACACAAGAAGAATCAAGGCTGCTGGATTTTAGGTTAGCTGTGAATAAATCCCCTAATTCTCCTCCAAAACTTTTAAAGATTTTTTTACTTTAGACACACTTGAAACCTACAATCCTAGGTTAGTTAGCTGAGTTTTACATGGCAGTGGCTTTTAAACATTTTGAGGAGTGTCTTCTGGTATCACTGTCGTTGGGAAGGAGCTCAGTATTATCAAGAATTATTGGTAATTTTATGTGAATTTAATGAAAGGATGACTCTCAGAAATGTTTTGGTGAAGATAATTTATTTTAATAAATCTCTTTTGAATGCCTTACTTTACAATGCTGTTAGTAAACTTTAAAATATAAGTGTGTAAGAGAGATTTGGTTTTGCTCAGAGCACAGCTGTTTGTTATTGTTTAAAAAAATTAAAAAAACACAAACCTTTTGATCAGTGTTGGTAATTATCCTGAATTTCTTTAACGTAACTTTCCTTATGCTCAGTGCATCACTGTTATGCAGGTGACTCAGTTTAGGTCTTATGGAGTAGGTCTTCTCCTATGTTAAAAGGAGAGGGAACCTATTTGCTTAAATGGGCTTTTGGAGATTTTGTTTTTATTACTTTAGTTGTGCAGCAGCTGTTGCTACGGGAACCCATGAGTTCTACAAAGGTGAAAGTAACGGAGGATTTGAGCGCTGTCCAGGTTGGTTCCACAGAATGCAGCTTTTGAACTCTGTTAGTCTGGGCTAAATTAAATGATATTTTGTATTTGAAAGTTTGATGTCGTTTTTCTCAAATGGTGGCGATTCCCAGGTTGAAATTGACACAAGTCAGGTGCAAGAAAATCTCAGGCTCTTCAGTGTTCCATTGCAAGCAGATATGAGAGAAAGGGAGATGGCTAGAACTCATCCTCTCTGCTTCCATGGCCTTTGGGAAAGTGGAGTTCCTTGTAACAGACAGATGGGTTCCCATCTCTGCTGTAAGTCTATAGAGACATTGTCATCTGATTGATTGCATGTCCCCATTCCTCTGCCTCGCAGGAGGAGGAGAGTCCGTCTGGACGGCTTCCTGTACCGAGGACCATGCTCCTTACTGCTCTGCACACTAAGAGCTGGGAGCACTACTGCAGAGTCCATCCCTTATTTCTTAACCATCTGGGGAGCTGCTGCTCCCTGACAGCTCTGCACCAGCCTGCCAATTGCCCAGTTGTGCTGCTCTGTACAGTCTATATCCTGCTCTACAGCTACTTCATCGCATTCACTGGAAGTCGGGTGGGCCTTGCTGGCCTGGAACCTGTGCTAGGCAAATCTTCCTGCTGGTTCAGGGGGCACAGACCGTGAGCGAAATACGCCAGCCTCATACTCTGCCTCTACCAACTGCTGACGAGAAAGTAGTAGGAGAGTTTATGGGCCTGCCAAAAGTGAGCCCTGAGAGAGTGGCCCTTCTTGCAGGCCAGAAGGTTTGGTTGCTGTGGCCCTGCACTGGGTAGTGGTTAATTGCCTTGGTGGCCACGGGAAGCATTGTCTAATCCAAAGCAGGGGACTAGCAATCCTAATAGTTTCTTGCCTAAAGCAGCAATTGAAGGCTGATTGTTTGCTACAATGTGTATGTGACGTTGTACTTCATACTTCAGTAAGATCTTGAGTAGATCTCAGTGTGCTCTGCCAGGAAGGCCATTAACCCTGTTGTGTTTAGTTTTGGTTATGGTCTTGGAATGAGCCTGCCTGTGCGCGTAGCTGTATCTATGGCACCTTATAGACTAACATGCATCTGACGAAGTGGGTCTTTGCCCACGAAAGCTTATGCTCCGATAAATCTGTTAGTCTATACACAGGACTCCTCGTGGGTTTTTTTCCCAGATTCAGACTAACACAGCTGCCCCTTTGATAGCTGTATCCCGTAGATCAGTAACAGCTGTGGAACATTTACACTCACACACTAGATAGCCAAGTTTTAGACTCACATTATCAGGGTCCTTCTCCTGCCCCACGTTTACCAGTGGTTTGTCCAGCCTAGTTCTAGATATGGGAAGCTGTAGTACTCTTCCACCACATCCCTTGTGCAGTCATGTGGATCTCCCTGGCAAGAAGCGTTCCTGTGAGGCCATCAGTAATTATTTGCCTTGTAGGTTGGCAAACTGACTGAGCACACAAACCCCTATGTCAGCCAGTTACGTTCTCTGCCATGGGGAATCTCTTGCAATCACAGGACAGTGGTTTGTACAGGAAAGCTTTTTGCCAGGGAGATCCACCAGAGTGTGCAAGGGGTGTGGTGAAAGAGCCCCACTGGTTCTGCAGGGGCTAGATAATGGGACTCGAGAGGTATCTGGAACCTGGGAATAGGGCCAGGACTACACGATAAACTTATGCCAGTGACTTCAGTCCCTTTGCTACTACCCCCGAGCTTCAGTAATGGCCCAGTTTCCGTGCAGAGCTCAAGGCGCTGCTGTGCTTGCAGTTCCAGGCCATGCACTACTCAAGGCATCAGTAGCTTGCAGTAGCTCTACCTCCTGAAGGGAGAATGAGAAGGGGATTCTGCAAAGTGGCTCTTGTTAAATCCAGAGAGGCTCTTTATAAGGAAAAGAGAATCCAAGGGAGAAAATTCTTCCTAACCCAGCAAACATCTGTCTGTTTGCCTGGTCTGTGCCCAAATCCCCCAAGATGGTTTCTCTGCCTGTTTAGGTTGGGTAAGAAATGTGAATGTTGTTCCCTGACTGGGACTTCCTGAAGCAGCTTTTTAATGGCTAAGTCTCAAAGCCAGTGGAAATGCTGACACTTCATTAGCTATTGCAGCAGCCTGAACGTGCCTGTGCAATCGCTGGCCCTTATTCAAAAGGGCTGTTTTCGGCCAACAAGCGGACATCAATCCAGCCTCACACCTTGCTGCAGCCTGAGTTGCTGAGTCAGAGGTACTGAGATGAAACAAACACATTGAATAAAATGCCTATTGTGCCTTGAATCCCAACCAGGTACACAGGTATTGAATGCAAGCCCTGTGCTGTCATGGCAGTAAAACTGAAGTGGAGTTCAAGACATTGAACCAGATCTTCCAAGCAAAATTCTCTTCTCTCTCCAGTCTGCTCCTCCAAACTCATGTTGTCTCTCAAGGCAGCCTTGCAGCTGCAAGTGTCTTCAGTGGATTGCTGGTGTGCTCAAGCCATGTCTCCTTTACGGGGGGGGGGGAGGGGGCTGTCTGCACAGGTAAGCACAAACGGAGGAAGTTCTCCAGCTGCTTTTCAGCCCCTTTGCACTGCCAAAGCCACTCAAAGAATATGTGTGTATTTCCGAAGACTTTGGAAAGCAAAGGTTACATAACACTGGCCACAGTTTAGATCAAAATTCAAATCTCCAATCCGATCCACACAAGATGTGTCCAAAGAGGGATGCATGTCTTGTGCTTTAGACCCAGTGTTTGAATGCCAAAGATTCAATTCTTTTTTAAAGCCTTGTTCCTTGCTACAGGCAAACTTCTGGACAATGGAATTGCACTCCGAAGACCTGGGTTTGCTTCCTTCTGTAAAAATTCCCCCCTCTGAGAAAGTGGGTTGTGCCCACGAAAGCTCAGAGTACCATAGATATATTTATTAATCTCTGAGCTGCCAGAGGACCGCATGTTGTTTTTAAAGTTACAGACTAACATGGCTACCCCTCTGAGACACTTGCACTGGTGTAAGTTTATCATATAGCCCTGGCCCTATTCCCAGGTTCCAGATACCTCTCAAGTCCCATCATTGCTGTTGCAGCAGGGGTTCCCAATTGCACCATGACCCTCTTCTGACAGCAAAAACGACTTCGTGGCCCCAGGAAGTGGACTGAAGCTTGAGGTCACCCAAGCCCCTCTGCACCAGGAGAGGGGAGGGGGCCAACGCCTGAGCCTCAGCACTCTGGGTGAGTGTAGGGGCAAAGCTGAAGCTTATGGGTTTCATCTCCATTCAGGGGGCCTATGACTTGAGTCCTGCTGCCCAGGGCTGAAGCCCTCAGGCTTTGGCTTTGGCCCTGTGCAATGGGCTCAGGCTTCAGCCCTGGGCCACAGCAAGTTTAAGCCATCATTGAGGACCCCATTCAAAAGGGGTCATGACCCACAGTTTTAGAACTGCTGCTCTAGAGCAAGTTTTCTCAACCACTAGGTCACCACCACTGGGGTGTGTGTGCGCCATGAAGTCCGATATGGTGGTGGAGGAAGCGTGCAAGGCTCTGAAAGTGTTCTTGGATCTAAAGCAGACCTCACTCCCTCTGTACTCTTACTCTTCAAGATCAAACAAAATACAGGACTATGTAGCACTTTAAAGACTAACAAGATGGTTTATTAGGTGATGAGCTTTCGTGGGCCAGACCCTCCTGTTTTTTGTTTCAGCTACGCCAGACTAACACGGCTACATTTCTATCACTATTCTTCAAGATCAAACATTCTTTGCCAGCCTCTTGAAACTAGGGTCGCCAGATGGTTGAAACACAAATACCAAACACCCCTTCCCCCCCAAAAAAACACTGGGGGAAAAAATGCCCCCCTCTTCTCCCCCCCAAAAAAACACCAGGAAAAAAATTCTATTGAAGAAAAAAAGGGGGGGGGGGAGACCAAAGTTGTTGAGCAAAAAAAATTAACAGCATGTCCCCTTTAAGAGTGAGTGCAGGGATAGGAACAGGGGAGAAGTTGAGCACTAAGACCCAGGGGCAGCATTGCTTCCCCTTGGTTGGCAGCCATTTTGTGTCGGCAGCCTTGTGGAACCAGGTAAGCATGAGGGCTGGGGTTGGGGGGCTGGGGGTATTGGGAAGCCTGGGGGGATGGGGGGGAAGCCAGGCACTGAGTGTTTGTAGGGTTGCCAGGTACTTGGCATTTTCACTTCCTGGCCAAGGAAAAAATCAGAAAATACTGGACATTTAGACGTCCGATATTCTCTGAATTTTTTTAACGGACAGGAGGCGAAAATACCAGACTGTCTGGGTGAATACCAGACACCTGGCAACCTTACTTTTGAAACACAAATGGATTCTAGAGACTTAGCGTTGTTATTCTGAATAGATTATTTTACTCTTAGGTGATGTCTACATTGTGCATTCTTGCACATGAAGATATGCAAATGAGGTGTGGCAATGAATATCACCGCACCGCATTTGCATACCTAATGAGCCACCATTTTTGCGCAAGGGGCTTTTGCACAAGCCGCTTATTTTCAGGCAGAACGGCTCTTGCGCAAGAGGTGCTTGCACAAGGATGCCCCTTGCGCAAAATGGCAACTCATTAGATATGCAAATGAGGTGCGGTGATATTCATCGCTGCACCTCATTTGCATATCTTCTTGCGCAGGAGTGCACAATGTAGACGTAGCCTTAGAGTAAATATAAAGAGTTTGTGAATATTTTTTACTTTGAAAAAGGGATCGTCAACCTGAAAAGTTTGAGAAATTCTGTTCTGGAGTAAGATAGCAGTCTGAGGCCATATGGAGGCTGCAGAAGCATAGCTATGGCAGCGTCGCTCTGCCAGCATAACCAGTGCATAGTGTAGACCAACTATAGTACCAAAGGAGTTTTTCCATTGCTCTAGGAACTCCCGACTTCCCAAGTGTCAGCAGCTAGGTTGACAGAATAATTCTGCTGTTAACCAAGCAGCATCTACACTGAGGTTAGGTTGGCACTGAGGTTAGTGGTGTGGCTGAACATTATAGCTGACTTAAATGTAAGTATAGAAGAGGCCGGAGTGTTTTCAGACTCTAGTGTATTTAGAGAGCTGTCAGACCAGAGAGGTCTGGTTTCAGGCAGTGTACAAATGTGAGCTTTTACTTCAAGAGATTCTTGAAGCTTGAAGAGTATTGAGCTTTTACTTTATAAGATTCTTACAGTTTTGAAGAGTATTTTCTATTCCATGTTATGGGTTTTGTTCCCCTTTCGGATGGAAGTATACTGTTAGATTTTGGATCTCACTTTGGAGAATGAGTTTTCAGGAACATTTTCATGAGACTTTTTTTTTAAGTCTATCAGGGCATGATCCTGAGATAATTGAATCTGGGGTTTAAATATGGTGATGACAGTTCACATTCAGGGGTTTAACTGACCGCTACGTTTGGGGTTGGGAAGGAAATTTCCCACACAGTATTATTTGCAGGGACTTTGGGGATGTAGCCTTTTATTTGGCTTTTAGGAATTGACCAGTTGGTATCAAGTGGACCAATGCCACATGATCAGTTTCTTGCATGGGTGAGCAAAGATCAGCACTTCGGAAGTAATGAAACTGTGCGGGCATTAGCTCAGGGTTTCCCAACCTATGGGTCGCCATTACATTTCAAAAGGGTTGCCAAGTCTCTCCCCAGGTGGTTCTGCCCCCCCCGCCCCCGTTTTTGAATAGTCTTGAGTCACCAAGTCTTTCTGAATTGTCAAAATGGGTCCCCATCTGGAAAAGGTTGGGAACCACTGCTACTCCACCTTATTGGAACATGCATGGGTGCAAAAAGTTGAGAATTGTGCTGCTTTGGATGTGCATGTGCATGAAATCCTCATTCCTGCAGTCTGCATCCTGGGGCCCATGAAGAGACAAAGACTGAAGACAAATAGATTGAAAGCATTTTTGCAAAAATATTCACAAGCCCTCCTTGTGCCAGTTATTTGTCAAAAGTTTGAAACATATCCACCAGCTTCAACAAATCTCCTTGTGGTACATACAGGAGTATGTACCCCCCTACACACCTGCAAAACATACGGGCTATCAAGTAAAATGTGAGACTAAAAACAGTGTCTGAAAGGTAGGTGATGGGTGATACGTAGTCCGGTTTCTCTTTGGCTGGTTAGATCTTACAGTGATGAATGAATTAGAAATGTATAGCTAGAAAGGGTAGGTACAGGGTAGACTAGCTAGAAAATTGGTATTTTGATGACACCCTTTTCAATTAAGGACAGGTTTCTGTTTGCAGTTCTCTGCTAAAGGGACAGACTTTCCCAGCACAGGATGGAGTTGTTGGAACAGATACAGGCAGTCCCCGGGTTACGTACAAGATAGGGACTGTAGGTTTGTTCTTAAGTTGAATCTGTATGTAAGTCGGAACTGGCGTCAGCCGCTGCTGAAACTGATCAGTTTCAACCGCGGCTGAATCTGGATGCCAGTTCTGACTTACATACAGATTCAACTTCAGAAACCCAGGCGTCCCCAAGTCAGCTGCTGCTGAAACTGATCAGCGGCTGATTCCAGGAAGCCTGGGGCAGAGCAACTCTGCCTCGGGCTTCCTGTAGTCAGCCGCTGGTCAGTTTCAGCAGCAGCTGACTTGGGAATACCTGGGGCAGAGCAGCTGGAGTGCTGCTGGGTTGCTCCAGTAGCGGCGCTGCGGGACCAACCTGGCAGCCCCCAGCTGCTCTACTCCAGGGGTAGGCAAAAAAAGCCTGGTCTGCTGGGGGGGGGGGCACTAGCTACACCCCCCCTCCCCCAGCAGACCAGGGAGACGGGGGTGGCGGGACTGCCCAAGTTCTCCACGGCTTTGCTCCGTCTCCCTGGTCTGCTGACCTGGGAGATGCGGAGCAAAGCCGCAGAGCACGCGGGCAGCGGGACAGTCCAGGCGCACCGCGGCTGTCCCACTGCGGGTGTGCTCCAAGGCTTTGCTCCCCATCTCCCTGGTCTGCTGGTCGGGAGATGGGGAGCAAAGCCTTGGAGCACGCCCGCAGGGGGACAGCTCAAGCGCACCGGGCTGTCCCGCTGCGGGCGTGCTCTGAGGCTTTGCTCCCCGTCTCCCTGCAGACCAGGGAGACGGGGAGCAGCTTTTCTTGCCCCGGAGGACGGGGGCAGCAGACCACGGTGCATCTGGGCGTCCCGCCGCTCCCGTCCTCCGGGGCGAGAAAAGCCCCATTCGTAACTGCGGATCCAACATAAGTTGGATCCGCGTAACTCGGGGCCTGCCTGTACTTTTACAGTTCTGAACTCATGCTGGATAGTGAGTTACCGTCCAAATAACATTTTGTGATGGGGCAAATGCCATTCAAAGCTTCGGCTCAAAGATTTGGTTTCTGATTCTGTGAGACTGACAGGCCAGAAGTTTACCAATGAACCAAAGTCCAATTGACCCATCTAGTTATTGGCTGACCTACCTCCGGTGTCACAATTACAGTATTCTCCAAAGGCAAAGCCACACAAAATTTCCCTGTGTTTGGGGGTTTCTTATAAACTAGAAAGCTGGTCCAAGGTTAGCACGGTCCACCGTTGACCTAACCCCAGGGCTAGACTGGTTTTGCCGAGAAACCAAGGTCCAACATTTCTAGTCTCTTCCCCATCTCGAAGTAAATTCTACTGGCTTCTACTGAGGTTTGGGTTAGTTTGAGCCCCTTTCTCAAAGTGATGGTAAACTCCTCCCACCTCCTATGAAACAAAGACAGGAAGACGTTTTGGCAAACTCCCTGTTACACCATAATTACTGGGCTCTTCTTAGCTCTACACGCAATCCAGCCACCTTGCAGAGAGCTGTATTTCCTGCTGGAGAGACAGACACTCAGGTCATTTAGGAAGCTGGGAAACTTTGAAGAATTTAACCTTTGCTTGATGGTCTGTAGGACAGATGACTATCCACCTATTGGTAGAACAGGAAACATTTGGCTTGTAAATAATGTCCACACCTATGTTAAATTGTTCTGATAGTGCTGTGTTTTCTCTCAGGCTAACTTGATTCTATAGCATTTTAAGCCCAAAATCTCCATGGCTCAATTGCATTATCTGGAATAGTTTCCAGTTGTGAGTACTGAAATCTTCAAGGGAGCCGCTACGGACGACGTGATCCAAAGCCCGTTGAATCTGCTGAGTTTTGGACTTGGTCCACACAGTGGAAGACGTTGCAGGGGCACAGCATGAAAGGATGTTCAGTTTGCCCTTGGTTTGTGGTAATGTGGCAAGTTTACTTTCAACAAAACCCTTGTGGAGCATCCCCACGCCCCTGTGACTGAACCTGCCTTCTGGTACTCTGCGTGCACCTTTTCCATAGTGCTTGCCCACTTCTGATGGGAATAAGACCTTGCTCTTTTCCCAAAGGGAGGCTCTTATACTGTGGTCTGGAGAAAGCAGGGCCAGAGGGATTGGAGGAGTTGCAAGGCTTGTGATCCCACACCTAGTTCTAAGAAAGAGTGTTTGCTTCTGAAACCATGTCAGACAACTCGTATAATTTATGGCCAGAAGGAACCACCAAGTAATCTAGCCTGACCTCCTGTCCCCCCACCAACCAACATGTGCCACAGGGGACTGCTGGGCTGAGGCAGCAGATCTTCATTACTTGCTTCCAGTAACTTGATCCAGGTCAGGGTTACACAGATTAATACTCCTCTCACATTACAGGAATCAGTGTCCACTAACTCTACTGCTGTGGTTCTCAGATGTTCGTATTGGTGACTTCTTTCATACAGCAAGCTCCTGAATGGGATCACTCCCCTTGTAAATTAAAAATACTTTTTAAAAATTTTATTGCTGTTATCAAAGCTGGAGGTGTACCGGGATTTGAGGTTAGAGGCAGACAGACATAACCTTGCCCCCCCTCCACACACACATCATAACCTTGGGGGACCCCCTGAAGCAGGGGTCATGACACCCAGTTTGAGAACCCTTGCTCTAGTGGTTACTGTTGCACACCAGTTCCCTGGGCCTGAACTAAAGACCTCACCCAGGCCTTGCCAAATGACTTTTCTGAAACATGCTGATGTTAACTTGTCCATGTATGGACATAAGGCATCACACTGATGTCACATGCTCAAGGAAACCAGCCAGCGGCTTGCTGAAGCACTGTAGTGCTTGTTAAGTCTTGTTACTACCTGATCTTGTGGACAGGGCTTCACAATCTGTTTTCTAGTAACACTCTGTATTAAATCTGGAACAGAGAGAAAGGCAGAATATTTTAAAAACTAAAATAGTCAGACTGTACCAATGGGCATCTTCCCTTGGCACAAAAAAACGATCCCAGGCCGCTCTTTTCATTGTAGGTACCAAGGAAAGGCCTTATCTTGGAAAGTGCATTTGATTAATTTGTTGTACTCCTGTGTATAGCGGTAATGCTGCTGATTATGCTGAATGGGTTATTTTCACTTTGGATTCAGCAAATGAGAACAGTGTTGTTATGTTCTGGGTTCTGGTAACAAAGATGATTCCTTTTTATCTTTTTCATATGCTGATGCCTCTCCTGGAAGAGGTCAACCTCCCAAGTACGATACAGATTTGGTTGAGCTAATATTTAAACAAAATCAAGTCATTTTCCTGCCTTTTCCCTTTGAGCTCCCCTAAAGCCAGTGAGTCGTGGTTATGCGTGTTGAACCGCTCTGGTCCTGAAACATCAGTGGTGCAGCACCGTCAGGGACAAGCTTAGGGCACTCGGGGGAAAAACTGGTGTAGGACTGTGGATGCTGCTGGCGTGGAGCTTGGCTGGGGCTGAAAACCTGGCTGGGGTCAGCAGCAGTTAGCAGAGGCCAGCGGGCAGGAGGGAAGCCTGGTGGTGAGCTGCAGAGGGGCCGGCATTAACCTCCCCATGTCTAGCAGACTCCCTAGTCCGGGGGGAGGGGGGAAGGTCCAATCTGTGCACACCTTCACATTACCAAGATTGGTCTGCTGGGTAGAAACTTTGTGTTTCCTGTGCATCAGAGGAGAGCCACGTGCTCCAAAAAGGATAAACAACACACCCCCCTACAAATGAATAAGACCTTCATTTGTGCAGCAGCGATCTCCTGTTTTGTGGACAAATAATTCCCAAGTTAGCAATATGCTCACTGAATTTCATCAAGATTTATGATAATTCAATTGAGACTCAAACTGAGGTATCGTTTGAGTCCCCTGCCTGGCATGTGGGAGAATATTTGTGGATTCAGGTGTTAACTGCTAGAATGTTTGTGAAGAGTGCACATCTGCAAATAGATTCAGTCCATTCTGTTTTTCACTCTGAGCCAGTATCTGCCATTGTACCTGAGGTGGGGAAAGGCTTACAAACTGGTACCCCCCGTGTGTTACTTCCTTAGTGGGTACACATGTGACTCCACGACTGGTCAGGCTGGCACCTTTCACCATCAAAACTGAGGAAAAAAAAAGTTAGCAGGCCAATCCATTTTCTGTGATTTATTTTTTGATATTTCAATATCTTTTTTTAAATTTAATTATTAAAACAAACTCCCCAAAACAACAAATAGTCTTGCAGCACCTTAAAGACTAACAAAACATGTAGGCTGTGTCTACGTTGGCGCGATCTTGTGCAAAAGCGACCGCTTTTGCACAAAAAACTTGCTGCCTCTTTACACTGGCTGCGAGTTCTTGTGCAAGAACACTGACGTTCTAATGTATGAAATCAGGGCTTCTTGCGCAAGAACTCTGATGCGCCCACTCAAGAATAAGCCCTCTTGAGCAACTGTTCTAGTGCAAGAAGCCAGTGTAGACAGGCAACATGAATTACTTGCGTAAGAAAGCCCTATGGTTAAAATGGCCATCGGAGCTTTCTTGCGTAAGAGAGCGTCTACACTGGCATGGATGCTCTTGCGCAAAAGCACATCTCTTGCACAAAGGCACATGCCAGTGTAGACGCTCTCTTCTGGAAGAGTTTTTGCGCAAGGTCATGCCAGTGTAGATGTAGCCGTAGGCGGCAACATGAGCTTTTTTTGTGTACAACCCACTTTTTCAGACCTGAAGGCCTTAAGAAGTGGGTTGTTCCCATGAAAGCTCATGATGCCATCTACATGTTTTGTTAGGCTTTAAGGTGCTGCAAGACTATTTGTTTAAGTTTTAACACATTCCCAGTTTTTCATAGCGCTTTTCAAGCCCAAGATCTCAAAGCACCTTACACTAGATATGTTTGTATCAACAGCCACATTTTACAGGGCATTACAATGTTCCACCCAGATCAAGGCTGATAAAAGGCGTGTGGTCGACAGTATTTGAGGCTGAAGATCTCTCTTTTCCCATCCAGTGGACACAGCGAAGGGCTGACAATGAACTTCCTCCTGCTACTTTCCTGTAGAGGGCATCAAACCTGACCTGGATGCCCTTCCTGGGGGAGCACAGTCAATAAGATGGCAGTTGGTGTTGCTGATGGTGTATTTCTTGGGACGCACTCGATTGAGACCATCACATCCATTTCACATGGGCTACCAGCAACCATCCAATGGCAACAACAGCCACATGCTTCTGATGTGGGCATTGATTGTGCAAGGTGTATTGTGTGAGCAGATTCCCTGTGCTAGGCCGAGCCATGTAGTAATTTGCATGGGTGCCAGGGGCTGTCTATACACATTATAACTTGCAAGATCAGGCCTTGGGCTGGGAACTATTAGCTTAAAGCCAAAGTGCCCCTGATTCACACTCTCCTGAGCTACACAAGGCCAAAAGTTCTAGTACTCTGCTTCCACACTGGGGACCTGACTTCTAAAAGCGCCCAGACAGTAGGCTGAATTCTTGTCAGTTTAGCCACTGATCCCAGTACCCAAAGGGAACTGAGATTTTCTAAAAAAATCTGGCCCTTGTCCTTTTTGCAGCAATATGAAAAGTGCAATACATTTGCTGTGGTGCCAGTTAGGAAGGGGCTAGAAGGCCTGGGCTTCTCCCCTCCCCCCTGATTTTACGTTAGCTTAAAGTTCCACAGGCCACAGAGAGGTAGGGGTGTGGGTATGGGTGTGTCATGGCCTGATCTCTTTTAAGCTGTGGGCCTGCACTAAATCACTACTGCTGCTGCTGGAGAGATCCAGAGCATAGCTACTGACATCTGATGTAGCTGCCTCTCCACAGAGATGACCTAGCCAAATTTCAGGGAGCAACCTGCCATTTGGGGATCCTGTTCCTGGATGGAGCAGTGCAGCCTGGTGCGGGTAAGAGAGAGGGGAGTCTCCCTAGACAAGGAACACCCAGCATCCCTGTGTGTGGGTGGGGGGGGAGGGGGGGGAGGACGGCCTACTGGGACTGAAACTGCCCCCCACATCCTGAGAAATCCCTGTTCTTTTTTCCTTTTCTGTCCCGTACTTAAAGGAAAAATAGTAATAAAATAACTGTAGTCTGGAAACCAGAAGGTAAAAGACCAGGATTACAGACAAACATTCTCTTTATTGAGCTACACATGAATTTTCCATTAGTCAGAGAAAGAGACTGGCAGTGTCTAATATATCACAGAAACCTCACTGATTGGTAATAGAAAGGCTTAGAAAGACCTGGCGCTTTTTTTTTTTTTATATATATATATATATATATATTCAGTTTCCTCTTTATTCATTTTATTTTAAACAGGTGTGACTGGTCTTCTTCAGCAAAGGTAACTCTGAAAAGTGAAACTGTGAAGATGTCTGATAACTAATCAAAGTAGAAATGACGAAGGATTGGTCATGAAAACTGTGGCTTTAATGTCAACACTACATTTGATTTTGTTTTTTTTTTATTTTTTGTTTTTATTTTTTGTGATTTTTGTGTGTGGGTGTGTTAATTTTTTTAAAACATTTTCTTTCTTTTTTTGTTTTTGTTTTTTGTATTTTTTTGTGTTTTTTAATTTGTTTTTGCAGCACAAACATCCCCACATGAGAGAGAGAAACACCATTCACTAAAAGGAAGGATCAGAGGAGGAAAAAAGCAGCACAAAAAAGCATTCACTGGAAACAAACTCAAATAAAAAAAAAAAAAATCCAAAGAAAAATTATCCCTCTAAGGACCCCCAAAACCAACACCCTAAAACAATATAAGTAAGAGGAGGCAGCCTCTCTGGTATGTGATACACAGTATTCTTCAGAGCAAAAAAGTCAAGAGAAGGAAAATCTCTGGATAATTTGGCCACCGCAGGTCAGTGACAGCTGTGCTTTTTTGATACAAACCTGGAGCATGAAAGCGACAAATAAGAACAGAATTGTAATTAAACTAGGGAAAAAGAATAAATAAATATAAAGCGGAAAAACATCCCCCTGCTAGATTCCTGACTCACAGCCATGGTCATGCATTGTAGTCTTATCACTCCAGTCTAATAAAGACCTCCCTTTTTTTTTCTTTTTAGAGAGGCAGGGCACAAGTCAACACAAAAAAGGAAATTAAATGAAAACAAATGCAAATTCATTCCTGTTAAAACGAGGAATGGAGAAGAGGAGAACACCTCTTAGCACTGTTGCAAAAGTATTTTCTGTGTGTGTGTGTGTGTGTGTGTGTGTGTGTGTGTGTGTGTGTGTGTGTTTTAAGCTAAAAGGGGGAAGAGGAAATGGGAAAAGAATATTTTCTTTTTTTCTTTTCTTTTTTTTAGCTACAAAGCACATGAAAAAAGTTTTTCCCATTTTTTCTTTTTTAATATTTTAGCTTCTAAATGTAAAGACTCAGCTAAAACCAGATCTACAGCAGTCTACAGAAACACACAGCCACCATTCCATGTTCAGAACATTATACATTGACTCAGTAAGGAAGGCTGTGTCTTATGCAAAAGGCCAAAAGGTCATGCTACCGGTAAGGAGAACGTCAACAGGAGAGTCCATGAGGTGGTCTGGAGAGAGAGAGAGAAGGGAGCCCAGTCTTGAATACATTAAAAATAAATCAAGAAATCAATTAAATCATAAAGGGAATCCCTCACTGCCACGTAAAACAGCATCACGTTGGTTAATGTCCTTCACCCTGTGCAAAAATAAATTGCATCTCCCTTCCCTTGCCCAAAGCCCATCTGAAAGTGAGGTTGGCACTGACACATGGTTAGAATTTTCTGGGCAAATCCATCCCCACATCTTTTCAGGGCAGGCCGTGCACTTTCTGGGGTATGACTGCTGCTAGGGGCCCTTCTCTTCCTTGCAGAACCTGTGCTGGTAAAAAACCTGAAGCTCCCCATCCTGTGCTTTAAATTAACTTGGAAGGAAGTTACATTCCACAAGTGAAGAGCTTGTTACATAAAGGATGCTTTCCTGCTGCGTTCCAGTTAAAAAAAAGTCCTAAAATATTGTGACTTGGGGTTGGATATTTTTTTTGGTCATTTTTTATAATTTTTTTGTTTGTTTTTGAAACCCATAAGAGCTGAACAGAACCGAGAGGCACTGAAAGCCCAGCCCGCAGGGCCCAAACTGCAGTGTGGCACCAGCTGACTTACTGCTTCCTAACTGCAGTACCTAAAAAGCCCAAGAAACTGGGGTGGGGAGAGAGAAAGAAGAAAGAAAAAAAATTCCCCTTTCCCTCTTCCACTCTACCTCTGGAGTCCTCCCCACAAAGAAGAGTTAAAAAGAAATACCATTTCCCCTTTTTGTTTTAAGAAAACTATCCCTTTTAAAACTCATAAAATACCTTGGTCTCAAAATGCGGGCGGACCACCGAGCAAATGTCCATGTAACTTTTCTTGGCTTATTTAATTTATTTGATTTCTATAGTGACAATACCAGGGAGGGCTGAAGCCTGTCAGAGAAATCAGTTCTGTCCACAGCTCTTTGAGACAAACTAAAAAGATTGTTGTTGTGTTTTATATATATATATATATTTATATATATATAATTTGTCATTATGCCTTTTTATTTACCAGCTTGCATTATTAGTATTATGATTGTGTTTTTTGTCGTTTGATTCGGTTTTTGTTTTGCGCTTTTTTTCTTTTTTTAAAATTTTTTTCCTCACGCCGTGATCATTACCAAAGGAGTTGCTTTGCTATACAAGACAAGAAGGTGTCAATACAAGCCACAGCCTCGGAGGTTGTTGGCAATGATGATGTCGGTGACGGCATCGAAGACCACCTGGATGTTGTTCGTGTCCGTCGCACAAGTCATGTGACAGTAAATCTCCTTGTTGGGGGAGCGGTTTTTGCTTTCAAATTGTGCTTGGATATATGCCGCTGCATCCTCATAAGTGTTAGGGCCTGTGGGCAAACAGGAAAAGAAAGAAAATCCTCTCAGAGGTTTTGCAGGTACAAGCATGCTCTGGGCAGTGGTTGTCAATCTAGTTACTATTGTGGGCCACATATGCAACTCTCTGTGTGTTATGTAGGCTACACTCAGACAGCATCTATATTCTACTGGTATGCCCCTGAAGATGTCACATGAGCTTCAGTTGCATGCTTATTGGTCACAAGTGGCCTGCAGGCTGCAGGTTGAGAACCACTGCTCTAGGGAGGTCTGGAAGAAAAGGGGTGGGAGAGGGGTTGGTATTTGGTCCCTTAAAGTTCACCTGCAAGGGGGGAAAAGATGATGTGGACTGATTCATGAGGAAGACATTTTGTTCTGCTTGTAGTTTACATTAGACTAGGTCTCCTCTACCCCCTCACTTTTTCCCAGAAGACCCCATGGGTAGCTGGAAAGCTCGACATTGCAAATGAAACAGGATCACATGAGAAGAGAAAAACAACGAGCGCCTTAGAGATTCATCTGAGGAAGTGGGTTTTGCCCACAAAAACTCATGATACTATATGTGTGTGTGTGTGTGTGTGAGAGTCTCTAAGGGCATGTCTAAACTAGGAGATTATTTTGAAACAATTAAATTAGCAATAACTCCTGAAAGAACTATTTTGAAATAAATTATTCCCCCAGGAAAGCAGGAGCACAGATTTGGAAAGAAAAGGCTTTGTAGTATGGATGCTCTGCTTATTATTTTGAAATAACCCCCCTTATTTCAAAGTAGCCCTGGTCTACACTAGGGAATTAAGGTGCCACAGGGCTACTTGTTTCCATGGAAAACCCTCTTGCGCAATGCTGTTATGCTGATAATTTTCAGGAATAACGGCATTGCGCAAGAGGGGTTTCCTTGCGCAAGAAGGGGCAGTGTAGACAGCTCCTTCTAGCGCAAGAGCCTCTTCCGCAAAAATGACGGCTCATTAGGTATGCAAATGAGGCTCTACGATATTCCACGCTTAGCCTCATTTGCATACTTCTGGCGCAACAACCCGCCAGTGTAGACATAGCCATGGTGACATCATGATGGCTTAACTATGCTTGAGAGAAGCTTGTCCATCAGCATAGTAATATCTTCAGTAAAAGTGCTACAGTGCAGTTTTAAAGTGGAGACCTGCCCAAAGTACCAATAATGTGTGATTCAGCCAAAGCTACACCCAGCCCCCAGTTTACTACAGTCCACGCTATGCTGTTGTAGATACCATTTCATATTTAGCTAGAAGCCATTCTGTATAACAGAAACCATTTCAGCTTTTTGTCTTTGCACATAGGCCAGAGTGAACTTTCTATCACCCCATGCGCCAGGCCAAGACAGATGTGCTATTGGAATGTGTTAATTTGGCTGGTTCAGAGAGGAGATGTACTTCCTTGGACCTGTCCGCCATCTTGTTGATAAGGCTTTGTTTTTCCTAGTTTAATTGATTATTTCTGTAACTGGATGCCCTGACGTCAGACTGTTTGGCTAAAGGTATAAAGATACTAGGATTTATTGTATTAAGCAGCTTTGCTGGGACCACGTTGGCTCACTTTGCTTTACTGATCAATAAAGCAATCAGTTGTTAGCCGCCTAAACAGAGAGGACCGTGTTTTTGCTTCGACACTGTGGAATTAAACTATTTTGCCCCAGTTAATACATTGGGAAAGGAAATTGGGCCCTTTCCTAGTGTAAATGGAATTCCTTCAGGATTACACCTGTATGTTCAGAATGGCACTCTACTGTAGCACACCTACAATCAGTGATACCCAGGAGGGGGCTTATTGTGATTAGTGATATTACAACAGACACTATAATAGCCTGTGAGACATGGAGGTTGCCTATGAATTATGTGAGCAGCATTTCACAGGGCGTCAGGCACTTCTAATAACCATCCTACAACATTGGCAAACACTGCCAGTTTTACCTCTCTTGGTGCAATGGAATTACTCCCGATTTACACTGGTGCGACAGAGACTGGAATCATTCGTGTAACATTGATCAGGTAGATAGAAGGGACTAGTCTGGGCAGGTGTAACCAGATGGACTACCAACACACATTCCGCTAAGCACTAATTAAAATTAACTACAACTAGGGGGCTGCATGCCCTGCTTGCTATGCTCGTTAACCCCCCCCCCTCTGTGGGGGGAGGTGTCTGACCCACGGGGACGGGGCAGGAATGGGCTGGGAATGCGGGGTCTCAGGGAGCTTGGGAGTGTCAGGCTCAGATGGAGGAGGGGATGTGGTGTGGCTTTGGGGGTGCGGGTGTCAGGCTCAGGTGGCGGAAGGGATGTGGCTCAGTTGGGAGGAGCGGGTGTTCAGGCTTGGGTGATGGAGGGGATGTGGGGCAGCCCAGGAGTTGGGGCGGTCGAGCTCAGATGGCAGAGGGGACATGGAGTGGCCTGGGGGAGGGGTTGGGCTTCAATGGCAGAGGGGACAGGGCACGGCCTGGAGGGGGGGATCAGGCTCAGATGGTGGAGGGGACCCAGCCCCAGCAGCTCCTCCCTGGTGGTGCAGCCCTCTGGGGCATGCAGTGGGAGCTGGCGCTGGAGCAGCCCATGCCTGGAGGGGACGGTGCCGAGGCTGTCACAGCAAGTGGCTGAGGATGAAAGTGGGTGGCAGTGGCATGAGGATGCAGATGACATGGTGATGTCACTGTCATCCTGCAGGAAAGTGTGTGTGTGTGTGTGTGTGTGTGTGAAAGTATGGGGGGGAGGGGCTGAGAAGTATTCTGGTTTGATAGCCAGCACTGTCTGTCACGCGCACAGAGGAAAGCAAGAAGAACTGGATGGCTTGGAGCATTGGCAGGGGCATGCTGATGGAGACTTTCATCTCCAGTTGGCTTGTTTCAATCCAACCCAGGTTTTTAACAAATGAGCAGAAGAGCTGCCATTCTGGAATGAGCAGATGGTTTCTAGTGGATAGTTAACCAACCTCTCTAATGGGCAGACATAATTAGCTATTGGAGACCATCTGCTCAGATGGTGGCACATGGAGACAGACCTGCCGTGTCAGCCTTAGCGGTGGTCTCTTCTGGTCAGTGTTGGCAGGGTAGATTGCTACTCACAGTTCAGTGGGACTGAGATTTGAGGCTTAGTTTTCTTAGTTTCCAAAAAGGGGAGGTGCCTGGTTTTTAGATTGGGTCTGTCTCTACTGGGTTTCACTCGCCAGGTCTGTCAATGCTGCATCATTCAGCAGCATTGAAATTCATTAAATGTGTCTAAGAAGGGGGAAAAAATGAACAGGAAATCTGGCCAGACAAGAAGCTGATGTTTGAAGATGGCTCAGAGTGACTCTTCTCCGCACTTGTTCAGAACAATGTCATTGTTAATGCAGTGAGATGAGACACATTTAATGAAGGTATAACAGTCTGGGGTGGAGACATAGACAGGGTAATGAATTGCTGTTGCGGTTATGGGATGTAGAAGCTAAAGGCGAGCACCATTATCCCTACTGCACACCAAGAAGAAGGACATTTCCACAAACTACACATGCAGCAGACCTGCAGCTGTTTTCTCAGGACTGTCCAGGCTTGTGTGAATACATGCGGGAATCAGTGAGCAGTGTAGCCAAGGAATAATATGTCTGTGCACAAGAAGCCAGATTCTAGCCTCTGTTCCAGCTGCCTTGTGGGGGCTGTGGCTAATTTGGCTATCAGGGGTATCCTGGGGCAGCACTGAGCAGGCACAGTGGCGCAAACCAGGGATTAGAATCCTAGAGCTGTAAGAGACCTCAGGAGTCATTGAGTCCAGCCCCCTGCCCAAAGCAGGACCAACCCCAAATAAATCATCTCAGCCAGGGCTTTGTCAAGCCAGGATTTTTAAAACCTCTAGGGATGGAGATTCCACCACCTCCCCAGGGAACCCATCCCAGTGCTTCTCCACCCTCCTAGGGAAAGAGTTTTTCCTACTATACAACCTAGACCTCCCCCTCTACAACTTGAGACCATTGCTCCTCATTCGGTCATCTGTCACCACTAAGAACAGCCTCACTCTGTCCTCTTATGGTTGATGGACTGCTTGGCGGAGATGGAGTTCACCTTTCCAGGAGCGGGAAGGCCTTGTTTGGACACAGACTGGCTAACCTTGTGAGGAGGGCTTTAAACTAGGTTTGTCGGGGGCAGGTGAGCAAAGCCCACAGGTAAGTGCTGAATGTGCGGGACTGGGAGATGGGTTGGAAATGGGGGGGACTACGGCCTATAATGGCAAGGAGAAAGGAGGGTCAGGGCACAACAGGGAGGCAAGATCAAATCAGTATCTTAGATGCCTATATACAAATGCGAGAAGTATGGGTAATAAGCAGGAAGAACTGGAATTGCTAACCAATAAATACAACTATGATATCATTGGTATTACAGAAACCTGGTGGGATGGGACACATGATTGGAATGTTGGTATGGAAGGGTACGGCTTGCTCAGGAAGGACAGACAGGGAAAAAAGGGAGGAGGGGTTGCCTTGTATATTAAAAATGTACACACTTGGACTGAAGTGGAGATGAACGTAGGAGATAGCTGTGTAGAGAGTCTCTGGGTTAAGCTAAAAGGGGTAAAAAACGAGGGTGATATCATGCTAGGAGTCTACTACAGGCCACCTAGCCAGGTGGAAGAGGTGGATGAGGCCTTTTTTAAACAATTAACAAAACTATCCAAAGCCCAAGATTTGGTGGTGATGGGGGACTTCAACTATCCAGACATATGTTGGGAAACTAACACAGCGAGGCACAGGCTATCCAATAAGTTTCTGGACTGCATTGGAGACAACTTTCTGTTTCAGAAGGTTGAAAAAGCTACCAGAGGAGAAGCTGTTCTGGATTTGGTTTTAACAAATAGGGAGGAACTAGTTGAGAACTTGAAAGTGGAAGACAGTATAGGGGACAGTGATCACGAAATAATAGAGTTCATGATCTTAAGGAAAGGCAGAAGGGAGACCAGCACAATTGAGGTTATGGATTTCAGGAAGGCAGATTTTGATAAGCTCAGAGAACTTGTAGGTAAGGTCCCATGGGAAGCAAGACTGAAGGGAAAAACAACTGAGGAGAGTTGGAAGTATTTCAAAGGGACGTTGTTAAGGGCCCAAAAGCAAACAATTCCGCTGTGTAGGAAAGATAGAAAATATGGCAAAAGACCAGCTTGGCTTAACAAGGAGATCTTGCATGATCTCAAAATAAAAAAGGAGTCTCATAAAAAATGGAAACTAGGACAACTAACAAAGGATGAATATAGGCAAGCAACACGGGAATGCAGGGGCAAGATTAGAAAGGCAAAGGCACAAAATGAGATCAAACTAGCTACAGGCATAAAGGGAAACAAGAAGACCTTTTATAAATACATTAAAAGCAAGAGGAAGACCAAGGACAGGGTAGGCCCACTGCTTAGCGAGGAGGGAGAAGCAGTAACAGGGAACTTGGAAATGGCGGAGATGCTCAATGACTTCTTTGTTTCGGTCTTCACCGAGAAGTCTGGAGGTGTGCCTAACGCAGTGAATACAAGCAGAGAGAGGGTAAGTTTAGAAGATAGGATACACAAAGAACAAGTTAAAAATCACTTAGGAAAGTTAGATGTCAGCAAGTCACCAGGTCCTGATGAAATGCATCCCAGGATACTCAAGGAGCTGATAGAGGAGGTATCTGAGCCTTTAGCTATGATCTTTGAAAAATCATGGCAGACAGGGGAGATTCCAGAAGACTGGAAAAGGGCAAATATTGTGCCCATCTATAAAAAGGGGAATAAGAACAACCCAGGAAATTATAGACCGGTCAGTTTAACGTCTGTCCCAGGGAAGATAATGGAGCAGGTAATTAAGGAAATCGTATGCAAACACTTGGAAAGTAATAAAGTGATAGGGAATAGCCAGCATGGGTTTGTGAAGAACAAGTCATGCCAAACTAATCTGATAGCTTTCTTTGATAAGATAACGAGCCTTGTGGATAAGGGAGAAGCGGTGGATGTCATATACCTAGACTTTAGTAAGGCATTTGATACGGTCTCGCATGATATTCTTATTGATAAACTAGGCAAATATAACTTAGATAGGGCCACGATAAGGTGGGTGCATAATTGGCTGGATAACCGTAGTCAGAGAGTTGTTGTTAATGGTTCTAAATCCTGCTGGAAAGGGATAGCAAGTGGAGTTCCTCAAGGGTCTGTTTTGGGACCCGTACTATTCAATATCTTCATCAATGATGTAGATATTGGGATAGAGAGTACTCTTATTAAGTTTGCAGATGATACCAAACTGGGTGGGGTTGCGACTTCTTTGGAGGATAGGGACATAATTCAAAATGACCTTAGCAAGTTAGAGAAATGGTCAGAGGTAAACAGGATGAGGTTTAATAAAGAGAAATGCAAAGTGCTCCACTTAGGAAGGAACAATCAGTTCCATACATACAAGATGGGAAGCGACTGTCTAGGAAGGAGCATGGCGGAAAGGGATCTAGGGGTCATAGTGGACCACAAGTTGAATATGAGTCAACAGTGTGATGCTGTTGCAAAAAAAGCAAATATGATTCTAGGTTGTATCAACAGGTGTGTTGTAAGCAAAACTCGTGAAGTCATTCTGCCGCTCTACTCTGCACTAGTTAGGCCTCAGCTGGAGTACTGTGTCCAGTTCTGGGCGCCACATTTCAAGAAAGATGTGGAGAAATTGGAAAGGGTGCAGAGAAGAGCGACAAGAATGATTAAAGGTCTAGAGAACATGACCTATGAAGCCAGGCTTCATGAACTGGGCTTGTTTAGTTTGGAAAAAAGAAGATTAAGGGGGGACATGATAGCGGTTTTCAAATATCTAAAAGGGTGTCACAAGGAGGAAGGCGAAAATTTGTTCCTCTTGGTTTCTGAGGACAGGACAAGGAGTAATGGGCTTAAAGTGCAGCAGGGGAGGTTTAGATTGGACATTAGGAAAAAATTCCTAACTGTCAGGGTGGTCAAATATTGGAATAAATTGCCAAGGGAGGTGGTGGAATCTCCCTCTCTGGAGATATTTAAGAACAGGTTAGATAGACATCTGTCAGGGATGGTGTAGACGGAGCTTGATCCTGCCTTGAGGGCGGGGGGCTGGACTCGATGACCTCTCGAGGTCCCTTCCAGTCCTATTATTCTATGATTCTATGATTCTATGGATTTCCATTCCAAATGGCTCAATGTAGTGCCTTGCATTGATCTGAGGAAGTGGGTCTGGCCCACGAAAGCTCATCACCTAATACACCATCTTGTTAGTCTTTAAAGTGCTACATAGTCCTGTATTTTTACACCAGACTAACACGGCTAGATTTCTATCTCTATCCTCTTTGGAACCCTCCTTCAGGTAATGAAAGGCTGCTATCAAATCCTCCCTCACTCTTCTTTTCTGCAGACTAAACAAGCCCAAATCCCTCAGACTCTCCTCATCAGTCATGTGCTCCAGCCCCCTAATCATTTTGGTTGACCACTGCTGGACTTTCTCCAATGCATGCACATCCTTTCTGTAGTGGGGGGCCTAGAATTGGACACAATACTCCAGATGTGGCCTCACCAATGCCGAATAGAGGGGAATAATCACTTCTCTAGATCTGCTGGCAATGCTCCTCCTAATGCAGCCTAATATGCCATTAGCCTTCTTGGCTACAAGGGCGCAATGTTGACTCATATCCAGCTTCTCATCCACTGTAACCCCCAGGTCCTTTTCTTCTGAACTCTGCTTAGCCAGTTGATCCTTAGCCTATAAGGCTATGTCTAGAGAGCAGGGCTATTTCAGGGTACCAGAAGTATCTCAAAATAGCAATTCCACGTCTTTAAATATGCCCATTATTTCAAAATACAATTTGGAAAAAACAGGTATGCTATTCTGGTGTTCCTGTAACCCTTGTTCCATGATGGTTAAGGGACTTGTTGCAATAGTGCTTTATTTTGAAATAACCTCAAAATAAACTATGCAATTTGCATAGCGTAAATTGTGTAGTTTATTTTGAGGTAAAGGTGCTGTACAGATGCACCCTAACAGTGCTTGGGATTCTTCCATCCTAAGTGCAGAATCCTGCACTTGTCCTTGTTGAACCTCATCAGCTTTCTTTTGGCCCAATCCTCCAATCTGTCTAGGTCACTTTGGACCCTATCCCTCCCCTCCAACGTATCTACCTCTTCCCCTAACTTAGTGTCATTTGTGAACTTGCTAAGGCTGCAATCCATCCCCTTATCCAGGTCATTCATAAAGATGGTGAACAAAACTGGCCCTAGGATCAACCCTTGGGGCACTCCACTTGAAACTGACCGCCAACCAAACATTGAGCTGTTGATGGCTACCCGTTGAGCCCAACAATCTAGCCAGCTTTCCAGCCACAGTTCATTTATCCAATCCATATTTCCTTAACTCGATAGCAAGAATATTGTGGAAGACTGTTTCAAACGCTTTGCTAAAGTTAAGATATGTCACATCCACCACCTTCCCCATGTCCACAGAGTTAGTTACCTCATCATAGAAGACAAGCAGGTTGGCCAGGCAGGACTTGCCCTTGGGGGAGCCAGCAGACCAGGGAGACGCCAAGCAAAGCGGCGGAGGACCCGGGCCAGACCCGCGGCGCTTCCAGCTGATCTGGAAGCGCCGCGGGCCCGGCCCGGGTCCTCCGTGGCTTTGCTCAGCGTCTCCCTGGTCTGCCGGGGGGGGGGGGGGGATGCAGCTAGTGCCCCCCCCAGCAGACCAGGGAGACGTGGAGCAAAGCCCGGGGCCTGTGGTAGAGCAGGTGGGGTGCTGCCGGTTGGTCCCGCAGCACCGCTCCTCGGCGCTACTGGACCAACCCGGCAGCACCCCAGCTGCTTTGCCCCAGGAGTCCTGATTCAGCCGCTGCTGATCAGTTTCAGCAGTGGCTGAATCAGGACGCCTGGGGCAGAGCAGCTGGGGTGCTGCTAGGTTGGTCCAGTAGCGCCGAGGAGCGGCTGCGCTACTGGACCAACCCAGCAGCACCCGAGCTGCTCTGCCCCAGGCGTCCCCAAGTTAGCCGCTGCTGAAACTGACCAGCGGCTCACTACAGGAAGCCTGAGGCAGAATTGCTTTGCCCCGGGCTTCCTGGAATCAGCTGCTGATCAGTTTCAGCAGCAGCTGACTTGGGGACGCCTGGGGTTCTTAAGCTGAATCTGTATGTAAGTCAGAACTGGCGTCCAGATTCAGCCGCTGCTGAAACTGATCAGTTTCAACAGCGGCTGAATCTGGACGCCAGTTCCGACTTACATACAGATTCAACTTAAGAACAAACCTACAGTCCCTATCTTGTACGTAACCCGGGGACTGCCAGTATTGTTTTGTGCAAAAAAGCCCCGATGGCGAAAATGGCGAAAGTGCTTTTGTGGAAAAGCGTCTGTGCCAATCTAGACGCTCTTTTCCGCAAATGCTTTTAACGGAAAACTTTTCCATTAAAAGCATTTACGGAAAATCATGCCAGTCTAAACGTAGCCAAGATGTCCTGTTTGTCTGCACACTGTCCCTTTATCCAGCAATCAGCCACGAGGTTTTAGAGTATTATAACAAGTTTCTTCAGTGTCTTATTTTGGACTCTGCCCCTCTCCAGCCAGGTGCAACGGTGGCTGTGGGAAGCCATGTCCTGCAGGTCCTGCCACTGGGAGAACAGAGGCAGCCTTGATTCCATGGGGCACCAGCCTCTCTAGGGCAGCTGGGTCACACCAGGAGCACTACTGCCAAGTGCTAGCACCAGCCAGGCTGATAAAAGTGGGGCCCAGTCTGTGGTAGACCATAGAGTGTTTCTCTATCAGTATCTACCAACTTACGTTATATTAATATAACACGTATTATAATATATAATACATTAATACAATGTGAGTTGGCAGATACTGATACAGATACACTCCAGGAAGCTGCTGGGGGACGGGACGGGACGATTAGTTCTCAAGGGTGCTGGAAGGTGTAATCAGCCATCCCACAGAAGAGGAGGTTGATTATACTGCTCTGTAAACTGGCATTCATCTGATTTGGAGACAATTTTTGGCACCCGTGGAAAAGCCTGTATGCCAGGGGTGGGGAACTTTTTTTGGTCAGGGGCTGCTGAGCCACAGAAAAATCAGTCGGGGGACTGCACACAAGTGAGAAGCAAAAAACCCTCCCTCGCTGCCATGGCCCCTCACGGAGGAGCAGACACTCTCCATATTCCACCAGAGCCGAGTGGGGCCCAGGTTAGTAGATTTTTGTGTGTTCCAGCCCCCCAGAGTGACGGGGGAGGGGAGCCTGGAAAGAGCCAGTTCCAGCTTCCCAATGCTGGCAAGGGAGCCCTGACCCTCAGGTGCTGGATGGAGGCAAGGGGAGAACTGCGCCTGGTTCACAGGGCTGGGGTTCCCCACCCCTGCTCTATGCCACCCAGATCACTCTGCCATGGGCAAACTTAACTCAGGGGGTTTGTCTTTCATCAGCTCTTCCTCTGCCTTTTCTCACCTCAGCCGCTCACGCTGGCTGTGTCTAGACTGGCAAGTTTGTCTGCAAAAGCAGCTGCTTTTGTGGAAAAACTTGCCAGCTGTCTACACTGGCCGCTTGAATTTCTGCAAGAACACTGACGATCTCATGTAAGAATCAGGGCTTCTTGCGCAAATACTATGCTGCTCAGATTCGGGCAACAATCCTTTTGCGCAAAAGCTTCTGTGCAAAAGGGCCAGTGTAGACAGCTCCGATTTGTTTTGCGCAAAAAGTGCTTTTGTGGAAAAGCATCCGCGCCAATCTAGACTCTCTTTTCCATTAAAAGCATTTGCGGAAAATCATGCCAGTCTAGACGTAGCCGCTGTGTTCAACATCTCCTGTAAGCACTCACCCCATCATCTGCAGCAGTGCAGTGCGGAGGGGCAGAGGAAGGCACTGTAGGGAGAACCGAAGCCACTTCTCCAGCTATCTGAGGGAGGACTGCAGGGGATGGATTAGCAAGAGAAGGACAAGAGGAGCTATTTCCCTGGGGGCATTAACCCTGACTCTGTTACGTGTATTTAATTCATTTCAGCCTTGTTACCATGAATGTATTTTAGAGGTAAACAGTGATACACAGCAGGGTGTGCTTAGGTCACTCAATGCCCACACCCAAAAGGTGAGTGATGATATGCCGGTGCACCTCCTGGGTTAAATACCCAATTACCTGTGAAGCTCTAGGCCTGAGTGATAGTGCCCTTCTCACGTCTAAGAGGGGTGATGGGATGCCCACAAAGCCCAAACAAATAAAATAGGCTAATTAACCGTACAGGCTGCACTAGAGGAAAGCCAGGGCTTAATGGCTGATGAAACCCATCTGGAGGAGGAATGGGTGCTAGGGGAGAAGGTATTTGGCAAGGTGTTCTGTAGTCACTCCCTAGAGAGGAATGAAGTTACTTAGGGAGGCAAGGAATTCTAGGGGAGAATAAGCTATGGTACCCTGCCTTGGATTACAGACTCTGGCAGGAAGCTGAGAGGGGTAAAGTAGTCACAGGAGGTAGATGAAGCTCCAGGAGTAAAGCCAGAAGTTGGCTGGAAGATAGAGGAGAGCACTTAGGGGCAAACCAATCGGGTCAGAGCTTGAGCAGATTGTGGTTGCTGGTAATAGGGTCTCTGGGATGAAACCTTCGAGTAGTGAATGGGCCCAAGTTCTAC
This sequence comes from Pelodiscus sinensis, assembly GCF_052426305.1. Classification (NCBI taxonomy): domain Eukaryota; kingdom Metazoa; phylum Chordata; order Testudines; family Trionychidae; genus Pelodiscus; species Pelodiscus sinensis. The sequence goes on along the minus strand of NC_143063.1, from coordinate 5,924,344 downwards.
TGCTGGCCCCTGGGAAAGTGTCCCAGACTTTAACATGGATCAGAAGACTGTCTGACTATGTCTACATTGCACTTTCTTGCAGAAGAGCAATGGCAAAATCCCAGGCAGTATAGACTGCTTCTTCTTGCACAAAAGCCCCTTGTGCAAAAATGGTGTCTTATTAAGTATGCAAATGAGGTGGTGATATTCATCATCATGCCTCATTTGCATATGTTCTTGTGCAAGAAAGCGCAATGTAGACATAGCCTCTGAAACCGCTGTCAGGCTATGTCTACACTGGCGCGATCTTGTGCCAGAAATATGCAAATGAAGCTAAGTGTGGCATATTGCTGAGCCTCATTTGCATATATAATGAGCCGCCATTTTTGCGGAAGAGGCTCTTGCACCAGAAGGAGCATCTACACGGCCCCTTCTTGTGCAAGAAAAACCCCTCTTGCACAATGCCGTTACGCTGATTATTTTCAGGAATAACTGCATTGTGCAAGAGGGTTTTTCTTGTGCAAGAAGGGGCACTGTAGATGCTCCTTCTGGCACAAGAGCCTCTTCCACAAAAATGGCAGCTCATTAGATATGCAAATGAGGCATGATATGCTGGAAAGGGGGTGCTGCTTGAAGTGGTTTCCATCATATACAGGGTTTACGGTTTGGTTCAAAGACTTTCATCACCTCTACTAAGCAAATTGTTCCAACACCATTGCTAGGCTGTGTTAGCCTTGGAGACAGAAGGACCAGCATGCCCAGCAGCCCTGCTAGCGAAAGCTCTTTATACTCAGTAAGCCCACGCCCTAGAAGAGAGATCTCAGGAGCATGTGAAATATTTACAACAAACTCTGAAACCACTTTTTGCCTGCAGAATGCCTTTCGCCTGAAATGTCACACAACCTCACATTTTTCAAGGGAGCAAACATGCAACACAAATAAGCAGAAAATTTTGTAAAATTATTCCTGTACTTTCTATGAATCAGTGGGTCTGATCTTACAGCCTTTATTCACGTAAGGGTTGTAGGCTAAAAACATAACCAAAGACACAGTTTAAGGATGGTGCAGTATTATTGTAGCCTTGTTGGTCTCAGGATGCTACAGAGACAAGATGGGTGAATGAGGGGTGAGCTTTTCTTGGTCCAACAGCTCTTTGGGTCAGTTTAAGAAATGCATCCATAGGGTTCAGCGTGAAACTGCTGCTTGCATAGACAGTGTTTCAGTGAATGACTTAAGACCCTTATTGCCATAATGCCATCGTGCCAATTGAGATGCCAGCCAAAGTTTGTCTTTGCCCTTAATTTTTTTTAAAAGAAATATGATTTTGCAAATATGATTTAAGTAATTAAGAGGGATAACACATTTTGTTCTGGTTTGTGATTGAATTTCAGATATTTATTTTCATGACTCAATCATGTCATGTTTGCAAAATCCCAACATCTTCCTCATTCCTGCAGATATGGAATGATTGGCCAGTTGGAATACTCAAATGGCTGGCCATTCTGAACTGTGTAATTCTGGGGGGAAGCCTCATGTTCTCTCTATTCTGGGACTATTCCATTTTACAGAGTTGTTGGCTCGAGTCCCATGACTTGAACTCGAGTCCGACTTAAATCGCTTAGGTGACTCGACTTGAGGCTCGACTTGGGTTCATTGTTTGTGACTTGAGACTTGCTAATTTTGTTAAATCGACTTGGTGAAAAAATTGTCCAAAAATGCCGATATTGATGGCTTGTTCAAAAGTGACTTGACATTTTTAAAATTAAGACTTGAGACTTAACTTGGGACTTGACTCAGAAGTGACTTTAGGGACTCAAGACTTGACTTGAGACTTGAACTATAGTGACTTGAGACTCAACTTGGACTTGACAATGACGACATGAAGACAATACTGCCATTTTAATTACTGGAATGCTTTAATTTAAAGGCGTTACGTACTTATGCTGCATTCTACCCTTTAATATGTATGAATTTGGTTGAGGGAGAGAGTGGCATATGACTTAGCTGAATGACATGTAAAAAACATATCTAGAGAGTCCTCTGCAACACACAAAAAGAGGCTCAAAATAATTCTGCCAAAGTCTGTTTGCTTTTCACTTCCTTAACTGGCTCACTCCAACTGGTTGCATGGTAATGTATCCAGCATTAGATGATACATGATAAAGATGATAATTCTGGGGCAAACCATTCACTGTGGCACCTTGGTCTGGACAGATGAGCAGTCAGAATGTCCAGCATCCAAACTGCTTTGCAGTCCTCTGGGCGGGCTCAGGCAAGAGGCCAGATGGACAGTGGGGTCTAATGGCATGTTGACAAAGCACCGTTATTTCAGAATAATTGACATTATTTCAAAATAAAAAAGTGCATCTAGCCAGCTAGCCATTATTTGAAAATAATGTTGAGCTGGAGGACTTCTTACTCTGACTCCTGTAACCCTCATTTCATGAGGAGTGTGGGAAGTTGAAGGAAGAGTGTTCTTCCTTCGACTTCCTGCTGAGCAGACTGTGCCAGAAGCCGAATTAAGCTATTTAGACTTCAGTATCTTAATTCAACTTTTGCCTTGCTGTGTAGACGTGCCCTAATAGGGTAGGCTGGATCAGCAGTTGGGGAAATATGCCTTCTAGAGCCAGCTCTACTACTGACGTATTGTGTGACTTTGGTCAGTTCTTGGTGCTTCAGTTTCCTCACCTGTAAAATGGAAGTAATCATCTTTATCTCACTGGGGGTGATATTGATTAAAGATTGTACAGGGCAGTAAACAGGCACAGTAAAGTTCTCTCTATACATATATCAGTGAGATCTGTTTATATATGAAACCTAATGTGGGGGACAGATTATCCAACATGTCCCAACTTCTGGGGTTCTTACACCTTACATCGGGTACTGCTACTGTAGAAGCCAAATACTAGTCTAGATGGAGCACATATCTGATTCAGTCCTCCTCTCAGAGACATGAATCTCTTCTGATCAGGCAGTATGTTTGTCATAGATATTACTTCTGTTACAAAAGCATGAACTTTCAGGGGCTTTTCATTATGAAAATCATTGGTCTTTGTCATCCCTGGCAGGACTCCATCATGGATTTTAAACTTATAGACTGCTACATTGTCTAATGTGGTCTGGTTTTTTTAAGGGTTTAAATTGTTTGGTAAACATTACGGGGCCTGTATTTATATGTATGGCAAAGGATATTTATTTGATTTTTCTCATAATTTTCCACACCAAACAACTTATTATCCATTTAACTATTGTCACCTTTTGTCATTTTCTGTTCTGACATCCAACCAGCTGCAGACAAAGCAAACCCCAGAGAACAGGTTGGTCTGAAGACCCCATGCTTTGGAAGAAAGGGCCATACTCTCAGAAGGTAATTCATGCCCTAGTCTTGATTTCAGAGGGACTACTCCCGGTAGTAAAGTTAGGTTGTATATAAGCTTGACTGTGATATAATAGGGTTGCCTGCCATAGCTGGGGACTGGTCTTGATGACCTAGAAGGGCCCTCTGCTTCTATCTGTGTAAGAGTTTGCAGAACTGTCACCTCTAAACTAATTAACATTTCAGAAGTAGATCCATGGGTAGACTTTGATAATGAGCTTATACGGAAGGAGAAAAAACATTGCAATACTACTACACTGTGTATTGTTCCATTAGTTATTGGTGGAGTTCTGCATTTTGGTGCTTCGTAAGTTCACAAGGTATCTCAATATTTGTGTGTTTCTTTGACAGCATAGGACTATTCAGTGTTACTCCCACAAGAGCTGTCCATAAATCTCCCATCAGTACTCAGACACACCACCTCAAGGCACCATATAGCGTGTCAAGTATTCCCCACCTCGGTGTTGCAAGATCACTTCTTTTGTCTTTTGCTTCCTGACTGGCAGGTTGAGCTTTCCAAGTTGTAGCACATACCTGTATATTCAGGGAAGCAGATGGTCAGAGGTGATTTCTTGATCTTTTCAGCAAATAGGTCTTTCTTGTTGAGGAAGAGAATGATGGAGGTATCGATGAAGAATTTGTTGTTACAGATGGAGTCGAAGAGCATGAGAGACTCGTGCATGCGGTTCTACAGCAGGAAGCAGATCAGAAAGGAAAAGAGAGAGGCAGAGAAAAGAGAGAGAAAAGTTAGATTTAGGAAAGAAGAATGTTTACCAAAGCAAACTCTAGGAAATGGTTAGAAAGCACAGTTTCTAAAACAGGACATTCATAATACAAGACAGTTACAAAAGACAAGGAGACAGTTTGATTCTCGTCAGATCAGATCCACTTGCAGTTGGGTCAATCAAACCTAGTCCAGTTCATGGCAACACAGCCTCCTGTGATGACATCTATACTTGTCATTTTTCATTGGCCCAAGTCTGCTTCTAGCAGTGACCAATATTCGAAGCTTCAAAGAAAAGTGAAAAGCCCTCATAATGTACCTGGCTATTTTTGTAGTGCAGAACATGGGGTTGGGGCAAATACTCCCTGAGTCTTTTAGTTATCAATGTCATCTTAATCTGCAGCGTTACAAATTGTTATATTGGTCTTAAAGTTATCTATCTTGCTTTCAAATTGAGGAAAATCAGGAAATGGTCCAGACTGGGGAATAAAGCTGGGGTCCAGCTTTGGTCCAGACTGGGGAATAAAGCTCTCTCATCCCCATGATTTCAACCTGTTTATTGAAATCAAAACAAAGTTCTTCTTTGGATACCCAATCCCCACATTGCATGGCCTGTTACTTCTGCTGCTTGGAATGGCGTAGCCCTTGCCTCTTACATGAAACAGAGAAAACTGGAGCTTCCATGTATGGTGGTGCATTTTGCCAGCCACCACTATGCAGTGGTGAGGAGAGCTGGACTGGGAAATATTCCCTTCATGTAGTAAACATTTGCAAAACTTTTCTATTTTTCTCCCATCTTAAATGAGGACAAAATGTCAAAATCTGAAAAATTTGTTAACTGAAATTACTCTTTTTGGATAGGGATTAACTAGACATTTTTGATTATTTTTGAAATGTTTCATTTTGACTTTGACTTTTCCCCTCTTTTTAATCACTTTTGTGCAGTATGACTCGCTTCCTTTTTTAAAATGAAAAGTTTTGAACCAGAATTTTTTTCCATTTAGAATTGCTGAAACAACATTCCAACAACTTGGACACTTGACATTTTTTAAGATGGAAAATTTGTCTAACCCCATCCTGTTTCCTGATCAATCTGTCAAAGAATTTACAGTGGGCTCTATTGGTGACTCCCCGATTACCCATCACAGCGGAGCAACAGCTGCTTTGGCATTCCTTCTGCAGGGCAGAATCCTTTTTTGGTTGCACAGGGAGAAAAGGGTGCAGTAGCAAATCTCATTAATATGGGAATGCCAGGTTAGGGACAGCTCAGACTCCAGCATGGAGGGGAAATTGTAGCATGTATTGAACTACCCCTGTGCTACCACAGTGTACATAGTACCTATGGATCCGTCAATAGCATCAGATGCATATTAGTCCTTCATAACCACTATGGGTGATATTCATACTAAATAAACAGGGCTGTACTCTTAGTTTTGAAAGGAGCAGAGTTTGTTGTGTCAGTGCTATTCTATGCCCTCATCTGCAGTCCATCTCTGAAAATCCCCTAATAATAGCTGTCTTTGCAGGCTCTGCTAAGAGTTCTGGCACTAAAGGATTCATTATTATGAAGATGTAAAATGAACCAAACTTCTGTTCATTGGCCAGTGTCACAGCCCCTAATATCACTATGCTGTTTGTTACTTGAGACACTGAAAAGCTTTTTTGTGTCAGAACTTTGAGTAAGAGCTTGTCTATGTGAACAATTAGGTCATGGCAAGCTGGGGTGTGAATCTACGCCATGAGACTATGCCCTTGGCTTGCCTGCTAACAGTTCATTAGTGAACTTTGAGCTACTTCTGCTAACAAAGTGTTAACATGTTAGCGGGGTGCACACGAACAGGTGTACCACGGCAGGCTAGTTTAGAGTACATTCACACCCAGCTTGCCATAGTCTTTTGCTTGTGTAGATAAGCCCTAGGGGATATTTTTAGTGAATCTCTTTGTTGTGTATGCTACGCCTAACGCTGCGTTTAGTGGTTTTTCTGCAGTTTCTTAATTAAATGTATTTCTTGTAATCTGGTGAGGGTCACATGAGGCCTGTGTTTTTTTGGCTTTTGTTTTAGATGATGCTATAGGGCATGTCACCAGAAAGGGAAGAAAAGAGAAAGTCCAGACGAAGTTGAGCTAGTGTGAATTAGCTTCCAGAAGTCATAGCAAATCAAAACCAGAGTATTTTCATTCTTTCAACTGCTTCAGTTGCATTCCATCACACTAAATGGCTTGAGGTGTTTTATATGAACAATTATATGCAGAAGTCATTAGAAGCATGGACTGATGGGACTAGAGCAAAGACAAGACTATATGACACCACAGGATTTTTCTCAACAAAAACCTTTTTTTCTCTGCATAAGTTTACCTTAAAAACAAACAAACAAACAACAAATATCCTTTGCTAGCTTTCTTCTGAACACCATGGATCAGATTTTAGACACCAATCATCATTTTTGTGTCCATGATTTGCCAGTGTAGATTCCTCTTGTGGTTTTGTCAGTATGATAATCCAAGTACTAAACCAGGGCCCCTGTCCAGGCTAAGATGAAACATCGTCCTTTGGCAAGGTCATGCACTGCAGTGGTTACATTTGCCCAACAGTAATTCTATTAGTTTGTGGCATAGTCTCCCAAGAGACATTCCTACTCCCTAAGTAATTTAAAACAAAACTAGACACCACGCTATTAAATGCGCCAGATGGAACAAACAAGCATTGGAAGGAGATGACTTACAGAGAACTAGATATCACTGAGGTAAGAAAACCAAGATTTATCCTTTTAAGATTTTAGGAGAGAAGAACAATGAGGCTGACACACACACAACAGAGAGGTTGATTCTCAGACCAGTATATGTGTCATGGGAGTTGTGAGAGTAATTTATGAATTCAATGGAGTTAGAAAAATAACCTTGTGAATCTCAGCCCTAGAGCTCTGTAACCTGTTCCCTAGGTTGATCAGTAAGAATCCCACACTTGCCAATTTCAGCCCACAAAACAATATTCGCTCTTCAGTAATACATTTGCCAAAGAAAGAGAACAAGAACAGTAGCATGCTTAAAGAAGGAACCATTATTATTCCAGAAATTATGATGGAGAATTGACTGTCCTTTCTGGTAGATCCAATTGTTTTCTATAACCGCCGTATCATAGCTAGTTACCACTGAGACTGTGCTCTAGAAAAGATGGATGGAGATAATGATAGATATTTCTGCTTTGGCAGAAAGAGAGTGGGCTTTTTTTATATCTAACTTCTGTGATTCTACAACATGTACAGAGCTGTTGCATGAAGGAGATATGGAGTCTTTCAAAATGCACCCAAACTAGGTTAAAAATTCACAAATTGCATCAGAAAAAGAGCTGTGGCCAAAGGAAATCAGTAGAAAGGGAATCAATGCATGAAGAATATCAACAAGAGAAAAACCAGAGCTCAAAGACCCTATGTACACTGGAGTCCAATAATATGCTATTGCCATTTTCCTGGCATCAATTAATATCAGACAGTGCTTTGAAGATTTAAATTAGCATACAAGTAAACATTGCAGCGACAGTAATCATTGCAGTATTGTGCATTTTACTTCTATTCCCACCTGAAAGAGAGCTGCCAGAATTATCTGAAGGTAGCAGATGACATTATGAATTGAAATAGCTACGGTGTTAGATTTTTTTTTATTTAAAAAAAGCTTGACAGAGATTTGTTTCAAGTGGAAAGGGGTTGACGCTCAAGGTGGCCTGATTATCCAATTTACCGTCCACATTCTTTCCATTAACAGGCTCTGTTTTGTATGAGGCAAAAATTAAACCACATAGATTAATACATGTCCTTTAGCTACTCCCTGACATCTTAGAAAATTAAACCACAAAGAATTAAAAAAAGTAATTGACTTTACATTATGTTCTGCTCACACCCTTTGGGTTATGTTTGTTTATGCCCTGCATTTCACTGAGCTTAGACCCTGAAATCAGATTGGTTTGCTCCTTAAACATGGCCATGTGTATGCTTGTGTGCTTCTTGTGAAGTATATGAAGAAAGAGTTGCTCAGTAAAAGTGCACAGTGATTCATTATTTCAGCAAATTCTGAACTTACTGATCACAACAGATTTTGAAAAAATGTTCTGTCCCCCTAGGAAACAAAGGATATAGTGGAACACATAGGAGCTTTGCTAAATAGATGAGCAGTGCCTGACTGGCAAACATATTTTATATTTACTGTAATTTCTTTGGGAATATGGGATGTGCTATACAAGTTCCACTCAAGTTTTGAATTCTGCCTCTAGACACTATACCGTGCACAGATCAAAGTAAGATAATAACAGGAATCCCACTAAAACCCCCCATCTTTCATATAACAATACATCTTGGCTACAATACATCTTTTCCCCGAACGGGAGTAGCATAGTATTTGCGCAAAAACACTGACAATCCTACATTAGATCGTCAGTGTTCTTGCGCAAATTCAAGCGGCCAGTGTAGACAGCTGGCAAGTTTTTCCGCAAAACTTGCCAGTCTAGACGCAGCAGTAAAAGTCTTTGTAATAATAATAAAACCTGGCTTTCACAGTGCATGATTCATCAGTAGGTCTTTCAGAACTTTACAAAGAAGGCCAGTATCATTAGCTCCACAAGAGAGACTGAGGCCCAGAGAAGAGAAGTGACTTGTTTAAGGTCACCAAGCAGGCCAATAAGGGCACATCTACACTGCAGGGCAAAAGTCCCATTAAGCTATGCAAGTTCAGCTATATCAATTGCATCGCTGAAGTCGGAATCGCTTAATTCAGCTTCTGTCACTGTTTGCACAGCAGGAAGTTGAAGGAAGAACACTTTCCCTCCAACTTCCCTTACTCCGCATGAAATGAGGGTTATAGGACTAGGAGAAAGAAGTCCTCCAGCTCGACATTATTTCAATATAATGGCTTGCAGTGTAGATGAGTACTATGTTATTTAGAAATAACATCAGTTATTCCAAAATAACACTGCTATGTAGTTATAGCCTAACAGTGCTGGGATTAGAACGCCATGCTTCCAAGTCCCAATAAAGTGCTGTATCCACTAGGCCACACTGCTTCTGTCTATGTCACTGTAGGGCAACCGGCTAGTCAGTACCATAATATATAAATATATGCAGGGCAAAAAGTCACTGCTATTAATAATGCTGATCCTTTGTTACATATTTTGACAGACTCTGCTGCTCATTATTGATTCTCAATTACTTCAAGTCAAACCTCACCTCAATTTAATTGGTTTCCTTAGGGTTCCATAACAATGTGATTACTCTTGATCACTTTTGGGGCAGTAAAAACATTTATGGGGAATTAAGCTATTGAGTGAAACTGAAATGACAGTAGTTTTTGATAACCTCAGAACTACTTATGCCAATGCCTGGAACTTTATTGCTATTATAAGACATGATTTTTTAAAAAAATTGCTACAGAAACAAAAATGTTTGTTTTCCTTGGGAGGCCTTGAAAATTTCCTCACAGTTCAGGTTTGATCATATTTGTTGCTGTCCTCTGGACGGTCTCCAATTTGTCCAGATCTTTCCTAAAGTGTGGTGTCCAGATCTGGACACAGTATTCTAGCTGAGGCCTCATCATTACTGAGTAGAGCTGCAGAATAAGCTCCCACTTAAAAATCCATTCCAGAATGTTATTTTTGCAAGTGTGCCATATTGCAAGAATGCCACATTGTTGGCGCATATTCAGTTTGTGGTTTATTACTGCTCCCACATCCTTTCATCTATATTACAAAAAGTTATTCCCCATTTTGCAGTGGTGCTTTGTTCCTTCTTAACTGAAGTACTTTGCACTTGTCTTTATTGAATTTCTTTTTATCCAGGCTCCAATTTATCAAGGAGGTGATACATTTTAATCCAGTCCTCCAGAGTGCTTGTGACCCTGCCCAGTTTGGTAGCGTCCATACGTTTTATAAGCATACTCTAAGCACCATTATAGAATTCATTAGTGAAAATATTGACTAGTGTCAGACCCAGAACACCTACAGGTCCCCATTAGATGCACTTTCCCAAGTTTGCCAGTAAACCATTGATAACTACACTTTGTATATGGTTTTCCAACCATTTGTGCACTCACCTTATAGAAATAGCATCTAGACCACATGTCCCCAATTTGTGTTTGAGAATGTCATGGAGGACTGTGCAAAAGCCTTACTAAAATCAAGACATATCACATCTGTTGCTTCCTCCCCATCCACTAGGCCAGTGACCCTACAAGATCAAGATTCATGCCAGTTACAAGATCAAGAACACATATTCCTGTTCATCCAGAAATATAATTTATGCCATCATGTGCCTAAAGTGTCTGTCTGCTATGTACATTGGACAAACGTCTCAGACACTTCGCCAAAGAATCAATTCACACAAAACAGACATAAGACTCTCTCACAGAGAGAAAGCTGTTGCCTGCCATTTCAGCCAGACTGATCATTCCCTTAATGACCTTATAACATGCATAGTGCTTCAAAGAGACTTCAGACTTCAACAAGAAGCTTCAGAATTGTCATTCATGCTTAAATTTGACACTTTGGCCGTGTCTACATTGGCACCCTTTTCTGGAAAAGGGATGCTAATGAGACAAGTCGGAATTGCAAATGCCCCGGGGGATTTAAATATCCCCCGTGGCATTTGCATGAACATGGCTGCCGCTTTTTTCCGGCTCGGGGCTTTGCCGGAGAAAAGCGCCAGTCTAGACGGGATCTTTCGGAAAATAAAGCCTTTTCCGGAAGATCCCTTATTCCTGATTTTAAGAGGAATTTTAAGATTTTCTCTTATTACAGCTGATAGAAAAAGCTTTGGCCTTCACTGAATTTTAACAGGAGCAGCTACTCAGTAGCACTAGAAATGTGGGGTTTTTGCTTTGCTGCATGTAAAGTATTACCCTGCACTTAACTCTGTGCTCTAACAGCTAGTATGTATGGGTTTAAACAAAGACTCTAATTATCTCACCCATTACAAAGATAGTTTCCCCAATTATCACCCCTAATGTCATTACCACACAGAAACTTACCTTTCTCCCTCACCCCCACTCTGTTCTAAAATTTGATTTGTCAATTTCACATGTGCTCATTTTTTTTGATTGTATCAGCATATGGTTGTGCCGATTTTCTTCCACGTATTGATCTGAGGAAGTGGGTCTGGCCCACGAAAGCTCATCACCTAATAAACCATCTTGTTAGTCTTTAAAGTGCTACATAGTTCTGTCTTTTGTTTCATGATTGGATATGAATAGTGTCAATAAGGATAAGGTACAGTTTTTCTATGCTGCAACTGGTGGAAAACATTGTCTTCATCTCTTCTGGACATGATCCATGTTGTAAAAGACCTTTGGTTTAAATTCACAAAACAATGCAAGTATTATTTTCAAAGGAGAGAAATATTCTCCCTACTCTGATTTGCTGAAGATAAAATAAAGTTTGATAGATTCCTCTTCAGTATCCTTGAGACCATTTTATCTCTGTGGCTGCAAATACAAATATCCACCATAGAAGTGTGGATCAGTAAGAGGAACGGGAGAATTCCCACTTAGGTTCACAATTGACTTACTGAAAAAAAACAGAAGTGGCTGAGATGACTAATGACTGCTAACAACTTTTATAATACCAATGCAGACACAATAAACATAGTATTTACTGAGAAACACCCATATTACTTCCTAACCAACAATGATGCTGTTATAGTTAACTGGATTTTCATGCATATGAGTATATCGGATGTTGAGTAGCACCAGAGACAACTTCAGAATTACAAGCTTTGCTCAAAGATGTAAGACAGTGGTCCCCAATTTTTTGGGACTGCCGGGCACCCAGGGACAGGGCCACACATGTGCTGCGCACATGGGGGCGCCATGCATGTGCCACATGCCAGGGTGTGGCACCGTGCATGTACTGTGTGCCCAGGGCGGGGGCAGCGCGCGTGCCGTACACCCGGGGCGGGGGCCGTGCATGTGCCGGGGGCCCGGGGCCCGGGGAGCAAGAATGGCTAGGGCTAGCCCTCGTCACTCGGCGGGCGCACATAAATGCCCCGGCGGGTGCCATGGCACCCACAGGCACCGCATTGGGGACCACTGATTGTAAGATAACCAGAAAACCACACTGAAAATAGAAGACCTAGAACACAAAGGTGATTGCACCACATCCATCGAACTACAGTGCATCAGCTGCCAAATATGCTGCTTTTTAATAATGTTCAGTTTATTTTATGGGATGAATGTGCAGCTTCTTGTCATGAGCCAATCATGACATGAGGCCCAGGGGGATTATGTAGGGGGGGAAAAAAAGTACTTGTGTTGGAATCTCACTTGGATCCGCGAAAGGAATTCTCCAACTTCTTGAATTTTGTTCAGAGGTCTGGTTTTTTGAAGTGCCCCTGGCAATATTTAAGTTAGCCACATTGCCCACTAGCAGAATGCATAAGGACAGAAAACCATGGTGCATACACACAGTGGCTCGGGCTTTGTCTACACATACATTTGTACTGGTTTAATTAAATTAGTTTAATTAAACTGCTGCAAATCCCTTCCTGGTTTGAGAGCCCTATGTTGGTTTAGCTCCAAGCCAACCTGTTCCAAATGAACTTAAGCTAACTCAAGGTTGGATTACTATGAATTGAAATAGTTTAAAAATCACTTCATGACTTAAACTGGTTCAACGGTGTGTGTAATAGTAATCATTATAATACTTACCTGTGCTAGTGCTTTTCATCAGGCACTTAACAAAGGAGGTCAGGGTCATTATCCCCATTTTACAGATGGGGAAACTGAGGCACAGAGCCCCAAAATGATTTGTCTTATGTTACCCAGCAGAAATTAGTTAATTCTGCATTGAGGGACTTAACTTTTGAATATCTTGGAGAGTGTGTGTGTGTGTGTGTGTGTGTGTTCAAATGATCCATGTTAATGCTGCATTAATATAAGTGTGGGGTTTTACATCAAATAAATAGTCTTTCAAACTTTTGGGTCTTTGTACAAGACAGCAGCCAATACCAGGGTCACCCTGTAAATTCCATACACAGCTACCCCAAAGTCTGACAACAGCCAGCCACCCATGTGCTTACGAGTGTACTGTCATGACCATATGGCGTTAAAATATTTTTGTAAGGAAGCCGCCTCCAATCTGAAGCTTCTATGAAATAATTGAAAACAAGAGTGAGTTTACGAGAAAACGATACGATGGACATTATTTTTAAAAAAATACTGTTTGTCAGCAACCTTTTACAGCTCCATATTTCCAAGAGAATAGAGCTATGGTAAACATCTGCAGTAGCTAAGTGATGGCCCCATCAGTGTCCTGGCAGCACCTGTGTATGTGTGTGTGTGTGTGTGTGTGTGTGTGTGCGCGCGTACGCACGTACGTGTAGGGGGTAAAGGTATTGTTAATTCAGCGATTTCTAGGGCTGCAAAGGGAAACACAATAAAACTCTCTCACACTAGAAAAGAGCTGGCACTTTATTAACATTTTGTAACTAATACATTACTGACAACCAATAAATTATTACAAACACTAACAAGCTATTAAACAAATGGACAGTCACTCCCCATACAAAACTGCAGTTAATATAAGTTGGGCCAGTGAACATGCAAGAAAAAAAGATTCAGCAAAGAATCATCAAAAGAAAAATCGTAGCAGACTTCAGTGTTCCTTAAAGAAACAAGAGGAATGAGAGTAATGGGCGGAGGAAAGTTGGAGGACAGTTACGGGCCACAGTTGCCTGTGAATAGAAACAATTGGTGGTGATGTGCATGATTCTAATAAAAGTTATTATTCCTCTATGCACATGGCATGAAAAATGGTTAGGGGGAGGAATGTGGCAGACTTTAACTCGGGGTGATGCTATGAGCAGAGGGAGGTGCACGTGCTAAAGAATCAGGGCTACACTAGGAAATGAACAATCTCTTCAATGTAGCAAATGGCCTGTCTTTAAACATCCTGGCTGTGTCTACACTGGCAAGTTATTCTGGAAAAGCAGCTGCTTTTCCGGAAAAACTTGCCAGCAGTCTACACTGGCCGCTTGAATTTCCGGAAAAGCACTGACGAGCTAATGTAAAATCATCAGTGCTTTTCCGGAAAAACTATGCTGCTCCCGTTCGGGAAAAAGTCTTTTTCCGGAAAACTGTTCTGGAAAAGGGCCAGCGTAGACAGCACAGTAGTGTTTTCCGCAAAAAAGCCCCGATCGCGAAAATGACGATCGGGGCTTTTTTTTGGAAAAGCGCATCTAGATTGGCCACGGACGCTTTTCCGGAAAAGCATCCTGCCAATCTAGATGTGCTTTTCCGAAAATGCTTTTAACGGAAAACTTTTCCGTTAAAAGCATTTCCGGAAAATCATGCCAGTGTAGACGTAGCCCCTGATTTGTTTCCAAGATTGGCATGACAGCAGTGGCTTAAAGGGCCAGATCTACAGGAGAGTTTGGGGGCCACTGCCAAGCTTTGTTTTGTGGGGGTCTGCAAACACCCAGCCATCTGATCCAGTTGTATCACAGCTGCATTGTAGGACTAAATCTGTGACTCTCCCATTACTCTAATTGCCAGGCACAACCTGTGAGAGAAATCAGACCTGCCCTATGAAATGCAGGATCGATGTCATCCTTGCCTCCAGTAATTGGAGTCCTCGCTTCCCTATATTATTGCCATTGACGGTGTGTTGTGGGGGACCGCTGTTGTGCCAGTTTAACGTGTAAAAGAGCCAGGAAGACCAGTGTGCTGCCAGTCTGTCAGTGCAGCCCAGTCAGTGTGGCACTGCAAAGACTGATGAGTCAGGTTATGGGGGCAATAGTGACAGTCTTACTATCATCCCCTGTGGGGAATTGTTGGCACCGTGCCACCTGTTAGCATCAGGCATCACTCCGATTTTGACCATAAACCTACTTCCCAGAGGCACTGTGAGGAAAAAAATATGGCACCTTCCCTGACTACCAGCCTCCTTTTCTCATTTACACGAGATTGAGTGGCTTTGACGTATGAGCCAAGCTATGCATTCATACGATGCATTCGCTTCTTGGCTACCATGCAGTGTCATGCTGCCTAGTTTGGCTGTGAGACCTACAGAGCTAAGCCCCCATGGCAGGCGCTCCCTTACACCCCCTCTCTTGTCGTCACATGACACAAGGAAATCAGAAACTCTGCTAGCTTTCTCCTTTGGGCGATGCGCTTGCCCCTGTTTCTGACATCTCTCCTAGCACACTGATAAGGAGAAGGAGCTGTCCCTTGTCCTAAGGCCCTTGGACTCATCCCCTGAGTGGGAGCTGCCCATCCTCCCACTGAATCTCAAGGATATCAAATGGTTTTTGAGGTTCCTGCGTTTGGAGGGTTAACACGCAAGGCAAAGGGTAAAAAGCCCAACCGTCATTGTAAGGGGAAGCTGGGTCAATGCAAACAATCAACCCTCCCGTCAGCTCCAACTTCAGATTCTTCCCAAACCCTTCAGTACAGGGTGCTGGCCGCGAAGTTTCTTTGGCACCAGAACAGAGGCAGTCACAGCTGAGCGGTGGTAGAGTTTCAGGGCAGGGACTGTCCTATTGCTGCTGGAAAGCACCAGTAGATCTCTGACATGCCTTCTGCTATTTATCTCAGCATGACTGGGTGTCCTTTGTAGCCTCATTGGGGGATCAGAGCAAAACACATGGGACCTACTTTTGACAAGGAACACCACTCAGCTTGTAAATTTGTATCCCTAAAGCATGGGCAGGGGCAGGAACCAAAGGCCTGGGGGCTGGATGAGGCCCCCGACTTGCCTGGAATCTGGCCCCCAAGGGTTGGGACTTCCCCCTAAAGGGTTGCCAGATGGTTTAACCAAAAATACTGAAACCCGCCACCCTCCCCCCCCAAAAAAAAACCACAGGGGGAAAAATTCTGTTGACCAAAGTTGTTGAATAACAACAACAAAAAGACTGAGATTTATTAAGCAAAACAAATAAAAAACAGCATTAAAACAGCATCGCCCCTTTCAGTGCGTCTAGAGTCAGATTAGGCATTGCTTCCCCTTGGTCTTAAGGCTTTTTTCTGGTGGCCATTTTGTTTTCTTGATCCAGGAACCAGGTAAGCAGGGGATCTGGGGGCGTGGGGCTGGACGTGTCGGCAACCCGGTTGCCGAATGTGTGTAGGGTTGCCAGGTGTCTGGTATTTTCGCCTCCTGGCAGGGAAAAAACCCCAGAAAATATCAGACATTTTAGGTATTTTCTGAATTTTTTTTACCAGACAGGAGGCAAAAATACCGGACTGTCTGGGTCAATACCGGACACTGGCAACCCTACCCACATTCGGGTTTGGGGGCCTGTATTGGCACTCCAGCCCCCCGACCACCTCCTCTATGGGGCTGGAGTGCCATACAGAATAAACTAGCCTGGGCCCCTCTAGGGAAGGGAATGCAGGGAGTGGCTGTCTCCTTCTCTGTCGGGGGCCACATCAGTGAGGGTTTTTTTTCTCACTTATGTACAGCCCTGAACTGATTATTTCTGTGGTCAGTGGCTCCCACCCCAAAAAAGGTTTACCACCCTTGCCCTAAGTGTCCAATGGACATGTGCAAAGGCATGCAAAATGGCAGCCTTGCTATTAGACGCCATGTTTGAGGATGTGTTCCAATGTTTGCATTGGAGAAGTCACATAGGGTATGTCTACACTAGCCCCCTAGTTCGAACTAGGGAGGCTAATGGAGGCATTCGAAGTTGCAAATGAAGCCCGGGATTTAAATATCCTGGGCTTCATTTGCATCTTCCCGGGCGGGCGCCATTTTTAAATGTCCCTTAGTCCGAACTCCGTGCCCGTGGCTACACGAATTAGGATCTCTAATTCGAACTACCGGTACACCTCGTTCCACTCTGTAGCCGCGGGCACGGAGTTCGGACTAAGGGACATTTAAAAATGGCGGCACCCGGGAAGATGCAAATGAAACCCGGGATATTTAAATCCCGGGCTTCATTTGCAACTTCGAATGCCTCCATTAGCCTCCCTAGTTCGAACTAGGGGGCTAGTGTAGACATACCCATAGCTATGTTTGCTTCTGGTGATATGCTACAGTGCCAGGCCCATTCTTGTAGATTCTTCTGCTTTGAGGATCTAGAAGTAACACCAAATTAAGCTAACTTGAAGTAACATCATCGGCTTGTTGTGACATTTTCTATCCAAAGCCAGAAATTGAACTCCGGGTCTCCCTATCTACCATTCAGGATGTGATGGCTTAACCTGTAAAACCTTTATTGTTCCATTCTGAAACCCTCTGTCTTGATAAAACAAGTGCTAGGTTATGAGTAATTTTTTGGCCTGGAAAATTTGATCGATGTATTGATTTATCTATTTCCACAAGCGATTTCAATGGAGTTAGGCTGATATTTTATAATGCTACCCTGCCTGGGACTCTGGAGCTGGCTTAATCTCTGTCCCCATGCTGAGAAGCATGGCCTGCACATTGTGTATTTTTGGGATTGTGTCCGGATCCTAGAGTAGAAGAGCTATTTGTATACAGTAGCCATGAAGACATAGGCAGCAAGGGGGCCAGTGCAGGGGTGAGGAATTCATAGTACTCATAGTATAGCTAAAAATCATTCAATTGATGTAGCTGAAGTTGTGTAGTTCAATTGTAGTCGTATAGCTTAATTTGACTTTTGCCCTGCTGTGTAGACATACCCTAAGACTGGATCCTATCAATGACTATCTGGGTTCTGGTCAGATTCTGACTACTGGTTCTCCTACATTAATGTTTTCTCTGTGGCTCTCCTGTATGACAGAAGAGGGCAGAAACCCCATATAGTATCAACACTCCTATAAAAAGGAAAGAAGTCTAAGAAAACATGCATGGCTAAAATGGATCTCATGGAACCATGGAAACTATGAAAGATGCTACCTGGCTGGTCCTCTGAGGGGTTTTTGCAGAGGGTCAGATGTCCAAAGGAAACTGACTCTCAGTAAGGCATTGTGAAATAAAAGTTGGTCCTATTCACATCAATTGGAGTTTTGCCATTGATTTCACTGAAGCCAGGATTTCACCCTATTATTCTTGAAATACTGCCAAGGATGAATTCCAAGACTAAAAACTCAAAGACCACAGAAAAATAATAATTATTCCCTCACTTGCTATGGGAAGTACTCAGCATGGACATAATTTTCACAGTGCATTTGTGCATACTGAAAGGTGTGCTTCCTTTGGGTACAATTGATCTGACTGGTGGGTGCAAAATGAGATGTGATACTCCTGCATGTGACTGACTAGGTCTCTAGCCACGTGAATATGCAAATTTTCATATTGTGTATGCATTCATTCATGTGTGCATGCAAAGCAGAAATGTAAATACACTGGTACAAATATGAGCGAGATCAAATTGGGTCAATTGTTTCTTGAGGTAGGCTGTTGGGTGGTGTATTTTTTCCTCCACTAACTTGCTCTAGCTTTAAATCTCTTTAAAATCTTTTTGATTATAGTATTCATTACAGACTGTTATGTTAACTAGGGCAAAATCATGCAATCTTTATTGATGACTTTCTTACGCAAAATCTCCTCTGGAGTTCACTGGAAATTTTCCTTTAGTGAATTCTTAGTCAGGACTACAGGATTCAGCCCTTAGAGATCAAGTCATGCAGATTCCATGACACCAAGATCATTTTCTGCTCGGTAAAGAAACTATGAAGAGATCAGTCTGACCCAGAACACTGTATCTGAAAACTTTAAAGAGGTAATACCAGACAGGACCTGCATGGTCCAACTCTCCATTTACAGCAGCATAAAGTGGGTGCAAAATGCTATCAATCAGATTGGCAACAACTGGTACTCACACCACACTGTGCAGGGCAGTGGAGAATCAGTCCTTATGCTTCAGACCATCTTGAATTAGAGCACAGAGTTAAGTGCAGGGTAATACTTTACATGCAGCAAAGCAAAAACCCCACATTTCTAGTGCTACTGAGTAGCTGCTCCTGTTAAAATTCAGTGAAGGCCAAAGCTTTTTCTATCAGCTGTAATAAGAGAAAATCTTTGGTGTTCTATGCTACATATATTTGGCATTTCACTTTGTGCTAAGTAATTATATATAGGTACGTGTGTTTATGGGCCAGTATCTAGCTATATATTTTTAGATACATGGATGTTATTTCATAGCTCCGTTGTTTAAATTATATGCAGTTCCTTCACATTAGTCATCAGCATCAGGACATAGTGCTATGTACTGAGTGTCATATTCAGATTTTAGGCCCAAATTTTAGAAATCAGTGGAAATTAATTTGCCCAAAGGCAACATTTTAACCGTGGTATCCCTCTCATCTCCCTTGCCAAATCAACTGTGAGACCAGAGAGCTGCAGGGATCTTTTTGGACCCTGAAGGCTTATTTAGTGGTAGTATTTTCCTCAATAATAGAAATTAGAGGGGATGTTCAAATTTATAGCAATGGGGGGCATAATGGAAAATGACTAAATTGGCAGCACTGCATGTAACTAGTTGATCACTGAGGGTACGTCTACACAGCAGGACTAAAGTTGAATTTAGGGTGTAGGAAAATCCCTGCTTCTTGCCCCCAAAAGTCTTGCAGTGGAAGAGAGGCTCCCAGGTTCCCGTTGTGTCTTCTTGAACAGGGGGACGAGAGACTGAGCTCATTACGTTTCATTTTCCCTAGTACAACCTCACTGAAATCAGGGGTGTATAGCGAAGAAGACATCATAACCCATTTATTTTGGTGGTCTTAACTTGGTCCCATCTGGCTTTAAACTCTCTGGGTGCATCGACACTGCACCTTTATCTCAAAATAAGCTATGCAATTTGAGCTATACAAATTGTGTGGTTTATTTCGAGTTAATTTCAAAATAGCTAATTTCATAATTTGGCACGGTCTACACAGTGCTATATTTCAAAATAAACCACTATTCCAAAACATCCTTTAATCCTCATGGAATGAGGTTTATGGGGATGTTGGAATATCGAGCCCATTGCATTTTGAAATAATGGGCTTGTTTCAAAGACGCAGAATAGCTATTTTGGGATACCAGAAGTATCCTGAAATAGCGCTGCAGTGTAGACGTACCCACTGAAGCTTCCCTATAGTTGATCTATTTCCCTCCCCGCCACTGCTCACTATCTGACGATGGCTACAAACCTACACCCACGTGCGTAAATTTACTGCCCTGAATAGTTCCATTGGTTTTACAGGGATACCTTAGGACCTGATCCTGCAAAGACTTACACAAAAATCTAGACCGGGGTGGGCAAAAGGGCCTCCGTGGGCTGAATCCGGCCTGCCAAGTGAGTTGATCTGGCCCTTAGAAGCCCTGCTGCTCCTCCCACCCCCAGGCCACTTAGAGAACTAGAGCCTGGGGGTGGGGGGAAGCATATGCAGTCTCCTCCCGCCCTGTCCCTGCCCCTGCTTCTAAGAACTGCATGCTCCTTGCAGGATGGGGCAGGGTGGGAGGAGACTTCCCTCGCGCCTCCTGCCCCAGGCCAATCAGTCTCCTCCTGCCCTGCAAAGGGCTCAGCAGTTAGTCAACCAGCAGCTGCTGCTCAGATGGTGGTTGACTCTAAGTGTGGCGCTCCCTTGCAGGGCGGGGGCAGGGAGTGAGAGACTTCACATGCTCCCCCTTCCCAGGCTCTGATTGACCTGGAGGCAATAGAGGGGAGAATGTGAAGTCTCCTCCCACCGCCAGAGGCCCAGGTAACAAGAGGGAACTGCCAGCTGTTCAGACCACCTGGCGGTTTTCTCGGGGGGGAGGGAGGGGGGAAGAGATGGGTCACAAAGACTTAGGGGGTGTCTAGACTACAGGGTTTTGTCGACAAAGGTGGACTTTTGTCGACAAAACTATACCTGCGTCCACACTGCCTTTGAGGTATGTCGACATAATGTCGACAAAACTCAGCAGTTTTGTCGACGTATGTAAACCTCATTCTACGAGGAATAACGCCTTTTGTCGACAGAGTTCTGTCGACAGAAGGCGTTATTGCATCTACACTGTCCTTTGCGTCTACACTGTTATGTCGACAAAGCGGCTTGCTTTGTCGACAGAACTGAATGTAGTCTAGATGCTCTTTGTCGACAGAAGCTTTGTCGACAGTATCTGTCGACAAAACTTCTGTCGACAAAACCCTGTAGTCTAGACGTACCCTTAGTGTGCTCCCCCATCCCCAGGCCAATCAGGGTCTGTGGGTGGAGAAACACAGAAATGTCCTGGCCCCACCCCTTTTATCTGAGGCCTCGCCCCTTCCAGGCAGCCCGGGGCCACTTCAAAAATTTCTGAAGTGGCCCCCTGTTAAAAATTATTGCCCACCCCTGATCTAGTCTGTGATTCCTTCAACTGAGGTTCAGCATTTGGAGCAAGAATACTAACCACATCGACTGATTTTTCATTAATGCTTTCCCCGGGGGGCTATTTTGAGGTTCAGGCTGAACATTAATATTCCACTGTGGGTGGTGAAAAAAAAGAGATATTTCTTTGGCAGTGAAGTATAAGGGATGATACTACAATGGAACCATTCTTGCAGCAATTGCAGATACCTACCGCACAGACAGTTATACGTGAATAGAAAGTGACAGATGTACTTTTATAGGGTAACTACTATCCCTGTTAATTTCTTGCAGACAGGTTAAGCTCTTTGTGCAGCTTTAGTCACACGGATAGCCTGTATACTCTTTTTTGGTCACCGGGAAGATCTAAATCTTCTCTGATTGTGACTCTTCTCCAGTCCTCCTGGTATCACTCTTCTCATGTCCACCTTCCTGTCAACTCAGCCAGATCTGCCTTTCTCCAACGTTTATGTTTCTGTTCCCAGTGCCAGGTCCCTGATCCATGATCGTTCCTTCCTGCCATCCTTATTTCTTTCACTGACTTCCACACCCTGAACTCAAACAGGACTCTGCTTGCTATGCTGTGAGGGTCAGTCAGGTCTGGCATTATCTTTTTCGGGCCTGGGGACAAAAGCTGAATGAAAATCCTGATCTTATCCATGCCAGAGATACTCCAGAGTGTACCAGGGCAATCTCAGCCCACACAAGATGAGAGTACAGTATTTGTGCCAGACCCTACAGAAAGAACACTAGACCTCCCAAGACTTTTTGCATTCATATGTCTCTCTTCTGTGGCATTAATTGTAGTATTTTGTTGTAGCAATTGTAGTAATTTGTTGTCAATTTCAGGTCAAGGCCTGAAGGAGCTCTCTCCTCCAGAAGCTGAGCTTCTACTTGAGGTTCATTGGCTGGGCATTTTGGGAAGGGTTGAAGAACTTGTGAATAAATGGCAGTATAAGGATTTGGGAATATGACTCGTCTCATGAGTACTGTGTACAGATCCTTCCTGCACTCTCTTGGGAGCCAATGTGACAGGCCTAAGTGCAGTGGGTCCCAACAGGTACCCTCTGCACATAGACACCACTAAGGCCTCCACAAGACCTTCTCTAGCAGATCTTGAATCCTGCCTCTTCTCCCCAGAGGCCTGATCCACCGCAGCAGGAGTATACCTGAGCTCCTACTCAAGCCATGCCATCACCTCAGCCATACAACATCAGCAGACATCTCAGCACAAAAGCATCCAGGCAACTCTAACAAGTTGTTGGTGTATCACTACCACCCATCCACTTTCCCCTCAGTGCGCCCCAGCCTGTGTTCTCCTGATCATCCCCAGTACCCAATCTTCCCCCTCTACACCTGCAAGCTGAACTGCTCCACACCTTTCACCTCAGACCCCGCCTCTCCTTCTCTCCAGCTGCTTCTGCTCTCACATTCTCTTCCTGCTGCATCACACTGATCACATCAGCACCCAACTCCCATTTCCCTAAGGAAATTGCATTAGTGTATCAAAACCCATTGCATCATCTACATAGTTAAAACATTACACTGAAAAGGGAACTTTAAAAATGGCGGTACGCACCTGTGCATGTCGACATATAGAGCTCTGTGACATAAGCCCTATAGAGAACCCCAGAGCTGAACACGACTAACCTGTGGAACAATTTGGATCCATATCTGAACTTTGTGGTTGGCTGTTATTTCTATAATGGACCAAGCTTAATCCTTGGATCTAAACTCCCCTGCACTCAAAATTACCTCCTTTGACATTTCCTAATTTCAGTCCTGACAGCTACCAACAGCTATATTATCTTAGTATCAGCTCAGTCCCTCTCCACAAGAAGTGAACATTTGACATCTTCATCTGAAAGAACCAAAGGGAGATGTCCACTGGATCACTGGGAAGAGCAGTAGAGAATACTCTCCTGAGGAACTGCTAGTTACCTCATAAGTAGCTGTAAATTATTTTCTAAGTCAAGGCCCAACATTAAGGAAAACTGAAAGATGTTCCACAAAATCTAGTATGGCTCTTCATGGCAATGTTGCTAAGCAACAGCATAAGTGAACTGCATGTTTCTGGTACTGCTGAAGAAGAAAAGTATTTAGAACCCTAATTTTAAAGCTAGTTAGGAGCCTAGAGTGATTTTCCAAAACATGGACATGCCTAACTCTCGATACATTGGGATGAAAATCCCACTAGGAGTCACTCTGAATCTTTTGGCACATAAATACCTTCATAAAGCTGACCCTAAGAGCAGGCCTACAATACATGGGGAAGTTGATCTAAACTATGAAGCATGAGTTACAGTAATCGCGTAATTCAAGTTGATGTAGCTTAGGGTACATCTAGACTACATGCCTCTGTCGCCAGAGGCATGTAGATTAGGCTACCAGACATAGTAAAATGAAGCGGCGATTTAAATAATCGCCGCTTCATTTAAATTTACATGGCTGCCGCGCTGAGCCGACAAACAGCTGATCAGCTGTTTGTCGGCTCAGCACGATAGTCTGGACGCGCGGGTGTCAACATCAAAGGTATTTGTCGACCACTCAGGTAAACCTCATCCCAGGAGGCATACCTGGGTGGTCGACAAATACCTTTGATGTCGACACCCACACGTCCAGACTACAGCGCTGAGCCGACAAACAGATGATCAGCTGTTTGTCGGCTCAGCGCGGCAGCCATGTAAATTTAAATGAAGTGGCGATTATTTAAATCGCCGCTTCATTTTACTATGTCTGGTAGCCTAATCTACATGCCTCTGGTGACAGAGGCATGTAGTCTAGACGTACCCATTGATGTATTTCTGCGGGGTCCACACTACACTGGGTTGGTGAGAGAAACTCTCCTGTTGACTCCCCTTATTAATCTCATTCTGGTGTGTACTGGAATTGACAACTAACCAATTGGTGGTTGATTTAATGGGTTTTCAATAGCCCTGCTAAACTGATGCAGTGTCAGTGTCCATCCACCCAATAGTGGAAACAAGCTCTAGTGCAGGGCCACCCCTTGCACACCACCACCAAAGGGGAGCTTGCAGCTGCACCAGATACGTGCCCCATACCCTGCTCCCACACACTAACTCACCATTCGGCATTCGTGAGGCCACATGTGGAGCCCCCCACTATAGAAAGGATGTGGACGCATTGGAGAGGGTCCAGCAGAGGGCGACCAAAATGATTAGGGGGCTGGAGCACATGACCTACGAGGAGCAGCTGAGAGATTTGGGCTTATTTAGTCTGCAAAAGAGAAGCGTGAGGGGGGATTTGAGAGCAGCCTTCAACTTCCTGAAGGGAGGTTCCAAAGAGGATGGAGAGAGGCTGTTCTCAGTGGGGGCGGATGGCAGAACGAGGAGCAATGGTCTCAAGTTACAGTGGGGGAGGTCTAAGTTGGAGATTAGGAAAAACTATTTCACCAGGAGGGTGGTGAAGCACTGGAATGGGTTATTTAAGGAGGTGGTGGAAACTCCATCCCTAGAGGTTGGGTTGATTTAGTTGGGGTTGGTCCTGCTTTGGGCAGGGGGCTGGACTTGATGATCTCCTGAGGTCTCTAACTATGATTCTATTATTCTAACTCCCCTGCAGACACCCACACCCCAACCATGAGCCCCTCCCACACCTCAACTGTCTCACAGACCCCACACTACAGCCATAAGACCCCCTCCTGCCCCATACTACCTCACAGAGTTTGGACCTCCACCCCAACCTCCTGCCCTGAGTCACTCCCACACTCCAAATCCCTTGGCGCCAAACCCAAACAAACCTCTTGTATGAAACTTGAACTTTATGAAGATTTTGAGTGGCTCCCAAGACCTTTGTAAAATATTGACTCCCCAACAGTGTATGCACACACATACACAATCAACAAGGCAGGCTGGTTTTCCCCAGCACACACGCACATACTCATGCTTAGCTTTAGAAAACCTGGAAACCACAAAGAGAGTAAATTATAGCATCCCCTTATGGGGCCAGAGATGAATCAGAGAGTCTGGTCAGCACTGTCCATTTTGTACTACTCAAGTAGGGCAAAATGGACAGATTCCACTTGGAAATGTCCCTTTGCAAAGGGAAAAGTCTTGCTGATGCAAACCTGGCACAGCCGGTTTCTTTGTCAGCCACCTTCCTGTGCACCCACATAGGAGAGAGGAGAGGGCATGGTGTGACACAACTTCTCCATGCTAGTCTTCTAGTGGCCTAAAGCTCCTCATGGCCTTTAGGCCAATGGAATAAGTTACAACACCCCCTCATATGCTCTAATGCTAGGGCAAGGCTGACACTGAATCAGGCAGCTATATTTAGCTCCTAGAGAACTGCATTTAACAAAGCCCCAATGTAGGGAGAACTCATTCCAATGTCTCTCCCATCTTGGTCACCTCTGAGGGACCTTTAGTATGTCCCTTGATGCCGGCAGCCAATACACATGCACTCTCTCTCATTCTCTCTCTCCTTTTCCAACTATAGTCACACTCCTTTAGCTACATTAGGAAATATAAACTATTCAAAACATTGTGCAGAGCAATTCTTACCACTAATATCTCATGTCATGCCTGTGGTTAACACGAACGTCCAGAAACTGCCCACTTATAGTACAGTAACTCTATACTATCAAGCAAAGAGAATAAGGAGACACTTTGAGTAACAAATGGGTTATTGAAAACTGCTAGAGACATATTTTCAGCATTAATTGTGAAAGCTTGAGGTAAAACTGTTACTGGTAATGAATGCCTTTAGACAGTGCTTAGTAGCTTCTGACACTGTGTCTTTCTTAGTAAAAGACACCAGCAAATCTTTGCCTGTTTTAGTCATTCAGTATTTACCCTCCCCACTCCACCCAGCAAACTCTGCCTAACCTGACCTTTTCAACTTTGGGTAGAAACCGGAGTCACAATGTGCCTCCAAACTGCATCCAGACCTTCAAGAAAGAATGAAAGAAAAAGCAGAGAGAATTAATCCCTCAAGATTATGAAAAAACTGTTGTTTTGATGTTAAATATTTAAGTCTTTGAAAAATTGATGTTTGTTTTTTAAAATGAGCCTTTTTTGGTAGTTGAAATACATTTTTAGGGACTCTCTTTGTCCCCACTAAGGTATTATGAACACTGGCTGCCAATCCTAAAACTGAATGGTGGAAAGAGACATTGAAGGGGTTAAGAAAAAAGGAAGAGGAGGAGGGAGTGATACCTAGGGGAAAGCAGAATTTCCTGCAAAGGTTCTTGGAAGCAGGAGGGGAGGGATTTATGTAATTTTTTCTTTATCTTCATCTTGTGGGGGGAAATGGAGAAACCCTTCAACCTGACAGGACAAGCGTTTCCTGGAGTGCATGGAGTCAGCAGCGAGAAGGATTCAGTAGAGTCCACATCCACGCAGGTTGTTGGCGATGATGACATCCGTAACAGCATCAAAGACAAACTGGATGTTGTTGGTGTCCGTGGCACAGGTGATGTGCGTGTAGATCTCCTTGTTGGGGGACTTGTTCTTGCTCTCATACTGAGACTGGATGTAGGCCACAGCCTCAGTGAAAGAGTTAGGGCCTATGAGAGAAGCCAAGAAGAAAGGAAAGCATGCATTAAAACAATCCCAAACACAGGACCCAAATCTGCTTTAGTTGAAGGCAATGAGAATTTAGTAGCATGAGATCATTGTCCTAACTTTGCTAGCTCTTACTGGACACTATAAACAACAATCTATGGGTCTGACCTTTCTCTTGCATGCAAGAATGAAGATAACAGAATTATGCTAATGTAAAATTAGCATAGGAGTAGATGCTTTCCCGACTGTAAAACATTCCATGGTGTGAACCCAATCAGAGTCATCCTTATTCATATTGTAGAATACACAGTTGTGTAGGGCACCCAAAAATGTGGGGCACCACTGGGGTTTAATGTCCACCCAGCCGCCTCATCTGTGTTCTGTGGTTCTGCTTCCGCTGGAAAGGATCTAAGAGGGATAGCTATATTAGTCTGTAACTTCAAAAACGAGTGGTCCTGTGGCACCTTAGAGCACGTCTAAACTACATTCCTCTTCTGAAAGAGGAATGTAAATGAGCCTGATCAAAAATGCAAATGAAGCACATATTTACAACTCTTGCTTCATTTGCATAATCGCGTGTGAGCGCTTTTTCGGAAAAGGGCTTTTAAAAAAAGAAACCTCAGTCTAGATGGGGTTCTTTCAAAAAAACCCTTTTTCGAAAGAACCCGTACTCCTGAAAAAAATGAGGAGTACGGGGTCTTTCGAAAAAGGGTTTTTTTCTTCGAAAGAACCCCGTGTAGACTGCGTTTTCTTTTTTAAAAAACCCTTTTTTGAAAAAGAGCTCTCATGCGATTAAGCAAATGAAGCGTGAAATTTGTAAATCTGTACTTCATTTGCATTTTCGATCGGGCTCATTTACATTCCTCTTTCGGAAGAGGAATATTGCTTAGACATAGCCTTTAGAAACTAACCCTCGCAGACCAGATCTGGCCAGCGAGCTGGTATTTGCCTGCCCGTGATTTACACTGTAGTAAAAGCACTGTGTTGATCTTGACCCCTCCCCTTGCCTGTTTATATGCTCCTCAGTTAATTCTCTGTAGCAGTAGAGTCCCTTCCATTTTCACCATGACCCAGGGCTAGCTTGCCGGGGTTTCTTTGGCAGTTTGTTTTCTGTGGGATTTTCAAGATGAATGTTTGACGATATGAATAAGCTTCTCCCATCCACATCTTCACTTTGACCCAGAAGTTCCAGTTCAGCAGAGCACTGAGGCATGAGCTCAATTTTAAGCATGTGCTTAAATCTCAGAGCATGTGTTGAAAGTGAAGCCCGTATAGAAGAGCATTGCTGAACTGAAGCCTGAGCGAGGAGCCTGCTTTCCAGCAATGTGTTAACATGGCCATGTAGAACCAATGTTCTGACTCCCATGTTACCCCACTACTGGCTGCAGGCCCAGAGGCTGTGGATGGGGAAAAGAAGTGTGGGCTCCCTTACATCCCAGACATTCCCAGCTGCCAGAAAAGTGCCTAGAGGCTATGGCCAACGGGCGCAATTTAGAACAATCTTGAGCATCCTTCTCTGAGTTATGAGAGGGACCAGCCTGGATGCCAACCATGCCCAGAACTGGGACTCTTCAACGGGTTTTTAAGCCAAATTTGTTTTTCTCTTCCTTAGGTGATGATTGAGCTCTCTGGTGTCCAATGGTGTTCCCTATGAGCTGAGTGCTTGGGTGGCTGCCCAGCAGAGATTCTGGTACCACCCACAGCTGCTCACATTGGACAGCATGGCTGCGTCTAGACTGGCAAGTTTTTCTGCAAAAGCAGCTGCTTTTGCGGAAAAACTTGCCAGCTGTCTACACTGGCTGCTTGAATTTCCGCAAGAACACTGACTTCCTACTGTCTGAAATACTGTGCTGCTCCCATTCGGGCAAAAGTCCTTTTGCGCAAAGCGCAAGTGTAGACAGCTCAGATTTGTTTTAGGCAAAAAAGCCCCGATCGCGAAAATGGCGATCGGGGCTTTTTTGCGGAAAAGCGCGTCTAGATTGGCACGGATGCGTCCGTGCCAATCTAGATGCTCTTTTCCGTTAAAAGCATTTGCCAGTCTAGATGTAGCCCATGTGTTTCTATTGATGGCGCACATCTGCACATTCCTCAGTGCACATAACAAAATGTATTCCATCCAAGGATGGCAAAACTTAGAGGGAACCGTGGAGTACGTCTAAACTACATGGCTCCATCGACGGAGCCATGTAGATTTGTTGTTTTGGCAAAGGCAAATGAAGCCGAGATTTAAATGATCGCGGCTTCATTTACATTTACATGGCTGCCGTGCTGAGCCGACAAACAGGTGATCAGCTGTTTGTCCGCTCAGCGCGCTAGTCTGGACGCTCCCCTGCCGACATCAAAGCCTTTTGTCGGCAGCCCCGGTAAACCTCATCCCACGAGGAATAAAGGGGCTGCTGACAAAGGGCTTTGATGTCGGCAGGGGAGCGTCCAGACTAGTGCGCTGAGCGGACAAACAGCTGATCAGCTGTTTGTCGGCTCAGCGCGGCAGCCATGTAAATGTAAATGAAGCCGCGATCATTTAAATCGCGGCTTCATTTGCCTTTGCCTATGTGTCTAATCTACATGCCTCTGACGACAGAGGCATGTAGTCTAGACACAGCCGTGGTGTCCAACCAGTCCAACCACTACAGTGGCTACTGCTATAGTGAACAAGTCACACTCAACTGGCCAAATAGCCATATTGCTCAAGGTAATGAGCCACACTCAACTGGCCAAATAGCCACATGTGGCTAGTAGCTAGTGTGTTGGACACAACGGATCTAGATGCTTTCCTTAGCATGAAAGCCTCTATAAAACTAAGTTCCATTCTGTTCTAATTTACCTACCAGTGGCATCTCCATGTAATTAGAAATAACTTAAGAGTGGAGAATTTCTGTGGCAACATAATTAATTCTACAATATGCCTGAACATTCCTGAGCACCTTAGAACTTCATTCAAAATTGCTCTGATAGACTTTGAGTACAGAAAATCCTTTGTTGTCTGAAATGTCCAGTCATGATTTAGCTTTATTGCTTGGTCAGATTTGTTTCTGTATCTCACAAAAATATCAGACCCTTCTCTGCAACAGTAAGCTGCAGAATTTCTCTTAAATACAAAGGGACCAGTTCTGCTCAATATGTATTTACCATTTGGCACAGCGAAAAAATGACGGCTCCTCTCTGCCAGTTCATAGTGGGAATCAAGTGCTCAGATAGGGAGAGCTCTTGTTCATAATTCGTTGGCAAGCCCCATCTTGGCATACTCTATTTACAACCACGCTGACTGACAAAGAGACCAGCTTTTCTTTCTGTCAGCTTGATTCAGCTGGATGTTTCCAGCAAGATTAAATAATTCATTATTGCAAAGGTTTATATTTATGCCAGCTCAGAATTTTAATGAAGGTTTGTGGAAGACAGCAAGATATGGAGCAGCAGAGCACTACCACTAGCTTTGCAGGAGGAAGTGTTCTAATCATCAATAGGTCAGGCATGAGGCGGCCAGGCAAAAGAAGTTCTTCCTGCATGCTGTGCTATTGCAGCTCTTCAGTTCTGATCTCCAGGGTAATCTAATGTCCGTCTTCATTTAATATTAAGCACATCTGTATCAAAATGCTTAATAGCACTGTGACAACTGACACTGGGGACCTCTAGAGCTACAGTGACAATCTGTGCAGCTACGGGCTCAGCTAAAAAGTGCCAGCTCAGTGAGCAGTGGCTATAACAACTTGTATCTTCTCAGGATTGGGTTAGAGAGGGACCAGTAGCACCAGTGGGTAACAACTAGTGTCAGTGCAGCCTAGCGGATAGAACTGAACTAGCACAGAATCTGCTGCGTGACCTTCAGCAGTCACGTCAGTGCTCTGTGCCTCAGTTTCCCTATCTGTTAATGGGGGACAATTATACTGACTTCTTTGCAAGTGCTTTGCGATTCATAGATTTTAAGACAAGACGGGCCCATTAGATCATCTAGTCTGACTACCGGTATAACACAGAATCTCCTGTTCAAAAACACTACATAGGAGCCAGGTATTAGTATTATTAATGCCTGGGGGTATGTCTTCACTACCACTCGAGTTCGAACTAGGGTGGTATATGTAGTCAATCGAAGTTGCAAATGAAGCCCGGGATTTAAATATCCCGGGCTTCATGTGCATCTTGCCGGGCGCCGCCATTTTTAAATCCCCGGTAGTTCAGACTCCGTGCCCGCGGCTACACGCGGCACGGAGTAGGTAGTTCGAATTAGGCTTTCTAATTCGAACTACCGTTACTCCTCATGGAATGAGGTGTACCGGTAGTTCGAATTAGAAAGCCTAATTCGAACTACCTACTCCGTGCCGCGTGTAGCCACGGGCACGGAGTCCAAACTACTGGGGATTTAAAAATGGCGGCGCCCAGCAAGATGCAAATGAAGCCCGGGATATTTAAATCCTGGGCTTCATTTGCAACTTCGATTGACTACATATACCACCCTAGTTCGAACTAGGGTGGTAGTGTACACATACCCTGGCATACAAAAACAGAGTTGGCTATCTGAATCAGGGAAAATGGAGTGGCCTGGTGTTATGGACTCATTGGCTTTATTTGTTAATGGCATGGCATGTGTCTTTCATAATGTGTGTTTCTCAAGCTGGAATCACTTTTTTATTTTTTGGTTAAGTAGCCAGTTGAGTCTTTTCTGGGGAATCACAGTACTCATGAGAAGAGTCATATTCCCAAATGCTTATACTGCCATTTATTCACAAGTTCTTCAACCCTTCCCAAAATGCCCAGCAAATGAACCTCAGATAGAGGCTCAGCTTCTGGAGGAGAGAGCTCTTTCAGGCCTTGACCTTCCTGCTGAACTTGCCAACAAAGGCTCAGTTAGTGGCATGTGTGGTCATTTTAATGCTAGTGGGGACGTGGCTTAAGTCATCAACATACTTCATATGGGCCATTGAACAGCCCATGTCAGACAGTGGAAGCTGTTGTGAGCTCATTCTGCAACCTTTATTCAAAGAAAACTTTCTCTTTAAGTCAACAAGAATTTTGCCTAAGGGTTGCAGGACTGGAACCTTTATGATCATTGCCTGAGATGTACCCTAAAAAGCCAACAATCTAGATTTCAAAAGCTGCAAATCACATTGCCCTGAGCCATCTGTCTCCCGACTGAGCATTGGTTTAAAAAGGAAGTCTAGTTTTTCATTACCTGTGTACTCAGGAAAGCAGATAGTCAATGGAGATTTCTTAATTTTCTCCTCAAATATGTCCTTCTTGTTTAGAAAGAGGATGATGGATGTGTCTGTGAACCATTTGTTGTTACAGATGCTGTCAAACAGCTTCAATGATTCATGCATGCGGTTCTACAATATAAAGGAGAGAACATATCAGGCTAACGACAGTGATCGTGTGGTGTTCAACATGTAGGGAAATCTAAAATATCTAAACTGAGGAGGAAAAAATAAAAACTACAGCATATGTAATAAATTTATGTATACATACAGGTGAACATGTACATACACAGATGCAATCCATATGATATTTGACATACAGTTAGTAACAAGGGCATTTCACTACATAGAGCTGTTTATTTTGCAAACTGCATAGTTTACAGGATTTCAGCTCATATAAATTATCATGCACCATGCATGTCAAGATAAGTTACTTTTGCCCTTTAGTCAGATCTATGTGTAGGTGCAGGTCATGCAGGTTTTTTAAAATGTTCTTTTGTTAAAATTTTTCACTTCATTGTTGTGTGTGTATGGCACACAGTTGGATACATTAACCAAGGACTGGTGAGATCCTTGAATTAATCCAGAGTTGTAAGCAGACAGCAAGGTGACATCTTCTCGTTAATGACCTTGCCGTGACCTTTGCCTTATTTTGTTATTTTGTTTAGTGGGGTTTTTGTCTTTTTTTTAAAGTGTGGGTTTCTTTGGAAAGATAGTACAACCAAAAGCATCTAGCAAAAAAAAAAAAAAAAAAAAAGTGTGTATGGGGAAAATCTATAACAGCAGGTATCTAAGAACAACCAAACTACAAGTCAGCAGATTACTCGTTATGTTAGCTCATGCCTCAAGGAAGAATATTAGCTTGTTTGCCCGTAAAGGAACCAAGCGTTCAAATATACACACAGGGGGAAGGCAGCTTTTTAGTTATAGGTCATGCAACAACAAAAAAGATACAGAAACAGGTAAAACAAAAGAAATTAAATATATTGGTTAGGAAGTTGCAAGGTCCGCCACGCAGTCTATGGTGGTGGAAAGAGCTCACGGCAAAGTCAACCAGTAGTGTCATGTTCCCCTGCTGCTTTCAACTCTTAACTCATGTTTCTTGGTTCAAGAGAAGCTTCATACCTGCCAAATTTGGTGGGTCTCTCAAAATCTCATTTTTTGGCCTTTGTTTGGTTAGATAGGTCAGACGGCCGAGGAAAAGTTGTGAAGGTGCTGAAGCTTGGTGCTGTTTGGAGCAAGAGGCCGAAGCCGGAGTGCGCACGCCGATTGCGCGGCAACCTCCCAACCGGGAACGGGATAGCAGAGAAAGCAGGCATAATGAGGACGAAGCACACCCAAAGAGTCATGGGATTATCAAAGGCAAATTAGGTTACAGACCAGACTGCTTGCTTGGTTTTTGCCATTGGCAGCACCTCAGAGAATGCCGCCCAGTTCCTCCAACGCTCAAAGACTAGCAGCTATTACAACGAATACAAGAAATAGGCTAGATACAAAAGTGGTGCATAACCTCATCTGTAAATCATTTCAGTGGTGGGTGTGGCACAACCCATCTGCATTTAGTACAACGCACATTCAGTAGCCACTTCTTGTCTACATCTCCTGCTGAGTCCCACTGTCACATGAAAGTCATATGTGGGTCCTGCAGCTCAGCAGGCCTGGGATGGAAGTTTCCAACCCTGCTGTACCCAGCTCAGCATAGCCTGGGACCCTGCAAGCCCAAACAGCAGCTGGGCTTTATCAGCTCTAACCCACGCCTTGAGCTGGGAAACTACTATGTGGTAAATAAGTTTGACCTCCGTCTCAGCCCATAAGAGTGATAAGAATGGTGTTGAGCCAGGTACGTGCACACCCGATAAACAACTGCAGTTTAACTAGTGTAGGGAGTCTCATGTCCATTGAGTTCCACCAGGAACCTAAACCTTAAATGGTGTCCTGAATCCCCCTAGCTGGAGCCAAGTCCACTGCGGCCAGGTGCGAGGTAACCAGAACAGGACTCCCTGCAGACCTGAAAGGGCGTCAGCATTTCCAAGTGCCTGTTACTCTTATATGCATTGCTTTGCCTATGTTGATTGTTGTATTACTTTGCAGTAGCTGTGTAACCATCGGGCAGCATTAAGCCTGTAATAGTAGTGACGTAGTGAGATTAATAAAAACAACTATCTATCCCTAATTGATTCTGTCTTGAAGCGAATCCACAACCCTGTTGGGTCCTGGCCCTGTGACTTGCCACCCATGCATACAGTGGCTGCATTGTTGTTAGCACTTTCCCTTCTATCTATACACTTGAATGATCGCTGAACATTTTATTTAGATACAAATGATTCCATGGATGGGGGAAATAGTTGAACCTGTGATGAGATATAGCATCAAATGAAGCACTAGTATTGCAGCATTACTGTTTTATTGATACCACATATCTTTGATTAGAAGTTGTGGCTTCTATTAAATTGGATTGCTTTCCCTCCAACTTATATGGTAATGACGTGTCGTGATGATGTAGCTACAAACTTAATCATTAATTTATTGGACTCCATTGCTTTTTCTGGATCCTTGAAGATGCTAGAAAGAAGGCATCTTGTAATTTAATGGTGCAAGCTACAAGAGAATAGTGACTACACTGTTGATCCCCTGTAAATGAGTTAAGGCAATCATGGAATAGGCTTGCTTGCGTATAATTCAAAATCGCACAGAAGGATAGAACTACCCCTTTCCTTAGCTGGATGAACTCTCATTTGTTTTCTTTTTTAAATGTCACCTGAGAATATTGCACTAACCCCTCTCTTTTTACTGCGTGGTATAGAGGACACAGAACACCGTTCGCCTTTGCCAAGAGGTGGAATCAAAATCATAAACCTGTAAAAACCTGACAAGACTTTGTTCTGATGAACCTTGGCTTTCCAAGACCCTTTGTAAGGGAGAAAGAAGAGGACAGAGGGTGGAAAGGGCAGGAACATAGTCATTTTTAACCAAAGTCCCTTGCAGAACGTTATTTGTGTCATTGTCTACTAGCAAGATGTAAACACAGCTTCTGGGATTAAATGAAGAGAGACCATACATTTGGGACTGTTATGATACTTACCCTTCTGTTCATTGTATCATAATTATAGCATAATTAAAGAACGATCAGAACAGGTTAAAACATCAGCGTTCACACAGTACTGCAGTCAAAGCAGATAAGGTAAATATATGATGAACACAGAAGTCTTGGTTTATAAACAGAGCAGAGGCCTTCTCATCAGGTGGACTTTTTAGCTAGTGCTCTTATATTCTCACTGCAAAGTGTTTAAAAATCCCATGGTGGTTTTTTTTCCTTTAAATTTTCATCAAAATAGCATTCACTCCTTGAGTAACAGTAATTTATGTCACCATTACATATCTGCACAGCAGAAAGAATTAAACGGCAAACACCATTAGAAAACAGTACTTAGAATAAACATTCCTTTATTCACTACAGATTCCAGAGCCAGGATTGGACATTTCTCACGGAGTCCCCAGGGGGAATGAATATTGTCTCACCAGGATTAATCCAGATATTATACAAGATCTGTTTTCTGGCTTTGCTGCATATTGCCATTACTCTTTTGAGTTCTTTCACCCATTATCTCAACAGTGCTTTTGTTGTATTGATTGGGAGCAAAAGGGAAACCATGGGAAACCATGACATGACATCTCCCTGTGTCTAACTGAATGACTCTTCTTAATATGTCCACCTCTTGTACTGCACTATGCTTCATTCTAGATGCAACTGCTTTGTTATGTTGGTGGAGCAGGAAGGAAAGAAACTCTTCTAGCACTTCTCACCTTGTTTCCTGCCAGAAGATCTCAAATGCAGCAGTTAATATTTCTTATGTTGTGCTCTAGCAAAGAAGAGATGATTGCTTCTCTGAGCTTGCTACTGTCCTGATCAGGACTATTGTGCATCAGAACAAAAATTGTATTTCTCTTCTGCTTCCCAATGCATAGCTTCTAGTTATGCTTTCTACAGATGCCAAAGACCTGTGGATTTGCTCTTTGCTTCTAAGCAAATGGATGAGTGGTATAATTAAATTTCCATTGCACATTCATAGCCAGGAGAACACATCAGAAACTAGCACTCAATGAGTGACATGGTTAAATGTCCAAGGCTATGTCTAGACTGGTATGATTTTCCGGAAATGCTTTTAACGGAAAAGCTTTTCCATTAAAAGCATCTGCGGAAAAAAGCATCTAGATTAGCACGGACACTTTTCTGCAAAAGTACTTTTTGCGGAAAAGCATCCGTGCCAATCTAGACGTGGTTTTGTGAAAGAAAGCCCCGATTGCCATTTTCGCCATCAGGGCATTTTTGCGCAAAACAGTTTTTAGCTGTCTACACTGGCCCTCTTGTGCAAAAACATTTCCGGAAAAGGGCTTTTGCCCGAACAGGAACGTCAAAGCATTTGCACAAGAAGCATTGATTTCGGACAGTAGAACGTCAGTGCTTTTGCGCAAAATCAAGCGGCCAGTGTATACAGCTGGCAAGTTTTTGCACAAAAGCAGCTGCTTTTGCGGAAAAGCTTGCCAGTCTAGATGCAGCCCAAGTGTAATGCATACTTAAGGTCAAGTGCACCAGGCTGTAAATGTGTTACACATTCAGTAAACTAGGACACCAACGGTATCTTCATATACCAGCTAGATATAAAGGAACTAAACAATAGTTTAATTCTAGAGGTAGCAAAGTGTACCGTGTGCATCTGCCATCTTTCCCTAGCATGTAGAAAGAAGAACCAGACAGGATATTATAGGGTCACGTGGGAGATCCCATGTCACCAATCCATTGTATGCAAATGTGTCATATGGAGCAATAAAAATCCTTATAATCCATTCCAGTGTTGTATAAGAATGTTGCTAGTGGGGTTTCCCCTTACCTGCTAACCTGGGAGAACCAGATTTGGATAAGTTCTTGTGGGGTTTTCCTATCACAAGGCGAACCTTGTGAAGATTAAGAAAGCCATTACATTACCATACACTGAGCTGCTCAGTCACTTAGCAACTGTGTGTTCCCTCTTTTTATTATGAATTTAGTGCTGGTATTTAGCTGCATCTGCCAGTTCTAGTCACGGACTAAGTAGATGTACATTGCCTGGCATAGGCAACTGAGAGCCACCTTTTATGAAAGCTTTTATGAACAGCGCATGAGAGGATTTAGGGGAAAACTTGGCATACCATTTAATTTTGCTTTGTTGGCGTTACCTATATAATACGTATGAAATCAGTGGAGCTTTGACAGCATTGTGTTTATCTACTTCTACTTTTCATCCTACTGCTCTGGGAGTAGAGCACACTCAGCACCTTGCACAGACAGGCTGTTGGATGGAAGAAGGCTTTGAATGTGCTGACTGTGGAGTAGTGCCTGGCTGGATTCAGGAAGTTTAGATTGGCTATGTATGCAAAGCTTAGATTCCTAAGGTCAAGAAATTTCATGTGAAGAAACTTTCTCGTAAGATTATTCGTTTTGGCTGAGCTGGACATGCAAAAGGACTAGCTTTTCTTTTGGTTTTGATTGTATATTTTACTGTTCCTGGCTGAAACTACAGACATGGAGTGGCATCCCTTACTGAAAATTGTAACTACTATAAAGTAGTGGTTTCAAACACTACAACGCGTACTACATGCTGCAATAACAGAGAACAGTGGCATGTTTTTAAAACAAGGGTCATGACAAGTAGATTAAAAATGATCAACTTTTCTGAACTTCAAGCAAGGTTTCACGATGAGTGGAAGGCTTGCCTCATTTGCCAATTCCTCTTTGACAAGGTGCCCAAATGAACTTGTTGCTGAAAAGTTGGCTCTCCAGTGAATTAGCTAGTACCAACTTCCTGGCTTCAGCCTAATTCATCTGATAGGACTGGCCTAAAACTAGAAGCTGTCAGGAATGTTTAGCTCACTGAGGGTCCGTCTACACGGCAGGGCTTGACTCAAAATAAACTACACAAATTGAGCTACGTCAATTGCATCACTTATTTCAGAACAGCTTATTTCGAAATTGAGAGTGTCTACACAGCACTTAATTCAAATGGAGCGCTCTTCCTCCGACTTCCTTTATTCCTTGTACAACGAGGGTTACAGGAGTCGGAGTAAGAAGTCCTCCAACTTGACAGTATTTTGACATTATTTCGAAATAATTGCCTGCTGTGTAAACGCAGACTAAGTTATTTCAAAATAACGATAGTTGTTTCAAAATAATGTTGCTTTGTAGATGTACCCTGACAGAGAGAGAACTCAAGGTACTGCTGCCTCAGTCAGCTGGTTGCCCATTTGACCCCTGTGAGAGAAATCCAGGATGTTCATTAGATACAGACTGATTATATTGTAACTATAATTTTGTCAATTTCATGTACAGTTTTATTTAGAAAAATATAAATTGGCAGTGTGAGCTCTCATGGTTATTGTCAATGATTTACTCAATTTACAAGGAAAAAATATTTTTTCCAAGCACCACCTTTGCAAATCTGTTTTCAGATCTGACTCAAAAGCTGGGTTCTTTCTTTCTCATGCCTCATCACCAGATTCTGCAAGTTATTTTATGCCCTTAAGTGACATCTAAGCAATCTCAGGACCTTCAATGGTTTGACACAGGTTTAAGTGATGGGAATGCAGTAAAGGTTTCTGTGGATGAAGTGTAAGAAAGAACACAATCCAGTTTATTGCCCTTGTGCTAACAAGTATGAAGCAGTAAAAACTCATTTTTTGTCTATAAAGGTGGCAGATGTGGCGGATGCACAAAGGGCTAAATCACCTGACCTAGGAGACAGTTGTTTAAAGCAGAACCATACTTCAAGGAAGGAGATTGTGGTGACTAAAGCCTTAGGTGAAATTGTTCCTGACAAAACGGTGTTTCAGCACGCCACTTGCATGGGAGATTGGAGTTGTAGAAGTGGCCGAGGGTAATGAATTTGTTATTTTCTTAAATCACTATTTGTGTTTGAACTCAGCAGGAGCTGTTTAGTTAGGTTAAACAAGAGTTAGGTAGGCTAACCTGCACTTAATTTGCACTTTGCAGCATTGTGGTAGTTTGTGTGCAGGGTTGCCTAGACCCATGGACAGCAGGCATAATAGGCCAGGAAGGCTCAGCCTCCCGCACCCTGGTTGCAGGGTTTTGGAGGAAAGTTTATGATTTATTATACCCCAAGCAGGTTGCAGACTGAGGAGGCGGTATGTCTTATTCAGCTTCCCTCGAGTGCAGGGAGATTAGTTATGAACCCAGGAAGAAGAATAGCAAATATTTGGCCTTTTCAGCTGCCCTGGAGCCTGCACGGGGCATTGCAATAGCTTCTTCTGGAGGAGACTCTGAGAGACATTTTTCTCCAGGCAGCTTGGGGTCTGAAAAGTTGATTAGCTGCACTACACTGCAGCTGGAAGTGGACTCTTTTATGGATTCAGCTGGACATGGACTCCTCCATGCAGACTTGCGGCTTCAGCAGGCCGGGGGCTCTTCCAGCTGACAGGGGTATGTCTCTTGGTAGGATATGTGGGGGTCTGACATGGACTGAGAAACCTGTAGGAATTTACTACCTGTAGCAGTAAGGGATTGTAAAAAGTGGTTGTTGTAAAAAAACCTATCGGATGTAGCAAATTCCTACAGACAGTAGTTTCTCACATCACAGTATGGAAGTTCAAAAGCAGAAGTTGGTTCAGTAAAAAAATGCTGCCTCTTCCACCTTCTCTCTTTCATTTGCATGCACAGCTGTTCATTCAAATGCTAAAAAGCGTAAATGGCCAGAATCTGTGTCTTTCTTCCTGTTGCCCAAAGTACCAGGGAGTGAATTGTAAAAAGAAATTTACACAGAAAAAAGTTCAAGACCTGCACCTCAGATTAATCCAAAACTAGTATTCTTAATAGAGAGAGTGTGGCGCAAATGGAGTTACCGAAGCTGCTGTTCCTGCCTGCACCTGGGTTTCAGAGACTATAGTGTGAATTAAAATTCCCAATAAAACA
Organism: Pelodiscus sinensis; assembly: GCF_052426305.1. Classification (NCBI taxonomy): domain Eukaryota; kingdom Metazoa; phylum Chordata; order Testudines; family Trionychidae; genus Pelodiscus; species Pelodiscus sinensis. The sequence goes on along the minus strand of NC_143063.1, from coordinate 5,884,341 downwards.
CTAGGGAGAGCTCCCATTGAGAATCAACACTGTATGTTTGTTCTCTGTTAGGGAGGTCATTGATGTGTCTGCGAACATGGGTGGTGTGGGGGAGCACCAAACATTAAATAACAGTGCCTCAAAACACCCCTGTAAATAAATGTTATCCCCATTTTATAGATGATAAGACAAGATTAAGACCAAGGCACTAAAAAGTGGCCATTAATTTCAGGAGTGTCTGTTTTTTGGCACCTAATGAGAGACAACATAAACCTGATTTACAGAAGTCCTGAGCACCAACAACTTCAAGCAGTAATCAGCATCAGTGCACATTAGACCCTAGGTGTTTTTTCTAATTGAGTCCTTCCCCACCTGCATATGTTCCTCCACAGCGTGTGACTGGCAGATGTCCTATTCCAGAAGGGGCATCACCTTCTCAGTAGATGAATGTCTCTTGAAAGCTATGGAGACATGTGGCTCACAAACACAGAACAGAGCAGCCATACCCTATTATTTTAGATCTGCATAGCAGATGACGCTAATGTTATTACAGAAAATTGACTGCACATTTGATGGGCAGGATTTTTAAAGAGCTTTAACAGAGTTAGGTGCCCAGTTCCCTTTGATTTTCACTTAACTCCCAGAGGCTCTTGAAAATTCCAGCCAATATCTCTGATCTTGGGCTATAGATACATAGGAAGCAGAAAACACATGTACAGAAAGGGTTATTAGTTAATACAGATATTTTAAAATAGCTGGTGCATCCTAAATGTTTTCTGGAGGCGTGTGAGTGAGGTAGGATGATCTAGAACCTCAATCCAACTCTGTAGATCTAGGGGATGAGGATGTTAATAGTATCAGACTAAATTGTGGTATTAATGTAACAAAAACTAACACAATATAGGATTTCAACATGCAGGAGGTCTTTTCACCAGAGCACATGAATCTGACTTAGAAGGTGTAAAATATCAGTGCCCCAAAAGTCTTTTCATTGATACATTATTGCTTGCAAGTTACAAGCTGTTTTAGAATCCTTCCCCACCAGTGCTTGTCCATTTTAACTTCTGATCCTTTACAAACAGGAAAGAGGGAATACACATTAGTCTCCTGCACAAACTGGTGACAATAACATATCCATGGTGTTGTTGAACATTGGGCATGTACAAACCATTTATGAAGTTCTGACTTTTGGTTCTTCAATGCTGGGCAACTGCAACTCCCTTTAAAAGACAATACCTGGATACTCCTACAACTACTTGCCATTTCTGTTATTGATAGCCCATCTCCCCAACTGCACAGGTGTCTTTCCTATTGCATGCCCATCTCCCCCTTCATATGTGTATACATCTAACACATTCAGCTTAATGAGGGTGCCACACAATCATCTGGCAACTAGTGGATCCCAATTTCTCTTTTTTCCAAGTTCCATGTCATATTTCAGGCCTAGTATAACTGAGAAATTATAAAAGATAATCCCATCTCATAGAACAAATTCCACTGAAGAGTCGAACAGTTCCAGTTTCTCATGAAAATGGATTTCTTTTGCATTAAAACCTACCCCAATAGCTTGAATCTGCCTGAGGAATTTGTGGTGTTTCAACAACAGTGTGTGTCTGCATATTCCAAACGCTGCTTATTTATTTCCTGATGCTTGTTTTCGAAAGTGCCTAGTCACTGCTTATCACTCTACTCTCTGGCTGTGTCTACACTGGCATGAATTTCCGGAAATGCTTAAAACGGAAAAGACTACTGGGCTGTCTACACTGGCCCTTTTCTGGAACAGTGTTCCGGAATAAGGACTTATGCCCGAGCGGGAGCAGAATAGTTTTTCCGGAATTGCGGCTGATTTTGTACAGTAGAGCATCGTTGCTTTTCCGGAAATTCAAGGGCCAGTGTAGACAGCTCGCAGCTTATTCCGGAAAAGCGTCTGATTTTCCGGAATAAGTGGCCCAGTGTAGACACAGCCTCTGGGTTAAGAATTCTGTTAATGTCCCATGGCAATTTGCACTGATCAGCTTGAGAGAAAAGATGACATCATAACTCAATCAGAGCAAGAAACTGTTACCAGGGTTAATGCCAACCTGGGCATTGGAAGACTTAATTTCCAGGGATTGGGGAAAGAAAGGATCTCTACACCCTTTCAGAGTCAGGGGAAGACGTGTGATTAAGTCCATTGATTTGATACGAGCCAGGAACAGAGCACGAGACAATCCCTGAGCGATGGCAGGCTATGCAGGAGAACAGTGAGGAGGTGTCGGGGCCTGACTTGCCCTATAAGCACTCACCGTGGTTTCGTCTTCATGGAGCACCTGATCGTAACCACTCAGCGCGACACAAAAAATGATCGCTGTGACGTCCTCAAAGCAGTGGATCCATTTCTTACGTTCTGACCTCTGACCTCCCACATCGAACAGCCTGTGCATGAAACAGGGACGTCTCTTCATTTATTCTTTATTAACAAAGGGAAATATGGGTCATCCCTTTTGTATTTCTAAGTACTCACTCTGGAGGCTCCTAGCATAGGACAAGAGATTGTGCAGTAGCTCACACTTCTTCCTTCTCTGAGGTTTGGCACCCCTCTCTCCTCAATAAGGAAAAGTTATTTACTTATTCCCACAATATAAGAACTAGAGATTACCAAATGAAATTAATAGACAGCAGATTTAAAACAAACAAAAGGAAGTTTTTCTTCACTCAGTACATAGTCAACCCCTGGAACTCCTTGCCAGAGGATGTGGTAAAAGATAGGACTTCAACAGGGTTCAAAAAAGAGCTAGATAGATTCATGGAGGTTAAGTCCATCAATGGCTATTAGCCAGGATGAGTAGGAATGGTGTCCCTAGACGGTTTGTCTGGATATGGGCGACAGGAGAGGGATCACATAAGGAATACCTCTTGTGATGGCTTTTTCTGGGGCGTTTGGTATTGGCCACTTTCGGCAGACAGGATGTTGGGCTAGATGGACCATTGGTCTGATCCAGTATGGTCATTCTTATGTATTCTTATATTCTCAAGGAGGAGTTCTAGGGGCAAAAGCAATTAGGGGAACCCATGACAGCAAAACTCCTGAAGACTGTCCAGGGTCTTGGGTGCTGATGGTGGGGAGTATTTTTGCAGTGCCTGGGCAAGGGACCTCCATGAGAGCCCTAGAAATCTGCATGTATCTTAGGGTACATCTACACTGCAGCACTAATTTGAACTAACTTAATTTGAATTAGTTAATTCGAACTAACGCATCTAGACCTAAAAACTAATTCGAATTAGCGTTTTGCTAATTTGAACTAGCATGTCCACATTGAGCGGACCCTGAGCCGAGGTTAAGGCTGGCTGGAACCAGTGCCGGCAGGGCATCAGGTTAGGACTTAGAGTGTGGAGCTGCTGTCTCAGGCTAGCCGAGGGCTGTGCTTAAAGGGACCCGACCCCCACCCCGGACAGACAGTTCTCAGGGGTTCCCTGCTTGCTTGTCTACCTTGATGAGGGACAGCAAAGCAGTCCTGGCTTGGAGTGCCCTGAGTGCCCGCACTCGGCACATCACAGCACTCGGCCATTAGCCCGGCTGCACTTGCCGCAGGCTGCCATCCGGGGGGGTCAATCAGGAGGGCTGTCAGGATCCAGGAGACCCTGCAGGAGAGCTTCTACCCCGAGGAGCCCGCAGAGCCACCCCAGTCCTCCCCATCGGGGGCTCGTACCCCATTCCTCCCTCACCTCCTTCCACTTACCCCTCCTTAGCCCCTCTTCTTGATGTAAAAAATAAAGGACACGTGTGTTCAAAAATAGAAACTCTCTTTATTTAACAAACTGGGTGGGGTAGGATTAACCTCTGGGGAGACTGGAAAAAGGAGGTGGGAGAGGGAAAGAGAGAGCGTGGGAGAGGGGAGGGGGAAACCTGGGAGGAGGGAGCTGGAAGGGGGAAGCCAGGGGAAGAAGGAGGAGGGGAAGTATCAAACTATGGTACGACCACATCTTTAGTACTATGTACGGATGTGATCTCCTCACCCCCGAAAAAATATTTTGGCCTTGGAAAGGGTTCAGAAAAGGGCAACTAAAATAATCAGGGGTTTGGACGACTGACTGGGACTTTTCAGTTTGGAAAAGAGGAGACTGAGGGGGGATATAATAGAGGTCTATAAAATCATGAGTGGTGTGGAGAGGGTGCATAAAGAAAAGTTCTTCAGTAGTTCCCATAATAGAAGGACTAGAGGACACCAAATGAAATGAATGGGTAGCAGGCTTCAAACTAATAAGCGAAAGTTCTTCTTCACAAAGCAAATAGTCAACCTGTGGAACTCCTTGCCACAGGAGGCTGTGAAGGCTAGAACTATAACAGAGTTTAAAGAGAAGTTAGATAAAGTCATGGAGGATGGGTCCCTGCAGTGCTATTAGCCACAGGGTAGGAATGGTGTCCCTGGCCTCTGTTTGTGGAAGGCTGGAGATGGATGGCACGAGACAAATGGCTTGGTCATTGTCTTCGGTCCATCCCCTCTGGGTAAGCTGGTGTTGGCTGCTGTGGGCAGACAGGCTACTGGGCTAGATGGACCTTTGGTCTGACCCAGTATGGCCATTCTTATGTTCTAAGCTCAGGGCTCAGGGTCGGGGGTCTCACTGGACCACCTTGATTTTCATGCAAACCTGCTCCTGGGTTTGCATGTGGCTTTTGGTGGCCAGGCTGGCAGCTATCCTGCCCTAGACGGTCACTTTCCTGTGCCTAGTGCGGAGGTCGTGGACGTTGGAGGCCTCCCCCCAAACGTGGATGAGGTCCACGATCTCCGCACTGGACCAGGCAGGCGCCCACCTCTTGCGGCCCCGGGCAGGCTCCTGGGAGCCACCAGCCTGGTCCCGGGAAGAGGCGGAGGGCTGGGTGGCAGCGGGTGGCTGGCTCGTGCCATGCCAGGTGCAGGGTCTGCTGGCTGGGTGCTGACAGGCTTGCATCTGGCATGGGCACCGTAGCCAGACCGTGCCCCTTTTAGGGCTCTGGGGCCGGGAGGGGGGCAGAAGAGTTTCCCTGGTGGTGCCCAGAGTGGCCACCAGGGAAATCTGGGGAGGACTAGCCTCCCACTAGTTCGAATTAAATGGCTACACAGCCCTTAATTCGAACTACTTAATTCGAACTAGGCGTTAGTCCTTGTAGAATGAGGTTTACCAAGTTCGAATTAAGCGCTCCGCTAGTTCGAATTAAGTTCGAACTAGCGGTTTGTATGTGTAGCGCCTATCAAAGTTAATTTGAACTAACGGCTGTTAGTTCGAATTCACTTTGTAGTGTAGACATACCTTTAGGGGTTGAGGAGGCTGAACTCTCAGTATCATTTATTTTGTGGGGGTCTTAGAAACCACCATCTGCCCTGCATTTGAGAGCAGAATCACTGGCAAACTCTACAGGTAGAGTAGACAACAAATGGCAAAGTGTTTTTACATTTATGAACATACGCCATTCTAGATTGGGACACTGTCTGCTCACTCGTGTGTCATGCCTCCACACCGGCAAGTATCAGAGGCCTCAGAGAAAGGGACAGGGAACCCTCACAATGGGAAAATGCAGAACAACGTGCACAAAAGGGATTTTGTTTGTATGCCAAGGCAAGTAGTGCTTTGGTTCCTACCTCCTGCAGGTGTTGAAAAAATTAACGTGGGCCAGAGAGGCCAATCAATCCATCTGGGGCGTGGGTGAGGGGTAGTTATTGATGAAATCCAGCGGGGGAAGGGCTGGGTGGTGGTATACAAAGAGGAAGTTTGGAATAGAAGAGGATTGAAGGGAGAAACTCTGAAGTCACTGGCCTGGAAATAGGGTGTGACGAGACCTTGCAGGAACAAAGAAGCCTCTTGCAGGGAGGGGAGTTGAGGACAAGGCTTGGCAGGAAGAAGCCCAGAGTGGTGGCTGCAAGCAGTTTTGTAGGAATGGAATTAGACTGGTTCTCCTAGGTTCTTGGACTAGAATCCAGTTTAGTAAGTAGGCCAGGGTTCCTCTACCAGCCACTGGGAAGAGGATATGGAAGATGGAAAGCTCTAAGAAAGATGGATGGCTCACTGGCCATAAAACATTGGTCAGCACTTTAGATGCAGGCACCAGGCACTTATTTTTGTTGGGACTTTCTGTTACCCTGGAAAGGTGGAAATTGAAGAGTGACCAGGCTGAGTCACAAAGAGGGACTGCCTCCCTGTGATGGGGTGTCTGACCTGGTGCCCTTGAAGGGGTTAAAACCCGGCCTGGGAGAGGGCTGGAGCTGTGGAGCCAGCAGCTGTGGCCAGTTTGAGCCAATTAGGGTCCAGCTGAGGGCAGTATAAAGAAAGGCTCCTGGAGGGTGGAGACATAGACTCAGTCTAGGAAACAGGAGGGGCCTAGCTGCCAGAGAAGCCAGAGGCTTCCTGACTTAGAGCAGGGCTGGGGAAAGGCATGCAGAGCTGGGGAAACTTTGGCCAGGCATGCTCCCAGGCTGCAGGGCCTGAGTGTACTAGGGCTGTAGAGAAGCAGCCAGGGCAGCAAAGACAGCAGGTCCACACCCTCTTGCCAATGATGAGTGGCCACTTCAGACTGCAGTTTGCAGGGGCTAGATGATGACTGGCAGTGGGTCACTGAGGCAATGTGGTCATAGGGAGTTGGGGGTTCCCAGAGTGTGAAAGACCTCAGAGTGGGAGGATACTGCACCTGGGCAGTACTCAGATGGAAGGGTGGTGGATCCCAACAAAGTGGTGGGAACATTAACAGGTAGCAACAGGTGTGACAGCAGCTGAAAGGGGACACTCCAGGGCTGAAGAGCTGATTTCCTGACTGTCCAGCGGGAGGTGCCTGTGGTGGTGAGTCATGCTATGTTACACTCCCTCACAAACAATTTTACATACCATATGCTAGTACCCCAGAAATGCAACCACCTCTGGGGTGAAAGATAGCAGCCAGCCAAACAACTAGGCTGCGTCTAGACTGGCATGATTTTCCGCAAATGCTTTTAACGGAAAAGTTTTTCTGTTAAAAGCATTTGTGGAAAAGAGCGTCTAGATTGGCAGGACACTTTTGCGCAAAAGCACTTTTGCGGAAAAGCGTCCGTGCCAATCTAGACGCGGTTTTGCGCAAGAAAGCCCCGATCGCCATTTTCGCCATTGGGGCTTTTTTGCGCAAAACGGTTCTCAATTGTCTACACTGTTCCTCTTGCACAAAAGCATTTGCACAAGAGGGCTTTTTCCTGAACAGGAGAGTCATTGTATTTGCGGAAGAACTCTGACAATTATACATTAGATCGTCAGTGTTCTTGCGCAAATTCAAAGCGGCCAGTGTAGACAGCTGGCAAGTTTTTCCGCAAAAGCACGTGCTTTTGCGGAAAAACTTGCTAGTCTAGACAGAGCCCGGCTGTGTCTGAATTGGCATCCCTTCCCGGAAAAGGGATGCTAATGAGACACTTTGGAATTGCAAATCCGCGGGGGATTTTGCATTTACATGGCTGCTGCTTTTTTCTGGCTCGGGGTTTTTGCCGGAGAAAAGCGCCAGTCTAGACATGATTCTCCGGAAAATAAGCCCTTTTCCAGAGGATCCCTTATTCCTACTTTCAAGTAGGAATAAGAAATCCTCCGGAAAAGGGCTTATTTTCCAGAGAATCGCATCTAGACTGGTGCTTTTCTCTGGCTTATCCCCAAGCCGGAAAAAAGCGGCAGCCATGTAAATGCAAATGCCGCGGGGGATATTTAAATCCCCCGCGGATTTGCAATTCCGAAGTGTCTCATTAGCATCCCTTTTCTGGAAAGGGATGCCAATGTAGACACAGCCCCTTAGTGTACAGGAAAAACTTAAACAACAAATAGTCTAGTAGCACCTAGACTAACAAAACATGAAGATGGTATCATGAGCTTTTGTGGGCAAAACCCATCTGCATGTTTTGTTAGTCTTCAAGGTGCTACTATTCATTGTTTTTTAAGTTTTTCCTGTTAGACTACGTCTACATTACAAGTTTTTTCAGCAGAAAATATGCTAATGAGTCCCTCATTAGCATAAGTCACGACTAGCATATTTTCTGCTGTTTCTTTTTGAGCAAGGGGTTTTTGTGCAAAAAGAAACAGCGTGGACTTTTTTGTGTGTGCAAAAACCCTGTTTTATGCAAGATCCTTATGCCTCTCCAGGACAGGCATAAGGATCTTGCGCAAAATGGGGTTTTTGCACCAAAAAACCCCCATCCACACTGCTTTTTGCGCAAAAACCCCTTGCACAAAAAGAAAGGGCAGAAAATAAGCTAACGATGTTACGACTTATGCTAATGAGTCTCTCATTAGCATATTTTCTACCAAAAAAACTTGTTGTGTAGACTAACTCGTCTGAAACTAGTTTACAGAATACTGCGGGAGAACTTTTGGCCATGGTAATATGATTGCAGTCACACAATGCTGATATTTGCACTGCCTGAAAACACAACAATGGATTCACATGAGACTTACCTGAAGTGGAGGTTTTTGAATGTGAAATGGGTTTCTACAATGCCAGTTGTTTTGACCCTGGTTCGAAGGATATCCTGCTCTGTTGGCTGGTAGTCTGGAGCTCCAATTCGATCTAAGCTGTCTAGGTAGCTATAAAAGGAAAAGAAAACCACAGGAGAGTAAAATACACATTAATTATTGTCAATCTCATTTTTCAGTGAGTTTGTATTTTGTTTATATCAAAGAATTGTCTCTTGGAAAACCAACCCCCCCACAAGCCCACTGGCTCAAGTACTAGATTTCACACTAAACTGAAAGCAGGAAATTCAAGTGACCATATTCTGCTTGATATTATTCTTGCTCCAGAGAGTGTAGTCTGTTAAATATGTATTTCTGATATTTTCTCTTTGTACTGCAGTAGTCTCTTGATCCAGTCTTGAGCTGGTCCTTCTTGTGCATGGCACTCTGCACACATTTAACAAAAATGGCTTGAAGAGCTTCCAAATAGCTTTTTCAAAAACCCACCAGTATTTTCAAACTGGTTCTGCATATTATAGCAAAGCTTTCTGGCATCACATTGGAGTCCATAATTGTAGAATATTATTGCATTTACTTAATACTCATTTTTTATATATTTTTTCAAATCGTATGCTTGAATTTAAAGCCCTGCTGGCGCCCACTCTCCCCACACTCCCTCCTGTCTGCTCCTGCAGCCTGGGGCATGCTTCCCTCCACCTGCTGTTCCTGGCCCTCACCAACAGCTGCTGCTGCTCACTGCCCAGCCTAGATGGGTGGGGCTGGGCTGGGCTGGCTCCTATGGCCCGAGCAAAACTCACCCGGGGCTTGCGGGTAGGTGGAGCTGGGAGGGGAGTTTCCTGGTCCAGCCCCTGCAACAGGATGGAGGGGTGGGGGCAGTTCTGAACCCAGCCCTACTCCATGGGGCTCGGCCTGCACCGTGGCATCCACCGTCTGGGCTTGCTGTCAGCATTGGCTCCCATTGGGTAGCATGGAAGTGGCTACATCATAATGGCATTGGAAACCTGTCCTGTTTTGCTTAACTGGGGCATCCGAGTGCTGTAAAATGGAGTGTAATTGCATTATAAGGGGCATAGCAGAGTTTCCTTGCAGGCTGCCTTGCCCTGTGCATGCAGGAATTAGCAAAAAAAGCTGCAGAAACCATAAAGTTTTAGGATACTTGAGTAAGCCTCTGGCATTTATACTCCTGAGTTGAATGGCTCATTTACTGTATGCATCTTTTATTTTAACTGCTTTGTTTTGGTGCAGATTGCTGGTTCCTGAGTCATTCAGTTTATGAGGCTTTAGGAGGCAAAACCCAAATATTTTATGCTGCTACAAGTAAAATGCACAAGGAACATAATTTCCTAGGATAGTCAGAGAAATAGTTCAACAGCCAATGTGAAAAGGTAAAGAGCGGTCCATCTGGAATGTCCTGACACAGTAATGTTTAAAATAATTCATATTACCAAAAGTACTCTGTGGAGAACACAGGTAAAGCTTCCTGTCACTTCTTTAACTTTCTGCAACAGCAGGTAATACCCACCCACTAATAGTGTAGGTAGTGATGACTTTGCTGTATAGGATTTACCATAAAGAAACAGACCATTGGCATCCCATCTTGCAATGGCCAATGTTGGAAGCATCACAGGGATACTTAAAAGCTCACCAATGCATTAAACGACACCAGGGGATAGGAGGTGGATTTCTTCCTGAGTTTAAGTAACTTTATTAAAGCCCTAATCAACAGCTACCTTGGGTCAAAATATAGCAGAGGTAGCTGGCTTGGCAGAATTGTTTGGACCTGTTGTCAAGGAGGAACGTGTTCAGCACAGCTCATAGGAATTCATGCTTGCAACTGCTGACATTCACGCACAACTAGTGGGTGGGAGATAAAGGGCAGAGCACCCGCCATGTGATTTGTTCCTGCCTAGAGCCTCCCATGCTCTTCTCCTTTCCTCCCCATGGCATGGTTTTTGTGACGGGGAGACGCGCTGTCCTCTCCCAGGTAGTCTCCAAATAGGCTGCCTGCCTAGGTCACTGCCTGGTGCAGCGCAGATGCCTTGGAGAGAGCAGCCACTGCTCTGCACTAGGTAGCGTTCCCTTCCACCTCTGCCCTCTTGCCTCCTCGGTGTTTTAGGGAGGGGAATGTGACTACACATGCCTCTCCCACACATTGCCCCTGTAAATGTGTACTGTGGATTCAGGGTTGTATGTTCTCCACGACCAGAGAGCCATACATACAGTAGCCAGTACTCTAAGTTGCTGGCATTAAAACTAAAATAAACCGATGTTTGCTAACAGTTACCTCAGCTATTTTCTGTTTTAAGTAGAGAGTTCATCTGTGATTATCTCCATTGTTACTGCGTGATAACTAATGGCAACCTTTGACTTTCTAATAGTCATCATTATGCATAAAATTTTTCCACATGATTCAAGCCTGGATACTACATTCTTGTTTTCTTTGCTCAATGGACAAATACGCTGGTGTGTGATTAACAATAGTCCTTATTTTGTAACCCTAAAATCAAGCAATAAACATCCGGCACTTGACTGAAAAAGCCCTGCTAGCTGTTCTGCACATGCACAGTACCTCTAGTGATAGCTTTCACACAAACAAAAACCCTCTACCACCCAGAAACACTGACTGTGTATAATGCCTCTCGTAAGCATGAAACTATTCTTAATTCAGTTATTTGGGATCAGTCAGAAACATACTGTGCTACTACAGCATCTCTCTCTTACACACAAACACACACCTCTGACCATATCTGTCACACCTTTCCCCAATACACCTTTCCCTAATGTCAGACCGTTCCCCAATAATCATTCTGGAGAACAGGAAAACACACACATATACTACTGTACTCTATTCCAATCGTTCTGGAGCATAGGAAACACCCAGGCTATCAGACATGTGAATCTTGACCCAACCATGTAATTCCATATCTGCAATCAGTCATCAAATACACACAACGTGCCCCTTAATTAATGAGCTCATATGAAACCCCTGAAACATATGCACACAATTACCCTTCTGGATTAATTCCTGAGCAAAGAAAACACACAAGTACACTCATTTAATCCAATTTCATCCTTTCACATTTCATTACATATTGTTCATTGCTTATTTAACAATGAGTTATAAAGGACAGGAATAAAAAGACTACGGATAAAGAATAATAGGGGCAGGAGCACCAACTTAAGTGCCTTCTAATTCCAATTCAGAGGAAGGAGGCTTTGAAAACGCATTATGGAAACTGACAACCCATCTACTGTTTCAGTTATCCTCTCTGCTCCCCCTCAATTTCTCCTTTCATGTAATTACACTGATTTTTAAAATATAGTCTCTCTCCTCAGCACCAACATTTCATCATCCTGCTGTTGCTGCAGCTGAGAAATCCCCATTTTGCAGCTGATCAGCTCATATTCTGGTGTGGTCAAACTGTAATATTCATCACCATATCCCTTCCTCCCAAGGCCACTTACAGAACCAAAAATACAAGCAGCATGACATCCCCATTTGACAGGTCAGATAACTTTTGAGTGGAGAAGCTAGTTAACCACCAGGTTACACCTGGGGCATGGGCCAGGACTGATTAAACCCAAGGGAGGAGGGCTGGTTGATGCTACACACAGTCTGTTTGGCACAGAAAGGGGCTTTGGCAAGGAGAGGTCACTATCCTGGTAGAAAGGAGTGAAAAGACTTGGGCTGTGAATTTCCGGAACTGCTTAAAACGGAATACTATTCCGTTTTCAGTTTTTCCAGAAAAGGAGCGCCTACATTGGCAGGCTGCTTTTCCAGAAAAGCCCTTTTTCCAGAAAAGCGTCTGTGGCCAATGTAGACGCGCTTTTCCGGAAAAGAGCCCCGATCTCCATTTTCGCGATCGGGGCTTTTTTCCGGAAAAGACTACTGGGCTGTCTACACTGGCCCTTTTCCAGAACAGTGTTCCGGAATAAGGACTTATGCCCGAGCGGGAGCAGAATAGTTTTTCAGGAATAGCGGCTGATTTTGTACAGTAGAGCATCGTTGTTTTTCTGGAAATTCAAGGGCCAGTGTAGACAGCTCGCAGCTTATTCCGGAAAAGCGGCTGATTTTCCGGAATAAGTGGCCCAGTGTAGACACAGCCTTGGAGAGTAAAGAGGGTTCTTGCGGGGTGAGCAGAAAGTTAAGGAAAGGTTTTGAGAGAAGTCCCAACAGGTGGCTATAAGTTGTCTGTTGGGGTGAACCTTGACTGCCCATTCTAGGGAACCTAATGGAGAGGTTAGGCTTAGGTACCCTTACCAGCCACTGGTAACGTGGGGGGAAGCCCCTGAGAGAAAGGTGTACAGACCAGTGGGCCCAGAATCACAGTGGACATTCTTTTCTCTGGAACTTTCTGTTACCCTGGAAGGGGTGGGACTAAGGATGCCTGGACAGGGGGTTAAAGAGGCAGAGCTTCACAAGACTAGGGCGACTGTTGGAGGGGGGGGGAGGAAGTCTTGAGAGGAGAGACTGCTTCCCCATGCCTTTCATCCCCGTGGTGAGCTATCTTTGACAGGCTGCTCTGTCATGGTGTATTTATGGGTACATCTACACTGCAGCGTTTTCCCGGAATAACGGCCGTTGTTCCAGAAAAACAATACTTGTGTCCACACTGCAATAGCATTATTTCGACAAGAAGTTAAAATAACGGAGGGCTTTTTCTGATGGTGGTAAGCCTCATTCTATGAGGAAAAACTTTTTTTTCAAGAAAGCTTTTTCAGAAAAAGGTGTGTGTGGACACAGAAGAGGGAGTTCTTTCAAAAAAAAGAGGCCTCCAGGAAATAACACAGGTGTCCTTCTGGCCACACTCATCACAACTCTACAGTTCCTGTCTCCCAACAGCTCTTAAAGCTGCAGACACGCGGGACAGAGCTTGTGACAGGAAGCTGGTCCTGGGAGCTGCCAACTCACTGCGCTACTGCCACTGCCGTACATCTGGGCACCCATGTCCCAGCCACAAGCCCCCCAAGAGCCCACTGGCCCTCCCAGGGAGCATGCACAGGGCTGCCAGGAGCCTGCCAGAGGCAGGAAAAGGCATGAGCCATCCTGGTCTGGGGTGGAGATCCTGGCCCTCCTGGAGGTGTGGGGTTAGGAGGAGACCCTCCAGGATCTCTGTCCAGATGGTGTAATGCAAACATCTATGGCAGGATGGCCAAGAGCCTGGCCATGAGGAGCCAGCATCGCACTCTGGAGCAGGTCCAGAGTAAAGTAAAAGAGCTCGGGCAGAGCTATGCCAGGGCCAGGGAGCACAGCTCTCGCTCCAGAGCAGGACCCCACTCCTGCCTCTATTATAATGAACTTCACCACATCCTGGGGGGTGGTGAAAGCCCTTCCCCGCCTCTGGTGATGAACTTGGGGCTGGAGATGCCCGTCATCACCTGGCTGGGTCCCAGCCCAGGAGCAGAAGGTGGTGGAGGAGGCCAAGTAGCTTGAGGAGGATGAAGAGATGGCCAGCATGATGACCACCATGACGCTGGAGCCGTTACATCCAGGCATCCTCCAAGGATGGGGAGGGATTAGCAGGTGAGTGCACTTAGGTTTTCACACACACAGGGCAGGTGCTGAGGGGCTGTGGTGCGATTGCTGCTCAGCCTTCTTGGCCTGGCCCTCGCGCTGCAATCCGGGAGGCATGCAGCCCCAGAAGGCAGCCCCGGAGCACCCCGTGGCTCCTGCTCACAGGCTCTGGGGAGGCCAGACACACTTCTGAACCCCGAGGGGGAAGTCCTCCAACCACCAGCCATCGTTGGAAGGAGGCTGGGGACAAGGGCACGCACAGGCCTGCACACAAACTCTGGAGTGCCGCAGGGGGCACATGGACATGGCTTCACGCTTGAGGCACCCCCTGTTCCTGGGGCAGCGCTGCCAGGCACAGGTGTGTGTATGGCCCTAATGGAAGCACAGGCTGCTCGAAGCCCCTCTCCCGGCCATGGGATCCCATTCTAGGACACTTCCCTTGCCTGCTTGTCTGTGGGATGGAGGGGACGGGGATAGAAAGCATGGTCCCCGGGCACCTCTGGGCCCCTGTGAGGCAGGGTCTGCAGTCCAGGCCACACATGGCCTTGCTCCTGGGACATCATCATCCTCTCGCCCGAGAACTGTTGCTCTCAGCTTGCTGATGAGGACAAGGTCTCTAGGACAGTGTCTCCAGGGATGACTAACCACCTCTCTTTATTCTCCCCAGCTGGACCAGCCATGACTGTGGGTGATCACCACCAGCGGAGCCAGCTGCCTGACCCCGAAGGTGCTGCAGGCGCTGGAGGGTCCAGGAGAACCTAACGAGCGAGCAAGTGTTCTTCCTCCAGGACATGCAGCAAACGCTGGTCCAGAAGGTCCGGGACGACACACAATAGTGGGCCCAGATGTGGACTGAGCTGGTGCAGCAGGGCCACAACATCTGTGCCGCCGTCTGGGAGATGATGGCGTACCTGGCTCCTGTTGCTGCTCCTGTCGCTGCTCCCCTACCATACGTGCCCCCACCCTCCTGCTGTGCCAGCTCCTGCACCTCTGCCATGCCAGTCCCTGCTCCAGCGCTCCCCCCCACCTATCCCCCTGTGTTTCCAGGACCCCCCCCCCCACCCTCGAGGTCACCGAGGTCCCTGAACACAAGGTAGAACTACCACCTGAACCATGCACCTGTCTCAGCCCCAGCTCTGAGCCTCTCTTCCCCCCTCCAAGGTTCTCTCCTCCCCTCCCCATATCCAGGTTCTTCGCCCCCCCCTCCTTCCCAGTTACCTTTATCACAAAAAACAAACAAAGACTTCTTTTGAAAACAAAACCATTATTTTTATTGAGTGTTCGGGGAAGGGAGGGTTGTTGTGGGAAAGGCAGAGAGGGGCAAGGCACAGGCCCCGAGTGGGGAGGCCTTGGGGAGAGCTACTGGGGTCCTTCAGAGAAACTCTCCCTCAGGGCCTCCCGGATGTGCACCTGATGGGCCTGGAGGATGGCAACTGTGCATGGCTGATGGCAGGCCCATCCCTCTCAGCTGGCCCCTGCTCCTCTCTCCGGAAGGAAGGCCTCTCCCTTCCTCTCCATGATGTTGTGGAGTACACAACATGCAGAGATCACTTGGGGGATGTTTTGCTTCCCCACATCGAGATGGGTCAGGAGGCACCTGAACCGCGCCTTCAAGCACCCAAAGGCGCATTCCACCTGGATGCGGGCTCTGCCCAGACGGACATTGAAATGGTCCCTGCTTGGGTGCAGGTGACCGGTGTACGGCTGGGGGAAGAATGTGCCAGCCTCCAGCTTCTGGTAGAGGCTGGAGTTTCTGAAGATGTGGGCGTCATGCGTCATGCGCCCTTCCTGACCAGCCAACGAAAATGCCGTGGTGGTCAACCAGGGCCTGCAGGACCTTTGAGAAATATCCTTTTCTGTTTAGGTACTGGGCAGCATGGTAGTCAGGGGCATGTAAGGGGATGCTATCTTTCTCCTCCGCTCCCCACAGTTGGGGAAGCCCAGGGTGGCAAATCCAGCCATGATGGGGTCCAGGTCCCCCTGGTGGATGACCCTGTGGAGCAGGATGGTGTTAATGGCCTTCACCACCTGCAAAGGAGACAAACACACGAAACAGAGAATCAAAGGGGGTGCCTGAGCCTTTGGGAGGTCCACGAGCCCTTCCCTCTCTCTCTCTCTCTCCAGAAACCCCACAGGAGTCACCCCCTTTGAAGCCACCTCCCCCCTGCAAGGCTGTGTGAGGGTGGGACTACAGAAACCCCTGGGGACAGGGCTTTCCCCCATCATCCCCAGCCCACCGCCTCATACCCACACACCCCTTTCCTTAGGGTTCCCCTTTGCAGTACTCCCCTCCACCCCCAGGGACTGCAGCCCGAGAGTGCCTTACCTCTATGAGGAGGGCCCCGATGGTGGACTTTCCCACGCCAAACTGGTTGCCCAGAGACCGGTAACTGTCCGGCATGGCAAGCTTCCAGATGGCGATGGCAACCCGCTTCTCCAGGCGGATGGCAGGTTGCATCTGGGTGTCACATCGAGAGGACAGGGGCGAGCCAGGCACATAGCTCCATGAATGTCTCCTTCCTCATTCCCACCGCTCTATGACCAGCTGGTCCCATCAGTCGGAACTGGTGTCCAGGCTCCAAAAGTGTCTCTCTACTGTGGGTGCAGTTGCAAGGGCCTTGCTCCCACACCCGGGCAGAGGTTCTCTAGGATGAGCTCTAAGCCAAACTCATGCAGGGCCATGAAGGCAGCCTGCAGAAACTGCTGCAGAAACTGCAGTATGGCAGTGTGGGACCATCGCATGCCCAGAGGTAGCTCCAGCACCATGGCAAGGAGTGCTGTGGTGTCCTGAAGCAGGGCAACCAGAGCACTCAGTGCAAATGCTTTGCTGTCCCTCGGAGAGGTAGGCAAACTAGCAGCAGAAGCTGAGAAACGGCAGTCCAGAGGGGTCCCTTTAAGCACACGTCTCAGATAACCTTAGGCAACAGTACCCGGAAGCAACTGCTGAACTAATGCCCTGCCTGAACTGGTTCTGGGTGGCCTTAAATGTGAGATAAAGTCCAATCAGTGTGGATGCTCTCTTTCAAATTAGCACATTGCTATTTCATTGCGCTTTTTGCATGTGGACGCACTATTTTGAAATAAGCTTGCAGTCTAGACGTACCCATAGTTGGCAACCTTAGCATTGACAATGGTCTCAGATACCCAGTCAGGGTGGTTTTTAGAACAGCATTTTTAGAACTATTTCTAATCTTTTTTAAGATGAGATTTGAAAGCTAAAGTTTGAGGGATCATAAAGCTTTAGAAATATTCACGCTCTTGAGCTATAGTTATTTCAGTTTATAAAATGATCACCTACATAAATATTATTAGGAGTCCCCAAATGACACATGTACCACTTGTCTTACAAATCCTGTTTACTAATACCTGGATCTTGGAGAAATGTGTCTTGTTAGCAGTAGAATAGTGATAGAAATGTAGCCGTGTTAGTCTGGGGTAGCTGAAGCAAAATACAGGACTATGTAGCACTTTAAAGACTAACAAGATGGTTTATTAGATGATGAGCTTTCGTGGGCCAGACCCACTTCCTCAGATCAAATAGTGGAAGAAAGTAGTCACAACCATATATACCAAAGGATACAATTTAAAAAATGAACAAATATGAAAAGGACAAATCACATTACAGAACAGGAGGGGGATGCGGGGGGGGGGGGGGGGGGAAGGAAGGAAGGTAAATGTCTGTGAATTGATGATATTAGAGGTAGGGAGAGTGGGATGTTTGTGAGTTAATGGTATTAGAGGGGAATTCCCCAATTATCACCTCTAATACCATTAACTCACAAACATCCCACTCTCCCTACCTCTAATATCATCAATTCACAGACACTTACCTTACTTCCTCCCCCCCCCCCCCGCATTCCCCTCCTGTTCTGCAATGTGATTTGTCCTTTTCATATTTGTTCATTTTTTTAATTGTATCCTTTGGTATATATGGTTGTGACTACTTTCTTCCACATATTGATCTGAGGAAGTGGGTCTGGCCCACAAAAGCTCATCATCTAATAAACCATCTTGTTAGTCTTTAAAGTGCTACATTGTCCTGCATTTTGTTAGCAGTAGTGATCTACAATTTTTCAGAAGCTGTGTGTATCACCAGTGATGTTACTGGTAAAGCCCAGCTGACAAAAATCACTGTGTAGAACAGAGCTGCTGACTACAGAATATAGCCTCCTTGACAGGAATCAGGAATAAATAGCAGTTATTAAAGTACAGGGTGGATAGGCTTCTTTATTGGTAACTCAAGAGTTCCCAAACAGAACGTAACAGAGACTTGTAGTTCAGTACTATCTTCAACTTTTGTAAACTCCATGGAAGCTTACGAAACTAGACTTTGGAAGAATTTTGTTCTGCTTTTGTTTGAAGAGTGGCAGTAATTTCACTGACTGCCTCTTTTCTAGACGGTCCCTGCACATAGACAGCAGATCTGCCTCATTTCTTTAACAATGCCATTTTCATGTCAGGTTGTTCTCAAGTTCTACCTGCTTTCTTTTGCTAACTGGGAGGAAGATGGCAAATGGTTGATATCTAACAGTCAGACCCTTGCATCTTCCCAGAAGAAGCTGACTAAATTTCCTTATCTTGGGATCCACTCAAAAGGAAAACAACAGAGCTAGAGACCAGTGTGTATTCTGTGATAACTTAATGTAAGCGGGGGAATGATCCCGCTATTGTGGGGAACTTTCCTGGCTTCTATACCACCCCGGTGAAATGAACCAGCGAAAGGATCTGAGTCCCCGCTCCCACTTCCTTTACCCCACGTCTTCCCTGATCCTGAGGGCTCCCCCTCCACTCTCCTGAGTAGCCAAGTCCTTGAAACCCCAACAAGGCTGGGCCCAGGTTTCCTGGGGCTTAATCCCCAACCTTGTAGTCACGAGGGGCAGGAGTTAGGGTGTCCCCACTCCGAGGTGCTCTCTTTACACTGCAGGCCTTCTTGGCCCAGTGATCACTTCATAAGGTTCAAAGCAAATACAATTTATTAAACAACAACTGATTAAAGAGAATAGAATAAGAAACAATGAGAATGGTTAAATGAGAACACACAGCCCTGCTCTGTAGCACAGGGACATCAAAACAGCAGCCTGCAGAGTGTAAGGACAGTCCACAGTCTCTTCCTTAGAGGCCCCTTAGGCCGTGTCCAGACTCAGGGTTTTTTTCGGGAAAAGTAGCCTTTTCCCAAAAAAACTTCCCCTGCGTCCAGACTCAAGCCGCGTTCTTTCGAAATTATTTCGAAAGAACGCGGCTTTTTTTTCGATGGCGGTAAACCTCGTTTCACAAGGAAGAACGCCTTCCTTCGAAAGTTCCTCTTTCAAAAGAAGGCGTTCTTCAATGTAAAGAGGCCGTCTTCGAAAGAGAGCATCCAGACTCGCTGGGTGCTCTCTTTCGAAAAAGCGGATTTCTCTTTCGAAAGATCCGCCTGCAGTCTAGACGCGATCTTTCGAAAGAGCCTCTTTCGAAAGAAGCCTGCAGTCTAGACATAGCCTTAGAGGCCTTGGATGTGCTGCGGGGGGGAGGAGGGGGCTGCAGGCTGGACATGCTTGCTCTGGCAGTGACCACACAGCCTCAAGCTCTAAGTGGCCAGACCCCTCTCCCAGTCCAGAGCCTCTCCCCACACTTTGCAGTTCTCAGCTGCTCACCACTGCAGGGTGCTGCTTGGCCAGTCTCTAGCTTCTTGCGTTGCTTCTCTGTCCCTTTTGGCTCTCTGAGCACTGCCAGTCTGCTGCTCAACACAGGGTCTGCGCTCCTTGAGCTGTGTGTGTCAGGCTCAGCTGCTGCAAAAACTGCCCCTCAGCACACAGCTTGCACTCCTTGGGCTGTGTCTCAGCTCTCTGTTCCTTTTGCAGGACTTGTCCTTCATACAGCTTGCACTCCTTGGGCAGTGTCTCAGCTCTCTCCTTGCTCAGAGAGAGCCAGAACAATCCCAGCTCACAGGGAGGACGGGGCCTGGCCTCTCCCCTTCCTCACTGGCCTGTCCAACCTGTCAATCAGGCTGAGCTGGAGTGTTGGCTGCTTTCCATTGTCTCTGGGGTCTGTCAGTCTCATGAACCCTTCCCCTTCTGAAACTGGGAGCTGGCAAACCAAAAAACTCCCACAGAGTTTTAGTAAGGGGTAACAGTCCCCTTACATTAAGCTTGTTCTAATTAATGAAACTGAAATCTTAATAATAGAAAGAATGCTGCTGTGCTCCAGAACAAGGGTCTGGCATGGGAGCTTGAGACAGTGAATTCACCCCAATGGCATTCTAGCATTGTCATTGCAGAAAGAGAGGCTGCTTCAACCCAGACACAGGAGAGAAATAAACAAACCCATTTTGTTAGAAGGGATAGAAAATACTTGTGAGCATTGAGTCTGACTAAGGTTCAATGTCAGCAGAGCTAGCCAAGTTAAATCTCTACTCCAGCTCATTTTGTGTGTCCCATGGCACTCCTCTCCAGCCTTCGGGACAGGCAGGCAGGTGCAATCTTAGATGAAACTAGTGTTGTTGGGTTCAGCCTTTCAGCCCCTCACTGGCTGGCTGAGAGGTCCCAGGATCTGAATAAGGGTATGGGACCTCAGGTTTTGTTTTTAAACTCTTAAGTAGCAACTTTAGTTTCTCCACCCATAAGCAAGATAAATCTTGCTCCTTGTTTAAAAAAACAGATTGTCCATAGCAGAGATGCCATTTCAAAAGATCATACCAAGTGGAACAGTTTAGCTTTAACTGGCATTGGAAGGAAAACTTTAGCTAAGGAGATCTGTGCTCTAGTGTCAATCACGTAGAGGAAGACAATTATTAAGACATAGCTTTTTATGCCTGTCTGAAACTGGTGTGAGAGAGGCCCATTTCATGCAGTCATTCATCTTGTCATTTTGAAAGATGTGCTGTTGCTGCCACCATGCCACCAGGTGTCCAATTCTTTCCTTTCCTTTCCTTGTATAGTAGGTAACCTGACCAATTAACTGTCTACTGAGATTTCTGTTTGGTACTCACATTGTGCGACTATAACAGATCCTGTGTGTGACAAAAGTTAATTTCAAAGCTCTGTTCTGTTATAACATCTTATCACACAGATGGCATAACCAGAAACTAATGTGGGACAAACTTCAAACGGTTTAGATATGCAACAAAATGTGTCATTTATCCTAGACATATCTGGATCTCTTGGGTCTGCAAACCTGTCTTAGAAATTACAAGCAAACATGCCAGAAATATTCTGAAATGAACCTTCTTGTGGTATTTCAGCATTTTGATTTCAGTCCAGCTCAGAACGCAGAACTAAGATGTACAAATAAAAGTAAGGGGGAAAAGAAAATAATCCAAACTTTCCAATACCTTTAAAAAATGTGGGTTGAATATTTAGTGGGTGAAGATTTCTGTCTACTATTGTTCTAGCTGAAATAGCTCATTCATTCCTACACAAGACAGACTGTCACCTGAGGCAGCCCAGCTTTGTCAGTCATCTCACGAAAATGATGCCTGTGCCACTGTAACATTTTTATATCACCCAGTGTGATCAAGTGCAGAGTGGTCTGGGAGCTGAAGGAGCAACCTTAGCCTGCTGTGGCCACTCAGACTTACCTGAAAGACTTGACCCATGTGTCTCATCTCACCTTGTCTGGCCTGAATCCTGAGTCTGCTGCAGAAGGTTGGTTCTTGTGTAGCTGCCTAAGAGCACTTTGAACCAATTAATTCCTTTTAGGCATGGCTTTGATTGACAGATATTTACCATGTCATTCTGGTGGGCCTCCATTCCTAAAGAAACATGTCTCCTAGACTAGAATTTCCTCTCAAAGACCTTACGGTATGAGAAAGTTCCAGTACCCAGCTGGGAGGCCTAACAATATGCCATCACAATGATTCTTGCAATTTTCATAATTGTGATTTTTTATTTGTCGTTTTGCTAATAATCCAAAAATAAAAAAACATACTCAATCGTAGCCAAGTGACGTCCCTTTATGAGACACCCATGAGAGAGAAAGAAAATGATAAAATCAGCCCGGGTTAGTCAATATGGGACAGACTGAGATGGGGGACAGTGCATGTTTGTGGTAGATTTGCTGGGGAGGGATTAGAGAGGTGAAACTGCCTTATGCTGTCCAGCATTGCCCATTGCAAGGATTAGGGACAAGTGCAGGAGCTTTCACATGTGCCTCTGGGATCTACCCATACATAGAAGGCTTTACTAGGATAAGGGATGGTGCAGCCTGTATTCTCTTCCCATGGACCACGGAATGACTATGCATCCTGGAGGCACAATGCTTCCTGAAATGTCCCAGGAGCTGAACTGCTCCCCCTGTGAGCCCATGGTTAAATAACATAATCAGCTCAATTCTGTTTGCCACAATAATTTGTCTCTGTCCTATGGGCTACGTCTACACTGGCCCCTTTTCCGGAAGGGGCATGTAAATTTCAGCAGTCGTCGTAGGGAAATCCGCGGGGGATTTAAATATCCCCCGCGGCATTTAAATAAAAATGTCCGCCGCTTTTTTTCGGCTTTTAAAAAAGCAGGAAAAGAGCGTCTAGACTGGCCCCGATCCTCCGGAAAAAGTGCCCTTTTCCGGAGGCTCTTATTCTTACTTTGAAGTAAGAATAAGAGCCTCCGGAAAAGGGCACTTTTTCCGGAGGATCGGGGCCAGTCTAGACGCTCTTTTCCAGCTTTTTTAAAAGCCGGAAAAAAGCGGCGGACATTTTTATTTAAATGCCGCGGGGGATATTTAAATCCCCCGCGGATTTCCCTACGACGACTGCTGAAATTTACATGCCCCTTCCGGAAGAGGGGCCAGTGTAGACGTAGCCATGTAGTTTAGCAGGAGAGGAGTTTGAACTGAGAGTAGCTTATTTCAGATAGGAGGATGGAGTTAGCACAAATCAGTGCCAGGCCTGGAAAATATGTGGTTCATCAGAAGTCCTTTCTGGGCCTCCTCATGGCTGTAGAGCAGAGGGAGAAGATCCAATGCAGTTAATGTACAACTCTTCCTCATCCGACTCAACTCTTCTATGGTCGCCATCGCTGCAAGATCTGAAGGTGTCATGAACAGAATTTGTCTTCACCCCTTCTCCCCCATGAGTTAGGGAAATATGATTATCCTCATGTCACTTTTGGGGAATTGAGAGAAGAACTGACACAATAGGAAGGCTGTTGTAGAACCCATGAGAAAACCCAGGTCTCCTGAGTCTTTAGATAAGAGCTTTAACCACAAGAGACCTACCTTCCTTCCTCCCACCCTCCATATTGCAGTCTTCAGCAATTCTCCTCATTGACTTTAACTGGGTATTTTATCCAAACAAGGGCTGGTTTTATGGAATCCATGGTAGCAAAACAGCTACTGATACAGCACATGGTGTAGATGTGGTGGTGGTTGTAAACATCAGTGACCAGAGGCATAGTGAGGATGTTATGGACCCGGGGGCAAAAGCAAAATTTACGCCAAACCAAGCGCACAGCTGAGCCTCCGCCCCTCTCCGGGAGGAAGGGAGCTTGTACTGCATCTTCCCCCGCCCCTCCAGTTTGGGGCTGGGCTCCTACACACACTACCCCACCTGTAGAGATGGGGGAGGGTGGGACTGGGGGTGGAGAGGCAGGGAAGAGGCTCCAGCCAGCAGAGGTGGGCAGAGGAGGAGCAGGCAAGCCGAGAGATGACAGGGGGAGTGGAGGGAGACTAAATTGGCACCCTCCTAGTGTGGTACCCGGGGGCAACTGCCCCCCCGCCACCCTCTCACTATGCCCCTGTTAGTGACTTGTCATAAGGAAGAATTCCATTGCCCACAAAAAGAGCAGTTAATGAACACATGTGATGATATTTGATTATACAATTTTAAGTTACTCCTGAAAAGTGAACAGCAATCATGTACATTCCGTTTATTTTTTGGAGGCCGGAAGGGGTAAAATACTGTGCACTTCACTGCTTCATCCAATAATATTTCATGCCTTGCTTCAAGGATTTAGTAGCATTCTGAACATCAGCAGAAGTGCATTTAAACACAAGGCATGTAGTAATTACAGACATGGAACAGTTTTACAGATTTGGTGGAACAGTACCAGCTGAGGAAAGATTAACCATGGCTAATAGAAGCTTCCTAGAAATAAAGAGATTCTGGCTCTTGCTTCAAAGAAAGAAAATCTTGAGTCACAGGAGTGATGCTCATGTTAAAATGTGGGATTTTTTTTTTTGGTAATATTGCTTGCTGCACATACTAGTTTATTGTTATAGGGTTACCTGTGCTGGCTTAGCTTTCACACATGGATGTGTTGTTGGTCATGAGAAATGATGTTCATTTGTTATTACTAAGAGTGTAAAATTATACTCCTCTTTCCGCAAAGGCCTAGTTCTCACAGGGTGTGTCTAGACTACATGCCTCCTTCGACGGAGGCATGTAGATTAGCCAGATCGGAAGAGGGAAATGAAACCGCGATTAAAATAATCGCGGCTTCATTTAAATTTAAATGGCTGCCCCGATCTGCCGATCAGCTGTTTGTCGGCAGATCGGGGGAGTCTGGACGCGATGCCCCGACAAAGAAGCCTTTCTTCATCGACACAGGTAAACCTGGTTTCACGAGGCTTACCTGTGTCGATGAAGAAAGGCTTCTTTGTCGGGGCATCGCGTCCAGACTCCCCCGATCTGCCGACAAACAGCTGATCGGCAGATCGGGGCAGCCATTTAAATTTAAATGAAGCCGCGATTATTTTAATCGCGGCTTCATTTCCCTCTTCCGATCTGGCTAATCTACATGCCTCCGTCGAAGGAGGCATGTAGTCTAGACACACCCACAATGGCAGAGTTGAAGAACTATCTAGAACTTACTAGGGCCAAAAGAAGCTGGAAAGTTAAGTGGGCTGAAAAATGAGTAAAAAGGTTAACTACCTTTCCTTAAGGACTTATGCAAAGCAGCTAAGCTAGCACAGGAGAGCAGAAGACTGCCTGAATTTTATTGCCCTCTTGTCATGTTTTGGTGCCTGCTTAGTGCTATGATGGGAGTATACCTGAGCATATGGGGAGATAGCAGCTGAGTGCAAGTGGGGAAAAGCTCTATATACTAATTTGGCATTTATGGGGTCCTTAGGTGGGATGGGAAAGATGGCAGTAATGTTTTATTTATTTATTTGCACCACTGACGTATTTCTTTTCAGTGAAAAAATACTCAGATGGAATAATATGCTTAGCGTTTGAATGCACACACACGCACACATTAGGTCAGAGATTAGGCCTATGAATCCTGAGACTATGATGAGAGGAGGTTCTCTGAAAAGATGATCAAATAGAAGTGCCTTAATGGTTGAATAAGATTCTGCTCCCAGAAACCCGGGTGTTACTCTGCACTTTCACTGGTGCCTCTGAGATTAGGATCTAGCCCATTGTCAGGAGACTTGCTGCAGTTTTCATTGAAATCCACTTGATTTTCTAAACAGAAATCTTAAACTGCTTTTATGCCTGCCTGGGAAGTTTTCAAAGCACTTGGGCATTCAGTCTCAGGCCTAGAACAGTTGAGCAGGAGGCAATGTCACAATAGGCCCCCTGTAGAATAGGAATAACATTCTTGCTGGCGCATTGTCTCCCTGCATGCATATCATTGTTATGGTAACAAGCAGCAAGCTTCCTCTGAGCTGAGCAGAGGAGAAGCTCAACATACCCTGCATCTCCAGAGGATACAATGCAGAATATTGAAAATTAAATACTGGATGTCAGTTCTGGCATATTTTTGGACTTTCCTGGCTATGGAGAACTACACACATGAGATGGGCCCTTGCTTGTCCTACATACCTATCTCATAGAACTGGAAGGGACCTTGAAGGGTCATTGAGTCCAGTCCCCTGCCCTCATGGCAGGACCAAGTACCATCCGTGAGAGATTGCCCCAGATCCCTAAATGGCCTGCTCAAGGATTGAGCTCACAATATTGGGTTTAAGCGGGCCAATGCTCAAACCACTGAGCTATCCCTCCCCCCCTTACATAGCTAAGGGATGCTCTCCAGAACCTGGGCAATGGTGTGGGATGTAGGGCCAGATTAACTTCTGGTGGGCCCCGATGGGGGCCATGGAATATGGCACCAGGAGGTCGATCCTTGGAGCGAGGTGCAGGCCAGGGACAATGAGGCACGGCACAGTGCAGGCAGTGTGTGGGCCTGGTATACAAACTGGCAATCGACATGTACACACTGGCCTGCTCAGCTCCATGCTGCCAGTGTACCACTTCCCTGTGGGGGTGGGTCCATGCCACATCACACAGCCTCCACACCCTGCACCCTCTGAGACTGCTACGCCCAGCACCCCCCACAATACACAGTGCTCTGGACACCACCATCCTTGTCCAGTGCCCCCCTCAGTCCCACCAAAATTGCCCAGTACCCCATATAGATCCACTGTCCAACACCCACAGATCTCCCTCACACCCACTGCCCAGCACCCTTCCCCATAGTCTGACCACTACAATGGCAGCACCTCACACACTCCCCTATGAGCCCCCCAAAATACACACACCTCCCTCACTGCCCAGCATCTCCCATCCCCATACCCACCTCCCACACAGAACTACTTCCCTATGACCTACCCCCAAGCCCTGATGAACCAGGGCAGAGCAGGTGAGGGCAGGGCACCCCCCAGAACCCCACCCAGTCCTACTTGCCTGACACTGATGCTCACAGTGGAGGAGTCTTTTCTGTTGGGGGAGGCCTCCACCCTGCCACTTCCACAGGACCCACAGAGCAGCAGCGGGTGGTGGGCCCTGCCTCCAGAGCAGTAGCAGCAGAAAGCTCCTCTCTGCCCCCAGCTGCCTGGTGGTCTTGGGGCAGAGAGGAGTCCTCAAGCAGTTGGTGGCGAAAGGAGCAAGCAGCAGGCAGGGAAAAGGTCAGGAAGTGGGAGGAGCTGCAGGTAGGGCTGGGGGCATGGAGGTAAGCTGGGCTGGCCAGGCAAGAGGAGCAACTAGTGGCCGGGAGAAACAGGAGCAGAGAACCAGCTGCTCAGGGTGCAGCACAAGTGATGGGCTGGGCTGGGCTGGGCTGGGGCCCTTTCTGCATGTGGGCTTGGTGCCACGACAGCAGCAGCACCATTGTAAATCTTGTATTGGTGGGTTGGGGAGCTGCTGAGTTTGGGGGTTGCTGGGTTTTTTTTTTTAATCTATTGCTTCATCCTGAGGCTATTAGATCTCTCTTAGGGCTCAGCTGTGGAAGTGTCAGAGCTACTGTGCCCAGTGGGAGCACCAAGGAACCTAGAGCACAATCCTTTGTGAGGCCAGTTTTCCTTTTGGGGGGTGGGAGAAGAGGATCTTTTGGTGGGCAGCAACCTTGTGGCAGGTCCTTGTGTGGCAGGATCAAGGGAAGGAAATCTGCATAGGTATTGGCCACAATCTGGACTTTTAAAAGCCCCACCCTCTCCATTATCCTCATAATATTGACCAGGCAGGATTTGCAAGTCCCATTTTTAGCTGCTGCCAAGTGATGCTTGGGAGTGATACAGCAGTCAGAGACTGGAGGACAACTGAATGCTCTTTCTTTGCTCAAAATTTGTTGTGTCTCTAATGCTGATTATGGGATTGATTAATTCTGGATTCTGAAATCCTTTCTCTGGGCCCAGCATGGACCCAGGTAAACCAAATGGCCTTACGTTACTAAGCAGTGGGAAGTTAAGGTCAATAGCTGCACTGCACCTATAATGTTGGACATGGGCTGTTACTTACAAGCAGATTGTAGGCCAGCTTCTCCCATGCTGCCATGCTAATGTACCTTTATTTTGACATCCAGTGAACAGCTCTAAGGGCTGCCTTCACAGTAACTCCAGCTGTAGCTCCTCGGCTGAGAATTTCAGTCAGTGCTCATGGTGGTGGCAGATTTTGAGAGGGAAAGGCCTTGGCCAGTGCTAAGCACAGTCTGTGCCACTTCCTGTCATGCTGATGGAAGAGGCTGGTTTCTCTGCTGCATCTACCTGAATCAAAGCAAAGGCTTCAGCACTGGTGCATGGCAACATCAGTCTACTGGAAGTGGAGGTGTAAGAGATCTGAGTGGCTCTCAGAGGACCCCCAGCTTTCAGACACTCTGACATACACACATGTTTGGAGCCCCATGTCTCTGAAAGATTAGTATTAGCCACCAGGGGCAGCCCGTGACTATAGGCCGACTCGGCTGTCGCCTAGGGTGCCGCCTTCGATGGGGTGCCTGGGGTGCCCGATGATGATGTCACTCCAGCTAGCCACATCTGTATGCTTCGGCTGAGCGCCAGCTGTTTGCCTTGCACGCTGCAGTACCCTCTATCCACTCCCAACCGATCTCACCAGGCAGAGCAGGGGTTATGAGGTGAGAAGGGGTGCTCACCTTCCTAGTTTTGCTGGGAGTCTCCTTGAATTGGGCTTAATCTCCAGGAGGGTACTGAAGTCTGGCAGCACAGGTTACCTGCCCTGATTCTGCTGCTCCTGGAAGTGGCAGGCACATTCCTATAGCCTCCGGGCAGGGGGCAGGGAGTGTCTGTGCACTAACCCCGGCCCAAGTGCTGATTCCTCAGCTCCCACTGGCCAGGAATTGTGGTCAATGGGAGCTGCAGGGTTGGCAAATGCAGGTAGAAGCAGTGCTTGGAGCCACCTACCCTGCTACCTCTAGGAGCCACAGGGACATGCCAGCTGCTTCTGGGAGTGGTGCAGGGCGAGGGCAGGCAAGGAGCCTCCCTTAGCCCTGCTGTGTTGCTGCCTGAGGTAAATGCTGCCAGTCAGAGCCTGCAGTCTGTACCCCCATCCTCCCTGCCTCTGCCCGGATCCTCTTTCTGGGGCCACCATCCTGTACTGTGTCCCTGAGCCCCCTTATGCACTCAGACCCCTCCTGTGGGGGGGTGGAGCCATGGGGAAGGGCAGGGCCTCAGGAAAGGGGGAGAGGGGTGGGGCAAAGGTGTTTGGATTTGTGTGATTGGACAGTTGGCAACTTTCTAGATGAGCCACATAGCCTTAATGGTAGAGTCCATTTGCCCTCTCATTCTGCTCTCTGATGAGTGCCAGAAAATAGGCTTGAGAGGCATTGCATCCCGAACATCACCAGGGAACATGAACTCAAAGAAGCCTCCAAAGAAGATGTAAGATAAATAGGTCACATGGATCCACCTCTTTTACATTTTCTATTTATTACTAGTCATCTTAAGAAGCAATTCTTAACTCTCCCATAACAGTCTGAACATAAACAGCATGACTGAGCCTTAGGTACCTTTTTGCAGACTCAGAAGTGAAAGACATTACAAACACCATTGATCTCAGAAGTGGTTTGGGAGGTGGGTTTGCAGGAATAAACTCCCCATTCTTCTTTGCTTACTTATTGGATTAATTCCTTTTAAAGTGAATTTTATGCAGCTAGATGGTGCCAGATCCATAGAACTAGGGACACAGTCACCTAGTTACCTACAGATCAGGTGCAGCATGGCTGCAAGCATTCCTTTACAACTCCATACCCATCTCCCCCAACCCTGGGGCCATTTCTAGATGGCTGACCCATGATCAACTCTAGGAGGAAGACAGCAGGTCAATCTCTAGAACCCATCTTCTCCTCAGCTCCTTTGTTGAGACTGCTCACAAGGGGAATAATTGGTGCCATTTATAATAGTGGGGTATCACATACACTATGGACACCTGTCTACAAGGAACTAGACTGAGACCAGCAATTCAAAACACAAAGGCCAACAGATAGGTATAAAAAATGGTATTAACTTGAAGTCTCTTGTTACTGTTATGTATTGGGTTGTTGTAGATATATATCTTGTTGTTATAGTAACTGAGTGAGGTCACTAGGGGTCAGCCCTGCCAGTTTGGGCTGGTTCTAGTTAGTTCTGTGTTATGAAATAAATGGACACTTGCAACTGCTCAAGCTCTCTGTGTTTCCAGTGATTTCTTTCTAAACAGTGGTACTCCAAACGATATAACATTATATTGTGTTCAGTCCCCAAAGAAATTTAAACCTGTCCTGAATTCATTCAGGGTTTTATATGGGTGTAAGTAATGGTGTCAAAGTAGGAGATTATGTTTGTGTCATGGCTACTTAACTGCAATCTGTCAAGGCACTAGAAAGGAGCACTATCACTGTAAGGGTGCACAAGTCTGCATCTGTGCTTGAAAATAGCCAGTTAGGAGCTCAATTTGCTTGCATCTCTCTGCAAACAGCAGCTGAAAGAGCATGAGGTGTCTGATGTTTTTCTTAGGGTTGTCAAGCAATTTAAAAAAAATTACATGATTTAATTTCATTCTTAAACACTATTCCAATACTGCTGAGGTGGGGAAAGCAGCAACATAGGGGACCACTATCCCTTCCCCTCCCCCGTGCGGTCTCACCTGTGCTGCTCACTACTCCAGCCCTGCCCACAGAGCCCAGGGACACAAATCTGCCTGGCAGGAGTGGAAGGGCAAGAGCATACAGGTTGGTGCGGTGGCTCCCCCAGGGGACTCCGGGGTGCTCTGGCAGCCACAGTAAATGCAGCCACTGGGGATAGGCTTGCCAGATGCTTTCACCAAAAATCCTGAACATGGCAGGAAAAAAACTTGGTTGAGAAAAAAACAATAAAAACCAAACCAAAACCCCAAAACCAAAAATGGGAGACCAAACTTGTTGAGAAAAAAAAAAAAAAAAGGAAGAACAAAAAAAAAGGTTACTGCACCTTTAAGAATTCCCACGCTCCTTGCTTCCCCCCGCCTCCCATGCCAGACACGGCAGGGGAACAGTGTCCCTGCCGGCCTTCCGTCCAAGAAAAACAGAAAATACCGGACATTTTACATGTCTGGTATTTTCTGGTTTTTTTTTTTACTGGACGGGGCCAGAAATAACGGACTGTCCGGGTGAAAACCGGATACCTGGCAACCATAACTGGGAAGGGGGTGAGTCTCCATAGGGACAGCTGGACTCTGGGTGGACAGGCACTGCGCTCCAGCTCCCCAAGAACCTGGTGGCAGCGGAGCTCCCAAGAGCCTGCTGCTGGCACATAAGTCAGGCTGGGAGCCACGCTCCTAGAGCCTGTCCTGAGGCTGCTGTCCTAAGCACCGTACCCTCCCCACTGCCTTGGGCTGTCACAGCTGCCATGTGGGATCTGCCAACTACTGTGCCATGTTTCTTGGGGTTGAAAGCCTTGTGGGGTGGGGGTGGAGGAAGGGCAGTAGGGGCTTGGTTTAAAATAGCAATTCCAAGGGGTGAGGGGAAGCAGTGAAATTGGGCTGCCTAGAGAAGTCAGGGAATCTTCTTCACTGGAGGTTTTTTGGATAGCCACGTCTCTGGGATGGCTTGGACACAAGAAATCCTGCATGTTGACAGGGGGTCAGACTGGGTGGTAATTGTGGTTCTTTCTGACCTTATGGTTCTGTGATTCCCTGATAAAAGGAGAGAAAGAGAGAGAGAGAGAGGAATACGTCACTGACTCAGGTCAGGCCTGTTCTACAGTGCTGTCCCTGACTCCCTACAGATACCATGCTTTAATCGGCTTGTTCTGCTTTCTAGGTTTCAGCTGCATTAGGAGAATCACCCCTCCTCCCATGCTTTGGCTGCAGCTGTATGAGAATTCCTGGCTCTCTAGTCTCCTACCTAGGGGTGGGCAACCTGTGGCCTGAGATAGTTTGTTCATCCTTGCTCACATGCAGGATTGCTAGATTCTGCTGGTTTCCAGCCACACAGGTTTTTTTTCCTACCGGCATTACTGAAGTGACACACATGAAAAACAAGGGCACTTGAAGTCACGTGCATGCTGTTTGTACACAACTTTGTCTCTTCTCTCTACTCAGCTCCCTGCCTGAGACCTGCAACACTGCACCCTTCTAAGAGCTCCTGCTTTCTACACATCCCTCAGTCAAGTCTCCAGCCAAGGCCTATGCCCCAGCATCACAGAAGCTCTATTTTCATCCTTCCCCAGTTCAGCTCCCTGCTGGGTCCTCAGAGTTCTCCTCCTGTCCCCCCCACTTCCTGTGCTCTCTGCTTCCCCATTCAGAGCCTTACTGATGATGCAGACTTATTCTTACTCTGCCTTGAAGAATAAAGTCCCCTAGCAACCAACCATTTGACAATGACATTAATTTGCTCCATGGCAGCCTTGTGCTCATTAGTGAGTTTCCACTGAATAACATGCTTTAATGTGCCTGCAAATGACAGACTCTACCTGATTCTGTCTGAGCCGAATGCAATTGCTCTGAAGTGGCTGAGGCAGAGAGGTAAACACATCCTGCAAAGCTGCAGGCGACAGGAGAGGAACATTGCCTTGGTTCAGCAATCTGCCCAGCTGTTTTCCTGAAACTTCCTAAAATGCAGGGACAGGTGAACAGGGCTCAGGACTAACACTATGGCTACATCTAGATTACATCCCTTTTCGGAAAAGAGATGCAAATTAGACGTATCACAATTGCTAATGAAGCGGGGATTTTCCGAAAGATCCCTTAAGGATCTTATCCCTTAAGGGATAAGGGATCTTTCGGAAAAGGCTTTATTTTCCGAAAGATCCACGTCTAGACTGGCGCTTTTTTCTGGCAAAGCTCCATGCCGAAAAAAAGTGGTAGCCATTTTTATGCTAATGAAGCAGGGGAGATTTAAATCCCCGCTTCATTAGCAATTGCGATATGTCTAATTTGTACCCCTTTTCCGAAAAAGGGATGCAATCTAGATGTAGCCATTATGTGAATACCTGAGTATTTGATGTGAGTGCAGATATGAAACACAGGGGAAATGAGAAGAAATTGTTTTAGCTTAACCCATAAAGAAATTATTTTCAAATTTTCTGTGAACTGAAATGTCAAAATTTCATTTCAATTTTGAGATTTAAAAAAATTCGAAGTTAAAAAAATAAAATGGAGGGAAATTCACAAACACACCATCTTTCTGAAATGAACAGTCATAATGTTTCATTTTAAAATGCTGAAACAAACGGGTCATGTCTGAACTATTTTTTTCAATCACAACCACTTGCTGCAAGCAGAATTCCATTATAGTTGTAGTCAACCTAAATCTTCATTTTTTTTTTGCAAAGGAAACAAATATTTTGCCTCAAACTCTTTGCCTTGCACCTCTCAGAACTGCTTCAGGGAGACCTCTTTTTCCTAGTCGCAGAAGCTCAGTGCAAGGGCTGGTGGGGAGGGACTCCTCTTTGTTGGTCCTTGCAGCTTCAGGGCTTGAGGAGAGATCTTTCTCCCCTGCTGCAGCCCTGAGCCCCTCCCTGCACTCAGTATGAAAATCCAAATTGGTAGTACTGGCTGATTGAAAGCTATGCAAGATGCTGGACAATAAGCAGCAATAGCACACAAATAGAAAAGTGGGGTTGCTCAATGCAAATTTTGGCCAGAGAGTATTAATGACCCCACCATTTTCAGGCAATTGAAAAGTCTGACAACAGCAAATACTTGAAGAACCCTAGGAAACCTTTGAGGCTTTCTTCGGACAACTGAGAGAAGTTTCCAGATTGCAGGCCCTGGTTCTCATGGGGGACTTTAATCACCCTGACATCTGTTGGGAGACTAATATGGCAGTACATAGGCAATCCAGGAAGTTTTTGGAGAGTGTTGGGGATAACTTCTTGGTACAAGTGCTGAAGGATCCGACCAGGGGCC
The DNA here is from genome assembly GCF_052426305.1 of Pelodiscus sinensis. Classification (NCBI taxonomy): domain Eukaryota; kingdom Metazoa; phylum Chordata; order Testudines; family Trionychidae; genus Pelodiscus; species Pelodiscus sinensis. Next base: position 5,850,907 of record NC_143063.1, on the reverse strand, counting down.
ATGCGCAGCTTGACCTTCTGCTCACAAACAGGAAGGAACTAATAGGGGAAGTAGCGGTGGGCGACAACCTGGGAAGCAGTGATCATGAGATGGTAGATTTCAGGATCCTGACCAAAGGAAGAAAAGAGAGTAGTAAAATACACACCTTGGACTTTAGAAAAGCAGATATTGACTCCTTCAGAGACCTCATGGGCAGAATCCCCTGGGATGCTAACACGAAGGGGAAAGGAGTCCAGTAGAGCTAGCAGTATTTTAAAAGAAGCCTTATTGAAGGCATAGAGAGAAACCATCCCCGATGCGTAGCAAGAGAAGCAAACATGGTAGGAGATCGGACTGGCTTACAGAGGAAATCCTTGGTGAACTTAGGTACAAAAAGGAAGCTTACAAAAAGTGGAAACTTGGACAGATGACTAGGGAGGGGTATAAATGTATAGCTTGAGAATGCCAGGGGGTTATCAGGAAGGTGAAAGCGCAATTGGAATTGTGACTGGCAATGGATGTGAAGGATAACAAGAAAGGTTTCTACAGGCATGTTAACAAGAAGAAGGTAATAAGAGAGGGTACGTCTACACTACAGCGCTAGTTCGAACTAACTTAGTTCGAATTAGTTAATTCGAACTAAGCTAGTTCGAACTAACGCATCTAGAACTAAAAACTAGTTCGAACTAGCGTTTTGCTAGTTCGAACTAGCAAGTCCACATTGAGTGGACTCTGAACAGGGCTTAAGGATGGCCGGAAGCAGTGCCGGCAGGGCATAAAAGGAGGACTTAGAGCTTGGAGATGCTGTCTCAGGCTAGCTGAGGGCTGCGCTTAAAGGGTCCCGACCCCCACCCCGGACACACAGTTCTAAGGGGTGCCCCGCTTGCAAAGAAGTTCTGGCTTGGAGTGCCCTGAGTGCCCACACTGGGCACATCACACCACTCGGCCATCAGCCCGGCTGCACTTGCCGCAGGCTGCCATCTGGGGAGAGGGAGTAATTGGGGGGCTGCAGGAGAGCTTCCACCCCCAGAAGCCCGCAGAGCCAGCCCAGTCCTCCCCATCGGGGGCTCGTACCCCATTCCTCCCTCACCTCCTTCCACTTACCCTTCCTTAGCCCCCCTTCTTATTGATGTACAAAATAAAGATAACGTTTCTTCCAACATTGACTCTGTCTTTATTGAAAAAAAACTGGGGGAGACTGGGAAAAGGAGGTGGGAGAGGGGAAGAGAAAGGCTGGGAGAAGGGAGGGCAACTAACATGATCAGGGGTTGGGAACAGGTCCCAGATGAAGAAAGGCTACAGAGACTGGGACTGTTCAGCTTAGAAAAGAGGAGACGGAGGGGGGACAGGATAGAGGTCTCTAAAAGCAGGGGTTGGGTGGAGAGGGTGCATTCAGAAAAGTTCTTCCTGAGTTCCCATAAAGAAGGACTAGAGGACACCAAAGGAAAGGAATGGGTAGCAGGCTTGAAACTAGTAAGAGAAAGTTGTTGTTCTTGACAAAGCAAATAGTTAACCTGTGGAACTCCTTGCTGCAGGAGGCTGTGAAGGCTAGAACTAGAACAGAGTTTAAAGGGAAGTGAGATCAAGTCATGGAGGTTGGGTCCATGGAGTCCTATTAGCCAGAGGGTAGGAGTGGTGTCCCTGCCCAAAGTTTGTGGAAGGCTGGAGAGGGATGGCACGAGACAAATGGCTTGGTCATTGTCTTCGGTCCATCCCCTCCAGGGTCCCTAGGGTTGGCCGCTGTTGGCAGACAGGCTACTGGGCTAGATGGACCTTTGGTCTGACCCAGTACGGCCATTGTAAGCTCAGGGCTCAGGGTCGGGGGTCTCAGTGGACCCCCTTGATTTTCATGCACACCTGGTCCTGGGTGGCCAGGCTGGCAGCTCTCCTGCCCTAGACGGCCACTTTCCTGTGCCTAGTGCGGAGATCGTGGACGAGGTCCACGATGTCCGCACTAGCCCAGGAAGGTGCCCGCCTCTTGCGGTCCAGGGCAAGCTCCCGGGAGCCGCCAGCCTGGTCCCGGCAAGAGGGGGTGGGCTGGGGGGCATCGGGTGGGTGGCTCTGTGCCGTGCCAGGTGCAGGGTCTGCTGGCTGGGTGCTGGCAGGCTTGCACCTGGCACGGGCACCGTAGCCAGCCCGTGCCCCTTTAAGGAGTCCGGGGCCGGGAGGGGGGCATAGAGTTTCCCTGGTGTTGGCCAGAGTGGCCACCAGGGAAACCTGGGGAGGGCTAGCCTCCCACTAGTTCGAACTAAAGGGCTACACAGCCCTTAGTTCGAACTAGCTAGTTCGAACTAGGCGTTAGTCCTCGTAAAATGAGGTTTACCTAGTTCGAACTAAGCGCTCCGCTAGTTCGATTCAAATTCGAACTAGCGGAGCGCTAGTGTAGCACCTATTAAAGTTAGTTCGAACTAACGTCCGTTAGTTCGAACTAACTTTGTAGTGTAGACATACCCAGAGGGTGTGGGGCCCTACTGGATGAAGGAGGTAACCTAGTGACAGATGATGTGGGGAAAGCTGAAGTACTCAATGCTTTGCCTATGTATTCACGGACAAGGTCAGCTCCCGGACTAATGCGCTAAGTGACGCAAGATGGGATGAAGATGGACAGCCCTTGGTGGGTAAAGAACAGGTTAGGAACTATTTAGAAAAGATAAATGTACGCACATCCATGGGTCCAGACTTAGTGCATCTGAGGGTACTGAGGGAGCTGGCAATGTCATTGAGGAGCCTTTGGCCATTATCTTTGAAAAGTCGTGGAGATTGGGAAAGATCCTGGATGATTGGAAAAAGGCAAATGTAGTGCCTGACCAATCTGATTAGCTTCTATGATGAGGTAACTGGCTCTGTGGACATAGGAAAGTCAGTGGATGTGATATACCTTGACTTTAGCAAGGCTTTTGATACGGTCTCCCACAATATACTTGCCAGCAAGTTAAGGGCATGTGGATTGGATAAATGGCCGGTAAGATAGACATAAAGCTGGCTAAAAGGCCGGGCCCAGCGGGTAGTGATCAATGGCTCAATGTCAGGATGGCGGATGGTTTCTAGCGGAATGCCCCCATGCGCAGCTTGACCTTCAATTCTAGGACCGGTTTTGTTCAATGTCTTTATGTGGATGATTCTAAGCTGGGAGAGAGGCAGAGTGCTGGAGGGTCCAGAGTGACCTAGACAAATTGGAGGATTGGGCCAAAAGAAATCTGATGATGTTCAACAAGGACAAGTGTAGAGTCCTGCACTTGGGACGGAAGAATCCCAAACATTGTTACAGGCTGGGGACTGAATGGCTAAGGAGCAGTTCTGCAGAAAAGGACCTGGGGGTTACAGTGGATGAGAAGCTGGATAGGAGTCAACAGTGTGCCCTTGTAGCCAAGAAGGCCAATAGCATATTAGGGTGCATTAGGAGGACCATTGCCAGCAGATCCAGATAAGTGATTATTCCCCTTTATTCGGCTCTGGTGAGGCCACGTCTGGGCTATGTCTAGACTGGCATGAATTTCCGAAAATGCTTTTAACGGAAAAGTTTTCCGTTAAAAGCTTTTTCGGAAGAGCACATCTAGATTGGCAGGACGCTTTTCTTAAAAGCACTTTTTGCAGAAAAGCATCCGTCGCCAATCTAGACGCGGTTTTTCGCAAAAAAGCCCTGATAGCCTTTTTCACGATCGGGGCTTTTTTTGCGGAAAACAGTACTGTGCTGTCTACACTGACCCTTTTGGGCAAAAGTCTTTCAGAAAAAGACTTTTGCCCAAACGGAAGCAGTATAGTTTTTCCGGAAAAGCACTGATAATTTTACATGAGATCTTCAGTCCTTTTCCGGAAATTCAAGTGGCCAGTGTAGACAGCTGGCAAGTTTTTCCGGAAAAGCTGTTGATTTTCCGGAAAACCTGCCAGTCTAGACACAGCCCTGGAGTATTGTGTCCAGTTCTGGGCCTCCCACTACAAAAAGGATGTGGATGCATTGGAGAGGGTCCAGCGGAGGCCAACCAAAATGATTAGGGGGCTGGAGCATATGACCTATGAGGAGCGGCTGAGGGGGTTGGGTCTGTTTAGTCTGCAGAAGAGAAGAGTGAGGGGGGATTTGATAGCAGCCTTCAACTTCCTGAAGTGAGGTTCCAAAGAGGATGGAGAAAGGCTGTTCTCAGTAGTGACAGATGGCAGAACAAGGAGCAATGGTCTCAAATTGCGGTGGGAGAGATCCAGGTTGGATTTTAGGAAAAACTATTTCACTAGGAGGGTGGTGAAGCACTGGAATGGGTTACCTAGGGAAGTAGTGGAGTCTCCATCCCTAGAGGCTTGACAAAGCCCTGGCCGGGTTGATTTAGTTGGGATTGGTCCTGCCTAGAGCAGGGGGCTGGACTTGATGACCTTCTGAGGTCTCTTCCAGCTCTATGGATCTATGATTCTGTGATTCTGTGTCTCTAAAAAACTCCTTTGCATAGAAAAGTCTGGCTCTGTGTCATTGAATAAACAAAAACTTGGCCATGTGGATTAACAGGTAACCCTTTTCTTCTGCTCCTCTCCTGACAGCTCTGCAAGATGACATGTACCATGAATGACACTGATGGCCCATTACATTTTGGTTGTGTGTTACTACTATGTATGATGCTGGCCTTTTTGCTTTCTCTAAATAAATTACCTCTCTAGTCAGGAGCTCTTGGACACAAGGGTTTCTTCTCCAGTAGCTTGCGCCTGTTTAAGTGGTCAAGATACCGAGGCTGAGGATCTCACAGACACGCCTGAGACTGACCTGGGAACCTGGGGCTGCTGAGTAAACCCCCACGAGTTCCAGAGGAACCAGTGTGCCGGCCGTTGTCCTTGTAGTCACACTGGCTGTTGCAGTGCTGAAGGAGTCTGCACTTGCCTGGGTGGCAGGGACTCTTGCTCCATGCCAACTTCCTGCCTGGAGACCAGGAATGGAAGGCTCATGACTGCCTCCGTCAGAGCATTAGAGGCTGCGAGCCTGCCAGTGTCTCTCCAAACATGGAACCCCAACATCAGTTGAGTAAAGGCAGATCTGTGATGGCTACCTGGTGACCTTTGCTTCTCATCCTCCCCTTGGCACTGGGGCGTGGAATGAGACCAAAAGCTGGAATGAGACTGGCAGGTTGAGGAATGTCAAGACTGTGAGGGCTGCTGGGATTGGTGCTGACAAGGCAACAACCAGGGCTGATATTCTGTGGAGTGGTCCCAGCAGTGGGGCCAAGGCTTTGGTGACACCGATTTTGCCTCTCAGTTTCTGTGCCAAGGGTCTTAGCAGGTCTGCGCCACCACATCAGCAGGCGCTTCCCTGGACTCTGCCTTCATTCCCTATCAGGAGACTGGAGGGGTATTCGCAATTCCTGCCTCTCTGAGTCTGAGACTTGATGGCTTTGCCTGGGGGGAGCACTGGTATTCTAGCCCATGAGGTGATGAGCAGTCTGTAGGGGAGACACTATCAAGGGGCCCAGTGCAGGTTTGTCTTGAGTCCAGGAAACCGTAGAATCATAGAACCATAGAGCTGGAAGAGACCTCAGAAGGTCATCAAGTCCAGCCCCCTGCTCTAGGCAGGACCAATCCCAACTAAATCAACCCAGCCAGGGCTTTGTCAAGCTGAGACTTAAACACCTCAAGGGACTCCAGTGCTTTACCACCCTCCTAGTGAAATAGTTTCTCCTAATATCCAACCTGGACCTCTCCCACCACAACTTGAGACCATTGCTCCTTGTTCTGCCATCTGTCACTACTGAGAACAGCCTCTCTCCATCCTCTTTGGAACCTCCCTTCAGGAAGTTGAAGGCTGCTATCAAATCCCCCCTCACTCTTCGCTTCTGCAGACTAAACAGATCCAACTCCCTCAGCCTCTCCTCATAAGTCATATGGTCCAACCTCCTATCGATGGTAGGCATCGGTGCCATTGGTCTTGTGCTGGTAACAGGGCATCTAGTAGCAATGGTGTCTCTAGATGCCAGAGGCCAATCAACACTGCCTGGTACTGACAAGTCAGGGTTGGCAAGGCAGGGCTACTCCACATGAGTTGAAACCCAAGTTCCTGATGGAGGTGATGAGCTATCCATCATACCTCTGGCTCTCCTCCTTGCTTCTCCTTCATCTTTCTGGATGGAGGAGAACAGCCCTTGATGGAAGCCTTCGCCTTTCTCATTGGAATCAGTGAAGGTGAGGGGCGCTGCCTGGACGATGCCATTCTGGTGCTCGAGGCTAAGGCAGGCACCTTCTCCCCTCCCGGGGATAGCACAAATTCCACGAGAAGTGCCCCCAAACAAATTTGGCATTTATCACTAACAAGTAACAACAGGACTGACAGCCATTGCAGGCCCTGAGCAAGGTGTGTGGGCCGGCTCCACACCCCTGGAAGGGGAGAGGCTTGGGGTGGAAGAGGTGGGACCTCAGCACGCCCTCCTTCAGCCCTCAGAACCACATGGAACAACTCAAAGGGGCTGGGATGCTGGCCTCCACTGTTGCCACACTAGTAGCAACAGCAGCTGGACACCCTGGCTCCTTAGAATCACCAGGCTCCAGGGCAGGCCTGGGCAAAATATCCTCTGTGGGCCAGCCCACCAAGCCACCAGCTCCAGTGTGGACTCCCTGCCTGCCCCTTGCAATCTGCAGAGAAATATGGCCATTGTGGGGCTGTTTGAACAGCTGTGAGCTTAGGGGAGTGGGAAGGGTTTCTGTGTGATGCTCCTGCCCCCCGCACAATCCCATTGGCCCTAGCACCCTTTCCTCCTCCCCTCAGGGTTGTTGCTTTTCAGAAACCATATAGTCCCTGCAGTCAGTGTGGGGTCAGGACTGGGAGGGAATCTGCTTGGGAAGGCTGCTGGCTGGGAGTCAAGCAGGTAAGTCTCCCAGCCAGCACCTGCCTCTAGTACCCCAACCCTTTGCCCCACATATCCCCTCCCAGATTCTGCACCCCAATCTCCTGTCTCGGGTCACAGCCCTCTCCTGTCCTAGGTCACAGCCCAAATCTCTGCCCCCCCCTGCACCCCACATAACCCAAAACCTTTGCCCCCTCCTGTACCCATATCCCCTCCCAGATCCTGCATCCCAATCCCCTGCTTCAGGTCACAACCCAAACCCCTGCACCCCAGTCCTCTGCCCCAAGTCACAACCCCCTCCTGCCCTAGGTCACAGCCCAAACCCCTCCACCTCCTCCTACACGCTAGTCCCCTTCTCCAGGTAACAATCCCCTTTTGCCCAAGGTCACAACCCAAAACTTTGCACCCTAGTCCCCAACACATGTCACAATGCCTCCTTCACCAAACTCCCTCATACCCTCTCCTACACTCCAATCCCTTATTGCAAGCTCCCTTCTGCATCCATCCCAGATTAATATGGAAGAATGTGGCCCTTGACCACTTTCCAAATTCTTGAAGTGCCCCCCCATCAAAAATTACTGCCCACCCCGCTCAAGATCAACTGCCCCGTTGCCATTCCCCCACCCCATTAGTGGGCCTGTCACTAATGTGCTCCTTGATGAGACACTGCAAACAACTATCATGTGGGTTGCTAATATGCAGAGAGTTCATGCCCAACTCATGAAGTTTGAAGCCTGGGAATCAGGGCATGCCCCATTCCTAGGCAAAGTCCTATCCAGGACAACACAATGAACAAAAACTCTAACTAAACTAACTGCTACTGAGGCTAACCTATTGGAGAACTATCTGCAAGAGCTGCTAAACAGAGAAGAGCTAGCAAAGAACAGTCAAAGTTCACAGTGCTGATGCACCATCACTGGTGGCAAGAAGGAAATGAGGGTGGTGGGGAGTGTGCAGTGCCCCTTATAGCATTATGGCGACACCACTCCAGGGTCACCAGGGACACTCCCTGCGGAGGGAAAAACTTCCTGCACCAGTGTACGAGGCGAGCATGCATACCTAAAGTGGACTAGACATGAGTAATCACTTGAAAAAGATTTACTTGCAAAGATAGGTCAAACCTAAATCCAGCTAAAGCGTATCTACAGTTCTAACTTGAGTAATGCAGCCAATTATCCCTTTTTTGTTTTATTGGTACTTGTGGCCTGGGGTGGTGTAAAGGTGGATTGTTCAATAAATAGCCCAACAGACTCACCCCAATTAATTGGATTGTTCACTTATACTGATATTCCTTCCAATTAAACATAAGTGAGGTTGAGTGATGGGATAGACAGAGGAGGGAGCACATCAAACACATGTTAATGTACTAAAAGCAGTGAGAATATAGAATCTGCACATCTGATGGTAATAATAATGAAAAAACACAACTTCTAATATTTCTTTCTTAAATCTGAGAGAACCTTCTAGTGATTGGAGAGCATTAAAATGTACATTATCTTAGAATTTATGTATAAAGTTATAAGTGTCTAACAAGTCACCCAAGCTGAATATTTACTGGTAAAACTAATTTCACAATGCTACATGATTCCAAAGCACATGAGACTTGTACAAGGGTAAAGCACAGGAATAGTACTTACACAAGCAGTAAATGAGACCTGGTGGGCCCCATTGAGACATCATGTTCAGCCTCTGCCCTTGTATTCCTAGCAACACTCCCCTACTTTCATTACCCATCTACCACAGAGGATGGGCTAAGAAAAAAGGAGGAGCCAACAATTTGTATTTAGCGGGGAGGGAGAGGAGGCGAGTGAGTTTTCTGAGTAATAAAATATCATTGGATCCATAGAACCAGAGTTAGTGATGAGAAAGACCTATGGTGTCATCTGGTCCCAACTCCGACTAGTGTAGGTTTATCCACAAATGTCCCATGCCATTGGGCACTCACCCTTTCCTCTGAGCAACTGTTTCTCAATTTAATAGACTTCTCTGTGAGGAAATTCTTCTTGACAGTCAACTCTAAATTGTCCTCTTCATTCCAGCCCTATAAGTCCCTTTTCCTTACTGTAGTGGCAGAATATATTTTGTTATGATCACTAGCTCGCTGACTCTGGTTGCTGCGGGGTGATAAGTTCTGCTAAGTTTCATGTCAATGACCCTTGAGACATGTGCTGTCCCCTCTTCTTGCTGTGTCTGATGGGATTGTGTCTAGTGGGGCCAGGCCTTTGGAAGCAATAATGGAGAGATCAGGCTCCATTTCCCAAAACTCTGTAAGGGTATGTTTACACTATAGACAAGGTGTACCAGTAGTTCGAATTAGAGATCCTAATTCGAACTACCTACTCCATGCCGCGTGTAGCCGCGGGCACGGAGTTCGGACTAAGGGACATTTAAAAATGGCGGCGCCCGGGAAGATGCAAATGAAGCCCGGGATATTTAAATCCCGGGCTTCATTTGCAACTTCGAATGCCTACATTAGCCACCCTAGTTCGAACTAGGGGGCTAGTGTAGACAAACCCTTAGAGTCTAGCAGGGTGATGGGGAAATGTGCACATAGTGTAACCTAGTAAAGCTTCATATAGACTGTAAGGAGACTGGGGAGGAGAAAAGTGTTAAGCAGACAGATGGGGGAAGAGGTTGGAAAACTTTCCCCAACCTAATCACGGGATAAATTTGCGCACATGTTCCTCTCAGCGCTTTCCTTTTGGGAGCAAGGGGTCTCAGTCTGGTTCAGTACCACAAAAGCCATCTTCACAGCTGCCTCTCTTGCTGAATAAACACTGAGAAGAAACGATCCCCTTTCTGCTGGAGCTGGTCCATCCGGGTCAGGGCTGAGTTTGATGGGTTGGAGTAGTCTACTTTTACCTTGTCTATGTACATAAACGTAAATGTGTCTGCAGGAGAAGGTTAACAAGGCAGGACTGGTGTTCTGTAAACAGTCCTAGGAACTGCAGTCTGCAGTGATATTGAACCGACTGTGAAGACAGTACCGGTCTGTTCCTCTGTTCTGTAAGTCTTATTTGATGAATGCTAAACAGCCTCACCAATGTGGTGGGTTGTACTGGGAAAACATGCAGCTGGCAGCCATCCACATGTCCTAGTTGTTCTCTGAGGTTCTTTTGGAGGATTGTAATCACTAGACTGCCATTCAAGAGATTGCTCGACTCCTTCCATTCCTAATATGATGGGTTAAGTCAGCAGCATGACCTTTGCACTATTCTCCATACAAGGAGTTTGATGGCGTATGTGGTGCAGTAATAGTTTGGATGAAGGTTATACCAATATCTCAAGCAGATACCCCTTCAAAGACAGTGGAGCTGAAAACAATCCCTGGAAGACTGTGCAGCTGAGGCTGAAAGCAGGATGCCAATATTTTATTCTGAACTCAGTGTAAGGTTTCCAAAGTTCATTGCCAACAGAGTCCTTAACCCTGGGAAGGTTACACTTTTAATAGTCACTGGGCATGGTGCTACAGACATGATTTATAGTTTCATTGTAATTTCACAGCCCCGATCATATCTGATGATTCTTCAGTTTCCTTGGAATAAGACAGAGAATAACCTGGATGTCTGTGTCCACCTGAAATGTATTCTGACCTATCTAGCCAAGATTTAGGAAAGACAGGGGACTGGACTAGATGGCCTCTTGAGATCCCTTCCAGTCCTATGATTCTATGAAAAGCACATGCTACTTCAGTATTGAGTTTGTTTGCATAGATCTGATAGGGATATTCCATGGAAGGCACCAGCGGTGTGTGCTGCAAATCAGGTTCTTCCTGTGCAGCGCCCTCAGCTGAGTTTGCCTAGCAAGGAATCTGATGAGAGGAAAGTCCTTTCACTTTTAAAATCTGATCCAAAGTAACAGAGATTGAAGAATCCCAAAGAAGCACCTATTGTATGATGTTTGAGCACTAATATGGGTCTATAATTACACTTCAATTGAAGGAGTCCTGCTGTATAGAAAAAAGTGGGGGAAGGAGAGGAGGAAGCAAGACTGGAGAGAGAATGAAACTAAAATCTGGTGAGTAAGGACAGAGAACCCAATCCACCCATAAATTTGCCTGGATTCAGGTGGAAAAAACCACCACCACAAAATGACAGAAGCGTTGGTAGTGTCTTAATGTCCTTACCTTTCATCCTTTCCCTATTGCTTTACTCTTAGGGTGTGTCTAGACTACATGCCTCCTTCGACGGAGGCATGTAGATTAGCCAGATCGGAAGAGGGAAATGAAGCCGCGATTAAAATAATCGCGGCTTCATTTAAATTTAAATGGCTGCCCCGATCTGCCGATCAGCTGTTTGTCGGCAGATCGGGGGAGTCTGGACGCGATGCCCCGACAAAGAAGCCTTTCTTCATCGACACAGGTAAGCCTCGTGAAACCAGGTTTACCTGTGTCGATGAAGAAAGGCTTCTTTGTCGGGGCATCGCGTCCAGACTCCCCCGATCTGCCGACAAACAGCTGATCGGCAGATCGGGGCAGCCATTTAAATTTAAATGAAGCCGCGATTATTTTAATCGCAGCTTCATTTCCCTCTTCCGATCTGGCTAATCTACATGCCTCCGTCGAAGGAGGCATGTAGTCTAGACACACCCTTAATGGGAGAAGCTGTCTGTGATGCCAGAGACCTCTTACAGAGCATCAACTGTTTCTCTAATATTCCCCTTGCAATCATAGCTTTCCTCTCAGTATATGTGTGAGACCCTCCAAAAAGACAGGCTGATTTTATAGACTTAAAATAAAGCAAACCGAAACTTGCTGGAAAGTAGCTGTAGAAACCTAAATTTCTTCTGCCAGCATTAATGGAGAAGAGGCATTGCAATACACATCGGCTGTGTCTAGACTGGCAAGTTTTTCCGCAAAATCATCTGCTTTTGCGGAAAAACTTGCCAGCTGTCTACACTGGCCGCTTGAATTTCCGCAAAAGCACTGACGATCTCATGTAAGATTGTCAGTGCTTTTGCGGAAATACTATGCTGCTCCCATTCAGGCAAAAGTCTTTTTCCAAAAAACTTTTGCGCAAAAGGGCCAGTGTAGACAGCAGAGATTTGTTTTCTGCAAAAAAGCCCCGATGGCGAAAATGGCGACCGGGGCTTTTTTGCGGAAAAGCGCATCTAGATTGGCCACGGATGCTTTTCCGCAAAAGCACTTTTTGCCAATCTAGATGCGCTTTTCTGAAAATCATGCCAGTCTAGACGTAGCCATCATGTTTAGGGCAGTACAAGATAGTAAAGTCTGTGAGTACTAGGATGGACTTAACCATAAGAAAATTTAAGGTGAAAAAAACCAAGGCTAGTGTCTCTCTCTTTTCTGTGCTATTCATTAGATTGTTGATTAGTCTCCCAAGGGAAGTAGTATGAGCCTGAGTTTATGACATTTAAAACTGTACTGGACAGAATGTTAGAGGATGTGATATAGGGAACAATTTTGCATTGGCCAGTAGGTAACATGATGAGTTTGTTGCTTTTCTAGTTTCTTAGATGCTAGGGAGGATGCTAATGTAGATGGTAAGAGATTTCACGGTACACATAGAAACAAAACAGGAGACAATCATAGCATCCTGGTCAATGTTCATTCAGTTAATAAAAGAAAGAATAATGCCAACAGTTACCTCTGAAGGGCTGATGAGCACATAATAGTGTAGAGATGCAAAAAATGATAGCACCTTAGGAATCTCTAAATTAGACAGATAGCTTGGGATTGTCCCAAAGTAACCAGCATTGGAGTGGGAGGTTTGCTAATGGGAACAATGTTAGGCCAACATGGGTGCTTTTGAAAAGCCCTCTCATACATATGCTATGATATATTGCACAAACACAGAATTCAATGTGTTGAGAAGTGCCTTGGACTAGCCCAGCATATGAAACATATTTCTGTATGTAAACTCTGTTTCTGCTATATAGATGCCAGATACACGTTTAAAACAAAGAAGGCCTAAACCAAAAGACAGGCTCTGCCTCTGTCTCCATAGAGGTGTAGACAACATCACTGCATCCAAACATCTGCAAACTTTGGGGAAGTTCAGATTCTGATGTGATCTGGAGTCATTTCTTCTCTTTATTAAAAGGAAATAATTTCTGTATCGCTGGTGCTTTAAAAATATTATTAGCTACTTTAAAAAGCAAAACCAAAAAGGTGTTCAAGGGTTAAATGAAAAATATGCCATTAAAAGAGATTCATTGGGTATTCATAAGCACCTATGGAACTGTCACTGGTGTTACCATTTGGCACAATGTACCAAGGTGCAGAGGAGTATTGGAAATGTTACAGTGCCCTTGTCCTATGACAGGATCTCTGGCTATGGTGACTAAACTATCAGCAACTCCTAAGTGGCAGCAGATCTGAAAAGGCAAAAGACTTCATTGGATTAGATATTTATGCTAAAGATAATGTTGAATTCATAGAACCTACTCCGCAGCCACAACACAATCCCCAGGCATTATTATGAGAGAGAGAGGCAGATTTTATCTGCATAGAGCAGCTGCAGATGAGACAAATGAATTAACAGCGTGAAGATCTTTACAGTTACTTTAGTTAACTGGTGACTGATGGGCATGAGCACACCTTGCTGACTCTGATCTAGATTCTCCAACTTTTAGTCAAGTGAGCAGTTCCATTGTCTTCCTGCATGTCAGAGTTGCAGAATCAGTCCTTAATTCTTCTGTTCCCTCCAAGCCTTAGTTTCGTCTTCTCTCTGTTTTAGTGTATGTGTGTGTGTTGGAGATTTTCAAAGCACTTCATCCCAGCTCTGGGATGAGGCCAAAAATGTGGAGCTCTAGGATGGAGCTACTGCATGCAAGGGTCTTAGTCTGGGGCCCTGGGCTGCAGTGGCTAAAGCCAGTTTCCTAATCTAGCCCTGGCTGTTGGTCCACAGGTAGATTGCAGAGCATGCTGGTCGTGTGGTGTAGGCTACTCCTCCTTAATTCCAGTTGCTAAATAGCATTAAAAGAAGATTGAAAACACAGGAGTACTTTCCTATTGTTACATTTCTATGGAGGATGCATAGATAGCTATAGATAGTTATGTGCGGATATACAGGTATAGATAAACACCAAAGTTTCAGCCAGAACAGCCTTAATAAGGGAATCATGAAAATGTGTGTTGGAAAAAATGGCTGTTTTATTACTAGAGTCAATAAAACATAGATTAAATGTGATTATCTAGACAAATACTTAGAACTGGCATAATGTTTGGCTCATGAGCTATTTATAGTCAGGTCATCCAGTTCAGTCCCCTGTACTTAGTTAGTAATACAAAATAATTGCATCTTGAATCGAGGATGCTATGCCATGACATCACAACATTTGCACGATCTCATCTAGACATGGGCAAGCTCCTGATGACACAGCATCATCATACCGTAATGCAACATAGTGAGATCAGCTGCAACTTTGGTGTAAAGTTCTGATCTCAGGCTTTATCACAGAAGCCAAACAACCCAAATGGCGTCACTGGTTACATTCCAAAGGGAGGCTGTTTTAATAGCAATCTCAGGTAGAAGCAGACAGATTTAGTGTGGAATGGAGAGCAATTAAAACTGGGTCCAAGCCAAAACACTCTGGAGAAATTCATATCTGGATGTAGATCCAGATTAGAAGTTTGTTGGTGACTCTCCTATCTTGTAATGAAGGGAACCCAATCACTTGTGATCATTGTGAAAACTTAGATATGGTTCCTCACTGTGTACCTTGAGCTCACTGTTAACAATAAACTAATACAAGGAAACCAGCAGCACTATAACAGCAAAGAGTTCTCCTATTTACTATAATCTGTCTGTCTCTGAAGTTCTGGGATGCTTCTCACCAAAATGAGCTGTTGGGGAAATGGAAATTGACTCAACTATGTTGTGCTACAAATTGCCCTATTAACTAGGTAAACGACCTGTCCTATTATCTATCAGACAGAGGAAAAGTCAATTATCCTCACAAACAGATCCACTAGATCAGTGTATGGAGCAACCTACTTTGAGATATTCCTCTTACAGCATCCAGATCAAGCTCTGGGAAGAACTATTCAGGGAAAAGATCTGATGAGTCAGAATTAGATTGGTATCAGGGTTCTGTGTGGTATTTTAGCTTTTAGGAACCTGGAACACAACACTCATCCCAATCTTCAAACAGCACCTTTAATGGTATCATTGCCATGAAATAGCTGAGCATCTTAAAGGACACTTCAGACCAAGGTTTAATGAGCCCAAAAGCAGCGTGTCCCTGTCCCCCCTTTTGGGTATAATAATCTACAGAACGGGATACTCACTATTGGGCAGAGTCATTAAGTTGATATTCCCGGGACCGGTTGAAGCATTCCTGGATTCCAGAATCTGCCCAGAGTCTCATCATAGCTGACAGCAGCTCTGGAGAGAAGGGCTCTGTGTCTTCCATTCGGCTTACTACATCACATACCATCTTAGCATCAGCCTAGAGAGGAAAGAAGCAACAGGTCACACATGATGCTCAGATGTATTCAGGAACTGGGAGAATTGCCCTCTCCTTCTGGAGACTCCTAAATAGTTCAGAGAGTACTCAGCTAATAGTCCACATGCTTCAGAAGGATGTTTCAGGATGCACAGCAGAGTCATCCACTAGAGGAGCTAGAAATAAAGCCAACTGAGGAAGTGTCAAAGTGATGGTGAGGAAGTGATGATCTTCTAGTACACATTTGCACAATCCACACTATACAAAGTTATGGTAGGGAACTATGTCCAATTAAAAAGTGAACCAATATGTGTAATTTATGTAAACTGCATGGGCAATACAAATAACCCAGATACATGCATATGTAACTGAACTGTAAGTTACTACTAAAGTGAGGTTTGAGGTGAGACAAATTCTGTTGGTTTAGTCATGTGAAGTAAAAAAATAAAAAAGCATCTGAAGTAAAAAAAGCATCTTTGTGTATGACAGGCTAATTCAGCCCTAGTAAACTGTTTCAGATTTGTCTACTTTTGTTTCCTATTCCCCGTGATTTCACATCAACATATGATGACATTATTGATAATTTATAATAATAAGTACACATTGTATATGTACAAGATATTACACAATTCTGATGAAAATAGATCTCCTATCATGATGTTGCATGATGACCACTAACAAGAGGTGACAAGAGGTGAATGAGCTAGAATGGGGGAGGGGGAAAATTACTTTAAGATGTTCTCTTACAACTCTATGTTCTGGCGCTGACTTTTCAAGGCTTTTTGTGATGTGTACTCTAAGATTTTCCTTCCTCTTCTTACCTTATTAATAGGCCTAGTAGATTTTTTAAAAAGAATTTTGATAGATAATACTGATTATTTTTAAACTTTTCCCAATTTTCATCAATTTAAATAGTCACAGTTGTGCAAAAATGTGTATTAAGCTGCCTCTCAATTTTCCTCAATTTGAATTTTCACAGTTGTGTGAAATGATGTGGGGTGTCAGACAAAAGATGGGGGGTCAGACAAGAATCATGTAATGACTGTCAACAATGAGATTCAAAGGGTTACAGCTTCCTCACTGTTAAAACACAAATAGTCAATATCGTATACCAAAACATACAAAGCAAATAGCCTTAAACTGAGTTCTCAAGAAGCATTTTTCTTACTTTATCTGTACATTTAGATGCTCATCAATGGAAATATTTTTCATCAGTTTCTGTGTATAGTGAAACAGACATTTATCTACATTCACCAGTACAAATTGAAGCATTCCAAGAATACTTTCGAATTAGCCTATTTGCTGAGCTCTTATGTTCTCCTCCTACCTGTCCCATCCCCTATACAGGTGGCAAGGTAGGGCTTTGGAACAAGCATTCGCATATTTCAATGGTGGCTCTGGGTCGTACAGCTGACGTGTCATTCCGCTGGCACAGCAGATTGGCAACCACTTGCTCTAAGTGCAGTCAGGCACTTACATCAGCTTGGGTGCCATGCATGACGCTGCTGTTCTCGTCTCTGAAGTTGTCCAAAGAAGCATACCTTGCTCTGTAAACCCACCCCTGTTACCATGCCCCTGTCTGACCTCACTGCCAGCTGGACAGTCCCTAAAGCTGCTGGCCAACATCTACCCAGAGTGCCCTGAAGCTCACTGTCAAACTTCATCAGCTGCCTGCTTACAGTTCACTAATTGCCATCGATAACCTCATCCCCCTGAAGGAGGAAGACTGACAGGGAACGTTCTTAGCTGCACGAAAAGGCTATGACAAGAGGACTGACCAGCCTAAAGATTGGCACGAGCATATTAGAGCTTTTCCTTGCTAGGTCACCTGTTCAGATCCCAACCTAGGGCAGTAGTGACTGAAAGTCATAGCTCACTAATAGCAGTTTGGGGGCTGAAATCTAGTCCTCAGTCAACACTATCCCAAAACATCCACCCAGATTGACAGCCTCTGCAGACATGCAAGAGCATGGAGGTGGAAGCTCTATGATCTGGGGAGATGGTAGATCGGGGTGGGCAAAAGGGCCTCTACGGGCCGGATCCGGCCCACCAAAGGGGTTGATCTGGCCCATGGAGGTCCTGCCATTCCCTTGCCCCAGGCCAATCAGGGCCTAGGGACAGAGGAGAGTGTGGCACTTAGCATCAACTCTGGAAGTTGATTCTAAGCACTGTGCACCAAAGGGCAGGGAGCAAGAGACTTCCCCTGCCCCCAGGCAAATCAGGCTTGACCAATCAGCTTCTCAGCACAAAGTGTCCTGCTGCCTTGCCCCTGGCCTGCAAGGAGTGTGTGGTGCTTAGAAGCTGTGGGGCTGCTCAGCTGGCAGATGACTGTAAGCACAGCACTCCCTTGCAGGTGGGGGCAGACTTTGCATACTCCCTCTGCCCCCAGGCCCTGATTAACCTGGAGGTAGGGGAAACTCGCGAAGTATCTCACCACTAGGGGCCTAGAGCAGTGGTCTCCAACCTTTTTACACCTAAGATCACTTTTTAAATGTCAGGGTAAGCTAAGATCTACCCCTATCTCTTCCCCAAGACCCCACCTTGGGGGCCAGGGTAGGGTTCAGGTGGGTGTCTGGCTAGGAGGCAGGAGCAGAGTGCTGGTGGTGTCTGGCCAGGGTGTTGGTGGGGGCTGGAACTGGGGGCAGGGTGTTGATGGGGCCCTAGGCAGGGGGCAGGGTACTCGTGGGGGTGTGGGCAAGGGGGACAGGGTACTTGTGGGGGTCTGTGTTTGGGGAGGGGACAGGGACAGCTCAGCCACAGCTGTGCACCAGGTCCGGGTCTCAGGAAACACATGCGCTGCTCCACCCTCTCCCCAAACAGCCGGCGCACTTCCTGAAAAGCCAGGTCTGTTGTGCAACGAGGGACTTCCTTCCCCCTGCTGTCAACTGCTCAGAAAGCGTACACTATCGTGGGGAGCGGAGGAAGAGTGCACACACTTTCTGAGAAGTTGGAGCTGGCACGGTCCTGGGACTCCTACTCCTCCCTCCCCACCCATGCGCAGGAAGGCAGCAGGGGGAAGGAAGTCCCCGGCGGTGCAACAGACCCAGCTTTTCAGGAAGTACACCTGCTGTTTGGGGGGGGGAGGAGCAGCCCTTTAGATGCCTCTTTAGATGCTGGGTCTGGAGTACAGCTGCAGGACTTCCCTTCCACGTCACAGAAGCTGGTGCTACCTCCATTTTTGCAGGAGGTAGCACCAGTGTGGGCTCTTCCTTGGGGTGAGGGGAATGACGGGGGGGCTGGGTAGCCTCACGATTGACTGGTCATGCCCCCCCGATTGACAGGTTGGTGACCATAGGCCTAGAGGGAGCCTTCAGCTGTTCAGAACAGCTGGCATTCCTCTCTGGGGGGGAGGGCAGTGGCAAAGACTTCACGCGCACCGCCTGCCCCAGCCAGAACAGGGTCTGTGGGCAGGGTAGCACGGAAATGTCCTGGTCTCACCCCTTCTGCCTGCGGCCTCACCTGGCAGCCTGGGGCCACATGGCCTCTGGGGGGGTTGCCCCAGCCCCTGAGCCCCTCTTGGGATGTCCCTGTTTGTGGATGATTCTAAGCTGGGAGAGAGGCAGAGTGCTGGAGGGTCCAGAGTGACCTGGACAAATTGGAGGATTGGGCCAAAAGAAATCTGATGATGTTCAACAAGGACAAGTGCAGAGCTTTGCACTAAGGACAGAAGAATCCCTTTAATTGCTACAGGCTGGGAACCGACTGGCTAAGCAGCAGTTCTGCAGAAAAGGACCTGGGGATCACAGTAGACGAGAAGCTAAATATGAGTCAACAGTGCGCCCTTTTAGCCAAGAATGCTACCAGCATATTGGGCTGCATTAGGAAGAGCCCTGCCTGCAGATTCTTATGCCTAACCCATCAGACCCTATGCTGTCACAACCGTAGAGGGAATGGTGGACACTAATGTCATGGATGAGCAATCATGAGGGATTTTCAGCCACTTTCTGGTTTCATTTACACGGTGCAAATCTGGAGTCCCTGCATTCACTTCAATACAAGGGTTTTCTCTCACTGGAGTAGCCTACATTTAGAATGTGGAACCTGGAATTTCAACTCCTCATTGCAGAAGTGTGACTAGTTACTATGTTCTCCTATGGCATCAGTCCAACTGCCCAGAAAGTTTTTCTTAAGGTTTTGGCAGCCAAAGCAATTTTCGGCAAGTAGGAAATGTCGTCTGCATGTGGACAATTCCAGATGAACGAATGCATTTTGAGTGTAATTCACCCTTCTGCAAAGAACCAGAACAGGCCTTACACAACATTCAAAATAAGGCTTACGTGGGATTTAAATAGTTACTAGGCTTTGTGCTGGCCCTCTACACGTTTGGAGAACTGTAAATGGGTCACATTGCAGTCCACTGTGCTGAGAACAACATGCAGCAGCTGAAGGCTATTTTGGAAGGTTTGCTCTTGGTGACTGGGTTTCTGAATGTTAATACACTGCCACACAAACAGCTGCAGATCCAGCTAGTTCCACACAGTACTGCTTAAAAAGCTGTTCACTAGAGTTATGTGATTCATTTCTTGATGGGGTCTCTGGCCTTGGTAAAGTTGCTGAGTAACCATCACTTGTAATGTCTTGCCTCAAGTACTTAAACTGGCCCATGGGAGAGAGTCCAGTGCATCAGCTGCGCAGTATTTGGTTATTCCCGACACAGCTGTTGCATTAGCTGAGCTTCGGATAGGAGCATCCAAAGCAGCTGGCAGGAAAGAACAACAGGAGAAGGCATTGACAAGGTGAGCCAAGTTGCTAAGAGAATGGCAAGACTATTGCAGAGAAGTGTGGGGAGGCCTAGAGCAGCTTGGCTACTAGTAGAGGCAACCCCACATCTTCAGCTGGGGTAAATTGTCATAGCCCCATTGAAGTTTATGGAATACCAACAATTTACAACAAGAAGAGGATTTGGTATTTGGACTTTACAATGCAATTCAAAGAGGAAAGCAAGCTGAAACTGATCAGCAGCGGCTGAATCAGGACTCCTGGGGCAGAGCAGCTGGGGTGCTGCCGGGTTGGTCCAGTAGCGCCAAGGACCAGTGCTGCGGGACCAACCGGCAGCGCCCCACCTGCTCTACCACAGGCCCCGGGCTTTGCTCCAGGTCTCCCTGGTCTGATGGGGGGGGGGGCACTAGCTGTGTCCCCCCCAGCAGACCAGGGAGACGCTGAGCAAAGCGGCAGAGGACCTGGGCTGGACCCGCGGCGCTTCCAGATCAGCGCCATGAGTCTGGCCCCCGGGTCCTCCGCCGCTTTGCTCCCCGTCTCCCTGGTCTGCTGGCTCCCCCAGCAGATCAGGGAGACAGGGAGCAGCTTTTCTCGCCCCGGAGGAGGCGGGCGGCGGGACCAGGCGTCCCGCCGCTCCAGTCCTCCGTGGCGAGAAAATCCCCGTTCGTAACTGCGGATCCGACATAAGTCGGATCCGCGTAACTCAGGGACTGCCTGTACCAATGTGGATGCAGAGGGTTAGAGAGAGCACTCAATTAGCCAAGGGTGTAGTGCTGCCAACAGAGGCAGGCATATGGTACCCTCTTCCACGGTGGTTCAGTAGGGATGGTGTAATGGAGCTCCCACTGGGCAGTGCCCTTCCACAGCATCCCTAATGCAGAGCTCTGCCTTAAAGGCACCAAAGTCTTTATGTTCTGAACACTTATGCTGCAGAAGGCTCCGTGTGCATATGCTGAGCACATAAACATTTCAGCAGTGCAGACTTAAGCTGCTAAAGACTCTAGGGCTACGTCTAGACTGGCCCCTTCTCCGGAAGAGGCATGCAAAGCAGGCAAGTCAGAATAGGGAAATCCGCGGGTATTTAAATAAACATGTCTGCTGCTTTTTTTCCGGCTTGGGGAAAAGCCAGAAAAGAGCGTCTAGACTGGCGCGATCCTCCGGAATAAAGCCTTTTTCCGGAGGATCTCTTATTCCTACCTGAAAGTAGGAATAAGAGATCCTCCGGAAAAGGGCTTTATTCCGGAGGATCGCGCCAGTCTAGACGCTCTTTTCCGGCTTTTCCCCAAGCCGGAAAAAAAGCAGCAGACATGTTTATTTAAATCCCGCGGGGGATATTTAAATCCCCCGCGGATTTCCCTATTCTGACTTGCCTGCTTTGCATGCCTCTTCCGGAGAAGGGGCCAGTCTAGACGTAGCCTAGCATTCTGGACCAGTGCCTGAAGTCTTCAGAACATAAAGTCTTTATGGACTGGTGAGATCTCAGCACAGCTCATGAAGACTTCAATGCATAAAATACTGTGGGCGGAACTCTTTCTGAAATGATTTTTATGATCATAAAGACTTCATCACAGATCACCTAAATTTTAATTGAGTAGCTAGTAGTAATTTAATTTCTAGCCTTGTGTAGAGTTTGCCAATTCCAAAAATAGCACCTGACTCACATCCCAAAATCAAGACAAATGAAGAGCCTTGGTATGTTCAGTTGATCTTGCTTCTATCTTAGAGGATTTTTTGCTCCAACTACTATGTTCATAAAAAATCCCCATAATGCTGAGAATCCGCATTCTGTTCCCTCTTTCCAGACTTTTGTAAAAGATCCACAACTACCATTAACAAGTCTACCTTTGACAGTGATTTTGTAAGTTGTCATAGTCTCCGTGTGGACAGGGGCTGTGTCTAGACTGGCCACTTTTTCTGGAAAAGCGATTGCTTTTCCGGAAAAACTTGCCAGCTGTCTACACTGGCCGCTTGAATTTCTGCAAAAGCACTGACGATCTCATGTCAGTGCTTTTGCGGAAATGCTATGCTGCTTCCGTTCGGGCAAAAGTTTTTTTCTGAAAAACTTTTGCGCAAAAGGGTCAGTGTAGACAACTCAGATTTGTTTTCCGCAAAAAAGCCCTGATCGCGAAAAGTGCTTTTGCGGAAAAGCGTCCTGCCAATCTAGACGCGCTTTTCCGAAAATGCTTTTAACGGAAAACTTTTCCGTTAAAAGCATTTCTGGAAAATCATGCCAGTGTAGACGTAGACAGGGAGAACAAAGGAAAACTGAAGAACTGCAGTAAATGATGGTGATCAGCTGATGTCACTTTTCTCTCCAAGTATTAAACCAGCGCTACGGGATTAGAGGACATGGTACTGCTAGACGTGCTAGTGAACACTCAGGCCCCATCAATGGTGGTTTTTAGGATTCCACTGAACCTTCTGCAAGATTCAGGATGCTAAAGGTTTTGACCTGGCCAAATTCCAAGTCAGGCAATTTAGTATATTCTGCCTAACTAAACTTGTCTTCCAGTGCTTTCTTTCCATTCTATTCCCAAGCTGTTTTGCAGAGTGGCTTTGCACTTTCAGTCAGCTGCTGTGTTTCAACCCCAAAGATCCTTTTAATCATTTGGTAACATTTAATCTGTTTGGGATCCTAGTGGATGAAAAGGTCGATATAAATATTGGTTGTTATCATTAATACTACGGTGTCAAAGCCACATTTAAAATACAGGTTGAACCTCTCTAGTCCAGCACCCTCGGGACCTGACCGGTGCCGAACCAGAGAATTTGCTGAACCACGGGAGGTCAATATTGTCTAACAGCATTACCAACATTTCCACTGCTTACTGGGCTCTTAGAAGACATTTAGGGATAAATTAGAGCTAAATAACAGCACAGAACATGAAGAGCCAGGACTGTTGGCTGTAAACAAACTTTATGGGACTGTGGAAAACTTGGCCACATGCATGATAAGTGGACATCGGGCTAGATAAGATCATGCCGGACCACGGACGTTGTTGGACCAGAGAGTGCCGGCCTATAGAGATTCAACCTGTATAGTATTTTGCTACACTGTCCGAAATCCTTCTCCGCTTTTATGAGAAATTCTGGAGATGCTTCTGCACCTACTATAGGGAGCTGAATTAAAGGACCTCCAGTACTTAAGCAATCCTGTTATATTATTATTTAAGAGCAGGCATTTTACTCAAGAAATGATGTCATTGTGTATCTGATTTATGACATGATGCAGGAGGATATAAACAAAAGACATAAATGAAGAGAGATGACACAGGAGAAATGGAAACAAAATGAGATTGCTCATAGGACTCCTCTGATATTGATTATTTGATCTTTGTATGTGACTGATTCACAAATAAGAACTCAAGCTATTTAGTTAACAAAGAGATGGCTGAGAGGTGACTTGATTAGAGTCTGTATGTTTCAACATGGGGAACAAATATTTAACAAATATTTAATACTGGGCTCTTCCAAGAGAAAGGTCTAATGATTCAAAGGCTGGAAGCTGAAGCTAGACAAATTCAGACGGGAAAGAAGACGTAATTTTGTAACCGTGAGTCATTAGCCATTGGAACAATTTACCAATCTTGGATTCTCCAATACTGACAATTTTTTAATCAAGATTGGAGATCTTTGAAAAGCTTTGCTCTAAGAATGATTTGGGGGCAGCTCTCTGGCCTATGAGATATAGGAGGCCAGACAAGAAGATTACAGTGGTTCCTTCTGGAATTGCAATCTATAACTCTAAACTGTTGGGACAGCGGAGTTATTGTGGCACAGAAAAACCAGCAGAACATGCAGCTCCACTCACCCAGTGGAATTAACTTTTGGGGGGATAAAGCATCTCTCCGAGTGGCTCTGAAAGTGGCGATGACAGAACCAGAGGCAAAATCATTCAAAGTTTCTGCTGTACTGGTTATACATTTTTTTTTAAAAAAAATAGCTTTTATTTTCCTTTGAGAGCCATTTCATCCAACAAATCTTGGTTTCAATAGACACAAATGTAGCAGGCAAAATAATAATAATAATAATAAGCCACCAAACCTAGACTGAAAGGGCACAGGGCCATCTGTCAATGTATGCATTTGTTAGCTGACTTAACAAGCAATTAAGGATCCAACAGGAGAAAACACACCTTCTCCCCCCAACTCTCTCCAGGACACAGCTCAAACTGTGAATGACCTTAACATCTCCAGCCCCCTCTGGGCCCAGCAGGTACATTTTTAAATATAGCTCGGTTGACTTTTCTCCTCCCACCCCCTGCCGCCTCCCCTAAGCTTGGCTCTTCCTCTCTTCCCAGAGTGGTGAGATTGGAGCCTCCCACCATGCTTTGCCATCTGTACTGAAGTGAGCAATTAAATAGGACAAAACCCCTAAACTGTTCCCATCCCATGGGGGTTTTGTCTAATGAGTGCCACGGTGGTATGTGAGATATGCAGGAGCTAAAAATATATGGTGGGTCAGCCTGGGACTGCTGGAGCAAGAGCAAATGCACTGGAAGCTGCAGTGGGCTTTTTGCTCCTTTTCCGTCTCTGTAACTACCGTTTTACAGCTGCTTCATAACTGACCCAACAGCAGAAGCACAGGGAACTGCTAAATGCCCTTGTGTCATTGTAGTCTGCTGATCAGATCTCGTAGCTTCCTTCCGCAGTTCCTTAGTGATGGATTCAGGTGATTTTAGGGAAGAAAACAGGCTTGCAAAGATGCAAATCTTCAGTATCTTACATTTTGGCTGTGTCTAGACTGGGCGGTTTTTCCGGAAAATCAGCCGCTTTTCCGGAAAAACTTGCCAGCTGTCTACACTGGCTGCTTGAATTTTTGCAAAAGCACTGACTTCCTATTGTAAGAAATCAGTGCTTCTTGCGGAAATACTATGCTGCTCCCATTCGGGCAAAAGTTTTGCGCGAAAGGGCCAGTGTAGACAGCTGAGATTTGTTTTGCGCAAAAAAAGCCCCGATCGCGATAATGGCGATCGGGGCTTCTTTTGCGCAAAAGCACATCTAGATTGGCCATGGACACTTTTCCGCAAAAAGTGCTTTTGCGGAAAAGCGTCCATACCAATCTAGACGCTCTTTTCCGAAAATGCTTTTAACGGAAAACTTTTCCGTTAAAAGCATTTCTGGAAAATCATGCCAGTCTAGATGTAGCCAGTATGTATTTGCTTTGCATAAGGGAAATTAGGTTTGGTGAAATGCACTAGACTGATAACCCAGGGTAAAGTCTCAGCATTACTCCCACCCAAGATTTACCTCAGTGCAGTTCCAGAAAGGGAAAGGATTTTAACCACTGTGCCTCTCTGCTCAGACAGTCATCAAGGAAACCAACTGACCACTAGCCTTCTGCCCTGTCTGTGAGGAGTATGGCTCTCATTAGTACACTGCTCACGGAAAGCTATCTGGGGCGGCATTGCTTCTCTCCGGCCCCCTCCTTGCAAGGCAGATATTTGTGGAGAGCCTGTTTTCACTTGCACGCAGGGTTTTGGGAGGCCGTAAATGTCTGCTCCTTCCTTTGTCCTCTGTATCTCCTGAGGGGGATGGCATGTCCTAGGCATTGCTCAAAAGCAAACCTACATTCTGGCTGGTGAACTGGAAAGGTTCTGTATGGGGTAGGACTTCAGAAGACAATGAAATACATAGAAAGTGGTAAAGAAATTCTTCATTTATCTGCTGGGAAGGAAATGGTGTGTGTGTGTAGGACAGGGAGTACAAACTCAGGGAATAGAGGCTGAATAGGAAGCTAACTGTAGTAGTCTAGGCTTCCCCTTTGTACCACTTTCACTAGGTCATGCAAAGTATGTCCATTTAGTTCCTCCATATGCAAATCTAGGATTAATTTCTTCCCAGGGAATATGTTGTTCTTATGTTAATTAGTTCACTACTCAGCTGGGTAGCACAAGCAGGTGGCACCGATCAGGTCAGTCAAATAAAATGCCAGTCAATTTTGACTCAATACGTAGTACTTTTAAACATTCAAACATACACAACTGGTGGGTGATATAAAATCTCCTTAACTATTCACTCTGTACTAGCAGGTCAACTCACATTGACCTTAATGGTGCAGCAATGGATCTTACAGACATGGTTGAAGTTTTTCAATGGACTCTGTTTCTGATGAAAAATGCCCTTTTCACAAAGCTGAAATTTTCTGAGAGAGTTTCAGTACCGCTGATAAATTCCAGGGACATGGAAATGAAGTTGCCTGGCTGCCAGCCTGGCTCTTGTCAATCTCACTTTCTGTCTGTGAAATTGATGAAAGCTTTGCAGGTGAGCTGCCTGGCTGAGCACCCTGACTCCTCCTCTACATCTTGCCTGGCTCCTGGGCTGGAGTGGTACAAAGTCCTGACTCCCAGTCTGCCCCACTTCTTTCTCAGCTACAGGACCTAGAGAGGCATCTGAACCCCCATGCCCCTCTGCTGTGCCAACCACCTAGGACATTCACAGAAGTCTTGATCTAAACACAAATGGAAAAAGACTGTAACAGTGTTGAATATTCTCTTTTAATCTACTTCCCTCAGAAACCCTCTCATGGTAAATCACTTTTTTTTATGGAAGGAGACTGTGTTGACTTGAACTCAGAACATGATCATATTAAACTTGCTTAGAGATTTTACAAACAGCTTTTTGTCTCCATAAACTGGTGAGTGTTTAGGAGGGAAGGTGTAACAAGAAGTGGAACGGTGCTAGAATGAATTACTCCAGCTGCGGATCCAGGCCAGAGTGACTTATTATAGAATATTTCACATTTTGATTCACTAAATCCCAGTTAATGTCACCATTCCTGTTATTTACAGTACTCTGATTAATAAATGTTCTCACTTAGCCTATCTTAAAGGTTCACACCAGTGCCATTTCATCCACTACCTGGTAGTAATCAAAGCCAAAGCTCATAAAATTTCAGCAACATTTCTGAACGTGCAGTGGGAAAAATCAGTGGGATTAAGTTTTACTATCAATGCAATAAAAATAACAAAGACATCTTGCTAGTTTCCAGCATGCTGACCTTTAGAAGAGTCATGTCTGAGCTCATCCTTAACACTGGCTACAAACTGGGCCAGCTGGTTTCATGACAATGAGGACTATTGCAAACTGATACCAAAGTCAGAGGACAATGTGTTGCCTTTGGGAACTTCAACCTGGAACCTTTCGGTATAAAAGGAGACTCCTAAACTTGTGTATGTGTTTTATAAACCTCACGAGTTAAGGTTAGAAAAAGTTCATTTAACAATTAAATGGCTGTGTATGTGACCTCAAGCAGCATCGGAAGCAGAAGTGCAGTGGTATCACACTCATAATGAATGATTTTCATGGCATTCCAGCTTGCATGAAGCTTGGAAACAAGGCAAACATTCTAGTAGCATTCCCACCCCACTTTCAAGACCCCAAAGAGTTTGGCCAAATTCAACATTTTGAAATTTACAGACGGAGAATTTAGGGTTGGGGAAGTTGCAGCAATGTGCCATATTCCTCTCCAGCTTGTATCCTCCTTACCCAGGCTTTCTTCTGCCTTTGTAACTTTTTCTGGTGGACTCCCGCTGTTGAGTGACACTTGAAATCTTGCATGCACACTCTGAGAGCCCTGTAAGACACTTGATTTGTAACAAGTGCATAGCACCCGTTTTCAAAAAATCAGGCCCATTTCACATGTCTCAAGCAGGGCACTCCAAAATTTGTACCAGTAGTCCCTTTTGAAAATTCAGGCCTGCATTCTTATAGCATTTTTGTTTGGAAAGCACTTGATTTTGAGCTCACTTAAACTCAGGTAAAATACAGGACTATGTAGCACTTTAAAGACTAACAAGATGGTTTATTAGATGATGAGCTTTCGTGGGCCAGACCCGCTTCCTCAGATCAAACAGTGGAGGAAAATAGTCACAACCATATATACCAAAGGATACAATTTTAAAAAATGAACACATATGAAAAGGACAAATCAAATTTCAGAACAGAAGGGGAATGGGGAGGGGAGGTGAATGTCTGTGGGCTAATGATATTAGAGGTGATAATTAGGGAAGCTATCTTTGTAATGGGTAAGATAACTAGAGTCTTTGTTTAGACTCAGATATAAAGTGTCGAATTTTAGCATGAATGACAGTTCAGAGGATTCCCTTTCAAGTCCTTTTGGGTATGTCTACACTACCCCGCTAGTTCGAACTAGCATGGTAATGTAGGCATACCGCACTTGCAAATGAAGCCTGGGATTAGAATTTCCCGGGCTTCATTTGCATAAGCGGGGAGCCGCCATTTTTAAAACCCCACTGGTTCGAACCCCGTGCAGCACGGCTACACGGGGCACGAACTAGGTAGTTCGGACTAGGCTTCCTAGTTCGAACTACCGTTACTCCTCGTGAAATGAAGAGTAACGGTAATTTGAACTAGGAAGCCTAGTTCGAACTACCTAGTTCGTGCCCCGTGTAGCCGTGCTGCACGGGGTTCGAACCATCGGGGTTTTAAAAATGGCGACTCCCCGCTTATGCAAATGAAGCCCGGGAAATTCAAATCCCGGGCTTCATTTGCAAGTGCGGTATGCCTACATTACCCTCCTAGTTCGAACTAGGAGGGTAGTGTAGACATACCCTTTCATATGTGTTCATTTTTTTAAAAATTGTATCCTTTGGTATATATGGTTGTGACTATTTTCTTCCACTATTTGATCTGAGGAAGTGGGTCTTGCCCATGAAAGCTCATCACCTAATAAACCATCTTGTTAGTCTTTAAAGTGCTACACAGTCCTGTATTTTGCTTCAGCTACACCAGACTAACACGGCTACATTTCTATTACTATTAAACTCAGGTGTAACTCTGCTGAAACCAATTGTGTTACATTGGGGTGACACTCAAAATGCTCACCAGTCTGATTCATATCATGAAGCAAAACTAATCCTAACAACAGCATTCAACTAGAGTAAACCAGCTGTCTCTATTGTCATGCTAACCACCTTGTGTCTTGGTTGTAAAAACTGTTCACAAGAAGTGCAGACTATGTAGGCGTTAAAGGAAGGCCTTCTGTCTCTGTTGACAGCAGAGGCTATCACCATAATTTTATAGAACAAACATGAATCAACAGTTATAGTGATATACAGATATATTCATCTGAAGTGGTACTATCCACTTAACAAGTGTAAGCGGGGGAATGGTCCCGCTCTTGTGGGGAACTTTCCTGGCTTCTATACACCCCGGTGAAATGAACCAGCGAAAGGATCTGAGTCCCCGCTCCCACTTCCTTTACCCCACGGCTCCCTGATCCTGAGGGCTCCCCCTCCACTCTCCTGAGTAGCAGAGCCCTTGAAACCCCAACAAGGCTGGGCCCAGGTTTCCTGGGGCTTAATCCCTGACCTTGTAGTCACTAGGGGCAGGAGTTAGGGTGTCCCCACTCCGAGGTGCTCTCTTTACACTGCAGGCCTTCTTGGCCCAGTGATCACTTCATAAGGTTCAAAGCAAATACAATTTATTAAACATCAACTGATTAAAGAGAATAGAATAAGAAACAATGAGAATGGTTAAATGAGAACACACAGCCCTGCTCTGTAGCACAGGGACATCCACACAGCAGTCTGCAGAGTGTAAGGACAGTTCACAGTCTCTTCCTTAGAAGCCCTGGATGTGCTGCAAGGGGCTGCAGGCTGGACACGCTTGCACTGGCAGTGACCACACAGCCTCAGTCTCTAAGTGGCCAGACCCCTCTCCCAGTCCAGAGCCTTTCCCCACACTTTGCAGGTCCCAGTAGCTCACCACATCCAGGTGCAGGCTGTGCTGCTTGGCTGTTCCAGCTCCTTGTGTTGCTTCTCTGTTCCTTTTGGCTTTCTGAGCACTGCCAGTCTGCTGCTCAACACAGGGTCTGCACTGCTTGGCCTGTCTGTGTCTGGTTCTGTCGCTGCAGGACTTCTTCTTGTACTCCTCTTTCAGCTCTCTGTCTTTGCAGGACCTCTTCTGCACACAGCTTGTTTGTTCAGAGACAGAGCCAGAACAATCCCCACTTACAACCTGTCAGTCAGGCTGAGCTGGAGTGTTGACTGCTTTCCATTGTCTCTGGGGTCTGTCAGTCTCATGAACCCTTCCCCTTCTGAAGCTGGTAAACCAAAAAACTCCCACAGAGTTTTAGTAAGGGGTAACAGTCCCCTTACACAAGGACTGATTTCCCTTATAGGTCTGTATATTCTATAAGAGAGAAGACAATTCCACCGCTTCTCATTCTGTCGTCTTATCCCAGCAGGTTTTTTTTTTAATTTTTAGTATTCACTACATAATTTCTATGTTGAGGTCTTTTTATTGTATGCTGCTATGTACCATGTTCATTGCTTTATATTCCAAAGCCAGAAAGGAAGAGTGTGGTCAGACATTCTAAATTGAATAACACTGGCCAGAGACCTTCCCTAAAATAATTCCTAGAGCAGATGTTTTTGAACAACTTCCAGTCCTTAATTTGGAAATTAGAGCTGTTACAGTTCTAAAGGATTCCAAAATACTATGTCATACGAGTGAATGACTTTGCACATTACTAAAGTGCAGCCACTTCCGGACAACAGCTGTTTAACAAACAACTACAACATAACTGGAAGTAAAGACGAATACCATACCTAACTGAAATGGAGAGAGGAATATAGCTAAGCAGCATCAAGAGTTAACACCCTTTTCTTGATTACAAGTGCCAAGGAGTTCAGAATGATATCTTATCTGGGGGACAAATGTTGTATGTAGCAGAGCTAATATTTCCAGACATGAATTATGGAAGGTGTTGTTCAGTATGAGAAATGGAAAGGAGTCCAAGCGAACTGGCAATGGAACAAACAATCCCGATGCGCAGTAAGAAAAGCAAATGTGGTAGGCAACCAGCTTGGCTTAGCAGTGAAATCCTTGGTGAGTTTAAACACAAAAGGGAAGCTTATAAGAAATGGAAACTTGTACAGATGACCAGGGAGGAGTATAAATATATTGCTCGAGAATGCAGGGAGTAATCAGGAAAACGAAAGTGCAATTGGAATTGCAGCTAGCAAGGGATCTGAAGGGTAACAAGAAAGTTTTCTACAGGCATGTTAGCAATAAGAGAGTGATCAGAGAGAGTGTGGGTGAAGGAGGTAACCTAGTGATAGATGATGTGGGAAAAACTGATGTACTCAATGCTTTCTTTGCCTCTGTCTTCACAGACAGGGCAGCTCCCAGACTACTGCACTAGGCAACGCAGTATGGGAAGGAGGTGGGCAGCCCTCGGTGGAGGTTAAGAACTATTTAGAAAAGCTAGACATACACAAATCCATGGGGCCAGATTTAATGCATCTGAGGGTACTGAGGGAGTTGGCCGATGTCATTGCAGAGCCTTTGCCCATTAAGTAAAGGGTGTCATGTGACCCCTCTAAACACTCATCCCACTGTCCTCCTGCCAACAGGGATGGATTGGGCCCTCAGGCAACTATCCTTAAATTGCAGTAATCCAATTTGCATTGCTTTAACACCGTGCTGGTGTCTCCATCAAGTAGTAAAATGTCTGGCGGGGCTTTCCAGGACATTTCACTACTTGACGGGGCACCAGGACAGAGTATTTAAGTTGGGACTGTCCTGGAAAAATCAGGACACATGGTCAGTGTAGCTATGTAGAGTAATAATGGCTCAAACTGAAGGGCAGCTGCGACGGCGTGTCGGGGACCCTTGACCCTGCACTCCCATCCACAGCAAGAAGTGACTCCACCAGCCACAGCGGACATAGGAATCAGGGCAAGCAGCCTTAGACCTCTTGGGGGGCAGGGGTACACAGGCCTCTGAAGCCCCTAATGCTTGACTTAGTCTGTTCTTTTCATGTTTACCCAGCCAAGATTGCTCCCCTCTCCCAGCCACTGGTCACTCACTCCCCCCAGATAGCCACACCCCTTCCTTTGTTCAAACTCCCTCCCCTGGCCAGGTGAGAAGTTGCTAGCCATAGCCTATGTTCCTGCTCTCAAGGACCACCCCCCGCTTGGCAGTGCACACAGACACACACACAGAGCAGAGCAGCATAGGCCAGTAGGGGTCACCCACACCACAACACAGCAACCAGTGACTGCAAAACCAGAGTGGACCCAGGGCCACAAGGGTGGACAGCACCCCACTACATCACACCAGCCAAGGTGTTGGTAGTTCCCAGAAGATGGTTTTAGGTCAGTGTTTAAAGCAGGGCTACTCAACTTTGGAAGCCCCTGGGGCCACAATGATACTAAAAGCACCTACTGAGGGCCACAACTTAAGTGTGGCTGCATATACATACAAATATATGCAAATAGCGTCTTTCACACTGATGGGCATGAATACAAAGATTAAGGCAAGACAACACAACACACAGACCCTATTTAAGTCAGTTCTGCTGATATTAATAAAATGCAACATTTACCCGATTTCCACCCATATGACAGCACTTTTAATGAGCAATGACAGTCCAGGAATTTAACTATGAAAACGCAAATCAACAGAAGACCATTATATTGATGACTTTTTTGTTTTGGCTTCCACCCGTGGGCCACATGTTGAGCCGCGCATAAACCTAAACTGCACTGTGGGCTGCAAACAAACAGGCCACATGATGCATGTCGAGTAGCCCTGGTTTAAAGGAAGATGCTTGCTTTTAGCCTGCACGGTTCTCATTCTTTTAGACTTCTTAAAATCTCCTTTGTTAATGATTTACCAGGCAATTGTATATGGATGCTGGGCAATTATAATGTTAATTTTGATCTGAGAGCTTCTTTGTCAAATAAGTAAAAGGGGCACTATCTTTCAAGAGATGGGAAAATGGCACCTAGAGAAGCAATATTCATAATGCAAAGTAACTGGATATTTAGAGAAATACTGACATTTTTTACATCTGTGGCTAAATGCCGCTCATGTATGATGATTTATAGGGCACTGTCTTCCCACTGGGAAGTCATGCCGTGCTGGAACCTAGCAATTAGTTTAGTGCTTAGAGCTGGATACTGAAAGGTGGGTACAAATATTCCCTCTACAATTAATGTAACAGATTTGTCAGTGCACAGCATGGCTCTGGACAAAGTCTGTGGGTTGCAGTTGATGGACCCTAATAAGGCTTCGTTAGCATGATCAGAAACATTTCTCCATTTGTTAATCCTGCTTCTGACTGGAGATGAATACTGAGGGCAGTCTCCCCAGGGGACGGGATGGACACAAGACAGGGTGTTTGTTCTCTTCAACCTTGCTAAGTTTCAGCCCCCTATGGTAGACCACCACTAGACTCTGCAAATCCCCCTGTCCTCTTTGAGTATCCATCATGCTGATCACTGAAATATCTTCAACTGTAGGCTTGTGATGATGCCTTCTACAACTGCAAAGATATCTGGCTCGTGCCAAGCCAAACTGATCATTTCCTTTTGAGGACTGGATGGAGATGATGTCATTTCACACACACACACGCTGTATGAAATTGTCTTATGGCTACAAATATGCATAACTTGAAGATGCTTTGGACAAAATACCTTATGTAACCTATCCATGTTAATGTCACTGATGGTTCTGTATAGCGTATTTTGGTATATGTATCATTCTTGTATGCAAAGTTAGAAACATGGAGTATGGAATGGTTTATGGTTTTAAATGTGCAAATGAAAGCCAATGAAAGCCATCAAGAGTGTTTCCAATGTTCTGGCAACCTTAACAACTGAGTGATCAACTTAATGGCCTGTAAACAGCTTTGTTTTGGCCCATAAGTTTGAGCAGTGGTTGGTCCTGGAAAGACATGTGATCATGTCAATTTGTATTATAATACCGTAATTTCCCTGGAGGGGAGGTTGTATAACAAAGGATTCCCACCCAGAAGGAAGCTTATTCAAGCTGCAAAGCTTCCAGCCTTTCTCTTTGCTTTGCATGATACCCCAAAAAAAGAATCAGTGACCCAGGTCAGAGGAAATATGTTCTCTGACTTGAAGGCTTGCCTAAAATAAGAACAGTTTTAGGATAAGTTTGCAATAAGCTTTAGGCTACGACTAGACTGGTATGATTTTCCAGAAATGCTTTTAACGGAAAAGTTTTCCGTTAAAAGCATTTTTGGAAAAGAGCGTCTAGATTGGCATGGATGCTTTTCCGCAAAAGCACTTTTTGTGGAAAAGCGTCCGTGGCCAATCTAGACGCGCTTTTGCGTAAAAAAGCCCAGATCGCCATTTTTGCAATCGGGGCTTTTTTGCGCAAAACAAATCTCAGCTGTCTATACTGGCCCTTTTGCGCAAAAGTTTGTGCAAAAGGGACTTTTGCTCGAATGGGAGCAGCATAGTATTTCCGCAAAAAGCACTGAAGGAAATCTAAGTACCCTACATCCACTGGAGCCCGCTGTCCACATGTTTGTTGACCCCCTCAAAGAACTCTAGTAGATTAGTAAGGCATGATTTCCCTTTATAGAAACCATGTTGACTTTTCCCTAACAAATTATGTTCATCTATATGTATGACAATTTTATTCTTTACTATAGTTTCAACTAATGTGCTGATTTAAAGAATAGGTTACAAACCACATTTAACAGTGTCACAATTTCACATCTTGCGTGAATGCCATCTAGTCCCAGTGACTTGTTACTATTAAGTTTATTAATTTATTCCAAAATCTTCTCTAATGACACCTCAATCTGGGACAATTCCTCAGATTTGTCACCTAAAAAGAATGGCTCATCTAACATCCTAGCCGTGAAGACCAAAGCAAAGAATTCATTTAGTTTCTCTGCAATGATCTTATTGTCTTTGAGTGCTCCTTTGGCATCTCGATCGTCCAGGAGCCCCATTGGTTGTTTAGATGGCTTCCTGCTTCTGATGTACTTAAAAAACATTGTGCCATTACTTTCTGAGTTTTTGGCTAGCAGTTCTTCAAATTCCTTTTTGCCTTTCTTATTATATTTTTACACTTAATTTAACAGAGCTTATTCTCCTTTCTATTTTTCTCACTAGGATTTAAATTCCACTTTTTAAATTATGCCTTTTTATCTCTCACTGTTTCTTCTACTTGGTTGTTAAGCCATGGTGGCACTTTCTTGGTTTTCTTACTGTTTTTTAAATGGGGTATACATTTAGGCTGCGTCTAGACTACGTGCCTCTGTCGGCAGAGGCATGTAGATTAGACACATAGGCAAAGGCAAATGAAGCCGCTATTTAAATGATCGCGGCTTCATTTACATTTACATGGCTGCCGCGCTGAGCCAACAAACAGCTGATCAGCTGTTTGTCCGCTCAGCGCGCTAGTCTGGATGCTCCCCTGCCGACATCAAAGCCCTTTGTCAGCAGCCCCGTTATTCCTCGTGGGATGAGGTTTACCAGGGCTGCCGACAAAGGGCTTTGATGTTGACATGGGAGTGTCCAGACTAGCGCGCTGAGCGGACAAACAGCTGATCAGCTGTTTGTCGGCTCAGCGCAGCAGCCATGTAAATGGAAATGAAGCCGCGATCATTTAAATCGCGGCTTCATTTGCCTTTGCCAAAACAACAAATCTACATGGCTCCGTCGACGGAGCCATGTAGTCTAGACGTACCCTTACTTTGGGCCTCTATAATAGTGTCTTTGAAAAGTTTCCATGCAGCTTGTGGGGTTTTTACTTTTGTCACTGTCTCTTTTAATTTCTGTTTAAGTAATCTCCTCATTTGTGTGTAGCTCCCCTTCCTGAAATTAAATGTCACAGTGATGTGCTGTTGAGGTGTTTTTCCCACCACAGGGATGTTACATTTTATTACATTATGGTCAATATTTCCAAGCTGTCGAGTTATATGTAGCCCCTTGGACTGGATCCTGCGCTCCACTTAGGACCTTGATCTTCCTCTTGCTTCTAATATATTTGTGAATGTTTTCTTATTACCCTTTATATCTTTAGCTAGATTGAGCTCATTTTGTGCCTTCACCTTTCTAATTTTGCCCACACATGCATGTGTTATTTGTTTATATTCATCCTTTGAGATTTGACGTAGTATCCACTTTTTAAAGGACTCTTGTTTGATTTTTAGATTATTCAAGATCTTCCGGTTAAGCCAGAGTGGTTTCTTGCTATACATCTTTTTTATGCAGTGAAAGGTATACCCTTAATAACATGTCTTTGAAAAAATGCCAACTGTCTTCAATTGTTTTAACCGCAGTCTTGCTTCCCATGGAACCTTATGTACCAGCTCCTAGAGTCTGCCTTGAAATCCATTGTCTTTATTTTACTGTTTTCACTCCTACCATTCCTTGAAATCATGAACTGTATCATTTCATGATCACTTTCACTCAAGCTGCCTTCCACTTTCAAATTCTCAACCAGTTCCTCCCTATTTGTTAAAAACAAATCTAGAACAGCCCCTCCCCACCTTGTAGCTTCCACCACCGTCTGAAGTAAAAAACCGGTCTCCAATACATTCCAAGAGCTTGCTGAATAATCTGTACTCTGAGTTTCCCAACGGATGTCTGGATAATTGAAGTCCCCCATCACCATCAAGTCCTGTGATTAAAGGATAGGCTTCAGACTACAGTTTACTAACTGTAAATTTATTAACTGCAATTTCACATTTGAGTTCTTTTAGAAATCTTGGGTGAATATCATCTGCTCTTGATGACTTTTTACTCTTTAATTTATCAATTTGTTCCAAAACCTCTTCTAATGACACTTCAATCTAGGACAATTCTTCAGGTTTGTCACCTAACAAGAATGATTCAGGTTTGGGAATCTCCCTCACATCCTCCACCAGGGATGTTAATTTTAATTATATTGTGGTTTCTATTACTAAGTGGTCTAGCTATACTTACCTCTTGGACCAGACCCTGTGGTCCACTTAGGACTAAACCACGAATTGCGTCTTCTCTTATGGTTTCCAGGACCTAATGTTCCAAGAAGTAATAATGTAAGGTATTATACACATAAAGGGCTCATGTATGTGTGGCCTGGCATTAAAGGCAGTGTGGAAAAACACTGCCTCCCCCTGCGCTACCTGGGGTACTGCTAACATCTTACTTGGTCACCCAAGTTGCTCCAGCTGGCTAGGGTCTGGACCATGACCTCAACTGACCCTTATTCCCCATGGGATGCTGTACACCTCTGAGAAGCTGGGATTCATGGCCCCCTTGCCCACACTGCACCTATACAGTATTGGCACGTTATTTATGTATTACTCCCCATCTGTCTGTATTCACCTGTTTTCTCTTGTCTTGTACTTAGCTTGGGGACAGGAACTGTCATTGTTTTGTTCTGTGCTTATACAGTGTTGTCCTGGTGCATGATATATCCTAAATGCCATGGTAAAACTAACATTAAGGCTGCATTGGAATACATACTTAGTAGAGGGCAGAGTTAAGGTTCCATGTGCAAATTGTCTCTTGTGACTTTTAAGTCTTAACTGCAACACTTGAATGTTTGCTATGCACCATTTTTTCTTGATGAAATTAAATGTTCTGCTTCTCTATAGCAATGAGAGAGCTTCTTGTTTAAATGGCAAAACAAACAAATAGTACCTTTCCCCTCCTGCCTACAATAACACTCACTCTTGCTACCCGGGGCTTATTCGAAGAGAAGGGCAAGAGGGATTTTTGCACGCGCCCCTTTGGCAGTACACTGGAATATGAAATAAGTTATATGCAGCAAGGCAGCCAATGATATACAGGTTCGACCTCTCTAGTCCAGCACCCTTGGGACTGACTGGTGCTGAATCAGAGAATTTGCCGAACTATGGGAGGTCAGTATTGTCTAGCAGTATTACCAAGACTCGTGCTGCTTACTGGGCTCTTAGAAGACATTTAGGAGTAAACTGGAGCTAAATAACAGCACAGAACACTGAGAGCCAGGATTGATGACTGTAAACAAACTTTATGGGACCATGGGAAACTTGGCCACACCTATGATAAGTGGACAGCGACTAACTAAGATCATGCTAGAGCACATAGTTGCCAGACCTGAGAGTACCAAACTAGAGAGGTTCAAGCTGTAACAGTTTAGAGGGGCAGAAGATGTTTTTGATGCTTTCTGTCTTTGTGCAATAATAGTCTCAGAGGTGTACAGCATCCCATGGGGAATAAGAGTCAGTTCTTTGCTTGGCTGGTTAATCCTTAAGATGATTTTTGTAGTAAAAATAATGTCTATAACAGAGACACAGACCTTAGCTAAAATATCCCCTTAAAATTGTTATAGGCCTAATTCTAGTCCCACTTAGAGCAGTTTCATACTAGTGTAACTGGAATTACTTCAGTGGATGTATTCTTTATTACTCTGGTACAAGTGAGATCAGAAAGTGCTCAGCATCATTGTCATTGCTCAACTTATTACAGATGGGGGAAACTGAGGCACCAAGCAGGGATATGATTTGCCCAAGATCACTCAGCAGGCCAGCAGTGAGGACGAACAGAATCCACAGCTCCTAAAGTCCTAATTGGCAAGCCACACTGCCACCAAGAAAGGTGCACCTCTGTCTCTAGTGATACTGAGCAACTCTGTGAGCTTGCTTTAGGAAAAAGATAATGGGGAGTTTGAGGGGAGGCTACAATGGCTAAGCACACTGGTAGGGAAGAGAGGTGAATGGGAGGCAAGGTCGGATTAAGACCTTTAAAGGTCTTAAGTACTGAAAAGATTATGGTGCCCCCCCTCATGTAATTCAAAATAAAAACAATACTATACCGTAAAATCTCTTTTTTTGTATGTGGTGCCCTTGCTTTGCTGGTGCCCTAAGCACCTGTTTAGTCTGCCTATTGGGTAATCCAGCCCTGATGGGAGGAGACTGGTTATCTTCCGGACAGGCTGATATTCTGAATGTCTCAGTCATAAATCCAAATGTGGAGTGAGAGAGTGCTTGTGAGTATTCTAGTTCAATTAACATCTCTCATCTGAGAGGGGTGCTATGTAACGCATGTCACATGCAGAAGGCTTTCAAAGCATTTCTGCTTCTCCTAGGCGAGGGAACGCTGTAAAACTAAATGAGCTGTACTTAATGCTAAAAGAAGTTCATATTTCTATGAGCTGATTAAAAAAACAAGAACAGATTTTTATCTACCGCTTTTTACAAGAGTCATCATGATAGTATCTGAACTTTTTGCTCTGTGACACAATAGAACTGCCAATAGAACTGCTTATATATGGGAAATGGGGGTCAAAATCACCTACACAGTTTTGGAAATCTCAGCTGTGGTGTATTTAATATGTCACTGCAATGTTTTTGCTTTCTCTGCAGCGCACTTTTTACAATTGCTAAGGACTGAGGTAGGCATCCATCTGGGTGTTCTATGACGCAGATGGTCAGGCACACATACACTCTTAGGGTGTGTCTAGACTACATGCCTCCTTCGACGGAGGCATGTAGATTAGCCAGATCGGAAGAGGGAAATGAAGCCGCGATTAAAATAATCGAGGCTTCATTTAAATTTAAATGGCTGCCCCGATCTGCCGATCAGCTGTTTGTCGGCAGATCGGGGCAGTCTGGACGCGACGCGCCGACAAAGAAGCCTTTCTTCATCGGCACAGGTAAGCCTCGTGAAACCAGGTTTACCTGTGTCGATCAAGAAAGGCTTCTTTGTCGGCGCATCGCGTCCAGACTGCCCCGATCTGCCGACAAACAGCTGATCGGCAGATCGGGGCAGCCATTTAAATTTAAATGAAGCCGCGATTATTTTAATCGCGGCTTCATTTCCCTCTTCCGATCTGGCTAATCTACATGCCTCCATCGAAGGAGGCATGTAGTCTAGACACACCCTTAGGGTATGTCTACACAGCAAAGTTATTTTGAAATAACAGCTGTTATTTCGAAATAACTTTACTAACCTCTACACAGCCAAACCAGTATTTCAAAATTAATTTGAAATAGCGGAGCGCTTATTTCGAATTTGGTAAACCTCATTCCACGAGGAATAACTCCAAATTCGAAATAGCTATTTTGAAATAAGTGCTGTGTAGACACTTATTTCGAAGTAGGGGGCCTCCAGCCTTCCCAGGGTGCTCTGGTGGCCACTCTGGCCTCAACCAAGAACACTCCTCTCCCTCCCCCCTCCTTGGAGCCCTTAAAGGGGTAGACTATGGCCACAGTGCCTGCGCCAGCTCCAAGCCTGCCAGCCCAGAGCCAGCAGTCGCTGTCCATGACCCAGTGGTCCCAAAACATGAGCCAGGAAGCCACTGGCAGCCAGCCCTCCACCGCTCCCCAGGAGCAGTCTGCCAGCTCCTAGGAGCCTGCCAGGGCCCAGAAAAGGCGGGTGTCTTCCTGGTCCAGGGTGGAGATCATGGACCTTATTCAGGTTTGGGGGGGATGTCCCCAACGGCCATGATCTCCACACTAGATGGAGGAATGTGGCTGTCTGTGGTGGGATAGCTGCCAGCCTGGCCACCAAAGGCCACATGCGAACCCAGGAGCAGGTTTTGCATGAAAATCAAGTTGGTCCGGGTGAGATCCCCAACCCTGAGCCCTGAGCTTCCCCTCCCCCTTCTTCCTCTTGCTTCCCCTTTCCAGCTCCCTCCTCCCAAGTTTCCCCCTCCCCTCTCCCACCCTCTCTCTTCCCCTCTCCTGCCTCCTTTCCCCAGTCTCACCAGAGTTTCACCCCCCCTCCAGTTTTGTTAAATAAAGAGAGTTTGTGTTCATTAAAATACATGTATTTGGGTGTGTCTAAACTACATGGTTCTGTTGACGGAACCATGTAGATTAGGCAGAACGGCAAAGGGAAATGAAGCGGTGATTTAAATAATCGCCACTTCATTTAAATAAAAATGGCCGCCACGCTGTGCTGATCAGCTGATTGTCGGCACAGCGCGGCAGTCTAGACAGGGATCTGCTGACCCCAGAACCCTTCGTCGGCAGATCCTTTATGCCTCATGTAGCACCCCTGGAGCACCCAAACTCCCTCCCAGATGTTGCCCTCAGCACTCTAATCCCCTGTCCCAGGGTCAGCCTAGAATCCCCTCAAACAGTCTGAACTCCTCAGCCTCAGCTCCAGCCCAGAGCCTCCCCCCAATCCATCTCCCTTCTGCAGCCTGGTGAAAGTGAATGAGAGTGGGGGAAAGCAAGTCAGAGGGATGGAAGGCTGAGTGACCTGGCTGGTGTCTCAGAAGAGACAGGGTGGCAGGGCCATGGGAAAGTGCTGGGCTGGGGGAAGGCAAAGGGTTTTGGGTTTGTGTGATTAGACAGTTGACAGCCCTTGTCCCTGGCATCCTCCCATTTTCTCTGGCATCCATGGCTTCGCATGAGCACCGGCTCCCTTAGAGCTGCCTCTCCTCCCCCCCTCCTTCCCACAGCATGGGAACAGGCAGGAGCTGGTACACGTGGGGAGCTTGTCCCCCTACATGTGAACATGTAATTGCTAGAACTTCCAGCGGTTACACAGTAACACAAATAAACAATAGTTAACATCCCTAGGCTCCAGCATGGGCATGGGGAGCACAAGCCATTGATTGCATGGAGGCCTTTCCCGTCCCCATTTCTTGTAAGACAGGGACTCGGCAGAGAGATACCCCTGTGTGCATGGCACAAGGCAACAGGGAAGTGTTTTATATTATGGCCAGGATGTCAGCCATGACCCCAAATCCGTCTGAATGACTCCTTTGCCTGCCATGGCTCTGGTCTATCACCTCTCAAATGGCCTTTTATTCTCCCGAAAACAGAGCATTTCCCTCTCATCCTGAAAGTACAGAGATACTTGGGAAGTACAATTTAATAAGAAAAGGAAACACTTCACCAGAGCTAATCACATACAAGCAACAGCACAAAGTGAAACAAAGCAACCAAACCTCACTGCCTGCATCCTTCCCATCTAGGCTTCTTTCCCCCTTCAGCCAGACATCAATGCCCAGCTGGATTCCCGCAGTTCAGTTCCTCCTCTGTCTTCCCCCCGAAGTTCTGGCCTGGCTCTACCTCTCAAGCTTGGGCCCCCTCCCCTTCCCATCCTCTCTGCTTATTCCCTCTGCTCTGTCCCCAGCCTCGCCTGGCTCCCCTTGCTTCCCACTCCCTCACATGCACAGACTTAGTCATAGCCCTGGAGGGGGCAGTCCAGGGGGCGGAGGAGAAGCCCATCAGCTAGGTGCTGGGAAAGGGCTGGAGAAGAGGAGTCTGCACTGTGGGTGGCTAAATGAAGTCCTGCCGCAGTCAGTAAGGGGAAGCCCAAGTTCTGGTGGCGCTCCCTTGCTACAGCACCCTGGGCAGTTTGCCTGGCCCGGTGTGACGGCACGTTGGGGTTTCCCCGTCTCCTGCACCCCCGTAGTGGCACGAACAGACGCCACCAGCCAGTGGAACAGAGGGAGTTTATTGCTTCTCCAGGATACAGCACAGCACAGATGTCATCTGGTTACAGGAACTGGAGCTAGGAGGCCTCGGTGCCCCCCCTTGAGATGGGGGGTGGCTGGGCCCTACAATCCCAGCCCCCTCCCTAGCTCCTTCTCCCCTGCTTCCCAGACCGAAACTACCACTCTCTTCCAGCCCTGCCTCCCCGCCAGGGCTCCACTTCGCCTTCTTCCCATTGTTCCGCTCCCTGGGGGATAACTGGTCAGAGAGATTCGAAGCTCCCTTGCATAATGACTCATCCCCTGCCCTGCTGGGCCATGCTGCAGCCAGCAGCCAGTGGAGGTCACTCATAACCCACTGCCCAGCATAGCAACCAGCAAGGTACCCCCCACTACATCACACTCTGCATGTTTCTTTTGTAGCTAGCCGCTCTTTAGAGGATAACAGAGCTAGGTTGTACAGCACTGATATTTAAACTAAGGCTCACAAGTCACACATGACGCATCAATGTATCTTCTGCGGTTCTTTGCACCACATGATGTTAAAACACTGTGGGGTTGCCAGGTGTCTGGTTTTCACCCGGACAGTCTGTTATTTCTGGCCCCTGTCCGGTAAAAGAAAACAGAAAATGTCTGATATTTTCTATTTCTCTTGGATGGAAGGCTGGCGGGGACATTGTTCCCCTGCTATATCTGACGGGTGGGGGAAAGCAAGGAGTGCGGGGATTCTTAAAGGTGCAGCGACCTTTTTTTGTTCTCCCAGGTTTTTTGGGTTTTTTTTTGCTCAACAAGTTTGGTCTCTTTTTTCCTACCATGTTTGGGATTTTTGGTGAAAGCATCTGGCAAGCCTAAACACTGGGTGAATGAATTATTAACCAATCCAAGCTATTAGCCAATCAGGATGCTATGTTCTCAACCAACTGTAGTTGATAAAATAATAATACTTAGTCAAAAGCTTCAGAGGAGTAGCCAAGTTAGCGTGTAACAGGAAAAACTTAAAAAACAACACATAGTTTAAAGACTAACAAAACATGTAGATGGTATCATGAGCTTTTGTGGTCAATCTTTTTTCTGTGAGAATCATCCACACACACACCATTTCCCCATCATATTGTTTAAATATGAACATCTGGTATTATAATAACTGAAACAATGAATTCACACTGCTGTGGCTCCTTGATTGCTAATTTGGCTCCTGAGCCACTGAGGTTGGAGGGTCACTGCTGTACAGTCTGGTGATTTGCCTCTCTCCCTTGATTGCTCAGCACTCAGCTCCTAACAATTAACCTGTTTTTAACCTGACGGGAGCCTGTCAGACAAGACTGCAGCATTCCCTTGAGTTGAAATCATTCTGGGCTGGCTCCCACCAACATGTCCATCTATTACACAGCAGCCTGATTACTTACACATCACAGGAAGTCCAAGCAGGAGGCACTGCCCTTCCTCTTCATGGGATGAATCTCTCAGGCCATTTCCATACAAAGCTCCCTCCATTAATTAGGCTCCCAGAGGCTACACCCATGATAAGTGGATATCTGGCTCACTAAAATCATGCAGGACCACAGAAGTTGCTGGACCAAAGAGTGCCAGACTAGAGAGGTCCAACCTGTACAAGGCTGTGGCTGCAAACCAAACCAGCTGAGTGAGCTGGCATCAGGTTGTCGGACAGGGATAGGGAATGTTATATCTAAAACATCTGGATGGGAAAATCTCCCCTTGGTCAGTCTATGGGCACATTACCACTGGAGATGGAAGAGTAACTTCTGTATTGGGAGACGTACACCCATTAGGTATGACTGAGCTCGCATGCTCAGACAGCAGCAAAAGTGGAAGGATGGGCCAGCTGTGATGAGTGCATAACGAGGCTTCTAGATGGGCCTACCCTCAGGCAGTCAACCTCTGCCGCTGCCATGTTCTAGTATGTAGCTCAATCAAAGTGAGCATGGGCATGTTGCTCAAATTGGACATTACACCTCCAACTCCAGGATAGATACTGTCCATATATGATGTGGGGAGTTGAAACCTCA
The DNA here is from genome assembly GCF_052426305.1 of Pelodiscus sinensis. NCBI lineage: Eukaryota > Metazoa > Chordata > Testudines > Trionychidae > Pelodiscus > Pelodiscus sinensis. The sequence continues at coordinate 5,806,810 of NC_143063.1, read as the reverse complement.
CAGGGCCACAATTAATGGTCTGTACTGAAGCCAGCCCTTCCACGCTGCACCAGGAAAGTTGGCTTGAGTTTGCAAGGCATCAAAGGTAGGCTGCCCTAGCAGGGAATTCTGGGTCACTGAGATTGAGCCCACTCCTTCCTTCTTCTTCCATCCCTCAGCATGACAAGTGCCAGCAATAACAGTGGTTTCACATAGTCTTGCACTCTGGAGAGCACCTTGGCAGCTATTTTGTCCAGCTGCTGCCTAGGTACTTAGGGTGAAGGAATGTTCCTTGTACCTTGTGCCTGTTGCATAGAAGCCTCTGCCTGAGCTATTAGTTGATTTTACACATGGATTTTCTGGAAATACACTAAACTGTAAGGTCCTGCCAACATATGATTTACAGACTGACAAAAACCTCCTGCTGACTGCATTGTTATGGGGGGGGGGGTTGTCTTTTAAGTCACTTAATTACTGCTGATTTGTAAATAATTCTCTGAAGCTTTGTAATTGTTCCAGCTGCATTGCCTTTTAAATTCTGCAATTTATTGTCATCTTAAACTTTGCAACTCTGTAATCTTTGTAAAACCTTGTAACTTTGTAACTCTCGGCAACTTTGCTTGAAATACAGAAATTTAACTGTAAGCTTGGTGATTGATGATCCAACTTTGTAATCTCTATAACTCTCAGCCACCTTGCTTGTAACTTGCTCTAAACTGCATTCTCCCCTGAGATATGAATGTGTGTGTGTGTGTGTGTGAGTGGAGACTATTGTGTGTCTGGGATTAGAGACTGCAAATCCCAGCATGTGGAGCCAGGTGATGAGTCATCAGACCAATTAAGGAGACTGCTGCTCTGCTGGATCAAGGGAAGTCTGGGCATGCTCCCTGGTGAGGAATGTGGACTAGTAACAGGGGTTGTACAGAGGCAATAAAAGGAGAGAGCAGGTAGCAGAAACTCTCTTTCTGAGAAGCAGCAGCCAGTTTCTTTCCTGACCAGCTCCCCAGCCCTGATCAGCAGACACCCTCCAGAATCTACATGCCTTGGCTCCTTCTGCAACCCATAAGCCTGTGTGAGTGCCTGAGGGCAGGAATGAATGTGTGTGAATGAATGAAAGTGTGTGTGTGAGAGAGAGCGTGAGTGACAGAGGGTTCCCCTTTAGTTTAAACCTTTAGTGGCAGTTTTATCCTCTTTAGTTTAACCTTATAGTGCAAATAGTGGCGTGTTAATCCCTCAACCAATAAATCCACCCTGGGTGGTCTCCAATGAGAATTTTTTGGGTAACAGTGCTTCTTTGCTCACTTTAACTCATAGGAGCTGTTCTCTGTTGCCCAGTACATTGTCTAGTCATTTACCCCGGGGCAAAGCAGGTGTGCAGAAATCAGAACAGCCTATGCCCACTCAGCACTGGGGGAAGAGTGACAGCTAGTGTTCCCTTTAACTGTGCTGCAGCAGCGCTTCACAGGGGATTTATCAGCTCCGCCCAGTCAGCTCCTGTATGGAGCCCTGGGCCTCTGACTGGGCAGGGCTGATTAATCCCCTGTGAAGCTGTGCTGCCCTGGTGGTGATGGCTCAAGGTACAGCACAATAGAGAATTAGGCTCTTGGTCTCAACCTTTCCCTCTATCAGAGTTGACATGACAAGACTTGCAGCAGGGCAAGAGGAGAATTTTGCCTGCCATCTCCCCCAGGCTCTTTCCCTCACATTGCAGAACTCCCAGAAAGCATCAGACCCACATTTTCCTTCGAGCTGTCAAATCTTTTATGTCCCATTTCAGAAGGGAGCAGTTAGGCTCTGATTTGAACAGGCTGAGGATCAAACCCTTACACTAAGGCAAGTTCCAGCCTGGGGCAAAGCTGACACTGCACACTCAGGTGAACACTTGGGACAATTCTCCTTCTGCCTGGCTCTATGTGCTCTTCCTCCTCCATTTGTTTCCCTTTGCTGAAAATCTGCACGTTAACTCTTCTCACCTTACTGCTGTTCCAGCGATCCTGCTCTCACTTGCCATTTCCCCACAGGCTCTTTCTGATGATGAAGAGCTTTATAGTCAATATGTTGCCTGATGTTGAAGCATTTTATTTGACTAAAGTCTTTACTTTATACCCCACTTGCAATCAATACAATGTGAGCAATAGACTTGCAAAACTGAGCATTGTTGGCTCAGGTTTGCATAGGAATTGTTTCTAGCTTGCTCTATGCTGAGTGGAGAGTTAACCTGTCTGCATCCAGCAAGGCTGATTATTTATCCACTATCCAGCTAGCTACAACATTGTAAGGGAGTGGAAAATGTCAGTGTCCCAAGGGTTAAAGAAAGCCTCTGGGCCCAGCTAGCCCTGCCCTGCTTTACCAGCAATCAATGCCAGGCCCATGGGGAGGAGAAAAGGAAGGAGCCCAGCTCAGTTTGGGGCTCACTAGCAAGGAGGCAACAGCCTGGTACAGCAGTCTAAGGCACAGACCAGAGCCTGTCCACTAAGTAGCCATGGGGACAAGTAAGCCCCCACCCTACCCCTCTGTGGAAAAGTCAGAACCTACTGAGAAGCCCCTGTTTAGGGGCTTACCTGGGGCTGTGCCCAAAACTTAAGAACTTGAATAGGGAGTGGTTTGGAGTTCCCAGGCCAGGAGTACAGGGGATTAGCACCCCCCTCTTCTCACCTGCTGACTCAGCAACCTAGCCTCCAGGTACTCAGCTGCCAGCGACCCAGCCACAGACATGCAGGGTGATGTCCCAGCAAGTTTGGAGATTAAAGCTTGTCTTTTCCTCTGTTGCTTTGAATCTGGAGTAATTCCAGTGAATTAATCTGGAATTCCATCAGTGTGGCATGCTTGGAATCTGGCTAAGAGGTCTGTCCTGTGCAATGAACAATGGCACCTGTTTCAGCCACAACCCTTGTGAGATCTCTTTATGCAGTAAAAGGAAATCACAAAACACCCAGAGGTGACGTGTTACCAGGGATTTGCCTACTTAAGTGCTTACAATAAATCCTCAGGGCTACGTCTACACTGCAGGCTTCTTGCGCAAGAACTGTTTTGCAGAAGAGTTCTTGTGCAAAAGGTCTTTTGCGCAAGAGATTCCATGGCAGTGTGGACGCGCTCTTGTGCAAGAAAGCTCTGATGGCCATTTTAGCCATAGGGGTTTCTTGTGCAAGAAATTCATGTTGCTTGTCTACACTGCCTTCTTGTGGGAGAGCTCTTGCGCAAAAGGGCTTATTCCTCATGGGGAGATGAATAACTCTTCCAGAAGAAGACGCTGTACTGTAAATTTACTTGCACAAGAATGCGCATGCAGTGTAGATGCTCTGCAAGTTTTTTCGCAAGAACAGGCGTTCTTGCACAAAAAGCCTTCAGTGTAGACATAGCCCAGCTGTTATTCTTTCATCTAAATTGGATCACAAAATAGTTCGGCTACATCTAGACTGTCATGATTTTGCGGAAATACTTTTAACGGAAAAGTTTTTCCATTAAAAGTATTTCCACAAAAGAGCATCTAGATTGGCAAGGATGCTTTTGTGCAAAAAGTGTTTGGCACGGATGCTTTTGCACAAAAGCACTTTTTGCATAAAAGCATCCATGCCAATCTAGATGCGCTTTTGCGCAAGAAAGCTCCGATGGCCATTTTAGCCATCGGGCTTTCTTGCATAAAAAATTAAGGTGCCTGTTTACACTGGCCCTCTTGCGCAAGAGGGCTTATCCCTGAGTGGGATCGTGAAAGTATTTGTACGAGAAGCACTGATTTTGTACCTTACAAAGTCAGTGCTCTTGCGCAAATTCAAGCGGCCAGTGTAGACAGCTGGCAAGTTTTTCTGCAAAAGCGACTGCTTTTGAGCAAAATCTTGCCAGTCTAGACGCACCCTTCAGGTATGAAACTGTACTGTGAGATTGTCAAAAGCACTCAGCCTTGGTCTAACCCTATTTCAACTGAAGTCAATGTTAAATTGATGTCAGTGGGAGCCATTTTAAGCCAATGCTGAATGTTGTTGAAAAGCCCACCCATAGGACATTATCGTTAGTAAGAATAATACAAAAAAGTAGACTCTTCTGGTCTGTTTTTTACGGGGACCTTAACATGTCTAATTTTGCATCAATAGTCACTTGCAGAGATAACACATATACCCCAAATCAGCAAAGCACTTAAGCATTGCTTAACTTTAAATGATTGACTTCAATGAAACTGAAGCATGTACTTAAGGTTAAACAGGTGCTGCAATTGCTGTACTAAGTCAGGGCCTAACCTGCCATCTGTGAGCAGGCAGTTAAATAGGTAAATGTTGTCATTTGTAAACACATTTTAATTACACCTAAAATTCATTGCAGGTGTAAAATTAGATCCCTGGGTTAAATACATGACCCTTCATTGTGAACTGATTGCAGTTAATAGCAAAAGGCCTATGATTTCTCGACAGAGTGTTTTAACACCAGCACACCACTACCAATGTGGCAGAGGAAATAGAGAAGCTCCTCTCGGAAGACAAGGGAAAGCCTATGGGATAGTAGAGAAAGGATGTCTTCTTGACAGCTTATTTTGAAATTTGGCACTGTCTATACCAGGCACGTCAAACCCAAAGCCTACTGAGGGCCGCACAAACAAAACCTGGTAGCTTTCAGGGCCACCAAAGAAAATGTACTTCTATCAGAAAGTCATAATTATTTATTATTATAGATTATGTTTTAGGTATATTTTATAATATTTTTTCAGGTCTTGTTTGAATATAATACAATCATTTGATGTGTAAAATTATTTGCATCCATGAAGACTTTCAGTTTAAGGTGCTTCAGCCCCCCCGCTCTAACCCAGTCCCCATCCCCTCCCCAGAGCCAGGCAGCCCCAAGCCACCCCACTCTAATCCAAAGCCTGTGTCCTGGAGCCACCGCCACGCGCTTCTTCCTCCAGGCGCTGGGGCACGTACACAGAGCGGCCGGCCGTGAGCAGTCCTGGTGTGTGGCTCAGAACCAGCAGGAGCTCCATTTCCTTAATCAAAGAGCCACATGTGGCTTGAGAGCCACGGGTTGGCCACCCCTGTTATAAGCAATGTAACTGGGCAAGCCACACTTAGATAATTTATAAAGATGTAGTTGCAAAAAAAAAATGTGATTGGGCCACATGTCTGACATGACCAGGCTACACTGCACTTATTTTGAAATAAATCGTTTTCCGCTGACTTCCTTAATCCTTGTACAGTGAGGTTTACAGAAAATCAGAGTCAGAAGCCCATTGTTTCAAATGTATTTGGACTTCTTGTGTCAGCAGCGCATAAAGGTCTTTTCGAATAACGGATGTTATTTCAAAATAACTGCAGTGTAGATGTACCTTTAGTCTGATATTAGCAGTGAGTCCAAGGTGACAACTAGTAAGACTTAGTGATTTCCCTTTTGTCTTTTAATCTGTTTGATGTATTATTAATATTTATTTGTCTTCACAAACAGATGAAGACAGCACTGCAAAAACAACAATGAAATCTTCAAAATTGATAGAAGGAGTTATTTTGATTTATAAAATAGATCACTTTATTTGGAAGGTGTTCCCTCGCCTTAGCATACCCTCTTTTGGACTAGACTAAGATAAGGTGTATGTGTCTATGAAGAGTCCAACCTGAGGCCAGGGGGAGTGGAGGTGGACTATTCAATCCTTAAACATCATGTCAGAAAGCCACTTGGTAAGTTGGCAATGAATAGGATTTTCAGAAACACCTAAGTGATTTTCAGTGACACTTTTCAATGTCACATGGGTCTTATGAGGGAGAGGTTCTTTTGAAAATCCCATGCAATTTGTTTCTGAATGCTGTTTTTATACATATTTTTTTTGCAGGAAAGTCTTTTTATTGCTCCCAGAATAGTCAGCAAAAGTGCAGCGTGTTGATAATCTGTTCATGCAGACAGTGCCTGAAGAGGAGAAGTTAGGAACTGACTTGATTCTCATATTGCACTGGCTCTGATTAAAAGGAAAAAGACATAGTTGTTAACTTTGCTAGCCACCATCCACATAGCATGCCCTCACTGCAAAGATCTGTGGCAAGATCCAAAAAGGCGAACAATTTATACGGTCAGATCATTTCCACAGCTACCACAGTGTCGAGTTTTCAGCTGTCCCCCTAGCTTCTATGGTTGGAGCAACAGGCCTTGCTGAAAATTCCCTTCCCCTTTTCTGGTTGGCCGATCAGAATTAAGCTTTCAATAAACCTCACTCCTTGGGAGCCATAGAGCCTAGCAATGAGGCCATTGCTGTAATAGCGGCATGCTCCTCTTATCCCTGCCAGAATCCTACTTTCCTTTATTCAGCTTTTCCAGAAGCAAGGGGCCAGTTCTGCCAAGTGATCCCTCAGCTACCAGGAGAAAAGTAACTAATCAAATGGACCAAAGAGCTTGAGACACAGAGCACTTGTGCCAGTCTGGAATCCCAGCACTAAGAATGGAGACACCCAGGTTGATACTCACGCATTATGACAGCACAAGTGAATCTGCTTCACACCCACTCTCCCTCAGAAAGAGCAGAGAGCTCTGATCGGAGAGGAGAGGTTTGATTTTTGCCATTTACTGTAGATATTTTTGCTGCTTCAATTAGCTTGCATCAAAAAGTCTCCATTGATCTCCTTAAAGGCACAGCATGGCCAGTATTTGTTAGTTCCCTTCCCCCCCTTTAGCAAGGCTCAGCTTCCTGTCTTTCCAAATGACCCCTTCTCCCCATTTCCCACAACGAGGAGAAGAAAAACCCCATGCTGTTCCTTTCATTTCCTCAGAAATGTCAGTGGGCAACATGGTTCAAGTCAGATTTCTTGCCTAAGTTTTAAACTCTGTACCAAAATTAAAGAAGAATCACTGTTGATTTTCAGTTTAAATATTTAAAAGAGCACACTGATAGCTCTTCAATGTTGTTCAATTGTAGACACTCTGGATACTCTAGGCTGGTGTAAATTGGATTTGCTCCACAGAATGTATTCTCACAGTTGAGCATCTGGCCCCTTGTCTTCAGTTGCATTCCAATCCCTTTTCTCTAGGCCATCCTCCCAGCTCTTCATTTTTAGAACTGACATTAAACATTTAGAGCACAAAAATGACTAATTTGTCTCTCTGCAGCCACTGCATTTTGAGATGGGTTGGAAATTTCTCAAGTCACTTGTCACTCACAGGATTGGAAGTTTCAAAAATATCTTATGTTTATGTAGTGAATCCCAAATAGCTTTATAGGAGGCTAATATACCGCAGAGGAATCACTTTGCCCACTGTTGAAATGCATCCACCTCTGAAATGCAATGCAGAGTCAGTTTTAAATTACCCAGTAACAGGTTTACAACAGTTTAGGATGGGAAGTAAAAACGACTAGTGTGCCATTGTCTGGTGCTGCTCGCTTGCTTTTGGCCTTACTATAGCTAATAGAAACTGCACAAGACATGTTGGGAGGCTGATTGTAATTACACACTTTGGAATTTGGCCAAGGCGCTGTTGTAGACTCCACTCCATTCTTACAAAAAGTCCCACGGGCTCTCTGAAGACCACAGTTGATCAAGATCTGAGTTTTACTTCTATTTTCCAAAACAAAACCTTCAGTGGCTAAATTCTGAAGGGAGGCTCCAAAGAGGATGGAGAGAGGCTGTTCTGAGTAGTGACAGATGGCAGAACAAGGAGCAATGGTCTCAAGTTACAGTGGGGGAGGTCTAGGTTGGATATTAGGAAAAACGATTTCCCTAGGAGGGTGGGGAAACACTGGATTGGGTTACCTAGGGAGGTGGTGGAATCTCCATCCCTAGAGGTTTTTAAGTCTCGGCTTGACAAAGCCCTGGCTGGGTTGATTTAGTTGGGATTGGTCCTACTTTGGGCAGGGGGCTGGACTTGGTGACCTTCTGAGGTCTCTTCCAGCCCTATGATTCTATGCCTCCTATCACCACATAAGACTTCAGTTCAATATAGACTTGCAAGGGTGCTACATGTGAATTGTCTTAAACTGCATCCTAAAACCACATTTTTTTTCTTGAAATATTTTCCTTTGGAGGTCCCCCTTCCAAGTACTGGTACTGATTTCGCTTGTGACATCTGAAGGGGAACAGCCCTAGATGGTACAAGCTAAATGACTCCAATCATTGGTTAATTGAATGTGCTAAATTTCTAATTTTCATGAGGTTGTGATGCATGCTTAACATACAAGTGAGGAAGCAATGCCAAGCCACCAATAAGTAGTGACAGCTCCCACTAGCTGGGAGAAATAATATGTGCACTGTGTTGACCTTTACCAGGGGAGGGTCATATCATACCAGAGACGGTAGCTCCAAAGCCATGCTAGATGTATAAACTTCTCCTTTTACCTACGCTGTCCACTTTAAGCCAGTTCTGGAAATAATGGGCCTCAGTAGAAGCCTACTGAAGGCCGCACAAATGAAAACTGATAGCTTTCAGGGCCACTTAGGTTCCCAGATGATTTGTCGAGAAAAAAACAAACAAACCAAAACATTTTAGGTGCCAGGCAGAAGGCACCAATACCGGACACTTGGCTTTTAGGTATGTTTTATAATATTACAATAATTTGATGTGTAAAATTGTTATTTCCTTATATTACATTATTTTAAAATTAATTTTACATAATTTTTACTTTAAATATAAATGTCAGGTACTTTTAAATGTTGTATATGATACATAACTTGTTTTGTTGAAATAAAAACAAGTATAGACTATGGTTAACCAAATAGAACAGGCTTCTGTGAAAATTTCAGATACTTTGTAAGTTTGAGATTTTGCATACAGATATAATTATTCATGCAATTGCAAAAAAAATTGATATATTTATTGATATAAAATGTAATATACATTTTGTGATTTTTATTTGGGAATAAATAAATAAATAAAAAACAAAATATTAACAAAATAACCCCTACCTCTCCCCCAGAGCTAGGCACTCCCATACCCCTGTTCTAACCCAATCCCTCTCCTCTGCCCCAGAGCCAGGCACTCCCCCATACCAAATGCCTCCCTATTCCCCCAGAGCCAGCCCCCCCAACTTAATGCCCCCCCCCCGAGCCAGGATTTCCCAGCCCCTCCCCCACAACCTAATACCTGGTTCCTGGAGTTGACGTTGCTGCCTGAGGTGCTAGGGCGGCGTGAGCATAGTGGCCAGCTGTGAGTGCCTGCTGGAGCGCCCAGCACAGAGCGCCCAGCCGGCCGTAAGCGCGTGCACAGAGTGGCCCAGCTGGCTGTGAACACCTGCTGGAGAGCCAGCACAGAGCACCCAGCTGCCCGTGAGCGTGTGTGCAGAGCGGCCTAGCTGGCCGTGAGCAGTCGCTGCAGTGCAGAGAGGCCCGGTTGGCAATGAGTAGGCACTTGGCCACATGCTGCGAGCGGCCAGCAGGCTGCACTTCATTATTTAAAAAAATATACTGGCGGGCCGCAAAAAAATGTGATTGGGCTGCATGCGGCCCTCCAAACACCAGTTTGACATGCCTGGTCTAAAAGCTCTTCATGCCACTTTGCAGCATAAAGGGATCTAACAGCTAATCAAAAATGCCCCAAGGGAAAAGGGAGCCCTTCAGCTACTGCAGAAATGGTAAAATGACTATACCCAGCACCTGAGATTAGAGGTGAATGGAAGATATGTCAGCTGGATTTCTGGGTTTGCTTGTTGTGTACTGCACAAAGCTATTCTTTGCTTCTCAGAGGTTGTAGAAAATAGAACGCCAGATGGGGACATCCTGAAGATGCTCTAACTTAAATTGGGTGGACCTCACAAGGAACCCAAAGGAGACTGAAAGTTAAGACTGGTCTTGAAATTTTTGGAGAAAAGTTTTAAAATCAGAAATGCCAATTTGTCACAACTGAAGATGTTCATGGGAAGGGTCAATTTCAACAAGTGTCTCATTTCAAAACTTTTTTGAAAAAAATCATTGTAATGCCATTTTTTTGACATTTCCAAATCAATTTGTTCCATTTAATAGTAAAAAGCAAAGTTTAAATAAAAAGAAGTCAGATTGAAAACAAAACATTTAGCTTGACCTGATCAAAATGTTCTTTCGTGTTTTGGTTAGCGATTTTTTTTGAGACTTTGACTTTTTCTCCCAGTTCGGCAAGGGGATTTTTTTTTTTTACAAAATTTCAGCCTCATGGGACTAAAAAACTTTTCCTATCTAGTTCTTCTCAAAACCATGGTAACCATCCTTTCATCCTTCAAATGTGGGAACATAGTTACTAGGAATCAGGTCAAATATTATTGACTGACTATTATTTCCCACGCCTGTAATACAAAACACCTACCCATACAGGATACGATGCAGGTAAAGCAGATCTGATATGTATGGGTATGTCTACACTACCCCGCTAGTCCGAACTAGCGGGGTAATGTATGCATACCGCACTTGCTAATGAAGCCCGGGATTTGAATTTCCCGGGCTTCATTAGCATAAGCGGGGAGCCGCCATTTTTAAATCCCCGCTACTTCGAACCCCGTGAAACGAGGAGTACCGGTAGTTCGGAATAGGCACCCTAGTCCGAACTACCTAGTTCGAGCCCCGTGTAGCCGCGCTACACGGGGTTCGAAGCAGCGGGGATTTAAAAATGGCGGCTCCCCGCTTATGCTAATGAAGCCCGGGAAATTCAAATCCCGGGCTTCATTAGCAAGTGCGGTATGCATACATTACCCTCCTAGTTCGAACTAGGAGGGTAGTGTAGACATACCCTAAAAGACTACTTGAGTATTAAAAGTTTCTGATATAATACACTGGGAAAATGCCATCAAGAAAGCTAATGTTGGCTTTCTTGTCTCCCTTGATGTAGAAAATCATTTTAAAGCTGCACACATTCGTGCAGGTAGTTGGATTCTTACTCTCATCTCAGTGAGAGGAAAGCTTCCAGCCCGGGATGTGATACCACAACTGATCTAGTGACTTTTTATCACAACTGCACACTAACAAAAATCACAGTGGTATGGAACTACTACATTAGACAACTGAAGCAACTTGTTCATTAGCTGCTCTTTGCTCTGCAACATGAGCAGCTGTATAATAAGAGTGCACAACAAGAGGATGAAATTCACTTCTGGGCAGCAGGGTAGCAGAAGGCTTGTATATCCCATTCTGCATATAAATTAAGGTGTCTCAGTGTGGGGTTAGATTGGAACTCTACTTACGGACTATTAAGACTATACTGGATAGTCATTGGAAAAAACAACTTCCCCTTAGTTAGCTCTAAAACCCTGGGGCCAAATATAAAAGGTATGTCCATGTAGGCATGCTGGAGATGACAAAAGTATCCAAATGAATGAAATGCCTAACTGTCATTGACTTTCAATAGGCATCAGGGCCCAGATCCTCAAAGGCATTTAGGAGTTAGGGGCCCGCCTTGAGGATCTTGGTTTACGTGCTGAAACTGCTTAGCTGCTTCTGTAAATCCCACTAGGCATCTGAACAATCTGACCCTTAGTATCATAAGGCCTAGATGATATACGGCTCTGCAACTGTATTTGTTTATTCCATGCATCTATGTAGAGTTATTTAAATTATGCCCATACAGAGGTCTGGGAATATGTACAACATGTATTTGCTTCAATGCAGAATGGAACCCCAGTGTGTTGCACAAACACTACCCTGAAGATCTTGCAATCTATACAGACAACACAGACACAGGGTGGGAGGGGAAACAGAGGCATAGAGATGAATTGACTTGTGTAGTCATGTGAGAGGTGAGCAGGCATTTAACCCAAATCTCCTGACCTTCAACCTGAAGTACTCTGAATTGAACAACGCCTCTCACAAAGTGGAATTCATTAACGGAGAGGATACATTGTTTAGTCAACAGTGCTGTGAGCAGTACAGCTGAAAAAAAATCACCAACACCACCAATAAAAACAACTAAAAAAGAGGAACATAATTGTACTCTCCTTAATTATGCGGTCTGTATATAGAATCCTATGTGCACTGCGAGTGAAGCTCAGACACAGAGTAAAGGGGCACAATTACATTCATTGTCTCACCTCAGATTTGGCTCTGTGAGGATCCTAGGGCAGCACTACAGTAATTCCCTGGCAAGCAGTTTTTGCTGCTGGTCTGACTTATCTACACGCCACACGTATTTAAGGAGGGAGGAAAGCCATCTAAAGGAGACTGGCCCGTACAGAACTGATGTTACTTTCATTAACCCCTCAGTGCAGGGGAAAGGATGCTTATCCATTATGTATGGGTGCTCAGTGTCCATTACATTTGGACTTGATGGATTGTCCATGTTTTCCCCCCACACCAACTGTCACATTGGAAGACATACCATTGGTGCGGGGGATGAGAAGGATTACACAGGCTGTAGGGTAAGTTATAACCCATCTACCAGATACTGATTATACGGATGTAAAATCCCATTTAACTAGTTAACCAGCTTAACATTAAGTTTAACCAGTTAACTGATTAAAGGGGAGCAGGCAGGGGGTCTCCTTGCCATGAGCAGGGGATTCCCCAGCCAGGCTGATTTGGGTCCTGTGCTGGGCTGCCGGCTTGGCAGCCTGGCACGGAGCCAGAAGTAGCATGGGGGGCCTGGCAGTTCCCAGCCCTTGCGGCGCCAGGCTGGAATTGACAGCTGGGGCGGCAGTCCTGCAGGGCTGGAGCAGTTCTCTGTCTGCATTAGGCCCTGGGTGAGTGGCTGCTCCTGGATAATGGTGAACCGTTAACCGGTAAGCATCACTTGTTAAGGTTACCTGGGTTCCTGTTCACATCCCTAACTGGTTATTGCAAGTGCGAATGCAGACAGTCTCAAAAGTAGTAAAGAATTCATGTTCCTGAGAAGTCACTGTTACATTTCCATGTGCTGAGGTTTAACTCTTCTTAACACCTTCAAACATTTACTTTGCTCTATGGTATTTTTATGCAGTTCTGCCCAATTATAACTCATCAAAGTACTCAAACCCTCATCTTCAAATCTGTGCTCTTGTAAAAGACATGTCTGAAAAAGAGATCTTGGAGCAACATCTACTTAGCAAGTTTGTAAAACAGCAGCAGTAGGATTCTGAACCTGCTTTTAGCTTTTGCTCAGTAGTTTACCTCCAGATGCTGTCACATGTATTCCTCTTGTATTCCATTCTCTGCTGAGTCACTATGGATTCTACAGTACGTTCATATTTTGGTCCAGATTTTTAAAACATAGCTTTCATTTTGCACCTGTGAGTTGTTGAAGCAAATAAACTGCATGTGCAAGTGATGGCAGTTAGATGTCTAAATACCTGTTGTGTGGGTGCAATTAGGCAGATGTCTACATGACATCAATTAAGTATGGGATGCTGTGCTAAGGTTGGGATGAAAATCAAGCCCTTTCCCTTCTTCAGAAGTTCTTCAAGAAACCAGTGTGAAACATGTTTCATAAAAGAGATGCTTCCTGTCAATCCCGCGTGTGTATAATTCTGCTATTGCCTTTTGATTAAGATTTAGGTCTAAGTTGAGCCCATCTGATGGCTGTACAGGGCGTAGGTGAGGTCTCAGTGCAGTAGATGCTGGATTGTTGTCAAGAGAGGAGTATAGACTTCTCCTTCTTGTGCAAAAGCCCCTTGTGCAAAATGGCGTCTCTTTAGGTATGCAAATGAAGCACGACAATATTCATTGCCATGCCTCATTTGCATATCTTCTTGCGCAAGAATACGCAATGTAGACGTAGCCTTGGTGTAAACACTTTGATTTAGGGAGAATCCCGTTTACAGCAGTTCAAACCAGGAAGTGACCCATGCTCCATGTTGGTACAAATGAGATCAGAGTTTGGCTCAGGGGTTTTGTTGGCTATTTCCAGGGATCCTAGAATTTTACAAGTTTTGCCTTTTGTTCCAAATCAAGATGAAACCAGCTGTCAAAATATCAATATTGTCTGCAAAATGGAATGACCTTTCTCTATATTGAAGGGTTTTACCAACAGAACATGTGCACAAGAAATAGCTTCTGCACTTGTTAGTTTGTGGAAACAATGACCAGACCCTCTGCTGGTTTAAATCCGCAGAATCTCACTGAAATCATTTTTATATCAGCTGAAAATGTGGTTCTGCTGGCTGAGGATGCCTTTGGATAACAATCTCTAATGGCAGGGATTTGTTATACATGCATCAAGGATATGTTTGCCCTGCAACTGGAGGTGTGCCCAGCCTATTTTTGATGTAGCCAGCATGAGTACCAACAGCAGTGAAACTGTGATAGTATGGACATCAGTGTGGGCTAGCCACCTGAGTAATACTCCAGAGTCCCAGTTGGCTTGAACAACCTACACTGAAGTTCATGCTTCTGCACCTTAGCTAAGCTAGCTAGATGAATGCTAACTTGGATATTGCCTACACATACTGAAATCATGCTTTTCTTTGCCGTACAGACATATCCATAATTAGGCCAAAAGTGTTTTATATTTTTCTGCTTGCTGCCCATTGGGATCTGCATTGTGCTGTAAATTAGAGGTGGTTGGGAATTGGAAGTTTTGTTGCATGAAATGAAAAACAGCCATTTCAAAATTTCCAGCACAATGAAATGCCCCAAAATCTTAATTCAGGCCCATCTAAACACTTTTTTCTGATGTCAAAAGGCTTCAGTTTGAAATGAAAACAAAACATTTTATTTTGACTTTATCATTTTGATTCATTTTGATTTGACTTTTATATGAATAAAATATTAAATATTAATTTATACACACACACACACACACACACACACACACACACACACACACACTGTATTTTACAACTGTATTAGCTTCCTCTGGGTAAAACTTTTATACAGAGTTTGATGGATTTATTGGGGGTTTGGTCCTTATCTGGGACTGTGCTCGAGGGTAACTAAATCCTCCCAGCGCTGACTATCAGTGTCTGTTACACTCTGCTGGGGGGCTGATACCCCAACTGTGTGCCTTGGCTGGGGGAGACCAGAGCTTCTAACACAGCAGGCCAGGTTGGTGGGGTGCCAAGAGGGTGGGCTCAGACATGTAATCAGGACATCAGGTGGCAGTCTCAAGGGCATCTCTGTGATCCAATCCATCACAGATACAACTGCGTTTTTCAACACAAAATTGTTTTGTAAAATTTGTCAAAGAGCAGAAATGTTGGTTCTAATCACCTCCTCCTTTGACATAATAGTGTTAAAAAAGTGGATGTGTGGTGCTAAAAAAAGGCTGGTTTTGCTTAATCCAAATTTTTAAAAAATGGATCGATGCATTACTCGCTGATACTTTCTTCCTGTCATTCAGAATGTGTCCTTATGAAATATCAATAAAGAAAAACTTTACCCTTTATATCAGGAATATAATAATGTGAAACTAGCAACCTGCAGCTGAGAATGCTATTCACAATAGCTCAGCCTAACTGTATATTTATACACTGGGGCACAATTGATATATGTCTAGATAAACAGGTTCCACAAAGTTGCAGACACATTAATCCTGAGAGACATAAATGCTTTGGTTTGCAGTAGGTAGCTGATATTCATAGTTCCCACAGACAAGAAGCCCAGAAATTATTCAGTAATCAATACAGTTTGCAACTTTTGCTGATAGTATGCATTAAAGCACAAATGATGAACTGGGTATGCAATTTATTTCTTGTGGAGAGGAGGTAAGCAAGTTTAATCCTCAATAAAGATCACATTTTTAACTGTCACACTCCTTAGCACCTGTCATTGGAAGTAAAATGTGCTACCGTTTCATCTTCCAGAGTTCAGGACAGCACCAACTGAAATATGGATAGTAAAGAGTCAAGGGAGCCAGCAATGTAGAAGGTTATAAAGACTGGTCATCATCTGCTACACACGTACATACTAATTAAACACCAGGTGATGCTAATAATTTTGATGTTTTACACCATTGGGTGAACTCTCCTCTCGCTTACATTTTTTTACACCAACATAACTCTCTTGATTTCAGTGGGGTTATTCCTGATTTACATCATGGGAATATGGACAACTCAAACCGGTTTGGTTAGCAGGACAATTCTTTTCAGGGCAATGTGGTGTTTTAACCAGTGCTGTACTTTTGCTGATTTGCTCTTATTAAAGGGGGGGGGGCAAGATGGCACCTCCTGTTAGATTGGAGTGGGGAACCTTTTTTGGGGGGCCAAAGACCCACAGAAAACTCAGTCGGGGCTGCACAAGCCCCTCCCCCAAAGCCCCCTCACTGATGTAGCCCCTGAGTGAGAAGGAGGAAGACACTCCCAAGTGCCACTTGCACACCGGAGGCTGGGAGTCTCAGGCTAGTGGATTTTGTATGCTCCAGCTCTGCAGGGGGGCGGTGAGGCCCAGAGCACCAGTGCAGGCTCCCCAGTGCTGGGGGGAGGGAGCCCTGAGCCCCAGGGGCTTGATCCAGGCACGTCGGGCCTTAGGCTCCCCACCCCGTGTTAGGTGCCACTGCTATGAGTTTTTATGCTGCTCCTTTAAGAGAGAAGCCAAGTCTATGCCAGAAGCAGGCAAGATCCAGCTCGCTAGCCTGCCACGTCTTTTAATTCGGTCAGTGGCTCTCTCGTCTGGGACCTTCAGCAGGGGGTAGCCGCATGTCGCTCAAAGCAGCTGGCTGTTCCTTGTGCCTCTCGGTACTGCATGCCAGTGGGGGAGTGGCAGGCAAAATATGACCAGTGGGCCAGATCCGGCTTGCCAAGCCACAGGATCCAGCTTACAGGCACCTCTGCCAGGCTCCCTGCCTGCCCCTGTATGTTGCTCAGAGCTGCTCACTGGTGGAGCTCTTGTACATTTCAAAGGAGGAATGCAGAACTCCGCATGCAGCCCGGGGCCAGTGGGAAGTTCTGCTGACTCTGGCCTGCATGCGGCATGCCTGCTTTGACATGTATAAGAGTTCCCAGCAGGGGCTTTTGTGCATTTCAAAGTGGAAGTGCCCTTATGGAGCCCGGGGTCAGCAGGAGACTGAGTCCCCTGCTGACCCCAGGCTCCATGCTATGCTGCTGCTTTGAAATGCCACGTGGAACCTGAGGTCAGCTGGGGACTCCGGGCTTCAGCGCAACGTGCAGAGCCCAGGATCAGCTGGGGAGTCCCATGCTGACCCCTGGCTCCATGCTGCACTGCCACTTTGAAGTGCCACATGGAGCAGGGAATCAGCGGGGGACTCCCCAGCTGATCCTGGACTCCATGCAGCATTTCCCCAGAACCCGGGATCAGCTGGAGAGTCCCCAGCTGACCCTGGGCTCCATGCAAACGCTGCGGCGGAACTTCAAAGGGGCAGTGCCGCACAGCGGATCCTGGGATCAGCTATGCAGCAGTGCCTCTTTGAAACACCATGGAGCTGACCCCAGGCTCCATGCCGTGCTGCCCCTTTGAAACGCCTCCATGGTGTTTCAAAGCAGTAGTGCCACACAGAGCCCAGGTACAGGTTCTGTGCAGCACTGCCGCTTTGAAGTACCCCCTCTTCTCCTCCCTTTGCTGCCTCTATCTGATAGAGGCAGCAAGGGGAGAGGGAATCGACTAGTTGACTCGACTATTCGATAAGCATTTGCTTATCGGATAATTGACTAGTCGACATGTCCTTAACATCCTTAGTCTGAAGAATTAGCTGAGCTGCTGGCTAGGAGCTACTCCTGGCCAGAGACTTCCACTGGCACCCTAGCCCCACCTTCCACCCAGTCTCTGCCCCGTTTACTCCTACCCCATGTAACCCAAACCCTTTGCACCCCTATTCCTTCACTCATACTCCCTTCCAGACCCTGCACCTCCTCCTACAACTCTCTTCCAGGTCACAACCCCCTCCCAGACACTGCACCCCAGTCTTCTGCACTAGGTCACAACCCCCTCCTTCTCCCAAACTCATTTCTACATCTCACACCCCCTCCTTCATCCCAAACCATTACCCCAAGCTCCTTTCTGTACTCAACCTCAATCCCAGACCCTGCACCTGCTACATTGATATCACGGAAGAGTGCATTCCTTGGCCACTTTCCAAATTCTTGGAGTGGCCCCCTCATCAAAAATTATTGCCACCCCTGGCCAAGCCCTAAGATACAAATACATTTGCTCCAATCCCTCAGAGACGAACACCTACAGGCATTCTTATTAAATGGAGAAGTGAAGAAACAGATTGGCAGAAATGGTCTGAGGTAAACAGGATGAAGTTTAATAAGGACAAATGCAAAGTACGCCATTTAGGAAGGAACAATCCCTTTCACACATACAGAATGGGAAGCGACTGTCTAGGAAGGAGTCCTGCAGAAAGGGATCTAGGGGTTACAGTGGACCACAAGCTACATAGGAGTCAACAGTGTGACGCTGTTGCAAGAAAAAGCAAACATGATTCTCGGATGCATTAGCAGGAGTGTTGTGAGCAAAACAAGTGAAGTCATTCTTCTGCTCTACTCTGCACTAATTAGGCCTCAGTTGGAGTATTGTGTCCAGTTCTGGGCACCACATTTCAAGAAAGATGTGGAGAAATTGGAGACGGTCCAGAGAAGAGCAACAAGAAAGATTAAATGTTTAGAGAACATGAGCTATGAGGGAAGAATGAAAGAATTGGGCTTGTTTAGTTTGGAAAGGAGAAGACTGAGAGGGGGCATGATAACATTTTTCAAGTATCTAAAAGGGTGTCACAAGGAGGAGGGAGAAAACTTGTTCATCTTGGCCTCTGAGGACAGGACAAGAAGCAATGGGCTTAAACTGCAGCAAGGGAGGTTTAGGTTGGACATTAGGAAAAACTTCCTACCTGTCAGGGTGGTTAAAAACGGGAATAAATTGTCTAGGGAGGTTGTGGAATCTCTATCTCTGGAGATACGTATGGCTAGGTTAGATAGCTGTTCACCAGGGATGGTCTAGATGGTGCTTGGTCCTGCTGTGAGGGCAGGGGACTGGACTCAACAACCTCTCAAGGTCCCTTCCAGTTCTAGTGCTCTATGATTCTGTGTAGGTGGAGCTACTTGTCTATTAGCAAGCCACTTGAAGAGAGGATGGAGGATATGGCTAAGAAGAAAACCACTAGCATGCAGAAGCCACGCTAGACATCCTATACACCCATTTATTGAAAACTCAGTCATGTGCTAGCAGGATTCTTGGGAGGCTTCTGCAAGCTGCTGTTGTGAATATTTTGCCACTATGTAGTGGGGTGTATGTATGACGTTTTGGGCAAATTCCTTGCCTCTGATGCAGCCACCTTCTCTCTAGATGGTATTGAATCATCTTTTCCAGAATACGTTGTCCTGAGGCTCTTACAAATACTCCTTAGAGTCTTTTCTTCAGCAGCCCATGGAATGACAGCTACTGTTAACAAGCATCTCAGGGTGCGATCTGCTGCCCCACCCCTACATGGAGGCTTTACACAGACAAGTAGACATTTAATTTTCCTCTTGCTGATGACTGTGTGTGTAAACAGGTTTCCTAGAGTTTCCAGTGTGGCACAAAATAGGCTGACAGCAAGATGTAGAAGGGAGACTGTCCCCTTGTAGTGAATAATGAAATGAGAGGCTCTTCCAAATGCTAATAGAGAAGGAGAAATATTAAGAATTCTGTTGTGAGTTTCTTGGAAGATCTGAGCTGGGACAGAGCTCTCCCAGGAGCAGATCTGCAAGCAGATTTCCTGGTCCTCCGCTATGTGTGGAGGGGAAGTGATCTGCACCAATCATACTGTAATTTAGTGAATATAACCCGCGGATTATATTCGTTTTTACAAACCTTGCACACACATCCCCCCACGGGGTATACTCGGGTGAGGGGGTATGCAAAAATTTTTTACACACCGCCTGTTCCTGAGCAGCTTTCAGCCTCCGGGCAGTGAGCGTTCCCCCGCCCGGTTCCTGCGCAGCCTCCAGCCTCCACGCGGGGGAGCGCTCACCACCCGGTTCCTCCACAGCCATAGGAAGGGGCAGGGGGAGCACCCATCCAGCTGTGCAGGAACCAGGCGGTGAGTGCTCCCCCACCTGGCAGCTGCGTAAGAACAGGGTGGGGGAGCGCTCACTGCCCGGTTCCTGCACAGCCGGGTGAGCACTCCCCCTGCTCCTTCCTATGGCTGTGCAGGAACCGGGTGGTGAGTGGCTGGCTAATTTCCTCCCCTCCCCCATAAATATACCCCCGCCACAACCTTGTATACCCTGCGGGTTATACTCGTGTGCGGGGTATACAAGATTTTTTTAACTCAAAAAGAAAAAACCACGGGGTATATTCGGTGCGAGGTATATTCGGGTGCGGGTATATTCACTAAAAGACGGTAGCTCCGGTGTGGATTATATCTCCTGGCTATGGTTTGGATGAGCTGTTCTTGCACTATTGGAGGAGATATTTCTGATTAACTATAAGTGCAGAATATGGGTGAAAAATCAAATTAAACCAGCTCTCCCAATTTAAGTCTGCTATATATATCTTATATTGCTTATTCATAACAACTCTGTAGGGGATTGTCTAGAACATATAATATAGTAAATTTCCAATGTAGCTGAGCTTTGGATTTCCTATATTTCAAGGCTTGATTTTTGAATATTGATGTTACATTATGGCTAGCTTTTTGCCTTTAACTCCCTTGTTCATTTGTTTAGATTTTTTAAGAGAAGAAAAATACTCTTCTCCTCTTGTGATTTATTACGAACTACACTGGCAGACATGGTAGAGCCTGCATGTTATTTGATGCAAAGCTATTTAGCTCGTTACCTGATTTAAGCCAGAACACAGCCACCCCCAAGACTACAGTGCCCTTATATGAACCTCCACTACAGCAAAAAACAAACAAACAAAATCGCCACTTATAGTCTCTTTGCCTTTATGAGTCTTAAATGGCATAAGCCACTTTTAAGCCCTAGTTTAATGGGAGCTGCTGTTTAGATGGATTCAAAACTATAATGCTTCAAACCCCTTTAAATGTTCTACATTGCTCTAGATTGGAATCCATTTAAAACCATGAGTCCAAAGTTTCAGATTGGCATTTATACAAGCTTGTAACTTTAAATCCGCTAAACTGGTTACCTGCTAATTTTTCTTTTTTATTATTTTGAATGAAAGTTACAGAACAAATTTGAACATTTGTTGCTTTTTCAGTTAGCCATATGCAAAGTTTATAATTGAAACGTGGGACCATTTAAAAATCAAAATGTGCTTATTTTCTTTGAATAGCAGATTTATTTCTCAGCCAAAAGCTTCATGGTTACATAATACTTATACAGACGGGAGAGTTGGTTGGCTTTTATCAATATGGCCTCATTGCCACAAATGTGCTAATATCTTATTTTAAGGATTTTTTCACTTCAAATTTCACACAGTCTTGCTGTGCAATGACCCTGCTGTGATTTATGCCCTGCCTTTGAGGGTCTGCTTTGTTGTTGCCATTAACTCACTAATATTCATGCTCATTTTCAAAAAATTCCTCTTTCAGTCACTTCTAGAAACTGTATTAAACAGTGAGCACTAGTTTGCCTCATGTTGCAATCTTTGGGACTGTCTACAACTACATTCTATACACAATGCTGCTTCTTTCACACATTAACTTGGATGGATGATTATTTGAAAGTTTGACTAGAAAACAGCATTACATAGACTTCAAGACCCAAATGTAATAACTTTCTCCCTTAGTGGGATGGCTATACGAACAAAACTGAGCAGACTAAGTGCACTACATGGTGACATTGGGGACACTGTTTACTAAATAAGCAGAATTCGTATGTCCCTTGTGTCTCATTGGGGTTCGGGAGTTAGTTGAGTGGATAGAATGACATGAAATGTGCTTAGCAGTGTATTAACGTATTAGCTTCCCAGATTCAGTTGTAAATGGAGAACACTGATCTCACAAGGTCAGTCCTGAAGGAATTGTACCACTCTTAAGGGAAAATTTTTTTGTAAGAGACCTGCTCTAATGAGAATACTTTTCACATCTCTCCCTCATTTATTAAATGAATCAGCCTCAATGAGATGGTTTTACAAGAGAGTTTTTGTAATTTTTAGTGGATAAAAATTCTTTATTCCTGGATCACCCCAGTTTGGGGTCTGCTTCTTTTATCGTAGTCACATGCCGGGTTCCCTGTAAGCTGTGCACTTGAGAGATTCAAATGCTGCCCAGCTGTTAGAAGAGCACCCACAGCTTGGCCTTGTGTTTCTATTGATGGTGCGCATTCGCACATGCATCAGTGCACATTAACAATGTATTTTGCCCATGGATGGAAAAACTCGTACATGCATGGAAAAGACTAGAGGGAACACTGGCTACTCTCACGGAGTTTCAGGCCAGACAGGACAACCAGATCTTCCACTCTCCTCTCCTGTACATCATAAGCTACCACCATCAACCAAGCACTCAGACCCAACAGTGGAAATAAAACCCACAGGAGATTACACTGCTTTGTGCTACAGACAGAGCTAAAAGTGACCTATGTTCGAGGCGTTTGCAATGGCAGGAAAATGATTAAATGAGACAAACCCAGATAATCCTGGCAAGTGGCCCACAAGTACATACTTTTAAGGAACATGAAACCCCCTAAGGTCACTGCCAGTCTAGTTTAGGGGGAAAATGGCTTCCCAGCCTCACCGATATGAAGACAGACTCCGAGCATGTGAGCAAGTGCCTGCCAGCCAGAATGCTCAGTGCCTCCTCACCGCCCTGGCCCTCCCTATCCAATGTCCCATCTCCAGCTATGGCTATCCCTAATGCTTCATCTTAACAATGATCCTGCCAGATAGGCAAGTATTATGCTTCTAGAGCAGATGGAAAAAGGAAGTCAAAGGGAGATTCAAAGCCCAGTCCTGCAATCTTTTTGCACACAGAACTTCAGCAGAAGTTTCGCTCAGAAGGTTCACAAGACCAAGCCCTACGTGAATTACCTTAGGTGACGCACAGCCAGCCAGTGGCAGAATCGGCAAGTTGAAATGTCCTCGCAGTTCTGTATCCTAACCACTAGACAACACTTCCTAACCTTCTCCCTAGCAGTAAGACACAGAATGCTTATTCTGATATATACCTGGAAGTCATGATTCTCTCTATACCCCTCCCTTGACTTGGCATAATTCTAAACCACTGAAGAATGGGCAATCACATTGCAGAGTACGATGTTCATTTCCATCCTCATGCCACTGCTGTGTAAAGACATATCTGCTGACTGTTGTTGCTAGAGAAGAGGGGGAGTCTGTGAAATCTATTTGTGACATTTTAATTATGAATAATAAATACATTTGAAAAACAACAAGCCAACGTCCTTTAAAGGAACTGTCAAGGTGGTGGATGAAACACTAGCAGTCAAAGCAAAGTGGAGATATGTCTATTCCACTAAAGATAAGGGAGTGGTGCCATTTCACACCTCTTATGATCTGAGTGTGTCTGTCACCTTTTAAGCTTCCATTGCCTTTCTTGCAATCTTTATTGATGTGACGCTGGGACTTCAGAAGGTGGTATATTATTCTCAGGGAAACTGTGTCAGTCTGGTGCAAGGGAGTCTGGTGCAAGGGAGAACAGTCAGCAGAGGGTGTTTCTTTAATCAGATGTAAAACTGAGGTCTTGACCACTTTCTATTATGCAGCCATCTTTCCTAAGGATAGCAATATTATTTCAGTGTCTTCATCAAATTCCAATTTGAATAATTACTTTCCTTTTACCTAAATTCACCCTCCAGATTCAATGTGGGGTGCATTTTTAAATATAGGATGCAATCCTGTTCACATCTTCTCCTAGTCTGTTCTGTAGTGTTGCTGTGCTGATGTTTCACCCCAGAAGTGGTTGCAATTTCTAGTATACACAGAGATTCTGATGCTCAAAAGGTTCTGTCTCACTCAGTCTCAAGTCAGTGACAAAATGCTAATTCAGTGGAAGCAAGTGTTAAGCATTTCAGCATGAAAAATGCTACATACATGCAAGACGTTGCAGTCCATTATGGCTTAGAAGATCTCCTTGCTTTAAATCAGTTTTCTATGGATGTATTATATATTTAAAAAATCCTTTTGGGAAACACTGGCAATATTTCCAGGCACTTGCACTATTACAAATCTCTGACCATCACTGAAAGGAACAAAAATCGAAATTTCGAATAACAAACAAATGCCTTTGATTTCCCTTCTCTGCCGAGGAGCACTGTTCGTTTGGACTCTTGGGCATTCCTCAATATACTTCATTAGAACGTTATAAAATGTTGCACTATGTGGTCTGTTGTAATGCAGCAAAACAAGCCCTGGGGTCAGATTGATTTCAGTGGAGCTTTCATAACAGTCAAGACCCAGTAGCTCTGCAAGGAATCCAAAGGACCATTTTTTGGAGACAGTTGGGACCAAGGTGACTGCAGATAAGGGTGACAAAACTGACTAGAGGAAAGAATTTCTCTTGAAATTATTCACTGTTAAGCACCTTGCTTCTCACTTTTAGCATTCTAGGTGAGGAGGGTTGTTTTTTTATTTTGTTTTGTTTTTTGCTTATTTCAGTAGTAGATTCTAATTTATCTTTTATTCCTTCGATAACTAACAACCCAGGGCACCAACTACAGAAATTCCAGTGTACCATTATACATCTGCAGGGTTTGAAAGGTTGAATCTCAAGGATGGAGGCAAGGTGTCTGGCAAGGAGGGGAAAAGGCAGGCACAGACATTTAAAATAAGCAGCTATTGTTCAACCCAACCTTCTTGCTAACCAGGTAAGTGCAGCTCCTTGAAGAAAAACAAGACACAGAATCAGAAGGAGACTTCCAGGGATCCTATCCTACTTCTTAAACCAGTGGTCCCCAATGTGGTGACTGCGGGAGCCATGGTGCCCGCTGGGGCATTTTTGTGCCCCCGCCGAAATATCTGGCCTGGCCCCGCCCCTGGCACGCGGCACGTGAGCAGCCGCACCCCTGGACGCCTGGCAGCCACGAAAGGTTGGGGACCACTGTCTTAAACTCTGCTTTACCAAACTACATAAGCTTCATGCAGATGTGTTTTACATTAATGGTCAGACTTCCAAGAATGAGAACCTCAGGACATCACAGCATAATGCATGTGCAATTAGGTATGTCATTTGTCTGCAGAAATTAATGTATGTCTTATTTGCCAGCACATTTAGCACAAACATGGGTGCCACTTTAATATTTTTGCAAGGAAAGGGCCATTTAAATGCACATTTAAATTGGCATTTGCACATCTAATCACAATTAGTGCTTGTACACACAAGATGCACAACTGTGATGTACATGTTGACACCTAATTTGCACACAAAAATGAATGCCCCAAAATATACCTAATTTGCACACCTAGGCTACATCTACACAGCTTCCCTCTTCCGCAAAAGCTATGCAAATGAAGCACAGATTAGCATATTGTCGTGCTTCATTTGCATAATTAATTAGGAGCCGTTTTGTGCAAAAAGGCACAACGGGGGTTTTGTGCAAAAAATCCTTGCGGAAAAACGGTTCCTAATTAATTATGCAAATGAAGCGTGGCAATATGCTAATCCAGGCTTCATTTGCATAGGCTGTTGCGGAAGAGGGAAGCTGTGTAGACGTAGCCATAGTGTCTGCATTGCCACATGCCAATTAAATATACTAAAATTTGACCCTTCTAAATATAATGGCGGGTACTGCACAGACCAATACAGCAGACTTTGTACTTCAGTAGCAGTTTTCAAGCTTAAGTGAAGGAGCTTTGCTGTTTACCCTTAGAGGATATTGGGACTAGCCCAAAGTCTGAGAGCATTCACATCTAGGAGTCTTGAAGTTTAGCCCATTAAAAAGGTAAGCTTGCTTTCAGTTTCCCGAGCATGTTGGACCAAACCACTCCTAGTTTTAGCAGGATTCCAACAGTGACAACTCAGCATGTCATCCTGGGGTGAATTCCCATTGACTTTAACTAGTCACTGACTTAAATCCCTTTGCAGATTTCTCCTTTCATGACATTTAATTAAACCTTAAAGTCTTTGTTTAGAATAAAACTCCAGTGAAATAGAAAAATGGGTTCTAATCACTACATCTAATTTTAAAGCATATTTTTTGAAAAAATAATAAACATCTTAAATATAATGAGAAAAGAATACTGGCTAACCAGGAAGCTGCCTTCTTGATGCCAAGTACGAGTGTAAGACTTGGCTTCCCATCAGAAATCAGAGAATTCCCATGTAATTCAATTTTTTTGTTTTGTTTAGAAGAGAAGTTTGGGCATATTTTGAATCTGGAGCTTTGATTCAGGTCCATCTCTAATAATAAAAAACAAAAAAATTGGGGAGTTAAGATTTAATCTTCTATTAAAGTCACTAATTTGTTCTAGCTCAGGGGGCTGCCAGGTGTCCGGTTTTGAACCAGACTGTCCAGTATTTGAGCTTTCTGTTCGGGAAACAAATTGAGAAAATATAAATGAGAAAATATAAATGTCTGGTATTTTCTAAATCAGATGTAATGTAGATTGTGATGTAATATCAAGTGTGTCCAGTATTTTTGTTGAAACCATCTGGCAACCCTATCTGCTGATCCAGCACATCCAGTCATTACAAAAAAAAAGCGGTCCGCTTTTTCGAAAAAGAGCACCCAGGCAATCTGGACGCTCTCTTTTGAAAAAGCCCTGTTTGCGTTCAAAAACGCCTTTTTTTCGAAAGAGCTCTTTTGAAAAAAGGCATTCTTCCTCGTAAAATTAGGTTTACTGCTGTCGAAAAAACTGCCGTGTTCTTTCGATTTAATTTAGAACCTGTAGTCTTTCCTTCCACCTGTCCTCCTCTTACCCTCCATCCTTCTCTCTACAGAAGTCTATATTTCTATATTTCTTAATTAAAGTAACCGTACTGCTGATGAAAGCCTCACACTACTCTGGGAGATTTACTGTCCTTAACCTGCATACAAGTAATTACAGATAGAAACGGAGGTGACCTGAGGGTCCCACTGAGCTGCTGGCTGGGAGCTGCTTAAGTAAGCACCTCCTGGCCTTTGGAATTCCACCCCCTTCCACACCTCAACTCCCTGCCCCATGTCACCCCCTCCTTCCTCAGGTCATAAGAACATAAGATGCTTCCCACTTCCTTTCCCTCAGGTCACAACTCCCTCCCAAACCCTGCATCCCCCATACATCCTTCCCCTAGGCCAGAATCCACCTCCTCCCAGATCTCCTGCCTGCTCCTTCACCCAAACTCCCTCTCAGATTCCACCTTCTTCTGCACCCCCAATCTCCTACCTCAAGCTTCCTTCTGCACCTGACCGTGGTCCCAGACCCCACACTCCCTCCATAAAAAGTACAGCTCTTGACCATTTACCAAATCTTGGAGTAGCCCCCATCAAAAATTATTGCCCATTCCTGGACCAGACTTATGTCCTATCCATTGGACCATGGTGCCTCTTAAAACTTATTATTCAACACAAGCCTAGGGCAGTGAGGCGAACAGGGGTACAGGGCAGCTCAGCATCCCCACCCTAAAAATAGAGCCAGCTCCACTGGCTAGCTGAGTTGTACGGATGGATTTTAACAGTATAGTGAAGCCCCAGTTCTTATTAACTCACTCAGGGGATGGTGCCAATTTCCACTGGAGGAATTGGGAGGGTCACTCAGCTTCTCTCTGGCTGCCATCCACCTAGTCCAAGAGCAGTCAGTTACCAACTGTTTTATCAGCTGGATTAGTCTGGTGATGTCTCTCCAGTAAATCACTCAATCTCCTAAATACATGGAGTGGAGTCCTGGCATGAGTCCCCTTGCAGTACAAGACTTACTCTCAACTTCAGAAGTAGGCTTAACTGGAAAAAATCTGTAGGAGACTGTTTAACCAGTATTACCACTGAACTCTGCATGGTAGATAAAGATGAAGTAGATTGTACCCTAAAAGAACTGGAAGTGGTAATTCGATCATCAGATTCTTCATCAAATCAAGAGGTGAAAGGAAATGACTGAGTGATCTGGTAATGAACACTGGATGAGAGCCCCACTTTGGTAATAAGTGGAGTAAGATTAGACTGGGAACAAGTGGTATTGGGCAAATTGTATCTCATTGCCCAAAACAGCCACAACTAACCTCTTATCCTCACACAAAACACAAGAGCGAGTGGAGAAATGTCAAGAGAATAGTTCAGTTTATATTGGATTGAATATACAGAAATAATTCATGCAGCTTACTTCTTTCTAGGCAAGTGTTTTTTTCAACATCCCATTGTTGTAGAAAAAAATCTGATTTATTGGTAATGACTTCAGCAACTAGGAAAAAAGTTATAGCAAAGATGCAGGCTTCTGACAGCATGGAAACAATCACAAGAGCTGTCAGGAGGTATGGGCTCCATTCAGAGCTACTCAGTCAAAAGGCTTCATTGCAAATTTTGTTTTAGTGCAAGAGAACAACATGTATGGCAGTTCTGTGACTCACTGCATCTGGGAATGGAGGGGGGAGGAGAAGAATAAGAAGAGACTGATCGCAGCAACGACAAGGGTAACCTCCTGATTCTCAAGGCCAAATGCATTGATATGGTAAGTGTAAGAAACTTGGAAATGGACCATACAATGCAAAATACCCCTATTTGTCAATACCAAATGAAATTATTCACAGGGTTGGAAATGATAACTGGATGCATAAGTTTGGACATTAGCGAGATAAGTGTGGTCATATCTTTTATTGGCCTGACAACTTCTGTCAGTGAGTGAGACAAACTTCTGAGCTTACACTACGGCCATCTCTACACTTAAATGCACTGATGCAGATGGACTCCTGGAGCAATTATGAGAAGATGCTCTTATGGCTATGGGAAAACTTCTCTTGACCAAGAAGCAGTAGGTATGTTGACAGGAGAAACATTATATACACCAGAGGTTAGGTCAGTATAACTACTTTGCTCAGGAGTGTGAAAAATTCACACCTCTGAGCAACATAGTTGTACTGGTATACGTCTGTTAAGGTAGATCTGGCATAATTTAGTTTCCCAAAACTGAAGAAAAGCTCCATAAAAACTTGAAAGCTTATGTCTCTCATCAACAGAAGTTGTTGGTCCAGTAAAAGATATGATCACACTCATCTTATCTCCCCTTGTCTAATATACAGGCAGTCCCCCGACTTACGCG
The DNA here is from genome assembly GCF_052426305.1 of Pelodiscus sinensis. Classification (NCBI taxonomy): domain Eukaryota; kingdom Metazoa; phylum Chordata; order Testudines; family Trionychidae; genus Pelodiscus; species Pelodiscus sinensis. Next base: position 5,777,981 of record NC_143063.1, on the reverse strand, counting down.
GATCCAACTTATCTGCACATACGAACGGGGCTTTCTCGCCCCGGAGCTCACAGGCAGCGGTCAGCCACCTCGACCTCCGGGGCGAGAAAAGCTGCTCCCGGTGTCCCTGGTCTGCTGAGGACCGTCTCCAGCAAACCAGGGGCACCGGGAGCAAAGCGGTCCCGCGCCAGAGCAAAGCCTCAGAGATGAGGCACCCCCCGCTGCCGCTTTGCTCCCTGTGTCCCTGGTCTGCTGGGGGGGGGGCGCAGCTAGGGTACGTCTAAACTACATGGCTCCATCGACGGAGCCATGTAGATTTGTTGTTTTGGCAAAGGCAAATGAAGCCGCGATTTAAATGATCGCGGCTTCATTTAAATTTACATGGCTGCTGTGCTGAGCCGACAAACAGCTGATCAGCTGTTTGTCGGCTCAGCGCGCTAGTCTGGACACTCCCCTGCCGACATCAAAGCCCTTTGTCGGCAGCCCTGGTATACCTCATCCCACGAGGCATAACGGGGCTGCCGACAAAGGGCTTTGATGTCGGCAGGGGAGCATCCAGACTAGTGCGCTGAGCCGACAAACAGCTGATCAGCTGTTTGTCGGCTCAGCGCGGCAGCCATGTAAATTTAAATGAAGCCGCGATCATTTAAATTGCGGCTTCATTTGCCTTTGCCTATAACCCTAATCTACATGGCTCCGTCGACAGAGCCATGCAGTCTAGACACAGCCCTAGTGTGCCCCCCCCAGCAGACCAGGCTTTTCTTGTGGACCCTGGGGCAGAGCAGCTGGGGCGCTGCCGGTTGGTCCCGCAGCGCCGCTCTGGGCACTACTGGACCAACCCGGCAGCACCCCAGCTGGTCTGCCCCAGGCGTCCTGATTCAGCCGCTGCTGGTCAGTTTCAGCAGCGGCTGAATCAGGACTTCTGGGGCAGAGCAGCTGGGGTGCTGCTGGGTTGGTCCAGTAGCGCCGAGGAGCAGTGCTACTGGAGCAACCCAGCAGCACCCCAGCTGCTCTGCCCCAGACGTCCCCAAGTCAGCCGTTGCTGAAACTGACCAGCGCTGACTACAGGAAGCCAGAGGCACAGTTGCTCTGCCCCGGGCTTCCTGGAATCAGCTGCTGATCAGTTTCAGCAGCAGCTGACTTGGGGTTCTTAAGTTGAATCTGTATGTAAGTCAGAACTGGCGGTCAGTTTCAGCAGAAGCTGAATCTGGACGCCAGTTCCGACTTACATACAGATTCAACTTAAGAACAAACCTACAGTCCCTATCTTGTACGTAACCCGGGGACTGCCTGTACTGAGACAAACATGGCTACAACAATACTGCATCAGCCAAGAAGTGGAAGAGGCTGTTTTTTCTATGATGGGCACCCACATGGCATCACAATACCTCAACATCTTTACGGCTGACTTTGAATAACGTTTCCTCTGCTCTTGCCCCCTAACATCTCTACTTTACTTATGCTATATTGATGACATCTTCATCATATGGACCCACAGAAAAGAGACTCTTGAAGAATTTCACAGGAATTTCAACAACTTCCACACCACCATCAACCTCAGCCTGGATCGCTCCACACAAGCAATCCACTTCCTTGACCCCACAGTATAGTTGGACAAATTTCCACCACCCTATATCAGAAACCAACTGGCCGCTACACTTAACTTCATGCCTCCAGCTTCCATCTCAGACATATTTCTCAATCTATTGCATACAGTCAAGCCGTAAGATACAGTCGGATTTGCTCCGATTCCACAGACAGACACAAACACCTACAGGATCTATATAGAGCATTCCTAAAACTGAAATATCTACCTCTAGAAGTGAAAAAACAGATTGACAGGGCCAAAAATGTACCCAGAGATGAACTACTTCAAGACAGACCCAAAAGAGAAAGCAACAGAATTCCACTTGTCATTACCTACAGTCCACAACTTAAGCCCCTCCAATGCATTACCCACAATCTACAACTTATCTTGGAAAATGACCCTTCACTCTCAGAGGCCTTGCAGGAAAGGCCTATTCTTGCTTACAGGCAACTCCCTAACCTGAAACAAATTTTTTCTGGTAACCATGCTACACAGTTACATCATAAGCATCCAGGAACCCAGCCCTGCAATCAGCCTCGGTGCCAATTCTGCTCACATATCTATACAGGCAAATTCATCACTAGACCCAACCACATCAGCCACCAAATCAGAGGCTCAAGTAACTGCACATCCAGTAATGTGATCTATGCCATCCATTGCCAGCAATGCTCAACTGCAGTATATATTGGACAAACTGGACAGTCCCTACGGGAAAGAATTAATGGACACAAATCAGATATCCGAAAAGGGAACACACAAAAACCTGTTGGGGAACACTTTAACCTCCCTAGACACTCATTAAGGGATCTCCAAGTTGCTGTTTTGTTACAAACCAATTCCACAAGCCAAATACACAGAGAAGGATTGGAACTCCACTTCATTCACAAGTTTAATTCTTATGCAGATGGTTTAAACTGAGATATTGGATGGCTGGAACATTATCAACCAACCAACCAGTGAAAGTGCCAGTGATAATGGTTGATAATAGAATCTGTTATTAGTGCTCTTCCTCTCTAAGTGCAAACTAATGGTTCTTATCAGCCTCTTTTAACTATCTAGTCTTCAAGGTGCTAACAGACTATCTGTTGTTTTTCAGTTTTTCCTGTTATAAACTGGCTCTGCTTTCCCTTTGAAACTTATCTACCCACTGCCTCTTCTTCTCCCATCCCTCCATTTTTTTCCTTCTCTTCCCCCCACCCCTCTTTCCCCCATTATTCTTGGTTCTGGACATCCAATACTCGGGTCATCTGAAGAAGTGGGCAGATAAGTGGGAATGAAAGCTCATGATATCATCTACATGTTTTGTTAGTCTTTAAAGTGCTACCAGATTATTTGTTGTTTTTTAAATTAATCTATAGACACTAGTAAAGTAGAACAAGTGACTGTTGTGTTGAGATTATTTGCACAGTACTATATGTGAAAGATTTATTGGTTTCCATCCTGCCAAGTCACTTGGGCTACGTCTAGACTACATCCCTTTTTCGGAAAAGGGATGTAAATTAGACGTATCGCAATTGCTAATGAAGTGGGGATTTAAATCTCCCGTGCTTCATTAGCATAAAAATGGCTGCCGCTTTTTTTCGGCACGGAGCTTTGCTGGAGAAAAGCGCCAGTCTAGACGCTGATCTTTTGAAAAATAAAGCCTTTCCCAAAAGATCCCTTATCCCATCCGAAAAAGGGATGTAGTCTAGACGTAGCCTTGGTGAAAAGTCTTTTTTAGTACATGAAGAACAATTTGCTATGGTGTGGCATAGGTATATTTGGGTATGTCTACACTACCCTCCTAATTCGAACTAGGAGGGTAATGTAGGCATACTGCACTTGCAAATGAAGCCCGGGGATTTGAATTTCCCGGGCTTCATTTGCATAAGCGGGGAGCCGCCATTTTTAAATCCCCGCTGCTTTGAACCCCGTGCAGCGCGGCTACACGGGGCTCGAACTAGGTAGTTCGGACTAGGTTCCTATTCCGAACTACCGTTACTCCTCGTGAAAGAATGTTCTCATGCCTGGGATGGGTGAAATATTGCCCAAGGAGCCACATGACAAGTGTCATGGCTAGCGAAAAACATTGTCAAAGTGTCTTGATCTGAGGAGAGTTGAAACAGATTTCCTGCTACTCAGGACAACAGACGTATCCTCTTCAATAAATGTTTATTGACATTATTGATCCTCATTCTGTAAAGTGAGTGTAGAAAAATCCTTGATCCTGCAGTAATGATCTCTTCCACCTCTTTACTTCTCAACTAATTATTCTAGCATAGTCCTGATAGGGTAATTTGGGAGGGAACCTTTTTCTGACCACTCAAATGATTTAGCTCAGAATACTATTTTTAATCATGAACTGTCCCATCAGCAAAAGTATTCTGAGGAAAAGACATTCACCTTTTATGACTATGCTTAAAGAGGTTTAAATGATTGCGGATAGTAACATAGTTTGATGGTATGTTAATAAGCAAGAACATTGAAACCTGCACAAGCAACATTTGCCAGTTCAGAAGCAGAATGGAATCTGGGATGCAAGTACAGCAGGGGTGGGCAATAATTTTGGAAGGGGGGGGGCAACCCAGAAGAGGCGGGACCTTGGGCAGAAGGGGCGGGGCCTCAGGCAGAAGGAGTGGGGTTGAGAACTACCCTGCTGGGTATGGTGATCTTATTTTCTGAACCAGCTGCAGCTAGTAAGAACAGTTTAATTTAAATTATGAAACAGATTAAGCATTTTAACTTTCTCATGTTAGTTGATCAAACTTCATTTTAAATAAAGTAAAATATTATGTCTAACACAAAAGGTTTCAATGTTTTCTTTATTTATGGGAGGGGTGGGAAACCCTTTTTGGGTTTGGGGGTCACTGACTCACAAAATAATCAATTGGGAACCACACAAGTTAGAAGCAAAAAAACTCTTCCAAAATCCCCAATGCTCAATGAAGTGGACCACAACTGAAACACCTCACTTGTCCAGTGCCCCAGCCTCATGGGGAGAGGGGAAGAGAAGGGGGAAACTGAGGTTAAGGGCTTCCCATAGACCAGATTTACTTTTCTGGGGTTCCCGAGTTAGTGGATTTTATGGACCTCCTTAGGCTCTGGGGTAGGGACAAAATGAGTGGTACAGTGTGCGAGATAGGGTTCCCAGCAAGTAGGATAGGGATGGGGTGCAGGATCTGGGAGGGAGCTGGGATGAAGAAGCAAGCTGGGAGTAGGGTGTCTGGCCAGGTGGAGGGAGATGGAATAAGGGAGGCTGCAGTATGTGGCCAGGAGAGAGGGTGCAAGAACAAAGGGTGTCGAAGCAAGCTGGGGGTGCCGAGTCTTGGGGGGAGGGAAGTGAGGGGTTTGGGGTGTGGGTCTGGGCGTGAGAGGAAACCTTACCTGACTTTGTGCCCCCTTGCAGCAATAGCTGCAGCCACGCTGTCCTGGCCACCCCGGATGCTGCCGCTGCCATGTGGTCCCTGAGGCCGGCGACACCACTTCCATGGCCACGTGGCCTGGGGCTGGCCTCTGGGGCTAGCAGCCACAGGCTACCCTGGAGGTGCCACTGCTGTGGCTATGTAGCTTAGGACAGGCCCCAGAGGCACCGCGGACACAGGCCACCCCAGAGGCACCATTGCCATAGGCACAGGCCGCCCCGGAGGCACCACTGCCATAGGCACAGGCCGCCCCGGAGGCACCACTGCCATAGACACAGGCCGCCCCGGAGGCACCACTGCCATAGGCACAGGCCGCCCCGGAGGCACCACTGCCATAGGCACAGGCCGCCCTGGAGGCACCACTGCCATAGGCACAGGCCGCCCCGGAGGCACCACTGCCATAGGCACAGGCCGCCCCGGAGGCACCACTGCCATAGGCACAGGCTGCCCCAGAGGCACTGCTGCCACGGCCATAGGCCACCCTGGAGGTGCTGCTGCCACGGTCACAGGCTGCCCCGGAGGTGACGCTGTTGCGGCCACAGTCCATTCCAGAGGTCCAGCCCCAGAGGTACCCCAGCCCTGGAGGCAGTGCTGCCATGGCCACAGGCTGCCCCGGAGGCGTTCCAGGCAACCCATGGCTGGCCCCAGAGGCACCGTTACCGAGGTCAGGCGGCCTGGGGCTGGCCCCGGAGATGCCGTGGCAGGGGCACCTCCAGTCTCTGGGGCTGGCCCCAGGCCGCGTGGCCATGGTAGCAGTGCCTCCGGGGCTGGCCCTGTTGAGGAGCCTCAGCCCCAGCACTGCATCCTCTCCAGCAGCTGCATGGGGGGTGGAGGGGCAGGGCTGAGCTCCTTCCCCCTGGCGCTGGCCTGCTGAGAGGCTTTTGCCCACCCTGAAGTACAGTGTTTGTGACTAGTCTGCCCGGTTGTTTGCTATTTCTGAAGACGCAGGGCAGGTTCTCAGAAAGTTCCAGTCCACCCCTGTTGGTGGTAAGCCATTCCCTTTTGCCTGGAACATGACTCGCAGCAGCATTTGTGCCAGCCACCTCTGGCTGGAGGCTGAACATGCAGATGAGAAGAATGGCCACTGTAGGGAATTGCCGGATAGGAAGAGCATATACAGCCCTGCTCTCTAGCACAATTCCTATCCAGTTGCAGCTGCATTAATGCCCAATTATAAAAACTCTTCCTAGACTTCTCAATGACAGAGCTGGAAAGAACCTCCTAGTCATTTACTCACAATCCTGTGCGTGGAGTGGGATCTCCTTTCCCTCTAACCTTCAAGTGCTCTCATTGGGTGTGTCTAGACTACATGGCTCTGCCGGTCAGCTGATTGTCGGCACAGTGCGGCAGTCTAGACGGGGATCTGCCGACCCCAGAACCCTTTGTCGGCAGATCCTTTATGCCTCGTGAAACGTAAATTGCCGCTTCATTTCCCTTTTTTGAGTAAACTAGTCTACATGGCTCCATCGATGTAGCCAGGTAGTTTAGATGTACCCTTTGATTGCATCTGGAACACCTCTAGCAACAGTGCTCAAAGCACCTTGCCCTGTTGTCTACTGCTGCAGAGATCAGTGTTTTCCCTAGTCCATTTTAGGCCATAATTTTTTTCCCCAAATTTCCTGGATCTGTAGCTCTTTTCTCGGCATACAGAGGTTTTGGAAACAAGATTCAATGCCCAATGTGGCCTTAAGATCGGTGCTTTGACTCTAGCACAGGTTGCTAGTGACCAAGAGCTATACTGTGGGCTCTGTGACAGAAGCAGGTGAGGCGAGTCCATGCAGAGCACAGAATGGAAATGGAAATGGAAAGTGAATTATTCTCTTGCTGTTCTGCATTGCTCCTCCAGGCCCGGGGTGGAGTGGGCAGAGTGTGAAGCCTACGCTCTACAGCTTAGCAAGTTGGAGGGAAGGAAGTCTCTGCCAACACGCTTTAGCACTGTTCACAGCTCCCACCTCCCAGGAGGCTTTGCGGCTGGCACAGGGAAAAGGAGAAGGCTGTTCGACACTTCCTTCCCCCAAAGAACCATGGCACCGTTTAGGGCTATAGCCCCCCACCACAAGTTTCCTACCATAGAAGGCTACTGTCTCCTGCCTCCCCTCATTAGCCAGGAGCAAGAGGAAAGCAGGCAGCTTTCTTTGTTTAGTCCTTTCCCTTCACCTGAATGACAGGAACTCACACTCGTCAATGAAAACAAAAGGCCCAGCCCTGGCAGGGGGGCTGCACCCCCCTATATTTTGTACCATATCAGGTGAGGTGCGGGGTACACAAAGGGTCACAAGCCCCCAGTGGGAGAGAGGGGTCAGGAGCCAGCAGCTGCTGGGCAGAGCCCAGTTCATCAACTGCTCCAGGTCCTGTGCTTTGGGGGGGCACAGGGGACTAGCATAGAGGCCTGACATTGGCAACAGGGGTTGCCCCCCCGACATTCACTGCTGGAGACAGGAAGTGGAGTGACCCAGCTAGCTCCCAGCCTTGTCGCTCAGCTTTCTGTCCCCAGCCCAATGCAGGGCCTAGTTCCATCCCTTCCACCAGACTCCTTTCCTAGTAATATGGCCTGGGGGATAAGTGGGGGAGCCTGGCACAGGCAGCAAGGGTTAGGCTCTCCAGCATTCACTGGCTGTAGAAATGCAGTGACCTGGCCCCACTCCCCCCTGCCTGCAATCATGTCACTCCTGGGAGGGAGTCACTCCTGGGAGGGACTGGGGAAGGGGTGGAACTGCCCCTCTGCACTCGGTGGTGGGAAGTGGAACAATGTGGCAGGGAGCTGGCGGAGGGGGAGGGGGGGCAGGCTGGGGCTGGGTCATTCCATTGCCCACCGCCAGTGAGTGCAGTGGGAGCCTGACCCCTGCTGCCAGAGAGCAGCATTAGCCCCCTTCCCCCTCAGCTAGTCCCCAGGCTGCACTGCTTGGAGAAGGAGCTTGGGGGAAAGGGTGTGTTGGAGGGGAGAGGGCGGAGTAGGTTTGGGGGGAAGGGTGGAATGGCTCTAGTAACAGAGTGGTATTTCTGTGGGCTCTGTGACAGGAGGAGGTGAGCAGGTGAGGTCAGTCCACGCAGAGCACTGAATGGAAATAGAAAGTGAATTGTTCTCTTGACATTCTACATTGTTCTGCATTGTTCTTCCCGGGCAGCGGTGAAATGGGCAGAGAATGATGCTTATGTAGGCTCTACTGACTCATTGAAGTGTATTTACAGTGCTGCTTTATAAAATCTACATATTCTTATAATATTATTTTGTTCTGATGCGTAAAAGTTATTTTTTCCAGCAGACAATGACAGCTGTTCTACCACTTCAAAGGAATATATTATCATTTTTAAAAGTGGTGATGCCACTGAAAATTGTGACAGAGAGAATGAACTGTGTGATTCCTCAAGGAACCCTGCCCTGCATTCAACACAGAAAATGATCCTTGTGCCAGCATATCAGTGGCCACCAACTACACATCAGAGGATGTCCTCTGTGCTCTGACATCACCAACAGGGGACAGAGGGTTGTGTTAAACCAAAGGGAACTTGTTAATCACGGGAAAAATAATATCTCCACCTCCTCAAACTTTTCATTGCACAAAGAGGAACAACCAGAACATCCTCAACGGCTAAAGAACTATTCCTTTCTCTGAGGCTCTTGGTTTTGGAAAGAATGTTCAAGATTTTGAATAGAGTTTCAGAAATACGACAAAATGAAAAATCGGAATTAGTAGCAATGGCAAAAAGACCTAAAAAAATAACCCCCAGGCTGGCCTTGTATTTTGTTTCTAGTACATTGGGTCTGCCATATATACACATGACGTTCCCAGGAGTACTCAAGAATCTATAAAATCTGATTTCTGCTATCCTGTTCTGGACAGAAATCTTGCAGAGCTTGCTAGATGATTCACCTCCAACTTCAATTTGCTTCCTGCATTCATTTCTTGTGACCCAAAAAGTAAAAATGTAGTTGATTATGAGAAACTGAAAATAACTGCAGATCACTATGAATCAACAGGTACCAATTTTAACAATTTGGATACAAAAGTCAAAGAGCCAAGAAGTATACTGCTCAAAAAAACTGACTTCAATTTCTGACTTCCGAAATGTTCTTAATGACTGACCAACAGATTATGGCTCTTTGCTGTCCATTGTAGATATTGTGCTGAACCTTCCAGTCTCTACAGCATCAAATAAGAGGTACTTCTCTGTGCTCAAGACTGTGAAGAACTACTGAAGATCCACAATGGGAGGTGGGTATTTAAGTAACTTGGACGTTTTAGCTTGTGAACGTGAAACTTCACAACAGCAGAGCAGCAGAGCAACCAGGGGAGCAAAGCGGACAGGAGGCTGCAGACAGGGGAATTTAAGAGGGAGTTTTACATAGGGAGGCCTTCTATTGCCAGGAAGACCCGCAACACCTGTGCCAGCACCGCTTTTGTCTCCTCCGCCTGCGCCTGTAGCCAGACAGACCACCTGACCAGGGATGCTCTACCCAGATCCTGGTGTGGTTTTGCAGGGTCTATGACTTGCAATTCCCACTTACTGAAATCAAGGCTGGGGGCACCACTCACTGTGAAAGGTGCCTGCTGGTAGAATCTCTCAGGAAGCAGGTGGGAGAGCTACAGGAGGAGGTGGCTAGGCTGAGGATCATCCAAATCCACGAGCACTTCCTGGAGGCTGTGTCTACATTGTGTCTACATTCCTCTTAAAATCAGGACTAAGGGATCTTCCAGTAAAGGCTTTATTTTCCGAAAGATCCCGTCTAGACTGGCGCTTTTCTCCAGCAAAGCCCCGAGCCAGAAAAAAGCGGCAGCCATGTTCATGCAAATGCTGTGGGGGATATTTAAATCCCCCGCAGCATTTGCAATTCCAACTTGTCTCATTAACATCCCTTTTCCGGAAAAGGGTGCAATGTAGACACAGCCGGAGAGTATTCATGTGGAGACAGTTGAGGTAGCTGTCCCACTACACGAGACAGCTGACACACCACTGGTGGAGGAAGAGATGGCTCGGGGGGGGGGGGGGACTGGCAGCTGGTCACTTCTGGGAGCAGGCAGTGCTCTACTCCTGCTCCCAACCCTCCTGCCATGGAAATAGGAAACCGTTATGCTCTTCTTGACATAGGAGATAAGGAATCACCCCCTACAGCTGAGGAGGAGAAACCTTGTTCCCCAAGGCTGGGAGGTCTGCTGCCACCACTGCGAGGAGGAAACGTAGGGTAGTGGTGGTCAGAGACTCTCTTCTGAGGGGGACGGAGGTGCCCATCTGTCGCCCTGACATGTTATCTCGGGAGGTATGCTGCCTGCCGGGGGCCCGTATCCGAGATGTTACGGAGGCATTGCTGAGGATTATCCAGCCCTCTGATTATTACCCCATGCTACTCATCCACGTGGGCACTAATGATACTGCGAGGTGTGACACTGAATGGATCAAGAGTGACTACAGGGCTCTGGAAGAACGGGTGAAGGAGTTTGGAGCACTGGTGGTGTTCTCTTTAGTCCTTCCTGTCAAAGGTCGGGGACCAGGCAGAGACAGGTGCTTCCTGGAGGTGAATGCCTGGCTGCGAAGATGGTGTCGCCAGGAGGGCTTTGGCTTCCTCAACCACGAGATGCTATTCCAAGAAGCACTGCTAAGCAAGGCTGGGGTTTGGCTTTCGAGGAAGTGGAAGAGAGTATTCGGATGCAGACTGGCTACCCTAATGAGGAGGCTTTAAACTAGGCTCAATGGGGGCAGGTGACCAAAGTGCACAGGTAAGTGAAGAACATGGAGACCTGGGAGATGGGTCAGAAATGGGAGAGCGTGTGGGCTGTAATAGAAGAGAAAAAGGAAGGACAAGGCAGAACTGGGAGGCAAGATCAAATCAGCAACTTGGATTCAAGAAGTCTGTGTAATAAGCAGGAAGAACTTGAAGTGCTAATAAACAAACACAACTATGACATCATTGGTATCACAAAGACTTAGTGGGATAAAACACGTGATTAGAATATTGGTATAGAAGTATACAGCATACTCAGGAAGGATAGGCGGGGAAAAAAGGGAGGAGGTGTTGCCTTATATATTAAAAATGTACACACTTGTACTGAGATGGAGATGGACAAAAGATATAGACCTGTTGAGAGTCTCTGGGTTAGGTTAAAAGGGGTAAAAAACAAGGATGATGTGATAATGGGGGTCTACTACAGACCACCTACCCAGGTAGAAGAGGTGGATGAGGCTTTTTTTAAACAACTAACAAAATCATCCAAAGCACAGGTTTTGGTGGTGATGGGGGACTTCAACTAACCAGACATATGTTGGGAAACTAACACAGCAGGGCACAGACTATCCAATAAGGTCTGGGACTGTATTGAAGACAACTTTTGATTTCAGAAAGTTGAAAAAGCTACTAGGGTAGCCTGATTTCAACAAATAGGAAGGAACTGGTTGAGAATATGAAAGTGAAAGGCAGCTTGGGTGAAAGTGATCATGAAGTCATAGAATTTATGATTCTAAGGAATGGTAGAAGGGAGAACAGCAAACTAGAGACAATGGATTTCAGGAAAGCAGACTTTGGTAAGCTCAGAGAGCTGGTAGGTAAGGTCCCATGATGTTGGCTACGTCTAGACTGTAAGCTTCTTTTGGAAGAAGTTTTTCCGGAAGAGATCTTCTGGAAAAACTTTTTAAAAAAGAGAGCGTCTACACAGCAAAAGTGCAACAAAAAAGCATTGTGCTTTTTCAGAAGACAGTGTCCATATTAATTCGACGGTATCTCGCTTTTCAGTTGTGATTACTGTGGACAGAGTGGCCACCAGAGCACCTATGCTTTTTCCTGGAAGTCTTTTCTTTTGAAAAAACACTCACTTCCATGTCCACACACACCTTTTTTTGAAAAAACTTTTTCAGAAAAAGGCTTCTTCCTCATAGACAGAAGTTTTCCACTGTCAGAAAACCCCTCTATTCCTTTGACTTTCTGTCGAAAGAATACAATAGTAGTGTGGATGTAAGTGTAGTTTTTCCATAAAAATTGCAGTGTAGACATAGCCTAAGAGGAAAAACAACTGAAGAGAGTTGGCAGTTTTTCAAAGGGACATTATTAAGGGCCCAAAAGCAAGCTATTCTGCTGCATAGGAAAGATAGAAAGTAAGGCAAAAGGCTTAACCAGGAGATCTTGCATGATCTAAAAATCAAAAAGGAGTCATATAAAAAGTGGAAACTAGGACAAATTACAAAGGATGAATATAAGCAAACAATACAGGTATGCAGGGGGAAGATTAGAAAGGAAAAGGCACAAAACAAGCTCAAACAAGCTACAGACATAAGGGGAAACAAGAAGACTTTCTATGAATATATTAGAAGCAAGAGGAAGACCAAGGACAGGGTAGGCTGCTCAGTGAGGGGGGAGAAACAGTAACAGGAAACTTGGAAATGTCAGAAGTGCTTAACAACTTATTTGTTTTGGTCTTCACCAGGAAGTCTGATGCTTAAAGGAATCACATAGTGATTGCTAGCGGAAATGGGGTAGGTTTAGAAGATAAAATAAAAAAAGAACACGTTAAAAATCACTTTGAAAGCTAGATGTCTTCAATCTTTAATAAGGCTAATGAAGAGCTTAGGGATAATGGCAACATAACAAATGTGAATAAGGATATGGAGGTAGATATTACCATATCTGAGGTAAAAGCCAAATTCGAACAGCTTAATGGGAGTAAATGGGGGGGGCCCAGATAATCTTCATCCAAGAATATTAAAGGAACTGGCACATGAAATTTGCGAACAGGAACAGCTAACAGGAGAGTTTGGAGAGGGAGTTTAGATTGGGAGGCTAGAGGGTACTAATGACTTCTGACCTTCTTTAAAACATAACTCTTAGAATAATCTATATTCCAGAGGTTTAAAAAGAATCCCAGTTTATACTTAAACTTATTCATTAGAAAAATGGAGACAGAAGCCCAGCAGCAGAGTTGGGGCTATCCTGTTTATTGCGTCGAGTGTAACATGTATGATTACCTGCCCTGTGGGTGGGTGGGTGGCATATGTGTGCACCTGTTGCAAGGAGCTCCTGACCCTCAGAGACCGAGTTCGGGCTTTGGAGGCCAGGGTGGCTGAACTGGAGGAGCTAAGGGAGGCAGAGAGCTATGTTGATGAGACTTTCCAGGACACTGTAGTACTGTCCCAACTCCAGTCTGAGAGCCCCAGTGCTCTTAAGGAGGACGAAAGTCTCAAGGGAACAGAGCATTCAATGGGAGCAGAGGGAAACCATCCCGTAGTTGGGACCCTCCTCCCAGAGGATGTTGCAGTATCCTCTCGCACTGAGGAAACCTCTGAGGGGGAGGGAATGCCAGTTGTTAGGAAGAGGCAGGTGTTAGTAGTAGGTGATTCGATTGTTAGAAACATAGATAGTTGGGTTTGTGATGACTGGGAGAACCGTATGGTCACTTTCCTGCCTGGTGCGAAGGTTGCGGATCTCTCGAGGCATCTAGATAGACTAATGTTTAGTGCTGGGGAGGAGCCGGTGGTCATGGTACATGTGGGTACCAATGACATAGGGAAGGGTAGGAGAGATGTCCTGGAGGCCAAATTTAGGCTGCTAGGAAAGGGACTGAAATCCAGGACCTCTATGGTGGCATTCTCGGAAATGCTTCCAGTTCCACGTGCAGGGCCAGGTAGGCAGGCAGAGCTTCAGAGTCTCAACGTGTGGATGAGACGATGGTGTAGGGAAGAGGGGTTTAGATTTATTAGGAATTGGGGACACTTTTGGGAGAGGGGGAGCCTATACAGGAAGGATGGGATCCACCTAAACCAGGGTGGAACCAGACTGCTGGCACTAAACATTAAAAAGGCCGTAGAGCAGTTTTTAAACTAAGAGATGGGGGAAAGCCGATTGGTATGGAGATGCAAGTAAATTGGAGGGAGACTTCTCTTAGAGGAGAATCCATTGATAGAGATTCTCTAAGCTGTAGTCAGAAAGAGAGGAGAGGAGAGGGCAAACCATGGGCCAGAGCAGACAAACAACTGCATGCAAAGGAATCCAATGCATCAGGGAAGGGCAGACAAATAAGCAGCGGCAAATTTTTAAAGTGCTTGTACGCAAATGCTAGGAGTCTGACTAATAAGATGGGTGAACTAGAGTATCTCGTATTAAATGAGGAGATTGACATAATAGGCATCACTGAAACCTGGTGGAATGAGGAAAATCTGTGGGACACAATCATACCAGGATATAAAATATATAGAAAGGATACAGCAGGCCGGGTGGGTGGCAGAGTGGCACTGTATGTGAAAGATAACGTAGAATCAAATGAAATAAAAATATTAAGTGAATCAACATGTTCAATAGAATCGCTATGGATAGTAATTCCATGCTCCAATAATAAGAAATTAGCAGTAGGGATATATTACCGACCGCCTGACCAGGACAGCAATACTGACATTGAAATGCTAAGGGAGATTAGAGAGGCTACCAAAATAGAGAACTCTATAATAATGGGGGATTTTAATTACCCCCATATTGACTGGATATATGTCACCTCAGGAAGAGAAGCGGAGATCAAATTTCTCAATGGCTTAAATGACTGCTTCTTGGAGCACCTGGTATAGGAACCCACAAGGGGAGAGGCAATTCTCGATTTAGTCCTGAGTGAAGTGCAGGATCAGGTCCAGGATATAACTGTTACAGGACTGCTTGGGAATAGTGACCATAATATAATAACATTCAACATTCCTGTGGTGGGAAGAACACCTCAGCAGTCCAGCACCCTGGCATTTAATTTCAAAAAGGGGAATTACACAAAAATGAGGAGGTTAGTTAAACAGAAATTAAAAGGCACAGTGACCGGAGACAAATCCCTGAAAGCTGCATGGAAACTTTTTAAAGACACCATAATAGAGGCCCAACTTAAATGTATACCCCAAATTAAAAAACATAGTAAGAGACCTAAAAAAGAGTCACTGTGGCTTAACCACCATCTAAAAGAAGCAGTGAGGGACAAAAAGATATCTTTTAAGAAGTGGAAGCGAGATAAATAGAAAGGAACATAAACACTGTCAAATCAAGTGTAAAAATGTAATAAGGAAAGCAAAAAAAGATTTTGAGGAACAGCTAGCCAAAAACTCAAAAAGAAATAACAAAATGTTTTTAAGTACATTAGAAGCAGGAAGCCTGCTAAAAAACCTGTGGGTCCTCTAGATGATCGAGCTATAAAAGGAGCAATCAAGGACGATAAAGCCATTGCGGAGAAACTAAATGATTTTTTTGCTTCAGTCTTCGCGGCTGAGGACCTTGGGGAGATTCCTGAATCTGCACCGTCCTTTGTGGGTGATGAATCTGAGGAACTGTCCCGGATTGAAGTGTCATTAAAGGAGGTTTTGGAACAAATAGAAAAACTTAATGTTAACAAATTTCCGGGACCGGATGGCATTCATCCAAGGGTTCTAAAAGAACTCAAATGGGAGATTGCTGAGCTATTATCTGTGGTTTGTAACCTATCCTTTAAACCTAGGGCTTCCGTACCTAATGACTGGAAGGTAGCCAACGTGACACCAATATTTTAAAAGGGCTCTAGAGGCGATCCTGGCAATTACAGACCGGTAAATCTAACTTCAGTACCGGGCAAATTAGTCGAAACCATAGTAAAGAATAAAATTGTGAAGCATGTAGAAGAACATAATTTATTGGACAAAAGTCAACATGGTTTCTGTAAAGGGAAATCCTGTCTTACTAATCTGTTAGAGTTCTTTGAAGGGGTTAAAAAACATGTGGACAAGGGGGATCCAGTAGATATAGTATACTTGGATTTTCAGAAAGCCTTTGATAAGGTCCCTCACCAAAGGCTCTTGTGTAAATTACATGGCCATGGTATAAGAGGGAAGGTCCTTTCTTGGATTGAGAACTGGTTAAAAGACAAGAAACAAAGGGTAGGAATAAATGGTAAATTTTCAGATTGGAGAGGGGTAACTAGTGGTGTCCCCCAAGGGTCAGTCTTGGGACCAATCCTTTTCAACTTATTCATAAATGATCTGGAGAAAGGGGTAAGCAGTGAGGGTATGTCTATACTACAAAGTTAGTTTGAACTAACGGACGTTAGTTCGAACTAACTTTCATAGGCGCTACACTAGCGCTCCGTTAGTTCGAATTTAATTCGAACTAACAGAGAGCTTAGTTCGAACTAGGTAATCCTCATTCCACGAGGATTAAGCCTAGTTTGAACTAGCTAGTTCGAATTAAGGGGATGTGTAGCCCCTTAATTCGAACTAGTGGGAGGCTAGCCCTCCCCAGGTTTCTGTGGTGGCCACTCTGGCCAACACCAGGGAAACTCTACTGCCCCCCTTCCGGCCCCGGACCTCTTAAAGGTGCACGGGGTGGCTACGGTGCCCGTGCCAGGTGCAAGCCTGCCAGCACACAGCCAGCAGACCCTGCACCTGGCATGGATCGAGCCACCCACCCGATGCCCCCCAGACCTCCCCCTCTTCCCGGGACCAGGCTGGCGGCTCCCGGGAGCTTGCCTGGGACCGCAAGAGGCGGGCACCCACCTGGGCTAGTGCGGATATCGTGGACCTCGTCTATGATCTCTGCACTAGGCACAGGAAAGTGGCTGGCTTGGGCAGGATAGCTGACAGCCTGGCCACCCAGGAGCAGGTGTGCAAGAGAATCAAGGGGGTCCACTGAGACCCCCGACCCTGAGCCCTGAGCTTTCAATGGCCGTCCTGAGTCAGACCAAAGGTCCATCTAGCCCAGTAGCCTGTCTGCCGACAGCGGCCAACACTAGGACCGAAGACAGTGACCAAGCCATTTGTCTCGTGCCATCCCCCTTCAGCCTTCCACAAACCTTGGGCAGGGACACCACTCCTACCCCCTGGCTAATAGCACTCCATGGACCCAACCTCCATGACTTGATCTCACTTCCCTTTAAACTCTGTTCCAGTTCTAGCCTTCACAGCCTCCTGCAGCAAGGAGTTCCACAGGTTGACTCTTTGCTTTCTGAAGAAGAACTTTCTGTTACTAGTTTGAAGCCTGCTACCCATTCCTTTCCTTTGGTGTCCTCTAGTCCTTCTTTATGGGAACTAATGAAGAACTTTTCTATATGCACTGTCTCCACCCAACTCCTGCTTTTAGAGACCTCTATCCTGTCCGCCCTCCATCTCCTCTTTTCTAAGCAGAAAAGTCCCAGTCTCTTTAGCTTCTCTTCATATGGGACCTGTTCCCAACCCCTGATCATTTTAGTTGCCCTCCCCTCTCCCAGCCTCTCTCTTCCCTTCTCCCACCTCCTTTTCCCAGTCTCCCCCAGTTTTGTTCAATAAAGACAGATTCCATTTTGGAAGACACGTTACCTTTATTTTGTACATCAAGAAGAGGGGCTAGGGAAGGGTAAGTGGAAGGAGGTGAGGGAGGAATGGGGCACGAGCCCCCGATGGGGAGGACTGGGCTGGCTCTGCAGGCTTCTGCGGGTGGAAGCTCTCCTGCAGCCCCCCAATTGCCCCCTCTCCCCAGATGGCAGCCTGCGGCAAGTGCAGCCGGGCTGATGGCTGAGTGCTGTGATGTGCCCAGTGTGGGCACTCAGGGCACTCCAAGCCAGGACTGCTTTGCAAGCGGGGAACCCCTGAGAACTGTCTGTCCGGGGTGGGGGTCGGGACCCTTTAAGCGCAGCCCTCGGTTAGCCTGAGAAAGCATCTCCACGCTCTAAGTCCTCCTCTGATGCCCTGCTGGCACTGCTTCCGGCCATCCTTAACCCCGCTTCAGGGTCCACTTAATGTGGACGCGCTAGTTCGAATTAGCAAAACGCTAATTCGAACTAATTTTTAGTTCTAGCTTCATTGGTTCGAATTAGCTTAGTTCGAATTAGCGCTGTAGTGTAGATATACCCTGAGGTAGTAAAGTTTGCAGATGATACAAAACTGTTTAGGATAGTCAAGACAGAAGCAGACTGTGAGGGACTCCAAGAAGATCTCACCAAACTGAGTGACTGGGCAACAAAATGGCAAATGAAATTTAATGTGGATAAGTGTAAAGTAATGCACATTGGGAAAAATAACCTCAACTATATGTACAGTATGATGGGGGCTAATTTGGCTACGACAAATCAGGAAAGAGATCTTGGAGTTATCGTGGACAGTTCTCTGAGAACTTCCACACAGTGTGCAGCGGCGGTCAAAAAGGCAAATAGGATGCTAGGAATTATTAGGAAAGGGATAGAAAATAAGACCCAGAATATCTTACTGCCCCTGTATAAAACTATGGTGCACCCACATCTTGAATACTGTGTACAGATGTGGCCTCCTCACCTCAAAAAAGATATTTTGGCCTTGGAAAGGGTTCAGAAAAGGGCAACTAAAATGATTAGGGGTTTGGAACGGGTCCCATATGAGGAGAGGTTAAAGCGACTGGGACTTTTCAGGTTAGAAAAGAGGAGACTGAGGGGGGATATGATAGAGGTCTATAAAATCATGAGTGGTGTGGAGAGGGCCGATAAAGAAAAGTTATTTATTAGTTCCCTAAATAGAAGAACTAGAGGACACTAAATGAAATTAATGGGTAGCAGGTTTAAAACTAATAAAAGAAAGTTCTTCTTCACCCAGCATGTAGTCAACCTGTGGAACTCCTTGCCCAAGGAGGCTGTGAAAGCTAGGACTATAAGGGTATGTCTACACTACCCCCCTAGTTCGAACTAGGGGGGTAATGTATACATACCGAACTTGCTAATGAAGCCCGGCATTTGAATTTCCCGGGCTTCCTAATCCGAACTATCTAGTCCGTGCCGCGTGTAGCCGCGCGGCACGGGGTTCGCACTAGCCGGCTTTTAAAAATGGCGGCGCCGGCTTTATGCTAATGAAGCCCGGGAAATTCAAATCCCGGGCTTCATTAGCAAGTTCGGTATGCATACATTACCCCCCTAGTTCGAACTAGGGGGGTAGTGTAGACATACCCTAATAGAGTTTAAAGAGAAGCTAGATAATTTCATGGAGGTTAGGTCCATAAAAGGCTATTAGCCAGGGGATAAAATGGTGTCCTTGGCCTCTGTTTGTCAGATGCTGCAGAGGGATGGCAGGAGACAAATCGCTTGACCGTTGTCTTCGGTCCACCCTCTCTGGGGCACCTGGTGCTGGCCACTTTTGGCAGACAGGATACTGGGCTAGATGGACCTTTGGTCTGACCCAGTATGGCCGTTCTTATGTTCTTATGTTCTTATGAAATTGCAAGTCCATTAGCAAAAAATTTTAATACATCTCTAAATTCAGGGGTTGTACCATTTGACTGGAGAATTGCTAATATAGTTCCTATTTTTAAGAAAGGGAAAAAAAGTGACCTGGGTAACTACAGGCCTGTTAGTTTAACATCTGTAGTATGCAAGGTCTTGGAAAAAAATTTTAAGGAGAAAGTAGTTAGAGACATTGAGGTTAATGGCAACTGGGACAAATTACAACATGGTTTTACAAAAGGTAGATCGTGCCAAACCAACCTGATCTTCTTTGAGAAAGTAACAGATTTGTTAGATAAAGGAAATGCATGGATCTAATCTACTTTGATTTCAGTAAGACATTTGATACAGTACCACATGGGGAATTATTGGTTAAATTGGAAAAGATGGAGATCAATATGAAAATTGAGAGGTGGATAAGCAACTGGTTAAAGGGGAGACTGCAGAGCATCATACAGCGGGTGAACTGTCATGTTGGAGGAAGGTTACTAGCGGAGTTCCTCAGGAATCAGTTTTGGGACCAATCTTATTTAATGTTTTTATTACTGACCTCGGCACCAAAAGTGGGAGTGTGCTAATAAAGTTTGCAGATGACACAAAGTTGGGAGGTGTTGCCAATTCAGAAAAGGATTGGGATATCATACAGGAAGATCTGGATGATCTTGTAAATTGGAGTGATAGCAATAGGATGAAATTTAATAGTGAGAAGTGTAAGGTTATGCATTTAGGGATTAACAACAGGAATTTTAGTTATAAGCTGGGGACACATCAGTTGGAAGTAACGGAAGAAGAGAAGGACCTCAGAGTCTTTGTTGATCACAGGATGACTATGAGCTACCATTGTGACATGGCCATGAAAAAGGCTAATACGGTCTTGGGATGCATTAGGCAAGGTATTTCCAGTAGAGATAAGGAGGTGTTAGTGCCATTATACAAGGCATTGGTGAGACCCCATTTGGAATACTGTTTGCAGTTCTGGTCTCCCAAGTTTAAGAAGGATGAATTCAAATTGGAACAGGTACAAAGAAGGGCCACTAGGATGATCCGAGGAATGGAAAACCTGTGTTATGAAAGAAGACTCAAGGAGCTTGGCTTGTTTACATTGACCAAAAGAAGGCTGTGTAGAGACGTGATTGCACTCTTTAAATATATCAGAGGGATAAATACCAGGGAGGGAGAGGAATGATTGAAGCTTAATACCAATGTGGACACAAGAACAAATGGATATAAGATGGCTAATAGGAAGTTTAGACTTGAGGTTAGACGAAGGTTTCTAACCATTAGAGGAGTGAGGTTCTGGAATGGCCTTCCAAGGGAAGTAGTGGGGGCAAAAGACCTATCTGGCTTCAAGATTAAGCTAGATGGGTTTATGAAGGGGATGGTTTGATGGGATAACATAATCTTGGCAACTAATTGACCTTTCACTATCAGTGGTAAATAGTCCAATGTTGGAATGATATGAGTTACTATAGAGAACTTTTTCCTGGGTTTTAACTGGTGAGTCTTGCCCACATGCTCAGGCTTCAGCTGATCACCATATTTGGGGTCAGGAAGGAATTTCCCTCCAGGGTAGATTGGCTGAGGCCCTGGAGGTTTTTCGCCTTTCTCTGTAGCATGGCGCATGGATCACTTGCTGGAGGATTCTCTGCATCTTGGGGTCCTTAAGCCATTTGAGGACTTCAATATCTGAGATATAGGTGAGAGAATTATTGTAGGAGAGGGTGGGTGAGATTCTGTGGCCTGCACTGTGCAGGGGGTCAGACTAGATGATCATAATGGTCCCTTCTGACCTTAAAGTCTATGAGTCTAAGTCACCAAGGCCTGATGAAATGCAGCCTAGAATACTCAAGGAACTGATAGAGGAGGTATTTGAGCCTTCAGCTATCATCTTTGAAAAATCGTGGAAGACAGGAGAGATTCCAGAAGACTGGAAAAGGGTAAATATAATGCTCATCTATAAAAAGGGAAATAAGAACAACCCAGGAAACTATTTAACCTAGGAAGTCAATTTAACTTCTGTTCCAGGAAAGATAATGGAGCAGTAACTAAGGAACTCATCTGCAAACACCTGAAAGATAATAAGGTGATAGGTAACAGCCATCATGGATTTGTAAACAACAACTCACGTCAAACCAATCTGATAGCTTTCTTTGATAGATAACAAGTCTTGTGGATAAGGGAGAAGCAGTGCATGTGGTATACCTAGACTTTAGAAAGGCATTTGATATGGTCTCGCATGATCTTCTTATCAATAAACTAGGCAAATACAACTTAGATAGGGCTACTGTAAAGGGGGTGTATAAGCGGCTGGATAACTGTTCTCAGAGAGTAGTTATTAATGGTTCACAATCCTGCTGGAAGGGCAAAACAAGTGGGGTTCCACAGCGGTCTGCTTTGTGACCGGTTCTATTCAATATCTTCATCAACTATGTAGAATTTGGCATAGAGAGTATGCTTAGTACTCTCAGTACCCCTAAGAGGGACTGAGTCATCCATCTGCCATCCAGATCTGCCATCTCGAGAAGTGTACTGCTTACCAGGAGCTCGCATTCAGGATGTGACCGAGAATCTTCTGAAAGTGATTAAACTTTCAGATCGCTACCCCTTCCTGCTTCTTCATGTAGGAACTAACGATACGGCTAAGAATGACCTTGAGCGGGTCACAGCAAATTATGTAGCGCTGGGAAGAAGGATCAAGGAATTTGAAGTGCAAGTGGTGTCCTCGTCCATCCTTCTGGTTGAAGGAAAAGGTCCGAGTAGGGATCGTAGAATTGAGGAAGTAAACGTGTGGTTGTGCAGGTGGTTTTGGAGAGAGGGCTTTGGTTTCTTCAACCGTGGGACTCTGTTCCGGGCACAAGGATTGTTAGGAAGAGATGGGATCCACCTAACCAATAGAGGAAAGAGCATCTTTGCAGGCATCTTTGCAGGCAGCCTTCCAAACCTAGTGAGGAGTGCTTTAAACTAGGTTCATTGGGGGATGGTGACCAAAGCCTTGAGGTAAGTGAGGAAGTCGGACACTGGGAAGAATCATAAGGAGGAACGAACAACAAAGGAGGACCCCTGATTTGGATGGAGAAGGCAGGGCGATCAACTGGGGTATGTCTACACTGCCACCCTAGTTCGAACTAGGGTGGCTAATGTAGGTATTCGAAGTTGCAAATGAAGCCCGGGATTTAAATATCATTTGCATCTTGCCGGGCGCCGTCATTTTTAAATCCCCCTTAGTGCGGACTCCATGCCCGCGGCTACACGTAGCACGGAGTAGGTAGTTCGAATTACGCTCTCTAATTTGAACTACCGGTAACCTTGTTCCACGAGGAGGACTTCAGAAGAGCAGACTTTGACTCCCTCAGAGAACTGATGGGAAGAATCCCCTGGGATGCAAACATGAAGGGGAAAGGAGTCCAGGAGAACTGGCAGTATTTTAAAGAAGCCTTATTAAAGGCACAGGAAGAAACAATCCCGATCTGCAGCAAGAAAAGCAAATATGGTAGGTGACCAGATTGGCTTACTGGGGAAATCCTTGGTGAGCTTAAACACAAAAAGGAAGCTTACAAGAAGTGGAAACTTGGACGGTGGACAGCCCTTGGTGGGGAAAGAACAAGTTAGGAACTATTTAGAAAAGCTAAATATACACAAATCCATGGGCCCAGATTTAATGCATCCAAGAGTACTGAGGGAGTTTGCAAATGTAATTGTGGAGCCTTTGGCCATTATCTTTGAAAACTCGTGGAGATCGGGAGAGATCCCGGATGACTAGAAAAAGGCAAACATAGTGCCCATCTTTAAAAAAGGGAAGAAGGACAATCCAGGGAACTACTGACCAGTCAGCCTTAGTCCCCGGAAAAATCATGGCAGGGATCCTTAAGGAATCCATTTTGAAGCACTTGGAAGAGGGAAAAGTGATCAGGAATAGTCAACAGAGATTCATGAAGAGCAAGTCATGCCTGACCAATCTGATTAGCTTCTGTGATGAGGTAACTGGCTCTGTGGATATGGGAAAGTCAATGGATGTGATATACCTTGACTTTAGCAAGGCTTTTGATACAGTATCCCACAATATTCTTGCCAGCAAGTTAAGGGAATATGGATTGGATAAATGGACTCTAAGATGGATAGAAAGCTGGCTAGACTGTCGGGCCCAACGGGTAGTGATCAATGGCTCGATGTCAGGTTGGCGGTAGGTTTCTAGCAGAGTTACCCAAGGATCAGTTCTTGAACCAGTTTTGTTCAACATCTTTATTAATGACCTGGATGAGGGGATGGATTGCACCCTCAGTACGTTTGCAGATGACACTAAGCTAGGGGGAGAGGTAAATACACTGGAAGGCAGGGATAGGATCCAGAGTGACCTGGACAGATTAGAGGATTGGGCCAAAAGAAATGATCTGGACAAATTGGAGTAATAGTCTGAGGTAAATAGGATGAAGCTTAATAAGGACAAATGCAAAGTGCTCCACTTAGGAAGGAACAATCAGTTTCACACGATGGCTGTGTCTACACTGGCATCCCTTTCAAGTAGGAATAAGAGATCCTCCGGAAAAGGCTTTATTTTCCGGAGAATAACGTCTAGACTGGTGCTTTTCTCCGGCTTTTCCCCAAGCCGGAAAAAAGCGGCAGCCATGTTAATGCAAATGCCACGGGGGATATTTAAATCCAAAGTGCTACATTAGCATCCCTTTTCCGGAAGGGATGCCAGTGTAGACACAGCCATCGTGTGAAACTGATTGTTTAGTTTGGAAAGGAGAAGAGTGAGAGGGGACATGATAGCGGTCTTCAGGTATCTAAAAGGGTGTCACAAGGAGGAGGGAGACAAATTGTTCTCCTTGGCCTCGGAGGATAGGACAAGAAGCAATGGGCTTAAACTGCAGCAAGGGAAGTTTAGGTTGGACATTGGGAAAAACTTCCTGACTGTCAGGATGGTTAAACATGGGAATAAGTTGCCTAGGGAGGATGTGGAATCTCCATCTCTGGAGATATTTAAGAGCAGGTTAGACAGACATCTATTAGGGATGGTCTAGATGGTACTGGGTCCTGCCATGAAGGCAGGGAACTGGACTCAATGAACTCTCGAGGTCCCTTCCAGTTGTAGTGTTCTAGGATTCTAACATCTGGATATTGATAAGGCCATTGACAATTTTGCCAAAATGAGACTACTATTATGCATTGCTTTAGCTCATATCTGGAGTGTTCTGTGTTTTGTGTTTTTGTTTTTCAGTAATTTATTTGCTTTTATACATTCCTGGAAGAAATTAACTCTCTCATTCTCTTCTCAATTTGGACGAGAAGACATTTTAAAAAATAACAATAATTGCTGGGGTAAACAGATTTTGTTTATCTCTCCTAAAGATAGAGTACAATATTCTTGTCAGCTAATTTCTAACTTATTACCTTAAAAACAGGATTTTTCAGGTGCCAAAGTAGCCTATGGAGTGGAATCATGGCAAAATAAGAACATAAACAAAACTTAAGAACATAAGAACAGCCATACTGGGTCAGACCAAAGGTCCATTTAGTCCAGTATTCTGTCTTCTGATGGTACCCCAGAGCAAACGAACAGAACAAAGAATCATCAAGTGATTCGTCCCCTGTTGCTCATTTCCTTCTAATAACCAGAGGCTAGGGACATCATTCCTGACAATCCTAGCTAACAGCTATTGATGGACCTATCCTATGTGGATTTATCTAGGTCTTTTTCAACCCTGTTATAGTCCTGGCCTTCTCAAAATCCTCTGGCAAGGAGTTGCACATGTTGTCTGTGTGTTGTATGAAGAAATACTCCTTTTGTTTGTTTTAAACCTGTTACTTACTAATTTCATTTGATGACCCCTAATTCTTGTGTTATGGGAACAAGCAAATAGCAGTAAAATTTTAGAGACATCTATCATAGTCCTCCTTAATCATTTCCTTTCTAAGATGAACAGTCCCAATCTTAGGGCTTTTCTTCACTACACTTCATGGCAAGTGATCAATCCATCAGGGATCAATTTATCATATCTACTTAGAGGAAAGAATTAGATCTCTGAACACTCTCCCATCAACTCCGTACTTCAAAGGATGAGAAGAGTAGCTGGAGTCGATGGGAGAGCAGGCCCAGCGACCTTACCACATGGAAGACACCATGTTAAGTACGTCAACTTGCATAGGTTAGATCAATGGTGGGGGGAGGAGGTTGGGTAGGCAAGACCTTATTAATTTCTCCTCATATGGCAGCTGTCCCATGCCCCCAACCATTTTTATTACTCTTTTCTGAACCCTTTCCATTTGCCAGTATATCTTTTTTTGAGACGAGGTGAACACATCTGCACACAATATTCAAGATGTGGGTGTACCCGGGATTTATACAGAGGCAATAAAATATTCTCAATCCCATTCTTTATCCCTTTCTTAATGATTCCCAAAATTCTGTTTGCTTTTTTGACTTCCGCTGCACATTGAGTGGATGTTTTCAGAGAACTATCCACAATGACTCCAAGATCTCTCTCTTGAGTGGTAACAGTTAATATTATATTTTCCAATGTGCATTACTTTGCATTTATCAAGATTAAAATTCATCTGCCATTTTGTTTCTCAGTCACCTAGTTTTCTGAGATTCTTTTGAAACTCTTCAGTCTGCGTTGGAGCATTTTTGTGCAAATTTTGCCAGCTGTTTACTCCTTTCTCCAGATCATTTGCAATTACGTTGAACAGCACTGCTTGTTGACCCTCCTCAAAGCATTCTAGTAGATTGCTGAGGCATGCTTTCCCTTTACAAAAACCATGGTGCCTCTTCCCTAACAAATTATGTTAATCTGTGTGTTTTAAAATTCTGCTCTTTATTATAGCTTCAACCAGTTTGCTGAGTACTGAAGTTAGATTTATAATCTCTAGAGTAAGGATGTAATAGTGTAGTCAAGTAGCCGATTAACTGATAAGCAAAAGGTTATAGGATATTGCTATAGAATACATGCACCCTTCCCCCCACCAGTACATTTTTTAGTAGGCTGGTCAGCAGCCCAGCTCAGTCCCAGCTTGCGACAGGCCTGGGACCTACCCCTTTTGTGACTCTGCATTTAAAGTATATTAGAGCCAGGTGGGCAGGCAATCCAGCTCGCACCAGTTCCAGGAGCTCAGATTCCTCCCCCCACCCCCCGCCCTGGATATGGGCTGCTGCCACCCCATGCTGTATCAGAGGCAGTAGCGTGGGGTGACAGGCAGCCGGTCTGCAAAGGGAGCTGGTTTTTAAACTGGCTCCCCTCGCAGACCAGCTTTTTCCTGGCACCCCACCTTAGAGGCAGCAGCATGGAGTGTGGCAGGGGGCTTGTCAGGAGTGGGGCGGGAGTGCCCTGGCTGCCAGCCCCACCCTCAGAGACAACAGAATAGTTGAGTAACTGATAAGAATTAATGAGGTTAACTATTAATTAACCGATATTTAACATCCATACGCTACAGCTCTTTTAAAAAATTGGCATCACCTTCGCTGTCCTCCAGTCATTTGGTACCCAAGTTGGGAAACCCTTTTAGGGTTGGGGGCGATTGAAAAACAGATGGGAGTCCCATGCAAGTGAGGAAAAAGCCTCATGAATGTGGCTCCTGGCTGATAAGCAGAGAAAAAGAGAGACACTCACTTCACTCATGCAACTCAGGGCACCAGGATTCCCCTTGCACTCTAGTCCCCCAGGTCCAGATTAACTCTTATGGGGGCCTGAACCGAGTACGTTTTGTGTGTCGCTGCCCTGCTTGCTTGGTGGGACCAAAAATGAGATGTTCATTGTGTGGGATGAGGCTGCTGGGGAGTGGCCTGCGGGTGTGGGTACAGGGTCTGGTCTGGAGGTAGGATGCAGGAATGGGTTAGCGGTGCAGGATCTGGGAGGGAGGGAAGGAGGACATAGGAACCGGATGAGGGCTGGTGGGCCTGGGCATGAGGGAGGATGCAGGAGCAGGGTGGAGGTGCAGGTTCTGGGGAGGCAGTAGAGAGCAGAAGCAGGATAGGGTAGGGAGTCTGGTCCAGTGGGTTCGGGAGTGCCAACCAGGCGCAGCTTGAGGGGGGGCATAGGTAGCACCTTGCCACCATGAATGTGGCACCTTTGCTGCTCCCATTGATCAGGATTTCCAGCCAACAGGAACAATGCGGGTGCACTGATTTTCTCCAGCTTGCAGAGAGAGGGAAAGGCAGTGCACAAAGCTGCGCCCTTCCCCTACCAGACTGAGCCTGTGGGTTGGATGCTGTCATAATCATGAGGGTTAGCCAGCAGCCCGTGGACTAAGGGGTTAAATATGTCCCTTACCTAAACCAGGTGGCAGGCAGCCAATAGAAATGTAGGTAGGAATTTCAAACTGGGACAAAGGAATTTTTGGGTTTTTCCCTCCTTTTTCTCGAGGTGAGTTTCTCTCCAGGTATTGAAGGGGACAGGATGTCTCCCTCTAAGAAAATACTCTTCACAGTCTGTAAGTAGGATAACGTTTAGATAAACCCATTAGGTTTTATTGTTTTAGGGTTTGGGAAATGGGATCAGGTCTGTGCATTTAAAAATGAGTTTTGCTTTCCTTTGTAACTAAGTTCCTGGCCCATGGTAAATGTCTCCTCGATGAGGATATTCTTTTGTTACTGTTCCATCTAGTCATTATGCTTGCAACAGGAATATTGTGGTGATGATAAAAGTTCTTTCTCTTTTCTTTTTATTAACCTGGTATTTGGTTAATTTTTGCATCCTGGTTTGTACTTTAGGGCTGTGTCTACACTGGGCCACTTATTCCGGAAAAGCAGCCGCTTTTCCGGAATAAGCTGCGAGCTGTCTACACTGGCCCCTTGAATTTCCGGAAAAGCAGTGACAATTTACTGTAAGAAATCAGCTGCTTTTCCGGAAAAACTATGCTGCTCCTGCTCGGGCAAAAGTCCTTTTTCCGGAAAACTGTTCCGGAAAAGGGCCAGTGTAGACAGCACAGTAATCTTTTCCGCAAAAAAGCCCCAATCGCGAAAATGACGATCGGGGCTTTTTTTCTGGAAAAGCGCGTCTACATTGGCCACGGATGCTTTTCCGGAAAAAGGGCTTTTCTGGAAAAGCATCCTGCCAATGTAGACACTCTTTTTCCAGAAATACTTATAATGGAAAACTGTTCTGTTTTAAGCATTTCCGGAAATTCATGCCAGTGTAAACAGAGCCTAGGGGTGAGATTTCCCAAGTAGTCTCTCCCAGGTTGCTTTATTAATATTTGGGTGGTGGCAGCTGCGTTTTATTCCCAAAATCTAGGTTGTTAAGATTTTGGGGAGAAGTTTATACCAAAGCCTGGTAGATAAGGTTTTGGGGTACTCTTGCTGGCCCCCACTTCTGCCTTTATTGTGCCAGAGTGGGGAAAGAGCCATGACAGATGCCAACTGCAGCTTGTCTTGATCTGGCTCGTAAGGCTTGGGGCTTCTTTCCAACAGCAGGAAACCAGCTCGGCACCCATATACTATCACTGGCAGGCCCCACTGCACGGGGGAGAGCCCCAAGCCTTGTGGGCCAGATCAAGGGAAGCTATTCCCCACCCCTAATTTAAAGACAGGTTGCAAACCATAGTTAGTAGTTCTGCATTTTCACATTTCAGTCCTTTCAGAACTCTTGGCTGAATGCCATCTGGTCCTTATTACTGTTTAGCTTGTAACTTATACCAAAAGCTCCTCTGATGACACCTCAATCTGGGATAATTCTTCAGATTTGTCACCTAAAAAGAATGGCTCAGACCAATGCAAAGAATTCATTTCGTTTCTCCACAGTGGCCTTATTGTCCTGGAGTGCTCCTTTAGCATCTCGATCATACAGTGGCCCCACTGGTTGTTTAGCAGGCTTCCTGCTTCTCATGTATACATTTAAGTTAAGATTTTATCACGGTGTCTGAAAAGCTTTCATGCATCTTGAAGGGATTTCAATTTTGGCACTGTACCTTTTAATTTCTGTTTAATTAATTGTGACGGGTGGACCAGCCCCGCACTGTGAAGGTTGAGCCTAATCAGGCTCCCCGGGTTGAAGAAGCCCTGCCCCCGCAACCTTGCTGGGCATGCTCGGACTGCAGCCCAGATATATAAAAGCCTGGAGAGAGGCTCAGTCTGGGCTGGCAGGCGGAGAAGGACCTCAGGTGGGAGCTCCTGAGCAGCCGCTGCCAGCCGCCTGAGAGGAGATCTGCAGAGGCTCTGATGCCAGGCAGGACGTAACCATGGCAGATCACCAAGGAAGCGCGACTACCAAAGAGTCAGAAGCCCCAGCTATCACGTAGGAAGTCGGCCCATCGGATCAGGTAGGAAGCGGCCCAGGGTGGGTGCAGGAGTGACCTCTCCCACCCAGAGATCCTCAGTGTGTTTCAGCTGGATTCCACGCTGAGGGAGTGGTGGGCCGTTCTGCTACTCACAGGGCCCTGGCCTGGGACCCAGTGGAGTAGAGTGGGCCCAGGTCCCCCATGTCTCTCACCATTGGACTGTCCAGCCCTGTCTTAAAGGGCCGGTGATTAACTTTGGGTTATTGACTCTGGCCATTAGGCCATCCAGCCCCAAAGAGAGGGGCCAGATTACCGGTGGTTTACCAGTTATGCAGGGCATGCTGCAGGGTCAGACAGGGGTCCAGTTGCGCAGGACCCTACCCCCCCAGGGAGGAGGAAGGAAGGATTGTCTCACGACACTAACCTCATTTTCTGAAATTAATGCCACAGCGCTGGTCTGCTGTGGTGTTTCTTCTGCCACGAGGATGTTACATTTTATCATATTATGGTCACTATTTCCAAATGGTCTGGCTATATTCACCTCTTGGACCAGATTCTCTGCTCCAATTAGGACTAAATCGAGAATTGCCTCTCCCCTTGTGGGTTCCAGAGCCAGCTGTTCCAAGAAGCAGTCATGTAAGGTGTCAAACTTTATCTCTGCATCCCATCCTGAGGTGATGTGTACCCAGTCAATATGGGGATAATTGAATCCCTCATTATTATTGAGTTTTTGAGCTGCCCTGCCAAATCTGAAATGGCACTCCCTGGTGCTCACAATGAGAAGGTATGGAGGGTATAAGCATTTGGGCCTCCAAAGGTTATCCCATCCCCTGAACACTAAAAGAAACCACAAACGCCAACCAGTCAGGTTGAATGGCAAATTAGGGAGAGGCATTGTCTAGGCTATCTGAAAGTTTGGGTAAGCCACTGAGCAAGCTTCCCTGCACTGCCTGTCAAAGTGTTTCACACACAACATGGACGGAATCAATCCAGATCTAGAAGCCAAAAGAGCAGAGTCTCCCCAGCCCTTTCAATCTTCAGCTTTTTCTGAAACTGCCAAGGAAGGAGCCAAGTGCAATTTATCCACTAGGAACATCACTGACACTGTTAAACTTCATTCCCAGTGATCAGAGTAGCCAGCTGATAGTTACAGCTTCTGGCTCCTCATAAGCAGGGGAGGATGTGAACTAGTAATAATACATTTGCTTAAAAGGAAATGTATCTTCCCAGACTGAGGACTGGCACATGCATTTTCAAGCTAGAACTCATTTTTTCCCAATGAGGCACTAACCTGATGCCCTTGTAAATGAGGATTTATAATGGACATGCTGGCACCAGCTGCATCTATCACACAGCTAGTGAGGGCTTGTGAGGATAATAGTTGTTGACATCAATATGGAGTTTGGCTGGCAGAAGGCAAGAGTTTGTACTGGATTCAGGGCTGACCTTGGTTTGGGTCTTTGTCACTAAATACTCATCAAAGTCAGAATAAATTCCTGGGAACAGCTTGAGTTTCAAGAAAAGTCAAACGAGCAAGGTGAAGAAGCTGTCCCCCCATTCTGCCCCATTAGACCTCCTCCTTATGTTTCTGGGTGTCTGGCTGGTGAGTCTTGCCCACATGCTCAGGGTTTAGCTGGTGCCATATTTGGGGTCGGGAAGGAATTTTCCTCTAGGGTAGATTGGCAGAGGCTCTGGAGGTTTTTCGCCTTCCTCTGTAGCATGGGGCACAGATCACAGCTAGAGGATCTCTGCATCTTGGGGTCTTCAAAGTATTTGAAGGCTTCAATATCTGAGATATAGGTGAGAGGATTATTCTGGGAGGGGTGGGTGAGATTCTGTGGCCTGCACTGTGCAGGGGGTCGGACTAGATGATCATAATGGTCCCTTCTGACCTTAAACTCTATGGCTGTGTCTACACTGGGCCACTTATTCCGGAAAATCAGCCGCTTTTCCGGAATAAGCTGCGAGCTGTCTACACTGGCCCTTGAATTTACGGAAAGGCAATGACGCTTTACTGTACAAAATCAGCCGCTATTCCGGAAAAACTATTCTGCTCCCGCTCGGGCATAAGTCCTTATTCCGGAACACTGTTCCGGAAAAGGGCCAGTGTAGACAGCCCAGTAGTCTTTTCCGGAAAAAAGCCCCGATCGCGAAAATGGCGATCGAGGCTCTTTTCTGGAAAAGCGCGTCTACATTGGCCACAGACGCTTTTCCGGAAAAAGGGCTTTTCCAGAAAAGCAGCCTGCCAATGTAGACGCTCCTTTTCTGGAAAAACTGAAAATGGAATAGTATTCCGTTTTAAGCATTTCCGGAAATTCATGCCAGTGTAGACACAGCCTATGAGTCTATGAGTCTATATTCTGGGTGAAGGGAAAGGAGAGGGAAGGACAATAAAGGGGATATGGCAGGAGGGGCTTGTCCATTTCCTTAATCCTCAGGATCCTCAGATGGGTTTAGACAAATATATTTTGGGGCTGGAGCTGAGCACTGACAAGCAGCTTAAACTTCATAAAACAGCAAAGCAGAACATTTCCTGCCCCTGCGAAGTGGCCCTGACGATCAAGGATGAAAATGAGGCTAGTGGTGGAGACTTTTGGACTACATGAATTATTTTTATGAGCAGATGTGCCCTACTAGCCCTCCTCTCATGTACGTTTTGGGTTGATCCCATTCATTTTGAACACATGAATGCACAGTTCACCTCTTGGGTTCTGTTGATGGGATCAGTTTGAAGTTCAGGCTACATAGTCCCCTGAGGAATGTGTAGCAGCACAAATAGCTTGAAATCACTGCTCTGCTGGAAAGAGTTAGATATTGATACAACAGAGGTCTATTGTAGGCTGGAATGGCGGACAAAATGAATTTGAATCTTGTGGCTAGGTCTTATAGCAGCTTTGCCAGTGGAAATGCCTTGGTAAATGCACTGAATCAACATATATCCTTGGCATCCTGCAATTCCTGCCCCTCTCCATGTGCAGCAGAAATGATGGTGTTAGTACCACCTATTTTCAGTTAGGTGAGAATGTTGTCTTACGTTGCAGCTGCCATCATGAATACTTTTGGGGTGCAAATGGAAATGACTCAACCCAGCTTAGATCAATCTATTGCCCTTAATGGCAAGAGAAGAACAAGGAAAAAAGTGTCTGGCATGGAAAAAGAAAGATGGCATGTGGAATGAATTTAATTATGGTAAAAAGTGGCTTGTTAACACAAGTTTGAAGCCATCAGGTAAAGCATTGGGCAGAAATGTCCCACCAACATGCCTCAACTGGATTCCTAGACCAGTGGTCTCTAACCTTTTTACACCCAAGATTACTTTTTAAATGTCAGGACAAGCCAAGATCTACCCCATCCCTTCCCCCAAACCCCCCGCTTCATTGAAGTCCTGCTCTCTCTGTTCTCCTCCTCTCCATCACTTGCTATCCCCAACCCTTCTACACTCTCAGAGTATGGCTACACTGCCGCTTTTTTATCAATTCTTCTGTAGGAAGAGGTTTTTCCAACATTTGGCCTGTCTAGACTGGACCAAATGTCAGAAAAACCCTTGTTTCGGCAGCCCCCTTATTCCTCATGGAATGAGGAATACGGGATTGCCAAAAGAGCATGTTTGCTCTTCCGCTAAAAAAAGTGGAAGAACAAATGCATCCCTGGACGTGGAAGAGTTTTTCCGGGCAAAACTCCTAGGCTACGTCTACACTGGAATGAATTTCCGAAAATGCTTTTAACGGAAAAGTTTTCCATTAAAAGCATTTTCGGAAAAGCGCGTCTAGATTGCCAGGATGCTTTTCTGCAAAAGCACTTTTTGTGGAAAAGCGTCCGTGGCCAATCTAGACGCAGTTTTCCACAAAAAAGCCCCGATCGCCATTTTCGTGATCGGGGCTTTTTTGCGGAAAACAGTACTATGCTGTCTACACTGGCCCTTTTGGGCAAAAGTCTTTTGGAAAAAGACTTTTGCCCGAACGGGAGCAGAATAGTTTTTCCGGAAAAGCACTGATGATTTCACATGAGCTCGTCAGTGCTTTTCCAGAAATTCAAGTGGCCAGTGTAGACAGCTGGCAAGTTTTTCTGGAAAAGCTGCTGATTTTCCGGAAAAACTTGCCAGTCTAGACACAGCCCTGCAGTCTAGACGTACCCTCACTGGGTTGAGACAGGAGGTGTGGGCTCTGGGGTGGGAATGAAGGATTTGGGTGTGGGAAAGGGTGAGAGGTGCAAGCTCTTGGAGGGAATATGGATGCAGGAGGAGGTGGAGAAGGGGATGCTGGCTCGGAGAGGGGGCTCCAGGCTGGACAGTGTTGGGGTCAGGTGGAGGGTTGGGGTGTTGAGCAAGCCACAGGCTTGTGGATGTGAGGATGCAGGAGTTTGGTTTGGGTGTGTGAGGGGCTCAGGGCATGGAGGTTGGGAGTATGACGGGCTCAGAACACAGATTTGCAGTGTGTGGATGATGCAGGAGTGTTGTGGCAGAAGATTGAGAATGTGGGGGTGTGGGAGTTTGGGGATGTGAGAGGCTCAGGACAGGGGGTTCCAGTGTATAATAGGCTCAGATTTGGGGTCAGGGGCTGTACAGGAGTGTTATGATGCTGCAGCCAGATGGGGGCCTGGCCCCAATTGGGAGTTTGTTGGCCAGGTTTCATTTTTAAATAAAATATTATGTCAAACACAAAAAGTTTCAGCATTGTCTTTATTTATGAGAAGGGCAGGGAACCTGTTTTGAGTTAGGGGTCACTGACCCACAGAAAAGTCAGTTGGGGCCACACAAGTGAGGTGCAAAAAAAAAAAACCCTCCTCCAAAACCCCCCAAACCTCCCTAATGTGGCCCCAACTGTGCTGGTGGAAGCAGGGGACATGGTACTGGGGAAGGGTGCTAGTGGGTGCTGGGGCAGGGACAGGGTGCCAGTGGGTGCTGGGGCGGGTGACAGGATGCTGGAGCAGGTACAGGGTGCTAGTTGGTGCTGGGGCAGGGAACAGGGTGTTGGTGGGGCAGGGAACACGGAGTCCCCGGCACGTTCCTCCTCTTCCACAGGGGAAGGACGTCTCCGGCATGCCACAGGTACAGCACTGGCTGTTCGGGGGAGGGGGAGCAGCCAGAGCACGTCCTGAAACCCCGGAAGTGGCACGCAACTGTGGGACTTCCGTCCACCCCGCGGGAAGCCGGTGCTACCTTCATTGTTGCTGGAGGTAGGCAGTGGGGCTTCTTGGGGGTAAGGGGAAATGGGGAGGCCCCAAATGCCTCATGATCAACTGGTCGGGCCTCATGATCGACCAGCTGATCGCAATCGACGGGTTGGTGCCCATGGTCCTAGAGGTTCCCTAAGTCGTTGGTACTTCTGCTGGAATTGCCAATGAAGACTACATTTGTGATGTACATAGCTTCCCACTAGAAAATGACCTCACTTTGCTTGGGTCAACAGATGATAATGACTTACAGTTGCTGGGATACATTTAAGCTACAGACCTTAGAAGTAAGAGGCTTTGTAACCCATTACTAATTGCTCAACATATCTGTTTCCCAAGATTTTGTTTCTTTAATTTGTTTTCTGGAAACTTATTTTTGCCTTTTCAGTCCATAGACAACTCCAGCTTGCAGTTGGCGTTTAATTCATTGTAATTCTTAAAACAATCTTTCCAGTAATCATGCGTTGTAATAAAATGAAAAACCTTTGAATAGCACCATCCTCCAGTAACAAACACTGCATGTCAGATGTTATAGTAACTGAAGTTGATAAGACTGGCCTTTTAACTGCTAAGGCTAACTTAACACTTTAAAAGTCTAGCGAGAGAGCCGTGTTAGTCTGAAACTTAATCAACGTGCAGTCCTGTGGCACCTTATAGACTAACAAAACCCCATCCTTTCAGATGAACTTGACTTCGGATGAGCTGCACCCTCAACTAATTCTAATAAAGTGGTATCGACAAGCATGGGACAACAGTGACCCTGTCGATATAGTGTACTTAGACTTTCAGAAAGCCTTTGACAAGGTTCCAAACCAAATCAGCTAAGTTTATAAAAGACAGAGCCACGAATGGTCATTAGTCAAGGTTTTCAGGGATGCAACCCCATGCTCTAGATGTCCCTAAGTCACTGTCAGAATTTGGAACTGGATAACAGAATTTGATAATTGCGCTGTTCTATTCAATCCCTCAGAGGTATCTTGCACTGACCATTGTCAGCACACAGGAAACTGGGCTAGACAGATCATTAGCCTCACCCATTGTGGACATTCTTATGTACATACAGGGAAGATACCAAACAGAGGAAAAGAGAGAAGGTCGGATTCACATTTACCCTGCTAGAGTAAGGTTTG
Source organism: Pelodiscus sinensis (assembly GCF_052426305.1). NCBI lineage: Eukaryota > Metazoa > Chordata > Testudines > Trionychidae > Pelodiscus > Pelodiscus sinensis. The sequence goes on along the minus strand of NC_143063.1, from coordinate 5,742,364 downwards.
ATATTTTCTCTACTTTGCTACTTGAATGTGTGGAGTGCAGGGCCAGTCCTAACCAATTGGTGGCCCTAGGTGACCACCCGGCTCGCCTGTAGGGTTGCCAGATGGTTAAAAAAAATACCGGACAAAAAAAAAAATTCTGCGGAAAATTTGTCAAAAGGGTCAGGAAGTAACCAGGGAAACCTGGGGGGAGTATTCGGGAGATCGGGCCAAAATGTGGTCACGGCCCATCCCTAAGACCGGCTCTATCAGCAGCCCCTTAAAAATGGCAGCCCTGGGCGACCACCCAGCTCACTCACCCCTAAGACCAGCTCTGGTAGAGTGAGATCAGCCTTACCAGACAGTGGCTCCAAGAACCAGTGTCTTTTTTGAAGATTGGGTACTGCATTTGTGTGACCTAAACTTCTGCTGCTTCTGTAACTCCCCATGAATTTTCAAAATTAAATAAACTAGTTTCACAAGTGAATGCCCTTTGGGTGCTTTATCAGTGGGGCTGCCTGATTTGTAGAAGACAATTTCCAACTATTTCCTTCCTTGCTTTCTCTCAATCTCTCTTTTCACAAAAGACAGGACTATGCAGCACTTTAAAGACTAACAGGATGGTTTATTAGGTGATGAGCTTTCGTGGGCTAGACCCATTTGATCTGAGGAAGTGGGTCTGGCCCACAAAAGCTCATCTCCTAATAACCCATCCTGTTAGTCATTAAAGTGCTACATAGTCCTGTATTTTGTTTCAACAAGACCAAACTAACATGGCTACATCTCTATCTCTTTTCACAAGGATGTGATAGTACCATTAGGCACCACCCAGCAGAGGATGCTCACTCCCAGGGGGGGCACTGGGATGTAGCATGCCTTCGGGGTTCACAGCCTCTGTAACAGCCATGCTTCATTCTGGGGAGCTGTAATTTTCTACCCCAGAACTAGAACACTGTAAAGGGAAGAGCAAGTATCCCCAATTGTCCACCAGTATAAGCACAAAAAAGAATATGGCCTAAATTGTCCAAATCTCTTTCATTTCCCCAGTGCCCAGCTACGTTAGAATCAGCTTTGTTTCCAGCCCTCATCTTATTTATTAATGGGCTTATTTTCTCTCTCCTATTCATTTGTTCCTGAAATTTGTAAATTCCTTTTTTATTCCCCATGGGTATGTCTACACTAGCCCCATAGTTTGAACTAGGGAGGCTAATGTAGGCATTTGAAGTTGCAAATCAAGCCCGGGATTTAAATATCCCATGCTTGATTTGCATCTTCTCGGCCGGTCGCCATTTTTGAAATTTACAAGTCCGAACAACTGCACGCATCTACATGCAGCAGGGACCCAGTAATTCGAATTAAAGCCCTAGTTCAAACTACCTGTTATTCCTCCTGCAAGGAGGTTTAACAGGTAGTTCGAACTAGGGGTTTTTATTCGAACTACCGGGTCCCTGCCGCATGTAGACATGGGCAGTCAGTCTGGACTTGTACATTTCAAAAAATGGCGACCGGCCAGGAAGATGCAAATCAAGCATGGGATATTTAAATCCCGGGCTTGATTTGCAACTTCAAATGCCTACATTAGCCTCCCTAGTTCAAACTATGGGGCTAGTGTAGACATACCCCATGAGAGCATTCCCTCATTCTGTTTTGCTGTGCCCACACTAAACATCTTGTCTTGTGCGTATGTTTGTAGAACACATTCAGTTCAATACATTGCATTGGATACATTGAACTATAATACTATATATGTATTAAAAAAAACCCCGACATGTAAAAATTTTAAAACCTCCATGAACTTATATGTACTGCCCTGTGATAGCGACCAGCCACAATTGGCGGGGTGGTTCTCGCAGGATGGAACACGCATTCTTTAAAACAAGATTTTTCCTCTCTGATCTGACATATGCACATGGCCTGATTCTCCTCTCACCAGCATGGGAATAATTCCACTGAGTTAATGCAGAGTCAGACTGGTGTAAGACCAACGTGAATGGGATGAGACTTTGTACTCCTTCCATTGAAGAATGTGCTATTACTTATAAATGGCTGACTGCTGCTTTTTAAGGAATAGCACCCTCCAACAGCATTCATGTCACCAAATAAAAAATGCCTGCAAGCCAAAGACTCTTGCTGACCTGAAACATAAAGATCACAGCAAAAAGGAGGAATTTGTGCTCGTCTGGAACACAGTATTTAGCCCCTGTGGATGAGATTCACTCTGCCTGTAACAAGCTCTCAGTGTCAGCTACCGAGTATGTGCTACATGGCCTAGAGTGATTCTAGAGAGAAGAGCTGAAGTTGCAGATCTCCAGTATGAAAGAATGAGGCTCCTCGGAGCCTGGGGAGACTGTCTATTAATGAAACTAAACCAGACACACAGACAGATTGTATCTCCTATTTTTCTGCTATTCCTGTATCTATCCTAACCACAAGGTTAAATATCACCATCCTGCAAAATGATACCATTTCCCGGTAGATCTTTGGGGTTTGTATGCATGACTGAAGAATCTGTGTCATTATTCATTCCTTGGGAAAATAGCCAATGACATTTGGAATTTCACTCTGGAAACTGATTGCCTTCCACCTCTCCCATCTCTAGGAGTCCACTGAAGTCAACAGCAAAACTTAGAGTAACCTTCATAAGGCCAGAATTTCACACACAATCTCCTGTCAGTAACCAAGCCCTTAGCACTAAGTAGGTATGTCTCTCTATCTGAATTCCTCCATCACCTCCCTCAAAGCAAAAATATCTCCACTTAAGCACATGATCACAGTTTTTTATTTGGGTTTCTACACTGCTTGGCAATTATGGGCACAGGTAATTCAGTGTCTCCGTGCCGCAATAATTTCTAAGCACGTCCCTTTCCCATCGGGAGTGTTGAGAGGCTCCTACAGGTGTGGGGATGTGCTTTGATACTGTCTGGATCTGTCACTAGCAAGGTGTAGTTATACTACAGCTAAGAAGTTATTTACTTGATCCCATAATATAAGAACTAGGGGCCACCAAATGAAACTAATGGGCAGCAGGTTCAAAACAAATAAAAGAAAGTTCTTCACACAGCGCATAGTCAATCTGTGGAACTCCTTGCCTGAGGAGGCTGTGAAGGCTAGGACTATAACAGGATTTAAAAGAGAACTAGATACATTCATGGAGGTTAAGTCCATTAATGGCTATTAGCCAGTATGGGTAAGGAATGGTGTCCCTAGCTTCTATTTGTCAGAGGGTGGAGATGGACGGCAGAAGAGAGATCCAGTACCTGTTCAGTTCACTCCCTCTGGGACACCTGGCATTGGCCACTGTCGGCAGTATGGCCATTCTTATGCTCTAAGAGATATTTCCCCTGGCTAGCCGAGAAGAGGGCAAGAAAGAGCAGCACTTTCCTAAGAGTTGGTCAGCCAGACTGAGGGTCCCATAGGAGGAGTTGGGTTTGCTAAGGAAAGTACAGTAAGTTGGTTATACAGGCAGTCCCCGGGTTACGTACAAGATAGGGACGGTAGGTTTGTTCTTAAGTTGAATTTGTATGTAAGTCGGAACTGGTACATATTGTAGGGGAAACTCTAGCCAAACATTTCTCCAGAGCTCAGTTTTATTCTCCCACACCTCACTTCCCTCAGTCCTTTATTCTCAAGCTGAAGTGTCTGCTGAGAAAAGCACCTCCGCGTCTCCCTGGTCTGCTGGGGAGGGGAGGGGTGCTAGCTTCGCGTCTCCCTGGTCTGCTGGGGGGAAGCAGCTAGTGCGGGGTTGCCTCACCCCATTTGTAAGTAGGGATCCAATGTAAGTCGGATCCATGTAATCCGGGAACTGCCTGTAGTCTGTTCCTGTAACTGAACTTGAAGCTTGTGCTGAAGCATATGATCAGATGAGACTAAATGTATGTGTAGGTTTTCATCTGCTGCTTTGTTCCCAAGACTGAATAACAATACTTAGTTTTAAGAAGTCTGGTAACCAACATCATGAGTTGCAGATTGCCAAAGGGAGTATCAAGTAGGTGCCAAAAAGAAGATGGATCTGTTCAGTAAGACACAGTTGATATACGGACAGTAGTAAATGCAGGTCCCAATGCAAGGAATGAGACATCCCACCAGGAAAACTGAAAACACCCAAGGCATAAAGAGCAGAGACCTCAGAGACCAGAAAGAAGACAATTTTGTAATCCTGACAGGTTTAATTCACTGAATCAAAAGCAATTCAGCAGCCTCTGCTGAACGCGCTATGTAAGCACAAGGCATCGTTTCTTCAATTCATGAGTCAGAATAATAAATATTTATCTTTTTTGTATTAGGTGCTGTGACGGGGCGAGGGACCCCACACTGAACTCACAGGGTTTAGCCAGGTTACCCTGTCTAAAGGAGCCCTGCCCTCACGATTCTGCTGGGCATGCTCAGTTTGTAACCCAGCTATAAAAGCCTGTGGAGAAGCTCAATCTCGGCTGACTGCTGGAGGAGAAGGACCTCAGAGGGGAGCTCCTGCCCAGCACCAGCCAGCAGCCCGGAGGGGAGAAAGCAGAGCTGCTTGTGTGAGTTGGGACGTCTCCACTGCTGCCTACATGAGAGGAACAGCCCCCAGGAAATTAGAAGATACCCCATCGTACCAGGTAGGAAGTGGCCCAGGGAGGGTGCAGGAGCAGCCTCTCCTGCCCCGGGAACTTGGTGTGTTTCAAACGGGTTCTCCACCGAGGGAGTGGTGGGCCGTCCTGCCACTCACAGGGCTCTGAGCCAGGATGCGGTGGAGTAAGGTGGGCCCGGGTCCCCCTACCAGGGGTGCCGTCCCTCCAGCGACTTGCCATCACAGGCCCATCAGCCCAGCCAGTGTCTGGGCCAACCAGTGTCTCAAGCTGGTTGAGCCCTGCGTTAAAGGAAAAAACACCAGCTTTGTGTAGAGACTTGGGCCAGTGGGCCCTGCCCTAAAGGGCTGACCAGTGACTATAGAGGTTCGGGCCAGTGGGGCCTGTGTTAAAGGAACAGTGCCAGCTGTGTTTAGCGACTTGGGTCAGTGGGCCCTAGGTTAAAGGGCTAACCCGTGACTATACATAGAGACACGGGGTGCTACCCCCATCCTCTGGAGAGGGTAGGCAATGTCACCCCATGACAGATGCCTTGACTTTGACTCATCTAGCTCCATGTGCCAGGACACCTTGAGGTCATCTTCTCTAAAGGATCCTAAATAAATAATTTTAAAAAGAGTTGTTGTTGGTTCTTTTTTCTCTCCAAATGTTTGACCATCACTGACTTCCTGAAAATGTACAGTATCTTCAAGGCTGGAAACTCATTGCCACAAGATCTGAAAGAGGCACAATTAGCGTGATGTGTTTAAAACCTGATCAGACATATCTGAATAAGAATAGCATTATTACAAGGGCTAGAAAGCCGCATGCTTTGGGACAAACTGGGCAGCAGAGGAGGTTTACCTCTGTGGTATCTTACTGACCTGTATTACTGAATGGTGCCTTATGTTATGTATTCCCCGAGGTGTCCAATACATATAGATACAACCTGAGTCATTCTGCATCTCCTTTCCACTGAGAGGGTGGCTTGATAGCTAGTGAGGAAAAGCATGATGGGGTGGGGGCTAACAGGCACCTGTACAAGCTCCCAGTATTGGGACTGCCCATATAAAATCAGGTCATTTGGTCATGCAAGCAAGAGAGCAGATTCCTTAACAGGGTGCAAAAAGTCTGCACTGTGGGTCAGGGATTTGTGCTCTAAAGGTGTGAAAGCTCTCAGCTGGATGGAGGGAGCATGTAGCGAGCAGCTGCTATTTCTCTGACAGAGCAGCAGGGCGGAATGGTGCTTGGCTCTAGTGTGTGCAGTGGCATGATTTCTGAATGCTGAAGGACAGATATTGGCTCGAAATACAAGCCCATTTTTGCTGTCTCCTGGTTCATCAACTCTGCAGAATCTCATCTATGGAAGGCTGAGTCTTCTTGTCCACAGGCCACAAAAGAACATTTTCATTTCAGCCTCTTTACCCTGTCTGGGCTCATCTCAAACTTATGGTGGAACCAGCCAACATTCAGATTTCCAGGCAAGGCCCAACAGGGGACTCCATACACCAAGTGGAGTAAGCAGGCAGCAAGCACACCAATTAATTAATCTAATCTCACCGAGTCAGGAATCGCTCTGACCCTGCTGTGGTGAAAGAGCCTGGCGCTGGGTGACTCGAGCAGGGATGTAGTACATGACCACAGATGCTTGAAATGCAGCATGGCATTCATTACCGTAACTTGGACAGGGCTGGCATTTTCCAGACAGGGTTTAAGGAAGGCTGCTGAGTATGTATGAACTTAGGAAGGGGAGAGGTAGTACAGCCTGAAAACAGTTCACATCAGTATCATTACCCGGTATCTTTAGTTTGGTGATCTAGTATTTTCTATATCAAATAATAAAAATGGGGTAAGAACAGGTTTATGGGGGATAAAAATAACATAAGGCAGTGGTGGGCACTCTGCAGCCCATGGGTTGCATGGCTCGGGGTTCTATATGTGGCCTATAACACATTTTGTTCACTGTTGCGCACAAGCAGCGTTGCCAGATTCTGCTGATTTCCATCTGTGTAGTTTTTTTCCTACCAGCATTACTAAAGTGACACACACCTAGAGCAAGGGCACACAACGTTGACTGCGAGAGCCATGTGCTCCCTCTGCAGTCATTCAAAGTGGGGCTACCGTTCAATTGGCACACCCCACAAATGCTAAGTATGCACACACAGCAAAACTACCCTATCCTAGGAGACCGTCTTGGTTAGGACAGTCTTGCAGCCCACTGAGAGCACATTTGCTCAGCAGGGCGAAAGCTGAAATGAGCTATGCAACTTGAGCTGTGTCAATCGCATAGCTGGAGTTGAAATTAATTCAGCTTTAGGTTTAGACGTACCCCACGGTTCCCTCTAAGTTTTGCCATCCTTGGATGGAATACATTTTGTTATGTGCACTGAGGAATGTGCAGATGTGCACCATCAATAGAAACACATGGGCTACATCTAGACTGGCATGATTTTCCGCAAATGCTTTTAACGGAAAAGAGCGTCTAGATTGGCACGGACGCATCCGTGCCAATCTAGACGCGCTTCTTCCGCAAAAAAGGCCCCGATCGCCATTTTCGCGATCGGGGCTTTTTTGCCTAAAACAAATCTGAGCTGTCTACACTTGCGCTTTGCGCAAAAGGACTTTTGCCCAAATGGGAGCAGCACAGTATTTCAGACAGTAGGAAGTCAGTGTTCTTGCAGAAATTCAAGCAGCCAGTGTAGACAGCTGGCAAGTTTTTCCGCAAAAGCAGCTGCAGCTGCTTTTGCAGAAAAACTTGCCAGTCTAGATGCAGCCATGCTGTCCAATGTGAGCAGCTATGGGTGGTACCGGAATCTCTGCTGGGCAGCTGTTTGTCGGCTCAGCACGGCAGCCATGTAAATTTAATCATTTAAATCGCGGCTTCATTTGACTTTGCCAAAACAACAAATCTACATGGCTCCGTCGACGGAGCCAGGTAGTTTAGATGTACCCTAAGAGAGCACTATGATTGCTCAGAACTCCAGTATATAGAGCGAGAAAGACCTGTTGAGAGTCTATGGGTTAAGTTTAGAGGTACAAACAATAGCAGTGATATTGTGGTTGGTGTCTACTACAGGCCACCAAATCAGATGGATGAGGTAGATGAAGCTTTCTTCGGACAATTGAGAGAAGCTTCCAGATTGCAGGTCCTGGTTCTCGTGGGGCACTTTAATCACCCTGACATCTGTTGGGAGACCAATATGGCAGTACACAGGCAATCCAGAAAGTTTTTGGAGAATGTTGGGGATAAGTTCTTGGTACAAGTGCTTGGTCCGACCAGGCTTCGTGTGCAACTTGACCTGCTGCTCACAAACAGGGAGGAACTAATAGAGGAAGTAGCGGTGGGTGACAACCTGGGAAGCAGTGATCACGAGATGGTAGATTTCAGGATCCTGACCAAAGGAAGAAAAGAGAGTAGTAAAATACACACCTTGGACTTTAGAAAAGCAGATATTGACTCCTTCAGAGACCTGATAGGCAGAATCCTCTGGGATGCTAACATGAAGGGGAAAGGAGTCCAGGACAGCTGGCAGTATTTTAAAGAAGCCTTATTAAAGGCACAGAAAGAAACCATCCCGATGCGTAGCAATAAAGGCAAACATGGTAGGAGACCGGATTGGCTTTCAGGGGAAATCCTTGGTGAACTTAGGTACAAAAAGGAAGCTTACAAAAAGTGAAAACTTGGACAAATGACCAGGGAGGGGTATTAATGTATAGCTCGAAAATTGGGAAGGGGGAGGGGTATCAGGATGGTGAAAGCGCAAATGGAATTGCGACTGGCAAAGGATGTGAAGGATAACAAGAAAGGTTTCTACAGGCATGTTAACAAGAAGAAGGTGATCAGAGAGGGTGTGCAGCCCCTACTGGACGAAGGAGGTAACCTAGAGACAGATGATGTGGGAAAGCTGAAGTACTCAATGCTTTCTTTGCCTCTGTCTTCACAGACAAGGTCAGCTCCCGGACTAATGCACTAAGTGACGCAAGATGAGATGAAGATGGACAGCCCTTGGTGGGTAAAGAACAGGTTAGGAACTATTTAGAAAAGCTAAACGTACACAAATCCATGGGTCCGGACTTAATGCATCCGAGGGTACTGAGGGAGTTGGCAAATGTCATTGAGGAGCCTTTGGCCATTATCTTTGAGAAGTCATGGAGATCGGGAGAGATCCCGGATGACTGGAAAAGGGCAAATGTAGTGCCCATCTTCAAAAAAGGGAAGAAGGACGATCCAGGGAACTATAGGCCGGTCAGTCTTACCTCAGTTCCTGGAAAAATCATGGAAGGGATCCTTAAGGAATCCATTTTGAGGCACTTGGACGAGAGGAAAGTGATTAGGAACAGTCAGCATTGATTCACAAAGGGCAAGTCATGCCTGATCAATCTGATTAGCTTCTATGATGGGGTAACTGGCTCTGTGGACATGGGAAAGTCAGTGGATGTGATATACCTTGACTTTAGCAAGGTTTTTGATACGGTCTCTCACAATATTCTTGCCAGCAAGTTAAGGGAATGTGTATTGGATAAATGGACGGTAAGATGGATAGAAAGCTGGCTAAAAGGCCAGGCCCAGCAGGTAGTGATCAATGGCTCGGTGTCAGGATGGCGGTCGGTTTCTAGCAGAGTGCCCCAAGGTTCGGTTCTAGGACCAGTTTTGTGCAATATTAATGACCTGGATGAGGGGATGGATTGCACCCTCAACAAGTTTGCAGATGACACTAAGCTAGGGGGAGAGGTAGATACGCTTGAGGGCAGAGATAAGGTCCAGAGTGACTTAGACAAATTGGAGGATTGGGCCACAAGAAATCTGATGAGGTTCAACAAGGACAAGTGCAGAGTCCTGCACTTGGGACAGAAGAATCCCAAGCATTGTTACAGACTGGGGATCCTTTCAAGTAGGAATTGTTACAGACTGGGGATCCTTTCAAGTAGGAATAAGAGATCCTCAGGAAAAGGGCTTTATTCCGGAGGATCGTGCCAGTCTGGACGCTCTTTTCCGGCTTTTCCCCAAGCCGGAAAAAAAGCGGTGGCCATGTTTATTTAAATCCCACGGGGGATATTTAAATCCCCCGCGGATTTCCCTATTCCAAAGTTAGAAATTAGCATGCCTCTTCCGAAGAAGGGGCCAGTCTAGACGTAGCCTAAGTGCCAAATAAATGTTAAATAATATTAAATGAGGTCCCTCCCCATAAAACCTCTAAATTTTAAGCTGTTATGGAAGTTATTCATGAGAGAACTAGTAAAGACCAGGGTTGCTTCACTAAATATTTTCTGGAGACATTAAAATAATATGCATGTTATTTAGGGCATGTAAAAATGAATGTCACTCTTAAAATGACTAAACAGAGTGAGTCAGCTATATTTGGAAATGTTTGGAAATGCTGATGAAAATAAATTCAGTTAATAACAGATATGTATTTACAAATTAGAGAGCAGTTTGTAATGATCTGAAATAGCTATTGGACGAATTGACTCACAGAGTGTATGGAGCAGTCCCAAAATGTTCAGAACAAGCATAAAGGATAAATCTATGCTGGAGAATTCTGAACCCAGTCACATACTGAGTAAGACCTGTTTCTTGATAGAGTTTATTGAGACGTGAACTCCTATTAATGCTGAAACAAAAGACAGGACTATGCAGCACTTTAAAGACTAACAAGATGGTATATTAGGTGATGAGCTTTCATGGGCCAGACCCTGTATAGTCCTGTCTTTTGTTTCAGCTAGACCAGTCTAACATGGCTACATTTCTATTACTACCCTATTAATGCTGTCATCGATGCTGGGAATTTGAATGACACCCCACTTCCTCGTAAATCACCAGTCTATCAGATTTCAGGTCACAAGATTAGCTCTCACTTGTTTCCAGCAGCTAAGTGAGAATGAAATTATGCCCACTCGGTGTGAAATAAGTGTACCAAAGAAAGTATCCAGAAGGAAGCAAGGAAGTGGAGTGTCATTGGGACATAAAACATCTGCATGGCAGTGGAAAGAAAGGTGCTAGGGTCCAGAGTCCTGAAGGAGGAGGAGAGGGAGAACCTAAAAGAAAAGAGAGCTACCCAGGAAGCTACAAACAAAGAACGAAGAGAGAGGAGCACAAACCCATGAAAGGCATGAGATGCCTCTGGAAGGAGACAGCGAGTACTTGAAAATTATCTAAAAGAAGACATTGAGGTCTCTTAGGGGAATTTGCTCTGAAGGGTGACTAGGTTAGGAATAATATTTACTTCACAGGAGTCTTTGGCTCTCATGTGCAGAACGGTAGTTATTATTTATATTCAGATTTTCCAAAGAGCCTGGCTGACTTACAAGCCCAAGTCCCATTGCCTTCCAATGGAGCTTGCATTCCTCAATCACACAGGTGCTTTTGAAAACCCCATTTTACATGGTAACTTCTGATTCACTCAAGAAGGATGTGTGCTTCATTTCTCAGTGGTATGAAATGCACAGGGCCAGTATGGACATTTACTGGAGCTGGGGGAAAGGCCCAAGGCTTTTGATACGATAGGTCCCTTTTGTTGAATCCCAACAATATTTCTAAGTCTCCTTTCTGTGCTGTGGCCATTTATTGAACTGACTGGAGCAGACTGAAGGGCCAAAAATGGATTCAACAACTGGGGAGTGGGGGATGGGGAGTTAGTGCTAATGATTGTAGATTTCCATATCTGGTTTGATGGAAAGGAAGACAAAGCAGAGCTAGTGCGAGTGAATCAGAAGTTACCATGTAAAGCCATTCTAGCAGAGCACATTCCTTGATGATTTCCCAGCAGTACATCTTGCTCTCTATTTGATTCTCAGTTCCCTCTCACCATCTTTCCACGTGACCATCAGACTTCTCTCTGCTTTCACGTGGCCCTGAGTGTAACCAGGGGCTTGGGGCGGAGGAGCTTTTGAGTTGCATACAGTGCACTGTGTGGCAGAGAATTTACAAACCAACCCCCTGCTTACTCTCATAAATGATGAGAAAGAAATTCCCTTGGATATTTTCTTCCCAAAGTCAGTGGGTTTGCATTGTTGCCTTCTTGGGGCTCCGGAAAGAAACCTCATTCAAATGGGTAACAGAATAAATAAATCTAAGAGACAGCGCACACTGCAATCTGGGGATGGGGAGGGGAGGGGAAGTAGAACACAATTATCTTAATGGCTTCTGACTGGTGGATTGTGTATCGGGTGAAAGCTTTTAAGCTCTTTGCTATCAAGAGCTTGTAACAACCAAATGGCTGATAAACAGACTGTTTGTAGGTACGAGTTTCAAAGGCAAGCACTTAGATCCATTGGTATCAGCCTCTCTCAACATTTCAGAGGGGGAGCCGAGTTAGTCTGTAACCTAAAAAAACCTTCAAAAACAATGAATAGTCTAGCCTTAAAGAATAACAAAACATGTTAGTCATGTATGTCATGATGGTATCATGAGCTTTCACGGGTACAACCCACTTCTTCAGATGACTGGATTATTAAAAGCCCAGATCCAAGAATAAATAAGGGAAGGTGGGGGGGGGGGGGGAAGAGAAAAAAATTTCAACTTGAACATCTAATCTCTTCTCCTGCTCTTTTTCCCCTCCTTTCCACTCCCCCGCCTTCCCTTATTTATACCAATGAAAGCTCATACCACCATCTACATGTTTTGTTAGTTTTTAAGGTGCTGCCAGACTATTCGTTGTTTTTTAAGTCTCTCAGCACTGACAGCCCTGGAGAGCCAAGTGCTGTATTTCTCTGCACAGCTGGTACAATCTTGGGCAGACAGGGTAAGTTTTCTCTCCATTGCTCTGCCCTCATAACTATGGGCCCCCCCCCGCTGACACTGCCCATCAGGTCACCAATTTGGATTGTTTCTGATGGTTCTGTGATGAGCATCCTCATCCCCCAGGAAACAGATTGAATCCCAGGCTTATTTCTCACAGGTTGCTGCACTGTCATCAAAAGGGCACTCATAATCATCCAGCAGTAACAATGCTCCGATGCTACTGGCCTGGACTGGGTACAAACTGGCCGCCTAGAGGCAAAAGGCTCAGCATTTCTTTATCGAGCTTCTGCATCACATAGAGCCAGAAGTTCCTGTAGTAAACCAGGAAACTGTGACGCAGGCATTTAAAAAGTACTGACACATCTGCCTGGTGTGTTTCTCTAGGGCTAGGTGTTAGAAATATGGACTGACTCAGGAATGCTGGGGCTAATGAGCAGAGCACGGAACTGAGCACATCCTTGATTATAAATTGTTTATATTACAGTAGCTCCCCAGGATCCCAGTCAGGGATCAGGCTCCTATTGTGCTTGGAGTTGTAAAAACACAGACCTGCCCAACTTTTCAAGTGCCTCTATTTGGGGCACTTCACTGCTCAGTACCTCAGGTTCCCTGATTTGTCAAATAGCTAGAATACTTCTTCACGCAGGTTTTGTGAAAGGCCCAGCTGAAGTGTAAATATTTGTTTATTGTGCAGCAGGTGGCTTTCTGGATACCATCTGTGGGAGGCATGCAGTACACTCACTGGGCAGCGATGCATGGTTCTGCTGGATTCTGCAAGCTCTGTGAAATCCCAGGCAATGGAGAGCTGCAATGTGGAGGCTGTGAGGCATTAGGGAAAGCATAGTGCTATTCTATTCAAAAGACAGCAATGCCCAGAATGCACGTTGTGCTCCGAGGCAATGAATGGCCACAGAATGATCCACGGAATCAGTGTTTGCGACATAATTTCCGTCACAAAGTAGACTCTCGCCTTTCAGAGCTCTCCCTGGGGTTAAGGCAGTATAGAGCTGCTCCCCAGTATGAGCTAGTGCCCATCATGAGCAGGCGCCCACGGAAGGAAGGACCACATGATGTCATGCTAAGCACACCTGCATTTCCTGCTTGCCTTGCGAGGCTGACCCATCCCTGGTTTTTAGCACTCTGTGCCCATATATATGGCTTTTCACTTCCATTTGCTATTGCAGGCCAACTTCATTATTTTCCACCAGATTCCAGGATGAGTCATAGGCTGCCATTATCTTTGTAGCAGTGAATATCTACACAGCAGTTTTCTCATCATTATTCCCGTGTTTAATGACATAAGCAACAGTCTTTTTTAGCCCCCTTTTTGTTGTGCCTTTGCCTCTCTTTTACAGTCCCACAGCGGCAGCTCTGACATGACGGGTATATTTTCAGAATAAATCTCGGACCAAAACAGTCAGCTATTCTGCAATTCAGAGAAGAGCCCTGAGAATGATTAAAGGATTAGAAAACAGGCCTTATAATGATAGGCTCAAGGAATTCAAGCCATGTTAATCAAGAGAAAGTGACGAGGAGACTTGGTTATAGGCTTACAAGTGCCTAAGCGGGGAACACGTATTTGATAATGGGTTCTTCAATCTAGCAGACACAGGTATAATGCAATCCAATGGTTGGAAGATGATGCTAAACAAATTCAGACTGGAAATAAGGCAGACGTTTTCAGAGTGAGTCAGGATGGATTCTTTCTGTCTCTGACAATTTTTTGTCACTCAGAAATCCTCTCCAAGCCATTTAAAAAACAAACATGTGAACCCTGCCCTCCCCAACATTTGCCAAATGAGAAAGAACAAGGGGATAATCATATCCCTGACTATTTTAAAGTGGTGTAAGGAACTTGGGTATGTTAATTTTCTGGTGCCCAACTTCAGACAGCTTAGAAGGGCATGATGATTTTCAGAGGGTAAGTGCTCTGTGCTGTCTGAAAACTAGACCCTTTAAAGGTGTCTGACATTGAGCACTGAAATATTGGGATGCCCAACATTGCTTTGGAAATGTAGGTCATATGCCTAGCCTGTGTTTTCATGACATGGGATTTGAGAGCTGGCCTGAAAACAGTTTTAAAGAAGGATACAATCCTTATACAGGGTAAGTAGGAAGATTTGTGAAACTTTAAACCTGAAGAAACCCCTCAGTCAAATGGATTCCTGAAAATAGCTGAACTTTTCTGCTATACTTTTTTAAATGCAACTTTAGCAAAATAGAAACCAGTTTATTCAAAAGCCTCAGATCCAAACTCTTTTCTCTGTTACAGTGACATCAATCTGCATGAGGCCGAGGACTCGGGCCTCAATCTAGCAAAGAAATGAAGCCCTGCATGGATTTATATGCTTAATTTTAAACTTGTATTTCATGTGCTTAAGTACTTTGCCAGAGTGAGGTCTATGGCAGGTATATGACAATATACATTATATTGGAAGGCTGGAAGGATCATAGAAGAAGAGCAACTATTTAGCACAATGAAATAGAATTTAGAGGGTGAGATGAAGAAGGGAAAATGGATACACCCTGTGGCAATGAGTTTCCAGTAAAGTGGTTAAAGCTTTTCTCTGTAGCACATTGCCAATGACACTGGGTGTAGCACTAGAAAATCCAGAGTAGGAAACAATCCTGCATTGGCAAGAGGATGGGCTAGAACTGAACAGACCTTTTTCCATCTCTAACCTCTCGGATTCCAAGTGGAGTTCCGCAAGGGTCTGTTTTGGGACCCGTACTGTTCAATATCTTCATCAATGATGTAGATATTGGGATAGAGAGTACGCTTGTTAAGTTTGCAGATGATACCAAACTGGGTGGGGTTGCAACTTCTTTGGATGATAGGGACATAATTCAAAATGACCTTAGCAAGTTAGAGAAATGGTCAGAGGTAAACAGGATGAAGTTTAATAAAGAGAACTGCAAAGTGCTCCACTTAGGAAGGAACAATCAGTTCCATACATACAAGATGGGAAGCAACTGTCTAGGAAGGAGCATGGCGGAAAGGGATCTAGGGGTCATAGTGGACCACAAGTTGAATATGAGTCAACAGTGTGATGCTGTTGCAAAAAAAGCAAATATGATTCTAGGTTGTATCAACAGGTGTGTTGTAAGCAAAACTCGTGAAGTCATTCTGCCGCTCTACTCTGCACTAATTAGGCCTCAGCTGGAGTACTGTGTCCAGTTCTGGGCGCCACATTTCAAGAAAGATGTGGAGAAATTGACTCATAGACTCATAGACTTTAAGGTCAGAAGGGACCATTATGATCATCTAGTCTGACCCCCTGCACAGTGCAGGCCACGGAATCCCAACCACCCCTCTTAGAATAATCCTCTCACCTATATCAAAGATATTGAAGCATTCAAATACTTTGAAGGACCCAACATGCAGAGAGTCCTTCAGCTGTGATCTGTGCCCAATGCTACAGAGGAAGGCGAAAAACCTCCAGGGCCTCTGCCAATCTACCCTGGAGGAAAATTCCTTTCTGACCCTAAATATGGCGATCAGCTAAACCCTGAGCATGTGGGCAAGACTCACCAGCCAGACACCCAGAAAGTTCCCTATAGCAACTCCTATCATCCCTCCATTGGCCTATTTCCAACTGATAATGAATGGTCAATTAGTTACCAAGATCCTGTTATTTCATCCAACCATCCCCTTATCATAGAATCATAGAACTGGAAGAGACCCCAGAAGGTCGTCAAGTCCAGCCCCCCGCTCTAGGCAGGACCAATCCCATCTAAATCAACCCGGCCAGGGCTTTGTCAAGCCTAGACTTAAATACCTCTAGGGATGGAGACTCCACTACTTCCCTAGGTAACCCATTCCAATGCTTCACTACCCTTCTAGTAAAATAGTTTTTCCTAATATCCAATCTGGACCTCTCCCACCACAACTTGAGACCATTGCTCCTTGTTCTGCCATCTGTCACTACTGAGAACAGCCTCTCTCCATCCTCTTTGGAACCTCCCTTCAGGAAGTTGAAGGCTGCTATCAAATCCCCCCTCACTCTTCGCTTCTGCAGACTAAACAGACCCAAGTCCCTCAGCCTCTCCTCGTAGGTCATATGCTCCAGCCCCCTAATCATTTTGGTTGCCCTCCGCTGGACCCTCTCCAATGCTTCTGCATCCTTTTTGTAGTGGGGGGCCCAGAACTGGACACAATACTCCAGATGTGGCCTCACCAAAGCCGAATAAAGGGGAATAATGACATCTCTGGATCTGCTGGCAATGCTCCTCTTAATGCATCCTAATATGCCATTAGCCTTCTTGGCTACAAGGGCACACTGTTGACTCATATTTAGCTTCTCATCCACTGTAACCCCCAGGTCCTTTTCTGCAGAACTACTACTTAACTGGTTGGTCCCCAGCCTGTAACTATGCTTGGGATTCTTCCGTCTCAAGTGAAGGACTCTACACTTGTCTTTGTTGAATCTCATGAGATTTCTAGTGGCCCAATCCTCCAATTTGTCTAAGTCACTCTGGATCCTATCTCTGCCCTTAAGCGTATCTACCTCTCCCCCCAGCTTAGTGTCATCTGCAAACTTGCTGAGGGTGCAATCTATCCCCTCATCCAGGTCATTAATAAAGATATTGAACAAAACCGGTCCTAGAACCGAACCTTGGGGCACTCCACTAGAAACCGACCGCCATCCTGACATCGAGCCGTTGATCACTACCCTCTGGGCCCGGCCTTCTAGCCATCTTTCTATCCATCTTACCGTCCATTTATCCAATCCACATTCCCTTAACTTGCTCGCAAGAATAATGTGGGAGACCGTATCAAAAGCCTTGCTAAAGTCAAGGTATATAACATCCACTGACTTTCCCATGTCCACCGAGCCAGTTACCTCATCATAGAAGCTAATCAGATTGGTCAGGCACGACTTGCCCTTTGTGAATCCATGCTGACTATTCCTGATCACTTTCCTCTCATCCAAGTGTCTCAAAATGGATTCCTTTAGGATCCCTTCCATGATTTTTCCGGGAACCGAGGTAAGACAGACCGGCCTATAGTTCCCTGGATCGTCCTTCTTCCCTTTTTTGAAGATGGGCACTACATTTGCCTTTTTCCAATCATCCGGGATTTCTCCCGATCTCCACGACTTTTCAAAGATAATGGCCAAAGGCTCCTCAATGACATTTGCCAACTCCCTCAGTACCCTCGGGTGCATTAAGTCCGGACCCATGGATTTGTGTACGTTTAGCTTTTCTAAATAGTTCCTAACCTGTTCTTTACCCACCAAGGGCTGTCCATCTTCTTCCCATCTTGCGTCACTTAGCACAGAAGTCCAGGAGCCGACCTTGTCCGTGAATACAGAGGCAAAGAAAGCATTGAGTACTTCAGCTTTCCCCACATCCTCTGTCACTAGGTTACCTCCTTCATCCATTAGGGACTGCACACCCTCTCTGATCACCTTCTTCTTGTTGACATACCTGTAGAAACCTTTCTTGTCATCCTTCACATCCTTAGCCAGTCGCAACTCCATTTGCGCTTTCGCCTTCCTGATAACCCCCCGGCATTCTCGAACTATACATTTAAACTCCTCCCTAGTCATTTGTCCAAGTTTCCACTTTCTGTAAGCTTCCTTTTTGTGCTTAAGTTCACCAAGGATTTCCTCTGTAAGCCAATCCGGTCTCCTACCAGGTTTGCCTCTCTTGCTACGCGTCGGGATGGTTTCTTTCTGTGCCTTCAATAAGGCTTCTTTAAAATACTGCCAGCTGTCCTGGACTCCTTTCCCCTTCATGTTAACATCCCAGGGGATTCTTTCCATCAGATCTCTGAGGGAGTCAAAATCTGCTTTTTTGAAGTCCAAGGTGTGTATTTTACTACTCTCTTTCCTTCCTTTGGTCAGGATCCTGAAATCTACCATCTCATGATCACTGCTAATTGGAAAGGGTACAGAGAAGAGCGACAAGAATGATTAAAGGTCTAGAGAACATGACCTATGAAGCCAGGCTTCATGAACTGGGCTTGTTTAGTTTGGAAAAAAGAAGATTAAGGGGGGACATGATAGCGGTTTTCAAATATCTAAAAGGGTGTCACAAGGAGGAAGGAGAAAATTTGTTCCTCTTGGTTTCTGAGGACAAGACAAGGAGTAATGGGCTTAAAGTGCAGCAAGGGAGGTTTAGATTGGACATTAGGAAAAAATTCCTAACTGTCAGGGTGGTCAAATATTGGAATAAATTGCCAAGGGAGGTGGTGGAATCTCCCTCTCTGGAGATATTTAAGAACAGGTTAGATAGACAGACATCTGTCAGGGATGGTGTAGACGGAGCTTGGTCCTGCCTTGAGGGTGGGGGGCTGGACTCGATGACCTCTCGAGGTCCCTTCCAGTCCTATAATTCTATGATTCTATGATTCCTAAACTTCAGCAACTTGGCTATGTAATATGCTTGATATATGTGGCTGCATTTAGATTGTACATCACACCTCAGCAAGCTTCTGCTGCCTCCTGCATGGAACCAGTACAGCTGCTACTAAGTGAAGTCAAGGACTTGGTAATCACCATCGGCTCCTACCATTCCAATGTGCATCGGAGTATTTGAAAATCAAGGTTTTGATTCAAAACCCATGTAAGTCAATTGGAATCTTTTCATTCACTTTGATTTGATCAGACCTTAGACACATTGATCCCATGAGTGATAAGGGGAGTGCGATGTTTATTTCTCTGTGAAACCTGCTGGAAAGTTACCACTCTGCATTATGATTACTTGGGGAAGGGGGAGCTAGCCTCCCCAATGTCTCATTGCAGTTTCTATTGATAGTGACATAATTTAACTTGGACTATTCAAGTTCACACATAAATTGCTTCATTGCTAAGTTTGGAATGTGTAAGTCCAATCCTGCAGGTAAGAGCCATGGTGCTTCTTTCACACTTACAGTTGTACCAAATCATAAATATTCCAGAGGCTCAAGTGCAGAGATGGATGAATACTGTAAATAATCATTTTTGAATAATTGCTTGTATTAATACAGGAATTTGCTTTGATCATATTCAGGTCCCATCTGCATTCACTTTCTGTGAATACTTGTGCCAGCAAAACACAATGATATCGATGTTTGTGGAAAGCAAGTGTCAGTGCCATACCTGTACTATCCCTGGAAATTGAAATTTACAGGTCAGTCCTCCTGTGTTTGCACCTGATGTGCCTATACTTTTCTTCAGGCAGTGAAGATTAGAATCAGTATTTTAGAATTTTATTTGATTTCTCTTGGGATTACCCAGAGCTGAAGGCAATTCCTAAAATTTAAGTCATGTTGGAAAATATCAATCCCTTGAGTCATCCCTATGATACATTTGTCAGTGGATCCTCCCAGAAAAACCCTAGTCTCACCAATTGAGCCAGTTCATGCCATAAAATTCCACTTAAATCAACCTTCAGTCTCTAGACCCTCCACCTAATAACTCCCATATCCACTGGGGTCCCTGCCCCAAAATCCACTGAGGTCACCAGGAGTCCTTCCATTGGCTTCTGTGAGCCCCAAATGCATGCAAGAAAAGTTAGGTGTTACCACATTCCCACCAGATTAGCAAATCCAGCTCTCACAGACCAAGGGAAATGAACTCCAGAAGCAAGGACATTCACAGCAGCTCCCTATTGCTGTATCAAAGAAGCTCCATGTTAAGTTTCTTGCTGACAGCAAATTGTGGCATGCCGGTTCCAGAAAAGAGGTGGTCCCACAAGTGAGAAGGTCTCAAACGTTAAAGGCTTTATAAAGGAAAACCACTACCTTTTACTCCACCAGGAAACTAAGTGCAGCCAGTGCAGATCTGAGTAATATTCATGATGTCCCATTCCACAAATGGGCAATGCCAGTCACCACTCACTTGCGCTTCCAAGCGCCCAACCCCACACAGAGCACTTTGCAGCAATCTAATCTTCAAAGGGGTTTCTGATGGCCCACAGCTGAGAAATAAGATCATGTTCTTCTAGCCAGATGTCAATTTCAACCCTCCCCTCGAAGATGGTGAACATGAGTCACACATGGTAGCTGTAACTTCAGACTCGGGTGCAGCTATCACTCTTGTCCTCTCCACCCCTATTGTCCCCCTCTCCCCAGTCTAATAGCTCTTTGGCTTTAGCCTCCATCCACGAATGGATACAGATCTACTGTGACAGGAACCTAAACTTGGATGGAAACAACAGAACATTTTTCCCTCTTCCCCATGCACCTGGCTGTATGCTCAGCATCCTGGTATGTATCAATAGGATCAAAGACAACCAACATGTTTACCTTTAAGTGAGGATATAAAATGTTGCTATGACAACACAACTGACATCACAATGTAGAACAGACTTCAGAGATATCATGCTGGCACTTCAAATGCTTAATAAGATGGCATTTTCCAGAAAGCAACATTGCACACTTCTGTCTTCTCTCTTTGATCTCATTCAATGTTGCCTTGCCTTCCCACATGGAATTTAACAGTCCTCCCTGCCCCCACCTGGGATTTTTTTGGGGGATCACAATATGACATTTCAGAGAGGACTAAACTCTGCTTTAAAATGTTGTAGGATGGTTCAAAACTCCTACAGAACACATCCTAAGCTCTATTCTGTTCTACAGCTTGGAGGCGACATTTCTGTAGAGCTTTGGATCCATCCCTGTGAAATGTTATACGATGTTTCTACTTGGGTTCCCCCTCCCATTTCCTAGTATTGATATTTTTCTCTCTCCATCACAAATAATTACAGAGGATTTCTTCTATAAGACATATATTTCCCTAAACAAGCACAGGTACATTTCCTAAAAGACTTAGATCCAAAGTCTGCCAAATTATTATTGCACTGTGGAAAAATAGATCTTTGCAATTAATATGCTCTTATAGGAGCAAATTTTTGGCCTGATGCTGCATGCCAGTTTCTTTCCTGATTATCCATGCAAAGTGAGACAAGTATGCTAACTGAGATCCACTTGAGCTTCTAATGGTTACACGGTGCTAAGGCCATCTCCAGATTATTTAACTGGCTGACTCTTTGGGCTAAAATCAGTTCCCATGCTGTGATCCAGGCTGGCAGCTATGACATGCTGATATAATTTGTTTCCACTGTAAAATTAACATGGCCTTATTAGTAGAATGACCAATTAGTAGAAGTGGGGCCTCGTATGATAATGAGCTTTTCACTATGGGTGTGTCTAGACTACATGCCTCCTTCGACGGAGGCATGTAGATTAGCCAGATCGGAAGAGGGAAATGAAGCCGCGATTAAAATAATCGCGGCTTCATTTAAATTTAAATGGCTGCCCCGATCTGCCGATCAGCTGTTTGTCGGCAGATCGGGGCAGTCTGGACGCAACGCGCCGACAAAGAAGCCTTTCTTCATCGGCACAGGTAAGCCTCGTGAAACCAGGTTTACCTGTGCCGATGAAGAAAGGCTTCTTTGTCGGCGCATCGCGCCCAGACTGCCCCGATCTGCCGACAAACAGCTGATCGGCAGATCGGGGCAGCCATTTAAATTTAAATGAAGCCGCGATTATTTTAATCGCGGCTTCATTTCCCTCTTCCGATCTGGCTAATCTACATGCCTCCGTTGAAGGAGGCATGTAGTCTAGACACACCCTATGTGAAGATCATCCTCTATTCTTGATTTACTAACCAAAGTCTAAGCATTGTCAGAAATACAAGACCAATATACAACAGTTGAAGAGAAGCAAACTTGTGCATTAGTTTTGTGCATCATCAACTACATGGCTAGGGGTATGTCTACACTACCCCGCTAGTTCGAACTAGCGGGGTAATGTAGGCATACCGCACTTGCAAATGAAGCCCGGGATTTGAATTTCCCGGGCTTCATTTGCATAAGCGGGGAGCCACCATTTTTAAAACCCCGCTGGTTCAAACCCCGTGCAGCACGGCTACACGGGGCACGAACTAGGTAGTTCGAACTAGGCTTCCTAGTTCGAACTACCGTTACTCCTCGTGAAATGAGGAAGCCTAGTTTGAACTACCTAGTTTGTGCCCCGTGTAGCCGTGCTGCACGGGGTTCGAACGAGCGGGGTTTTAAAAATGGCGGCTCCCCGCTTATGCAAATGAAGCCCGGGAAATTCAAATCCCGGGCTTCATTTGCAAGTGCGGTATGCCTACATTACCCTCCTAGTTCCAACTAGGAGGGTAGTGTAGACATACCCTAACTAAATTCTGATTCTAGACTCTCTGTTGCTGGCAGTAACTGATTTGTTCTAAGAAGCAAAGAGAACATGCAAGGCTGTGTGACAGGCCCTTATGCCCAGCTCTAGAGTCTATAATAAACCATCATTTTAAAGACCATAACTTTCAAAAAGTGCCACTTTAGGGCAATGATGGGTTGAACTGTTTGAAACAGCAGTGTTGTTTCAGTCTCAGCATTACTGGTGGAACTTGGCCCTGTCCCAGCTCTGGCCCTTTGGGCTGACACAGAGTAACCTGATGTGAACCATCATTGTTATCACCTCAAATTCAGATCTTGTCTATCTCACTCTGCTCTTCCCTGATCAAACTTCTGTACAGTGTTCCTTCCTTGGTGTGCTATTTGTCAGTATCCCATGCACTCACTTCTGTGCCTACTTCCAAACTTCATGGTCTCAGCTCTATATTTAAATCCTTCTCAAAGACCCACAGCTGCCATGCTGCTTATGTTGAGTCTAGTTGGTGTGGCCATTACTGCTAACCTGAGTGTGTTTGTCCTTGTCAGCTCCTTGGGGCAGTGGCTGTTCCTTCTTCCCTGTCTGGATGCCACATAACCTACTGTCACTGTTACTGTGAGCAAATGGATGACAACCTCAAAGACTCCATTTTTATATACAGGCAGTCCCCGGGTTACGTACAAGATAGGGACTGTAGGTTTGTTCTTAAGTTGAATCTGTATGTAAGTCGGAACTGGCATCCAGATTCAGCCGCTGCTGAAACTGATCAACAGCGGCTGAATCTGGACGCCAGTTCTGACTAACATACAGATTCAACTTAAGAACCCCAGGCATCCCCAAGTCAGCTGCTGCTGAAACTGATCAGCGGCTGATTCCAGGAAGCCCGGGGCAGGGGCTTCCTGTAGTCAGCCACTGGTCAGTTTCAGCAGCGGCTGACTTGGGGACGCCTGGGGAAGAGCAGCTGGGGTGCTGCTGGGTTGGTCCAGTAGCGCCGCCGCTCCTCGGCGCTACTGGACCAACCCAGCAGCACCCAAGCTGCTCTGCCCCAGGCGTCCTGATTCAGCCTCTGCTGAATCTGACCAGCAGTGGCTGAATCAGGACGCCTGGGGCAGAACAGCTGGGGTGCTGCCCGGTTGGTCCAGTAGCGCCCAGAGCGGCGCTACGGGACCAACTGGCAGCGCCCCAGCTGCTGTACCACAGGTGTCTGGAGCAAAGCCGAGGAGCACGGGGGCAGCGGGACAGCCCAGACGCGCCATGGCTGTCCGCTGCCTGCGTGCTCCTGGGCTTTGCTCTGCTTTGCCCCCCCCCCTCCTGGTCTGCAGACCAGGGGGACGGGGGGACGGGGCAAAGCAGAGCCAAGCCGCAGAGCGCCCGGCCAGCTGACAGCCCAGACGCGTCTGGGCTGTCAGCTGCCCGGGCGCTCCGGGGCTTGGCTCTGCTTTGCCCCCCCCCCCATCCCCCTGGTCTGCAGACCAGGGGGACGGGGGGGGGCAAAGCAGAGCCAAGCCTCGGAGCGCGTGGGCAGCGGACAGCCCTGTCCGCTGCCCACGTGTTCCGCCGCTTTGCTTCCTCTCCCTGGTCTGCTGGAGACCAGGGAGAGGAACCCCGTTCGTAACTGCGGATCCGACATAAGTCGGATCCGCGTAACTCGGGGACTGCCTGTACAGGCGATCCCTGACTTACGACTGCCCAACTTATGACCCCCTGCATTTACGACTGCCTTGCTCCAGCTGCCATCTCCACCCGGCACAGCCTCCAGCCAGCTCTGGGAACAGCTCGTGCTTTGCCGCCTTCCCCTGGCACAACCCCCAGCTGGCTCTGGGAGCAGCTCACACCACGCCATCTTTCCCTGGCACAGCCCCCAATTGGTTCTGGGAGCAGCTCGCGCCTTGCTGTCTTCCCCCGTGCAACCCCCAACCAGCTCTGGGAGCAGCTCGTGCCTTGCTGCCTTCCCCCAGCACAACCCCCAGCTGGCTCTGGGAGCAGCTTGTGCCACTCCATCTTCCCCCGGCAAGCCCCAATTGGTTCTGGGAGCAGCTCATACCTTGCTGACTTTCCCCATGCACAGCTTTCACCTACTTTGCTCCATTGAAGCTTTGGCTCACACTTTCTCACTTCAGGACTGTTCCATCTCACACAGGGATCAGAAGCCCTTCTATTAACTTAATGGGAATTGGATCAGGCCCAAATCCCCTGGTAGAGGGCCCAGGGACTGTATTTGGGTTTTATCCTTAGGAATCTTAGTGCCTGATCTTGAGGGGTGCTGAGCTCCTGCCATAGCACTCACTTAGGGTATGTCTACACTACCCCGCTAGTTCGAACTAGCGGGGTAGTGTAGACATACCCTTAGGTCTTAATCCTGCAATAGGATTTTGTAGCATGAAACATTACCCCTGTGCAGAATCCAGATGAAGTTAGTTATTGTGTTAGTAACTCTTCTGTGAGTCTTGGAACTGTAGATTTTGATCTGTTGTGCACATCTGTATGTCAGTGAAGTGCCTAATGCGAGTGATCAGAAACATTATGCTCACGTCTTGAACTACTGAGTGCAATGAGAGCTTTGTAACTCATTTATGGGGCTCAGGTTAAGGTTTTATGTAATAATAATCGACCAGTTTTTGCTCTCACATCCCAGTGGAAAACTGAAATAACTCTCTTGACTGCACTGAAATCACACTGGTGTAAATCAGGAGTAACTGAATCTGGTCCATTTGGAATTTTAATTTTAGTATGTGTATGTAGTTGACTCAATAATTTGCATTGCCTTGGAAAAACCACAATTTGATTGCTTAGTCCAGAGAACTGCCTTTCATCAATAAATGCCAAAACTTTATTCCATCCCTTGGTGACATTTATGTAATCCAGTGCATTGCTATGATTAATTCATGTATTACTGTGCACGGTGCACACGCTAGCTAATAGCCCCTAAATCTAATGTTCTCTTTCATTTACCCAGATGAAAGAATTCCAGATGAAATGTACTATACCCTGGATATGCCTGAGAAAATTCCAATACTGAGTCCCAGATAAAATTTGCTATACAGTACTCTGGATATTGCTGCTGCCTGTGCTATAGAATTTGGGTTTGGGTTCTACAGCCATGACACACCCACATGGGACACCTGTCTCTCTCGCTCTCCTACAGATGTTCTTTCATGCTCGCTTGGAAGTGGCTTGAGGGCTTGTCCTCTCTTTGCAGAGCTCCTGATCTTCAGAGGAATACTGTATGATCACTCCCCATTTCCTTTCTAGGGCCTGGAACCTACCTACTCAGAGGAAGTGCAGGGATCAGGCTGTGTGAACCCAAGGCCTGCAGAGCTTTGAGAGGCCATGTTTCATCATTTGGATCTCAGATGAAGTTGGAATCCTGTGCAAACAGTTCATGGAGTCCTAACTGTACCCATTTTATTTAATCACGGCAAAATCTGAATAAAATAAACTCCAGAGCTATTACTCACATACAAATCCAGAATCACATGTGCACTACACTTTCCATTTATCTATTTCAGCGCCAATAGTGCCAACAGTTCTAAGTGTGCTTAGTGCCAGCCAATTAACTGTAAATATTTGTTGATGTGAAATGTGTCTATATTGGCCAGGCAGAGCCTTTTTTCCTTGTGTTGGAGCCAAAACCATTTTATGTCCCTCCTGACCATATAAACAGTCATGACTGAACCACTGAAGATATGTCCTCTGATGTGAATCAGCAGTAGCTCCACTCAAGTCACTGTGGCTATATGCTAGCTGAGGATATGGTCCAGAGACTTTCCCAGATTCAAATGGCTATTTCTCTTCAGCTCCATCGTGGTTCCTGAAGTCCACACCCATTCTAATTATGAGAGCAGCTTCCACTTGAATTCTAAAAGGACAGTCCCCTTACCCTTTATTCAGTGAAAGGATGACGTCTTCTCTTGCTGGCAGATAACACTGTGTGTTAACCTGAGCTAAAATCAACCCCTACTTCATTGAGGGACCTTTTCCCCCCAATCAGGTCTCTTCATTTCCACATCAACTGTTGTGAATGAGCCACTTGATTAGCTTCTCTTACATAAGTTCCTTCTTTCTTTTGTTGTCCTTCTATATACCCAGAACTCTGTAAACTCCACTCCATCTGATGGATTTTATCCAAAAACCCCTTATGCCCTAATAAATCTGTTAGTCTCAGAGCCCTAGTCTACACTAGAGAGTTATTTCAAAACTAGCTGGATTTACCTGGCGTTGCCTGGAAAACCGGAGGAACAAAATTTAGAAAATTTAGGAAAGGAGGGGCCCCTGAGGCAGGGGAGCCCCAGAGCCACAGACCCTGGGGGCTGATGGCTCCTAGCCCATACCTGAGCCTGTGAAAGCAGCCGGACCCTCCTCCCCCCAGGACCGAGCAGCCAGCCCCCAGGAGAACAATACACAGTCATGCGGCCACTAGCAATGGGACTTCTCTTTGCAAGGTTGGCTCAGGGATCCACTTGCCCTGCCTTGGCAAGCAAAAGCTCAGAGCTCACATCTAACCCCAATGGCTGCAACCAGACACAGAAGAGCCCCACTCACAGTACGAACAGCAGCCGGCTCGCTTCACAGCAATGTAACGCATCGAGGGTTTAACCCGGCCCCTCTGCCCTGCGCTGCAGCAGGCACACGGATTCCTTCTGCTTGGATAAGCCCAGCGAGCTGAGCAGAAAGGCTTTGGTTTTGGTTTCTAGAGGTGGGGGGTTGCAGGTGGGGAGTGACCCCAGGTGGAGGGGAGATTACATGTGAGAGGGGCACCCCAGGGTTGCAGGTTCCATGGGGGGCAGGGCGGGTGCCTGAGCCATTGTGCGCATGGGGGTGGGAGCACTTCATGCTGGCCGAGGGCAGGGGGGAAGAGGGTCGGTTATGTAACCTCGCAGGCAGGAGGACGCGAGTCCCGGGAGGAGGCGAGTCCTGGGGCCGCAGGTGCTGCGGGTGGTAGGGCGGGACCCAGATTGGGTCCAAAAGTACCTTAAAACCTTCCCCTGGATGAAAGGTTATCCCAGGCAAAGTTTGGTTGCGGTAGCTCTTATAGTGTCCAATTTATTAGCGCAGAAACTTACAGACATTCTCCTTTATATATTAGATAGGGTGGTACTTGGACAGATGTGGTGGAAGAAAATCAGATTCTCTGTCCATATGGGGCACAGGCCGGCAGTTTGGGAGGTGGCGGGGAAGGGGTATGGCAGCATGCTAAAGAGCCGACCCCGCTCCCCCTTCCTCCTTCTCTCTCTCCTCCCCTTATGTCTGGGCCGGTGCCGGTTTTAACCGTCAGCGGCCTTTTCCACGCCGGCATCCATGCCGGCGCCACCTGCCTACCGGTTTGCACGCTGGCTGAGGCACGCCTGCGCCGTGAGGGCAGTGCTCCGCGCGCCACCTCTGCACAAGTGCCACAGGCCCAGAACAGGGCGGCCTGGGAGCACATTGCTGCCGGCGGAGCTAGTGCGGGGAGGGGGGGCCCAGAGCTAGTGTGGGGAGGAGGGGGGACCGTCACACCCTCCCACAGTACCTTAAAACCTTCTCCTGGAGGAAAGGTTACCCCCATGGAAAATTTGGTTGCGGTAGGTTTTATAGTGTTCAAATTATTAGAGCACAAACATTCTCCTTTATATATTAGATTAACCCCCTAATTTCGAAATAGTAAGTGGAGCGTCCATACTACCAAACCCCTTATTTCGAAATAACAGGCTGGTTATTTCAAAATCTGTACTCCTGCTTTCCTTGGGGAATAAACTTATTTTGAAATACTTATTTCAAGATTCATTATTTCAAATGTAGTTATTTTGAAATAATTTCCTAGTGTACACATGCCCTAGGGTGCCACAGGACTCCTTATGGTTTTTGCAGATACAGACTAACAGAGTCAGTTATCTTCAGACACCCACCAGCCCTCTGGACTTTCATGCTTTCTTTCCTCTGCAAATATGTCACTGAGCCTCTCTCATATGGTCCTCCTTTAGAAACAGGGCCAGGAATACACACTCAGTGTGTGAATAAGCTGACTGTAGACTGAGCATAGTTATTTTAGCACATTAAGAATGGCAATGACCTTCTGTGTGCACGCTCTGGTGGCTGCTTTGAATTCATTCCTCTTAGAATTTATGATGCAGACCCACAGAAGTGCTCTGGGGCAAAGATGCTGGAAGAAGATAGACTGATAAATCAATAATGGAGCAATCATGTATTTCAGAAAGCTGTGGATTTAGGTTTGTCGGTGCAAGAGGCGTATGAGATCCTAAGAAAACTCAGCAGCTTTTGAGGGACAGATGGATAGTGGAGGTAAAGGGAAAGAATAAAAGTATATATCATGAAAATACTTCAATGCAGCGTGTGAGAATGAGCTTGGTCTGCAGCGGTGCAGAGCAGCAAAGACAAGGAAAACTTGTGTTCCTCACCAACAAAACTGCCATGAGGATCCTCTGAGATGAGCTGGAATAACCACTGATGGCATGCAGCTCTATGGCCCTCACTCTCATTAGCTACTGAGAACCCGACCTCACACTTTACAGAACTGTTTGGAGGGGGCAAGTTCCTATGCCTATCATTTTGGCTGTGTCTACACTGGGCCACACCTGCCTCTACATTTGTGTACACACCATTTAGATTGTGCATTCACACTGGCTGTGTCTACACTGGGCCACTTATTCCGGAAAATCAGCCGCTTTTCCGGAATAAGCTGCGAGCTGTCTACACTGGCCCTTGAATTTCCGGAAAAGCAACGATGCTCTACTGTACAAAATCAGCCGCTATTCCGGAAAAACTATTCTGCTCCCGCTCGGGCATAAGTCCTTATTCCGGAACACTGTTCTGGAAAAGGGCCAGTGTAGACAGCCCAGTAGTCTTTTCCGGAAAAAAGCCCCGATCGTGAAAATGGCGATCGGGGCTCTTTTCCGGAAAAGCGCGTCTACATTGGCCACAGACACTTTTCCGAAAAATGTAGATGCCAATGTAGACGCTCCTTTTCCGGAAAAACTGAAAACGGAATAGTATTCCATTTTAAGCAGTTCCGGAAATTCATGCCAGTGTAGACACAGCCCTTGTGTTATCTTTTTACAGGATCACTTTTACACAGTACGAATGGAGCTTTAAATATGCTTTTCCTGTGCATGGCATGGATCTGATCTCTGTTTTGTTCTTCTTTTCGTCTGAGAGAGATTTCCTTCAGTATCAACATTTTGCAGGGGACTGACGGAGGGAAACATGGGGGAGGATAGAAGAAGAAAAGGCATAAACTAAATGTGTATCAGTCAGCTTTTTCACTTCTTGTTGCATTTATAATGGGGCATTTGGGGCATACATTGTACATGCAGAACATATTTCCCGTCTCTAGCATTCATCACCAGTTCTCTCTAAATTGCTCTCTCTCTCACTCTCTTTTTTTGTTAAAGCCAAATGGATTGGACATCTCAGCCAAGGACAAAAAAAAAAAAAAAAGTCTGTCCCTGAATGAGCCAACATCTCCCATAGCA
Source organism: Pelodiscus sinensis (assembly GCF_052426305.1). NCBI lineage: Eukaryota > Metazoa > Chordata > Testudines > Trionychidae > Pelodiscus > Pelodiscus sinensis. The sequence goes on along the minus strand of NC_143063.1, from coordinate 5,712,511 downwards.
ACAAGACAGACTGCGAAAATAACAAGTGCCTTTTTCTTTTTCCCTGAGAAACTCACTGCATTTTTTTATTTCCCTCTGCTGCTCAAAAATATGAATGATGGTTGCTGAAACATACCTCATCAGATCAGATATTCAAGGAAGAGGGGGCAGGATACTGAAAAAGGGAGACATGACTTAGCCATGGACAAAAGACCCATCAGTCTATTTATTATGGGGCACCTGTTCCTAAAATTTCTGAGTGCCAGATGCAACAGGTAGTGACCAATGGCTCGATGTCTGGTTGGTGGTTGATTTCAAGGAGAATGCCTGAAGGAGTCAGTGTTGGTTCTAGGGTCGGTTTTGTTCAACATCTTTATTAATGACCTGGATGATGGGATGGATTGCACCCTCAGCAAGTTTGCAGATGACACTAAGGATATGCCTAGACTGCAAGCCTCTTCTGAAAGGCCACTTTTTTTAAAAAAGAAAGCCTGTAGTCTAGGCACACCCTAAGCTAGCGGGAGAGGTAGATACGTTGGAGGGCAGGGATTGGTTCCTGAGTGACCTAGACAAATTGGAGGATTGGGCCAAATGAAAGCTGATAAGGTTCAACAAGGACAAGTGCAGAGTCCTACACTTGGGACGGAAGAATCTCAAGCACTGTTACAGGCTAGGGACTGAATGGCTAAGTTGCAGCTCAGCAGAAAAAGACCTGGAGATTACAGCGGATGAGAAGCTGGATATGAGACAACTGTGTGCCCTTGTAGCCAAGAAGGCTAATGGCTTATTAGGGAGCATTAGGAGGAGCATTGCCAGCAGATCTAGAGACGTTATTATTCCCCTTTACTCTGCACTATTACATCCAGTTCTAGGCCCCCAGTATAGAAAGGATGTGGATGCTTTGGAGAGGGTCCAGCAGTGGGCAATCAAAATGATTCGGGGGCTGGAGCACATGACTGACAAGGAGAAGCTGAGGGATTTGGGCTTTTTAGTCTGCAGAAGAGAAGAGTGGGGTGAGGGGGGGATTTGAGAGCAGCCTTCAACTTCCTGAAGGGAGGTTCCAAAGAGGCTGGAGAGAGGCTGGTCTCAGTAGTGACCGATGGCAGAACCAGGAGCAAAGGGCTCAAGTTAGTCAGGGAGGTCTAGGTTAGATATTAGGAAAAACTATTTCACTAGGAAGGTGGTGAAGAACTGGCCTGGGATACCTAGGGAGGGGGGTGGAATCTCCAGTTAAGTCCTGTCTTGATAAAGCCCTGGCTGGGATGATTTAGTTGGGGTTGGTCCTGCTTTGGGCAGGGGGCTGGACTCAATGACTCCTGAGGTCTCTTCCAGCTCTAGGATTCTGTGATTCATATAATGGGACAGCAGCCCTAGGTAAGGTGTCACCATGGCACTCACCATGGTGGAAATTCCTTTTAGCTTTAACAAAATATAATTGTTGATGTTCTGATAAATCTACTTATAAAGGTGTGGCAGGTACTGTCTGTGTTCTCCACTACACTGAGGTCTGAGTTCCACTTCTCATTCAACTGAATAAGTATTGACAAGAGAAGGTGTTATGGTTGTCTGTGGTTTACTTGAAAGTCACATGATTTTGCAGACTAGCTTCATGTCTATCAGCTCTAGATTTTGTCCCAATTTACTGAGTCTTTTTAATACAGTAAGCCCTCATAATAAAATAAAGAGCAACTGGATACACTGAGACTGAGGGTATGTCTACACTACCCCGCTAGTTCGAACGAGGTGTACCGGTAGTTCGGAATAGGAAGCCTAGTCCGAACTACCTAGTTCGAGCCCCGTGTAGCCGCGCTGCACGGGGTTCGAACCAGCGGGGTTTTAAAAATGGCGGCTCCCTGCTTATGCAAATGAAGCCCGGGAAATTCAAATCCTGGGCTTCATTTGCAAGTGCGGTATGCCTACATTACCCTCTTAGTTCGAACTAGGAGGGTAGTGTAGACATACCCTGAGTGCTCAGTCGGAAATTAAATAACATCCCCAAATGTCCTGAGCCAATAATCAAGTTCCACGTAAAACTTAGGATGGATTATTTCAAGGATTGTCTCTTTTATGGTTTCTATAAAGGCCTGCTATGGAACAAGCAGCAGCTTCTTCCCAAAACATTACACATAAAGTAAGAGGTTATAACAGTGCTGTCTGGGCCTTGAAATAGCTGAGTTTTAAATAAAATCTTTGGGTTTATGTGATTTCACTTCTTAAAGTTTAAATTTCCCACCCAGTAAAACTGTGCTGCATGCTCACAGCACCAAACTAAGTAAGATGTGCAAGGTGCTGTAAGACTTTCAGTGAAACCCTGTGCGTGTGTTTCTCTGATTTGGAAATGGGGAAACACGCTTGCTGAGGAGACAGAAAAGGTGCAAGGAAGGTCTGCATTAAAACCAGGAGTGACTTTAACACATTCTTTCATCTTTGTCAGTTGTTTTTCTTGTAACATTCCTATCTGGTAGCTCCTATGTGTATTAGGTGAACTAAAGTAGATTTCTTTATATTGTCAAATTTAAAGGTGATTTCACGAGGGACTGTCTGAGTTGCACCTAACCAGGTTAGGGGTGACTGCATGGAAGCCCAAGTGCATGTTTTGTAGAAATGTCACTTGATGGAACACACATGCTGAGGAGAGGGGGAAAAATGTAGACTCAAGCTACCTTTCTGGCACACCAAGGAGCATCCACTAGTACATGAACTTATCAGTATCTGGCTCTGTTTATCTACCTCACACAGCTGTTTCTGCAGCCATTTCAGTGCTTTAAAATGAACATTTCAGCCTCTTGCTATTTTTCAATTATAGCTGACTAGCTCATTTACCTGGTGTGGCTCGGGTCCTAAGGAGGAGCTCAAGGCAGGGGGCTGGAGGTGTGGGGAGGGTGCAGGAGTCAGAGGTAGGGGATGAGCAGAAGCTCTGGGCAGAGGACTTGGTATTTGTATAGGGGGTGAGTGGGGAATCAAATGCCCGCCTTCCCCCAATATTCGCACCAGGGTTACTTGCTCTTCCCCCTCCTGTCCCTATCAGGGAGCATGAGCTAAGTGCACAGCTTGTCTGCCCTGAGTTCCCCAGGTAGATTAAGGAATGCAGAAAACTGTGCACTTTCCTCTCATGCCTTGACAAAGGAGATCAGCCAGTAATGTCACCATACAAATCTGGGGGAAATTCAGTCCCCAACCCTCCCTACATAAAAGCATTTCATGTCACGTGTATTAGGCATGCCCCACTGCCATACAATGTATATCTTGCTCCAAAATGTAGACACACAGTATATATACACCCCAGGTTTTAGGGAAGATGAAGCACACGTGGGTATTGTTATGATGTGACAAAAAAAGAAGAAAACCTATTGTTCTAACATTTCACACTTCATCCAGAGCTCCTTGTATTGACCCTCAATGTGTTGTCAATCAGGCACACTGCTCTCTACATTGAACATAAGAACATAAGAACGGCCGTACTGGGGCAGACCAAAGGTCCTGTCTGCCAACAGTGGCCAGCACCAGGTGCCCCAGAGAGGGTGGACCGAAGACAACGATCAAGCGATTTGTCTCCTGCCATCCTTCTCCAGCCTCTGACAAACAGAGGCCAAGGATACCATTTTATCCCATGGCTTATTAGCCTTTTATGGACCTAACCTCCATGAAATTATCTAGCTTCTCTTTAAACTCTGTTATAGTCCTAGCCTTCACAGCCTCCTCTGGCAAGGAGTTCCACAGGTTGACTACATGCTGGGTGAAGAAGAACTTTCGCTTATTAGTTTTAAACCTGCTCCCCATTAATTTCATTTGGTGTCCTCTAGTTCTTCTATTTAGGGAACTAATAAATAACTTTTCTTTATCGGCCCTCTCCATACCACTCATGATTTTATAGACCTCTATCATATCCCCCCTCAGTCTCCTCTTCTCTAAACTGAAAAGTCCCAGTCGCTTTAACCTCTCCTCATATGGGACCCATTCTAAACCCCTAATCATTTTAGTTGCCCTTTTCTGAACCCTTTCCAAGGCCAAAATATCTTTTTTGAGGTGAGGAGACCGCACCTGTACACAGTATTCCAGATGTGAGCATACCATAGTTTTATACAGGGGCAGTAAGATATTCTGGGTCTTATTTTCTATCCCTTTCCTAATAATTCCTAGCATCCTATTTGCCTTTTTGACCGCCGCTGCACACTGCGTAGAAGTTTTCAGAGAATTGTCCACGATAACTCCAAGAACTCTTTCCTGATTTGTCGTAGCCAAATTAACCCCCATCATACTGTACGTATAGTTGAGGTTATTTTTCCCGATGTGCATTACTTTACATTTATCCACATTAAATTTCATTTGCCATTTTGTTGCCCAATCACTCAGTTTGGTGAGATCTTTTTGGAGTCCCTCACAGTCTGCTTCTGTCTTGACTATCCTAAATAGTTTTGTATCATCCGCAAACTTTACTACCTCACTGCTTACCCCTTTCTCCGGATCATTTATGAATTACTTAAAAAGGATTGGTCCCAAGACTGACCCTTGGGGGACACCACTAGTTACCCCTCTCCAATCTGAAAATTTACCATTTATTCCTACCCTTTGTTTCTTGTCTTTTAACCAGTTCTCAATCCAAGAAAGGACCTTCCCTCTTATCCCATGGCCATGTAATTTACACAAGAGCCTTTGGTGAGGGACCTTGTCAAAGGCTTTCGGAAAATCTAAGTACACTATATCTACTGGAGCGACGAGGAGTCCTGTGGCACCTTATAGACTAACTGAAGTGTAGGAGCATAAGCTTTCGTGGGCAAAGACCCACTTCGTCAGATGCATGTGCAAAAGCGACGAGGAGTCCTGTGGCACCTTATAGACTAACTGAAGTGTAGGAGCATAAGCTTTCGTGGGCAAAGACCCACTTCGTCAGATGCATGTCAGATTCAGTCTGAATTTGCAGATTCAGACTAACATGGCTACCCCTCTGATATATCTACTTGATCCCCCTTGTCCGCATGTTTGTTAACCCCTTCAAAGAACTCTAACAGATTAGTAAGACAGGATTTCCCTTTACAGAAACCATGTTGACTTTTGTCCAACAAATTATGTTCTTCCACATGCTTCACAATTTTATTCTTTACTACTGTTTCGACTAATTTGCCCGGTACTGAAGTTAGACTTACCGGTCTGTAATTGCCAGGATCGCCTCTACAGCCCTTTTTAAATATTGGTGTCACGTTGGCTACCTTCCAGTCATTAGGTACGGAAGCCGATTTAAGGGATAGGTTACAAACCACAGATAATAGCTCAGCAATTTCCCATTTGAGTTCTTTTAGAACCCTTGGATGAATGCCATCCGGACCCGGAGATTTTTTAACATTAAGTTTTTCTATTTGTTCCAAAACCTCCTCTAATGACACTTCAATCCGGGACAGTTCCTCGGATTCATCACCCACAAACGACGGTGCAGATTCAGGAATCTCCCCATCGTCCTCAGCCGTGAAGACTGAAGCAAAGAAATCATTTAGTTTCTCTGCAATGGCTTTATCGACCTTGATTGCTCCTTTTATAGCTCGATCATCTAGGGGACCCACAGGTTTTTTAGCAGGCTTCCTGCTTCTAATGTACTTAAAAACATTTTGTTATTTCTTTGAGTTTTTGGCTAGCTGTTCCTCAAAATCTTTTTTTGCTTTACTTATTACAGTTTTACACTTGATATGACAGTGTTTATGTTCTTTTCTATTTATCTCACTAGGATTGGACTTCCACTTCTTAAAAGATGCCTTTTTGTCCCTCACTGCTTCTTTTACATGGTGGTTAAGCCACGGTGACTCTTTTTTAGGTCTCTTGCTATGTTTTTTAATTTGGGGTATATATTTAAGTTGGGCCTCTATTATGGTGTCTTTAAAAAGTTTCCATGTAGCTTTCAGGGATTTGGCTCTGGTCACTGTGCCTTTTAATTTCTGTTTAACAAATCTCCTCATTTTTGTGTAATTCCCCTTTTTTAAATTAAATGCCGGGGTGCTGGACTGCTGAGGTGTTCTTCCCACCACAGGAATGTTGAATGTTATTATATTATGGTCACTATTCCCAAGTGGTCCTGTAATGGTTATATCCTGGACCTGATCCTGCACTCCACTCAGGACTAAATCGAGAATTGCCTCTCCCCTTGTGGGTTCCTTCACCAGCTGCTCCAAGAAGCAGTCATTTAAGCCATTGAGAAATTTTATCTCTGCTTCTCTTCCTGAGGTGACATGTATCCAGTCAATATGGGGATAATTAAAATCCCCCATTATTATAGAGTTCTTTATTTTGGTAGCCTCTCTAATCTCCCTTAGCATTTCAATGTCAGTATCGCTGTCCTGGTCAGGTGGTCGGTAATATATCCCTACTGCTAATTTCTTATTATTGGAGCATGGAATTACTATCCATAGCGATTCTATTGAACATGTTGATTCACTTAATATTTTTATTTCGTTTGATTCTACATTATCTTTCACATACAGTGCCACTCTGCCACCCACCCGGCCTGCTCTATCCTTTCTATATATTTTATATCCCGGTATGATTGTGTCCCACAGATTTTCCTCATTCCACCAGGTTTCAGTGATGCCTATTATGTCAATCTCCTCATTTAATACGAGGTACTCCAGTTCACCCATCTTATTAGTCAGACTCCTAGCATTTGCGTACAAGCACTTTAAAAATTTGCCACTGCTTATTTGTCTGCCCTTCCCTGATGCATTGGATTCCTTTGTATGTGGTTGTTTGTCTGCTCTGGCCCATGGTTTGCCCTCTCCCCTCCTCTCTTTCTGACTACAGCTTAGAGAATCTCTATCAATGGATTCTCCTCTAAGAGAAGTCTCCCTCCGATTTATGTGCATCTCCGCACCAATCGGCTTTCTCCCATCTCTTAGTTTAAAAACTGCTCTACGGCCTTTTTAATGTTTAGTGCCAGCAGTCTGGTTCCACCCTGGTTTAGGTGGAGCCCATCCTTCCAGTATAGGCTCCCCCTCTCCCAAAAGTGCCCCCAGTTCCTAATAAATCTAAATCCCTCTTCCCTACACCATCGTCTCATCCACGCATTAAGACTCTGAAGCTCTGCCTGCATACCCGGCCCTGCGCGTGGAACTGGAAGTATTTCCGAGAATGCCTTGAAGAGCTGCTACCCTTGTTCTTTGTGTTAGATCATACCAACTATTGTTCACCAAGTTCCTGTTCACCTCCAGGATAAGTAAAGCCTTTACCCAATGCTTCCAGACATAACTAGATACACACAAAAGGAGAGCTTTACAGTTCATAAGGCACAGAATGTTCTCTCTGCAACTGAGCATTAACAAGCTCATGAGCAAAACAATGCCCCAATCAATGTGGACGGTGGAACTGCTGGAGAAATAGAAAGGCAAGGGACCAGAAGCAGCCAGGTTGACAGGAGAGTCTGAAGCCGCAGCAGAGAAAGGAGTCAGTAGATAAAGGTCTAACAGAGAACAGAGCAGGCGAAAGGTGTCCAGACTTTTCTGACTGGCCTGTCAAGGCACCTACTGAGGTCATAGGAGACATGAGGAACCTCTTCTCAGAAAAAAGTGTAGACTGAGTTAAACTGGACAACTAAGACATTTGTGTGGTCTCTGTGATGGTCACTTTTAGGGACACTGAGAAGAATGAGCAGCAGCAGTAAGCTATGTTTCTAACAGAGGGATTGCAAGACAAAATCAAGCCAGGAACAGAGCTTGTCAAGTGAAATAAAATTCCCTTGTTTAGCAGACCTCCTGTGGAGAAGACATCCAAGTCAAAATTTCAGCCCTCTTCCTGGGGAAAATGGTGATAGAATGAGATGTTTCAAAAAAGACTGAAAATACTTATTTATTTCTTTGTTTTGGGCTGAATGTTTATGAAAGCTGCTTTCTTCCATCTTTTTGAGACAGCAATATCCTGTTATGCCTCAATCTGAATGATCATTATAAGCAGAGAGAAATTTAACTTTTTGTTCAAAAATAAATGCTTGCAAACACATTTTTCTGTATAATCAATTTTTAGCAACTACTCTGGCAACACACAAAAGAGCATGTTAATTCTTACTATTTTTATATAACCTCAAACCATCACGCTTCATTGCTTTAGTTTTTGGGACTCCTAAGACAATAGGAATCTTAATGTGCAAAAGAAAAAAAACCTCCTGGGACAGCTTAATATTATAAATAATCAGCATAAGAACAACATCAATAGAGAAAATGCATTCAGAATGTGTTACAGCTAACACTGCATGAGTTGGCCAAGACCCCATATCTGAACATCTTGATTAGGTCATGCCCTAAGACTCTGGCAAGTTTCTTGTTTTTAATCATAAAATCCACAATTCTTCCACAAACCTGAGCGGCTATTATGGCTCTGACAAGCAGAGCCCAGAGCTCACTGGTATTAGACTGACCTAGAAAATTATTCCTCTCTCAACTGGGAACGGACTACTATATATTAACACAGCTCCTACTATTCTGAGGCTGGAGAGATTTAACAAAATATAATCCAGCTTGCAAGTGGTAGCTGCTAATGTTTTTTCTGGAAACCACCAGCCAGAAGACTTTCATACTGAGATTTCTAACATACTTTCTCACAAGCAACTGGAATTTAGTATGGAAGATGCTAGACCAGAAGCAATGCATTGTTTCTTTCAGAATCACGAGATGCCTTTTGTTTTGTACTTCCATAGCTCAAATGACTAGAACATAAAAAATAAAAAGTGATCAGATTGTGTGTGTTGCAATTCTATCATTTGTGATTCAGGCTACAGAGCCTATGCCAGCACAGCCTCTTGTAGATGCAGCATGTGCCAACAGAAGTTCTTCTTTCAGCATAGATATGCCATCTCCTCAATAACGCTGTTCTGTTTGCACAGTTGTTTATATACTGAGGGGTTTGCTGGTGTAGCTGTGTCAGTTTGGGAGCATGAATTTTTGTTTGATCACACTCAGACAGGTGTGTGTATGTGCATGAGACAGAAAACACATTTACACTCCGGGGGTTAACTCGAAATAAGCTACGCAAATTGAGCTACATCAATTGCGTATCTTATTTTTAAATAACTTATTTCGAAATAGGGAGCGTCTACACAGCGCTTATTTCGAAATAGAGCACTCTTCCTCCAAATTCCATTATTCCTAGTACAATGAGGGTTACAGGAGTTGGAGTAAGAAATCCTCTAGCTGGACAGTATTTCAACACTATTTCAAAATAACTGCCTGCTGGGTAGATGTGGACTATTATTTCGGAATAGTGCTAGTTATTTCGAAATAGTGTTGCAGTGTACGTGTACCCAGAGAGAGAGAATGAATAGGGGCTTTCAACTTGGAAACTTTTCTGTGCCACATGGACAGCAATGACCTTATACAGGAAGTACCGAACTTATAAACGGATTGTGTTCCAAAAGTTCCTTTGTAAGTTGGTTGTTTGGAACTCAGAACACATTTTCCTATAGAAACAAGTGTTCTAAATGGTGATTAGATTCGTAGGCTAGCCCACAAGATTTTTCAACCCACCTCACTGTTTACCCCTTTCTCCAGATCATTTATGGGAGAGGAGGGGAAGGGCACTGGGGGCTGGAGGGGCGGTGTCAGTGGGAGGGGGGCAGGCTGATGCTGGGAGAGGAGGGGGAAGGGCACTGGGGGTGGGAGGGGAGGTGTCAGTGGGAGGGGGACAGGCTGATGCTGGGAGAGGAGGGGGAAGGGCACTGGGGGCTGGAGGGGCAGTGTCAGTGGGAGGGGGAGAGGCTGATGCTGGGAGAGGAGGGGGAAGGGCACTGGGGGCTGGAGGGGGAGGTGTCAGTGGGAGGGGGAGAGGCTGATGCTGGGAGAGGAGGGGGAAGGGCACTGGGGGCGGGAGGGGTGGGTGCTGGGAGGAGGCTTGAGAGAAGGGGTGGGCATGAGGAAGGCCAGGATGGAGCAAATTGTGTGTGAGGGCACAGAGGGGCAGGAGGGGAATGGGGCAGAGACTGGTGAGGGGGTGGGTATTAGGGAAAAAGAGGGCAAAGGGAGGCACAAGGAGGGTGCAGGGCTAAGGGAAGGTGCAGGTGCCAGGGGATTCTGGGGTGAGGAGGAGGGGAGAGCTGGCCACCGGAAGCAGAACTGGACGGGGGAATCAGGGCAGGCTGGGGAGATTGGGGGGCTGGTGGAAGCAGGGCTGCCGGGGGGTGTGAGGTTGGGGGCAGGGAGCTGGCCGGGGAAGATGTGGGAGAAGCGACCGCTGGACGGAGGGCTAGACACAGGCAGTGGGGCTGGACAAAGGAGATTGGGAGGAGAAGTGGGGGAGAACAGGCTGCCCGGGAGGGGGTTGGGGGAAGTGGGGCTGGCCAGAGGCGCAGTAAGGGGAGCAGGGGGGAGGAATGAATCGGCCTGCAGGGAGTGGGACTGACCCACATTTGCAGGATTCTTGATATAAAATCTGTATCCACAGCTACATCTGTAAAAATAAGCTATGGATATCTGCATTCACATCTGCAGATGCAGATATTCATAGATATAAAGCAGATAGCCACAGATCTGCAGAGCTCTATTGATCTAAATACTTGCATTGATTTGTTCACTGGTTTTGGAGGTCTGGTCCCGACCAATTTTTAAGCTCTCAACTATTTGACATTACAAATTACTCCTGTGTGACAGCATGGCTCCCAGCTAAAGTAAAGGATGTAGGACTGGTTGAGTCTAGGACTGTTGACTCAATCACCACCCTTAGTCTACAGCTAATTTACATGTAACATTCTCTTGGTTGTATGAGGGAGATTGATGGTGAATTAGTTCAATCATCACTGGAATTCACAGTTGTATAAATCAAATTTTAAGTTCAGTCATTTTGGCTATTTTTTAAACACACACATGACTATGACAGCACACACTTCCAGATACTAGTAGGAATAATAATGACCTTTTGACAAGGAGCATTTGGAGAATCTATGGACTCTTCTGTTGGGCCTCTAGCACCTTTTAAAATAAATTAGATGTATATAAATAAGAGTAGCATCTGCGGCTATTCTAATTAACATCACAAGAGCCATTCATCCTCATGCTTCAGGGCAAACACAGATCACCAGCTGGGGTCAGGATGAAATTTCCCTAGTAAATATAGTACATAATTAGACTACCTTATGCTGTTGGCATCTTTTCCACTGAAGCATCTGGCATTGGCCTTTGTCAGAGATAGGTTACTAATAAGTTGATCTCTCTTATTATAGCATTGACTACATTCATCTTATGATTTTTTACTTACAAAAGCTAAGGGACTCAATTAGGATTCTTCCTTTAGGCTTAATATTTAGCTTAATGAAAGGAGGGATGAATATGAACAAGTGTTCTTTTCTCTCTTGGTATGTCTAGATTGCATCCCTCTGTTGGCAGAGGGATGTAGATTAGGCAGGTCGACATTGCAAATGAAGCGGGGATTTAAATATCCTGCGCTTAAGTTGCATAAAAATGGCCACCGTTTTTTCAGATTCAGCACTTTGTTGGCAAAAAGCGGCAGTCTAGAGGGGGATCTGTCAAGAAAGAAAGCCTTTTTCAACAGATCCTTTATATCTTGACAGATCCCCCTCTAGACTGCCACTTTTTGCTGACAAAGTGCTGAGTCAGCAAAAACGGCAGCCATTTTTATGCAAATTAAGCACGGGATATTTAAACCCCCACTTCATTTGCAATGTCGACCTGCCTAATCTGCATCCCTCTGCCAACAGAGGGATGCAGTCTAGATACACCCTCTAAAACCACTTATTTAGAGGTAGAGGGGAGCATGGCACTGATTTCCTACAGATCATTCATCTCAGTCACACTTTATAAATGAAGCAAGTTCATTCAGGCTGAAAAATTGTGTGTGTCAAGATTCCATCTCTAAAGAGCTTCAGGTGAAATTCACATTGGTGCAGAGGGACAGCACAAGGTAGGTCACAAGAAGCTGTGGCTATATCTGGAGGGTTTAGCTCCTGCATGTTGTAGTGAACACCCTCAAAGAACTGCATTCCTACCTGTCCTGCTATGGAGTGATTAAAATGGAAAAGCATTGCTTTAAGGGGATGAATTGTGCAACTCTAACACTGGTTAAACTGCTTGTTTAATAGCATGAAACTTCCTGTCTACAGAACCTGAGCACTAAGCTAGGGGGAGAGGTAGATACGCTGGAAAGCAGGAATAGGGTCCAGAATGACCTAGACAGAGGATTGGGCTGAAAGAAATCTGATGAGGTTCAACAAGGACAAGTGCAGAGTCCTGCACTTGGGACGGAAGAATCCAAAGCATTGTTACAGGATGGGGACTGACTGGCTAGGTAGCAGTTGAACAGAAAAAGACCTGGGGATTATAGTAGATGAGAAGCTGGATATGAGTCAACTGTGTTCCCTTGTAGCCAAGAAGGCTAATGACATATTAGGGTGCATTAGGAGGAGCATTACCAGTAGATCTAGAGAAGTGATTATTCCCCTTTATTCGGCTCTGGTGAGGCCACATCTGGAATATTGTGTGCAGTTCTGGCCCCTCACCATAGAAAGGATGTGGATGCATTGGAGAGGGTCCAGCAGAAGGTAACCAAAATGATTTGGGGGCTGGAGCATTTGACTTATGAGGAGAGGCTCATTTGGGTTTATTTAATCTGCAGAAGAGAAGAGTGAGGGGGGATTTGACAGCAGCCTTCAACTTCCTGAAGGGAGCTTCTAAAGAGGATGGACAGAAGCTGTTCTCAGTAGTGATGGATGGCAGAGCAAGGAGCAATGGTCTCAAGTTACAGTGGGAGAGGTCTAGGTTGGATATTAAGAAAAAACTATTTCACTAGGAAGTGGTGAAGCACTGGAATGGGTTACCCAGGGAGGTGGTGGAATCTCGAGCCCTAGAGGTTTTTAAGTCTTGGCTTGACAAAGCCTTGGCTGGGATGATTTAGCTGGGGTTGGTCCTGCTTTGGGCAGGGGGCTGGACTCAATGACCTCCTGAGGTCTCTTCCAGAATTATATTTCTCTGTTTCTTTGAAGATCAAAATAAATACTATTGTACACATTAAACCCAATAATATTTGCAAGAGGCAACTAAGAGAAAACCAATGGTAAGTAAAGACCCTGGAGAACTGGCATATCTGGCACAGCTCCCAGCCGCTTGCAACCTCTCTGCTGGGGCTCTCTAGTTCAGCAATATCCATGGATGTTGCTGGACCAGAGTCCCGGACCCCTTAGGTTCAACCTGTACAATAGCCAGATCAGGAAGAATGAAGAAATATTATGAAAATTAGCTAAGAGAAAGTGTAAGGATCTGTTATGAAATATCCCAGACCATGTTTCTCCTTCATCTGGTGCTTTTTATGAACCAACTCATAAGCTGCTGTCTGAATACAGTTATGTAAATCAGGAGTCAATCCAGCCAGCCTAAGTGAACAATATCATTGAGAACTGACTCAATCTGATTATTTGATCTTAAAGAGAAGATATCAATATCCTCTGTTTACACTAAGGCTATGTCTACACTCTACAGTTGCTTCGTCAATTTTTAGAAGGCATTTGACAGTATAGATCAGAAAGTGACTTGGGCGGTGCTGGAGTCATATGGAGTGGATAGGAGACTAATACGGCTGTTGAACGATATCAACGATAATGTGGAGGCAGCAGTGAGAAAGTGTGAAGAGATGGGAAGGTGGTTTGGAACGAGTAGCGATACGAGTCAAGGAGATCCAATATCACCAAATATTTTCATCACACACCTAGAGAGAGCGATGGACAAGATCAATGAAGTAGAAGGGATATCAGTGCACGGGATGAGAATTAACAACTTGAGGTTCGCAGATAATATAGTTATCATTGAGGAAGATGAAAAGAAGTTAGCAAGAATGGTGCAGGTGCTAAATGAGGAAGGTAAGCGGTATGGACTGACTATGAATACAGGCAGTCCCCGGGTTATGTACAAGATAGGGACTGTAGGTTTGTTCTTAAGTTGAATCTGTATGTAAGTCGGAACTGGCGTCCAGATTCAGCCGCTGCTGAAACTGACCGCCAGTTCTGACTTACATACAGATTCAACTTAAGAACCCCAAGCTTCCCCAAGTCAGCTGCTGCTGAAACTGATCAGCGGCTGATTCCAGGAAGCCTGGGGCAGAGCAACTCTGCCTCGGGCTTCCTGTAGTCAGCGCTGGTCAGTTTCAGCAGCGGCTGACTTGGGGACGCCTGGGGCAGAGCAGCTGGGGAGCTGCTGGGTTGCTCCAGTAGCACGCCTCGGCGCTACTGGACCAACCCAGCAGCACCCCAGCTGCTCTGCCCCAGGCGTCCTGATTCAGGCTGAAACTGACCAGCAGCGGCTGAATCAGGACCTGGGGCAGAGCAGCTGGGGTGCTGCCAGGTTGGTCCAGTATTGCCCAGGGGACCGTCCCCAGCAGACCACAGGCACCGGGACTGAAGCCGCAGCAGCGGCGGGTTCCCGCGCTTCTGAGGCTTTGCTCTGGCAAAGCCTCAGAAGCGCGGGAACCCGCCCGGTGCCCGTGGTCTGCTGGAGACGGTCTCCAGCAGACCAGGGGCACCGGAGCAGCTTACGAATGGGGCTTTCTCGCCCCGGAGCTCGCAGGTAGCAATCCGCCACCTCGACCTCCGGGGCGAGAAAGCCCCGTTCGTAAGTGCGGATCCGACGTAAGTTGGATCCACGTAATTCGGGGACTGCCTGTATCTATAAAATGAAGACAATGGTATTTGGAGATAAGGAAATAGGAAGGATGATCAGTGCAGATGGGATCAAACTAGAGAACGTAGAGAAGTTCATGTATTTGGGGAGCAACATGACGTATGAGCTAGACTGTAAGAAAGAAATAGCGACTAGAATAGTGAAAGCAAGTGCGAGTTGGAAGGCAATAGGTAAGATCTGGAAAAGTAAAGCAATTAGTTTAGGAATGAAGCTAAGCATCTTGAAAACGTGTGTATTTAGCAGCATGTTGTATGGATATGAGACATGGATGATAAAGATTCGAAGAGAAGGATATTGGCATTCAAGAGGAGTTGTTATAGAAAGATCCTGAGAATAGGATGGATGCCGAAGGTTACCAACGAGGAATTATATAGGAAAATACAGCCGAAAGAGAACTTACTGCAGAAGGTTATACAACGGAAGTTACTGCTATTCGGGCATATCTGCACAAATAAATGATGAGCGAAAAATTAAGACCCTGGTATTCGGCATAATGGATAATCTGAATAGGAGAGGCAGACCTCACAGAGAATGGGTAGATTATATAGCGGATTGGTGCGGAGCTAATCAACAGAAACTAAGCCGCTCCGTACTGGACAGGGAAAGATAGAAGGAAATAGTGAGGGAGGCATCGGATACCAATGGGCATTTAGCCCATGGTTGATGATAACGATATGGCTACACTGCAGAGAAGTTGGAAAAAGATAAGCAAATTGAGGTTCGCAATTTGCATATCTTTTTTCGTTTTTCCCAAAAAGAGGCTTTTCTGAAATTAGTCCTGTCTACATGGGGCCAAGTTTTGGAAGAAACTCCTCTTTTGGAACATCCCTTATTCCTCTCACCGAGAGGAATACAGGGATGCCAAAAGAACACACCTGCTTTTTTGGAAACTGTTCCAAAAAAGCGAATGCATTTGTTGGACATGGCACAGCTTTTTCAGGATACCTCTAGTATCCCGGAAAACCTCTGCAGTCTAACATAGCCTAAAACTAAGCTTGAGTCCTCTCTCCTGGGGCTATTCAAAGAATTCACACCAAAACCTGAAAGCCTAGAAGTTTCTTGGTAGTTTCTTCACATAAAATACCTTCACCCTTCTTCTGTGCTTCACAAATAGTGGATGCCTGAAAACCTATCCTTGGGATTCTGCCATTTGAATAAAAATGTCTCAATTTTGTTAATTAGAATTTTGTTATTCTAATTCTATACACATTCAATTCTGGGATGGAAATAGTTTTTTTATGATTATTATGAAAATAACTGAAGGGGGAAAGAAACATGATACATGCGAAAGTTAAAAAATCAAAGGTCAAAAGTTTCCCCACTTAGTGCAGGGAATGGAACAAACATTGATTTGTAACACCTATTCCGCACATGGGCTAATTTTCACCTTCTTCTGGGACCTGGGGCAAAGGACACATTCTAACATGAACTACTAGAGTAAATGGTGGGTTCTCTGTAACTTCAAGTTTTGAAATCACGAGCTGCAGGCTTCAGTAGCATAGCTACGGTGCGTCTACACAGCAGTGCTAGCTCGAAATAAGCTACCCAGCACCACATTTTGAAATAGACCGCTATTCCACCAAGTCCCTTAATCCTCATGGAACAAGGTTTACTGGGATGTCAGAATAGCAAGCCCATTATTTCGATTGCATTTTGAAATAACAAGTGTGCTGTTAAGATGCAGAAAATGCTATTTCAGGATATTAGACATATCCTAAAATAGTGTCACTATCTAGATGTACCCACAAAATCTATGGGTCTATTATAGGAGTGGGTTATGTGGTCTGTGATGTATGTGTCTCTGAGCCTAATTGGCTTAAGAATGAGATTTTCTCTGAGCTGGATCCAGGAGCTGGTATTATGCCTTTGCAGTAATTCACTGCTTCTCAGCATTGTGAAGCCAGCTGCCCGACTACTTCTTTCCAAACTCTGTCACACTCCATGCCAGAGGCAATGTTTTTTTTTTTTAAAGTCAGTTCATGGAATTGTAAATAGAGAAGATACCATACTAGCAAAACTACATTGGGTGTCACTGATAAGTGGTGAGGTCTTCTCATGTTCAAAGAATTTAATTATGCATGGGCCTGATCTAAATTCTCAGTGACCCCAATGGGTGCCTTTCCAGTTGCTTTAAGGTCAGAGAGGGTATGTCTACACTACAAAGTTAGTTCGAACTAACGGATGTTAGTTCGAACTAACTTTCCTAGGCGCTACACTAGCGCTCCGTTAGTTCGAATTTAATTTGAACTAACGGAGCGCTTAGTTCGAACTAGGTAATCCTCATTCCACGAGGATTAAGCCTAGTTCGAACTTACTAGTTCGAATTAAGGGCTGTGTAGACCCTTAATTCGAACTAGTGGGAGGCTAGCCCTTCCCAGGTTCCCCCGGGTGGCCTCTCTGGGCACAGCCAGGAAAACTCTTCTCCTCTCCCCCAGCCCCGGGCCCTTAAAGGGGTAGACTCTGGCCAGACGGCACTGGAGACAGACAGCCCTACCAGCAGTGTCTGCCCCTGACCGAGTGGCCCCACCATGAGCCAGGCAGCCAGTGGCAGCGAGCCGTCCCCTGCCCAGTCCCCGAGCACCCAGGGGCCAGCCAGGGGCCGTAGACGGCACTCGGCCCCCTGGACTAGTGCGGAGGTCATGGACCTCATTGAGGTTTGGGGGCAGGCCCCCAAACTCCAAGATCTCCGCACTAGGAGGAGGAACGTGGCCGTCTACGGCTGCATAGCAACTACCATGACCTGCAAGGGACACAGGCGCTCCCGGGAGCAGGGGCGCATTAAAGTTAAGCAGCTGCGGCAGGGGTACGCCAGGGCCACCAGGGGCGGCGCCGCTGCAGGGGATGACACCTGCCCCTACTTCCCCGCCCTCCACCAACTCTTGGGGGGCAGGGAGGTCCGCACCAGCCCAGGAGGTATTGAGCCGGGAGCAGAGGACCCTGACCCGGGCACACCGGAGGGGCCACCGCAGGATGTCCCAGCGTCCAAGGAGACCGTACCGGGTATGTAGTTTGAATTAAGTAGTTCGGGGGAGGGGGGAGGCGGGAGGGAGACCAGAGACCACACGCGTGGGCCATGCCTTCCACGGATCACGCAGACACCTGTGCACGTGCGAGCACATGCCATGCCACCCTTGGGCAGGTGGCTCCAGCTGCGTGACACCCAGGGGCCATGGCCCAATAGGCACATGCTTGTGCAAAGAGACCTGACATGCTCCCGACCCCGGGGCGGGACCCAGCAGGATGCTTTCCCTTCACATGTCCACTCTACACGGAGGCAGGGAGATGTCCCCCTCCCCCTCGCCGCCCCGGCCACACTATACATGGCACAGGGACATGGGTGTGGTCTTGGGGCAGCTCCCTGTCCTTGGGAGAGCCAGACATCCTGACCATGGCCTCTGTACAAGCACAGCGGCTCTGACGGTGCAGGACATGGTCACCCTCACGTTGCGGGGTGGAGGAGGGGGCTGGGCATTATCCACTGTGTCCCCAGGGAGAACTGACCACTTCTCTTCTTTCTCTACAGCTGCACCAGCTGCTCGTGCAGGGCGCACCACCCTGCCTGGGACATGCTCCCGCACCCATGGCCTGCTCCGGACCACCACCACGGAGCAGGAGTATTGGGACCAGCACCTGGGGGCCCTGCGAGCCCTGCACCGCACACTGCAGGCCTGGATGCGGGAAGACCTGCAGCTCCGCCACAAGCTGCTGGCTCAGGTCCGAGGGCTGAGCACAAACCTGCAGGTCCTGCTGCAGAGCATGGTGCCCCGTGCTGGTCCTGCGCCTGCTGCCCCCCCAACTGCTGTCCCTCCTCCCACTCCTGCCCCCCCTCCCACCTCTTCCTCCTCAACCCCCACACCCTCTTCCTCAATGTCCACACCCCCCACCTCAACCTCCGCACCCTCCACCCCATCCCCCCGGGGACACCGAGGCCCCCTCCCTCGCCGTACTGGGAGGCGGTTGGCCCGGCGAGACCCCCACCCCTGATCCTTGAGTTTCCCCACCCCCTTCTTCCCCTTGCTTCCCCCTTCCAGCTCCCTCCTCCCAGTTTTCCCCCTCCCCTCTCCCAGCCTCTCTCTTCCCCTCTCCCACCTCCTTTTCCCAGTTTCCCCCAGTTTTGTTCAGTAAAGAGAGTTTCTATTTTTGACCACACGTGTCCTTTATTTTGTACATGAGGAAGGGGGGCTAGGGAAGGGTAAGTGGAAGGAGGTGAGGGAGGAATGGGGTACGAGCCCCCGATGGGGAGGACTGGGCTGGCTCTGCAGGCTCCTCGGGGTGGAAGCTCTCCTGCAGCCCCCCAATTGCCCCCTCTCCCCAGATGGCAGCCTGTGGCAAGTGCAGCCGGGCTGATGGGCGAGTGCTGTGATGTGCCGAGTGTGGGCACTCCAAGCCAGGACTGCTTTGCAAGCGGGGAACCCCTGAGAACTGTCTGTCCGGGGTGGGGGTCGGGACCCTTTAAGCGCAGCCCTCGGCTAGCCTGAGACAGCATCTCCACGCTCTAAGTCCTAACCTGATGCCCTGCCGGCACTGCTTCCGGCCATCCTTAAGCCCGGTTCAGGGTCCACTTAATGTGGACACGCTAGTTTGAATTAGCAAAATGCTAATTCGAACTAGTTTTTTAGTCTGGATCGGTTAGTTCGAATTAGCTTAGTACCCAGAGGGTACATTGGCATTGATCATTTGACATTGGTCAAATTTGACATTTGACATTGGTCAAACCCTGTTTTTATAACCCTGAACCTTAGAAGTCAAAGGACATTTTGGCTATGTCTACACTGGCGATTTCTTGCGCAAGAACATCTTGCACAAGGGTTCTTGTGCAAGAAGTCTTGTGCAAGAAAACATCCACACTGCCATGTGCGAGCTGTGCTTTTGCGCAAGAACATCCATGGCAGTGTGGAGACACTTTTGCGCAAGAAAGCTCTGATGGCCATTTTAGCCATAGGGGTTTCTTGCGCAAGAAATCCCTGCCGAGTGTTCACACTGCCCTCTTGCGCAAGAGCTCCTGCATAGCTCTTGTGCAAGGAGCTGTCTCTTATCATGCTGTACTGTAAATTTCCTTGCAAAAGAGCGGGCGGGCAGTGTAGATGCTCTGCGGATTCTTGCGCAAGAATGGCTGTACTTGCACAATAACCCGCCAGTGTAGACATAGCCTTTGGGTGAGCAAAGGCTGCCAAGATTTGGCTGTTAGTACAATGGGAGTGGGACATGCATTGAAAACTTAAAGAATCCCAAGCCCTAGGTATCACACCTGCCTCTACATTTGTGTACACACCATTTAGATTGTGCATTCACACTGGCTGTGTCTACACTGGGCCACTTATTCCAGAAAATCAGGCGCTTTTCTGGAATAAGCTGCGAGCTGTCTACACTGGCCCTTGAATTTCCGGAAAAGCAACGATGCTCTACTGTACAAAATCAGCCGCTATTCCGGAAAAACTATTCTGCTCCCGCTGAGGCATAAGTCCTTATTCTGGAACACTGTTCTGGAAAAGGGCCAGTGTAGACAGCCCAGTAGTCTTTTCCGGAAAAAAGCCCCGATCGCGAAAATGGCAATCGGGGCTCTTTTCCGGAAAAGCGTGTCTACATTGGCCACAGACGCTTTTCCAGAAAAAGGGCTTTTCCGGAAAAGCAGCCTGTCAATGTAGATGCTCCTTTTCTGGAAAAACTGAAAACGGAATAGTATTCAGTTTTAAGCAGTTCCGGAAATTCATGCCAGTGTAGACACAGCCACTGAGTCTGTGTGAGTTCACAGGCTGTCATTAAAAATTTAGCCCAGAATGGCAAGGGAAGGGGAGTTCGCACCAATCCAAGCAAACCCTCGCTTCTCATCATCATGGCACTTTCCTGGAAGCAGGAAGAACATGAGGGATGGTCCATATGTAGACAGACTTTGATAATGTAATAATGTCTTGTGCAATGTAGCTTAATGATAGATTAAACAGATGTAGTGTAATGGCTAAAGTGAGAATAAATGTTAAGCAACAATCATTCTGCCGGCCACCCTGGGTTAGCAGGGAGGAACAGTCTTTTAGGCCATTGGTAAAAATGCATCAGATGTCAAGGCAGAAAGAGATCAGAAGGGTCCTTGTGACCCAGCATGATCACAATTGTGCTCTTAGAAGTAATTATAATACAGGTGGTAGTAAAGAAAACACGAAAATGATTGAAATGTGGTACTAATAGAAGTTTTGTATTACAGTCCCTTTGCCTATGTAAAACAATTATGTAGTTGCTGTGGAAGTAGTGAATGAGTGTGGAATGTGAGTGATTGAAGATAGATAACTTGAAGGCTCAGCAGTTCAGCATCCACATGGTCAAACAAGGGGGAGAAAAAGCCAGAAGACTCAGGGGTGCTAAGATACTATCTATTGGGCCTGTTGTAAGGCAGACTGCTGTAGACGGCCTTGGAGTTAGAGCCAACAATTGCCTTGGAATGACACCAGGCAAGACGCACCAACAAACTGATGTCAGATGAAAAAGAAAAACAACTTCCAGATAAGCAGGTGTTACATAAACTGATTAAAACTATTAAAAGTTGACAGAGCAAGATGAATAGATCTGAATGGGAGAGAAGTCCTATAAAAGATGGTGTGTCTTGCATGACTTTTTGGGTCTCAGCTGATCAACGCTTGAAAAAGCCCCACTCCTCTCTCCTCCTTACATTTAACTTGCCTGGCCAGTGAATAAATGAGAGCAACAGATTACTAACTATGAACAAGACTGTGTGTGTGTCTAAGTACAGTATGTGGGTTTAGTATACTATATGCATATTCCAGAATAATGTTACGTTATCACAGTGTGGTATTTTGCCTTATCCCCCATGTGATTCAGGGGAAGAGATGGGATTTTATATTTTTAAAACCCTACACAAGTGCTTCTAAATCTGAAATTAGGAGCTGGGCCCTGTGTTTGGTTTTCTAGGAGAGGAGCAGGAAAACTAACATGTTTTAAAACATCCAATCAAAGTCTCCTTGTTGTAACAGGAATTCTCCATGCTGGCATCTTCTCTGCAGGAATAGGAACTGACATAACCTTTAATGCTATTCAAAGGATTCAGGCAGCAATTTTTCATTAATCATAGTCCTGATTACTGAGATCCTCCATTAGTTGGCAAAGCCAGAATCTAAGTGGGATGGGTTTAACTTCAGAGAATTAGGATTGCATGTATAAAATATTAAATTTTATATTTAAAGCCATCTGTCACAGACTATCATCAGCCATGGAGAATGATTTTTCCCCCCTGTGCAAAGAAGCTATTTATATAGGTTGTAGCGGATTCACCAAATAAAGAGATTATACTTTTCAGTGCAAAGTTATTGTGTTGGTTCTCATACTGCTCACGAGAATTCCATTAGTATACAGTCTCTCAGCTGTAAGTCGTAGTAGAAAATATCACCAGGGTTTAGTTTTCTTCTGGAAAAGACAGCAACATTCAGACCTCCTTTCCAGGCAGTGTCTTTGGAGCCAAATGACTCCAGGGCAGTAGGGTACGCACAGGTAAAGAAACATGCCAGTCCAAGCGAGAAGCTAAGCAGTGCAGGACAGCAGCAGGAAGACTGCTGGAAGTGGAATAGTTAATCTGAAATATAGCTGCCATATGCCTCTGCACAAACCTTATTCTTAAAAAACAAAAACAAAAAAACCACCCTCATTCCAGAAATGATTTCACTTCCAAAGTGGATTGTTAAGGCATCATCATCAACACAGACAGAAAGAAATTTTGTGTGTGGCTACAGGGCCATTTATCCTAAAAACCAAAAACTACAATTATTCCGAAAAAAGTTTTCCATGTAGACAAGGCTCAAAGAACATACCTGAACATTAGCAGAAATTTCTCTGTGATATATTTGGAATTTTGCCTGAAGCAAACTCCTGATGGATAGAAAATATCCACTTTACTGTTACCATGACTTTGTTTACTAAAGTAGGAACCTATTTGTGATCTGTAAAAAAGACACCAGATACTACCATGTCCATAAACAGCTGATTTTTGTAATATAGAAGCACCTTTGGCCTGATTTTCACATTCTTTCAATAGGCAGTTGTGCTCGTGATTACCACAAATGCATGTGCATGTTAACTGCATGTGCAAATCTATTTCATTTACCATTTGAACATGCAATGTGCACCCAAACGAATCAAAGCAGTCTCACAATGGTACAACTCGTGTTTGAAAACCTTCCCCTAGATGTGTTTGGATTATGCAACTATGCCTCTTCTCATATTATATAATCTCTAGTTGTTCCTCCAAATCAGCTCATTCAAAATCTTACGGTCTTATCATTGCAATTGGATATTGACCTACCCGTCGCTCCTTATCACCATATTCAATGCCCAAGGTATCCATGGCACGGACAATTGCTGCCAGTGACTGAATAGTGTTGCTATAGACCACAGGCTTGTACTGCTTCACGTCTTCTCCAGAGAAACCATCTTCATGAATAATCCTAAATAAAAAGAAATGATAAAGACCCGATATAAATGCCCATTTGCATTGCAGGATTAGAACAAAGTTGATTAAAAATTTATTTAACATCTTGACCGGCCTCATTTATTTGTCATATCTTTTACTATACCAGTCTGTCCCATTAGTTGTATGTCAGACTTTTAAGAGGGACATGTTAGTTTTCCTGTTGTTAGCTTCACTATGAGCCCTCACACAGGGATCCAATTTACTGCTGTTGTCTGCCTCCTATTTAACTGTACATACTTGAACCTGGAGCAAAACTTGACTGGTTTTCAATTCCCACTGATTGCAGCAGCCGTTATTGGTAGTCAGGATGAGGTTTCAGGTCCCAATCGACCTCATGCGGAGGCCTATGGAAATGTTTCCCTTGATTCCAATGGGAATTGGGTCAGGCCAGTAGACAGCCACAATTGCTTAATATAATACTTACAATCCACTGGAGTCACTTGCTCACTATGCAAGTTTACCATTAGTAGCTCTGCCGGCGACACACTCTAAACGCGGCTAATAAATTTATGGCACAACTCAAGTTCTTTACCCAAGACTGTGGAGAAATCCTGCTTCCTGCAACGCACTAGAAACCATTCATATAGCACTGACTGCACTGTGTTCTCTAGTCTCTATTCATGTCGCACAGAGAATGTACCAGAATTCTACATATTCCAACTCAAATCAGAAAACAGGGGAAGGGAGAGCAAAGAGGCAGCTGCCCCAGAACCCAGGACTCCAGGCTGGTACCGCAGTAGCCTTTACATGTCTGCCGGAGCCCAATGCAGTCCAGTCTGCATGGCACTGAGGGTTGGTTAGCCCCAAGTTGTGTCCCTTCTATTCAAGGCCATTCCACTGAGTGCAGTGATGTTTTTCAGCAGTCCTGCCAAAAATATGACTTTATAGAAGTTAATATAAAGCCACCTGTAAGATTTCTCTCATTAGCCTTAAACTAGTGACGCTTTATTTGTGCTCCTCCTGAGCCAGTGTTGGAAGATTATCAGGTCTACAGATCTTACACTTGGATTTAGACCAACTGTTTAGTATACACCCATCTTCAAGCCTTACTAATAATTCACTTCTCACTCGATTTGTGTCCCCTCAGGCATAGGGTTGCCAGGTGTCGGGTTTTTTTGCCTGGACAGTCCGTTATTTCTGGCCCCTGCCCGGTAAAAAAACCCACAGAAAATACTGGACATTTAAAATGTCCGGTATTTTCTGTTTTTCTCAGATGGAAGGCCAGCGGGAGGAAGGGGGAGAAGGAGGGAGGGAGGGAGAAATGAGGAGCATGGGAATTCTTAAAGGTGCAGCAACTTTTTTTTTTTTTTGCTCCACAACTTTTGTCTCCTGGCTTTTTTTCTTCAACCAAGTTTTTCCTGCCATTTTCGGGATTTCTGGTGAAAGCATCTGGCAAGCCTACTCAGGCATTAGTCAAGTTGCTAAAACAGGCCATACTCCTGCGGGAGCTACAGAGGTGTAGCAGTTGCTGGGGACTACCAATGGACCATGGGCCATGTTCAGTTCTATTGCAATAATTAAAAGGAAAAGTAACAAACACACCCATTATGAATTGCTATTTGTGAGATGATGTAAATATACTGCAGGAGCCAAGGGGATGTTCCTGCAAATGACAGGTGATGTCTGGACCTGCTACAACACCAAGGGAATAAGACAAAAAAAAAGTGTTCACATACAGCTCTAGCAATAAGAAAAGAGAAAAACAACCCCCAAACCAATCAACACAGCAATTCATGTAAAAAATGATGTCACCCTCCAGACAGTGAAATGCTGCTAACTATGGCATTGGGGACAATGTGATGCTTTGGACAATAGGTTGCTCTCAGTCTGGATGGCTTGTCACCAAGAATGTGTGCTGTACCCATGTTCTTTAATGGCAATAAGCTTGACTCTTGGAGAAAGGATGGACTTTGTTCTCCACATGGAGTGGGCAGAAAACAGGTGGATGGAGCATTGAGGAGGGATGGGATTGAGGACTGAGCCTGCCCTACATTTTTCACAAACTTAAACAGACAACTTTTCAATGGAGTCACATGCACTTATCACTCTGCACAGCCCAAATTCTATATTCATGCATGCCAGCCAAGGAATTTCATACCGAGGCAAACCATGCCCTTGTACCACTCTGTCACAGCTAGGGACTTTCAAGTCAGCTTGCCCACCTTGCTGAGGGATTCCCTAGGTGGTGGTGTAGCAACTCTGTTTTTACCACCTGCATGCTGGGGCAAGCAGCATGTCAAGACAAGGCTACAGCTTGGTGACCCCAGACTGCCAGAATAATCAAAGCAGGGCTGAGGCTGCTGTGCTAGAGATAGTGACAGAACCCGCTCTTGGAGAGGCTCAATATTAGTAAGCGGTGGTGCTGGCTGATGAAAACTCTGAGTCTTTGTAAACCATATGGCTGTAAAGTCATGTGTTTTAATGACAATGCAACACATGTTGCAATGTGTGTAAGATGCTGGGGAGATCTTGCCAGATGTATTCTGTAAACCATACAAATCTACAGAGAAGCTGTTTTTTAAACCAAGGGAAGGATAAGGAGCAATAGGGAATGATAGCTTCAGAAGCTTTATTTTAATTGCTTTTCGATTCTATTGTCATGGCTTTCTTGAGTGAACACTTCAACTCACACAACCTGGTTTTATTTGAGGAGATGTTTCTTTTCCCTCCCCCAAGGGAGATGGCTAGGCTGTAGGAATTGAAATGATAGAATCACCATGAGTTTAGCTCTTACTTCAGCAAGTTGCCAAAAAGGTTGGTGAATCTTGACCCTTCCCTTGCACTGGACGTGAGATTCACTTGGGTCCTAGCTTGATTTACAGTAGTTGCATCATTCCTTAGAAGGGATGTGGGAAATTCAGAACCCTGTGGGTGATGTCTAGCAAAAAGTACCACATTTGGCATGAGTCAAGTGGAAGGGGACACAAATTAAGGATTCATGTCCCTAAAAGGTCTCTGCTCTTATTGTGGTGCAACTGACATGCAGCGCTTTTACTATACCTCGTGGAGATGTAACAGGCCCCCGTAGGCTCCTCAACTTTATTCTCTTGGTTGAGTGACCTCACAATCACCGAGACTATTTACAGCACGGCCCAATAGCTTCAATCAATATAAACCTTTACCCAGGGTGTTATGGTCCAGCAGCCTCAATCCATAAGTCCAACCCTGCATCCAGGGTATTACAGCCCAGTGGCCTTAGACTACATACTCATCCCTGCATGCAGGGTATTATGGCCCAGCATCTCAGCCCTTGTATTAAGGGTATTACAGCCTAGTGGTCTCTGTCAATATACATGCTTCTGTATTCAGGGTATTAGGACCCAGCAGCCTCAGTCAATATACACAAGTCCCCCTCTGTACAGTAATACAGTCCAGTGGCCTTAGTACATGTATAAGCCCCTCTAGTCAGGGTATTACAGCCTGGCAACCAAAGTCCATACAGCTGTGGTAAAACTCCCCCCATGTGGGGGTATGTACAGAGGAGGTAGGCCCTCCCTCTCCACCAGGTCTCAGTCCAGGGCCCTGTTGGCAGTGGCATGGTCCACTATTCGCTCAGCAGGGAATCCTGCTGTAACACACTGAGCCCTCAGGGAACAATTCCCCCCGCCCTGGGCTACTTCCTAGAAGTCTTTATAGTCAGTCTCCAGTTGGAGCATGCCCAGCAGGGCTGTGGAGGTGGGGCTTTCTCTGCCAGTTGGGCCAACGTAACTCCATCAGTTTCAGTGCAGGGTTGATACACCCATGGTAAACACCTTTAAGCAAGTTCTTCCCTTCTAAAGTTTAGGCTGAGGGCACTGGAAATATGCAAAAAACAGAAGTGGCATTTGCTTGGATGAGTAAGGCAGTTAAGGTTTTTCACTTCTTCGGATGCCTTAATGGCACATAAGCTCAAACCCCTGTATGTAGAATTTCTGTTATGCCAATTGCTACACTAATAAGGGGATCAGAATTACAGCAGTGTCTATAATAATTGCTTCCTGATGAATGTGTGTTTCCCCTCTTAGAAGCAGCCTCAAGCAGGATTTAAAATGAGAGTCCCTTAGGTGCACCACAAAAAGCAAGTGCAACGTTACCTGTTTAATGTGTTAATTCAGAGATTGGCTTTAGATTTCCATATTTCACCTTATAACTTGAATTAATAAATAAAATAAATAATAATAATAATAATAATAATAATAATAAATCACGGCTTACTTAATGAAGAGAATAAACAGAGCACCTGATTCCAATCTCATACTATGGCACCTGAGTAAATCCACTGAAAGCAGTGAGATACATGAATTCAGTCTCCATGCTCAACTAGTCCTTCATCTCTTCAAAAACTGCTACTGCTACTGATGTAATTAATACACTTTTGGATGTATATAGCAGCGTTTCTCAACCAGTGGTACGAGTACCCGTGGGGTACTTGAGAGAAGTCTTGGTGGGGTGCATCAACACAACTGAAATTTGGAGAAAACTGAATTTTTGTTTGAAGTTTTACAGCGCTTTATTATTTTTGTACTTTTTACACCCAAAAATGTCATCGCCCGCCCGGCTACGATTAAGTTGTTTAAGCGAATGTGTTGCAATGGTAGAAAATTTTTTTGTGTGTCTGAAAACTGTAGGTACTGTGGGTACTTTATGTATATATATACATATATTTAAAAGGAGTACTTGATAAAAAATGTTGGTATATAGAACCTTTAATCCAAGGCTTTTCAAACCTTGCACAAATATTAATCACTAAACCTTGCAAAACTTTTTGGGGAAAGAGCAGAAGCTGAAGTGCCTCACAAGAGAGTCAGGGTCGTGTCCCGCTTTTCGTGATGTTGATAGGCATCTGCCAGAGACTAGATTTACACTAATCAGCAACATAGCCAAGGAACATAGCTCAAGATATTGCTCTATGCCTCAGAATCAGATTGGGGTTGTACTACCTTAGTTAAGAACAGCATCTAAATGAATGCAAACAAATTGCACATCACTACTTTGCTTCTGCATTAGTTACTGGTGGAACAGTTACTGAGTGCCACCAGCTTTCATCAATGACATTCACAAGAATCTAAGATCTCACCTGTTCTGTCAGCAAAATAGCAGAGTCATATTTGTGGCAGTGTAGTGTTGGGGATGAGGGAGTCAGAGCTCAAAAATACAGTTGAGAAGCTATTATTGGTTTTTTAACACATTTTAAGGCATTCTAATCTGACTCATGGATTTATACTGGTGCATCTCCTTTTACTTCAATGGAGTTACACCTCATTTACACCAGCATGAGAGGAAAATCAAGCTCACTTGGGCTATGTCTAGACTGCATCCCTCTGTCGACAGAGAGATGTACATTAGGCATGTTTAAATTGCTAATGAAGCAGGGATTTAAATATCCCACGCTTCATTAGCATAAACATGGCCACCACTTTTTTCCAAATGGGAGCTTTTGGGGAAAAACCTGGCAGTCTAGATGCGAATCTGTCGAAAAATAAACATAAAAATGAGGGGTTTTTTTAGGTTTACAGGATCTGTTGAAAAAGGGTTTATTTTTTGACAGATCCGTGTCTAGACTGCCGGGGTTTTTTCGAAAAAGCTCCGTTTAAAAAAAAAAAAAGCGGCAGCCATGTTTATGCTAATAAAGCATGGGATATTTAAATCCCTGCTTCATTAGCAATTTCGACGTGCTTGATTTGCATCCCTCTGTCAACAGAGGGATGCCGTCTAGACGTATCCTTGGATTCAAGTTGTAAAAAGTCCCACTTGAAGGTGGAAGGCTAGATCACTGATGTTCCACAATGCATTTCCTGTAGACAGGCTTCCTTCCAGAGTGGGAGGATGTTATAGGAAAATTACAGTTTGACAAGTACACAATGGAAGCTAGGAAAACAGTTTAGGGTCAAAATTTACAAGAGGACTCAATCTGGCATCCAATTTTCACCTACCAATTGCAAACACAATAACTGTGGTCACAAACATGAGGCGATTAGATACCTGAGTTGTGGTTGCAATTAGAAAGCTAGATGTTTTGTTCCTTTTATTTATGCCCACAAAACTGTACCCACAATTGATCTGGGGGGCAAAATTGGAGGCTGTTAAAAAAAATTGGCCCCTAGTCTCATTCACCAGATAGCAGTTTCAGAGACTTTGTCTAGACTGCAAGCCTCTTTCAAAAAAGAGCGTTTAGACTACAAGCAGTTCTTTCGAAAAAGCACGGTTTGCATTACATAGTGCCTTGTTTCGAAAGAGCACTTTCGAAAAAAGGTGTTATTCCTCGTAAAAATAGGTTTACCGCGGTCGAAAAAATTGCCGCGTTCTTTTGATTTATTGTCGACAGAACGCGGCGGTAGTCTAGATGCAAGTAAAGATTTTTCAAAAAATGCCACTTTTTTTGAAAAATCCCTGTAGTCTAGACACACCCAGAGTGAATTACAGTACACACCACAAACTTTAGGTAAACCAAGCATTATTTCAAGCCCACTTTCCCGTGGGCTCTGAAGCATAAAGGTTACTTAAGCTTTATACTGCACAGCCCGCAGCACGCATAACCACTATGGTTTTTATAGGTCACACAGTTACATTTTAAAATGAATTATTACATCCCTAGTCATAACCTGCTCTCTGTGCTGACAAAATCCCAGGCCTACTGAGGGAGGCAGTAAAGGGAGCAATTGCCCCACGGTCCAGTGTTTGAAAAGGGCTCGGTGCTCCTAGCCACCATCGCTGCTACTGCAAGAACAGCAGGGGCCAAAGCCCCAGGCCCTTTAAATTGCTACTGGAGCACTGTATGGCTCCCTCTGGCTCTGAGGGCTGGGGACACATGGTACAATGCACTCCAGGCAACACTGAGGGCTGTCTGCCCCCGACTCTCTCTTTCCAGAAGCACAGACCCCCCACCTTGCCCTGGGGCCCAGCAACTCCATCAGCCTCCCTGCAAAATCCCTAGTTATGATTTCAGTTAGCACTGCAAAATCAGTACAGTTAGAGAGACAAGTCTTAGAGCACCAGCCATGTTATTTTGTATCTGCAAACCCAACAAGGAGTCATATGGCAACTGAAAGACTAAGGGTATGTCTACACTACCTCGCTAGTTCGAACTAGCGGGGTAATGTAGGCATACCGCACTTGCTAATGAAGCCCGGGATTTGAATTTCCCGGGCTTCATTAGCATAAGCGGGGAGCCGCCATTTTTAAATCCCCGCTGCTTCGAACCCCGTGTAGCGCGGCTACACGGGGCTCGAACTAGGTAGTTCGGACTAGGGTCCTATTCCGAACTACCGTTACTCCTCGTGAAACGAGGTGTACCGGTAGTTCGGAATAGGCACCCTAGTCCGAACTACCTAGTTCGAGCCCCGTGTAGCCGCGCTACACGGGGTTCGAAGCAGCGGGGATTTAAAAATGGCGGCTCCCCGCTTATGCTAATGAAGCCTGGGAAATTCAAATCCCGGGCTTCATTAGCAAGTGCGGTATGCATACATTACCCTCCTAGTTCGAACTAGGAGGGTAGTGTAGACATACCCTAACAGATTTATTTGGACATAAGCTTTCGTGGGTTAAAACCACTTCATCAGATGTATGGAGTGGAAAGTGCAGAGGTAGGATGTATATATGTATTAGCATATCAAAGAAAGGGATTTACTTATCAAGTGTAGGGCCAGTGTGAACAAGGCAAATTCAGTCAGGGTGGATGTGCAGTTGATGGGGAGGTGTGAATATTAAGAGAGAGAAAACGATCATTCTAAGTCCTTTTTCAGTCCGAATTTGATTGTATTACATTTGTAAATGACTTGCAGCTCTTCTGTTTTTCTTTGTAGTCTGGTTCTGAAGTTTCTTTGTAAAAGGATGGCTACTTTTAAATCTGTTGCTGAGTGTTCAGAGTGGTTAAAGTGTTCTGGGTTTTGACTCTATGAGCAATGAGAGAGTGAGCTGGAGTCTGTTCCCATCTGTGCACAATCAGCAAAAGGAACAGCCCAGTTCTGATTAGTGGTGATGATACAGATCCAGCTGGGCCCTGTCTCTTCCAGGTGCTAGGCTGAGTTTGCTGTGTTGGACACCAAGTAATTTTAATCTCTACATCCGCTGGAGTTTACAAAGTATCTGACAATGCCCCTTAACCAATGAAGCTCAGAATTGGGTAAGTGCATATTCACTATGTAATTTGTATAATTAGTCGCTGAATGTAGGCAGACATGACTAGAAAATTAATATCTAGGAGCTTTACATTGTCTCCTTTTCAAGACCTGTAGCCAATCTTTATGATAAAATGGATCATTAGTCCCTTCTATAGTAACACATGGATGCTGCATAAGAAGATGCTCTCCCCAAAATCTCTCTAGGTATCTCAAGAATTAAGCTCTGGGTGTGTCTAGACCAGATCTACGATTTGCAGAACTCATTCTGTTAAGAATTCCTCAAAATGAAGATGTGTAAATGATCACATCTGACAGGTCTCAAAAACCCAGCTTTGGGATGAACTACTTAGTGAAAAAAGTTGCTTATATACCATTTTCTGGATCTCAATGGACAATTGATAGTGTCCACAGATGGTTTTAATTCCAATCTTATTCTTAAACTCACCCACTCTGTTTATGTTGTCTCTTAAACAAATGGCATTCTATCTATATGGTCTGTTCCAAGTCAGACACACAATCTCCTGACCAACTTTTGCACATCTGATGGCATGGCCTGTGCTTTGAGTGCTGGCATTGCTACAGGCAGGGAGGCTAGCAAAAGACATAAGTCCTTGCAAAATGATAGAGTGGCCAGAAGGCAATGGAATTTGGGGCTGAATGCCAGCTGTTTGTTATCAACAGATGAGCAGGAAAGTAAAAAGAGGCTGATCTCAAATATCAATAACAAGAGACACAAATCTTCTTTCTTTCAAATGAAGCTCTTGGAAAGTATCCCCATGCTACAGCACAAGTGCCCAACTCACTTCTTTCTCTTCCTTAATGTTGAACCAGAACTGATTTAAACAAGAGAAAATGTTGTAACAGGGTCAATTGGCCCGGGAAAGCGGAGGGCCAATTCTAGGAGTTCTGCGTAGACAAAGCAGACAAAGACCTAGGGAACACACAGATAGCTGCTGAGGGAGATTAAATAATTCCAGAGGATCAGTTAGTGTCTGGAAAATCCTCAGGTCACTTATCTTTTTAGGATCCAGGATCTGAACCTGTGTAGGGTAGGGTAGAGCAGGGCTCTCTTCTCAGGCCCTCCTTACTAGACCACAGGACACATTTTGGGAAGGAGAGCAGCCTATATCCTGCCTTTTCCCTCTTTGTTGGGAGACACTAGAACAGCAATAATTTTTGTCCTGGGACCACTGGAAGGGGTGGAGCCTAATCTAGAAGGGGCGGGGCCAGAATGCTTCTGGGTTTCCCTACCCCCAGACCATAATTGGTCTGGGGGTGGGGGGACCCTCTTTGCCCCCCTTCCCACTAGCCACCCATCCCCCTGGCAGGCCGGGAAGAGCTTTACACACTCCCCCGCCTGCAAGCCCTGATTGGCCTGTGGGTGGGAGGAGCGTGCAAAGCCTCCTCCCGCTCTACCCCTGCCCTGCGAGACGCACGCTAGGGTTGCCAGATGGCTTAACCAAAAATACTGAACACCCCCCCCAAAAAAAAACCAGAAAAAATTCTGAGAAAAAAAGGGGGGAAACTAAAGTTGTTGAGCAAAAAAAAATTTTTTTTTAAACAGCATTGCCCCTTTAAGGAAGGCCTTTGAGGGCTTTTTGTTGGCAGCCATCTTGTTTCCCTGCTCCGAGCCAGAAGACAGCTCCCCTGCGGAACCAACTAAGGGGGGCCAGGGGCTGGGCCCGGTTGCTGAGTGTGTGGTGTGTGTACGGTTGCCAAGGAAAAAAAATCAGAAAATTCCTGAAATTTTAGATTGTTAGGTGTCCAGTATTTTCTGAATTTTTCTACCAGACAGGAGGCAAAAATACCAGACAGACTGGTCAATACCGGACACCTAGCAACCCTAGAGCACGCGGCACTTCAAAATGCCACGTGCTGCTCACAGGGCGGGAGGAGATGTCACCTGATTCCCCACACCCAAGCCCTGTCTGGCCTGGGGGCAGGGGGAGCTTTGCCGTGCACTCCTCGCAGGGCAGGGGGGAGGGCGGAGGAAACTTTGTGTGCTCCTCCTGCTCCCAGGCCAATCAAAGCACTGCATGCTGCTCACTGGGCAGGAGGAAGCTTCGCGCGCTCCCATGCCCCCAGACCCTAATTGGCCTGGGGGCAGGGGAGCGGCTGGGCTTTTGCAGGCTGGATCAACCCACTTGGCAGGCCGGATCCGGCCCATGGTAGCCCTTTTGCCCACCGCTGCACTAGAAGGAAAAAGAATGGCCTGCTAACCTCTCCTAGGCCAGGAAAAACCATGCTGAATTGTTTTGTCTCTGCCTACAAACTGTGGAGGCAATGGAGATTAAACAGAGGATACAGAGGCAGAGATTAAACATACAAACATTTGAACGGTTAAGTTTAGTGTAGTCAATTAACCAATTAACTGATAAGCAAAAGCATATAGGTTAATGCTACAGACTACACGCATTCCTTCTTCCCGCCCCCACTTGCCAGTAAATCTTCTAGCAGGCTGGCCAGCAGCCTGGCTCAGTCCTGGTTTGCACTGAGTCCAGGGCCTACCCCTGCAGCAGCTCTGCATTTAAAGTGTATCAGAGCCGGGCGGACAGGCAGCCCGGCTCAGTTCTGGCTCGCAATGGATCCGGGAGTTCAAACCCACCTTAGTCAGGGACTGCTGCTACCCCGCACTGCTGCCTTTGTATCAAACGCAGCAGCACAGTGCAACAAGCAGCTCGTCCACGAGTCAGGGGGCAGCATATGGAGGCAGCGATGCGGAGTGGCAGGGCGCTCCTCAGGAGTGAAGCCTGAGCACACTGGCTGCTGGCCCCTCCACTGGGACTATAGAATAGTCGACCAACAGATAGAATTCTTGAGGTTACTTGTCTATTCACTTATCTTGTATTTAACATCCTTAGTCCATGGACCATTTAATGTTACATCAGATTTATGATGCAATATCAACAAATGATCAAAGTTGCTTTGGCTACTTCAACTTCAAAAACTGTCTCATCTGCTCATATTTTGAAACTGTCTTATTAGACTTGAGCTGGTCAGATTTTTCAATTCTTAAATTACTGATGCTGAGCCACAAGCAGTAGCATTTTCAGTTTTGTCAAGTTGGGAAAAAAGTGAAATATTTAATGTTTTCCGAATATTCACTCTGACCACTCTCCAACATTCAGGGAAATTTGGATTTTGCCAAAAGCCACAATAAAATCTGAACAGCCATATCTGGCAGAACACTGTACATCAATGTTCACCCCAACTAAGCAGAAAGTGTGTCCTGCAATAGCTTTTGCCATTTACAAGCAAGGAGGTAATCAGTGATGCAGACCAAGACTGTATTTATTTTGGAAGGTTCTGATCATGATTATTTTTAAAAGATGTGTCTGAAGCAGGGAGAGAAGGAAATTGAAGGCATAATTTGCAGGAATTTGATATGGACAACAAGAAGTTGCCTTGTTTATGAACAAGTACAAAGGGCGATTTAATGCTTGCAAGAGGAAAGAAACTCCAAGTTAAATGCCTCATTCAGACACATGATCACACATACAACATACACAGCGAGCCAGTTATGCCAAACAGATCTTGCCGTGAGTCCTGGTTCCTGAAGAGGGAAAGAAAGAATGTTAAGGATTGCCTGACACCATTATACTCAAGAATGTTGGATGAGTACTGAACAAGTTTAGTTCTCTTGAATTTACCTCTTTGATAAATGACTATATATATAAATCCTTGCTGTGCCGAGAGAATTGTAAGACTGTTTGGAAAAGAAGATGAGCCTTGTTCTTGCATAGAGCTGAAATTCTTTATCCACATCTTGGTATAATATAATCTACACAAAATTCTGAGATGTGTCAAAAAGGGATCGGGCACCACATCACACCAGATAGTTAAATAACTATTTCTTAAATTTTCTGGATTCAGATAAACTCTTTGCTTAACAATCAGTGTTTTCACCTACTTTAACCTGTGAATTGCAAACACCTTGAAACCTAGATTATGGAAGATTTGCTAACATCGTTGATATGTCATGTCACTCTAGTTTTCAGAAGTTTTATTGTAACTGCCACTGAATTGCTCTATGGTGGCCAACCTCTTTACTGAATACTAGAAGATTTACCTAGTGTTACCTAGTGTTGCTCAGGTCCTTAACTCAATTAATTATTTTAAAAAAATAAAAATGTACATGCTTCATTTAAATCGTTGCTCTGGGGTGGGTTCAGCAGGCTGCTCCAGGGACAGAGGACTACCCCAGCCCTCTCTCACTGCCATAGCTTGGGGCCAGATGAGAAGTGTCTCTCCATGGCTGTTGTAGCTCCAGCAGGCACAGCCAGAGGAGGGGTGCATGTCCCCTGGCTGGGGCAGATGCAGGTTTTTCTGTCCCCTACGCTGCCCATCCAGAGTGAGGCATGGAGCAAATTATGCACTTCCTCTCACTCCCTGATGAAGGGAAATAGACAGCAATGTTCCTATACAAATTGTGGGGGCAGAGATTCAGGCCCACTGCCCTTCCTAAAGGGCACCTGGGGGTGGGAGGCTGGGGCAGTCCTGGATGGGGGTGAGGTGTCCCGAGCCATCCCCTTTCATCTGCCTAGTGATTCTGTCTCTTTTCTGTTTGGTTTTATAAGAAGCAATCCCACTTCAGGCACATCCCATGTTCTTGGCAAAACCAAACTCTGACGTTGCTTTAAGAATTTGGTGGTCCTAGCTCGTACCGTTTAGGAGGAGTTTTTGAACAAACAGAAAAACAGACAGACATACACACAAAGAGTCAGACAGATAAACTCTCTCAAATATATAGTTTATCAATGGTCCCTATATGTTACAGATGCAGAATTAAATGATGGAACCTCTTTTGACTCTCTTTGGGTGCGTCTGCACAGCACCCTTACCTCAAAATGGAGCTACACAATTTAAGCTATAAAAAGGTTAAGCTTAAAAAAAACAGCTTATTTCGAAACATCCCTTAATCCTCATGAAATGAGGTTCAGGGATGTTGGAATAGCGAGCCAGAGGTATCCCAAAATAGCTCTGCAGTGTAGACATAGCTTCTCTCATTCAGTGATGATATTGTTGACTGGTCAACACATTGATACTATTAGGTCCTCTGTCTGAAGTATAGATATAAAAGTTATAACTATTTAATAAAAGCAATTCTAGTTATTCCTATGAGGATTTCAAAGCTGTGAAGGTAATCCTTCCCAGCACAACAATGCTAGGAGTACTACAAATGATCATAGATTTGCTTTAGGATATACCTGCTCATTCATAGTTTAGCAGTCATGCATATAAAATGTTTCCATTTACTATCTAATACTTGGGTGGTGACACTCCTAGAAAACATCCTCTATTTAATATGTGGATAATCACATCTAAGTCTCTACCATTTTATTTTACTATATGGCTGAACAATTCATCCTCTTCGCTTGTTGACATATATTTGATCATTGAAAATTTCTTGCAGCTTTATCATGATTCTGTAACACATTCATTCAGCCACTTATATATTTGGAATACACATGGTCATTTAAAGATATATTTCTCTTGTTTACATAATTTTCAAGAAAATAGGTCATCTTCATGTTTCTCCAGTTTCCGCAAAAGTGTGTTTTTCTGTCCCCTTCTGATTCTATCCAGCCTACGCATGTGAGGGCACAAGAAACAGCATCTTAAGTATTGCTGCCACCTACAATCATTAAAACAGGAAAGTATGCCCAAGGCTAGTGAAAACAAGTAGTGTGAGGATGCAAACAAAAAAGCAATTCTTAAAAGTTTCTGAAAATTAGATCATGATAAGGGGTGGCCTTGAAGATAACCACAGTCTGACCCACAAAATATTTTGAAAATTATTTAATCAGACCCATGCACCTACCAGCTGTGCGGGGTTGGGGGAGATAAGAGATGAGCAGTGCGCAGGGACTCACCTATGCATACGACTCCCAGCAGTATGCAGGCCCCTAGCACGTGGCCACAGAGGGCACCACACTGGCTGCCTCTACCGTGATGTGAATGGTGTTGGCCACTGAGCCACTCAAGCTAATGCGCTTCTGCAACCGTTGGGGCAGGACTGGTGGGTTTTGCTTTCAGTTACCTGGGGCGGGGGATCCCAGCACAAGGATGTAGACCAGGGGTGGGCAATAATTGTTAATGGGGGGCCACTCCATGATTTTGGTAAATGGTCATGGGCTGCACTTCTGTAGAGGGGATGCGGAGTCTGGGATGGTGGGTGGGGTGCAGAAGGGAGCTTGGGATAGAAGCCTGAGGTGCAGGAGAAGGTGTGGGGTCTGAGAGCGAGTTTGGATTAAGGAAGGGTTTATAATCTGAGTCAAGGATTTGGGGTCCAGGGTCCAGGAGGGAGTATGGGTGCAGGAGAGGATTCTGGCCTGGGGGAGGGGTGTAGAAGGGGATGCAGGGTCTAGGAGGGAGTTGTGACCTGGAGGACGTGAGAAGAGGGGATACAGAGGGTTTGGGTGGTGGCCTGGGGCAGGTAATTAAGGGAAGAGAGGGGGTGGGGTGCCAGAGGCAGCCTCTGGCTGGGAGGCACTTCCCTAAGCAGCTCCCAGCCAGCAGCCCTGCAGACTCCATTCCTGTGGACTGATCCAGTGGTCTGCTCCAGCACAGAAAGGGAGGGAGGGGGAAGGAGGAGTGAGGAGGCTTCATTCACTGTGCCTGCCGTCTGCAAAATTTCTCAGCTCCTATTGGCTGGAAACTGGCCAATGGGAGCTTGGGGATTTTGCTAGTGGGTGGGGACAGTGAGTGAAGCTTTCTCTTCCCTGCCCAGCTTGCAGAGCATTTAGCAGCCTGCTGTTTAAAGCGGATGCGCCTGCTTTGCAATAAGGATGTTAGCGAGGCGGCCGCAGGCCAGCTCCAGCAGCTTTGTGGGCCTCTTATCCACCCCAATCTAGATGTTAGCAGCGGGATCCGGGACATTACCAGGGGTGTCAGGGTAAGGACTCAGTTTCATGTCTTCTGTAGGATCCTGGTCTCTATCTGGGCTCCCGGACACAGGAGAAGTGGAGACACTGTTAACTTGCATGTGTTGTATTGCCAACCCCAAGAGTTCAAAACACATGAATCTGCTCCTCCCATTCCCCCAAAAGACAATGGGTTCTTGAAATCACTGTCTGGCAAACCCTAGAAACTCTCTAGGAGGTGAGGAGTTCTATAAACTTGTATGACAGTGTTTTTATTTCTAAAAAGTTAGAAATAAAAACCAAAAGAAATTGTCCCTCTCCCCAACACCATCTTCAGTGACATTATTGGCCCACCCGAGGATTTGAGGACTGGTACTGGTGCTCAGGTAAAATTAGTTTAAGACTCCTGCTCTACAGTAAAGATGTCAAAAAAAAAAGGAATGTGATCGAAAAAGCCATTTTAATTATAAGACTTCTGAGCAATTGAGAAAAAGCCTTTCACTCACAAATTGATTAACACAGTACACTATGTGCTGAGTGGAATGTTGAGGAGGAGACTGAAACAACCT
Source organism: Pelodiscus sinensis (assembly GCF_052426305.1). NCBI lineage: Eukaryota > Metazoa > Chordata > Testudines > Trionychidae > Pelodiscus > Pelodiscus sinensis. Next base: position 5,673,883 of record NC_143063.1, on the reverse strand, counting down.
GGTTGATTAATGCACATTTGTCATGTCTACTGCATATCAGTCACCCAGTATCAACAAAATCTTTATGCTGCGAATTATGTTATTTTCATTTTACAATGGCAATAGCAACAACTATGAAAGATGTTTTTGGGGGATAAATGGCTCAACTGCACATCAGATTTATTATCTCTCAACAAGTCACAAAATTCAGAAGAAACACTGTGGCTACGTCTACACTGGCACCTTTTTCTGGAAAGGCTTAAAACGGAATACTATTCCGTTTTCAGTTTTTCCGGAAAAGGAGCGTCTACATTGGCCCAGGAGTTATCGTCGTAATGAAGCGCTTTTCCGGAAAAGCGTGTCTACATTGGCGGCGCACTTTTCCGGAAAAGCAGAAGCCGGAAGCCATTTTGAAGAGGGCAAAGGCCACCAGACCTTTCCGGGGACGGAGCCAGGGCGCCATTCAGACACGCAGTTAAAGGGGTCTCGCCGGGCAGCCGTTGGTCTCCTGCTCCCGTGCCTTGGGGCCTCTGCCAGGGACTGACACCCTTCGCAGGGTCTGTGGGTGCCCTTTGACTTTTGGGGACACCACCCTTTGACCCCAACTGCTTTTGCCTGCGGTTTTTTTTTCTGCCCTGCTCTGTCTGCTGTGGAGCCACGGGTGGCCATGTGCCTGGTCGGGCCCCTCTTGGGGCTGTACAGGTGGCTGCGGCTCCTGCTGCAGGCCGGTGCCATGCTGTTCATGGACCAGGAGGCAGAGATCGCCTTGGACTCCTTCACCAGGGAGGCCCTGGCAACCGTGTGGCATCAGCACCCAACTGTAGACCGGCCCGTCTGGAGTTTGGACATCAGCACCGACTGGTGGGACCGGGTGGTCCTCGGACGATGGGACGACTACCAGTGGATCCAGAATTTCCGAATGAGAAAGCGGACCTTCTTGACGCTGTGCACCTGGCTCACCCCCGGCTGCGGGCACCCATCCCCATGAAGAAGAGGGTCGCCATCGCACTCTGGAAGCTGGCCACACCGGACAGCTGGCCACACTCGGTGGCCCAGCAGTTCGGGGTGGGAAGATCCACTGTCGGAGTGATCATCATCGAGGTAAGTCCCAGGGGGAGTGGGATGGGGGGAGGGTGCTGCACTCCAGTCCCAGGGACAGCCAAGACTCCCGGCTGGTTTGCCCAGGGGTTTGCGCCGCCCCTGCCTTGCACAGGCCCGGTGGGGGGGGGGGCGTACGGCGAGGGAGGCCCTGGGGTGTGTGTATGTGTGTGTGGCTGTGTCCAGACTCCATGCCTCCGTCGACGGAGGCATGTAGATTAGCCAGCTCGGAAGAGGGAAATGAAGCCGCGATTAAAATAATCGCGGCTTCATTTAAATTTAAATGGCTGCCCCGATCTGCCGATCAGCTGTTTGTCGGCAGATCGGGAGAGTCTGGACGCGATGCCCCGACAAAGAAGCCTTTCTTCATCGACACAGGTAAACCTGGTTTCACGAGGCTTACCTGTGTCGATGAAGAAAGGCTTCTTTGTCGGGGCATCGCGTCCAGACTCTCCCGATCTGCCGACAAACAGCTGATCGGCAGATCGGGGCAGCCATTTAAATTTAAATGAAGCCGCGATTATTTTAATCGCGGCTTCATTTCCCTCTTCCGAGCTGGCTAATCTACATGCCTCCGTCGACGGAGGCATGGAGTCTGGACACAGCCTGTGTGTGTGTGAGAGGACAGAAGGAATCGGGGGGGGGGGCCAAGGGAGCGCACACTCACCCCTGCCTTATGTGATATGTTCCCTTCTGTTTCTCTGCACCCTTCTGCAGGTCGTCCACGCCATCAACGACGTCCTGCTCCCGCGAATCATCCGCCTGCGCGACGTCGATGAGACCATGGCCGGCTTCGCTGCCCTCGGGTTCCCCAACTGCGGGGGAGCCCTGGACGCCACCCACATCCCCAACCGGGCCCCGGAGCATCGAGCAGCCCATTTCATGAACCGAAAGGGGTACTGCTCCATTGTTCTGCAGGCCCTCGTGGACCACCGGGGCCGCTTCCTGGACATTTACGGGGGCTGGTCCGGCCGGGCACACGACGCCCGCATCCTCCGGAACTCTGGACTGTATCACAGGTTGGAGACGGGCACCTACTTCCCCCGGTGGGACTTGACTGTCGGGGATGTGCCTATGCCCATCTGCATTGTCGGGGTCGCGGCCTACCCCCGATGCCCTGGCTAATGCGGCCCTACACGGGGCAGCCGGACCAGAACCGGGCCCGGTTCAATGACCGCCTCAACCGGGCCCGAAACCCAGTGGAGCTGGCCTTCGGACGTTTAAAGGCCGCTTCCGTTGCTTGCTCACCCGTCTCGAGATGGGTGAGCAGAATGCAACGGAGGTCCTGGCCGTGTGCTGCGTGCTCCACAACATTGTGGAGCGCAGTGGGGAGGCCTTCCTCCCCGCATGGGTGGCAGCCGAGGCACAGACCTGGGAACAGCCCGACACAGCTGCCATCCGCCAGGTGCGCCAGGATGCGGTGCGCATCAGAGAGGCCCTGGTGGACATGTTTGCCCAAGCCCTGTAGTAGGGTCGCCTGGGTCTCCACAGACTACTCCCGCCCGTCCCCTACCCTTCCCCACCCTCTCCCCTTAGCTCCCCCCCAATTGTAAAGCGTCGGGTGAAAGCATGTCGGCCGTCATCGAGTCTGTTCATCGGGTGCGTCGGGCTTAATTAGGGTTTTTCTTTTTAGCTTAGGCTAGGGTTTAGGCCACCATCGCCTTTCCCGAAGAACAGCCACGAGGATACAGGGTTTGTGTGGAAGGCTGAAGTCAGCGTACCTGATTCCAGTCATCTTCCGTCGAGGGATCTCCTGGCTGTTCCTCTCTGGAGGCCCGGAAGGACCAAAGGATTGAGGTGGCCAGCAACACCACAATAGTCCTCCCTGCGCCTAGACTATGTTTAATTATCTTTTGTGTGCATCGTGTAACCGTTCTTGCTAGTTTGTTATCTATGTAAATATAGTTTGTGGTTTACATTTTACTGAAAAGTCTCAGCATTTATTTCTGCGCCACAAACCACTGACCACTTATGAAGGGCCCCCCCCAGAGATAAAGTACAGATTTCGTTCTCCACAGTTTGCCACCATGTTAACTTTAAGTGGCTACTTGGCATCTCACATCATTTCGTACACTACCTAGAGTTACACAATACCCAACACAGGAATGAACAGCAAAATAGAGAACTGTTTATTTACGGGGGGGAGGGAACCTTCAACTGGGACAGGAAGGGGGGGGGAGACCTTCAACTGGGACAGGAAGGGGGGGGAGACCTTCAACTGGGACAGGAAGGGGGGGGAGACCTTCAACTGGGACAGGACGGGGGGGCAGTTACTGGGACAGGCGGCCCCTGCGAGCGGTCCTCCGGGGGCCAGCCTGCCCACGCTGGGCAGACCGCGTCGGGGCAGGCTGCACGCGGAGGTGGTCGGGGCAGGGGCAGGGGCAGGGGCAGAGGCAGGGGCAGGGTCAGGGGCAGGAGCAGGAGCTGGGATAGGAGGAGGGGCAGGAACAGGGGCAGGAACAGGGGCAGGAACAGGGGCAGGAGCTGGGATGGGAGGGGGCAGGAGCTGTGCTACGGGAGGGATGGTGGGGGCCTGGGCTCCGCCCTTGCCACAGTGAATGGCATGCACAATATGTGCCGTCAGCGTGTCCATTGTGGTGCACATCCCTCGGCATTCGTCCAGGAAGGCAGCCCAGCCATCCTGCCGCCACTGCAGGTCCCACTGCACCTGCTCCGCGATGGAGGCCTGGATTGCCTCCACGGCGTTGACGTGCCGGCGAAGCAGCTGGTCCCTCTGCCGGAGCCTGTGCCTCCGGGGTTGGCCTGCTGGGGGTGCCGCTGCTGCCGCAGTGGAGGGTCTGGTGCTGGGTCCCGCTGCAGGGAAGAGAAGAAAGGATGGGTCAGTCAGGCAGGCCGTCCACTGTCCCCACACCGCATGCCCTCCACCCCTGAGCCCAGGTGACCCCACAGTTGTCTGGCTTGGGCCCACTCGGTTCCCCTCCTGCCCCTGGTGTTGTACGTTTGCAAGGGGGACCACCCCTGGAATAGGGTCCCCCCTCCAGTACTGTAAGCACCGTGGAGGGCGGGAGGGTGCTTGTGCTGTGTTCACTTGTGGAACTCCCTGCCGGTGGAGACTGTGAAAAGCTTTGGGCTAATCACTGGTGTTAGACAGGGAGCGAGATGCATCCCCACACTGTGCCTGGGAGCACATCTGGCAGAGGTGGTCTGGGCTCTCAGATCCCCTCGCGTGGGATATCTCCTGGACGGAACCAGAAGAGTGACTGGGTGGGGGGATGTTCCATCCTTGCAGCAACACTCAGGGGCCCTTCCCCCTCCCACTATCCCTCCCGCAAGCCTGGTAGCCTAGGGACATGTGTGGCCACAGTGGGGACTTCCCTCGGGGAGGCAGCCAAGGCACCGGGAGCAGGCGAGGGGCTCAGTGGGGGTCCAGGGTTACAGGACCGTGACGCTGCGGTTTACCCAAGAGCAGCTGGCTGTGCCTCACAGCGAGGCATGGGACAGTGTGCCGTTCTCCGTGCTGCACCCTTGGCGGAGCTGCGGGCTCTGGGCTGAGTCCCTGGGGCCCTGGCCGGTTCCAGCCGGCATCCACCCTTTCCCCTGGTCCCGCCGAATGTGTGTGAGCAGCACGGTCCCAGGCGTGCCCTGCAGCTGCCTGCCGCGGCCACGTGCCGCTCGGTCACCAGGCGGCACGTGGTTGCATGTGCTGCTTGCTGCCTCATGCCATGCAGCGTGCAGCTCACCTGGCCTGAGTGACATGCTCTCCCCCTCCTCCCTCCGGGCACCTGGCTCCTCCCCCGCCCTCCGCCCCCCGCCTGTTGGGAGTGCAAACTGCACAAACTCACCAGTGGGTTCCTCCCCGGCGTCGGCCTCGGAGGAGCTGCTGGAGGGAGCCTGCTGGGCGGTGGCTATGCTGGCCTCCTCACCGCCAGACGCGCTGGCGCTGTCTTCTCTCTCCCCTGGCTCGGTGGGACGGTTGATGGGGGGGGCACTGGCAGGTGTCCACAGGGACAGCTGTGGCTTCCGGGGCTGGCAGGCCCAGAAAAGCATGGAGCCGGTCGTAATAGGGGCAGGCATCGGGTCCTGCCCCCCTTCCGTCGGTGGCCCGCACATATCCCAGCCGTAGCTCTTTTACTTTGGACCGCACCTGCTCGCAGTTGTGGCCGGGGTGTCCCTGCTGTGCCAGGTTCTGCGCCAGCCGCGTGTACAGGTCTGCATTGCGGCGGCAGGACTGCAGGTCGTGGAGACCCTCCTCCTCCTGCCACAAGTCCAGGAGGTTCTCCAGCTCCCTGGGGGTCCAGGATGGGGCCCGGCGTTTCCGGCCCCTGGCAGCTTCCTCCCCTGCGGGTGCAGGTGGCTCACCACCCGCAGCTGCCATGCTGGGCTCAGAGGTGGCTCTTGGGCAGCAGAGCGCCACGTGCCAGAGCTCAAGCTGCACGCTGTCCGGCAGGCTCCTGCCACGGGCGCCCAGCAGCCTCCGAGCTCTGTAGGGAGCTCGGGTTACCAGGAAGTCCAGGCTCCTACGAGGTCTCGCGGCGTCCAAAGCGCTTTTTCCCGTTTCTTCTGCTTTTCCGGAAAAGCTGTCTACACTGGCCCTTTTCCGGAAAAGCTTTTCCGGAATAAGGACTTATGCCCGAGTGGGAACAGCGTACGGTATCCGGAATAGCGGCTGATTTTGTACAGTACAGCGTCGTTGCTTTTCCGGAAATTCAAGGGGCCAGTGTAGACAGCTCGCAGCTTATTCCGGAAAAGCGGCTGATTTTCCGGAATAAGTGGCCCAGTGTAGACACAGCCTCAGTGTGTTAATTATTGCTTACTAACAAAATACGCTGAATACTCAGCAACAGTGGACAAAAATTGATTGGCTTTGGCCCCAGCTTTGGTGCTTAAAATTAAAAAGCACAAATTTTTATGCTTTGCTGAACTTGGGCCTAAATAAGGGTACGTCTACACTGCATCCCTAGTTCGAACTAGGGATGCAAATGGAGACAACCGAAGTAGTTAATGAAGCGGGGATTTAAATATCCCGCGCTCCATTAACATGATCTCGCCGGCGTGCTAGTTTGAATCACAGCTGATTCGAACCAGGAAGTGCGCGCCGGGATGCGTTAGTTCGGACTAAAGCCCTTAGTCCAAACTAATGTTACTCCTCAAAAAATGAGGAGTAACATTAGTTCGGACTAAGGGCTTTAGTCCGAACTAACGCGTCCCGGCGCTCACTTCCTGGTTCGAATCAGCTGTGATTCAAACTAGCACGCCGGCGAGATCATGTTAATGGAGCGCGGGATATTTAAATCCCCGCTTCATTAACTACTTCGGTTGTCTCCATTTGCATCCCTATTTCGAACTAGGGATGCAGTGTAGACGTACCCTAAGTATTTAACACAAAGTTTGTCATACAGTGTTTTAAAAATACACCCATTTTATTCAGGCTGATGACATAAAGCATGCATGAGAAATGATGGGGTTTCCTGTAGTGCTTGGGAGAGCGGGTATTTGTAAAGATCTAGACAAAGAGCATTTCATGAGACTCATAACTGACCTTGCATTACCTGTGGTCATCACTTCTTCATAAACAGCTATATAAAACCATGGTATACCCACATCTTGAATACTGCATAAAGATGTGGTTGCCTCATCTCAAAAAAAGATATGTTGGCATTGAAAAGGGTTCAGAAAGAGGCAACAACAATTATTAGGGGTTTGAAACGAGGTCCCATATCAAGAGAGATTGAAAAGACTGGGACTTTTCAGCTTAGAAAAGAGGAGACTAAGGGGAAATGTGATACGTCTATAAAATCATGACTGGTATGGAAAAAGTGAATAAAGAATAGTTACTTGTTCACATAATATAAGAACTAGGGGTCACCAAATGAAATTAATAGGTAGCAGGTTTAAAACAAACAAAAGGAAGTTTTTCTTCACGCAGTGCACAGTCAACCTGTGGAACTCCTTGCCAGAGGATGGTGTGAAGACTAGGACTTGAACAGGGTTCAAAGAAGAGCTAGATTAATGGAGGTTAGGTCAATCAATGGCTATTAGCAACGATAGGTAGGAATGGTGTCCCTAGCATCTGTTTGTCTGGAAATGGATGACAGGATCATATGAGGATTACCTGTTGTGTTCCTGGCCTCTGGGACATCTGGCATTGGCCACTGTTGGCAGACAGGATACTGGGCTAGATGGACCTTTGGTCTGACCCAGTAGGAATGTTCTTATTAATCCTCGGTTAATGCCCTGGGCCTTAGCTGTTAATGATTAAGTACACCTTTTACGTTTTTGGTTTTTGTTTTTTTGCTAATGAAAGTGAGGGATGGCTTGAAGTGGCTGGAGTTAGGGATCATTCAATATTGCAATTTGTGAGACAAACGACATTTTCATAGATCAGTCACAGACATTTGAAGGGTCCCAAAGAGAAGCATGAGTTCAAAGCTCAGTTCTCATAGACTCATAGGGTATGTCTACACTACCCTCCTAGTTCGAACTAGGAGGGTAATGTAGGCATACCGCACTTGCAAATGAAGCCCGAGATTTGAATTTCCTGGGCTTCATTTGCATAAGCGGGGAGCCGCCATTTTTAAAACCCCGCTGGTTCGAACCCCGTGCAGCGCGGCTACACGGGGCTTGAACTAGGTAGTTCGAACTAGGATTCCTATTCCGAGGTGTACCGGTAGTTCGGAATAGGAATCCTAGTTCGAACTACCTAGTTCGAGCCCCGTGTAGCCGCGCTGCACGGGGTTCGAACCAGCGGGGTTTTAAAAATGGCGGCTCCCCGCTTATGCAAAGGAAGCCCGGGACATTCAAATCCCGGGCTTCATTTGCAAGTGCGGTATGCCTACATTACCCCACTAGTTCGAACTAGAGGGATAGTGTAGACATACCCATAGACTTTAAGGTCAGAAGGGACCATTATGATCATCTAGTCTGACTCCCTGCACAGTGCAGGCCACAGAATCTCACCCACCCCTCCTAGAATAGTCCTCTCACCTATATCTCAGATATTGAAGCCTTCAAATACTTTGAAGACCCCCAAGATGCAGAGAATCCTCCAGCTGTGATCTGTACCCCATGCTACAGAGGAAGGCGAAAAACCTCCAGGGCCTCTGCCAATCTACCCTGGAGGAAAATTCCTTCCCGACCCCAAATATGGCGACCAGCTAAACCCTGAGCATGTGGGCAAGACTCACCAGCCAGACACCCAGAAAGTTCTCTATAGTAACTCCTATTATCCCTCCAATGACCTATTCCCACTGATAATGAATGGTCAATTAGTTAACAAGATCACGTTATCTCATCAAACCATCCCCTTCATAAACCAATCTAGTTTAATCTTGAAGTCAGACAGATCTTTTGCCCGCACTACTTCCCTTGGAAGGCCGTTCCAGAACCTCACTCCTCTAATGGTTAGAAACCTTCATCTAATCTCAAGTCTAAACTTCCTACTAGCCAGCTTATATCCATTTGTTCTTGTGTCCACATTGGTATTAAGCTTACATAATTCCTCTCCCTCCCTGGTATTTATCCATCTAATATATTTAAAGAGTGCAATCATGTCCCCCCTCAGCCTTCGTTTGGTTAAGGTAAACAAGCCAAGCTCCTTGAGTCTCCTTTCATAAGACAGGTTTTCCATTCCTCGGATCATCCTAGTGGCCCTTCTTTGTACCTGTTCCAGTTTGAATTCATCCTTCTTAAACATGGGAGACCAGAACTGCACACAGTATTCCAAATGGGGTCTCACCAATGCCTTGTATAATGGCACTAACACCTCCTTATCTCTACTGGAAACACCTCGCCTAATACATCCCAAGACCGTATTAGCCTTTTTCACGGCCATGTAACAATGGTGGCTCATAGTCATCCTATAATCAACCAGGACTCCAAGGTCCTTCTCCTCCTCCGTTACTTCCAACTGATGTGTCCCCAGCTTATAACTAAAATTCTTGTTATTAATCCCTAAATGCATAACCTTACACTTCTCACTATTAAATTTCATCCTATTGCTATCACTCCAATTTACAAGATCATCCAGATCTTCCTGTATGATATCCCGATCCTTTTCTGAATTGGCAATAGCTCCCAACTTTGTGTCATCCGCAAATTTTATCGGGACACTTCCACTTTTGGTGCCAAGGTCAGCGATAAAAAGATTAAATAAAATTGGCCCCAAAACTGATCCCTGAGGAACTCCGCTAGTAACCTTCCTCCAACCTGACAGTTCACCTTTCAATATAACCTGCTGTAGTCTCCCCTTTAACCAGTTGCTTATCCACCTCTCAACTTTCATATTAATCCCTATCTTTTCCAATTTAACCAATAATTCCCCATGTGGTACTGTATCAAATACCTTACTAAAGTCGAGGTAGATTAGATCCACTGCATTTCCTTTATCTAAAAAATCTGTTACTTTCTCAAAAAAGGAGATCAGGTTGGTTTGGCACGATCTACCTTTTGTAAAACCATGTTGTAATTTGTCCCAATTGCCATTAGCCTCAATGTCCCTAACTACTTTTTCCTTCAAAATTTTTTCCAGGATCTTACATACTACAGATGTCAAACTAACAGGCCTATAGTTCCCCGGGTCGCTTTTTTTCCCTTTCTTAAAAAATGGGAACTATATTAGCAATTCTCCAGTCAAATGGCACAACCCCTGAGTTTAGAGATTTATTAAAAATTTTTGCTAATGGACTTGCAAGTTCCTGTGCCAGTTCCTTTAATATTCTTGGATGAAGATTATCTGGCCCCCCCTCCCCCGATTTACTCCCATTAAGCTGTTCAAGTTTGGCTTTTACCTCAGATATGGTAATATGTACCTCCACATCCTTAGTCACATTTATTATGTTACCATTATTCCTAAGCTCTTCATTACCCTCATTAAAGACTGAAGCAAAGTATTTGTTTAGATATTGGGCCATTCCTAGATTACCCTTAACCTCCACTCCATCCTTAGTAATTAGCGGTCCTACTTCTTCTTTTTTTGTTTTTTGTTTTCCTATTTATATGACTATAAAACCTTTTACTATTGGTTTTAATTCCCTTTGCAAGGTCTAACTCTACCTGACTTTTAGCCTCTCTCACTTTGTCCCTACATACTCTAACCTCAATAAGGTAGCTTTCTTTACTGATCCCTCCCATTTTCCACTCCTTATATGCTTTCTGCTTTTTCTTAATCACCTCTCTGAGATGCTTACTCATCCAGCTTGGTCTAACACACCTGCCTACACATTTTTTCCCTTTTCTTGGGATACAGGCTTCTGACAGCTTCTGCAACTTTAACTTAAAATCATTCCAGGCCTCCTCCACCTCAAGATCCATAATTTCTTTAGTCCAATCAACTTCCCCAACTAATTTCCTTAATTTATTAAAATTAGCCCTTTTGAAATCAAAAACCCTAGTCTCAGATTTATTTTTGTTTATCCTTCCATTTAATTTGAACTGAATTAGCTCATGATCTCTCGAGCCAAGGTTGTCCCCTACAACCATTTAATCTATGAGGTCCTCGCTACTCACCAAAACCAAATCTAAAATAGCATCCCCCCTTGTTGGTTCAGCAACTACTTCATGAAGGAATTCATCAGATATCACACCTAGGAAAATCTGAGCCCTATTATTATTACTAGCACTTGTTCTCCAGTCTATATCTGGAAAGTTGAAATCTCCCATGATCACGCAGTTTCCATGAGTATTTACTGATAGTTCTGATCATTGCTAAACTTTCAAAAAGTTCAGAGTGGGTCCTAAGTTAGATGGAACATCAGGCTGGGATGATTTCATGTAATCATATTACAATGGAATGTCTCAATGCCTTGTCAATGCAATGAAAAAACCAAAATGAGGAACAGGAAGGGGGAAATCATAGCTTTGTCAAAGCCAAAGAAGGGTCTATTATGGCACACAGTTTTTAAAAAGTTGTAAGTTGTTTGTCAAGAAACTTTAGGTAAAAATTCTTTATGATATAGTAAAATGTGTTTAAATAATTTAATTATATTGAACTCATCATATAAAACGGTTAAATAAACCCCTTCATAACACTGCTATACAGAGTATTAAAATTAGAGGGATCTTCTTCAGGAGTGACTGACTGAGAGATCACTGGCTTCATTCTGTTCATACTTACTCCCTTTTTCAGCAAAGCACCATAAACCTCTGTTTAATTTAATCATATGCCTTACAGAAGGCATGAGAGTAATCTTATTCCTATCTAGGAAATCACTTCAGAACATTAAGGCCCATTTGCTTCAATGGAACTTAAGCACATGCTCTGCTGAATATGGATGGACATAAACACTTGTTTAAAGTAAATTCTTATTTAGGAGGTGATCCCAAGGCATTTGATACTAACATTAGGCTTTCTATTGAGTTCAGTGGGCTTCGGATTAGACCTGTACAGCAGTTCAAGTGAGACTAGTATCAAACCCTATGGCTTTTCAAACAAGCAAAGCAAAACACACCTATAAAATCAGCGTTTGCCACACACTTCAGAAATGGCACAAACATACAACCTCAGTCATGACACAAGGATGGCTAACCCTACAAAGCCACGTAAAATGTTGCCAGGAGCTGCATTAGCACAGATCTACCAATGCATCTAGAACTATAGTGCCCAGATCGTTCTGAACTAGCCCCACTCAACCAGCCAAATAACCACATGTGGCTAGTGGCTAGCAGCTAGTGTATTGTACACCATGGATCCAAATCACAGTCGGTGCCCTCCAGTTCTGATATGGACAAATGAAATGTCCAAATGACTCTTGGAATAATGACTTCTGGAAAGCTTGTCTTCTCATGATGCAGAGTGTTTTGTAATGCTATCTATTTAAGATTTCACATAATCCACTAAAGAAAAGCTCTGGGTCAATTTTTAAAATTCCCGAGGGTGCTTAATTATGAAAGGTCACAGGGCAAACCCAGTATCAGAACTGTGAACAAAAACCCAGTAGTCCATTTCCTGCTCTGACTACTAGATAATGCTCCCCCTCAGACTGAGTCATGCATTGCAGTATGTTAATGTGAGTGCATAGAACCTCCACTCTAGCCATGTCTTTTTAATACAAACTTTATCCCTCTTACAATCCTACTGAACTAATCTGGACTAGGCCAAACATCAGTCAAACTTCAGGGGGCCAGATCCTCAGAGATCTGGCTTATGAATTGATTTATACTTGTCCAAAGAGACATTCGATTTTCAAGTCGTGGTGTTCAGCTGATATGAGCAACAGGCCATGTAAATCTCTTACAAGAAAGGCATTTCATTTATCACCTCCAACTCTAATGCACAAAGTGTTTCCTTAGCTAAAGTGAAAGATGGCCTGTGCAGTAAGTGGAGACTGATGTTGAGCCTTTTATTTCAAGCTCTTGCTTTTGACAGAAACAGGTGGAATTTAATTTCCTCTCAATTTTCATGGCTTTTCTTGTGACATTTTTCTCCACCACGGACACAACCCTCCCTCATCTCTGTGATTTTTGCATCAGGAAATTAATGCTGCTGATGTCATTGTCATGAAGCCCAATACCAAAATTACACACACCTTCTGCAGAGGTGCAAAATAACTGCAATTGGCACAAGATTTATTGAGTGCACTCTCATATGGTGGACCCCCAGCTAGTTTCTGCTGAAAACAATGTGAGTATGAGAGATGGATTTATTGTCACTATTTGAAAAGGATGGCAGAGTCTTGATATCTGCCGCTATATTATGTAATATGTACTGACTGTCCCCCCTTCTTCCCCACCCCAATACTGCAAGTATTTCACAATGGCTGTTCCGTAGACTGGCCCTATCCCAGAGACATTCTTGACATGGCTTAGGTATCGGTTTAGGTCCCCGGTATCAAAAAGGTTGAGAAACACTATAGGACCTGATCCTGAAAAATCACTGTACCCTGTGCTGAAGTCCACCACAAAGCCTCAGCACTTCTTAAGTCCTCAAATTCTACTGATTTCAACAAGGCTTGGGACCCTCCTAGAAGATTATGCCCTAGCATTGTTTTATCCCAAAGCATTCCAAGCTTTCCTCGCACAACCATTTGTATTCTGAAAAGAAACACTGCAATACCCTGTATATGATTCCTTTCATTCATCCTCCTTGAAAAATAGGACAGAGCACATCTTCAACTGCTATCTTTCAAAGTCAGTGGAGACATGAGAAATTACCATAGTTGAGGAATTACCCCTGAGAGCTTGGCTTTACAGTTAAGGCCTACAAACAGGTACATCTCCCTCTCTAATAGAGCTGGAAGGAACCTTGAAGGCTCATTGAGTCCAGTCCCCTACCTTCACGGTGGGACCAAGTACCATCCCTGACAGATTTGCCCCACATCCCTAAATGCCCCCCTCAAGAATTGAACTCACAACCGTGGGTTGAGCAGGCTAATGCTCAAACCAATGAACGATCTGTCCCCCCATAGAAATGGTCTGTGAAGTGAGTTCACAAAAACGACAATATTACAAGCGAGCTCCTGTGGAATGTTAGCATGCAGCAGGAAGTGCTCAGCACTTGAGTGCCTTTATATTTCTTAAGTTCACATTTCCCACTTTCTAGTAGGTTGGTTATTTTAAGGTATTTTGCATAACTTCAACCTCCCAAAAAGATTTTAAAGCACAGCATCTGCCACAGCTTCCAAATGCCTAACTTTTTAAAAAGCAAACAAGAAAAAAAATATTCCCAAACATTCCTGTTTTTTGTTTCAGCTACACCAGACTAACACGACTACATCTCTATTACTATTTTCCATAAACTAAAAATTCAGATGCTCCATTCCTACTCATTCATTAATCTGAAATAGGTTTTAAAGATCTTGGATTATGTGTTGTGAAACCAACATGTGAGACCAGATGCTCATGACCTGGGGATTAATGACCACAAGGATAACAGTTGTATTTCCTTCCACCTCTCTAGTTCTGCATCTGAAACTGATAGAAAAGTGCCTACACTCCTATATTTCAAAAGGAAAAAAATCTTAATTGCTGTCAGTTTTAAAGGTCTTAAAACCTAAAACCCAACTAGAAAAAAACCCAAAGTTTTGAGGGACTTTTTTGGTTTTGATTTTATTAAGTAGATTGCTTGCTTTCCTCACTTCCAATCAAGATTGGACCCCAGACAGTGCTGATAGTACCATATTGTACTGAGATGCCCAGATCCTCAGGTGGTAAAAACTGTCAAAAAACCCAAAAACCAAAACAAAAAACTGCTACAAACTTCTTTTGTGTTTGTCTTAAAACAGATCAGCAGGGCCATTCAAAATGATTCTTAACACTCATTTATTTCTAGGGTGCAAGGAACTCAGGGTAATTGACATGCCTCTTCACATTAAATATCAATCAAAAGGGTGAAACATATTTGTTCAAAAGTGCCAGTGCCAACATCCAGTGTTTGCTCCTGATTTCAGTGAAGATAACTGCAAATCTTCTGCTCATCTCCATGGAAGCTGTTCAACAAGCACAGTATTTCAGCATATGCTTGTCTACACACAGACTCCTGTTCAAAACTGACAACATCAAGCACATTTGGGAAGTGATAGATGTAGTATCTAGATGGACACTTAGGCTGTGTCTACACTGGGCCACTTATTCCGGAAAATCAGCCGCTTTTCCGGAATAAGCTGCGAGCTGTCTACACTGGCCCTTGAATTTCCGGAAAAGCAACGATGCTCTACTGTACAAAATCAGCCGCTATTCCGGAAAAACTATTCTGCTCCTGCTCGGGCATAAGTCCTTATTCCGGAACAGTGTTCCAGAAAAGGGCCAGTGTAGACAGCCCAGTAGTCTTTTCCGGAAAAAAGCCCCGATCGCGAAAATGGCGATCGGGGCTCTTTTCCGGAAAAGCGTGTCTACATTGGCCACAGATGCTTTTCCGGAAAAAGGGCTTTTCCGGAAAAGCAGCCTGCCAATGTAGACGCTCCTTTTCTGGAAAAACTGAAAATGGAATAGTATTCCATTTTAAGCATTTCCGGAAATTCATGCTAGTGTAGACACAGCCTTATGGTATGTCTACACTACAGAGTTTTGTTGGAAAAATGGCCATTTTTCCGACAACCTGAGTTTCATCCACACTGCAAGTGCGTTCTTTTGAAAGTAAATCAAAAGAACAGAAGGGTTTTTCTGGCATTGGTACTCCTCTTTCTATGAGGAAGAAGCCTTTTTTCAAAAGAGCTCTTTTGGAAAAAGATGTGTGTGGATGGGGAGGAGGATTTTCTTTCGAAAGAAGAGGCCTCCAGGAAATACCACAGGTGCCCTGGTGGACACTCTGTCCATACTAATCACAACTCTACAGTTCCTGTCTCCTGCAGCTCTTAAAGCTGCAGACACCCAGGACAAGCCTTGTGGCCAGAAGCTGGCCTGAGAGCAGCACCCTGACAGCACGGCTCTCCCTGCCACAGGGAGCCCCAACCCCCCGTGACCTTACTGGCCCTCGCAGGGAGCAGCCCCAGGGGTCCCAGGACCCAGCCAGGGGGACCAAGAGGCAGAAACCCTCTTGGTCTGGAGTGGAGATCCTGTCCCTCCTCAAGCTGTGGGGCGAGGAGGAGACATTGCAGGATCTCCACTCCAAGCATCGCAACGCGGACATCTTGGAGCGCATGGCCGAGTCTCTGCTGGACACCCACCCCAGACCTTGGAACACGTCCGGAGTAAGCTCAAAGAGCTCCATCAGAGATACGTGTGGGCCAGAGAGCACAGCTCCTGCTCAGGGGCAGGACCCTACACCTGCCCCTATTACCAGGAGCTGCACCAACTCCTGGGAAGTGGGGAAATGTCTTCCCCACCTGTTGTTGTGGACTCCGGCCTTGAGACTCCCATCATTGCCCAGCCGGAGGTCACAGCGGAGAAGGAGGAGGACCAGGGACAGCAGGAGGAGGAGGAGGAGATGGACACCATCACCCTGTCCCTGGAGCCGGTGCCTGTCAGCCAGGATGTCTCTCAGGCCTCGTTTGACACCGGCGAGGGATCTTCACGACAGTGTTCTCAGTTTGTCACACACACAGGGCGGGGGAGGTGGGTGCAGATGAGGCGGGGGGCGAGCGTCGCTCGGGCTACTCAGGCTGGACATCGTGCTGCAGTCCGTGCACGTGGAACCACGTGCAGCGTTAGTGTGCAGCATGAGGACTCAGAGAATGAGAGGGTGTGCCTGATCCCTTGGAAAGTGCCCGCCCCCTCTACTCCCTTTCCCTCCCCCAAACACCCCAGGAGCCACCCCCTATGAGGCCCCCTCCCCAGCAGCAGGGCCGTGTGAGGGCACAACCCCCCGGGGATGGGGCTTCCCCCCAAACCCCACTCCATCCCCCACAGCCTCCACCCCCTCTTTTCCAAGGGTCCCCCTTTTCCAGGACTCCTTCCCCCCCGCAGGGACTGCAGCCCAAGAGTAGCTTACCTCCATGAGGAGGGCCCCGACAGTGGATTTTCCCATGCCAAACTGGTTGCCCACCGTCCAGTACCTGAGGGTATGTCTACACTACAAAGTTAATTCGAACTAACAGACGTTAATTCAAATTAACTTTGATAGGCGCTACACATACAAACTGCTAGTTCGAACTTAATTCGAACTAGCGGAGCGCTTAATTCGAACTAGGTAAACCTCATTCTAGGGAGGACTAACGCCTAGTTCGAATTAAGAAGTTCGAATTAAGGGCTGTGTGGCCACTTAATTCGAACTAGTGGGAGGCTAGCCCTCCCCAGCTTTCCCTGGTGGCCACTCTGGCCAACACCAGGGAAACTCGTCTGCCCCCTTCCGGCCACGGAGCCCTTAAAGGGGCAGAAACCCTCTTGCGCCTGGCACGGCACGAACCAGCCACCTGCTGCCACCCAGCCCTCCGCCTCTTCCCGGGACCAGGCTGGCGGCTCCCGGGAGCCTGCTCGGGTCCGCAAGAGGCGGGCGCCCACCTGGTCTAGTGTGGACATCGTGGATCTCATCCACGATGTCCGCACTAGGCACAGGAAAGTGGCCATCTAGGGCAGGATAGCTGCCAGCCTGGCCACCCAGGAGAAGGTGTGCATGAAAATCAGGGTCGTCCAGTGAGACCCCCTGACCCTGAGCCCTGAGCCCTGAGCTTAGAATGGAAGTACTTCGTCAGACCAAAGGTCCATCTATCCCAGTAGCCTGTCTGCCGACGGTGGCCAACACTAGGGACCCTGAAGGGGATGGACCGAAACAATGACCAAGCCATTTGTCTCGTGCCATCCATCTCCAGCCTTCCACAGACAGAGGCCAGGGACACCATTTCTACCCCCTGGCTAATACCACTTCATGGACCCAACCTCCATGACTTTATCTAACTTCTCTTTAAACTCTGTTCTAGTTCTAGCCTTCACAGCCTCCTGCAGCAAGGAGTTCCACAGGTTGACTATTTGCTTTGTGAAGAAGAACTTTCTGTTATTAGTTTGAAGCCTGTTACCCATTCATTTCATTTGGTGTCCTCTAGTCCTTCTATTATGGGAACTAATGAAGAACTTTTCTGTATGCACCCTCTCCACACCACTCATGCTTTTACAGACCTCTATCATATCCCCCCTCAGTCTCCTCTTTTCTAAACTGAGAAGTCCCAGTCTCTTTAGCCTCTCTTCATATGGGACCTGTTCCAAACCCCTGATCATTTTAGTTGCCCTCCCCTCTCCCACCCTCTCTCTTCCCCTCTCCCACCTCCTTTTCCCAGTCTCCCTGAGTTTTGTTCAATAAAGAGAGTTTCTATTTTTGAACACACATGTCCTTTATTTTGTACATCAGGAAGGGGGGCTAGGGAGGGGTAAGTGGAAGGAGGTGAGGGAGGAATGGGGTACGAGCCCATGATGGGGAAGGACTGGGGTGGCTCTGTGGGCTCCTCGGGGTGGAAGCTCTCCTGCAGCCGCCTGATTGACCCCCCCTCCGGATGGCAGCTTGTGGCAAGTGCAGCTGAGCTGATGGCCGAGTGCTGTGATGTGCCGAGTGTGGGCATTCAGAGCACTCCAAGCCAGGACTGCTTTGCAAGCGGGGAACCCCTGAGAACTGTCTGTCCGGGGTGGGGGTCAGGTCCCTTTAAGCACAGCCCTCGGCTAGCCTGAGGCAGCAGCTCCACACTCTAAGTCCTAATCTGATGCCCTGCCAGCACTGCTTCCGGCCATCCTTAACCCCAGTTCAGGGTCCACTTAATGTGGACATGCTAGTTCGAATTAGCAAAACGCTAATTCGAACTAATTTTTTAGTCTAGATGCACTAGTTCGAATTAGCTTAGTTCGAATTAACTAATTTGAATTAAGTTAGTTCGAATTAGCGCTGTAATGTAGACATACCCTAAGGTAGTACAGGACCATTTGTTGCTTTTCAAGTTTTTCTAGGCATGCATTCAAGTCCCATGCTGAATGGGGGCCTAACCACATCTCAAGACACTTTCTTTGGATGTTCTTAATAATAAGACTCTTGGATAAAGTATATGCAGCCCACAAGCATTAACCACACTCTGAGAGGAGGAGCAGCCCAGGGACTGATGCATCCTTTAAAAATTAATGTTTTGAAACATAAGGCCTGGTACCCAAATTTCACAATGGTACCCCAAAAAAACACAGCTTGATCCTGCCAAGTGCTGAGCACTCTGGATCTGGTCTAGTACTGCACATCAGTCAGGAGGATGATACACACCCTAAAGCTCATGTATACATGTTTTATTGATTTGGAGCCACAGTGCTGCGGACTAAGCATGTGCATAAGTGCTTTGCTAGATAGGAGCAAAAGTGTTTCAAAGTGTCCCTTTTTGGGCAATTATTTGCTGCTCCTGTAAAACATGTCCCATTGTCAATCTGTTTGTCCACTCCTCTTCAAGGAGAAATGAGATTCCTGGGGGGAAAAATCCGCTGGCTAGAAATAACCTATGAGAGAATTTTCATTAATTCCTTATTAATGTTACATAATGTCATTTTGCTGAATTAAACTTGTTTGAATTAATCCTCTTAATGATCTCTTAGATGCATGAAAAGCCAACTGCAGTTGAATTATCCAACATCCAGTTCTCGAAAGTCAAAACGATACTTTAAAATCCTAATGGTTTAGTGAAATTTATCCACCAAACTGGAAAGATACAAACCAGCTTTTGTGGCTTTTTTAGATCATTTACAACAGGTGTAGGGAACCTTTTTGGGTCGGGGCTGCTAATCCATGGAAAAATCAGTTGGGGGCCACACAAAAATGAGAAGCAAAACAAAAAAAATTCCCTACCTCACTGACATTCCCCTCACAAACTAGAGCATAGAGGGGGTCGGACTAGTAGATTTGTGAGCCCCAAGACTTTGGGGTGGGGCTTCCCAATTCTCAGGGGAGCCCCGAGACTTAGGGGCCAGATTTAGGCAAGCCTAGGGCTGAATTAGGCCCTCAAGCCATAGGTTCTTCATCCCTGATTTACAACTTCTAAGCTGTCATTAACTATCATCAAAGGTAGGAAGTCAGGTAAATGAGGTTGGTGTTGATTTTACCTCCCAATCCTAAATAATATTTCTGGTTTCCCACATGCCTCATCTGAAATATTTTTTAGAGAGTGACTTGGTTTTCCAAAAGCATCCTGCCCTGCTCTTATAACCAAGTTAGTGATGACATTCTGTATATAATACAGAAAATAAAAGCACACACATAGCTTGTTTAACAAGCTGCATTTTATTGAGAGGTTTATAGATATCATAAGACCATGATAACTAAAAATAAACAAACAATAAAACTCAACCTTTAAATGGGTAAAATCTCCCCAGGTGCCAAAGGCCAGTGTGCACCTTAGTAGTCCCACTTAAGATCTCAAAAACTGGCTTACGTGGGACTTGAGTGGTAGGTAAGAGTTGGGATGAGGCCTCAAAAGGGCTGAAACTCAAAGGCAGCCAGATGCCTGAGTCCCATGGACTCCTGTGAGCCTTTCTACAATACACAGGCATTCATTTCTCACCAACTATCCAGCTGTAATGTCATGTATTAATAATGATTCACTACCAGGAAAAAAAAGAAGAGTCTTAGGGCTTGGCAACAATACCAGGGGGAGGGGAGAATAGTAGTGCACAGCAAAGTGCTGTGATGTAACTCCCCTGTGTGGACACCGCAGGCATGAACTAAAAGGTTCCTAGTTTGCATTCATGTATTCCTTAGACACAATTATATGAATGTGAACTAGGAATTTTTTAGGCCAGATCTACACTAATGGTATGTCTAGACTACATGACTCTGTCGATGGAGCCACGTAGATTAGGCAGGATGACAAAGGGAAATGAAGCTGCGATTTAAATAATCGCCGCTTCATTTAAATCAAAATGGCCGACGCACTGTGCCGATCAGCTGTTTGTCGGCACAGCGCGGCAGTACCTTAGGTCAAGTTTCTGCAGCATTCACACAGGAGAGTTACATCACCTCACTTTGCTGCACACTACTATTCCCCCCTCCTCCTGGTAGTCAAAGCATGTTGGACTGTGGGAGGTTGATGGAAGAAACTCTCCCCTCAAGTTCTTTTACTCTTCGTGACCTAGTGGAGTACTGGAGCTGACGGGAGTGCCATCAGCAGTCAATTTAGAGGGTCCTTATTAGACCTGCTAAATCAAACCATGGGAGATTGATCTCTGCAGTGTCGATCTCTCCATAATTTGAGACAAACTGTTTGCATCTACACAGGGAAGTTACAGAGCATCACTTCAGTGTACACTGCTACTTACACCTTTGGAGTGTTACGTGTCGGACAGTTTAGATATAGCTTCAAAACAGACATTTTTTATTTGGGATCCAAAACTTTGTTGCAGCACTAACTGTCTGATAAATATTTGAACAACTATCACTGTTTCTCTTGGCCGTGCTCTAATAGTAAGTCTGATTTTTTTAAAAATGTGTTACACTTTTACTAAACACTTTTGACACACTAAACAGGAGGAAGAAGTAGTTTGAGATTGCAGAAATAGTGTCCAAATACATTGTGGAAACAGTGACTTCCTACAGCACTGAGTATACTCCATAACCCCTCATAACACTTATTCAATTACCATGAAGGCTATCAATTGCCTTCCTGAGAAAAACACTCATTACAAATCAATGAAAACACCAGCTGAGCCAATATTAACATCTATACTAATTTCCGGCTTTAACACCCAGTACCCCAATACACTACCTTTTATTAGCATCCAGTGCATACATCCAGTTCCCCACAATCACTGTCAAACACACTGTGAGTTCCCTCCTGAGCTAGTTGAAGCTAAGTTACCTGTAAACAGAGATGCAGTGCAAAAGCCTATAATGCGTTTTTTGTAGAGAGGAAATCCAGAGAAGTCCACTTCCAATGCACTGCAGCACTGACACTTGAACTGTGCCTGGCACTACTGGTAGCTGTGCTGTGGAGCCAAAGCACAATGCTACAGAGAGCACAGGCTTTATGGTAGGCCGTTAGCACTTCCCATTACAATGCCACTGCTGTGGCCTGTCACACCACACAGCCATGTCTCCAACCACCAATGCCTCAAAGGTATACAGATAGGTCTCCATCCAGAGCCTCTCAGACTTGCTTTCTCCCACTCCCCGCCTCCACAACCTAGCATCACACCATGGTTTTTACCACCAGCACGTCCTTCTAGCCTGGCTCAGTCATTATACAGTATTGTGAAGCTGTGGGGGATGTGGGGGGAGAGGAGGCCATGGGCAGATTCGGGGAGCTGAATAGCACTGAAATCATATATATATAGTAGCCCGTGTCTGTGAGTCTGTAATGCCGAAATGCTGGCTGTTCCCTCTGGGGGGCCCATGCTGCATGGGGAGTGCGGGGCCCAAACGGCCGCTTGCACCACTTGTTCCTCAGCGGCGGCTCAACTGAGCGGCGCAGAAGTCAGCCAAGTGCCACGGTGGGAGGCAAAGGGGGGCGGGGTGGTGACATGCAGCGTGACAGCAGCTTCGGGCCCCGCCCCCTGGCCGTGAACATCACCGTCCCGCCCCCCTTCGCCTCCCGCTGTGGGAGCAAGTGGTGCAAGTGACGGTTTGGGCTCCGCACCCCCCTATGCAGCACGGGGAGTATGGAGCCCAAACGGCCATTTGGGCTCCGCGGTCCCCCGAGTGAGAGGCAGGAGGAGGCAGAGAAGTGAAAGAGAGAGGCAGGAGGCAGAGGAGAGCTGAGAGGGGGGGGCAGGCAGGAGGAGGAGGAGAGAGAGCGAGAGAGAGAGAGAGAGATGGAGTGAGAGACCGACATGGAGGAGAGACCTGAAAATCCCATTTTATGACTGGCTAATTGGCTAGTATGTTCATAACTAGGCAACTCCCTTAGCTTGTCTTTGCAGAACTACCTTTAGTTCTGAAGAACATTTGAGATGCTCAGAAAGTGTATTTGTGTGAAACCAGGAGCTTCTTGTGACAGTGTTTGTGCAGCCAGAAAATAACAAATTTAAGGTGTCAGGGTAAATTTTTAAAAGGGATTTGGCAGAAGAAATGTTTACAGTTAGGAAAGCTTCGGCCAAATTGACATATCAAGCTGTCCCCGGAAAGTAAGCATCTTTAATATTGCAATGAACTTCATTTATTGCAGTATGCAATGTAGTTTAATCCAGTTTAAGTGCACTGCTAAACAGCTCTAATAGTGAAACTGCTAAGGGTGCCTCCATATGAAGATTTAGCTATATTGTATAGGATGCATGCCTCTGAGACTTCATGCTAAGGGGATTAGAATATTAGGAACATGTAGACTGCTAGAGAAATGTTTGTGTATGTTTAGTTTTGGGATTGTGTTCCCTATAATTCAGCAAAAGGCATTGTCATGATTTGGGTTCCAGTTGAATAGATTATTCCTCAAGACCTGTCCTCACATGATCTGTAAGTATCTATGCACACAGTTAAAGAGCTGAATGTTTCACTCCAGAGGTGGCTGTATTACTATGGTGGGTAAAGTGATTATTGGAAACATACAGTTCTGGGGTTCTCATAGTGGGTGGTCATGGCTTCTTAGGGGTTTGCAAAGTAGTTAAATGGGGGTTGTGAGCGGTCAGCTTAATGTGGCTGACAGGCTTGAGCCCCCATTTAATCAATCCCTACATTTTTAATATATAATGGGGAAGAGTCACAGTCAGAGGCTTGCTGTGTGACAGAAGTCAGCAATACGAAAAGTATGAAAAGCACTGATATAGTGTTTGATGTGCTTTAGGATCATCTGAGAGAATATATGCTATATTACTGTAGGGCATTATAATACCAAAGCTGAGTTCAAATTGATCCAAATCTACAAGTATCTACCTAGGGAAGTGTCTTCTGATAATGGATGAATCTTTAATCTAGCAGAAAATGGCTGGATGAGATTTAATGGCTGGAAGCTGAAGCTAGATAAGTTCAGGATAAAAATATAGAACAATTTACTTTGGGATATGATGGAGTCTCAGTCACTTGCAGTCTTGAAAAGAATTCAGGCTGGATGACTGGATGACTTCTTAAAGAACGGCTCTAGTTCAAACAGATGTGATGGGTTTGAAGCAGAAATCAGTGTGTGAGATTATATGGTTTGTATTAAGGAGAAGGTCAGACTTGATGATCATTATGGTCCTTCCAGGATGGAAAATCTAGGAAATCATGATATGTCTTGTGGTGGTGAGTCAGATCCTCTGTTGGTGTGACCAGTATATCTCCAACGAAGCCACTGAACAGCTATGACTTACTGGTACTAAAGCTGAGACACTATTTCGGTACGTTTTATAGCTAGAGAGACCGCAATAACCTCTTTAACTACAAGACCATAAAATCTTGCTTCAAACATGGCTGTATTATACAAAGGTAATACCTTCCCCCTCCCCCCACATCTCCCTTCTGTTCTGAAATTTGATTTGTCCTTTTCATATGTGTTCATTTTTTTAATTGTATCCTTTGGTATATATGGTTGTGACTATTTTCTTCCACTATTTGATCTGAGGAAATGGGTCTGGCCCACGAAAGCTCATCATCTAATAAACCATCTTGTTAGTCTTTAAAGTGCTACATAGTCCTGTATTTTGTTTCAGCTACACCAGACTAACACGGCTACATCTCTATCACTGTTTATCAGAGTGTGTAAGTAAGAGCTGGGGATAGCAAGTGATGGACAGGAGAAGAATAGAGAGGGTGGGGCTTCAAAGAAGGGGCGGGGCAGTAGATCTTCGCCTGTTCTGGGATTTAAAAAGTGATCTTCAGTATAAAAAGGTTGGAGACCACTGGCTTAGAGGATTGGGCCAAAGTGATTATTCCCCTTTATTTGGCTTTGGTCAGGCCACATCTGAAGTCCAGTTCTGAGCCCCCCACTATAGAAAGGATGTGGATGCATTGGAGAGGGTCCAGCGGTGGGCAACCAAAATGATTAGGGGGCTGGAGCACATGACTGATGAGGAGAGGCTGAGGGATTTGGGCTTATTTAGTCTGCAGAAGGGAAGAGGGAGGGGGGATTTGATAGCAGCCTTCAACTTCCGGAAGGGAGGTTCCAAAGAGGATGGAGAGAGGTTGTTCTCAGTAGTGATGGATGGCGGAAGAAGGAGCAATGGTCTCAAGTTACAGTGGGGGAGGTCTAGGCTGGATATTAGGAAAAACTATTTCCCTAGGAGGGTGGGGAAGTACTGGAATGGGTTCCCTAGGGAGGTGGTGGAATCTCTACAGGTTTTTAAGTCTCGGCTTGACAAAGCCCTGGCTGGGTTGATTTAGTTGGGATTGGTCCTGCTTTGGGCAGGGGTGTGGACTTAATGACCTCCTGATGGTTTTTCCAGCCCTGGGATTCTATGGAAGGGACCTTGAGAGTCATTGAGTACAGTCCCCTGCCCTCACAGCAGGGCCAAAAATGGTCAAGATCATCCCTGACAGGTGTCTGTCTCCCCTGCTCTTAAATATCTCCAGTGATGGAGATTCCACAACCCCCCTAAGCTATTTATTCTGGTGTTTAACCCCCCCGACAGGCAGGACGTTTTTCCTGATGGCCAATCTAAACCTCCCTTGCTGCAATTTAAGCCCATTGCTTCTTGTCCTATCCTTAGAAGCCAAGGAGAACAATTCTTCTCCCATCTCCTTGTGGCACCATTTTAGATACTTGAAAACCGCTCTCCTGTCCCCTCTCAGTCGTCTCCTTTCCAAACTAAACAAGCCCAATTCTTTCAATCTTCCCTCATAGCTCATGTTCTCCAGACCTTTCATCATGTCCCTTTCCCACTGAGCATAAACAAAAGCAGGGAGCCTTTTAACCTTGGTAGCTTAGTGCAGGCTTGAAGTGACTCCTCTGGCCCTTTATGGAGATGTAGTGAAACGACTCACCCTTCAAATATTTCTCTCCAGAGACAGATAGCAACAGTATCTCTCCAGACACCTGGAGGTCAGCTAAGAGCAGCTCTCCAGCTGCAATCTCATTTGGTGCAAGGCAAGTTATCCAGCCCACGATGGAACAGCAAACTGCCTCTGGAGCAGCCTGCGTCACACTGCTGTGGTGGAGCTGAGTCGCTGACCTAAACCCATTGTGACTCCAGCAATTTCTGTCAGATAATGTATGACAGCGTGTACCATGTGTACGCCTGATATGACAAGCCTTTGTGCTTTGAGGAAAGACATCATGTATCATTCAGGCTTGGAGTTATTTGCTCTCTGAATTTCTAGCACAACTAACTTGAGCTTTAAATAGAAGAGTTACCTTTGGGGTTAAAAGAAAGGGCAAAACTGAAAACTTCACCATGGAATTTACATCCAAATATCCTGTGTCTTACATGTGTCAATATCACAAATTTTACATGGCTTTCAGTTCAGCCCAGCAGCACTCACTAGCACAGGGGTGGGCAAAAGGGCTTCTGAGGCCTGGATCCGGCCTCCTGAGAGGATTTATCCGGCCCGCAGACACCCCGCCCCTAGACCAATCAGGGGCTGGGGCGGGGTGTGTGTGCAAAGTCTGTTGCTCAGCTGGTGGTTGACTCTAAGTGCGGCGCCCCCTTGCAGGGAAGGAGCAGGGAGCGAGAGACTGATTGACCTAGGGGCGCCCTAATTGACCTATGGGCAGGGGGAGTGCGCGATGTCTCCTCCCACTGCCAAGAGCACGGTGTCTAGAGGGACCTGCCAGTTGTTCAGAACAGCTGGCAGTTCCCTCTGGAGCAGTGTGGGGTCAAAAACTTCACATGCTTCTCCCACCCCCCAGCCAATCAGGGTCTGTGGGTGGGGAAGCAGGGAATTGTCCTGGCCCTGCCCCTTCTAGGGCAGCCCGAGGCCACTTCAAAAATTTCTGGAGTGTCTAAAATTATTGCCTACCCCTGCCTTAGCACCATCATCTATTTGTAAGGGACCCAAGGCAATTGATCACATCAGAGAAACTGACTATGGCAAATCCTACTGTGCATCCCTGAAGATGAGGCAAGACTGTTCCCTACATGCTATCACTGATTTTCTTTTTTTGTCTGACTAGATTGAAAGATCTAAAGCAAATGGGGCTTTGCCTTTCATTTCTTCCACAATGAAGCTAAACTATAATGCAACAGGGTTCTCCATTAAGGGTATTTTCTGCTATCCAGTCACAATTATGCTTTGATCAGCTAACATTTGGTTCACTACATTGAGCTGAAGTGGTTCTTTCTAATAACAGTCTCATTAGTAATAACAGAAATAATGGGTCTGATTTTTGAAATAAGACACTTGAAATTACAGATGCAAAAATGCTTGTGCAATTAATTGCATATCTAATTTTTTTCATGCATAACAGCCAGAATTGTGAATGAAAAGGAAATTAGTATTTCAGCTTCTCTCTCTCTCTCTTCGATAATGTAAAAATTACCTAGATCTAAGGAAACAAGCTGAATGATATTCTGGGAGGTTTTGTGTGTGCCTTTTGATGCTGGAGCTTTTTTAGGAGCAGGGCTCAGTGCTCATTTATAGTCATTAATACCTAATGCTCACAATGGCTGTTCATTCTCAGTAATGTGTGGTTTTCCAGGTGTATCATCTAGTGTGCATTAGGGTTAATTTCCATATACAACATCTCATTACCATCATAGACTACCATCAATAGTCAATGCATATAGACAGCTCTAAATGCAAACTGATCACCATGTGTCAGTGAGCCACAACCTAGAGGAGAGTCCTGTATGCATTTATTATATGAGTGGTTGGAGTGCTGAGAATAAGCTATTTTTCAGTGCTAATGGGAAGATGTCCTACTAAAGTTCTGAAGGATTTAGTTCCCCATCTACAGACTACCTACCACTTGGACAGCACTGGAATAAAATTTTCCCATAGTGCCTCTGTCCTAGATGTACCACTTTCATTGATGAGAAGGTAGTTCAGACTCCTGGGACAAATCAGACAATTAAAAATAGTTGTGGCATGGCTTGGTGACATAAAAATGTGGTTTCCTCCTAGAACAGGAGTGGGGAACCTCAGGCCCGGGGCCGGATGTGGCCCCCAGCTTGCCTGGATCTGGCCCCTGAGTCTCATGCCTCCCCCCATCATTGGGGAGCCCATGCTGGCACTCCAACTTCCCTGCTGCTCCACTGTGGGTCTGGAGCATACAAAATATACTAGGCTGCCCTCTCCTAGGCTCTGGTGTGCAAGGGGAATGTGGGGAGCATCTTTCTCCTCAGTCAGGGGCCACATCACTGAGGGTTTTGGGTTTTTTTTTTGTTTGCTTGGTTTTTTTTCACTTGTGTGTGACCCCCCAACTGATTTTTCTTTGGGTCAGTGGCCCCCCAACCCAAACCACCCTAAAAGGTGATCATAAAATAGCATTGTGGGGTTTCGCATTCATTGTATTGCGCTGACAGTCCTGTCAAGCATCCTCAGCTTGCAAGTATTTGTTTCTAACCACCAGCCCTCAAAATTTCCCTTGAACTCTGACATTCAAGCTGGGGTCTTCTCAGCTCATGCACCACCAGCAATTATCCAGGTTCTGGAGGCTAAATTAGGTCCTTGGTGATCCAATGTGCAAACTCATTATCTTCATATTATGGTCACAATGGCACTTGGGTAAAGCCACTTAAGGCTAATGGGCTGCACAGGAGTCATGGGCAATTTGAAGACATTGGGTGTTACACAGATGTAACTGATGACAGAATTTGACCCTCAAAAAAATTAACTCATAAAACTAGGAAACTCAGAGGTCAGGTTATAAATGTCTCATCCCCTTGTTCTCAGGTAGTGAATGCACATGCAGCAGCAGCACTGATCAGCCTAGGCTCAGGACCCCTAGAATAACTTTGGAATTGCCTGGCTGAGTGTGCCTGTTCTGATTAGTGCTTCTTCCTGGATGTTCCATGGAAATTCTTGAGAAATACGGGCTCATCGTCTGCACCCTCCTACTAGTGGCTGCCATGACCCTAAAAGCTCCAGCTGCTAGAATTTGTGACTCTGAGCCCTGGTCTACACCAAGGAGTTATTTTGAAATCACACCCCTTATTTCAAAACAACAAGTAGAGAGTCCACACTACCAAGCCTGTTATTTCGAAATAATGGGCTGATTATTTCAAAATAACAACTCCTCCTTTTCCAGAGGAGTTATTTCGAAACAGCGGTAGAGTGGATGCTCCACTGCTGCTGTCTCAAAATAATTGGCCTCCAGAGGCCTCTCACAGCTGCCTTTGTGGCTTCTGGCCACACACCTGACAACTCTGATACCCCCCTCCTCCTGCAGAGTTTAAAGCTACAGGAAGATGGGAAAGGGCTTGTGGCACCAGGACAGCCCTGTCAGCCCCATGACACACAGCATGCTTTGTGGGACCCATGGCTGACCCTCTGTGCCCTCCATGGCTGCCAGAACTCCCACCGTACCCTGGGATGCTCTTGGCTAGGGACGGAAGAGGGCACCGGCCTGGACTGGTGCAGAGATCCTGGACCTCATTAAGGTCTGGGAGGAGGAGACTGGCCTCCAGGATCTCCACACCAAGAGGAGGAATGCGGATGTGTGTGGCTAGATGGCCACCAGGCTAGTGGAAAAAGGACACATACAGACCCTCGACCAGGTCCTCATGAAAATCAAAGAACTCCAGAAGGCCTACACTAAGGAAACTCAGTGCACTCTCTATGAGCAGCTGGATGCCTGTCACCTTCCCCCCAGCCCGTTGTTGTCAACTCTGGCCAGGACATGCCCAGTGTCAGCCTCCCTGAGGGCAGTGTTGTGGAGGAAAATGATAAGAAGGAGGAAGAACAGGCCAACAAGACACCATGCACGCCAGCCAGGAGCTGGTCCTCAGCCTGGAGCCAGTCCCCCCTCCCAGGATTTCTCCCAAGGCTTGGACAATGCCGGTGAAGGCACTTCAGATAAATTCCATAACTTTCCCTATATACACGCGGGGGCAGGCAGTGGGCTGCGAGGAGCTGCATGCTCCTCACTTGGCCTACTCAACCTGTGCACTTGGGTACACATGGAGTTCCAGTCCAGAGAACTCAGCCCCATCATTCTCTCACACAGGAACCCCTTGGTCCTTCTCACAAGGTTCCTGGAGAGGCCTGCCTTACTGCAGGCTCTGTGGTGGGATACCTTCCCACAGCAAGCCACCACTAAAGAGTATGAGGTCATGGAAACACACAGTAGGGCTGCACACAGCACAGTGTAATACAGACCTGCTGCTGGGAGAAGCACGCCTCCCAGTCATGTCAGCTCCCTGCTGGGGCCAGGGAAGTGAATTTCTCCCCTGGTGGCTCTGCTAGAGTCAGGGGAGAGACCCACTCTCCTAGCCCCAGGGGACAACAGGGATCTACCATGGCTGGGAGAGAGGCGTATCTACCCTGCCACAGCAGCTCCATGTATGGGCAGCCTGTGTAGTCCCAGCTTAGAGGAAACCGTGGCAGGTATCCAGGAGGTGCCAAACTTACTATTCACACCATAAACTTACTCCTCAACCACTCACTCAAATTCCTGCAGATCAGCCTGCATCACATTGGCTGCTAACTAATGCAATGCCAGAAAACACAGCTGTGTTACTTTCCTCCCGGATTCAAGACAGCGGCTAAATCATATTGGCACAAACTGAGCCCTGGTCTCATTCTATTGAATTCAACCCAGCTCTACCTGGCATGAATTTGGCTTACTGAGTTTATCAATAGCTTGATCTGCTTCTTCTGCCATGTGCTCCATTGTCTTCAGAATTGGAACAAACTAGCAACAACATTTTTCCCCAAGCATCAGTCTGAGTTGGGTTGAGCTCCATTAGCCATTTGGAAGGTAGCTCTTTATCAGTGAAAGCAGCAGTGCTGCTGCTAAGAGACAAGAGTGGGAGTGTAGTTAAGGTAAAAAAATGCAGATGATAGTCCTGGGAGCAGTGATTCCATTAAGGAAAATAAGAAATGCTGAATGTTCCAATTTCCTGAATAGATTTAATTCTATCTCACTAGCTGATAACTGTGAGTGAGGGGCAGGGGAGGGGGGAATAAAGTTCCAAGAACAAACACTTCTGCATGAAGGATGTTATTAAAATGTCCTACTGAATGCTGGCATGTTGCAATTGAGAATTTCAGCGTACAAGCACTCTTCCTGACACACGCTGGGCCAAAGTGCAAACTGTTTGTCAATTATGTTGCAAATGCTAATTGCCTATTATCAGAATTAGGACTGGCTCATCTCATTTTGCTTCATTTAGAACCCACTTGAACACAGTGGGTTGGTTCAGAAGTCCAGCATCGATTCAGATGCTTTGAGGTCTGAATTCTGTTTAGGGGTCACTGGAAAAAGCAGTATGTAGAGAAAGCAGAGAGCTAAAAAAATCCATCTTAATAGGGTGGAAAAGAGACAGGGAGTGGCAGAAAGAATAAATTAAAATGGGGAGGAGGTAGAGAAACAGGGTGAGAAAAAATACAAAGAAAAATATATACAGTAGCCCAGACCCTCTCTGAGCAGATTGGTGTGCTTCAGTGGGGCTTACACTGGATCTGGCTCTATGCATACACTAAATACAAAGCCAAATTGCTCCACAATGGAGCTCTGTCAAATTACTCTGGCTCACAGAATGCCCATTTGTACTAAGCCTCTATCCCAATACAGTAAGTACGTAGGACAGGTGCCCCAGTGGCTAGGAAGGTAGGAACTCTGATCCTTGGGTATGGGAGAGCTTGGCTCAGTGCATATCTTTAGGGTGATGACAGGAAGGCAAAGGTGCCTTTATCACACATTGTTTGCTGTTCCCTGATCCAGGTGTAGTAAGATTAGGGCCTGAAACAAAAGCCCATGTAGCATAGGCCTGGTGTGAGACCTGAGGCCTAGCTAGCAAGGGTCAAGACTTTGCTAACATAAAGCAAAGCTAAGCTGTGAGCAACACACAGGCCCTTGCAAATGGAACTTGGCACAAACAGGGCTGATCATGTAAAACGCTAATTGGTAATAGGCCCAGGTGTGGAACAGAAATTGATACTAGGTACTGGCTGTAATAGTAATTGGTAATAGGCCCAGGTGTGGAACAGTAATTGGTACTAGGTATTGGTTGTAAAATAGTAATTGGTAATAGGCCCAGGTGTGGAACAGTAATTGATACTAGGTACTGGCTGTAAAATAGTAATTGGTAATAGGCCCAGGTGTGGAACAGTAATTGGTACTAGGTATTGGCTGTAAAATAGTCATTGGTACTGGGCATAAGTTGAAAGCACATTCCAAAACAATGGTAACAACACCTCATTAAAAAGGACCTTGGTACCCCTCTTTCCACAGATAACAAGGGACATACTGACCCAGGTTCAGGAAAGTATCTAAAATAACAGCATGATAGATGGAGATATTCCAATAGATCCATGAGGTGCAGGATGATGGGTGGTATCTAAGTAACATCAGCAGGTGGCAACCTGACATGTGTAACTTGTTTGTACTTGTGTAGCCAGTTAGGACTCCTGGAGGGGTTCCTCAATGGACGGCCACTCCACCGCACTTCCGTGGTGACTAAAACACACTCCCAAGTCAGTTGTCCAATACCCCGGCCTTGCTTCAGGGCAGGCAAGAGACAAACTGTTCAGAGCTCGCCTTGCTGCAGGGCAGGCGAGGGGCGACAAATAAACTCCATTAAAGAGCCCTGGGCCCTAGGTCAGGGCGGGGCAGCAAACAAACACAATTAATCTATAAGTTCCAGAGCCCAAGCCCGGGTTCAGGCAGGGCAGCAAACTCAGTACAGGGCCTGTGCCTAGGTCAGGGCGGGGCAGCAAGCCACGCAGTTACAATAGTTCAAAAAGCCCTGGCCCTGGTTCAGGGCAGGGCAGCAAACAGACAGTACTGGGCCCTGGCAAGGCAGCAAATGAACAGGTAGTCAGAAGTTCAAATGCCTGCAGGTCCAGCAGTCCTAGCCAGTCCTCCAGTATAGGCTGATGCCAGCATTCAGGCCGGTCCTCTGGGTCAGGCACTGCTAGCGGTCCAGGCCAAACCTCTGCCTCCCAGCACTGAGCCCATACCGGGCTTTTATAGTCCTAGCCCTGCGTCCTGGCTTCCGGTCAGGTGACTAGAAGGGGTTAGGCTGTACCCAAAATGGCTGCTGGAGGGGTTCCTCTGCTTCTGGGTCAGTGGGTGGCCACTCTGCCCCACTACAACCCGTATATAAAGAGGTGTCTTGGAGGGGCTCTCTTTGTCTGGCCTAGAGGGCAGTGGGACCTCCCTATGACTGAGCTGGCCCATTGTCAGGAGGTACATGTGTGTAGTGGTTTGGTAGTCCACTGACAACTATTACTGTACTTCATTTGACAATAGGTCTTGTCAAGGGCCTTCGATCCTTATCTGATTTTGTGGTCTTTAGGGGCTGTCTCAGAGGATGGCGGTCGGTTTCTAGTGGAGTGCCCCAAGGTTCGGTTCTAGGACCAGTTTTGTTCAATATCTTTATTAATGACCTGAATGAGGGGATGGATTGCACCCTCAGCCAAGTTTGCAGATGACACTAAGCTGGGGGGAGAGGTAGATACGCTTGAGGGCAGAGATAGGGTCCAGAGTGACTTAGACAAATTGGAGGATTGGGCCACAAGAAATCTGATGAGGTTCAACAAGGACAAGTGTAGAGTCCTGCACTTGGGACGGAAGAATCCCAAGCATTGTTACAGACTGGGGATCAACCAACTAAGTAGTAGTTCTGCAGAAAAGGACCTGGGGGTTATAGTGGATGAGAAGCTGGATATGAGTCAACAGTGTGCCCTTGTAGCCAAGAAGGCTAATGGCATATTAGGTTGCATTAAGAGGAGCATTGCCAGCAGATCCAGAGATGTGATTATTCCCCTTTATTCGGCTCTGGTGAGGCTAGGGCCGGCTTTAGGAAGTGGGGGGCCCAATTCAAACAGTTTTGGCGGCTCCCTCCCCCCCACCCAGGATTTTTTGATGAGAAGAAGGAAAAAAAAAAGCACCCACACAACAAACCACAACCACACACAAATATCAGATCTGATCAAAATGTATATCTATATAATTGAACATTTGAAAATGCCATCCTTTATGATGCAAAATTTTACACAAAATTAAATCAGTTGCCTTAAGTATAGGTCAAATATTTTCAATTGAAACTATCCAATCTTTTCAATAAAGATTAAAGTTTGATTTTTAAAAAGTTATCAGAGAGCGTTGCAGTTTTCTGTTACATTGATTTACTTTTTCAGTAGCAAAAATGGAGTCTTTGTTAAGAAAGTGTCAGTTCTGTGGTCAAATTCCAGTCCTTAGTGATTTCAGCACTACTGATTTCACTAGGTAATATGGTACCTCACCACCATTGCCTCCTTTGCACTGCCCTTCAACACTGAGGCTGTGTCTACATTGGCAAGAGTTTGCGCAAAATCTTGCCACCTGTCTATATTGGCCGCGAGTATTTGAGCAAGAACACTGATGTTCTAATGTACGAAATCAGTGCTTCTTGCGCAAATACTCTGATGCTCCCACTCAGAGATAAGTCCTCTTGCGCAAGTGTTCTTGCGCAAGATGCCAGTGTAGACAGGTAACATCAATTTCTTGCGCAAGAAAGCCCAATGGCTAAAATGGCCATCGGAGCTTTCTTGCACAAGAGAGCGTCTACACTGGCACAGATGCTTTTGCGCAAAAGCAAATCTTTTGCTCAAAGGCACATGCCAGTATAGACGCTCTCTTGCGCAAACACTTTTAACGAAAAAACTCTTCCGTTAAAAGTATTTGCACAAAATCATGCCAGTGTAGCCATATTGCCTGCATGTTGAGTCCAAGGTCAGTCTACACAAGATTTTATCAATGATTTTTGCTCAAGCGATCACTGAGACAAGACAAGGACTCTCAATTGATTCTAGTCAGCTCTGCCTTTAAACAGTGGATGTAAAGCGTCAGATATAATTAAGGATTCCCAAATAGACTCTGCACCACCAGAAATAAAACCTGTTTCCATCTTCTGTGACTTTCAGTTAGATGTGACTCACTATCCTCTGCTTAGTGTTCAAGTTATGGTAGACCCTAAGCCAGGTCATATTAAGTTCAGGTCTTTTTCATTTTAATCATACAACATTTCATTCTCCCAGCTCCAAACCATAAGTGAATTTTGACCCAAAAGAGCCAAAATTGAGCACCTTGACACAGCAAGTGTGTCTACTGATCTCTGTGGCAAAGTAGGTATGTCTATATAAATAAGGTCTGCTCGTGAAGCCTTTTCCTACAGTTGATTAACAGATGGCAGTAGATAGCTCATTCAGACCACTGGCTGATAATAGTTAGTCACTCTGACCAGTCATTATCCATAGTTAAGGACTCTCCCTACTTTCCATTGTTTCTATGATTCTCTGATGACCTGTGACAAAAAAGGAGGGTGGAAAGGGAAACTGAAGGGAGAGACCTCTCTAAATTCACCAATCAAAGAGCAGTATTGCCAACTCAAAAATCACAAGGAACGCCTACACACAGTTATGAGAATGGTCTACAAATCATAAGATATTTTAAAAAATAAAACATGTTGGATTTTTATTGGCCTTTTGTTTCTTGAGTATTTAGGGTTCATGTTTTAAAGCTTTCCTCCTTAGCTGTAAGACCCAGAAGTATAGAGAACTTTTTTTAAATGAAAGCTGTGATTCCTACATAATCAATTGACTTCAGGCCTTTAGAGAAACACCAAGGCTGTGTCTACATTGGCACCCCTTTCCGGAAAAGGGATGCTAATGAGACCAGTCGGAATTGCAAATGCCGTGGGGGATTTAAATATCCCTCGCGGCATTTGCATGAACATGGCTGCCACTTTTTTCTGGCTCGGGGTTTTGCCGGAGAAAAGCGCCAGTCTAGACGGGATCTTGTGGAAAATAAGCCCTTTTCCGGAAGATCCCTTATTCCTACTTTCAAGTATACAACCCTTTCAAGTAGGAATACGGGATCTTGCGGAAAAGGGTTTATTTTCTGCAAGATCCCATCTAGACTGGCGCTTTTCTCCAGCAAAACCCCGAGCCGGAAAAAAGCGGCAGCCATGTTCATGCAAATGCCGCGGGGAATATTTAAATCCCCCGTGGCATTTGCAATTCCGATTGGTCTCATTAGCATCCCTTTTCCGGAAAGGGGTGCCAATGTAGACACAGCCCAAATGTTTTGAGACTCATGGTAAAACAATGGAGGAATTCTTATGAGCCCATGCTTTGTCCACAGTATAAATAAATAAAAAATAATAATATCTTCTCCACTAAACATCCTAATGAGATACTGCAAATGGTGAACTGAATTCAACAGCTCCTCATATGAACAGGTATCAACCTAGTTTTTCATATTTGAGACAGGTTACCAGGAATCATACATGACAATATGAAATCTTTCCACTCTCAAGTCAGCATATTCACAAAGCACCTATAATTTTGATTCATGCATTTATTGGATAGTGAAAGAGAAAGGAGAGGAATTAGTGTAGATAAATGTTCAAATTAAAAAACAAACAAACAAACAAACAAAAAAGCTTGAAGGAATTAGGACTTGGCTCCTACATCTCATGTTCAGAACTGACTAGGACACTTATGACCACATTTTCAAAGGTGTGTAAAGATCAACTAGATATCTTTGAAGATCCGAGTTGGCAACTGTCTCTTTAGGACCTTAATTACCTTTGAAAATCTGAGCTTAGATTTCCAAGTCTAGTTATCAAAAATGACTTTAGTCACTCGTGCTTTTGAAAATTTTAACTGGGGACCTAAAGAGACAAAAGGCAGGAGATATGGTATTCCTTTTAAAAACATGTGACTTCTATTTTTAGCTACATTTTATATTATTTTTCTCCCAGGGGCAACTGACCCCTCCGGCCCCCTCGCTACGCCACAGCCCCCCCTCCTGCAGATCTATCATCTTATATATGTGCAAGATCTGTGAGAGCCCTCCCATGACTCTGCAGTTAGTGTCTGTGGCGCCTGCTTCTGGGTGGTGTCTCAATGCTGCCCCATTCACCTCCAAAGAGGGGGCTTCCCAAAGCAGGCCCTTGCTGCTGACCCCCAAGGCATCCACAGGTCCAGTCTCCTTTCAATGGGCCCACTTCCCAGGGCACATTGATCTTGGATCTGGCTTCCATCCCCTCTCCAACCCTCATCAGAACTACTGTGCTCCCTTGGTTTAGGAAAGGAATAAACAGGAGGATTGGAAATTAACCCACCCAGTCTCATGTCCCCTAGGCAGGCAATGAGCCATCTACAGGTGTGTGTGTAACCCCAAAGGAAGGCCAGGCTTCTCCAGACCCCTCTCCCACTCATGGGATCCCAGTGGGGCCATACATTTCCCTTGCCTGCTTGTCTGTGGGATGGGGTGGGGGTGAGGCAGGAAGTATAGTCCCTTCAGCACCTCGAGGACCCTGTAAGGCAGAGCCCACTATCCAGGCCATATATCGCCTTGCTCCTGGGACATCACCAACCCGAGAAGGGCTAGAGAAATACAGGGGCCGGCCCCAGAGGAACAATGCACCCCCAGGTCTTACAAAAAGGGGTGCACTCGGGGTGGCCGCCTGACAGGCAGGTATGTGCTGCTTGCTAGGGACAGCTGATTATGGCTTAGCCATCACTGCAGTTTTGGCAGCTGTACCTGCACTCCAACAGCCACATAGAATCATAGAATCATAGAATCATAGGACTGGAAGGGACCTCGAGAGGTCATCGAGTCCAGCCCCCCGCCCTCAAGGCAGGACCAAGCTCCGTCTACACCATCCCTGACAGATGTCTATCTTACCTGTTCTTAAATATCTCCAGAGAGGGAGATTCCACCACCTCCCTTGGAAATTTATTCCAATATTTGACCACCCTGACAGTTAGGAATTTTTTCCTAATGTCCAATCTAAACCTCCCCTGCTGCACTTTAAGCCCATTACTCCTTGTCCTGTCCTCAGAAACCAAGAGGAACAAATTTTCTCCTTCCTCCTTGTGACACCCTTTTAGATATTTGAAAACCGCTCTCATGTCCCCCCTTAATCTTCTTTTTTCCAAACTAAACAAGCCCAGTTCATGAAGCCTGGCTTCATAGGTCATGTTCTCTAAACCTTTAATCATTCTTGTCGCTCTTCTCTGTACCCTTTCCAATTTCTCCACATCTTTCTTGAAATGTGGCGCCCAGAACTGGACACAGTACTCCAGCTGAGGCCTAACTAGTGCAGAGTAGAGCGGCAGAATGACTTCACGAGTTTTGCTTACAACACACCTGTTGATACAACCTAGAATCATATTTGCTTTTTTTGCAACAGCATCACACTGTTGACTCATATTCAACTTGTGGTCCACTATGACCCCTAGATCCCTTTCCGCCATGCTCCTTCCTAAACAGTCGCTTCCCATCTTGTATGTATGGAACTGATTGTTCCTTCCTAAGTGGAGCACTTTGCATTTCTCTTTATTAAACCTCATCCTGTTTACCTCTGACCATTTCTCTAACTTGCTAAGGTCATTTTGAATTATGTCCCTATCCTCCAAAGAAGTCGCAACCCCACCCAGTTTGGTATCATCTGCAAACTTAATAAGCGTACTCTCTATCCCAATATCTACATCATTGATGAAGATATTGAACAGTACGGGTCCCAAAACAGACCCTTGAGGAACTCCACTTGTTATCCCTTTCCAGCAGGATTTAGACCCGTTAACAACAACTCTCTGACTACAGTTATCCAGCCAATTATGCACCCACCTTATCGTGGCCCTATCTAAGTTATATTTGCCTAGTTTATCAATAAGAATATCATGCGAGACTGTATCAAATGCCTTACTAAAGTGTAGGTATATGACATCCACCGCTTCTCCCATCCAACACGCCTTCCTCTGGGTGTGTCCCGCTGATTAGCGTTCAGACAGGAGGCTGATTCAGAATGCCTGCTGCACTTTGCCACCATTTCCACTGCAATTTCTGCATGGCAGAGATATAGGCCCAGGCCAATGAGTAGTCCAAGTGCAGGAAGGAGTGGGGTGAATAAATACATTCAGCCGATGATATTCTGGTGGCTATCACAAGCAAGACATATTACAGCAAACAAACTGGAAGCGGCCCCTTTAGAGCCTTTGTACAAATGACTACAAGTTAATTAAAACACTTTCCACCAGTGTGCAGCATAGGGAACTCGCAGCCTGGCTTTTTAATCCCTTTCCCTCCTGCAATAGATTCCATTTTCGTTGCTCTGTACAAGTTTAGCAAACTGAAGACTGTTTGAAAGAGATCACGCCTTAATCTGGCGTGTCGTAAGATCACTAGCAGGGTAGAGAGAGAAGGTCATACACATGTGAGACTGGCACAGAGCTGTACACATCCTTATTTATCTGAGTTAAACCTTCCTCAACTATAACCCCTTTGTTAAAGTCTGAAATGATCAGATCTATAGTTTTTGATGATTCAAAATGGCAAGGGAGGAATGCAGGATCCTGAGATGCTGCCA
The DNA here is from genome assembly GCF_052426305.1 of Pelodiscus sinensis. NCBI lineage: Eukaryota > Metazoa > Chordata > Testudines > Trionychidae > Pelodiscus > Pelodiscus sinensis. The sequence goes on along the minus strand of NC_143063.1, from coordinate 5,635,156 downwards.
GTTCTTCTGTCAGTAGAATTACAGAATCCTAGGGTTGGAAGAAACCTCAGGGGGATATTAAGTCCAACCCCTTGCTAAAAGTACCTCTACTTTGTAGTTAGGGATCAAAGTATCAGCCTTTTTCTCTAACCTGTTGCACTTCCTTGGGGTATGTCTACACTAAAGGACTAATTCAAACTAACTTAATTCGAATTAGTTAATTCGAACTAAGCTAATTTGAACTAGTGCATCTAGACCTAAAAACTAGTTCGAATTAGCATTTTGCTAATTCGAACTAGCATGTCCACATTGAGTGGACCCTGAACCGAGGTTAAGGCTGGCGGGAAGCAGTGACGTCAGGGCATCAGGTTAGGACTTAGAGCGTGGAGCTGCTGTCTCAGGCTAGCCGAGGGCTGTGCTTAACGGGACCCGACCCCACCCCGGACAGACAGTTCTCAGGGGTTCCCCGCTCGCTTGTCTAACTGGTGCGGAGATGCACGTAAATCGGAGGGAGACTTCTCTTAGAGGAGAATCCATTGATAGAGATTCTCTAAGCTGTAGTCAGAAAGAGAGGAGGGGAGAGGACAAACCATGGGCCAGAGCACACAAACAACCGCATACAAAGGAATCCAATGCATCAGGGAGGGGCAGACAAATAAGCAGTGGCAAATTTTTAAAGTGCTTGTACACAAATGCTAGGAGTCTGACTAATAAGATGGGTGAACTAGAGTACCTCGTATTAAATGAGGAGATTGACATAATAGGCATCACCGAAACCTGGTGGAATGAGGAAAATCTGTGGGACACAATCATACCGGGATATAAAATATATAGAAAGGATAGAACAGGCCGGCTGGGTGGCAGAGTGGCACTGTATGTGAAAGATAATGTAGAATCAAACGAAATAAAAATATTAAGTGAATCAACATGTTCAATAGAATCGCTATGGATAGTAATTCCATGCTCCAATAATAAGAAATTAGCAGTAGGGATATATTACCGACCACCTGACCAGGACAGCGATACTGACATTGAAATGCTAAAGGAGATTAGAGAGGCTACCAAAATAAAGAACTCTGTAATAATGGGGGATTTTAATTACCCCCATATTGACTGGATCCATGTCACCTCAGGAAGAGAAGCGGACATACAATTTCTCAATGGCTTAAATGACTGCTTCTTGGAGCAGCTGGTGCAGGAACCCACAAGGGGAGAGGCAATTCTCGATTTAGTCCTGAGTGGAGTGCAGGATCAGGTCCAGGATATAACCGTTACAGGACCGCTTGGGAATAGTGACCAGAATATAATAACATTCAACATTCCTGTGGTGGGAAGAACACTTCAGCAATCCAGAACCCTGGCATTTAATTTCAAAAAGGGGAATTACACAAAAATGAGGAGGTTTGTTAAACAGAAATTAAAAGGCACAGTGACTAGAGCCAAATCCCTGAAAGCTGCATGGAAACTTTTTAAAGACACCATAATAGAGGCCCAACTTAAATGTATACCCCAAATTAAAAAGCATAGCAAGAGACCTAAAAAAGAGTCACCGTGGCTTAACCACCATGTAAAAGAAGCACTGAGGGACAAAAAGGTATCTTTTAAGAAGTGGAAGTCCAATCCTAGTGCGATAAACGGAAAGGAACATAAACACTGTCAAACCAAGTGTAAAAATGTAATAAGAAAAGCAAAAAAAGATTTTGAGGAACAGCTAGCCAAAAACTCAAAAAGAAATAACAAAATGTTTTTAAGTACATTAGAAGCAGGAAGCCTGCTAAAAAACCTGTAGGTCCCCTAGATGATCGAGCTATAAAAGGAGCACTCAAGGACGATAAAGCCATTGCGGAGAAACTAAATGATTTCTTTGCTTCAGTCTTCACGGCTGAGGACGTTGGGGAGATTCCTTAATCTGCACCGTCCTTTGTGGGTGATGAATCTGAGGAACTGTCCCGGATTGAAGTGTCATTAGAGGAGGTTTTGGAACAAATAGAAAAACTTAATGTTAACAAATCTCTGGGACTGGATGGCATTCATCCAAGGGTTCTAAAAGAACTAAAATGGGAAATTCCTGAGCTATTATCTGTGGTTTGTAACCTATCCTTTAAATGGGCTTCCGTACCTAGTGACTGGAAGGTAGCCAACGTGACACCAATATTTAAAAAGGGCTGTAGAGGCAATCCTGGCAATTACAGACCGGTAAGTCTAACTTCAGTACTGGGCAAATTAGTCGAAACAATAGTAAAGAATAAAATTGTGAAGCATGTAGAATAACATAATTTGTTGGACAAAAGTCAACATGGTTTCTGTAAAGGGAAATCCTGTCTTACTAATCTGTTAGAGTTCTTTGAAGGGGTTAACAAACATGTGGACAAGGGGGATCCAGTAGATATAGTATACTTAGATTTTCAGAAAGCCTTTGACAAGGTCCCTCACCAAAGGCTATGGTGTAAATTACATGGCCATGGGATAAGAGGGAAGGTCCTTTCTTGGATTGAGAACTGGTTAAAAGACAGGAAACAAAGGGTACGAATAAATGGTAAATTTTCAGAGTGCAGAGGGGTAACTAGTGATGTCCCCCCAAGGGTCAGTCCTGGGACCAGTCCTTTTCAACTTATTCATAAATGATCTGGAGAAAGGGATAAACAGTGAGGTCGTAAAGTTTGCAGATGATACAAAACTGTTTAGGATTGTCAAGACAGAAGCAGACTGTGAGGGACTCCAAGAAGATCTCACCAAACTGAGTGATTGGGCAATGAAAATGGCAAATGAAATTTAATGTGGGTAAGTGTAAAGTAATGCACATCGGGAAAAATAACCCCAACTATAAGTACAGTATAATGGGGGCTAATTTGGCTATGACAAATCAGGAAAGAGATCTTGGAGTTATCGTGGACAGTTCTCTGAAAACTTCCACACAGTGTGCAGCGGCGGTAAAAAAGGCAAATAGGATGCTAGGAATTATTAGGAAAGGGATAGAAAATAAGACCCAGAATATCTTACTGCCCCTGTATAAAACTATGGTACATCCACATCTTGAATACTGTGTACAGATGTGGTCTCCTCACCTCAAAAAAGATATTTTGGCCTTGGAAAGGGTTCAGAAAAGGGCAACTAAAATGATTAGGGGTTTGGAACGGGTCCCATATGAGGAGAGGTTAAAGCGACTGGGACTTTTCAGTTTAGAAAAGAGGAGACTGAGGGGGATATTATAGAGGTTTATAAAAACATGAGTGGTGTGGAGAGGGCCAATAAAGAAAAGTTATTTATTATTTCCCTAAATAGAAGAACTAGAGGACACCAAATGAAATTAATGGGGAGCAGGTTTAAAACTGATAAAAGAAAGTTCTTCTTCACACAGCGTGTAGTCAACCTGTGGAACTCCTTGCCAGAGGAGGCTGTGAAGGCTAGGACTATAATAGAGTTTAAAGAGAAGCTAGATAATTTCATGGAGGTTAGGTCCATAAAAGGCTATTAACCAGGGGATAAAATGGTGTCCTTGGCCTCTGTCTGTCAGAGGCTGGAGAGGAATGGCAGGAGACAAATTGCTTGATCATTGTCTTCGGTCCACCCTCTCTGGGGCACCTGGTGCTGGCCACTGTCGGTAGACAGGATACTGGGCTAGATGGACCTTTGGTCTGACCCAGTACGGCTGTTCTTATGTTATGATGAGGGACAGCAAAGCAGTCCTGGCTTGGAGTGCCCTGAGTGCCTACACTTAGCACATCACAGCACTCGGCCATCAGCCCGGCTGCACTTACTGCAGGCTGCCATCCAGGGGTGGAGGTCAATCAGGGGGTTGTAGGAGAGCTTCCACCCCAAGGAGCCTGCAGAGCCACCCCTGTCCTCCCCATTGGGGGCTCGTACCCCATTCCTCCCTCACCTCCTTCCACTTACCCTTCCCTAGCCCCCCTTCCTGATGTACAAAATAAAGGACACGTGTGTTCAAGAATAGAAACTCTCTTTATTGAACAATACTCGGGGAGACTGGGAGAAGGAGGTGGGAGAGGGGAAGAGAGAGGGTGGGAGTGGGTAGGAGGAAACCTGGGAGGAGGGAGCTGGAAGGGGGAAGCCAGGGGAAGAAGGAGGAGGGGAAGTTTCAAACTATGGTACGCCATATCTTCAGTACTATGTACAGATGTGATCTCCTCACCCCAGAAAAGATATTTTGGCCTTGGAAAAGGTTCAGAAAAGGGGAGAGGGGAAGAGAGAAGGTGGGAAAGGGGAGGGCAACTAAAATGATCAGGGGTTTGGAACAGGTCCCATATGAAGAGAGGCTAAGGACACTGGGACTTTTCAGCTTAGAAAAGAGGAGACTGATGGGGGATATGATAGAGGTCTATAAAATCATGAGTGGTTTGGAGAGGGTGCATAAAGAAAAGTTCTTCATTAGTTCCCATAATAAAAGGACTAGAGGACACCAAATGAAATGAATGGGTAGTAGGCTTCAAACTAATAACAGAAAGTTGTTCTTCACAAAGCAAATAGTCGACCTGTGGAACTCCTTGCTGCAGGAGTCTGTGAAGGCTAGAACTGTAACAGAGTTTAAAGAGAAGTTAGAGAAAGTCATGGAGGTTGGATCCATGGAGTGGTATTAGCCAGGGGGTAGAAATGGTGTCCCTGGCCTCTGTTTGCGGAAGGCTGGAGATGGATGGCACGAGACCAATGGCTTGGTCATTGTCTTCGGTCCATCCCCTCTAGGGTACCTAGTGTGGGCCGCTGTCGGCAGAGAGGCTACTGGGCTAGATGGACCTTTGGTCTGACCCAGTATGTCCATTCTTATGTTTTAAGCTCAGGGCTCAGGGTTGGGGGTCTCACTGGACCACCTTGATTTTCATGCAAACCTGCTCCTGGGTGGCCAGGCTGGCAGCTCTCCTTCCCTAGATGGCCACTTTCCTGTGCCTAGTGTGGACGTCGTGGATGAGGTCCACGATCTCCACATTAGACCAGGCTGGCGCCCATCTCTTGCGGCCCCGGGCAGGCTCCTGGGAGCCGCCAGCCTGGTCCCGGGAAGAGGGGGAGGGCTGGGTGGCAGCGGGTGGCTGGCTCGTGCCGTGCCAGGTGCAGGGTCTGCTGGCTGGGTGCTGGGAGGCTTGCACCTGGCACGGGCACCATAGCCAGACCGTGCCCCTTTAAGGGCTCCGGGGCCGGGAGGGGGGCAGACGAGTTTCCCTGGTGGTGCCCAGAGTGGCCACCAGGGAAAGCTGGGGAGGGCTAGCCTCCCACTAGTTCGAATTAAGTGGCCACGCAGCCCTTAATTCGAACTACTTAATTCGAACTAGGCTTAGTCCTCGTAGAATGAGGTTTACCGAGTTCGAATTAAGCGCTCTGCTAGTTCGAATTAAGTTCGAACTAGCAGTTTATATGTGTAGCGCCTATCAAAGTTAATTCGAACTAACGGCTGTTAGTTTGAATTAACTTTGTAGTGTAGACATACCCTTGCTGAGGATGGGCCTGAGTTAAGAATTACATCAGTGCAAAAACAGGAGAGGGGCGGGGCAAGGGGGGCATTGTGAGACAAGAACCTGCCTCTAAATAACCATAATCCCTTTGGGATCCCAGTGAGGAGAATTGTTGAACATTACTGAGCTCTGCACCTGATATAGGGGCCACATTCTGAAACCTCTCTGATCCCTTGCACATGTCTGTGAAAAGTGAATGCAGAAAATTAGGGAAACAACCACAAACACAATCTTGTCTGCAGCCACAAATATTGACTGGGTTTAAGGCTGGCTAAAAATGTGTTTTTTCCCTTTAAGGGTTTTTCTGTGTGTACTCACGTGGGGCAAATCACTTAAGACCTGCTCTACACTAGGCCTTTACATTGAATTCAGTGGCCAGTGGTCGATTTTCTAAGTGATGAGTCCACACTACCAATTCAGTCCAATTGACCGTAAGGGATGATGAAATCAATTTCTGTACTGCTTTTCAGGAGGGGTAAAGCTATTCCTGTCCTTGCATGGTCGAATTTACAGTAGTGTGGAGGCAACGTTGTGTGAAAGTCAACGCTATTGGCCTCCCACACTTCCCTGCTCTGACCACTCTTGCCACAGCTTGCACCTCTACTGCTCTCCCGGTGAACTCAAAATCACAATTGCATTTCCCATGTGGCCAGTGTTGCAAGCCCCTTTCCGACAAACACTATGATGACTTTCAATACTTCTGCTCTCCCAGGGGCCAGTTCCCAAGGGCACAGAAGAGCACCAGCGTAGTGTCCCGAAGATTTTGGACCTCATGGAGGCATGGGGAGATGGAGCCATCCTCTCAGAGCTCAGAACCAGCAAGAGGAACGCCAAAATATACGGCAAGATCACAATAAAGAATATTCCAGGGATGCCTAGCAATGCCGAGTAAAGATCAAATTGCTCAGGCAGTCCTACCACAAGATGAAGGAGGCAAGTGGATGCTCTAGAACTGTACCTCACATGTGTCATTATGTCAAGCAGATGGATGTGATTTTGGGGTTGGGGCCCAGCAAGCTCTCCAGGTGGTCGTAGAGTCCAGCCAAGACATACCCAGCGTTAGCATGCAGGAAATCATGGTGGCAGAGGGAAAAAGAGGAGGAGGAGAGTAGCCAGCTGTTGATCCCAGTGAGCCAGGAGCTGGTCTTCATGATGGAGACAGCACCTTCCTCCCAGGATGTCTCCAAGTCCAGCGCCGACCCCGGGACGGGAACTTCCAGTGAGTTCACAATTGTTTTCTAACTACAAGCAGGGTAAGGCAATGGGGTGTGATATGCAGTGCGCTCTCTCTGCCTATGCCGCACGAGGGGTGCAGAACAGCTTGCTAATATGTCTGTAGATGGAACAGGAGTCTTGCCTGCTTAGCTCCATAAAGTTCTCACATAGGAACGTTTTGATCCTTCTCACGAGGTTCTTGGGGAGGACAGCCGTAGTGCGTCCTCCACAATAAGACACTTTCTCATGCCAAGACACCAGTAAGTGGTCTGGCGTCACTGAGCCACAAAGCATTGCCGCATAAAGCCCAGGTTTCTGGCCACATTGAGTCAGCACACTTCTGGTGAGTTGACTTTTATTGCTAAAAGCTGAGATCTGTAGCTGCCACTGTGCCTTAACCATGGGGGTTGAGGGTCGGGTTCCCCAGAACAGCTTATTAATGTATCTGGAGATAGAGCAGAAATCCTCCCCACAAATCTCCATAAAGAGGTCCTCATGGTCTCACAAGGTTTGTGGGTAGGCCTGCCTCATTCCGTTCTCCATGGCAGGACACCTTTCCATGCCAAGCCAGCAGCAGGTGGTCGGGTGTCATTGCAGCACAAAGCTTTGCAGCATAAGGTCCACGTTTCTGGCCACATTTAGTCACCATCTGAAGACTGATATTTCACACACCAATCTGGATGAACCAGAGGGAACAATTAGCTGATGCCTCTGCCATAAATCTCTGTTTGCTCCTCTCCAGGGAAGTATGGCTTTAATCCCTGCCTTACACTGTTGCCATTTTTGGATCCCCATCTTGCTCCCACCCACCTGCCCACTCCTGCGGGAAAGGAAAGTTGCACTCTCCCAGCAAATGGGGGGTGCCAAACACATGGGTGCTGCATGAGCACCTTCCTGCTCTGCAACTAAGCCCGGACCTTTCCCTTCTGCAAGCTTGTGCCCTAGCTTTTCCCTTACCATGACTGTCACCAAACTGAGTACAGCTGCTCCTCTAAGAGCTCTGAGATGTACCTGCTTCATAATGGCTGCATAAAAGCATAACTGTGGCCCCATACATAACTCATCCCTATTGACTTTAGACAGACCTTCCTTTTATTCTAACAGATTCGGTTTTACGCTGTACAATGTAGTCTGCACTTCACTTTCTTTTACAGTAGGAACAGAAGTCAGCCTGCTGTGCACTCTCCCAGCCCCTGCTAGCTTGCTGGTTGGCACAAATCTGCTGGCGAAAACGGACTAGGGATGACACACTCAAGAACCAAATGCAATTCACCCACTTGGACAGGGAGAATTTAAGCAAGTGGAGGAGTGAGCTGCTGGAGGAGATGCGTGCGGAGTGTGAGGACAAGAGAGCATGCAGGAAATTGAAAGTGAAGCACTAGAAGAAAGTCTTGTTATCCACAGTGGATGTGATGGATTGCCTGGCAGCTTTCCTGGATGCCTACATGCACCAGCACAGTCTCCTACTCTTGCGGGCCAACATTCCTTCCTCCCCGAGTTTCATAGTCCCCTCTCGCAGGGGCCCTAGAACATGAGGGAGGGGGGGGGGGGGGGTCAGGGGCAGCCTCACACTCAACTCCTAGGGATTTGTCATGAAGCAAAAGGCTCTCTCACAGTTACGATCACACTCACACACACATGGAAGGTCCCACCCTGGACCCTGTTCTGTCCCTGCTGTGTTCCCATAATAAAAACACATGATTTCTGAACAACAGTCTCTTTATTGCTTGGGTTGTGGAGAGGGGGAGGGGGAGGTTTGCAGGCAAGCAAACATGTTGAGGGCAACATGCATGACTCTGAAATCTGGCCATTCATAAAATTGTCTTTTAAAGCCTCTGTGATTTTCAGTGCCCTTGCTGTGCTCTCCCTATTGCCCTTGTGTCTGGCTGCTCAAACTCCATGGCTAGGCGCGCTGCCTCACCTGCATCTCCCGACAACTTTCCCCCTTACTTTCACAAGTACCGTGGAGCACACAGCGGGCTGCCACAATGGGAATGTTACATTCACTGAGGTCTAATGTGGTCAGTAAACTGTGGAACCTTCCCTTTAGATACCCAAAAGCACATTCTACCACCATTCTGCACTTGCTCAATAGTTGAACTGCTCCTTGCTGCTGTCCAGGCTGTCCAGGAAAAGGTTTCAGAAGCCATGGGAGCAAGGGGTGGGCTGGGTTGCTAAGAATCACTATTGGCATTTCAACGTATTCAATATTAACTTTCCAGTCTGGGGGAAGAGTTCAGGCTTGCAGTTTGCCAAAGAGGCAGGAGTTCCTGATGATGTGGGCACCTTTCCCAACCATCCCATGTTGATGCTGGTGAAATGGTCTTTGTGATCCACCCACCTCTGCAACACCATTGAGAAGTACCCCTTGCAGCTTATGTACTCTTTGGCAAGGTAGTCAAGTGCTAAGTTGGGGCAGGAAAGTCCTCCACTATGTGCGCCATGTTTCCCAGAATCACAATCCTTTGTAACAAAATTGTATTAATTGTCTTGGCTATTTGGATCACAACAGCCTCCACTGTAGATTTCCCCACTCAGCAGGGTTTGCAGGATTGGCCCCCAGGAAACAAAACCATTCACTCCCCCTCTTCTTCCCATGTGTGTGAAAGCAGAAGCACGGAAATCCAGGGTGGAATTTAACCATGAAAATCTCACTTGGAATTAGCTTTCGAACTACACTTGCCTTTGTACCAGGGAGAGGCAGCCTCAGGTATGGTATATATCCTTTAGCATTAGCCACTGGAATGACCCTTCTCTTGATCTCACCTCTCTAGGAGCATGGACCTTTTTCCCTGCAGCTCAGGCCATCCAGGACAGTCACCCTGTGTGCATGTGCATCACTGACTCTATTGAATTGCCAGCTGCAGACATCTCTCCTCTCCTAATTCTTTGGCCACTCTTCTATTGGCCTTACAACTGATCACATGTTCCTTAGCACCATATCTTTTCCAGAAGTCTTCCCCACATGTGTTTGTATTACCTGATCCTGGAAATTGTTTCAAACAACACTGTTTAACAACACATACCGATAAAGCTGCTGTATTTGATTGCAGCCATTTGGACCAGAGAACCTTAAATTGCACGTGCATATCCATCTGAAATGGCCTCCCCTAGGGACTGTAAGGGGAAGCCAGCAGTAGCTGACACACTGAAATTGTTATTTAGGCTGCAGCTTTTCCAAACTATCTCCCATCAAGCTGAAGTAATGCAGTCGACTAACATACTGTATCTCACACAGCCTCTCTCACTGCAACAGAATCTAGGAAATACCAGAGGGCAAAGAATAGAGAGCATTTCATTAACATGATCAGTGGGCCAGGATATTAGCTCAGCATAAGCATGACATTCCTTCTTCTCGTGCTTTAGTTTCTTACCACACACAATATTTATTCTGAAGACCTTACTGCCTCCATTCCTCATCTGACTGCATTATCTTAAAGCTCTCATGCTGCAAATCCTCCCTGATGAGAGTTCTCTGTTCATGAAGCCAGTAGGATTATGCATACAACTAAGGATCATGCACAGGATGATCTGATCTTCTATGCTATGGTGAAGGAAAACAATGAACTGCACAACCATAAGTTGGATGAGCTTTAGGAAGAGGACTGATCATGCAGCATTTTTCTGGGTTTGCTTGCTTATTTCGTTGTCATTGAAATACAGCTGGCAAGAAAATGCAGATGGACCAAGGGGTTGGTTGTAACAGCAGGACAATTCCTGAGATCTTTCCTTATGCAAAACTCCCACTGAAATCAACGAGAACTGGTCGAAGCAGAGCAACTACAAGTTGCAAAACAATCTTCATGAATATTCCAGGAAGGGTCTAATCATTTTGACTAAATTAGTGACCCCAGGCTGTAGCCTGCAGATAGTCCCTGCATTTATACCAGTCTCAGGGTATGTCTACACTACCCCGCTAGTTCGAACTAGCGGGGTAGTGTAGACATACCCCCTGATCTGAAGAAACAACACTGAAGTCAGAGGGGTTTGGGATTTACACAGGTATAAAGGAGAGCAAAATTTGTCTCATGAGGCTTCCTATCACACACGCAGGCTATGTCTACACTGACAAGGGCATGCAGAGCACAGGCACTACACTCTGCAGGGAAAGGCGGGATGCATCCACACTTATTGTTGCATTGTGTAGCAAATCATCACAGTGAAAAGCTCTGTCAGGGGAAGAGGCAACAGGGAAATGCTTCCGCAGCGGGACACTCTGTTGTTCAATAGCAGTGTTGACATGGGAAGCGCTGCTTGGATGCGTAGAGAGCCGTGAATGATAAACACCTTGGGGTGTCCCACTATGTACACTACCAGGGATAGCCGCGCATGTGGACATGCTCAGGAGCCTGCCGGGACACAGACCAGGCTCCTCCTGTGACAAGAGTGGAAGCAGCTGTTCCCTCGTACATTTCCTCCCCTCCTTGGAGAAGTCACTGGCGCCTCACATTCCCTTACTGTTACTGTTATAATTTAAATTTCAGAGGTGACTGGAAGCAGTGACACATAATGAGTCTTTCTCTGCTTCAAAGCTCTGACATTCTCAATAGACAAGAGGCACCAATGACAAGAAGGGACACAGGCATACAGAAGAGAAGTGACTTGCCTCGCGTCACATGGTAAACCAATAGCAGAGCCAAGAACTCACTCTTCTCCCAGCCCAATATCCTCTCTTCTAGTCCATGCTGCCTTTTGACAATCAGCGGGTGAAGGTGAGGGAAGGGTGCAACAGTGAAGCTCTCTGAAAGGCTCATAAATCCCACAGGCTTTGCCCTTTACTTTGAAGAGAAGGGTTTTCAGGAAAAAATTGTACACGACATGCAGTCAAGCTATCTCTTTGAAAAGTCACACGTGAAAGATCACATGCGTAAAATGCTCCTAATTCATAGCCGTTGATAGGTGCCATCTTAATCAATAGACAGACCAAAGCCTATAAACACCATTCTGAAAGGTTTAGGAGACTGTGATCACTTCGGTGAGTGAGGTAGGTTGGGAAACAATATGAAAAGATTCTCACTGTGTAAATATTTACATAAATGAAGAATTTACACATTTGCAAAATCTGTTATTCATTAAATACTATGGGCTCTGTCATATGGATAAATTCTGAAAGTGGGTAAAAAATTGGGTTTTACCACTTGAAATGTAAAATAATCCTTGTCACACTGTCCAATGAGACGAAGATTAGCTAGTGAAATTGTTAGATGGATGATCCTCCTTTATAGTGCAACAAAAGCAAGTCACCAGCTGTAAATTTCCCAAGTGATATTTTATTGTAAATAGAAGCCGCACAGAATTTAGTAGCAAGAATAGAATTAGGATTTTCCATCTCAAAACTCATGTACCCCTACTGCTTCGCCAAAGGGAAATTTCAATTTATTGGTAACAACGCATGGTCTATGAGAAACATCTGAGCAAAAACTATCTCCAACAGAAGGCAGCAATACTCACAAATATTAGTCAGTTCACAATGAAATGAATCTACAGGACATCAGATTATCAATGCTAACTGCTTTTGTGAATTTGGTCATTCTGATTGATCAAAGAAATAAAACAAAGCTAAGTTTCTAATCCTATCATGAGAGAGCACTCCAATAATGCTACAGCAGGCAAATGTTATTGTCATTGCTACATCAGAATAGACCCTCTGACTTAAAGAGAATGACATTGCTTAATGACTCACTTTTTCACACATTCAGTCACTGGAAAATAACACTGTTAAAGCTCAAATGTCTTCTGTTTTCAAAACACCTGTCCCAGCTGCACCCCGGATTTTCTTTTCAATCCTTCTGTTGTCCCATTACCACTATTCGGGTATGTCTACACTACCACGCTAGTTCGAACTAGGGTGGTTAATGTAGTCAACCGAAGTTGCAAATGAAGCCCGGGATTTAAATATCCTGGGCTTCATTTGCATCTTGCTGGGCGCCACCATTTTTAAATCCCCGGTAGTTCGGACTCCGTGCCCGCGGCTACATGCGGCACAGAGTAGGTAGTTCGAATTAGGCTAATTCGAACTACCGTTCCACCTCGTTCCACTAGAAAGCCTAATTCGAACTACCTACTCTGTGCCGCGTGTAGCCGCGGGCACGGAGTCCGAACTACCGGGGATTTTAAAATGGCGGCGCCCGGCAAGATGCAAATGAAGCCCAGGATATTTAAATCATTTTCAACTTCGGTTGCCTACATTAACCACCCTAGTTCGAACTAGGGTGGTAGTGTAGACATACCCTACCATAGTTAAATTAAGAACATTTTATTTCAGGTTGGCTGCTAACCCTTGCCTGCATTAAGCCACCCCTCAGAAAGATAAGTTAGCACACAGTGGAAATGTAAATCCTGCTGTGGCCTTTTAATGCATATGCTCAGTCAGAAGCAAACAGGATCCATTTGCCTTACATTGGTTCCCAACAAGTTTGGTGATCCTTCAGTGGCATGAAGCAAATGAAAGTCTATCAGCATGAAAAAAATTATAAGTATTTAGCATTTCTGGTGTAACAACAGACGTTAGAGCAACTTAGTTATCTAGGGTGTCTCGATGAATGCAAGAAGCCTGGGAAACAAGCAGGAAGAATTGGAAGTCCTGGCACAATCAAAGAACTATGATCTGATTGTAATAATAGAGACTTGGTGGGAGGACTCACATGACTGGAGCACTGTCATGGAAGGGTATAAACCAGAGGAGGGCAAAAGGGCCTCCATGGGCGGGATCTGGTCCGCCAAGCAAGCTGATCTGGCCTGTGGAGGCCCTGACACTCCCCCTACCCCCAAGACAGTCAGGGCCTGGAGACAGGGGTAAGCACATGCAAAGTCTCTTCTTGCCCTGCCTCCGCCCTGAAAGGAGTGCATGGCACTTAGTGAATGAGAAGCTGGATATGAGTCAACAGAGTCCCTTGTAGCCAAGAAAGCATATTAGGGTGCATTTGGAGGAGATCCAGCAGATCTAGAGAAGTGATTATTCCCCTTCGTTTGGCACTGGTGAGGCCACATCTGGAGTATTGCGTCCAATTCTGGGCTCCCCATTACAGAAAGGAAGTGGACGTATTGGCGAGGGTCCACTGGAGGGCAACAGAAATGATTAGGGGTTGGAGCACATGACTTATGAGGAAAGACTGAGGGATTTGGGCTTATTGAGTCTACAGAAGAGAAGACCAAGGGGGGATTTGATAGCAGCCTTCAACTACCTAAAGAGGGTTCGAAAGAGGATGGAGCAAGGCTATTCTCAGTGGTGACAGGTGACAGAATGAGGAGCAATGGTCTCAAGTTGCAGTGGGGGAGGTCTAGGTTGGAGATTAGGAAAAACTATTTCCCTAGGAGAGCGGTGAAGCACTGGAATGAGTTACTGAGGGAGGTGGTGGAATCTCCATCCATAGAAGTGTTTAAGTCTCAGCTTGACAAAGCGCTGGCTGGGATGATTTATTTGGGATTGGTCCTGCTTTGATCAAGGGGTTGAGGTCTCTTCCAACCCTCTGAATCTATGTGCGAGAGGCTTTCGCTGTCGTGGACTGACAGAACGAAGTTTAAAAAATGGATGGGTTCGATTTCCAACAGTGCTCAGCACTGTACCTTATTCCTAACCTGCTCTGCATCCTTGGGAGCTACCAGGAATCACAGAATCATAGAGCTGGAAGAGACCTCAGGAGTCATCAAGTCCAGCCCCCTGCCCAAAGCAGGACCAATCCCAACTAAATCAACCCAGCTAGGGCTTTGTCAAGCGGTGACTTAAAATCCTCTATGGATGGAGATTCCACCACTTCCCTATGGAACCCTTCCCAATGCTTCACCACCCTCCAGGTGAAATAGTTTTTCCTAATACCCAACCTAGACCTCCCCCACTATAACTTGAGACCATTGCTCCTTCTTCTGCCATCAGTCACTAGTGAGAACAACCTCTCTCCGGCCTCTTTGGAACCTCCCTTCAGGAAGTTGAAGGCTGCTATCAAATCCCCCCCTCACCCTTCTCTTCTGCAAACTAAATAAGCCCAAATCCCTCAGCCTCTCCTCATAGGTCATGTGCTCCAGCCCCCTAATCATTTTGATTGCTCTCCACTGGAGCATCTCCAAAGCATCCACATCCTTTCTATAGTGGGGGGCCCAGAAATGGACCCAATTCTCCAGATGTAGCCTCACCATAGCCGAATGAAGAGGAATAATCACTTCTCTAGATCTGCTGGCAATGCTCCTCCTAATGCAACCTAATATTCCATTTGCCTTCTTGGCTACAAGGGCACATTGTAGACTCATATCCAGCTTCTCAGCCACTATAATCCCCAGGTCCTTTCCTGCTAAACTGCTACTTAGCCATTCAGTCTCCAGCCTGCAACAATGCTTGGGATTCTTCCGGCCCAAGTGCAGGACTCTCCACTTTTCCTTGTTGAACCTCATTAAAGGATTTGGTCACTCTGGACCCTAAGCTAGGAGGAGACGTAGATACATTGGAGGGCAGGATCGCGATTGACTGGTTGTTGACCACGGCTCTAATCTATATAGGTCACTCTGGACCCTATCCCTGCCCTCCAATGTATCTACGTCTCCCTCTAGCTTAGTGTCATCCGCAAACTTGCTGCGGGTGCAATCCATCCCCTCATCCAGGTCATTAATAAAGATATTGAACAAAACCAGCCCCAGAACCGATCCTTGGGGCACTCCGCTAGAAACCGACTGCCAACCTGACATCAAGCCATTAATCACTATCTGTTAGGCCTGATAGTCTAGCCAGCTTTCTATCCATCTTGCAGGCCACTTATCTAATCTATACTTCCTTAACTTGCTGGCAAGAATATTGTGGGAGACCGTATCAAAAGCTTTGCTAAAGTCAAGGTATATCACATCCACCAACTTTCCAATATCCAGAGAGCCAGTTATCTCATCATAGAAGCTAATCAGATAGGTCAGGCATGCCTTGCTCTTGGTGAATCCATGTTGACTATTCCTGATCAGTTTCCCCTCTTCCAAGTGCTTCAAAATGGATTACTTGTGGATCTCCTCCATGATTTTTCCGGGGACTGAGGTAAGGCTGACTGGTCTGTAGTTCCCTGAATTGTCCTTCTTCCCTTTTTTAAGGATGGGCACTACATTTGCCTTTTTCCAATCATCCGGGATCTCTCCCGATCTCCATGAGTTTTCAAAGATAATGGCCAAAGGTTCTGCAATGACATTTGCTAACTCCCTCAGTAGCCTTGGATTTATTAAATCCGGACCCATGGATTTGTGTATGTCCAACTTTTCTAAATAGTGCTTTCTCCTCCAAGGGCTGCCCACCTCCTTCCCATACTGGGTGCTGACCTAGTCTGTGAAAACAAAGGCAAAGAAAGCACTGAGTATTTCAGCTTTTCCCATATCATCTGTTACTAGGTTACCTCCCTCACCCAGTAAGGGCCCCACACTCTCTCTGAGCACCTTCTTATTGCTAACATGCCTGTAGAAACCTTTCTTGTTACCCTTAGGAGCCAAATACTTCTGCAAAGCAGGCCACCCACCATTTTCATAGCTCCTGTTTTTATACCAGTATAGAAGTTCTGAAAGGCTTTCAATGATTTACACACCATGATTCAGCAAGGGGCTTCATTACTTTTTGCCACAGAGTTATACATTTTAAGGCCAGACCCAATGATTAGACCCTCTAGTCTACATTATTTCAAAAAAACTTGTAGTATGGACTCTCTGCTTATAAATTCAACCTAAAGGGAGTTTTTTCAAAATAACATCCTAGTGTAGACCAAGGACTACATATGGAGAATCTACCACCGGGGCGGCCCGTGAGCCTAGGCGAACTAGGCAGTTGTCTAGAGCACCGCTGGCCTGGGCGCCTGATGATGACGTCACGGGGCACCAAGGCACCCCGTGATGATGTCATGACCATTGACGGCCGTACAGGCGGGGGCGCCAATTGAGCCGCCTGCCTGGGGTGCCAGCTGCTACACCCAGCCTCGGACTGCTCCTGTCCACCACCTCCCTGGGCAGTTTGTTCCAAGGGTTCGGTACACCCACTGTTACAGCCATGAGCCTTTTTTCTAGTCTGAGTTTGTTTGTCTTTAGCTTCCAGCATTGCTCCTTATTATGCCTTTCTCCACTAGATTAGGGTGTCCTGTAGGTCTCATCCTTTCCTCCCAGGAAGTTACTCAGACTGTGATCTAGACCCCTGCATAATTTAGCAGTCTTAATGACTTTGCAGCCTTAATACTGTTCTGCTAGTGAAGGTTTTCTATGTGTTTTTTATGTATATAAAATACCCAATCAAAACAAAATGAGCCTAGCAGCACAGAAATGTACTGCTTCTCAGGCTGTTTCTCTCATTTCCATAAGTTTCATTATCATTTGCAATGTTGTTCACATTTGCTTAGATTTGTGGTGATGAATTTTCTTGTCGTATAATCTCAATACCACTTTCAATTGCTGGATTTGAGTCACTAAACTGAGAAAGCCCCCAACGTATGGGCTATACTGGGCTAGCTCTGACTTGGCTGCCCAGGGAATAGGGACTTCCCTAGCACAGATTAGCCCCTTCCCCTGGGCAGCTGTGTCAGTGCTACCTAGATCTTAGTGCTGACTCCTAGCTGGGGGTGGAAGCCAAGTCCCAGATGCTCTCTCCAGGTGAAAAAAATGGCAGCTCTTGCCTTGCCTCACATGCTGGCAACAAAGCTTCCTAGGTGACTGTAAAGGGTGGGGAAGAGGAATAGACTGCATCCTGAAAAGAGCATCTTACAGTACTGCTCTGTAAGACAGCAGGGGTCCCTGAGAAATAAGTGTGCCTCTGGGTGGTGCGTCTAAGGCATTATGCTCACTGTGTAGCAGTGCAAGTGCATCACTGCCTCTTACTCTGGGCTGAGCTTGAAGGCACAATCTAGCCCTAGAACAGCTGTCAAAGGCATGTTTCCAGGGCCTAACGTATATTACATAATGGTACCTGTTGGATGGCATTACCTATTTCACCTAGAGTTTGAACTAACAGATAAACAAGGGAGAAGCAGATAAATAAAATGGATGAGTAATCCAGCAGCTTCAGTGCCATCAAAGTCCATGTGATCCCACATGGCATTGATCCCACAGGGATCAATTGATGGAATTGGAACCGCTGGATTACTCATGGTCCTAAACCACAATGTTTGGATAGAGAAGAGAACATCTCCGATTTGGATTTCCCTGTGTTACCTTTTAAGTACTCACCCTGGGGATGATGACAGTAGACAAGAAGCTGGATATGAGTCAACAGTGAGCCCTTGTTGCCATTGTATTAGCAGGAGCATTGCCTGTAGATCTGTGGTCACCAACCCATCAATCATGATCGACTGGTCAATCCTGGGGCTCAACCAGTTGATCGCGAGGTTTTTGGGGGCCCCCCTCGCTGCCCCCCAAGCCCAAAATGAACACTGAGCTGATACTACCTCCAGGAACAACGGAGGTAGCATGGGCTTCCTGCAGCGTGGGGTGGAGTGGAGTTCTGCAGCTGCATGCCAGGTCCCTGAAGTGCATGGGCTGCTCTTCCCCTTCCTCCCCAAAACAGCTGGTGAGGTACCTAAAATGCTGGTCTGCATGTAAGGGAAGGAGGGGGGAGGGAGTGGGAGTCCGGGACTGCACCAGCTCCAGTGCTGTGGGGAGCAGAGGAGCAAGGTGTGTGCTGCCCGAGCAGTTGGTGCTGGCATGGTTTGGGACTCCTCCTCCCCCCGCACATACACCCCACCCAGGAAGGCAGCAGGTGCTCGACGGACCAGCATTTCAAGTACCAAGTACTTCCTGGGTCTTGGCGCACAGCTGCAAAATCCCCAGGTACAAGTCCCTGTCCCCTCCCCCAACAAGTACCCTGTCCCCTGCCCCAGCACCCACCGGTACCCTGTCCCCTGCCTCCACCAGCACAGTTGGGGCTACATTAGTGAAGCTTGAGGGGTTTGTAGGGGTTATATTTTTTATCTTACTTGTGTGGCCCCGACTGACTTTTCTGTGGGTCAGTGACCCCTGAATTAAAACAGGTTCCCCACCCCTCTCATAAAGAAAGAAAATACTGAAACCTTTTGTGTATGGCATAATATTTTATTTAAAAATGAAGCCTGGCCAACAAGACCCCAATTGGGGCCAAGCCCGCATCTGGCCACAGTATCATAACACTCCTGCACCATCACCAACCCCAAACCTGAGTCTATCATACACCGGAACCCCCTGTCCTGAGCCTCTCACATCCCCAAACTCCTGCACCCCCACATCCTCAGTCTTCAGCCACAATAATCTTGCATTATTGACATACTGCAAATCTGTGTCCTGAGCTCATCATACTCCCAACCTCCCTGCCCTGAGCCCCTCACACACCCCAACCCAAACTCCTGCACCCTCATAGCCATAAGTCTGTGACTTGCTCAGCACCCCAACCCTCCACCTGACCCCAACACTCCCCAGCCTGGAGCCCCCTCCCTGAGCCAGCAGCCCCTTCTCCACATCCTCCTGCATCCAAATTCCCTCCCAGAGCCACACCTCACCCTTTCCCACACCCAAATCCCTCATTCCCACCCCAGAGTCCTCACCTCCTGTCTCAAACAAGTGAGGGTATGGCTAGGCTGCAGGAGTTTTTCCGGCAAACATGCTCTTTTGGCAGCCCCTGTATTTCTCATTCCATGAGGAATAAGGGGGCTTCCAAAATAAGGAGTTTTTCTGACATTTGGCCCGGTCAAGATGGGCCAAATGTAGGAAAAATCCCTTCCAACAGAAGGATAATAAAAAGCAGCGGGGTAGCCATACCCTGAGAGTGTATAAGGGCCGGGCACAGCAAGTGATGGAGAGAAGGGGAACAGAGAAGGTGGGGGCTCAAGGAAAGGGTGGGTTGATCTTGGCTTGTACTGACATTTAAAAAGTGATCTTGGGTGAAAAAAGATTGGAGACCGCTGCTGTAGATGAAGGGAAGTGATTATTCTCTTTATTTGGCACTTTAAAAGGTTTCCCACCCCTGACTTAAAGCCACAGCAGAACATCATGTGTCATCGTTCTTTGTCTTGGTCTGATCTCACAAATGCGCCTGCACTTCCATAGGATTCTACAGGGACATAAGGACCAATTATTAAGTCCAATTATTATTAATAAAAGAACCTGAATTCATCTAAGCACTGAACTATAAGCACCTCAAGACCAAGCAGATGCTTCAGTGTTTTGCTGGACAGAAATACAGACCTTATCTTAAAGTTAAGCATTAGTGCTTTCCTGAATCAAAGCTTAAATTTACAAACAGGTCAGAACATTCAAACACTGCATTGTATGCGAAGCAGTTGCATGTAGGGGAGTCATCACAGAATAAGGCCAATGCTTACAATATCCTAATGGGCAAGGTTATTAAAGAATGCATAGGTGTATGCCAAGGTGACTGAGTAATCAAAGAAAATATTAAAGAATTTTGCAATTAGCTTGTACGTTTTACTTTCCATCCATTTCCCCTTGGTTCTGTGATTAAAAAAAATCAGATTATACAGCATTTTTGTCATTAAACTACAAAGGCAAAAAAGACTGGGCATTAATAGTTCTGCTGCTTTAGAAAATCAGTAGCTATGTATAATAATCAGGAATACAAATCTAAGCATGTTTAAATTTTATGGTGATGAAATGTCTAAACAAAAGGTGAATCTCTAAATATTTTATGCTATTTTTTGTATGCTAATCTCCTGGAGATCATCTCAAGCAAATAACACCCTTTCTCAAGACACTAGTTTAAAGTGTCCTCATATTTCCTGTAGTGTATCTTTAAGTTAGCAAATAATAAAAAAAGATTGGAGGTGACAGCTTCACTCCTTCATTCTAGACCAGTGTTTCTTAAACTTTTTTTTAAATAAAATACCCTTTTTTAAAAAAAATTATAAGTACCCCTAGTACCTACAGTTTTCAGACACACAATTATTTTCTTCCATTGCAACACATCTGTTTAAACAACTTAATCGTAGCCGGGCGGGCAATGACATTTTTTAATGCAAAAAGTACAAAAATAATAAAGCGCTGTAAAACTTAAAACAAAAACTCAGTTTTCTCCAAATTTCAGTCGTGTTAACGTACCCCCCAGATGTCTCTCGAGTACCCCTAAGGGTCCTCATACCACTGGCTGAGAAACACTATTCTAGACCCTGCATGTTGGGTAAAAGGTTCAGAGAGTCAGAAAGAGATTCTGAAAGCCCTGGTTCCCACAGGGCAAGGACTCCCCAAGTACAGGTATGAGGCTGCCTATTGAAGACCATTTTCTATATCCTGCTGCAGGGTGCATGACAGGTGCTAGGATGGAAGTGGGAGCTGTGTTTGGGGTGCGTTGTGGAGATTCTGGACTGGGTTCTTCCCACAGAAGCTGTTGACACTTAAACAACCCCTCAGCAAAATACCAACAAAAGTGGAATTTTGTGTGTGTGTAAACATGTCACCATTTATGACTGTCTGTTCTAGGATAACAGAATCTGGCTGGTCCTTTATAGTTCTCTCTTAAACCTCCCCAGGAATCCCCTAAACCAGTGGGAAAGAGGAAAGAAGGGACCACTAAAGGTAAATGAACCCTTAACAGTTTGAAAATATCATTAATTCTGATTAAGCCCTTCCGAATATTGATCCTTACTAGATGCTCACGAGAGTTTATTTGAACCTTGTTAGTCTATTTAGATTTAATTACCCAACTTTAGATTTACAGTAAAAGTAACTTTTTGAAACAGCCCAGAGAGAGAAAATGAGAAGTTTGGATCTGATTGGAGCAGGAGCAGACTTCTCTTCAGTATCAGCAATAATGGTTCATCCCACCCCCATTCCCTTTTGCCCTACAGATGTCAGTCCAGGACCACTACTTTCTGATTATGAATATAACTGATGAAGAGCAGGTGTAACTCCATGTATTTTGTAACTGTGAGTCAGCTATTGAAATAAGTTGTGTGCCCTGAAGAAGCCACCTATGTGAAGTGACCCCCAAACATTTACCAGACACTAGGGCTAGTTTTGAAAGTTCGCAGCTGAGTCAGTGGCAAACAGACTATAATGCCATGAAACTCCAGAGGGGTCTGAGCCACAAGTAAAACAGCCTGTAACTGGGTGGGCACTCACTGCCATGGCACCTCCTGCTGGTCGCTCCAGGAATTAGCTTTTCAGCTCTGCAGCACCCCCTTTTGGCTGGTGTCTTGCCCACTGTTAGCTGTTTTTTCTGAACCACTGTGAGTTAGGAACCACGTCCCTCCTAGACTGTGGCATCATCCCTTCTGGGTACTACCCTACCACAGTTCCCCCACACTCTGGAGCTCCCCCTCTGGGAGCCCCCAATCTCCTATGCCCATCTTGCCTCAGTGATCCACTGCCAGTCTTCATCTAGCCCCTGCCACAGGGGCAAACTGTAGTCTGAAATGGCCACTCATCATTGGCAAAGGACCTGCTGCCTTTGCCTACCCTGGCTGCCACTCTGCAGCTTTAGAACTCTTGCTTCAGAGCTGCCCCAGCCCTGCTCTAAGTCAGGAAGCCTCTCACTTCCCTAGTAGCTAGGTCCCTCCTGCTCCGCAGCTAGAGCAACAGTGAGTCTGCTTTTCTCCTCTCCAGGAGCCTTTATTTATACCTGGGCCCTAATTGGCTAATTCCTGCCACAGCTGCTGGCTCCACCCCTCTAGCCCTCTCCTAGGGCTGGGCTTTAATCCTTAAAGGGCCAGTGTGGGGCAGATGCCCTGTCACACAGCCCCAGTACAGATCTCTTTGTGCCACCTTTTGAATATTCACCCCTCAGCACTCATATATGTTCAAGAAATATCTGGTATATCACTGTGCTCATCTTGGAACATTAGAAATGTCTAAGTGCACTGCTACTGGCTGGTGTCTCTGCTTATTCCTAGCGGAACAACAAGATCTATGCCTAGTATTAAAAATCCCATCATAGCTAAACCAGTGCACTCCCGTGAAAAGATACATAGTGCTGTGGCTGTGCCTTCTCATGTCAGTGGTAAAATGTCTTATGCCATTCTTTATCTAAACAAGATCATGTCTGACTTTCATCTGAAGAAGTGGGTTGTGCCCACGAAAGCTCATGACACCATCTACATATTTTGTTAGTCTTTAAAGTGCTACTAGCCTATTGGTTGCTCTTAAGTTTTTCCTGTTACAGACTAATTCGGCTACCCCTCTGAAGTTTTTGATGTTCAAGTTATAGAAATTCTGTGTGGGAGAGAATAGCACAGTTGAGCATGTCTTAAGAGACTTTCAAACCCAACATCTACACTGGTCTAACATGCCCATGAAATGTTGCCCTTTTATTCCAAAATCGTGAAATTCAGATTTTGACTGTTAGCAATTAGAGTGTTTCTTGGAACAGATCCTCTGATTGGGGCCCTCTGTTTCTATTGTGGCTTCTGCTTTCTTTGACAAAGGGAGTGTACTTCCTT
Organism: Pelodiscus sinensis; assembly: GCF_052426305.1. NCBI lineage: Eukaryota > Metazoa > Chordata > Testudines > Trionychidae > Pelodiscus > Pelodiscus sinensis. The sequence goes on along the minus strand of NC_143063.1, from coordinate 5,612,145 downwards.
TTTTTTTTTTTTAAAAGGATGAGGCAACTTTCGTTATGAGTCTGAATTGAGAATCTTGTATCTTTGCATCCACCCCCACACTACATCAATGTAAATTACGCTTGTTTGTACTCATTTTATACACCCACGGAATGCTAGCATTGGAAGTTATACTACTGCATTATTCACGCCCACTTGCATCAATTTCCTGACCAATATATACCTGACATGTAACTTACATCATCTTCTATATCTCTTCTGAATTAATTGTTAAACACGGTATTCATCATGCACTATTCAAAAGCAATTGAACTTTATTATATGGCATACCTTGTTTGCAGCTGATGCGATTTCAAATAAAATGAGGAAGTGGATAGAACAGGGACTGGGAACCAGGATTTCTAGATTATAGTTCCAGTGATTCAACTATCTTGCTGTATGACACCTGTAAATTTGTATCACAATATTTACTGGAGCAGATTAACAAACAAAGTAGTTTTTATGAAGAAGTTTCCACAATTTTGGTCCAGAAACTATTTCAATGGGAATTTGTCAAATATTCACTGTATTTGCCTAGCTCCCAGGAGTAATTAGAGAGTTAGTTGTTTGTAAAGTGCTTTGGAATCCTGACCAGCTGGCACTGCATAAGTAGGATTTGTTTAAGGCAGTGGTTCTCAAAGTGCTGTCCGTGGACCACTAGTGCTCTGCAGCCACCTCCCAAATGGTCCACGGCAGGAGCTCAGCCCTCCTTCCTCCCCCATGCAGCAGGGAGCCCGGGATGCCACTGAAGACTCACAGCTGGCTTGCAGCTACGAGCTCCAGCACCAGCTCTGGCAGAGAGGTGAAATAAGAAACCTCACCCCCTTCCATCTGACACAGGCCACAGAGCTAAACGGGAGGGGCACTGCACCGCCCCCCTCCATGGAAAAGTTCCACCCACTGCTGGGTGTCCTCCTTGCCTAGGCCCTGCTGTGCTTATGGTCACCATGGTAAGAGTGATGCATCCCTTGCTGCGCAGAGCCCGGCCAGGTGGGGCGGGCTCTCGTGGGGCGCAAGCAGCCAGCACCTTTCCCCTTCCCCAGCAGCAGGTTAGGCTCTGCTGCGTTTGGCAGCATTGGGAGGATGCAGAGCTTGGGCTGACGAGCCTGCAGGATGCAGGTGGGAGCTTGGGGCCCTTCGGGGCTTTGCACCCATAGGGACTTGGTCTGGGATGAGGGGATGAGCCACCCCAGCACCCACCCCCCAAAGGTGCACTGGACCCCTACAGGACGCTGCCCCCACCAGGGCTGGATACCCCAGGGTCACCTACTTACCCCCTCAGCCTCACTGTGCTGCATCCAGCCTCCCTGCCCCCCTCCCGAGCCACCCTGACCCCAGCCCTACTCCCAGGGGCACCCTGTCCCCCCATCTCCTTGAAGCCACTCTGCCCCCCAGCTTTATCCCCAGGCACTCACTGCCCCCATCTCCCTGCCCCTGGCCAGACAACCTACCCCAAGCCCCTCCAACACCCTCCCTCCTGACCAGACACCTGCCCTCTTTAACTTGTTTTTATTTTAACTTCTAAACCTACCCCATTTCCACTAGCATTCATATGTTAGGCATCCCGCCACCTCCATCTTCTTGACGAAAACTGAAACAAAGAAGTCATTAAGCACCTCTGCCATTTCCAAGTTTCCTGTTATTGTTTCTCCCACCTCCCTGAGCAATGGGCCTACCCTGTCCTTGTTCTTCCTCTTGCTCCTAATATACTTGTAGAACATCTTCTTGTTACCCTTTATGCCTCTAGCTAGATTTAGCTCTTTTTGTGCCCTTGCCTTTCTAATCTTGCCAATGCGTACCCGTGTTGTTTGCTTATATTCATCTTTGTAATTTGACCTAGTTTCCACTTTTGATTGACTCGTTTTTGATTTTTAGATCATGTAAGATCTCCCGGTTGATCCAAGGTGGTCTCCTGCCAGACTTTTTAATCTTTCCTACTCAGTGGAATAGTTTGCTTTTGGGCCCTTAATAATGTCCTGCCAACTCTCTTCAGTTGTTTTTGCTCCTAGTCTTGCTTCCCATGAGACCTTACCTACCAGCTCTCTGAGTTTACTAAAGAAACTTCCAGAAATACATCATCGCTATTTTGCTGTTCTCCCTTCTACCATTCTTTAGAATCATGAACTCTACGATTTCATGGTCACTCTTTCCCAAGCTGCCTTCCGCTGTCAAATTCTCAACCAGTTCTTCCCTATTTGTTAAAATCAAATCAAGAACAGCTTCCCCCCGGTAGCTCTCAACCTTCTGAAATAAAAATTTGTCTCCAATGCAATCCAAGAACTTGGATAGTCTGTGCCCTGCTGTGTTTGTTTCCCAACATGTGTCTGGATAGTTGAAATCCCCCCCATCACCACCAAATCCTGTGCTTTGGATGATTTTGATTGTTGTTTAAAATAGCCTCATCCACTTCATCTGCCTGGGTAGATAGTCTGTAGTAGACCCCTAGCATGCCATCACCCTTTTTTTTTTTAATCCCTATTAACATCTCTCCCTCCTGCTCAGACATGCTACTCCCAGCCTGCTTCTGTATCCTACCTCCCACCCAGACCTTGCAACCTCTCCCCCTTCTGCACCTCACCTCCTTCCCAGATCCTGTACCCTATTCCTATCTCACTCACTGGCAGCCCTGTCCTGCACACCAAACCCCTAATTTTTGTCCCCACCCCAGAGTCTAAGGGGGTCCATAAAATCCACTAACTCTAGAACCCCAGAAAATAAATCTGGCCTATGGGAAGCCCTCTCTGTCCCTTCCCCTCGTCCTGTGGAGCTGGAGCACCAGCGGAGAGAGATGTCTCAGTTGGGCCACATCAGTGAGGGCTGGGGTTTTTTGGAGGAGTTTTTTTGCTTCTCACTTGTGGTTCCCAACTGATTTTTCTGTGGGTCAGTGGCTCCCAACACAAAAAAGGTTCCCCATCCCTGCCATAAAGAAAACATTGAAACCTTTTGTGTTCGACAAATTAATATTTTACTTTATTTAAAATGAAGTTTGATAAACTAAATGAGAAAGTTAAAACACTTAATCTCTTAATAATTGAAACTATTCTCCCTAGCTGTAGCACTAGTAAAATGGCTTGTGCATAATTATGTAATTAACGGTGAGTTTCCATTAGCAGCTGGTGGCCCACAGAAAGGTTTACACTGAGGCAGGTGGTCGTTGGGCCAAAAAGTTTGAAAACCACTGGTTTAAGGTTTACATCACACAGCGGGAATCATACCAAATGTAAGCTCATTTTAAGCAGGGGCCATCTTTTTTTGTTCCGTGATTGTACAGCAACTAGCACAATGGACCGGGGTTTCTATGTGCCATTGGAATATACACCATCAATCAGTATTAATAATAAAGGTGCTAGCTCTCTTCACTGGCTTCCCTATGGAATACAGAGTCCAGTTCAAAGTCTCTGTCCACCATGGGAGTCACCCCAGGTACCTGAGAAGACCCTCTTTTCCTCTGCAGCCATGACTTCCCACAATAGCTATTGTCCACTGGAACAATGAAACCATCAGCAAGTAAGGGCAAGCTCAGGACTATGAGGAGAAAATGTCCACAGTAGCTTGGGCCTCACTTCTACAAGAGATAAGCAAGACAACTAACTTTGTTGCGTACAAAGCTCTTCTTTACCCTTTGGGGAGGCAAGCAGATGCTTTCAGTGCTGGGCATCATGAATAGGGAGATAAAACAATGGGCTTAACCCACCTTCCCTTTTGCCCAAAGAGCCATGGAATTTTTAATTCCACAAGTGATCAGGAATTTGGGTTTTTATACTTGTTCTGATTAGGTTTCCTTCAGGAGCGCTGTTCCTCCAAACAGTGTGCCAGGGTATTGGCTCAGGACCAAGCCAAAGGTTCATACTGTATCATCCAACCCAATGTGTGCAGGACACCTGAGTTCTCCCATCCAAGTTAGTGAGTGACTACCATGAAATACTCACGTCCCACAGACCAAGAGATGGTGATGTTTAGTTACAAGGGACAGATTTGAATTTCAAGCTGTTTACAGGCACTCACATTTAAAATTCAAGCTTATATTAAAAGTAACCCAAGGGACAGGGCAAGTGACACCACTGTTTTAAATATCAATTCACTTGAACAAATGGTGTAACGGACTAGGTAAAGAAATTGCTCTGCTGACAACAGATGTCTTATAGAGGTGTCCAACATTCTGGTTAAGAATAGCAGCAAAAAAGAAAGATCATGCAAAGAGTGAGTTTGCTTGCATATGAACTGCAGGTGCAATTTGTGTATTTGTGCCTGTGACTTGCTTCAGTGTTGGTGCAAAAATTGACTCTGTAATGGTGCGTGAGTTTCAGCTGCAAATGTATTTTGCAGACACAAACCATGCCCACATGGCTTTAGTCTGGCCATAAGTATACCTGCCCACCATGCCACATCCTCATTTAGAAGGTCTCCCATTCAGGGAATTCCCTTATACAGAGCTAAATTGTGCCTGTAGATAGAGCCATAAGCAAGGAGTGCCCCAGGAGTCATTGTTTCTCAGCAACTCCACCTCTAGTCCCACTCTTTCCCATCTTCCTATTTGCTCCAGGGAGTGGTACTTCCTGCTGGCCTGTATCAATAGCCAAATTAAGATATTTCCCAATGCCAGCTCAGCTGTGCCAGATCCCTCAGATGAGTCCTATTTTCCAACTCTCCCTGCCAGGCCTTGGTAGGGGGAGTTCGTGGGTACACAAAGTTCACTAATTTGTGCACCTGAATTTGGGTAGCCTGTGTTGGTCTGCACAGGGTGTTATCACCCTTATCTGCCTTCAGTGGCATGTAGAATTGGCCTCAGTAGACACACCTTTACATTGAGGCTAAATCAGAATTAGCTTCAGTAGACACACCTTCACACTGTAGGTCACAGGGGTGATTTGTTCTGTTTAAAGGAAGTTCTTCATATTTTAAAGCTACAGCAAGAATTAATTCATGTGAATAGAAATCACTTTAAAACAAAACAAAAATGGCATCTGTAGTAGTGGTTATGCATTTCCATTAGTACCCCGTTCTAATCAGTTATTCAATAGTATACCCTTGGTTAGAGTCAAAGTTCAGAACTGATACCACTACTACAAAAGGCTAACATGACATGGAGTAAATTTAGGCCAAGTCTAGACCCAGAAGGTTGACTTAAAGTATAAATAATGTAGCTGGAGTCGACATACATTAAGCTGAGCTTGGCGACGAATCCACAGTGGGAGGTCGACAGGCGCATTTGCTCCTGTAGAATTCCCTTAGTCCTTGTGAATCCAGGAATACCAGCAGCAACCAGAGGTGCCCTCAGTGTTCAATTTAGTGGGTCTTAACTAGACCCACTAAATCAAATGCCAGAAGATCGATCTCCAGCCTTAGTTTCTGACAATCTCAGAATAGCTGAACTATGTAAAATAATGCATATTTGTGTTCAAACCCTATTGATGTACATTTAGTAGGATAAATGCAATTGAGGTAGTAAGTTGTCAATACTTTTTCTATGTCTACCAAGGAACCAGACATTTGATACTTTTCTGATATCACTTCACAAACAAAACCATTTTTATTGATTTCACCAGTGATCAATAACGTTCCCTTGTAACATTACAGTGATAATCAAAAAAGAAAGGACAAAACGTTTAGGATCAAGAATAATATTGTAACCAGTTTCTTTTATGGCCACACAGTAGGAAATGCAGACTGTTTATAGGGGAAAACTAGTTAGTAATAAATAATTAATACACAAATAATATTAATAAGGGAAATAAACAGAATGGTTCTATTTCTAAACAGAGTGTTTATCAAGCCAGGAAAAACTCACAAGTTTAACTCCCTGAAAGTATCAGGAGCCTTATTGAACATCAGGAATAACAAGAAAAGAAAGTCACTGTTCAAAATAACTAAAACTGGGTTTTTCCCTCCCAAAAGCTCATACTACTAAACTTATATGTGATATTACATATATTTGTTAGTCTCTAAGGTGCCACTCATTTTTAAAGTTACAGACTAACACAGCTACCCCTCTGAGGCTAGGTCTAGACTATGGGGCTTTATCGGAAAAAATTACGCAATTTTTTTTCCAATCGCTTTTGTGGAAGAGGCTTTTCAGTCTAGTCGGGGCCAAATGGCGGAAAAGCTACCTCTTTCGGTGGAGCCATTATGCCTCGTGAAATGAGGTATACAGGGCTCCCCGAAACAGCATGTTTGCTCTTCTGCAAAAAAAAAAAAAAGGAAGAGCAAACACGTTTCTTGGATGTGGCTGGGTTTTTGCAGGATACCTCTGGTATCTCGCAAAAACCCCGTAGTCTAGATGTAGCCTGAGACTTTAAAACTTTGTGAGTAAAGTCTGCCACAGAGCTATTATTTACTGTTAAGACTGTTGGGATCAAGATTCCACAGGGCTGAATGTTGTACAAACACATGGTCTCTGCCCCAAAGAAATTAGAAAGATGAAACGTCGGATACAAAATGGTAACTCTTAAAGTAAGCATTAATAAAACTGCAATGTCTTTAATTTAATAATGAGACTATGTGTTCCCAGCTATCTAAATCATGTCATTTTATATCATTAAAAAAAAGATACTAAATTTCCTCACTTTGACAGTGAAATCCCTATATATCTGCAGCCCGTTAAGCATACTTTCCATTTACTTTTATCCTCCCACAGTTCATGTAACAAAATATTCTGCAGTTTTTTGCTTTATTTCAAATGCAGCTCCAAGAAGGTGAATGCCATAATGGGAAAATTAGCAAAAAATTAAAAAAAGACACTTTGTTTGCACACACAAACATTTATAGTGACCTAGACAAAATCAAGGACTAGGCCAAAAGAAATCTGATGAAGTTCAAAAAGTACAAGTGCCAGCAGCGACTGGTCAGTGGATCCCCACCCTTCCCAGATAAAGGTTGGGACAACTCCCTTCTACCCAGACCCCACTTCTCCCTGCCTCTGCTCCTTCCCATCCCTCCTTACCCTTGCCCCAAGCCAGCTCCACCCTCTCCCTGCTACTAGGCTCCCATGGCCGTCACTCTGGGGCGTGCAGGAGGGCATGACTGGAAAAGCAAAGCAGCACGACTTACTCCACTTTCCATCTGCTGTCGATGAGTGCGGGGTAGGGGTGGTGCATCCCTGCTGTAGATGCCAGCTCCCCCTACCCCTTGCTAGTCACCCTGCTGTCCAGTCCTTCTCGTCCATGTGCATGACCCCATCACTCATCACCCCTGACAAGTACAGGATCCCGCGCGTAAGATGGAAGAATACCAAGCACTGCTACAGGCTGGGGACCAATTGGCTAAGCAGCAGTTCAGCAGAAAAAGATCTGGGGATTGCAGAGGGATAGAAGCTGGATATGACTCAACAGTGCCATGAAGGCTAAACGGCATATTGGGGTGCATTAGGAGAAGCTTTGCCTCACTGAGGTTTACCTGTTAATTTGAACTAAGGGGTTTATCCCGGAATCGCGCTTCTCTGCCACATGCAGATGTGGGCAGTTACTTCGGGCTACTTAGCTTCCAAAATGGCAACCGGCCGGGAATATGCTAATCAAGCACGGGATATTTAAATCCTGCACTTCATTAGCAATTTCAGTCACCCTCATTAGCCTCCCTAGTTCGAACTAGGGGGCTAATGTAGACATACCCATAGTTAAAGTTGCACCTCCCAACCGAAATCTGAAATGGTGCCCCTGAATTGAAGTGGAAGAAATTTCTGTTTGGTGGGCTGGCTTCCTTTTATGCAAAGAAAAGTGGCCTCTATCTTTTCCAGATTGGAGCAATAGTAAATTTTGAATAAAGATTCTAATGATATATCAACTTGCAGGGCATAAATACTTTCTGGTATATATCTATAATGGATCACGGGAGCATCATGCCCAAGCAATTTAGTTTCAGGTGGCATAATGACCAATACTACTATGTTAACACTCTGATGTCATAGAGCAAATGAAGTCTCAAGTCTTGGAAAACGTGAGTTCAATGAGATAGCCTTGTCTTTGCAGGCGGTGAGAGTTCTGTCTTAACAGTCTAACTCCACCTTAACCAGTGACAATGGGACTCAGACATGAAGTCAAGATGAACTTAACAAAGGCTCTTTATGAAAACCCAATGATGTCAACAAAATCCCCAATACAACAACTTGATTCACCTCCTCCCTCTGCCTCCATCATGAAGGGCTGATTCTTTTCATTTTCTAACACAAATGTGATGGCACCAAAAAATGTGTTACACAAAATAAGAAAAGATTGCACATTAGCAGAGACCAATTTAGTGTTAGGGAATGACAGGCTCTGCTTAGCAGGACAATAACAATATTGGTAGGCAACCCTTTGCTTTCACTGGCTCCTACCAACACTGCAGAGATCCTGTATGGAATGATATTTCTTCAGTTAATGTAAGTGAAAAGAAGCTGCAAAAAATACAGGCATGTTAAAGGGCAAATCACAGAAAATGCTCTAGTAATAATAATACTAAACAATAATTTCAGGAGTTATAACGAATGAGCCAAATCCCTCTTCCTTAAAACTCAGCTGCCACACAGTTCCTGATTTGGCTTTTTAGTTATTTAACATATTGTGGCAAAGTCTGGGCTAAGCCCCGTGGGTCCTGTGCTTCCTGGCGGGTTTTTGTGCGCCTCAGAGGCTCGCGGTGTCCCTAATACTAACACAAAGGCGAGGGTACCCCGCTACCAGAGACCTTTTCATCATTGGCCAGTCCAGTGTCCTTTTTCCATTCCATTCCCTACTGGCCTTTCTAGCCAGGGAGAAGATTAGGGGGCACCCGGTCCCACCCAATAGCTCCAGTTTCTGGTCCAGGGCCCTATGGGAGGGGGCAGACTCGTGTGGGCCATATAGCTTGGCCCTTGCCCCCTGAGCAGCAGTCCCTCCCTGGGCCACTTTCCCAACCCTTCCTGCAGTACCTACTCCCTGGAGCAAGCCTGGACGTCAGCTGTCTTGGGTCTGTTCCCTTGGGCTGGGCTGGGCTGGGCTGGGCTGCTCTCCTCTCCTCTCCTCTCCTCTCCTTCCCTTCCCTTCACTTCTCCTCTAGTCCATCCCTTTTCTCCTTCCCCTGTGCCTGGGGGAGTGTTTTTATAGAGCACACCTCCACCCTAAGTGGCTGCAGGTGTTCCAATTAGTCTGCCCTTCAGGCTGATGCTAGACAGGCTTCAGGTGTGGCTGGCAGGGCCACAGTCTTTAGCAGCTTACTCAGGGAACATAAAACCACATACCCAGCTCCCCGTGTATCTGCCTTCCATATGGCCTCAGCAGCCCCCTGCTCTCAGGCTGCCACAATATTTAGATTTTTAAAATTCATAATCACACACCACTTAGCTGATACATATACTGTAAAATAGTAACTCAACAGTAACGTGTACGCATTGACTGAAGGACATGCCCATCGACACTAGATCACCACAATTCCCTATCCCCCAGCAAAGCCTAGCAAAACAAAGATCCTTTGCGATATGCCCAGCCAGCCAGCCAGCCAGTCCATGTTCCAACAGGCCATCAGATCCAAGCTCTGGTCAGTCATAATCAGCAGCCTCTTGTTCCATTTTTTCTTTATTGCATTTAAAGAGAAACCATTGATTTCCTTTCGCAAAGTATCCAAAGCAGCAGTTGTAAAATGCAAGTGACTCTCCCGGAAACTAAGAGAGAGAATGGGAGGTGGTGGGGGGGTGGGTTTCATATCTTTTATAGATCACCTTCTGTTCGTGAGAGAGATGAGCTTAAACAGCTCTTTTTCAGGTCAGAATTGCTCTGTGTAAGCTCAAAACTTTGTTTCTCGCACCAACAGAACTTGGTCCAATAAAAGATATGATCTCACCCACCGTGTCTCTATTATCCTGGGGCCACCATAGCTACAACAATACTGCCTATCTTGTGGGGCATGGTTAGTTATTGATTTTGCCAAGAACAATGACCCTGGAGATACACCAAAAAGCACTTAATTGAACATGCTAATTGCACTGGTGGTTTGTTTTTGAGATGCCTACAAATAACAATACTTTGCTGGTAGGGCTAAAGCCCACTGAAAGCAATGGAAGCCCTTTTGCTAATTTCCCTGAACTCAGGTCAACTAACAGGAACTAAAAGTAATCATATGAGAGCAAAGGCAGACACCAAGCTAACTGCCCTTTGGATGCTAGATCAGTTATTGATGGTGCTTCTCCATCAATGCAAAGTGATTGTAGTAAAACATTACCATTCTTAGCACACCTACTCAGTATTTGCTTTGCACTAGTTGTAAATGACTACTCAGGTGCAGTGCAATGGAGAATTAGGTTCATTGTGTTTTCCAAGACTTACGTATTAAATGAAATGGACAGTATAAAAAAGGGAAAAAATAAACACTTGCAGGGAGAAAGCTACTGAATGGGTCATAGACTGCACATGCTGCAGATGCAAATCAAACAACTTACCTTGGAGTCATTTAAAGATTTTTATCCATGTGATCATCTGGATGCCTCAGGGAGGCCTTTTATGTGCTTCGGCATGCCAGTGCTTCTTTATGTTAGATTTGGATGCTAGATAATACGCGCTCCCGCCGTGAGTGCAGGGGACTGGACAAGAAGATCTCTAGCAACCAATTCCAGTCCTATGATTCTGTGCTCTCTGCTCTCTCTGCAACCGTCAGCAGCCTTAAGCAGGATATCAGTGCTGGTTTGAATTTTCATTGTCTTCTGTTTAATTGAATTTTCATATGTATCTCCTTAACAGTTTTTCCTCCAAGACCTATTTGCCCCCCTCCTCCTCCTCCTCCTCTACTCATCCATGCAAATGTTTTCAACAAGCACCAGCTGCAGAAATTAGGAGTTCTTGGGCATCTTCTACTTTTAGAAAACCACCAACCAGTCAAATAACACTAATGATTGTTCTGTGAGGCTTGAAGCCTGCTTCTTGAAAAGACCAGTTTCTTTTTTAACAGAATAACTCTCTCTGAATCTGACTCCTGTGACAAGATTCAGAGGACTCTATTCAGACACACTTCCTGAAGAGATGCAAGTTATGCACTGGCTATTGGGTATAAGTCCAGGGAGTCTAAATATGATGTAACTTACAGGCTGATGAGATGGGAAAATGTATAGTTATGTAACCTAACAGACTCCTTATTGGCATGTTAGCACAGCCATGTTGAGGCCCAGGAAGAATGACACTGGCACAAGCTCATTTTAACAATAGAGCCCCATCTATTTATAACTGTAAGAAGCTACAGAGGCAGCTTTCCTCCTGCTCCTACCATTGCTGACACAAGTGTTTTGCTTTGGCCCCAGAACAGTAAGAATATTCTTCAGCTTCCTCTCAGGGTACGTCTACACTGTAAGGCTATGTCTTTTGAACGCGTCAACTATTGTGAAATATAGCGGACCCATTATTTCGGCATCCCTGTAAACCTTGTTCTATGAGGGATAAAGGATGTCTTGAAATAGTGTGCAAATTGCATATCTTATTTCGAGCTGAGAGTGCAGTGTAAATGCACCCTCAGGATATGTCTAGACTACATGCCTCTGTTGGCAGAGGCATGTAAAATAGGCTAACTGACATAGCCAATGAAGCGTGGATTTAAATATCCCCAGCTTATCAAAATAAAAATGGCCGCCGCACTGGGACGGATCAGCTGATTGTTGGCACAGCACGGCAGTCAAGACGTGAATCGGTCGACAGGGGAAGCCTTTGTCGACCGCTCCTGTAAACTTCATTTCACGAGGCATAAGGGAACGGTCAACAAAGGCTTCCCCTGTCGACCGATCCGTGTCTTGACTACCGCGCTATGCCGACCATCAGCTGATCTGGCACAGCACGGCGGCCATTTTTATTTTAATGAAGCCAGGGATATTTAAATCCCCGCTTCATTGACTATGTCGGTTAGCCTATTTTACATGCCTCTGCCGACAGAGGCATGTAGTCTAGACATACCCTCAGAGTCACTTCTTGAGACTCCTGTATCTGCTAGGTAATTCTGTTACAACATAAATTGTACCATCATTGATTCATTTAGATTCACTGGTGAAACTGGACCAAAGTGACTGTATCTTCCCTCCGTTAGTCTAAGCTCCTCACATATCTGGTTTCTCCATCGCCATGGTATCATAAATTATCATAATGTCAATGTCCATGCTATGCTTTCACTAAGAAGTCACTTGCTTCTTCCTACCAGTACTCTGAAACACAGTGAGCAAACCACTTCTCTCCTATCCCCCATCCCAAAGTAGTACCGCACTCTGCACCGATCTCCTATTATTCTGGGGTCCAACAAGGTTTTGCACATCTCCTTTCTGGGCACAGTTCTCCTTCATCACAGACCTTTAGCAAAGCAAGATAAACTTCTCATTGACTTCACTGGGCCAGAATTTCACCCCTGAACCTTATCACAGGAAAAATATCTTCAATGGTGAGCTTTATTAGATGCTCAAATACTACAATGATAAGTGTGGCATAGTGTTGAAAGCTTATATTTTGGATCATTTAAAACTAGAAGCCAGGTGCGGGCAGGGGCGGGGGCGGGGGCAGGGGGAGGGGCCAGGAGCCACTCCCCCTGCCTGGCTTCTGCATGCAGTCAGAGGCTCCCAGCTGGGAGGCGGGCCGCGATTGGCACTGGGAGCCTCTGGTCCAGTGCAAAAGCCGGGCGGGGAGAGTGGCTGGGAGTCCTGGCCTCCGCCCCGCCCCACCCCAGCCGGCTTTTGCACGCAACCAGAGGCTCGTAGCGCCAATTGCGGCTCCGCCTCCCAGTCGCTCCCCCGCCCCCACCAGGTTCCCGTCCAGCGCCCAGCCAGGAATTCAGAAAATACCGGACATTGCATATGTCCGGTATTTTCTGAATTTTTCTACCGGACAGACAGTGAAAGTACCAGACTGTCTGGTAGAAAACCGGACACCTGGCAACCCTAGTTACCAGGGCTCTAGTTGTTGCTGGTTGTGGAAGATTATGCCAGAGAAGAGCAGAAGTGAACTGGTGGCTGGTTCTGTGTTATGTGGATAATCTTGTTAAGGGCTGGGTTAAAACCTGCTTCTAACTGATGTGGGAACAAGCCTTCATTTAAGATAGTTTAAAAGGGTTGCTAAGAGGCTTCAGCATACACAGACAGAGTCCTGTGCTGGCTGTGTATGCCTAGGGATGAGATGTTAAACGGCGTCGGGCAGCACCAGCTCCATCCCCTGGCCACACATACCGCTGTGGCTCAGTGCTCAGACCCTATTCATCAGGTGGCAGTGAGCAGAGTGACCACAGGCCAGAGGACTCGGCAGGAACAGAGGGCAGCTGCACAGCTGGGGGCTGAAGAGAAGTAGCAGTTTCCACTTCAAAGCACCACTTCTCTCCTGCCGACAGTGCAGCTGCCTTGTGCTCCTCTGGCCTACACTCGCACTGCTCCTCGCCACCCGCCTGTTCCTTTGAGGCAGCAGATGAGCCTCCCACCCTGCCCTGCTTCAGGATTGCCTGCTTTCACAGACCAGATAGCCTGGTTGCCATTGCAGCAAATGACGTCCAGTCCATCCACTCGGAGAGAGCTGGCAACCCCCTACCCCATATGGCTTCTTCTCATCCCACCCTTCACAAAGTGGCCACTCCCAGGGCTGCCAGGGTGCTGGGCTGTGTAGAGCAGTGGTCTCCAAAGTGGGGTGCACAAGACGATCCATTTGGGTGTGGGAAGAAAATTCCCCGGCGCCAGCCATGTACGGGGCACAGTGGGGCCGAGGGAGGTGAGGCCCAGGGAGCGTATGCGCGGCATGCTCAAACGCCATGCAACAGCTGAGAGGGGAGATGCCCGGGCGTGGCGTGACGTCACGGCCCGGGTCTTTAAAACCGCCCAGCCTGGCGTTGCACCACAGGGCCCAGCACGTGGTCTGAAAACCTGGAAGCAGCTGGGGCCAGGGCTGTGAGAACTTCTGAGGCCCGATCACAGACTCCAGCCCTGCAAATTGGAAGGCAGAGGTGGGGGAGGAGAAGGGGGAAAGATAGGGGTAAAGGGTGGGAAATGAAGAGGCTTGTGCTGAGGGGACGGGGGCAAGTCAGGAGAAGAAAGGGGAAAGCACCAAGAGACAGGGTGGAGGAGAGACAAATGTCTTAGGAGAGGGGATGAGGAGGGGAAGCTCACATGATCAGAGTGGGGCTACTGGAGGAGTGGAGGGCTGGTGGAGGGGGGCAGGTTGCAGGAGGGCTGAGGGCAGTGAGAAGGGCAGGAGTCAGGACAGAAGAGGAGGGTGAGGGACTGGGGGGCAGCAGGCACCAGGAGAGATGATGGAGCAAGGGGAGACATGGCAGCAGAGGGAAAAGGTCGAGGTTTATAAGATATTTATTAATAACTTGGGTGCCACAGTGGCACATCCAAACAAGCCACATGAACTCAGTACTGGTGCACAACACAAAATTCATTCTGCTCATGGGAGGAAACTCTTAGAGGGAACACTTCCCCCAGCCTCTCTGCCCCCGAGGTAATGTCACACACACATCGGGTTAATGCAATTGCAGGATAGTTGCATGAGGAGGGTTTGGTGGGGGCCAAACTAATGCCTATTGGTAGGAGGATGGTGGGAAAAGTCCCTTGGGGGGTCACATGACACCTTTTACTTCTGGTCATGTGTCCATCTTGGCCCAAGCGTGTTACCTCCAGAGGCCTGGCTAATGGGAGTCAGGGGGTGTGGCAAATGGGGGTCAAAGAGTAAATTTTTAAAAAATTCTTTGATGTGAAAAAATGGGCCGTTCTCAACCCATTTCCCGGGCCTATTTTGATTGCCAGCCCGCCCCTGACGTGAGGTATCCTGAGGGAAGAGTGGGAGTTCCACAACGCGGAAGATTGACAGTGGCGCCCTCACTCGTTTGTTCGCTTTCAGCGTATTGCGTCGCATTGCAGTTTACGGGTGCCCGGTTAAGTGGATTTAAGGATTATATTATCTAGTTTTAACTAAACTAACCCTCACAAAATGGACAAGTGGCTTAAAAAAATTCCTGCAAAGAAATCGCGGATTGAAGATAATACTAATAATGCGAGCACAAGCGAACAACAAGAAAATGGCAGAGCTGACACTTCTCCTACTCCTAGTACGAGCTCTTCATCAGCCACATTACGAGGTAAAAACAATGATGATCTAATCAGACCTGACAAGAATTCGGCCAAAAAAAATTCGAAATTATCAAGAAGACTATTTGAAACTAGCCAATTAGACCATCATAAGACGGGATTTTCAGGTCTCTCCTCCATGTTGGTCTTCTCTCCTGAGCTTCCGATCTCTCTCTCTCTCTCACTCTCTCTCTCTCTCTCTCTCTCCTCCTCCTCCTGCCTCCTCTCTCTCTCTCTCTCTCTCTCTCAGCTCTCCTCCACCTCCTGCCTCTCCCTCTGTCTCTATCTTTCTCATTTCTTCCCCCTGCCTCTCACTCGGGGGAGTGAAGAGCCCAAATGGCTGTTTGGGCTCCACACTCCCCGTGCTGCATGGGGAGTGCGGAGCCCAAACGGTCACTTGCACCACTTGCTCCCACCCGGCAGCCTGGCTGAGCAGCGCAGAAGTCAGCCGAGTGCCACGGCGGGAGGTGGAGGGGGGCAGGGCAGTGATGTCTCTGGGACAAGCAGGCATGAGAAGGTGCCGGCCAAACCAGGATCATGTGGGTGGGAGGGGTGCCTTGGGGGTGCTGGGCTTCCCTCCGGGCCATGCACACGCCGGATCTGGCAGTGGCAGCGTCCTGCAGGGAGAGAACTTGTATCCCTGCCCACTGGGGGAGAGAGGAGGCAGGGTGTTGGGGGGAGGTGTGTGAGCAGCAGACACTCCTGCACTGTCCATGGGAGTGGATGCTGCCCCAAGAGTGTGGGCATGTGCCATGTGTGGCAATGCTGTGTGTGTGTGTGTGTGTCCGTGTCCATGTCCCCAGCCTCCTTCTAGTGATGGCAGGGTGTCCCACCCCAGTGTCAGGAGTATGGCAGGCCTCTCCAGACACCCTGTGACCAATAGCACAAGGGTCCTCTCGTGCAGTCTCCTGTGGCTGTGTGCCCTGGACTAGCACTCCACATGCTCCCATGTGCACAGGCTGCTGTGTGATCCCCAGGCTGCAACGGCTGAGTGAGGAGCATGCAGCTGCCCCTTGCCACCAGTACCTCCACATGTGTGTGTAGGGAATATGATAGCACTCACCTGATGTGGCTTCCCCAGCCTTGGACAATGTCTGGGACACATCCAAAGCATGGAGTACTGGCTCTAGGGTCAGGAGAGTGATTGTGCTGGTCTCATCCGGCTCTTCCTCTTCTTCCTCCTCCATGTCTCTGTCCCCTGGGAGGGCGATGATGAGCGTCTCGAGCTCTGAGTCCACTACTGGAGGGTGGGGTGGGGAAGGGACTGCCATGCCCCCAGTATGCAGTGCAGGACCTCATAGTAGGGGCAGATGTAGGGTTCTGCCCCAGAGCAGGAGCTGCCCTCCCGGGCCTTGGCATATGCCTGGTGGAGCTCTTTCACTTTCATCCGCACCAGCTCCTGGGTGCATATGTGCCCTTTGCTAGCCAGGCTCTGGGCCATGCGGCCATAGACATCAGCATTCCAGAGTCTGGTGCGGAGATCCTGGAGTTTGGTCTCATTGCCCCAAACCTCAATAAGATCCAGGATCTCCACACCAGACCAGGAAGGCATGTGTCTTTTCCGTTCCCAGGCACGGTCCTGTAAGCAGGGGGACTGCTCACTGGGAGCAGTGAAGGGCTTAATGGGAACAGCAGATTTGCTAATTTTGAGCTACCTCGACACAGTGGCAGCTGCTAGGTGGCTCGGGGCTGTCAGGGACTGCTGTCTGCCACAAGCACTTTCCCCTGAGGCTGCAGCTTTAAGGGGTCCAGGGGAAGGGGGAGCCTACAAAGTTTTCATGAATGTAGACAGAGGGCCCAGCAGGACACTGTGGGAAGGTCTGGAGGCCAATTATTTCAAAATAACTCCAGCAGCCCTGTCTACACCGGCATTATTTTGAAACAGCTATTTTGGAAGAGGCATTATTCCTCATGGAATAAGGTTTACAAACACCGAAATAAGCCACCCATTATTTTAAAATAACAGGCTAGCTGTGTAGATCAGTGTTTCTTAAACTGTGTTCCGTGGCACATCAGTGTGCCGTGGAGAACAATAGAATTCAAAATGGCCACCCTTAAAGGGGCAGGTAATCTTTTTTTTTCCTCAATAACTTTCCCCCTGCCCTTTTTTTTTTAATTATTTTTTGCTCAATAAAAAATCCTTGGTTTTCCTCATTAAAAAAAATATTGTTTGATGTTCCTCTGTCAAAAAATTTAAGAAACACTGACGTAAATGCTTGCATAGTGCTGCTGTGTAGACATACCCATAGAATTGGAGCAACAAATGGCTTAAAGTATATATGTTGCAGCTGCCATGTGTAACTGTAGGGCCAGCAACCAGCAACTATGCTGCATTTCAGCCACTCTCTTGATTCACCACATTCCCAAATGCCAATCAGCTTGGACTTCACCTCCCTTCCAGGGGTAGGGTTGAGGCACAACCATTTGACAAAACAGGATTCAATATTTATCATTTCACAGGTTAAAACATACTACAAATATTTTAAAATGTGACTTAAAAAATTTAAAGAAATCAGACCCTTCTTGGAGATATTCCCCGAGCAGAAAAAGATGCTACATTTACCAGATGATTAATTGTAGATTATTTGCTCACCTATATGGGGTATTTACTTGTGTTGCACTGCCTTCCCCCTGTTACCCACTGGCAAGAAGAAAATGACAAGAAAAGATGTGAGGGTTTTTTTTTTTAAAGCAAACATGCTACAAGTCCTGGCAGACAATTTTGCATTTGTAGTGATTCTTCCACTTAATTTCTAAAAACATTTTAAATTCAGCCTAAATTATTTTTTCAGTTGTCTTCATAGTCTTTTCCTTTGAATTAAATAGTAGCCATCAGATGTAACACTGGCAAAGATGTAAAGGCAGTTTCCGTAGCAGATTGGGCATGCTACTCAATAGTGACACTTCTGGCTGTTGAGTGTCACTCAATACATATTGTTCTGTCAACTAGGAGGATGGTGGGCAAGCTGGTGAAGTCTCAATGAAAATGTGACTCGTGGCTCTTTTTTTGAAGGCAACAGTGATGTCATTAAATGTTGCAAGAGAACTACAGAACTCTTGAGCTCAGATCTTGAAAGGGAAAGTATTCTCCATAAGAATAAATAGGAGTCAACCATGTAATACTATTGCCAAACAGCGAACATTATTCTGGTATGCATTGGTAAGAGCATTGTAAGCAAGACATGAGTAATAATTCTTCTACTTTACTAAGCCCTGATAAGGCTTCAACGGTCTACTGTACCCTATTGTAGGCATCACACTTCAGGAAAGACATGGAGAAACTGGAAAAAGCCCAAAGAAGATCAACAACAATGTTTAAAGGACTAAAAGACATGTCCTGTGAGGAAAGATGGAAATATTTGGATTTGTTTAGTTTCAAGAAGAGAAGACTAAGGGGCAACATAGTAGCAATCTTCAAGTATGTAAAAGGTTTCTATGAAGCAGAGTGCGCTAATTTTTTCTTATCCATTGAGGACAGGCTAAGAAATAATGAGTTTAAACGTCAGCAAGGGATACTTAGATAGTTGATCTCTGGAAAATATTGCTTAGGGAGGCTGGGGAATCTCCATCATTGGTGGTATTTAAGAACAGGTTAGGTCCAGATAATACTTAGTTCTGCCTCAGGGTGGAGACTGGACTAAATGCTTTCTGAGGTCGCTGCCAGCCCTACATTTCTATGACTCTATGGCCATAAAGTCACAGGAATGGGATACATTATTTTTGCTGGGCCTTCTGTGTTTTTTAGACTGAGGCACGTCAGCAGGATGATACCAGACACTTTTTATTTAGGTTCGTATTTGTGCCCATCACTGAATAGGCTCCAAACCATCCTTTTGGTTATCAGCTAAATGTGCTAGCTCCATTGCAGCACCATCTAAATATTTAATAGCTATTGGCTATTCCAGCTAGTTCATTAACAAAGGTTCCAGTCCCAAAGTCTTTACTCAGACAGAATTGCTTTGAAAAGCCTCTGGGAATTTGAAAAGCCTCAGTAAAGAACTTGGGAAAAAATTCTCGCAAACACAAAGGAGCCAAAATAGTGTACGCTACCCACTGGCTACAATAGCAGCCATAGTCCAACTGAATGGGCAACACACACTTTGCTTCTGGGCTGGCAGGAAGAATTATGCTCCCATCAACTTGGCTTGTCTCCTGTACCAAGCCTATTTAATCAGGGGGATCAGAGAGTCAGATAAGTAAGAAGGCAAGATCAAGCCCTAAATATCCCAGAGACTTTTGCTTGTTTGTTTGTAACATCAAATTATATTCACATTAAAGCTCTGCTGAGAAAAGTAAGAATTCAGTGAAGTTGGAGACTGAGAACAGGAATAGTGCAAGTTCCAAAAAGCAAATTTGTGCTTTTACTGGCCCCTCACATCTCTTTCCATCCAGCTACTGTTAATTTCCCATAAATTTAAAAGATATTATTGATCTCTTATTGAAAACAGACTTGCTATCAAATATCTCCCCAATTCCCGTCCTTCAGGAGAGGGGGTTTTTTTCCACTTAGTTCTAGAGCTCAGGAAGTGAACATCTCTACTGGTGCACTAAGAAATATTTTTAAAAGAATTTTTAACAACACAGAGACAATAACTGAGCCTCAGATTAGAGGGCCCTTTCCTTTAGCATGAGATTATTGTCAATTTCACTGATCAATGCTAGATACTAGTATCATGCAACAGTATTTTGCAATTGCTTGTTTTGATTTGAATACAGCCTGCATCCTGGAATCAGGTAAGTAATCTTCTGCCCTCCTCTACCCATGTAACTTGCACAAATGGTTTTTAAAAAAATCTGTGTTATTTAATTAACAGTTCTGAGGGATGTTTTTCATTATCTCATCATTTATTTGTGTTATGAAAAGCAGAACAAAAACATCAATATTTTCTATAAACAAAATGAGCCCAAAAGAAATTTTTTTAAAAGGCATTAGGTCTAAAATGCCAAAACTCTTAGGATGCATCCAGACTGGTAAGATTTTGTGCATAAGCGGCCACTTTTGCGCAAAATCTTGCCGCCTGTCTACACTGGCCGCGAGTATTTGCGCAAGAACACTGACTTTATACTGTACAAAATCAGTGGTTCTTGCGCAAATACTCTGACGCTCCCGCTCAGGGATAAGCCCTCTTGCACAAGTATTCTTGCGCAAGAGGGCCAGTGTAGACAGCCAAGTTGATTTCTTGCGCAAGAAAGCCCGATGGCTAAAATGGCCATCAGAGCTTTCTTGCGCAAGAGAGTGTCTACACTAGCACGGATGCTTTTGTGCAAAAGCAAATCTTTTGCGCAAAGGCACATGCCAGTATAGACGCTCTCTTGTGCAAATATTTTTAATGGAAAAACTTTTCCGTTAAAAGTATTTGCACAAAATCATGCCAGTCTAGATGCAGCCTTACAGTTTCTCCTTCCCTTCTCCATCTTTAGTGATAAAGGAATCAGTTTAGTGCTCAACTGTATCCATTACTCTCCGTTATTTGTCATATATATCATAAATGATATTTGCTTTAAATGCAGTTTTCTACATCAGAATTCTGCATTAAAGAATGAAGAGAAGATAGGTGGCCAAAATCCTAGGCTGGCAAGATTTCCATTCATTTTCTATTTCATTTTCCATTCATTGAGAACTGTGAAGGCAAAATCCTTCCCCCTCCTCCGTAGAGGAGTGGTCACGCTGAAGTTCAATTAGTAAACCATGAAGAATTTGCCCTCAGATCACAAATGAACTAATGAGATTTAACCAAGTATTACACTACTTCAAATTTGAGTTTGGGGATTTTTCCCCATTTTGGATTCTGTTATGTGTAACGTTCATTTTTCTACTGCTCATTACTGGCTAAGAATTAGATCCTTTTGTTTTTTTCCATTTACAAAATTATTGTCTTCATTTGAGGATGACATTGAAATTAAGATTCTCTGCTTCTATTAATACTTTCTGCTTTGGTCTACTCTAAAGGGTTATTATTTTGAAATAAGGGGGATTATTTTGAAATAAGCAGACTGTTCACACTACCAAGCCCGTTATTTTGAAATAATGGGCTGGTTATTTCGAAATCTGTACTCCTGCTTGCCTCAGGGAATAATGCTGATTTCAAAATAATTATTTTGAAATAGCATGAGTGTGGATGCTCTGCTGCTGCTATTTCGAAATAACTACTCTCCAGAGTCATTCAAAGTAATTACTCCCCAGTGCTTCCTGGGGCTCTAAGTCAAGATAGTGCATCCACAATAACAAAGCCAACATCGGACTAATTTTGAGCCCCCCCCCAAAGTGGGGACACACTATTTCGATGTTGTTATTTTGGGAGTTATTTCAAATTTAGTTATTTTGAAATAATTTCCTAGTGTAAACATGCCTTCCACTTCACAGTTTCACCAAAGTCCTATTTTGATAAAACACCCTCTTTTGTGCACCATCTTTACTCCCTAAAGGTCCTTCAGGAGCTGTGTAGCAAGATTTTAGCAGTCTCTGATTCATGTTTAATTTTGGATCTAAATCCCTGCGGGCTTGTCTACACCAGTGGTTCCCAACCCTTTTTATGCTGCAAACCGGCAAACCCATTCACAAACTGTGAGCGGACTGGTAACATTTTATATGTATATTTGCATATTCATTATACAAATAATGAATATGCAGATATGCAAATAAAATGTTTCCTGTCCACCTAGCCCTAACTAAGCTCCTTGCTCCCCAGTGCCTAACATCCTTTAACCCCCACTCCTATGCCCCATGCCCTTTGACTCTTTAACCTCTGACTCCTATAGCCCCATAACCCCACCATGCCCTCAGCTAACACCCCTTTGCTCCCACACTCCCCAGTGTGAGGCTGCCCCCTTAGGGAGCGTGGCCGTTACAGCCACATGGGCAGGGGGAGCGGCAATTGGCAGCATGCATGCTCCTTCCTCCTTTGCACCTCCTCCCTCCCCAAGTGCATCTCACACCCTCATGGGTAGAGGCAGGGAGGATCACAGACCATCAGCAGGGCCGCCATCTTACAGGTGCCACCGCTGGCAAAAATCGGCCGAATGGGTGGGGAGAGTGCAGGGACTCAGCTGGACCGCCATTACTGAGGGGGGAGAAAGCATGGAGGCACCTCCTGCTCATCTCGTCATCTCGTCAGCTTCATCTTTTCAACTCTGCTGGTCTACACTATGAGATAAGCTTGAATCTACTATGATCGAGTTCTGGGACCCCAATGTTGAGAAGGCAAAGAGTCGTGTGGCCCCTACAGGCAAGATCTGAATGTTCTCTAAGGTAGCACATCCACATTTTCAGAGCCTACCACTGAATTGGAGAGTGAGAAAGCACTTAGGGTATGTCTACACTACCCCACTAGTTCGAACTAGCGGGGTAATGTAGGCATACCGCACTTGCAAATGAAGCCCGGGATTTGAATATCCCGGGCTTCATTTGCATAAGCGAGGCGCCGCCATTTTTAAATCCCTGCTCGTTCGAACCCCGTGCCGCACGGCTACACGCGGCACGAACTAGGTAGTTCGAACTAGGCTTCCTAGTTTGAACTACCGTTACTCCTCATTCCACGAGGATAGACTCCCAGCTCTCAGGCATCTCAGGTTGGTCTCTTTCTCTTCCACCTCTTCCTCCTCCTCCTTGTGGCCCATGCTACCCTTCCCTCCTGCAGGTGTATCATGGGCAAACTCAACAACCACAGCAGGGGAGCTGGCCAACCCACCTGCCCCCAGAATGGCATCCAGCTGGTCATAGTAGTGGCAGGTGTGAGGTGCCATCCCAGAGCATCTGCTCTGCTTCTTGGCCTTCTGAATATGACTGCATCAATTCCTTGATCTTGAGCCTGTACTGCTCAATGGTCCTAGTATGGCCTTTGGCCCTGAGGCTGGCAGTGATCCTGCCACACGTGTCAGCATTCTGTTTCTTGGTGCAGAGGTCTTAGAGGATGGACTCTTCCCCCACATACCTCAGTGAAGTCTAGGATCTCCCATGCACTTCTGGCTGGAGCTCTTCTGTGGCCCTGAGGAGTGGAGACCATGGGAGCAGAACTCGCAGATGTCAAATGTCTGAGGGAATGTTGGAGACACTCATGTTGCGATGTGCTACTTTCTCACCAAGTGCTCATGAAGCTGGTCAAATAGGACAGGCTCTTCTCCAGTTCCCAGGGCTTCTTGAGCTTGGTGGGAGGAGAGCAGTCGTGACACAAGGTGTGGCCAGAGTGATCATGGCAGACAGCTGCAAAAGGCCTCCTGGAGGCCAATGGGGTTAGATTTCTGGCAACTCAGCATCTACACCAGTATAATTTCGGACATGCATGGTTGGGAATAGCTTTACACCCTGTGAAAAGCAGAACTACAGGATTCGAATTCTGTAGCCCCTTAGGGCGGAAAAACAGATTTAGTAGTGTTAGATAAGTGACTGTGGGGGGCTAAATTCAGGGTAAAATCCTAATGTAAACTAGGCCTAAGTATATTTCATAGGGCATGTTTACACTAAAAAGACAACAGTGGCCTAGTTGCACCTTTGCTGCTGGAGCACTGTAGACTCTTACCACAGTGACAGAAGGTTTCTTCTACCACTGTAATAAATGCACCTCTTCTAGATCAGGTCAACGGAAAAATCTTCCATCAACTCAGCTGCGTCTATAGCGGGGGACTAGGTTGACCTAACTCTGTTACACAGGACATGAATTTGCACAGCCCAAAGTGATGTACCTAGGGCAACCTAAGTTTTTGGTATAGCCCAGGCCTCAGTTAATATACTTAGTTCTTACTTGGTCCAAATTCCAATGCAGATCAGGGCGTGGTCCAGTAGTAATTATGATGAAATTCTACTTATATATTTTTAATGTCAATGTCTCCAAATTAATAAAGCAACTATATTCTTTACCATGAAATTTTGGAGCTGATTATTATATTTTGGTTTTGTTAGTGTGTTTGTTCTCCCTTCATTTCAGTTTTATGCACTGTATCCCAAAACTCTGAACTCCTCTATTGGTCTGATATGCTGCTATATATATTTTAATTATATGTAAGACAATGAGAACTGAACTTTGCGAAGTCAGACTAGGCAGACAAATTCCCTGTGCTAAAAATACCTACGAAAGGAATAATTTAAAAGATTTGGTTCCTGCCAAAGATGTGATATCTCCTCTCTGAAATCCATCATGGATGAACTAAAAACACAATGTTGGCACACACAAGGGGAGGGCTGATATGATGAGCATGAATTAAGCAGTATATGTGCACAGACAGGAGACCTGAAGGTCTCAGGTACAGTCCTACAAGGTAGTGAGCCTGCTTACCTCTAGTGAAAGCTTAGGGAGTTCCGTGCCTTGCAGGATCAGCCTTTAAGGCTCTAGGGCTTGATTCTCCTCCACTGGTTTCAACAGAATTACTCCTGATTTGAAGCAATAGATGTCAGAGAAGACTCAAGAGGACTTTAGGACTAAAGTGTGACTTTACAAAGTGCCCTAAGCTCTGCCTCAGGAATGGACAAGTCAATCAACTGTGATTATGAGAGTCACAGATCACTGCCTTTCTCCAGGTCAGACATAATTGTCTGTGACCTGCAGCAAATCCTCTGTGCCAGAACAGGTCTGCTGGCTAGTGTATGGAGATGTGCAATCAAGGCTCTGCCCATGTTTCACTCCTGCCCACCTCCACAGATACAGCGAACAAGTAACGGTGTCTATTCTCCTGACCCCACCAGCAATCTGGGGATCCATGCTACCTCCGTCCTCCCCTGCATAAGCACATTGTGTCATGGATATTTAGGGGGTCTGATTATCATACACTAATGATAACTGAGCAGCATAACTAAGAGGACAGTCAGGCTCTAGAGTTTTTGTTTAGCTGTGTGCTCAAAGAGCAGGAAAACAGTTGAATTTTTTTAAACATGTGATGATTCAAGCTAGGTTTTTCCCATCTCTTGCAACCTACTAGCTAATCAAGCCAAAACCCCCGCAAAATATTATCTATCTTTTCAGAACTCATCAAGGGTCTAGTTAGTTCTCTAGAACATTTTCTATGGGACTAAATGTTTCATGTCAGCCTATGACTCACTACAAAGGATGCCACTCTAGATTTCAAACAGAACTGCCTCTGCAAGATATAAGAGGGATAAGGTGGATGAGGTAATATCTTCAAGATAGGTCCTACAAAGAAAACAACAGGACACCACTTGTCATCACCTACAGCCACCAACTTAATGTGTTGGAGGGGTTTATCAACAATCTACAGCGTATCCTGGAAAATGACCTCTCACTCTCTCACACCTTGGAGGACTCACCAATTCTCACCCCCAACAACCCCCGAACCTCAAACAAATTCTTTCTAGTATCCATGAAGCACACCTCCATCATACTCATCCAGGAACCCAACCCTGCTCAACCCTGATGCCAACTCTGGACCTAACCACGTAACCCACCACATCAGAGGCTCGTACAACTGCATATCCTCTAATGTGATCTATGCTATCAACTGTCAGCAATGCCCCTCTGCCATATATATTGGCCAGACTGGACAGTCTCTATGAGAATGAATTTAATGGATGCAAATTAGATATCTGAAAAGGCAACACACCAACACCTGTTGGAGCATTTTAACTTGCCTGGGGGTATGTCTACACTACCCCGCTAGTTCGAACTAGCGGGGTAATGTATGCATACCGAACGTGCAAATGAAGCCCGGGATTTGAATTTCCCGGGCTTCATTTGCATAAGCGGGGAGCCGCCATTTTTAAATCCCCGCTGGTTCGAACACCGTGTAGCGCGGCTACACGGGGCTCGAACTAGGTAGTTCGGACTAGGATTCCTATTCCGAACTACCGGTACACCTAGTGGAACGAGGTGTACCGGTAGTTCGGAATAGGAATCCTAGTCCGAACTACTTAGTTCGAGCCCCGTGTAGCCATGCTACATGGGGTTCGAACCAGCGGGGATTTAAAAATGGCGGCTCCCCGCTTATGCAAATGAAGCCCGGGAAATTCAAATCCTGGGCTTCATTTGCACATTCGGTATGCATACATTACCCCGCTAGTTCGAACTAGCGGGGTAGTGTAGACATACCCTGGGCACTCACTAATGGATCTCAAAGTCACCATATTATTTCAAACCAATTTCAAAAGCTAGCTCAACAGGGAAGCTACAGAACTCAATTTCATTTACAAGTTTGATTCCGACAACAGAAGTCTAAACAAAGATATTAGCTGGATGGCCCGCTACAGTCCACATCCTAATGACATAAACCAAACAAAGGGTACTTAAAGTGGGTCATAAGTATTCTTGTCAGTTTCATTTAGGAGGGACGCTCTAATTGACAATTTCTTTCCCATTTTTTCTTCTTTTTTCCTCCTCTTCCCCCATACCCTCTCTGTGCTATGTATTTGAAAACTGGATCCCTTAAACTCCATTCATTTGAAGAAGTGGGTTTTGCCCATGACACCATCTACATTTTGTGTTAGTCTATAAGGTGCTGCACAACTATTAGGTTTTATAAAGCCATTCTAATCCTAATCCCAATCCTAAATACAGCTCCTAAATTACTTAATTTTTATCTTCCACATTTTATATCACTCCTTAACATTTCAGCACTTAGCTTGTCTCAGAAGAATACTTTCAATCTACTATTACCAGCGCATACTATCTATTCCTTGGTTTTAGCATTATTCAGCCTACAAGATTTCAATTTTATTGTCAAACCATATATGTCACTGTGAAAACTACCACAGTATCTTGCTTTTGTGTGTTATTCACTTGGAAGAACCTATCAATATGTGTAGGGCCTTACCAAATTCATGGCCAAAAATGAATCATGGACTATGAAATTTAGTCTGCCATCCTCCTATAACTAGATTTCATGGTTGTTATTGTTTACTTCTGTGCTGCCTTCCGAACTAGTATCAGAGGGGTAGCCGTGTTAGTCTGAATCTGCAAAAGCGGCGAGGAGTCCTGTGGCACCTTATAGACTAACTGAAGTGTTGGAGCATAAGATTTCATGGGCAAAGACCCACTTCGTGACATGCATCTGACGAAGTGGGTCTTTGCCCATGAAAGCTTATGCTCCAACACTTCGGTTAGTCTATAAGGTGCCACAGGACTCCTCGCCGCTTCTTCAGAACGAGGTGGCTGGAGAGTGGTAACATCTGGCCAGGTGCCCAACTCTGAAGAAAGCATCACTGCCAACAGAAGTGAGGATGGCATGGTATGGAGTGGAGTCATCACTTTGAGAGGACAGAGCTGCCCTTACGGGTGGATGACAGCCCAAAGTATTATGGTCAGAGGGGGCGCTGTGGTAATGCTTTCACCAAATCAGCCCAAGGCCCATTGAACCTCGAAATGCTGGGTCCTGACCTGAATGCTGCTTCTATGCACCAGATTGCAGCTGCTAGTCCTGGCCAGACTGCAAAGGCATCAGATTTCTTCTTCTCCTGCATGGGTGCTCCTGACGTTCCACCTCCAGGAACCTCCCTGACTGCAGGAAGCTCTATGGGCTGCTGGGTAGGAGCCCAGCTCTGAAGGCACCTCTGCCACCAGCAGCAGTACCACAGAAGTAAGAGTAGCATGATATGGGTTTGTCCCTCTTGCCAGCAGCAACACAGAAGGATGGCAATTCCACAACCCCTTGCAATAGCCTTGCAATCCCCCCACCATGAATTTCAGATTTGAAAAGATTACATTTATGATTTTTTAAATCCTAGGACTGTGATATTTACCAAAATGGGTCATGAATTTGTAAGGTCCCTAAATATGTGGCTTAAAAGTAACATCAGTCTCTCATCTCATTCTAACAAACACACAGTTTAACCTTAGTTTTTAAGAATTCATTAGGTTCCCATCAGGCTTATGTGCTATAATCAGGTTTACTTTAGAATGTTATATAATACTGTTTGCCATGATAAAATCGTAATTTACATATTTAATAATCTCCAAAATATAAATATCAGCATGTTGTTCATTTTACAGTCATAATTCCCCAACAGCAAAGACTTTGAACAGCTCTCTGAATATGCCTCCTGCTGTATTCATAGCAACACTGCTATCTCCACCCTACAGTTCTCCTGAGTTTCCACAGTAAAAGACACCTCCCACTTCTGACTACTGACAATGTAAGGCAGGTTTCTGGGAATATTTAACTCAAGTATAGTAGGGTAAGCATATCATATGTTGCTTTTACAATGTACAGTAGATCTTAAACAACTAGGGATCATTACCATTATTACTTAATAAACGGAGAACAGCTTCTGCTCACTATATTTATCTTGTCCTGTCTTGCTTTAAAAACATGAATGCTGCTACACAGAGCTACTGTACAGTAACTTGATATGCCTAGTCACTTTGTGTACATTGCTCCAGACTCATCCTACAACCCATCATCTCTAAGGCTGATTTCAATGTGTTCTCTTCTGGTTGAAGGGAAGGGATAAATTCATGGATGTCAGCACACACACACAAAGCCATACCTGGATAAGTCTATTGCAGACAATCTAATGGACAGATGCATTTATTAATGTATTGATGTTAATTTGCTCCAGACCCTCCCTTTCCTACTCCAAATTTTCCAATAAACCAAAGGACAAACCTGTAACTGCAAACCTTTCCAAGGAGTTGAAAGCTGAGTGTGTCTTTACTGAAACACAAACAACGCTATAAAAAGCCATGGGAGATGTCTGGTAGGACTGCCAAAGCAGCTAAAGCCATGGAAAACTGGACTTCCCTGTCCCTCTGGAAGTCGCCTTATTTTTCTCTGAAAACAGATCACAGTGTCCCTCCCCCGGGTGGCAAAATGGCAAACAGCTGGAGAGCGGGGTGGGGCCCAGAAGGGAAGGGACCGATCCTGTTCAATGGCAAAATGACCCAACCTGCAGATCGCTCGACAATGCATCGAACGTGTGCGGTGGGCGGGGGTGGGCAGCGCGCCGAGCGGCTCCGAACCCCTTCGGCCATTTCCGACGCTGCTCTGTGTCTCCCGACAGATTCCGAACGCCGCCGAGGCAGGCTCCCGGCGGCCGCCGAGCTTTGCCGAGCTGCCGGGGCCGATCGACTTTTCCAGGCTCTGCTGGGCGCTGTCCACCACTCGGAACGCCTGAAAGCTCGCAGCTGGCGCCGCGGCGTGGGGACCGGCCCGGCCGACAGCCGCTCTGCAGGCAGAGTCCCCTCCCTTTGCTCAAAGCCTTCCAAGGGAGGCCCGCTCCCCCAGGCCACCTCTGGCAATGACAGGCCGCCACACCCGCTGCTGGGCATCGCTCTCGGAGCCTCCCCCAGGGGGTCAGCGTAGCAACTCCCTTTGCAATCAGCCTTGCACCGATCAATAACAAACCCGCCCTGGGCCTTTAAAACCAAGCAGCAGGGACGCTCCTAAGCCTGCGATCAGGGGCTGCTCAGTGATGGCGCCACCTTGAATGAGCTTGTCATGGCTATTCCAGGGTAAGCTCGACATTTCTCATGTACTTACAAAATAAAAATACCCTCCCCCCCTTTCGCTAGCCTGCCTCGCCCTCCCCCCCCCCCCATCACTGCTCACTTGAAAGAGAATCAATGTGTGTGCGCGCGTTTATGGCATAGCAACTGCCCAATTAGCAAGCGTGTGCGCGCACAAAGGTGTCACAGAAGAACCCCTGGGCAAGTCCAACCCTACACAACCACAGCAGTTCGCCGCTTTCTTCCAGACAGCCTCGTGAGATTTAAAATACATCCATGCCCCGGAGAGAGGGTTGAGGGAGGGGAAGACAGAGGAACAATGTTCCGATTTGGAAAGGGCTTTTACAGCGGAGCAGGTTTCCTTGTGTAATTGTTTTAATGTTCTGTTCTTTTTTTAAAACTCCCTTAATTTCCATTGGTGATCAGCAGCCAACGTCTTAATTAATCAACAGGAAAGGCGGAAATCTCGGGTAAAAAGGGCTTTGAGTGGCAGCAAGCCTTGCTTTAAATCCGCATTACAGGCAGATTTTTAAAATAAACAAATACAGGGAGCCGGCCCAGCAGCTCACGTCAGGAGGTAAAACACGGAAGGGAGTGTGTGTTTTGAGAGGAGAGAGCCTAGGAGATAAAAACCTGACATTAAGCTTAAATGCAGAGGATGATGATGTCCTGGTTTCATCTGTGCCATTCATATCTTCTACGAAACCCATCCTACCCCACCCCCAACCACAGGCAGCTTCTCACACCTTATGAGAGGGAAAAGAGAAACCACACCACATCCAATTCAGCACCAACCCCATGAACAGCAGACACCTGGTCATCCTCGGTGAGCAAAGGGCTGGATCCCCCTCCATCTTCTTTCCCCACTAGAAATCACTGCTACAGATGTGCCATACTAATGGGTCCACAAGCCACAACACGATAACCACAGTAATTCTCAGATAAATATGGCGGTCACAGGCATTCTTACAACTAAAGAAGCCCCTTCTCACAAGCTCCCCCCTCCAAAGAAAATCAGAGGAATGTCTAGATTTTTTCAAGGCAAATGATCGACGCTTCTAGGGCGTTAGCCCCAAAGGACTTACTTCATCTGCTTGACAATGGTGCTTTTCCCAGATTCTCCAGCCCCTGTTGGGACAGACACAGAAAGAAAAGATCCAGTGAACGTGAGAACATAAGGAGATAAAGGAAATTACACAGAAGGGAGCAGCTGTGTTAACGGAGGGGGTTATCTTGGTGAAATACAGTTTCCCAAGACAGAATGTGCACAGATGGGAAGAAAACATGACTTAAGGAAATGGGTAGGGATGTGGTCGGCGGGGTGGAGTGGGGGGGGGGGAGCTGCTGCTTACCTAGCAAGAGTAATTTCACGTCTTTGGCGGCGCTGATCCCATCCTCCTTGAGATTTTTCTCAATCGCTTTGCTCCTCTCCAAGGCAGCTCTCTCCTCTGCGCTCAGTGTACATCCCATGATGGCCAAAAAAACCCTCGGCGGCCGCCTCTCCCCTTCTCAGACACTCCAAGAGAAAGGGGGGAAAAATGAACCCCCAGGAAAAAATCTGGGCAATCAAATACGTTTCCCCTTTCTTGTGAATGCCCTTCCCTCCTTTCCCTCTCTCTAGCAATCAGTGCATCCAAGGGGGAGCCGGGCAGATCTAGGGCTGCAGGCAGGCACGGGGCTGGTGCAAAAAAGGCTGAGCTCTTCCTGATGGAGGAGGAGGAGGAGGAGGAAGAGGGCTCGGCGGGGGGAGGGGAAAGGGTGGATCCTGCTTTGGCTGGAGGGTTTTTTTCCTCTGATGCAGGCTGTGGGGTCTCTAATGGGCGGCGGCGATGGCTGCGAGCGATCGCATCGTTCGGCGGCTCCTGGCGGAGAGGGAGGCAGAAGGGGAAAGCGAGCGGGCGGGAGGGAAGGAGGGAGGGGGAGTTGCGCCAGGGGTCCGCACTCACGGGCTCGCCTGCTTTGGTGACGTCCGCAGCGCCCGCCCGCGCATGCTCCCAGAGCAGGGTGGGCTGCTGGCGCTCCCGGGCCGCGAGCAGCTGCTCCCGCGGCTCCTGGCAGGAGGAGAGCGCGCGCTCCATCCCTAGGTGCAGCGAGGATCCAGCGAGAGGAGGGCGGGGAGCAGCCCCGGGGGGTACCTAGGTAGGGCCCTGTGCGCTCTGCAGCCTGCACGAGTTGGGAAACAATTGGAGCCGGGGAGGAAGGAGCCTGCGGGTGGACAACTCGTCATTGTCTCCCTTTGACCCCTCCAGGAAAGCTCTGCCAGGCCAATGGACTTCGGTGAGGTTCAAAGGCGTCTTTCCCCTTTCCTCGCATGCATGCTGCCCCGTGCCAAGGCCGGGGGCTAGCCGAGCTCACTCTGTGACCTTTCAGCAGTGACCTCAGTTTTCCCAAGCAGAATTCATGGCTTGGTGGAGTGCCTGGAGTAGGAGCTGTTTTAGCAGTGCAAATGATTATTCTCCTTACTGGCCTTTCTGTGCATACAGTGTAGCTCAAGCAGTGGTAGAAGTACCCTTAGGGGTACTTGAGAGAAGTCTGGGGGGGGGGGGGACGTCAACAACTGAAATTTGGAGAGAACTGAATTTTTGTTTGAAGTTTGACAGCGCTTTATTATGTTTGTACATTTTACACCCAAAAATTTCATCGCCTGCCCAGCTAAGATTAAGTTATTTAAACAAATGGGGTGCAATGGTAGAAAAAAAAATTGTGTGTCTGAAAACTAGGTACTGAGGGTACTTATAATTTTGGTTTTTTTGAAAAGGGGTTCTTTATAAAAAAAAAGGTTGAGAAACACTGGTGTAGTGAATAGGGCTTGTCTAGTGCTACTTTGGTAATAATGAGAGGAAAGGCTGGGCCTGGGCTGCAGGAGACCTGGTTAAATTCCTGGTTTTGCCACTTCCTGTGCTGGCCTTAGGTCACTTTTTTCCCCTGTGTTTCAGTTCTCCTCTATAAGAAGTTTCTCCTCTTTCTGCCACCTTTTGTCTTTTTTATTTAGACTGTAAACTCTTTGTGGGCCGGGACTATATATGTACTGTACAGTGCATACATTTACACAGTACATCTGTGTATGTACAATGCATGCCTAGCACTATGGGTTTTGTGTCTTGGTTAGCACCTGTAGGTCCTGCTGTCAGAAGGAGCATAATAATTGATTCTAGGAAGTTTATACACTTGCAGAGATGAACTTTATTAGGCCTGGGCAAATTTGGTACCAGGTGGGAGAGGAGACAGTGAAAGAAGTGACAAAAGGTTTTCCCTGATGAAATCCCATCCTAGGTTCATTCAGAGACATGTACATCAATTGCAAAGCTAAAGCTGAAATAGCTTCATTCGGCTTTTGGCACGGTCTACACAGCAGGAAGTCGAAGGAAGAACTCTCTTCCTTCAACTTCCCTTGCTCCTCATGAAATGAGGGTTACAGGAGTCGAAGTAAGAAGTCCTCCATCTCTAAATTATTTCATAGTAACAGCTTGCGTTGTAGAAACACATTGTGGCTACGTCTAGACTGGCATGATTTTCCGGAAATTCTTTTAACATAAAAGTTTTCCGTTAAAAGCATTTTTGGAAAAGAGCATCTAGATTGGCTCGGACGCTTTTCCGCAAAAGCACTTTTTGCGGAAAAGCGTCTGTGGCCAATCTAGATCGCCATTTTCGCGATCGGGGCTTTTTTGCGCAAAACAAATCTCAGCTGTCTACACTGGCCCTTTTGCACAAAAGTTTTGCACAAAAGGGACTTTTGCCCGAACGGGAGCAGAATAGTATTTCCGCAAAAAGCACTGATTTCTTACAGTAGGAAGTCAGTGCTTTTGCGGAAATTCAAGCGGCCAGTGTAGACAGCTGCCAAGTTTTTCCGGAAAAGCGGCTGATTTTCCGGAAAAACTGGCCAGTCTAGACACAGCCACTTTGTAATTTTGAAATAACATCGGTTATTCTGAAATCACAGAATCATAGAACTATAGAGCTGGAAGAGACCTTAGAAGGCCATCAAGTCCAGTCCCCCTGCCCAAGGCAGGACCAATCCCAATTAAATCAACCCCGCCAGAGCTTTGTCAAGCCGAGACTTAAACACCTCTAATGCTGCTGTGTAGACATAGCCTAGATGATTACCTGTTTTGTTCATTCCCTCTGAAGCACCTGGCATTGGCCACTGTAGGAAGACAGGATAATAGGCTAGATCAGTGGTTCTCAAACTTTTTAGCCCACGGACCACCCAATGTGAAACTTTCTGCGGACCACAAGCTGATAATGTAAACTCATCATTAATTACATATAGTAATTACACTCAAGCCATTTTGCTATTGGCTGCAGCTAGGGAGAATGGTTCAATTTAAGTCATTAAACAGATTAAGAGTTTTAACTGTCTCATGTTCGTTTATAAAATTTCATTCTAAATAAAGTAAAATATTAATTTATGTCCAACACAAAAGGTTTCAATGTTTTCTTTATTTATGGCAGGGGTGGGGAACCTTTTTTGTGTCAGGAGCCACTGACCCACAGAAAAATCAGTTGGGGTCCACACAAGTGAGAAGCAAAAAAACTCTCTTCCAACACCCCCCCCCCCCCGCAATCCTCACTGATGTGGCTCTCCGACTGAGACATCTCACTCCTCTGGTGCTCCAGCCTGATGGGGCGAGGGGAAGAGACAGAGAGGACTGAAGTTCAGGGCTTCCCATAGGCCAGATTCACTTTTCTGGTGTTCTGGAGTTACTGGATTTTATAGACCTCCTTAGACTCTGGGGTGAGGACAAAAATGAGGGGTTCAGTGTGTGGGACAGGGCTGCCAGTGAGTGGGATAGAAATAAGGGCAGGATCTGGAAGGGAGGTGGGGTGCAGAAGGGGAAGAGCTTGCAAGGTCTTGGTGGGAGGTAGGGTACAGAAGCAGGCTGGGAGTAGGGTGGCTGGCTAGGAGGAGGGAGCAGGAGCAAGGGAGGGTGCAATGTGTGACCAGGAGGGAAGGTGCAAGGAGCAAAGCGGATGCAGGAGAAGGCTTGGGGTAGGGTGTCTAGCCAGGAGGGAGGGTGCCTGGTAAGGAGGGAGGAAGAAGGGGGCTAAGAGTGCCTGCAGATAATGCTGGGGTGCAGAGTGGCTGAGGGGGTTCAGGTTGATGGGGGCAGGGTGCCCCTGGGAATAGGGCTGTAGTTAGGGTGTTTTGGGGGGTTCAGGGATATGGGGGGGAGGGAGGCTAGGTGCAGCACAGTGAGGCAGGGGTGGGTGAGTAGGTGACCCCGTGGTGTCCAGCACTGCTGGGGGGCAGAGTCCTGTGGGGGTCTGGTCCATGGCACCCTGGGGGGTGGGTGCTGAAGTGCCTCAACCCCTTCCCCCAGACCAAGTCCCCTAAGTGCAAAGCTCTGAAGGACCCCAAGCCCCCACCTGCATCCTGCGGGCTCCTCCCACTGCTGCCGAACACAGGGCAGCCTAACCTGCTACCAGGGAAGGGGGAGGCACTGGCCACTCACACCTCAAGAGTCTGTCCTGCCCAGCTGGGCCCTGCACAGCCAAACCTGCAGCCTGCCCTGTGGGAGCAACTGAGGGATGCGCCACTCTGGAGATCAGCTGCTAGAAGTGGGCCTCAGCCTCCTTGATTGGATCCACCTCGTCATCTCCAGCCTGATCCTGGCCTACATATTTATTCCTTCCTCTGGAAATTTCCACTACATGCATCTGACGAAGTGGGTCTTTGCCCACGAAAGCTTATGCTCCTACACTTCAGTTAGTCTATAAGGTGCCACGGGATTCCTCGTCGCTTTTGCAGATTCAGACTAACACGGCTACCCCTCTGATACTCTTACCATGGCAACTGCAATGTCAGCAGGGCCTAGTTGAGGCAGACACCCAGCAGTGGGAGGAACTTTTCCATGAAGGAGGGCAGACCGGTTCTCCTCCATGTGTAGGTCCACAGCCCATGCCAGGGGTGGGTGGTGCTGAGTTCTGCTACATTTTGGACTCTATCCTTGTCTCTCCTGGATTTCAACCAGTTCTACCCTATTTGTTAAAATCAAATCAAGGAATGGACTGGGGATAGGTTAAAAGGGATAAAAAAGATAAGGGTGATGTCTACTGCAGACCACCTACCCAGGCAGATGAAGTGGATGAAGCCATTTTAAACAACTAACAAAATCATCCAAAGCACAGGATTTGGTGGTGATGGGGGGATTTCAACTATCCAGACACATGTTGGGAAACAAACACAGCAGGGCACAGACTATCCAAGTTCTTGGATTGCATTGGAGACAAATTTTTATTTCAGAAGGTTGAGAGCTACCGGGGGGAAGCTGTTCTTGATTTGATTTTAACAAATAGGGAAGAACTGATTGAGAATTTGACAGCGGAAGGCAGCTTGAGAAAGAGTGACCATGAAATCGTAGAGTTCATGATTCTAAAGAATGGTAGAAGGAAAAACAGCAAAATAGAGACAATGGATTTCAGGAAGGCAGATTTTAGTAAACTCAGAGAGCTGATAGGTCCATGGGAAGGAAGACTAGGAGCAAAAACAACTGAAGGGAGTTGGCAGTATTTTTAAAGGGACATTATTAAGGGCCCAAAAGCAAACTATTCCACTGAGTAGGAAAGATAAAAAGTCTGGCAGGAGACCACCTTGGATCAACCAGGAGATCTTACATGATCTAAAAATCAAAAAGGAGTCATATAAAAAGTGGAAACTAGGTCAAATTACAAAGATAAATATAAGCAAACAACACAGCTGTATCTACATTGGCATGATTTTGCGCAAAAGCAGTTGCTTTTGCACAAAAACATGCTGCCTGTCTACACTGGCGGGGAGTTCTTGCGCAAGAACACTGACGTTCTAATGTGTGAAATCAGTGCTTCTTGCACAAGAACTATGATGCTCCCGCTCAGGAATAAGCACTCTTGTGCAACTGTTTTGCGCAAGAGGCCAGTGTAGACAGGCAACATGAATTTCTTGCACAAGAAAGCCCGATGGCTAAAATGGTCATCGGAGCTTTCTTGCACAAGAGAGCGTCTACACTGGCATGGATGCTTTTGCACAAAAGCACATCTCTTTTGCAAAAGCACATGCCAGTGTAGACTCCCTCTTGCGCAAATACTTTAACACAAAAACTCTTGCGTTAAAAGTATTTGTGCAAAATCTTGCCAATGTAGACGTAGCCCACAGGTACGCATTGGCAAGATTAGAAAGGCAAGGGCACAAAAAGAGCTAAATCTAGCTAGAAGCATAAAAGGTAACAAGAAGATGTTCTACAAGTATATTAGGAGCAAGAGGAAGATGAACAAGGACAGGGTAAGATCATTGCTCAGGGAGGAGAGAGAAACAGTAACAGGAAACTGGGAAATGGCAGAGGTGCTTAATGACTTCTTTGTTTCAGTTTTCATCAAGAAGATGGAGGCGGCGGGATGCCTAACATATGAATGCTAGTGGAAATGGGGTAGGTTTAGAAATTAAAATAAAAGAACAAGTTAAAAATTACTTAGAAAAGCTAGATGTCTGCAAGTCACCAGGGCCTGATGAAATGCATCCTAGAAGGCTCAAGGAGCTGATAGAGGAAGTGTCTGAGCATTTAGCTATAATTTTTAGAAAATCATGGAAGACAGGACAGATTCTAGAACACTAGAAAAGGGCAAATATACTGCTCATCTATAAAAAGGGGAATAAGAACAACCAAGGAAACTACAGACCAGTCAATTTAACGTCTGTGCCAGGAAATATAACAGAGCAAGTAATTAAGGATCTCATCTGCAAACACCTGGAAAAAAATCAGGTGATAGGTAACAGCCAGCATGGATTTGTAAGAAACAAGTCATATCAAAACAATCTGATAGCTTTCTTTGATAGTATAGAAGTTTTGTGGATAAGGAAGAAGCAGAAGCGGCCTGAGGCAGGCTGCAGCAGCTGGTGCCCCACGTGGAACGTGCAATCGGCGCCCCCGCCTGCACGGCCGTCAATGAGGTGACGTCATCATCGGGCGCCCCGGGCGCCCTGTTGAAGGCAGCGCCCTAGATGACGGCCAAGTCGGCCTATAGTCATGGGCCGCCCCGGGGAGAAGCGGTGGACGTGGTATACTTATACTTTAGTAATGCATTTGACACTGTCTCACATGACCTTCTTATCAATAAACTAGGGAAATGCCACCTGGATGGAGCTACTGTAAGGTAGGTGCATAACTAGCTGGATAACCATTCTCAGGGTACGTCTACACTACAGCGCTAGTTCGAACTAACTTAGTTCGAATTAGTTAATTCGAACTAAGCTAATTCGAACTAACGCGTCTAGAACTAAAAACTAGTTCGAATTAGCGTTTTGCTAGTTCGAACTAGCAAGTCCACATTGAGTGGACTCTGAACAGGGCTTAAGGATGGCTGGAAGCAGTGCTGGCAGGGCATAAAAGGAGGACTTAGAGCATGGAGATGCTGTCTCAGGCTAGCCGAGGGCTGCGCTTAAAGGGTCCCGACCCCCACCCCGGACACACAGTTCTAAGGGGTGCCCCGCTTGCAAAGAAGTTCTGGCTTGGAGTGCCCGGAGTACCCACACTGGGCACATCACACCACTCGGACATCAGCCCAGCTGCACTTGCCGCAGGCTGCCATCTGGGGAGAGGGGGCAATTGGGGGGCTGCAGGAGAGCTTCCACCCCCAGAAGCCCGCAGAGCCAGCCCAGTCGTCCCCATCGGGGGCTCATACCCCATTCCTCCCTCACCTCCTTCCACTTACCCTTCCCTAGCCCCCCTTCTTATTGATGTACAAAATAAAGATAACGTTTCTTCCAACATTGACTCTGTCTTTATTGAAAAAAACTGGGGGAGACTGGGAAAAGGAGGTGGGAGAGGGGAAGAGAAAGGCTGGGAGAAGGGAGGGCAACTAACATGATCAGCGGTTGGGAACAGGTCCCAGATGAAGAAAGGCTACAGAGACTGGGACTGTTCAGCTTAGAAAAGAGGAGACGGAGGGGGGACAGGATAGAGGTCTCTAAAAGCAGGGGTTGGGTGGAGAGGGTGCATTCAGAAAAGTTCTTCCTGAGTTCCCATAAAGAAGGACTAGAGGACACCAAAGGAAAGGAATGGGTAGCAGGCTTGAAACTAGTAAGAGAAAGTTGTTGTTCTTGAGAAAGCAAATAGTTAACCTGCGGAACTCCTTGCTGCAGGAGGCTGTGAAGACTGGAACTAGAACAGAGTTGAAAGGGAAGTGAGATCAAGTCATGGAGGTTGGGTCCATGGAGTGGTATTAGCCAGGGGGTAGGAGTGGTGTCCCTGCCCAAAGTTTGTGGAAGGCTGGAGAGGGATGGCACGAGACAAATGGCTTGGTCACTGTCTTCGGTCCATCCCCTCCAGGGTCCCTAGGGTTGGCCGCTGTCGGCAGACAGGCTACTGGACTAGATGGACCTTTGGTCTGACCCAGGACGGCCATTGTAAGCTCAGGGCTCAGGGTCGGGGGTCTCAGTGGACCCCCTTGATTT
This sequence comes from Pelodiscus sinensis, assembly GCF_052426305.1. Lineage (NCBI taxonomy): Eukaryota > Metazoa > Chordata > Testudines > Trionychidae > Pelodiscus > Pelodiscus sinensis. The sequence continues at coordinate 5,573,297 of NC_143063.1, read as the reverse complement.
TCATGCACACCTGCTCCTGGGTGGCCAGGCTGGCAGCTCTCCTGCCCTAGCCGGCCACTTTCCTGTGCCTAGTGCGGAGATCGTGGACAAGGTCCACGATGTCCGCACTAGCCCAGGATGGTGCCCGCCTCTTGCGGTCCAGGGCAAGCTCCCGGGAGCCGCCAGCCTGGTCCCGGCAAGAGTGGGTGGGCTGGGGGGCATCGGGTGGGTGGCTCTGTGCCGTGCCAGGTGCAGGGTCTGCTAGCTGGGTGCTGGCAGGCTTGCCCCTTTAAGGAGTCCGGGGCCGGGAGGGGGGCATAGAGTTTCCCTGGTGTTGGCCAGAGTGGCCACCAGGGAAACCTGGAGAGGGCTAGCCTCCCACTAGTTCGAACTAAAGGGCTACACAGCCCTTAGTTCGAACTAGGCGTTAGTCCTCGTAAAATGAGGTTTACCTAGTTCGAACTAAGCGCTCTGTTAGTTCGAATTAAGTTCGAACTAACGGAACGCTAGTGTAGCGCCTAGGAAAGTTAGTTCGAACTAACGTCCGTTAGTTCGAACTAACTTTGTAGTGTAGACATACCCTCAGAGAGTAGTTATTAACAGTTCGCAATCATGCTGGAAGGGCAGAACAAGAGGGGCTCCGCAGAGGTCTGTTGTGGGGCCAGTTCTGTTCAATATCTTCATCAAGGATTTAGATGATGGGATAGAGAGTACGCTTATCAAGTTTGCAGATGATACCAAGCCGGGAGGGGTTGCAACTGCTTTGGAGGATAGGTCATAATTCAAAATGATCTGGAAAAACTGGAGAAATAGTCTGAGGTAAACAGAAGGGCTACGTCTAGACTGGCATGATTTTCCACAAATGCTTTTAATGGAAAAGTTTTTCCATTAAAAGCATTTGCGGAAAAGAGCGTCTAGATTGACACGGACGCTTTTCCGCAAAAGCACTTTTTGCGGAAAAGCGTCTGAGCCAATCTAGACGCAGTTTTGTGCAAGAAAGCTCCGATCGCCTTTTTTGCGCAAAACAAATCTGAGCTGTCTACACTGGCCCTCTTGCGCAAAAGCATTTGTGCAAAAGGACTTTTGCCCAAACGGGAGCAGCATAATATTTCCGCAAGAAGCACTGATTTCTTACATGAGATCGTCAGTGTTCTTGCGGAAATTCAAGCGGCCAGTGTAAACAGCTGGCAAGTTTTTCCGCAAAAGCAGGTGCTTTTGCAGAAAAACTTACCAGTCTAGACACAGCCGATAAAGTTTAATAAGGACAAATGCAAAGTATTCCACTTAGGAAGGAACAATCAGTTTAATGCATACAGAATGGGAAGCGACTGTGTAGGAAGGAGTACTGCAGAAAGGGATCTAGGGATCATAGTGGATCACAAGCTAAATACTAGTTAACAGTATGACACTGTTGCAAAAAAAGGCAAACATGATTCTCAGATGCATTAACAGGAGTGTTGTGAACAAGGCTTGTCCTGGTTACCTGTGGCTTTAATAGCTGACAGGAGACAGGAACTATAGAGTTGTGGTGAGTTTGGATGGAGTGACCACCAGGGCACCTGTGTTATTTACTGGAGGCCTCTTTTTTCAAAAGAACTCCCTCTTCCATGTCCACACATGCCTTTTTCTGAAAAAGCTTTTTTGGAAAAAGCCTTCTTACAACTGTTGGAAAAACCCCGCCGTTCTTTCGACTTTTTGTCAAAAGGATGCAATTGGTCTGTGGACACAAGTATTGTTTTTCTGGAATAACCGCCGTTATTCCAGAAAAATGTTGCAGTGTAGACATACCCTCTGTTTCTCGTGGCTCATTCCTGACTCAGAGGCTATGTCTACACTGCAGGCTTCTTGCACAAGAACGGTTTTGCGAAAGAGTTCTTGTGCAAAAGGTCTTCCACAAGAGCGCGTCCACACTACCATGTGCTTTTGTGCAAGAGATGTGCTTTTGCTCAAGAGCGCCCATGGCCAGGGCTCAGCGATCACGGAGAAAACCACTCACCAGCCCCGCACCGCAAATGTGCGGACCACCAGTGAACGGGGCGACCAGCTGAAATCTACTCACCACGAGCGAGTAGATAAGCGTATTTGTCAAGCCCTGCCCATGGTAGTGTGGATGCTCTCTTGCACAAAAAAGCTCTGATAGTCATTTTAGCCATACGGGTTTCTTGCGCAAGAAATTCATGTTGCTTGTCTACACTGCCTTCTTGTGGAAAAGCTCTTGTGCAAGAGGACTTATTCCTCCTGGGGAGAGGAATAACTCTTCCGGAAGAAGCCCTGTTTTCTGACGCTTTACTGTAAATTTACTTGCGCAAGAACGCGCGTGCAGTGTAGATGCTTTGCAAGTTTTTGCTCAAGAACAGCCATTCTTGCACAAAAAGCCTTCAGTGTAGACGTAGCCACAGTGTCTTTTGAAAACTTGCTAAGATCCCAGATATGGTACATGGCTCCTCACAAATGAGAATTGCCCATATAGCCATCTAATTCCATCTCTTTACATTTTCCCTGCAGTTTCTTTTAAATATGGCATTTTTTTGCTTCCTCTCCTAAGCAGTTAGGCACTGTTGGGAACTATTAAACTGCTGACTTGTTCCAATCCCAGAAGCAGGTGAATTGAAGTAGTAGGTAACATGATCCATGTTTATATGCAAAATTTGGAAAGTGCTTTAGGATCCTTGCAGGATGAATAGCTCTATATAGATATAAGTTACTAGCAGACTTATCCAGATCCTTCAGGACAGGGCCTTGGGGGGGGGGGGGGGGGGAGGAGTGCAGGAAGCTGGGGGCCAGGGGTATGTTTTCTCCTCCCATCCCAAAAACCCCCCAGCCCACCCAGGGCTTGTTCTTCCTTCTGCTCCCACCCCTAGGCTACCCCACCAGTCTGCCCGGGGCCTGTTCTTCCTCTCTCCCCCAGGCCACCCACCAGTCCACCCAGGGCCATGTTCTCCCCTCCTGCTTGGGCACTTCAGCCAAGGGCTGGGAGGGGACAGGAAGGGAGGGAAAAGGGCTTGGGGCAGGAGGGCCACTTACCAGTGTGCTGGCAGGAAAGATGGCTGAGCCCCAGCCCTGCTGGTCACTCCCTTGGTGGTATGGCTGCCCACAGTGGATAGTCTGTTGTATGGTCTCCCCTGTGGGCTCACTTCCCCTAGTGGCCACTTTCATATCTTGTCCCTCTGAACAGCAGCCCCTCTTGTTGCATGTTATGGAAAACAGTCATTTTCTCAGGGCTTCCAGTTGTCCTGGCACAGCCAACCTGTCACCCTGCTTTAAGTTAGGAGGAGAGGAAGCCGCATACCAAATTTGGTGGCCCTCCTAATTTGTTACCATTTAGGAGGAGTTATGAACAAATGGACTCACGGACAAACACACGGACAGACAGACACTCAAATATACAGAATAATAGCCTCTTTTATATTGAATGGTCCTCTCTTCGGGGAAAGTTTATCCTTGTTTGCCCTCACCTGCTTCACACACTAAATGGAGGAAGAGAGTGAAAAAGACCCGAAGGCAAGAATAAGATATGATTTATTCTTATACACTTACCAATGTAACACCAGCAATGGAAAGAGTAAAAAACCACTAAAACACAAATTTTGGATGAACCAGCATTATAGCTTGATCTTGCAACATTGACATCAATGGGTTTTTTCACCATGGATACCAAAATGCAGCAGGATCTAGTCCATACACATTTAGTTTCAAATAGCTTGGGTGAATCTACTGGAGACAAAATCATGCTGGGTGTAATTTCATTGCCTTAAATAGGCTTGGATCAGGAATTAATTTAAATTTAGCCTACTGTATTTTCTGTAAGGCAAAGACTAAGAAAGGACTTAGCATCTGTTTGCTATCATCATCATCAACCACCATGGGATCAACGCCCATTGGGCCGTGTCCAGACTCAGGGGTTTTTTCGGGAAAAGTAGCCTTTCCCGAAAAAACTTCCCCTGCGTCCAGACTCAAGCCGCGTTCTTTCGAAATTATTTCGAAAGAACGCGGCTTTTCTTTCGATGGCGGTAAACCTCATTTCACGAGGAAGAACGCCTTCTTTCGAAAGTTCCTCTTTCGAAAGAAGGCGTTCTTCAATGTAAAGAGGCCGTCTTCGAAAGAGAGCATCCAGACTCGCTGGGTGCTCTCTTTCGAAAAAGCGGATTTCTCTTTTGAAAGATCCGCCTGCAGTCTAGACGCGATCTTTCGAAAGAGGCTCTCGAAAGAGCCTCTTTCGAAAGAAGCCTGCAGTCTAGACATAGCCTAGGTGTCCAATGCCTGCCTCCCTATTTCCTTCCATCTTTCCCTGTCCATTGTGGCATGGCTGGATAATAATCTCTCATTGTGGTAGATTTGGAGATTAGTTTGCAAGCTATAGACCCTATATCCTATTCCTGTCCTGCTAGTTTTATTGATTTATGCCTGCTGGATACATGGGTCATGATTCTGAGTCTGTTCCTGGCTATGGTCATAGAAAAGGCAAGAAAATACAAAATTTATTTATGACTGCTCTGCTCTTGGAGCATTATTAATCAATTTCTTTGAGTCTGATCCTTGGGTCAGTTTCTCTCTGAGCAAATGATCTCAAAATACTCAAAGGATGTAATTTTAAATACTAACAAACAAATGAAGTTAAAAATAGTGGAGTGGTCTGATTCCTCCTAGAGCTGTTATCCAACAAAGCAAAAGCTATCCTTGTTCAGTGAAGGAACAGCAGTGATTTATGTGGCCAATCACAACGACACAAATAAACATAACTTGATCTGCTGTCAGACACTTGCAGCAAACTGTTCCCAATCCATCCATACAGGGGGAAAAGATCTGGGTGGAATAAATTGAAATAATGAATACATTTAAGAAGATCTGCTTGCAGACATTTTATGAGCAGAAAAAATAGGCCACATTTCTGGTAAATAATTTCATGTGAATTTGTCACTCAGCTCATCTGCTGATGCTTCTGATATAAATGTAAGTAACATATACAGGAGCACCCTCATCAATCCCAAAAAGCCAACATTTTTGCACTAGATTAAGGTTAGATTGTGCCTTTTGATAGGGATGTGAGCAAGGGGTGGTGTGTTAATTGCACCACCCAAGGTATAGCCTCGGGAGGCACTGAACCACCCTTCTGAGGAGCAACTCCCTTTCTGCGTCCCTTCAGGTGTGTGTGTAGTAATCTATAGCAGAGCTATACCAGCAGTAAATCATGCCCTCCACTTACGCTAGCTTGGTTGTGCAGGTCAGTACATTGGATGGGTAAGAAAGAGGGAGACAAACCTCTGTCCCTTCTGCCTCACTTTGATCAAAATAATGGAAAGCTGATTTATTGTCCTGGAAAAAGCTGTACTTAGTGCATTTTTGGGGTGTGGGAGGCAAAGGGAACATGAAGCCAGCTTTGGTCCTCAGGCCAGTATTAGATAGAGCTTTGGGCTGTTCTGTCTTAGCTCCCTAAGGCCTAGCCTGCATTAGGATTTTAGACCTAATTTAGCTGCATAAAGTTGATTTTCTAAATGATGTGTCCACAGTATGAAGCCTGTTCTGTCGACATTAAGGGCTGCTGAGGTCAATTTTGGGTACTTCTGCTTTTCATGAAGAGTAACTCAATTTCTGACCTTTCCTGGTCAAATTTACGGTAGCATACATGCAGTGTTGGTGAAAGTTGACTTTCTTGCCTCTGGGAGACATCCTGCAGTGCCCCACTCTGACCAGAACTTGCATCTCTACTGCTCTCCAGTTGAACAGATAACGCCCCGGAAAAGTTTGAATTTCATTTCCCATACAGTCAGCATTGAGAGCACACCTCAGAGCAGGCAGCACACCTGAGAAGCACACATGGCCATGACTTCCAATACTTCAAGTCCCATGAACTCCAGTTTCCAGGGGCTCAAAAAAGCACCAGCTTGGAATGTGCAGGAGATCTTGGACTTCATTGAAGTGTAGGAAGAGGAATCCATTCTCTCAGAGCTCCGAAACAGCAAAAAGAAATGCTGATAATTATGTGAAGATGACAAACTGCCTGGTGACCAAACGACACTCCAGAAATGCCCAGCACTGTCGAGTAAAAATAAAGCAGCTGAATCAGTCCTATCACAAAACAAAGGAGACAAGCAGACAGTCTGGTACAGTATTTCTCAACCTTTTTTTTTATATAAAGTACCCCTTTAAAAAAAGTTCCCCCAGTACCTACAGTTTTCAGGCACACCATTTTTTTTCCTACTATTTCAACACATTTGTTTAACCAAATTAATCATAGCTGGACTCGTACCACTGGTTGAGAAACACTGGTCTGGTGCATCACCACAAACATGCTGTTTTTTCAATCAGCTGCATGCAATTCTTAGGGTACGTCTACACTACAGCGCTAGTTCGAACTAACTTAGTTCGAATTAGTTAATTCGAACTAAGCTAGTTCGAACTAACGCATCTAGAACTAAAAACTAGTTCGAACTAGCGTTTTGCTAGTTCGAACTAGTAAGTCCACATTGAGTGGACTCTGAACAGGGCTTAATGATGGCCGGAAGCAGTGCCGGCAGGGCATCAGATGAGGACTTAGAGCGTGGAGCTGCTGTCTCAGGCTAGCCGAGGGCTGCGCTTAAAGGGTCCCGACCCCCACCCCGGACACACAGTTCTAAGGGGTGCCCCGCTTGCAAAGAAGTTCTGGCTTGGAGTGCCCTGAGTGCCCACACTGGGCACATCACACCACTCGGCCATCAGCCCGGCTGCACTTGCCGCAGGCTGCCATCTGGGGAGAGGGAGTAATTGGGGGGCTGCAGGAGAGCTTCCACCCCCAGAAGCCCGCAGAGCCAGCCCAGTCCTCCCCATCGGGGGCTCGTACCCCATTCCTCCCTCACCTCCTTCCACTTGCCCTTCCCTAGCCCCCCTTCTTCTTGATGTACAAAATAAAGCTAACGTTTCTTCCAACATTGACTCTGTCTTTATTGAAAAAAACTGGGGGAGACTGGGAAAAGGAGGTGGGAGAGGGGAAGAGAAAGGCTGGGAGAGGGGAGGGCAACTAACATGATCAGGGGTTGGGAACAGGTCCCAGATGAAGAGAGGCTACAGAGACTGGGACTGTTCAGCTTAGAAAAGAGGAGACGGAGGGGGGACAGGATAGAAGTCTGTAAAAGCAGGGGTTGGGTGGAGAGGGTGCATTCAGAAAAGTTCTTCCTGAGATCCCATAAAGAAGGACTAGAGGACACCAAAGGAAAGGAATGGGTAGCAGGCTTGAAACTAGTAAGAGAAAGTTGTTCTTGAGAAAGCAAATAGTTAACCTGTGGAACTCCTTGCTGCAGGAGGCTGTGAAGGCTACAACTAGAACAGAGTTGAAAGGGAAGTGAGATCAAGTCATGGAGGTTGGGTCCATGGAGTCCTATTAGCCAGAGGGTAGGAGTGGTGTCCCTGCCCAAAGTTTGTGGAAGGCTGGAGAGGGATGGCACGAGACAAATGGCTTGGTCATTGTCTTCGGTCCATCCCCTCCAGGGTCCCTAGGGTTGGCCGCTGTGGGCAGACAGGCTACTGGGCTAGATGGACCTTTGGTCTGACCCAGGACGGCCATTGTAAGCTCAGGGCTCAGTGTCGGGGGTCTCAGTGGACCCCCTTGATTTTCATGCACACCTGGTCCTGGGTGGCCAGGCTGGCAGCTCTCCTGCCCTAGACGGCCACTTTCCTGTGCCTAGTGCGGAGATCGTGGACAAGGTCCACGATGTCCGCACTAGCCCAGGAAGGTGCCCGCCTTTTGCGGTCCAGGGCAAGCTCCCGGGAGCCGCCAGCCTGGTCCCGGCAAGAGGGGGTGGGCTGGGGGGCATCGGGTGGGTGGCTCTGTGCCGTGCCAGGTGCAGGGTCTGCTAGCTGGGTGCTGGCAGGCTTGCACCTGGCACGGGCACCGTAGCCAGCCCGTGCCCCTTTAAGGGGTCCGGGGCCGGGAGGGGGGCATAGAGTTTCCCTGGTGTTGGCCAGAGTGGCCACCAGGGAAACCTGGGGAGGGCTAGCCTCCCACTAGTTCGAACTAAAGGGCTACACAGCCCTTAGTTCGAACTAGCTAGTTCGAACTAGGCGTTAGTCCTCGTAAAATGAGGTTTACCTAGTTCGAACTAAGCGCTCCGCTAGTTCGATTCAAATTCGAACTAGCGGAGCGCTAGTGTAGCGCATAGGAAAGTTAGTTCGAACTAACGTCCGTTAGTTCGAACTAACTTTCTAGTGTAGACATACCCTTAGGGAGTGGACTCAGCCAGATACCATGGTCAGGCTTGGGAAGCTGGTCAAGACACTCCTGCCAGTAGCATGGTGGCTGAGGGGGAGGAGGAGGAGACAAGGAGAATGGTCAACTGGCAATTTTCAAGAGCCAAGAACTTCATAATGTTGGAGCCAAGCTCCTCCTCCGAGGACGTCTCCCAATTGAGCACTGACGCCGGGAAGGACACTTCTGGTGAGTTCACAATTTTTTTCTTATTACAAGTTGGATGTGATGTCTGGTGTACTCTGTGCCTTGCAGCTGGTTTGGCTTCCCGGAGGGGTTCCTCCTCCGTGTCAGTGGGCACCCACTCCACCCCACTGCACTAGCCCTTTAAGTCAAAGCCCCAAGTCACTAGGGCATCACACGCAGTGATGACAAAAGCCAGGCCCTGGTTCAGGGCGGGCCAATCACACAGCGAGTTCAGGTTCCTAGCTCTGGTTCAGGGTGGGACAACAAATAAACAGTTAGCAATCTCAAGGGCCCAGGCCTTGCTTCAGGCTGGGCAGCAAACACAGTCAGTACAGAGGCCAGGCCCTGGATGAAGGCAGGCCAACAGCACAGTTAGTGATAAGGAAGGTCAGGTCCCCTTGGTTCAGGGTATGGCAGCAAACAAACACAGTCAGTTCACAGAGCACGGCCAGGCCCTGGTTCAGGGTGTGGCAGTAACAAACGCAGTCAGTTTGTGAGGAGTGGCCAGGCCCTTGGGGGCTTCTTGTACAGGAGGGGTGTAGGCTGAACGCCTGCAGTGGTGGCGAGGGGGAGATGGTCACCCGGTAAGTGGGTGGCGGGGGGAGCAGTGTAGGCTGATATGGGCTCAGCGGGGGCTCCAGCCTGAAACACGCTGGCCTTCGGGCCTTTAACAGCCCCCAATAACCCATGAACCACTTCCCTTCTCCCCCTCAGCCAGACCCTGGGTTTCTGGCTGCTTTGTCAAGGAGTCCAGGGTGATCTCATCCCACTGGGGTCCAGGCGGCCCAGTCCAGTCCTCTGCTGCTTGCAGGTCCATGGGGTTCAGCCAGTTCCCTGGTGCAGGCTGTGGCAGGCGTCTGGGCTGGGCCTCCGGGTCAGGCTCTGCCAGGGGTTCAGGCCAAGGATCAGGCCTTGGCAGCTGCTGCAGTTCCTGGGCGTGGGCTGGGGCACGGAATCAGGCTGGCCCTCTGGGTTTGGTATGGCCAGAGGCCCGGGCCAAGTCTCAGTCTTCCAGGCAGGGAGCCGGTAGTCGGCCTCTGGCTCAGAGGTGGTTGGAGGCCCAGGCCTCTGGTTCCTCCACAGGCTGGGCCCTGACTGAGTCCAGAGGCTGGACTTTTATAGCCCTGGGACCGCCCCTTGTCTTCCTGTCAGGTGCTGGGGCAGGGGCAGACTCAGCCCAACATAGCGGCCGGAGGGGTTCCTCTTCCTCTGCGTCAGTGGGCGGCAACTCCACTACAGCCTACACAGCGAGGGGGGCCTGGAACAACTTGTAAACATGTCTGGAGATGAAGCGGGAATCCACCCTGCACATCTTCATGAAGTTCTCAGATAGGAACTGTTCGATCCTTCTCACAGGGTTTCTGGGGAGTCCCACCTTATTCTATCCTCCATGGTAGGACACCTTCTCATGCCAAGCCAATAGTAAATGGCACAGGGCCCAGGTTTATGGCCACATTCAGTCAGCATCAGTTCCCCATCACTCTCTGTGATCCAGAGAAGACTGCTATCTAGCATGGTGACCTAGATGAAAGAGGAAGGGAAGCTAGCCTCTGCTACTAGCATGGCTTCAGCCTCTGGCACCTCCCCAATCTCTCCTGTCCTCCTGCCTGCAGGTTCCTGTGGGATGGAAAATAGCACTCGGTGTCTGGTCATGCCGGTGGGGCACAGTGGCTTCTTTCTCCTAGAAAGTCATGGGTGCCGGACACAATCTCCCCTCCCGCCTGCAGGGTCATATCCTGGAAGGCCCCTTACCATGCCTGCCTCCGTGTGAGTCTGGAGGTTGCCTTGAGAACTCTGCTGTGTACCTGCTGTACAGTGGCCACTTTAAAGCAAAACTTTGGCCTTGCACAGAACACATTTCCATTGTTTTTACAGAGACCTTCGCTGTATGTTAACAGATTAGAGTTAGGGTTAACACAATGAAAGCTCCTGTAATGTGTGCTCCTGTAAATGTTCATTACAATGGGAACAGCAGTCAGCTCACTGCATACTCACCCAGTTCCTGCAGCTGTCCATGTTGCACAGATCTGCAAGCGAAAACGGACAAGGGAAGATATGTATAAGGAGCAAATGGTGTGGAGAAACATGCTCCTGGAGGAGATGCAAGCAGAACGCCAGGACAGGGTGGTGGAATAGTAGGAGAAAAGGCAAGGCAACAGAAGAATATATTTGCCTCCCTGACGGCAGTGATAGAGCACCTGGTGGTGTGCCTGGAGAAGAACTCACCCCAAAAAACCCTTTCCACCCCATGCAAAATAACTTTCCCTCTTCCCCCAGTTCACTAGCCTCCTCCCCCCAGAGGCCTCAGAACACAGGTGGAGGAGAATTCCAGGGCAATCTCACACACAGCCTCCAGCAAAAGGCTGTCCTTCTCGCATTTGAGACCCCCTTTGGGTTCCCACCATGGGCTTCTTTTCTTCCCCCACTGTGTTCCCTAAATAAAAATGCATGATCTCTGAAGAACAGCCTCTTTATTGCTTGTACTGAAGGGGTGAGGTGGGGGATAACAGGCAAACACAGGGAACGCAGGTTCACCTCATTGAGAGCAAGGTGCGTGACTCTCAAAACTGGCCATTCATAAAACTTTCTTTCAAAGCCTCTCTGATTTGCACTTCCCTGTGCTGTGTTCTCCTCATCACCCTGTTTTCTGGCTAGGTGCTCTGCTTCAGTTCCCCGCTCTGACAGATAACTTTCCCCCTTGCTCTCACAGGGTATGTCTACACTACCCCCCAAGTTCGAACTAGGGAGGCTAATGTAGGCATACGAACTTGCAAATGAAGCCCGGGATTTAAATATCCTGGGCTTCATTTGCATGTTCCCATCCGGTTGCCATTTTTAAATGCCACTAGTCCGGATTAACTGCCCGCGGCTACACGCGGCAGTTAAACGGTAATTCAAACTAAGTACTTAGTTCGAACTACCTGTTACACCTCATCTAACACAGTTCAGAGCATGTCTCATTCTGATATTCTTGCACTTAAGGGTAAAGAAGAGCCATTCACAAAGTTCCAAGAAAGTGGCTTTGCGCATTTGGAAGTTTTGCATCCATTGCTGATCCTCCCATACCTGCAGCCCTACGCAGTCCCTTCAGTCTGTGCTTGTCTTACAGCATCAGAACTGGCATTCGACTGTGTCCAGAGGATTGGCTGGTGGCTGCGTTTCCATCGGCACAAGGGTTGCCTGTACATGGGATCCCAAGATTCGTCCTCATCCTCTTCCTGGCAGACAACATACTGAATCATTAGGTGCACCAAAGCAGACATCACCATCACAATGGTTTGATGCGAAACGGGACCCAGGCTTGTGCTGCTATGGCATCTGCATGGGTAACTAGGGCCAAAAAAGGTTCAAAAAGACCATTTCCCATTGATCTCAAGCAAAGGGGGGGGAAGTAGTTGAGCTGATAATTCAGTGGGTTGCTGATAATGTGAATCCATAACTACCCACTGCAATATTTTGGTCCTAGAGTGCACCAGGAACATAACTAAGAATGCAAAGCAGCACAGGCACTGTGGGATAGCTACCCATCACTCTCAAAGATTCATCACTCTCAAAGGCTTTCTAATGGGGATGCACTACTTCAGACTACATTGAATTTTTCCCCACAGTGGGGACCTGAATCTTTGACTTTGGAAAATCAGGTGACCAGACATCGACCATAATAGATTCAACCTCATCTCATAGTGTAGATGTGGCCTAAGGAACAAAGCAGCTGTTTTGGCAGCTGGGTACCAGGCACTTCTAGCAATATCCCTATTGTATAGGCAATAGGGTACATCTATATAGCAACATTATTTCAAAATAACAAGAGTTATTCCGAAATAACTTAGTCCTTGTTTACACAAAAGGCAGTTATTTCAAAATAATGTTGAAATACTATCAAGCTGGAGGACTTCTTACTACAACTCCTGTAACCCTCATTATACGAGGAATAAGGGAAGTCGGAGGAAGAGTGTTCTATTTCAAAATAAGTGATATGTAGATGCTCCCTATTTATTTTGAAATAAGCTACACAATTGACGTAGCTCAATTTGCGTAGCTTATTTCAAGTTAAGCCCTGCTATATAGATGCACCCTAGGCTATGTCTAAACTACGAGTTTACTCGGCAAAAAATATGCTAACGAGGGACTCATTTGCATGAGTTGCTATCTCATTTGCAAATCCATCCATTCATCACATTGGGCATTTGTGTTCATCACACTGGTATTTGAACATCTACCAAGGGCTTCCGTCAGCCTGTAGAATTCTATGTTGTGGTGGCACAGTATCTGAAATTGTGAACTCCCACATTATAGCATAATATTTCTTAGGCTGATGGCTCACTTAAAATATATAAAAGGAGCTGTTAGGTTTCTGTTACATTTTGCAAACAAAAGAACACAAATTAACGGTTCTACATTAAACATAGGGAGAGGTTTAGTGTGAGGAAATGCAAGCAGTTATTTGAAATACAATATTTGCTGTTATAAAACTTCACAATACATTGAGCTTCATTATAAGAGCTCGATCCTTCCAGCACTCCTCCAACGAGGAAAGTATCATTTAAGTAACTTAACTCTTAACCTGCATGTGAGTAAATATTTTTATCACATAAGCCCAGATCCCACAATTTCTTTCTCTGTAGTCCAGGGGTAGGCAATAATTTTTCATGGGGGACGTAGAGGGGCACTATTTGGAACCAGGGAGAGGGTGGGTGCTAGCCCAACCACTTCTATAGCCCCTTCCCCTGCCTTGTGGGAGGGACGACTATACCTACGCCCAACTGATTTCAGGGGACAAATAATGAAAAAAAGGTCTGGGCATGTGGGTCAAAGGTTCAAAACAAGGGAACTGGACGGGGACACCAAGCAGAGAATCACAGATAGTGCCCACTGCTCCTCGAAGTTGTCCAGGGAGCCAGTGGATGCCACCCAGAGTAACTCTGCCCAGATGCATGAGATCAGGGAGGAACAAAAATAGGCCCCACAGTCACAAAGCACCCCCTTGTTTAGCATCCTCCTCCTGGTGTTATAGATTGCAGCTTTCGCCAGGGCCAGGAGGAGGTTGACGAGGAGGTCTTGCGACTTTGTGGGGCCACGGATGGGGTGTGCATAAATAAAAAGATGAGGGGAAAAGTGCAGCCAGAACCTCAATAAGAGGTTCTGGAGGAACCAGAATAGGGGCTACAACCTGGCACATTCTAGGTACGCATGCACCAGGTTTTCCCTCTCAGGTATCTGGGATGGGAGTGAACCTCGCTAGGTACAGGCCCGTGCTCATGGCTCTGTGAAGGAGCCACCAACTGATGTCCCCAGTAGGCCATGGAATGGGGGTGGAGTTCCCCACCCTCAACTGGTTGTAGGTAGTCCCACCATTTAGTGTCAGGGCAATACATGAGAGTGAGGAAATGCAGTGTGTGGAGCACAAATGATCCCTATGTGCAGTTTGAAAACAGACTGGCTGCAAATCTGGCAGCTGGCTGGGGGTCCAAGGTTGGGGAAATTGGGGTGGCCCACGGAACAGGGGCCCAAGAAAAAGGGCTGGAGGGCTTGCAGTGAGGGGGGGCAGGGCATGCCCTCTTGCAGAGCTCACTGCAGGAAATCAAGAGCAGGCTGTGACAAATATGCCTTCACCTCGTGGAGTATGCACAGGAGGGTTCAGGTGGTAGAGAGTCCCATGCACCTGAGTGAGCACTTGGGGATCGACACAGTCCCCCCTGTCGTAGTCCAGGAGGTCTCCAACCTTGGTGGTTTCTGTCAGGCGCACCGAGGGTAACTCTGCCACCTGCACGCACAAGGCTGGATTGTGGAACAGGGGCTCTGCGAGGAGCTCTGCTCCCTCGGTGGCCACAATGGACCTGGTTGCTGAGAACAGCTTCCAGGCCTGGAGGAGGTCCTGGTAGAACTCCGGCAGCTCTGGGAGGTCTCGCGGAAGACCCCTCAGGTGAATAAAAAAGAGCTGCTGGTCATATCGGAGCCCTCAGAGGTGGAGGAGGAAGGCATGCGCCAAAGTGCTCCAAGCCGGACTACCTGCACTATATAGGAGTCTCTACAGCGCCTGGACGTGGAAGGTCTGGACCTGGCTGCACATGCAGACCAGGCCCTGGCCCCCCTCCTCCAGGGGAGGACACAAGCCCCCTGCAGAGACCCAGTGCATTCCTGTCCAGAAGAACTCCTGGGCTATCATCTGGAGCCAGGACCTCCGGGGCCAGGCTCAGGGTGTTGAGCTGGTGCCAGAGCACGGACAGGACTAGTTGGTTCAGCACCAGTGCCCTCCCATGCAGGGAGAGACACTGGAGAAGTCCTGTCCATCTCCGCAGCCGCTAACCCACCCTGGCCTCCACACCTTGCTAGTTCTCCAGCAGAGAAGGATGCATGGTGGATAAAAAGATGCCCAGATAGAGCAGAGGACCCACGCTCCACCTGATGGCCTGAAGCGCGGGTGGGAGGGAGGCTTCCTGCCACCTGTCCTCGACCACCAGGCCAGAGCTCTTGATCCAGTTGACCCAGGCGGAGGAGGCTGCCGAGAAGATGGGTTGGTAGGCCTCCATCTGTACCAGGTTGCCTCGGTCCTGGACCATGAGGAGCACATCAGAAGTGTACACCGACAGGACCAGCTGCAGCTCCAGCTCTCAAAGCACCAACCCTGTCAACCTCCCACGGAGGAGGCCGAGGAAGGGTTCAATCACTAGAGCATACAGCTGGCCTGACAGCAGACATCCTTGACGTACTCCCCACCCAAAGCTGACTGCCTCGGTCAGGGTCCAGTTGAGCCTGACCAAACACTCCTCAAGGGCTTACAGTACCCAGAGATAACTCACAAAACGGGGCCCGAAGCTGAAGGCCTGCGGATCGCCCAGGAGATACCTGTGGTCCACCCTGTCGAATGCCTTCTCCTGGTCCAGGGACAGAAGGGCGAATGACAGACAGTCACTACACCCAAGTTCCAAGAGATCCCGGACCAAGTACAGATTATCGAAGATGCTACGGCCCAAGACGGTGTACGTCTGGTTGGGATGGATCACATCTGCCAGAACAGACTGCAGCCGCAGCGAGATGGCTTACGTTATGACCTTGTAGTCCGTACTGAGGAGTGAGACAGTTCCGAAGGTTGCGGAGGTCCCCCTTCTTCGGTAGCAAGGTGAGCTGCACGACAGAGGGAGGACCCCGCTCTCCAAGGACTCAGCCCAGATAATGACGAGCTCTGGGCCGAGGACATCCCAGAACACATGGTAGAACTCCATTGTCATCTCGTTCATGCCCGGGGGTTTGTTGGTGGGCATGAGACGGATGGATTTCGAGAACTTGGCCAGAGTGAGAGGCAGCTCTAGCCAGTCTTGGTCGCCCGTGCTGACTGTTGGGAGTTTGATTCCTGCCGATGTCGGCTTCAGTCAGATCTGGGAAGAACAAACTGGCGTAGAAGGCCACGCATCTCTTCCAGATCTGTGAGGGGGGTACCGTCTTCCACCAAAAGGCAGGTGATGTGATTTTTAGCCCCCCTCTTTTTCTCCAGGGCATAGAAGAAGTGGGAGCCACAATCCATCTCCCAAAGGAGATGGATCCGGGATCGAACAAAGGCACCATGGGCCTGGTGGTCCTTGAAGACCTGGAGTTCCTCCCGCCTCTCCCGGTACTCTTTGCAGAGGGGTGGATCCTCAGGGTCTGATACCAGATGCCTCTCAAGCTTCAAAACCTCCCACTCCAACTGCTCTATTGCTACATCCCTCCACTGCCTGGCCCCCCAGGAGTAGTCATGGCAGAAGAGCTGGGGGCGCACCTTCCCAATGTCCCACCATTGCTGTGCTGAGGGGCAGGTGGGCCACTTCCCCCATCAGGCCAGCCAGAACTCCTGGAAGGATGCCACAAAGCCCATGTCCTCAAGCAGGCTATTATTAAAGTGTCAATAGTCCAGCCTCAGCCTCTCCACACTTAGAGAGGCCTTCATGACCACCAAATGGTGGTCCCTGAACGGGGCCATCTTTCCCTGTCCAACCAATGTGGAGTGACTTAGTTTCTGTAGACTAGCTCTGCACCAATCTACTATGTCATCTACCCGTTCTCTGCGGGGTCTGCCTCTCCTATTTGGACCATCCATTATGCCAAATACCAGGGTCTAAACTTTTCACTTGTCATTCATTCTGCAGGTATGCCTGAATAGCTGTAAGTTCTGGGCTACGTCTACACTGGCATGATTTAGCGCAAATACTTTTAACAGAAGAGTTTTTCCCTTAAAAGTATTTGTGCAAGAGAGCATCTACACTGGCATGTGCTTTTGCGCAAAAGATCTGCTTTTGCGCAAAAGCACCCGTGCCAGTGTAGACGCTCTCTTGCACAAGAAAGCTCCAATGGCCATTTTAGCCATCGGACTTTCTTGTGCAAGAAATTAATGTTGCATTTCTACACTGGCCTCTTGCGCAAGAATACTTGTGCAAGAGGGCTTATCCCTGAGCGGGAGCGTCAGAGTATTTGCGCAAAAACCACTGATTTTGTACATGACAAAGTCAGTGTTCTTGTGTAAATACTTGCGGCCAGTGTAGATAGGTGGCAAGATTTTGCGCAAAATCTTGCCAATGTAGACACAGCTCTGTTGTATAACCTCCTTGTATATTCCACAAGGAGTAACGGTAGTTCGAACTAGGAAGCCTAGTTTGAACTACCTAGTTCGTGCCGCGTGTAGCTGCGTGGCACAGGGTTCGAATGAGCGGGGATTTAAAAATGGCGGAGCCCCGCTTATGCAAATGAAGCCCGGGAAATTCAAATCCCGGGCTTCATTTGCAAGTGCGGTATGCCTACATTACCCTCCTAGTTCGAACTAGCGGGGTAGTGTAGACATACCCATATGCAGTGAGGGAGGTTAGCAGGAGGCACACTCACCTTTGTAAATGGTTTCTTGGTCTGCTTTTTTTTCTGTGCCTTGGTTCTGCTGGCTTTTTCTTTGGCTTTGGCCCTTCTGTGCTTCTTCATATAGACATTTCTTGTCTTTGTCCTCTGTCGCTCCTGTCCTCACCACACTTAAGTTTTTAGCATCACCCAATTCAAACTGCCCATCCCAGTTTATCAATTCTAACTGCTACTTCAAACTGCCTGCTTCACACACTCTTTTCTAATTGCCTTCTTTAAATGTCTCCTGCTCTTTAAAAAAACATCAGGGTAGGAAACCCAGTCCTGAGGCTGAGTTCTGCCCTGGTTCTGGTAATCTCCTTCAGATCTGGTCTACACTATGACTGTATGTGGACTTTAGCTGCCCATGGTGGATTTCCTAAGTGATGCATCCACACTACCCAGCCAGCTGAGCCACCCTTAGGGCCGCAGAGGTCAGTGTCTGTACTTCAGCTTTTCACCAGGAGTAACGCTAATCCCAGGTTGAAATAACAGTAGCGTAGACACAGCATTGCCAGAATTTCAGCACAATTGGCTTCTGGAAGGCCCACAGCTGTCTGCTATAACTACGCTGGCCAGCACTTCTGCTTCCACTGCTCTCCTGTTGAGTTCAAAACAGGAACAGTTGAATGCCTGGTCCCAGCATTGTGAGCAGCACACCACAGGACATGAGGACAAGTGTTCCTCCAGCTATCCATCAGACACTGCAATAACAGCAAGTACTTCTGCTCCCACAGCTTCCATGTCCCAGGGCTGCAGAAAGACACCAGCCTGGATTGTCAAGGAGATCCTGGATTTCATCAATGTGTGGGGGAATGAAGCCAAGATCTATGGCAGGATTACAGAATGCCTCACAATGAAAGGATATTCCAGGGATGCCCAGCAGTGCGAGCGAAAGGATATTCCTGGAACACCCAACAGTGCCAGGTGAAAAATCAAGGCACTGAGCCAGTCTTATCATAAGACCAAGGAGGAGAGCAGGTGCTCTGGGGTGGCACCTCACACCTGCCACCTCTTTGACCAGCTGGATGCAGTCCATGTTGAGGGGGCAGGGGACCCTAGCCAGCTCTCCCATTGTGGTCATCAAGTCCAAACAAGATATCAGTCTGCGGGAGAGCTGGCTGGCAGAGGGGCATGAGGAGGAGAAGGAGGTTCATAGCTAGCCAACCATGCCTGAGAGCCATGAGCTGGTCTTGACTCTGTTGCCAGTCCTCGTCCTCTCAGGGACCTTGAGAGGTCATCGCGTCCAGTCCCCTGCCCTCATGGCAGGACCCAGTACTGTGTAGACCATCCCTGATAGACATTTATCTAACCTACTCTGAAATATCTCCAGAGACAGAGATTCCACAACCTCCCTGGGCAATTTATCCCAGTGTTTAACCACCCTGACAGTTAGAAACTTTTTCCTAATGTCCAACCTAAACCTCCCTTGCTGCAGTTTAAGCCCATTGCTTCTTGTTCTATCCTCAGAGGCCAGGAAGAACAAGTTTTCTCCCTCCTCCTTGTGACGCCCTTTTAGATACCTGAAAACTGCTATCGTGTCCCCCCTCAATCTTCTCTTTTCCAAACTAAACAAGCCCAATTCTTTCACTCTTCCTTCATAGCTCATGTTCTCTAGACATTTAATCATTCTTGTTGCTGTTCTCTGAACCTTCTCCAATTTCTCCACATCTTTCTTGAAATGCGGTGCCCAGAACGGGACACAATACTCCAACTGAGGCCTAATCAGTGCAGAGTAAAGTGGAAGTCATTACTTCTAGTTTTTTGTTCATAACACGCCTATTAATGCATCCCAGAATCATGTTTGCTATTTTTGCAACAGCATCACACTGTTGACTCATATTTAGCTTGTGGTCCACTATAACCCCTAGATCCCTTTCTGCCGTACTCCTTCCCAGACAGTCGCTTCCCATTCTGTATGTGTAAAACTGATTGTTCCTTCCTCAGTGGAGCACTTTGCATTTGTCCTTATTAAATTTCATCCTGTTTACTTCAGATCATTTCTCCAATTTGTCCAGATCATTTGAAATATGACCCTATCCTCCAAAGCAGTTACAACCCCTCCCAGCTTGGTATCATCTGCAAACTTAATAAGCATACTGTCTATGCCGATATCTAAATCGTTGATGAAGATATTGAACAGAGCCGGTCCCAAAACAGACGCCTGCGGAACCCCACTTGTTACACCTTTCCAGTAGGATTATGAACCATTAATAACTGCTCTCTGGGAACGTTTATCCAGCCAGTTATGCACCCACCTTATAGTAGTCCCAAGTTGTATTTGCCTAGTTTATTGATAAGAATGTCATGCAAGACCGTATGAAATGCCTTACTAAAGTCTAGGTATACCACATCCACCACTTCTCCCTTATCCACAAGACTCGTTATCTTATCAAAGAAAGTTATCAGATTGGTTTGACATGATTTATTCTTTACAAATCCATGCTGGCTGTTATCTATTACCTTGTTATCTTCCAGGTGTTTGCAGATGATTTCCTTAATTACTTGCTCCATTATCTTTCCTGGCACAGAAGATAAATTGACTGGTCTGTAGTTTCCTGGCTTGTTCTTATTTCCCTTTTGGGCACTATATTTCCTCTTTTCCAATCTTCTGGAATCTTTCCTATCTTCCATGATTTTCCAAAGATGATAGCTAAAGACTCATATCTCCTCTATCAGCTCCTTGAGTATTCTGGGAAGCATTTCATCAGGCCCTGGTGGCTTGCAGACATCTAACTTTTCTAAGTGATTTTTAACTTGTTCTTTTTTTATTTTATCTTCTAAACCTACTCCCTTTCCACTAGCATTCACTATGTTAGGCACTCATATGTCTGGTGAGTTCACAAACTTTCTCTAACTACAGTTGGATTCAGGCAAAGGAGTATGAGTTGCAGAGTGCTTTTTCTCTATCTACACTTTGTGGGGGGCCCAGAACAGCTTGTTCACGTGTCTGCCGATGAGCAGGCGTCTTGTCTGTACAGCTCCTTGAAGCTCTCACAAGAAAACCCTAGATCCTTTTCATAAGGTTATAGACTCATAGACTCATAGACTTTAAGGTCAGAAGGGACCATTATGATCATCTAGTCCGACCCCCTGCACAGTGCAGGCCACAGAATCTCACCCACCCCTCCTAGAATCATCCTCTCACCTATATCTCAGATATTGAAGCCTTCAAATATTTTGAAGACCCCAAGATGAAGAGAATCCTCCAGCTGTGATCTGTACCCCATGCTACAGAGGAAGGGGAAAAACCTCCAGGGCCTCTGCCAATCTACCCTGGAGGAAAATTCCTTCCCGACCCCAAATATGGCGATCAGCTAAACCCTGAGCATGTGGGCAAGATTCACCAGCCAGACACCCAGAAAGTTCTTTATAGTAACTCCTATCATCCCTCCATTGACCTATTTCCCACTGATAATGAATGGTCAATTAGTTACCAAAATCATGTTATCTCATCAAACCATCCCCTTCATAAACCCATCTAGTTTAATCTTGAAGCCAGATAGATCTTTTGCCCCCACTACTTCCCTTGGAAGGCCGTTCCAGAACCTCACTGCTCTAATGGTTAGAAACCTTCATCTAATCTCAAGTCTAAACTTCCTACTAGTCATCTTATATCCATTTGTTCTTGTGTCCACATTGGTATTAAGCTTAAATAATTCCTCTCCCTCCCTGGTATTTATCCCTCTAATATATTTAGAGTGCAATCATGTCCCCCCTCAGCCTTCTTTTGGTTAAGGTAAACAAGCCAAGCTCCTTAAGTCTCCTTTCATAAGACAGGTTTTCCATTCCTCGGATCATCCTAGTGGCCCTTCTTTGTACCTGTTCCAGTTTGAATTCATCCTTCTTAAACATGGGAGACCAGAACTGCACACAGTATTCCAAATGGGGTCTCACCAATGCCTTGTATAATGGCACTAACACCTCCTTATCCCTACTGGAAATACCTCGCCTAGTACATCCCAAGACCGTATTAGCCTTTTTCACGGCCATGTCACAATGGCGGCTCATAGTCATTCTATAATCAACCAGGACTCCGAGGTCCTTCTCCTCCTCCGTTACTTCCAACTGATGTGTCCCCAGCTTATAACTAAAATTCTTGTTATGAATCCCTAAATGCATAACCTTACACTTCTCACTGTTAAATTTCATCCTATTGCCATCACTCCAATTTACAAGGTCATCCAGACCTTCCTGTATGATATCCCAATCCTTTTCTGAATTGGCAATACTGTACCTCCCAACTTTGTGTTATCCTCAAATTTTATCCGAACACTTCCACTTTTGGTGCCAAGGTCAGCGATAAAAAGATTAAATAAAATTGGCCCCAAAACTGATCCCTGAGGAACTCCGCTAGTAACCTTCCTCCAACCTGACAGTTCACCTTTCAGTATGACCCGCTGTAGTCTCCCCTTTAACCAATTGCTTATCCACCTCTCAACTTTCATATTAATCCCTATCTTTTCCAATTTAACCAATAATTCCCCATGTGGTACTGTATTAAATGCCTTACTAAAGTCGAGGTAGATTACATCCACTGCATTTCCTTTATCTAACAAATCTGTTACTTTCTCAAAAAAGGAGATCAGGTTGGTTTGGCACGATCTACCTTTTGTAAAACCATGTTGTAATTTGTCCCAATTGCCATTAGCCTCAATGTCCCTAACTACTTTCTCCTTCAAAATTTTTTCCAAGATCTTGCATACTACAGATGTCAAACTAACAGGGCTATAGGTACCTGGGTCGCTTTTTTCCCTTTCTTAAAATTCGGAACTATATTAGCAATTCTCCAGTCAAATGGTACAACCCCTGAGGTTCTTGGGCTGGCCAGTCTTATGCTGTCCTCTGCCACACCAAGCTACCAATAAGTGGTCTGGCAGCATAGAACCATAAAGCAATGCAGCATAAAGGTCACGTTTATGGCCATATTTAGTTAGAATTCACTCTGGATCACTTGTGGTGATTTGGAAAAGACTGATATATCTCCTGGAAACCTGGAGGAAAGAGGAGGGGGGAACCTATCAGCACTCTCCCCAGGAGAATGTGCTGTGTGTGCTGCACACATATCCCCCCCTTCCCACAGGCAGAAAAAGTACTCTTTCTGGTAAGCTGCATGTGATGGGCCTGGTGTGTGCTGGACAAAGTGGCAAGCCGACCCTCCCTTCCCACCTCCCACTTGTAGGCTCAGAGTCTGTCTGGGAAAGTAGCACTGCCTGGGAAGCAGTGTGTGCTGGACACAGGAGGAAGCAGCCTTCTGCCACCACCCTCCTCCTGCCTTTATGCTTCTGACCTAGCAGACTCCTTACCATTACTGCCTGCCTGCTTCTGAACCGAATGTGTCCTAATGCTCCCCTGAGATGTCTGGGCGCCTGCTGCAAAGTGTCCACTTTAAAGCAAACATTTGGCCTTGCACAGAACAATTCTCTATTGTCTTTACAGAGATCTTCAGTGTACTAATTGATTAAGATTACAGCAGATACATTGTGTGAAGCCTAAAGTCTGTCCTTGTAACTTTTCTTTGCAGCTGGGCCAGCTGCCAGCTTGGTGCATCCTATACCTCCCACAGCATCTGCCCACATGGCTCAGATCTGCAGATGCAAATGCACAAGGGAGGAGATGTTCAGGGAGAAAATGGACTGCCTGCACACCCTTGTGGCAGAGATCCAGACAGAGCAGTAGGAACAGGCTACAGAGCACCGCCTGAGAGCAGCTCGAGTGCCAGCATAAGATGATGTTCTCTACCATGACTGCTGTCATGGGGTATGTCTACACTACAGCACTAATTCGAACTAACTTAATTCGAATTAGTTAATTCGACCTAAGCTAATTCGAATTAGCGCATCTAGACCTAAAAACTAATTCGAATTAGCGTTTTGCTAATTCGAACTAGCATGTCCACATTGAGTGGACCCTGAACCGAGGTTAAGGCTGGCCGAAAGCAGTGCCGGCGGGGCATCAGGTTAGGACTTAGAGCGTGGAGCTGCTGTCTCAGGCTAGCCGAGGGCTGTGCTTAAAGGGACCCCACCCCCACCCTGGACAGACAGTTCTCATGGTTCCCCACTTGCTTGTCTACCTTGATGAGGGACAACAAAGCAGTCCTGTCTTGGAGTGCCCTGAGTGCCCACACTCGGCACATCACAGCACTTGGCCATCAGCCCGGCTGCACTTGCCGCAGGCTGCCATCCAGGGGGGTCAATCGGGAGGCTGCAGAGGAGGTTCCACCCCGAGGAGCCCGCAGAGCCATCCCAGTCCTCCTCATCGGGGGCTCGTACCCCATTCCTCCCTCACCTCCTTCCACTTACCTCTCCCTACCCCCCCTTCCTGATGTACAAAATAAAGGACACGTGTGGTCAAAAATAGAAACTCTCTTTATTTAACAAAACTTGGGGAGACTTGGAAAAGGAGGTGGGAGAGGGGAAGAGAGAGGGTGGGAGAAGGGAGGGGGAAACCTGGGAGGAGGGAGCTGGAAGGGGGAAGCCAGGGGAACAAGGAGGAGGGGAAGTAGCAAACTATGATACGCCATATCTTCAATACTGTGTACAGATGTGATCTCCTCACCCCAGAAAAGATATTTTGGCCTTGGAAAGGGTTCAGAAAAGGGCAGCTAAAATGATCAGGGGTTTGGAACAGGTCCCATATGAAGAGAGGCTAAGGACATTGGGACTTTTCAGCTTAGAAAAGAGGAGACTGAGGAAGGATATGATAGAGGTCTATAAAAGCATGAGTTGTGTGGAGAGGGTGCATAAAGAAAAGTTCTTAATTAGTTCCTATAATAGAAGGACTAGAGGACACCAAATGAAATGAATGGGTAGCAGGCTTCAAACTAATAACAGACAGTTCTTCTTCACAAAGCAAATATTCAACCTGTGGAACTCCTTTCCGCAGGAGGCTGTGAAGGCTAGAACTATAACAGAGTTTAAAGAGAAGTGAGATAAAGTCATGGAGGTTGGGTCCATGGAGTGGTATTAGCCAGGGGGTAGAAATGGTGTCCCTGGCCTCTGTTTGTGGAAGGCTGGAGATGGATGGCACAAGACAAATGGCTTAGTCATTGTCTTCGGTCCAACCCCTCCAGGGTAGCTAGTGTGGGCCGATGTCGACAGAGAGGCTACTGGGCTAGATGGACCTTTGGTCTGACACAGTACGGCCATTCTTATGTTCTTAAGTTTTAAGCTCAGGGCTCAGGGTCGGGGGTCTCACTGGACCACCTTGATTTTCAATCAAACCTGCTCCTGGGTGGCCAGGCTGGCAGCTATCCTGTCCTAGTCGGCCACTTTCCTGTGCCTAGTGCGGAGGTCGTGGACGTTGGATGCCTCCCCCCAAACCTGGATGAGGTCCACGATCTCCGCACTAGACCAGGCGGGCGCCTGCGTTTTGTGGCCCCGGGCAGGCTCCTGGGAGCCGCCGGCCTGGTCCTGGGAAGAGGCAGAGGGCTGGGTGGCAGCGGTTGGCTGGTTCGTGCTGTGCCAGGTGCAGGGTCTGCTGCTGGATGCTGGCAGGTTTGCACCTGGTATGGGCACCGTAGCCAGCCCATGCCCCTTTAAGGGCTCTGGGGCCGGGAGGGGGGCAGACGAGTTTCCCTGGTGGTGCCCAGAGTGGCCACCAGGGAAAGCTGGGGAGGGCTAGCCTCCCACTAGTTCGAATTAAGTGGCTACACAGCCCTTAATTCGAACTACTTAATTTGAACTAGGCGTTAGTCCTCGTGGAATGAGGTTTACCTAGTTCGACTTAAGCGCTCCGCTAGTTCGAATTAAGTTCTAACTAGCGGTTTGCCTGTGTAGTGCCTATGAAAGTTAATTCGAACTAACGGCTGTTAGTTCGAATTAACTTTGTAGTGTAGACATACCCATGGAGTGTGCGGTGACCTGCCTGGATAAGCAAGGGGTAGGCTGGGTCACTCAGGATCATGATGGACATATCCATCTTTCTGACTCTGTTGTTCCATTTGGGGGAAAAACTTCTGTGATGCATCTTTCGGAAGAGGCAGGGTTCCAAAAAATGTACACGTCATGAATGTTTCCTGACCATCCCATGTTAATGTTGGTGAAATGGCCTTTGTGAGCCACAAGTACCTGCAGCACCATGGAGAGGTACCCCTTGCAGCTGATAGATGAAACACACATCTTAGCCCTCAAACACTATGCCTCGGAAACTTGTATGACAACAGCCTTGACTGTCAATTTCCCCACTCCAAACTGGTTCCTAACTGAGCAGTAGCTGTCTGGCATGCCAAGTTTCCAGAGGGCAACTTCCATGCACTTCTGCATGATCATGCAGAATATCCTGGCACTTGAAGGCAGGGGCGAGCCATTCGCAGAGTTACAGGAATGTGGCCTTCAACATGCAGCCACTGCTAGTGGCCACTGCTAGTCTGTGGCCACTGCTAGTCATCCCATCTCTGCATGACAATGTAGTCCCACCAGTCTGAGCTTTTCTTCTGATACCAGGACTGGCTTTGTCCAGGGGATTGACCAATGGTGTTTAAGTGGAGCCTCTGTGCCACACAGTGATTCATCCTCCTCTTCCTGGAGGAGCAACATGCAGACACTCTCGAAGTATAGTGCCATTAGGCACATGAGAGACATGAGCATGCCAATGCCATCCTACACACCAGGCTACATGGCTACAATGCTCTGGCATCCGTGTGGACAATGAGGGCACAAAAAGGCACAAACACACCGTGTCTCCTTTATCTGGGAGGAGGGACTAGAGGAATGCCTAATGGGACACAGCTGACATGAGCCCCTCTAACCACCCACTGCTGATTTTTTTGTACCCAGATGACACCAGAAGCATAGGCCAGACTGCCAAGCTACCCACGATGTCTCCTTGTTCTCTGAGTTGACGGCATGCTCTGTAATGTGGATGCACTACTTCTGGGAACATTCAATTCCTGTCCATAGTGAGAACACAGCCCTTTGCCTTTTCAACATCAGGTGTCCAGATACTGATCCTGTTAGATTTAACCTTATCTCATAGTGTAGATGTGCCCTCAGTGTCAGATCCGCAGAGTAAAAACCTCCAATGCTGACCAAATAATTACAGATGAAGCAAAAGAGTGCTGAAAGTTTTCCTATGTAATCAGAGGCACCATTTCAGATTTTGTGGGAGGGGGCAACCTGTGCATGCCATGATGGGGGGAGGGAAGAGAGTGAGAGCATGAGGGGAACAGACTGAAAATAGAAGCTTCAGCGGCGTTATTGAGCATGCTCAGTACAAGCAAAGCACCAAATGGGGAGGGGAGAAAACCAACCCCATCCTCCCTCCAACACACACATCATCTCTATCCAGGGGCTACTAAGGCACTGGAAAACTCCTTTTTTGGCAAACAACTTAGCTGACAGGAGTACTATATCTAACTGCTCATTCCTATATAAAAGAAAAAAGAAATAGAGCTGAACAGGTCTAATATTTAACACTAGCGAATTCTGACATCTTGTGGCAAGTCACTTAAGGGACACTGGTTAGCCTTAAAATGTTAATGTATGTTCTTACTTTGTTACTAACCCTCTAGAGAGAGAGTCGAGGAGTCCTAGGTTTCTCTATCTCAGCTATGGAAGAGGAGTGAGATCTAGTAGGTTATAGAGGGGGCAGATACAGTTTAGCTCTATGTAAGAACTTCAGATAGAATGGCCATACTGGGTCAGATGAAGGGTCCTTCTAGCCCTGTATCCTGTGGTCCTTCTAACCCTGTATCTGTAACAGTGGCCAATGCCAGGTACTTCAGAAGGAATAAAGAAAAGAGGCAATCATCAAGATGCATCCCGTCACCTATTTTGTTTGTTTTAAATCTGCTGCCTATAAATTTAATTAGGTCAGCTTCTTGTGTTATGTTAGCGAAGAAATGAATAACATTTTCTTATTCTATTTTTCCACACCAGTCATGATTTTCTACACCTCTAACATAGCCTCTCATTCTTTAGTCATTTATTTTCCAAGCTGAAAAGTCCCAGTCTTGTTAATCTCTCTTCATATGGAAGCTTACCTCCAATCACTTCTGTTGCCCCTTCTGTACCTTTTCCAAATTCAATATATCTTTTTTAGATGGGGTGACCAGATCTGCATGCAGTATTCAAGAGGTGGGCATGCAATAACTTTATTTAGAGGCAATATGGTACTTTGTCTTACTATCTATTCTTTTCCTAATGGATTCCCAGTATTCTGTTAGCTTTTTAATTTTTTGACTGCCACTGTGCATTCAACAGATGTTTTCATGGAACTGACCATATGGATTCCAAGATCTCTTTCTTTGGTTGTAACAGCTATTTTAGACCCCCTCATTTTTGTATCTATATTTAGTGTGATGGATAGGAAGGGTGCTGGCCAGCACATGGTGACTAAAGGGTTAAACTCAGGTAGCTAGGGGGTGTTGACAAGGAGCCAGGAGAGCCAATGGCAAAAACTGTTGAAATTCGAATTGAGGCAATATACCTGCCTGCTGTTTCCTTTGTGTGAGTTGAGCTAGGAGCTGGGGGAAACAAGATGAAGTATCACAAACAGAACTACATGCCTACAAGGAGTACTGGGCATAGGAATAGACTGGGCCTTGAAGTATGGATCAGTACAGGTCATGAGTAGATAAAGAAATGTATGTTTAGTCACAATCAGGTTATTTTTCTTTGTCTTGTTGTTTGGTTAAATGTCTCTATACTAAACCCATGTGCACCTCCCCATTCACTATATCTAAGCTGCACCCTGAGGGTATGTCTACACTACCCCGCTAGTTCGAACTAGCGGGGTAATGTATGCATACCGAACTTGCTAATGAAGCCCGGGATTTGAATTTCCCGGGCTTCATTAGCATAAAGCCAGCGCTGCCATTTTTAAAAGCCGGCTAGTGCGAACCCCGTGCCGCGCGGCTACACGCGGCACGGGCTAGATAGTTTGAACTACGTAGCCATTCCGAACTATCTGTACTACCTGTTCCATGAGGAGTACAGATAGTTCGGAATGGCTACGTAGTTCGAACTATCTAGCCCGTGCCGCGTGTAGCTGCGCGGCACGGGGTTCGCACTAGCCGGCTTTTAAAATGGCGGCGCCGGCTTTATGCTAATGAAGCCCGGGAAATTCAAATCCCGGGCTTCATTAGCAAGTTCGGTATGCATACATTACCCTGCTAGTTCGAACTAGCGGGGTAGTGTAGACATACCCTCAGATACTATGTTTCTCTGCATTTTAATTTGTTTTTTTCTCAATTGCTCTGTAACACCTAGGGTGTGTCTAGACTACATGGCTCCAGCGATGGAGCCATGTAAAGTAGTTTACCTGACACAGTCAATGAAGCGGGGATTTAAATAATCCCCACTTCATTAAAATAAAAATGGCCACTGCGCTGTGCCGACAATCAGCTGATCCGGCACAGCGCGGCAGTCTAGATGTGGATCGGTCGACAAGGGAAGACTTTGTCAACTGCTCCTGTAAACCTCGTTTCACGAGGCATAAGGGAACGGTCCATTGATGGAGCCATGTAGTCTAGACACACCCCTAGTAACCAACTATACTTTATCAAATACATCTTTTTTTTTAATAAAATCACCTTTTTTAAGGCAATGATTTGATTTTGATTCTTGGGTAACAGGTGGTCTGTGTGTGTTCCTGCCTAGATTGTGAGGTCAGTTGTCAGAGAATGCAGGGTTTTTTTAAATCTCTCCTCTCCCCCCAGCTCTCTTGTAGCAAAAGAGCTTGGGGTACCCCCTGGAAAAAATTCAAGTGCTCTTCCTGGGTTTAAGAAGAAGGGGGTTATTTTTTACACTTGGGGTGTTTCTAGATTATAGGGTTTTTTCGAAAAAAGTGGC
The DNA here is from genome assembly GCF_052426305.1 of Pelodiscus sinensis. Lineage (NCBI taxonomy): Eukaryota > Metazoa > Chordata > Testudines > Trionychidae > Pelodiscus > Pelodiscus sinensis. Next base: position 5,544,263 of record NC_143063.1, on the reverse strand, counting down.
CTTTTTTCAAAAAAAACTTCCCCTGCGTCTAGACTGGTGCTGCATTCTTTCGATAGTAAATTGAAAGAACGTGGCAGGTTTTTTGATCACGGAAAACCTCATTTTACGAGAAAGAATGCTTTTTTTCGAAAGTGCTCTTTTGAAAACAGGTGATATGTAATGCAAACTGTGCTTTTTCAAAAGAGAGCATCCAGACTGCCTCGGTGCTCTCTTTTGAAAAAGCAGCTTGCTTTTTCGCAAGTACTGATTGTACTTTTTTGAAAGAGGCTTGCAGTCTAGACGTAGCCTTGATGGTGGCAGCTACCTGCCAAGGCCAGGGAATCTGTGACCTTGGAGAGATTTTTTTTAAGCAGAAGTGTATAGTGGCAAGGTATTTAAGGTCTCTTGCAGGCCTCCACCTTCTGCACTCAGAGAAGGGGGTCCTGCAAGGGAACAGCCCTAACAGTTAGGATTACTTCGGGCAACACAAGGGCAGATGGAATTAAGTGTGAAGTGCAATCACCCACTTTTGTGAGATCCCTTTGTAACTCTTTGCAGTCAGTTTTGGATTAGTTCCTGTTTATCCCCTTTTCAAGAACATTTATAAGAAGTTTAACAGCAGTAGTCCAAATGCAGTTCTCTGCAGCACACCACTCACTCCTACTCTTCCCCCCCACCCCTTATCTTTTAAGTGGAGTACCCAACAGTGTTTTCATGATGATCCAAGGATTGCTTCAATTGCCTGAATGCCCAGCCTTTTGTTATTCTTAATCAGCCTGCCTCCCTCTTTTTATAACAAACTCCCTGCTCCAAAGGCAAAGCTGCAAGCAGCTCAAACTCTGTTACATTTAAGACCTGCCTCTGGAGTTAGGGCATGGCCTTTAAGCAGACCTTAAGTATGAAATCCAGAGATTCAAACTCGGGAGGGGTCCCTAATCCCCCATAAATGGTGCCCTTATATGTAACGCTAATGACTTACAGTGCTTTACAAATTGTATATATACACATGGATGACTTTGCTGACAACTGATGTGTAGATACTTCTGGGATTAAATGCAGCAACTATATAGCAGGGCCCAGCTACACTACATAGCATGAGGGCAGAGGGTGAAGATTATCTTTAACATCTGAAATTCCAGTGGGAACTTTGACTTATACTTTGTTCAGGATAGAGAGACCCTTATGCTTATAAAATGTCCTGTGGGATTCTTAATGATCCTCATTGGACATCAATTTGGTCTGAGCTCTCTCCTGAAAGACAGGATCTCCTATAGTACAGCTGCTCCTAACAGCTTCAGTAGTCATACACAGAGTAATAATGTAGTTTCAATAGCTAGCACAATTCCCTAAGATGCTGTCACGTTACTGGATTTTGAGGGGAGCAGCCAGATCACTGATGCACCCATAAGTGGGGGTGTTGGCCCCAAAAATGGTATAAAAGGGGCCATGTGAGGTATTGAATAGAAGCTCACTGTCTGCTAATCCTATGTACGCTAGTCATGTGATTGTATAATGTCTGTGTGTGTAGTTAGGAGTCTGTAATCTGTGTAGATACTGAATATTTCTCTGCATGTGGTTGAGCAGTGGGCAGAGCCCGGCCTATGGACATGCTAATCAGCGAGGCCCTGTGGGAAAATGGCATTCAATAGGCCAAGGACACACCTAAAGAATGAGGGTGACTCATACCTAAGGGCTACCAGCAGGGGACACAGGAATAAGCCGTGGGCAAGGTGACCTGCTGTAGCCAAGAAGAGACCAGGAAGGAGGGATAAATAGGCCATGTGGGGGACTCCATCTTGGTCTTCAGCTCAGCACTTCATCCCAGAGGCAGCAATGCAGGGATTGAAGGGCCAGAAAGAACTGTGGACCCATCCTGATCCTAGGATGCGCAACAAGGACTTTTAAACTAGCAGCTGTAACATCTCTGCTAGAGCCTGCATCGAGAACTGGGAGATTCGATGCATGTAATGTACTATTCTTTAACAACCTTACTCTCATGCTTTTCTTTCTTGTGATAATAAACCTTTAGTCGTTAGATGCTAAAGGATTGGCTCAGCGTGATTTGTGGGTAAGGTCCAGAGGGTAAATTGACCAGGGATCTGTAGCTGGTTTCTTGGAACCAGACAGAACTTGTTCGGGGTAGGTGGGATTGGATTCTAAGACCCCCTCACCGGTGTAAGAGGCCCGGGGCCATCTGGGGCACGGATATTGCTGGGGTGTCGGAAGGGTTTTGCTCGTGAGGCTTCAGGCAGGCAGCTGAAGCGCTCTGTGGGACTGGTTTGTGGCCTGTTTGGAGAGGTCACCAGTCTGGGGACTGTAAGGAGCCCCAAAGTTGAGCAATTCGCCCTGAGCGGACGCCCTCAGCTGTGCCCAGACATGGCCCGGTCCGTCACAGATGTACCTTGGATTTTCTTGGATTTCTTCCAGCAAGGTTGGTGAGTTCATGAAGTGTATGAAATATTGGGCAGCATTCTTGCGGTGGCTGCAAGATCTAGTAAAAGCCAAGCAACATGACTGTATAGCTGATAATAACAGTTTTGGTTTCTTTCTAAGGCAGGACACATACCCCTCACCTTCTTGTCTAATTTCCTGAGATAGAGGTCTTCCAATTTGGGAAAAGCCACATCCTTCAGCACAGTCAGCACAATAGCTGTTACCATATGTTTATCTGACAGGCCACAGAAGCTCATATAGCTGCATTGGGCCACTTTCTTCCAGAATGTTTGTATGCATATTCCATGTATAAAATGGATCTATCATTTTTATTTAATCAGTCCTCTAATCTGTGGCTGGGGGAAAGAATAGAAAATCTACATGTCTGATATTCAAAACTTTGAAAGTGCAAATGTAAAAATTTCAGTGAATTATTTTGTTGGTTTTAAAACCAGTTTTGGCTTATGCTTTTAATTTTTGCAGTGTAATTTATCACAAGCAGTTTTCTGCTGCTGGAAAATGCTTTCTGTGAGATGTAGATTTCCATGCATTATGCACCAAACTGTGTGTTGCTATTTACTTGTAAAAGTACCCTTCTGAGAAGCTCCATGCATAGAGCTGCCATCTGTTCAGGATTACACTTCAGAACTGCTGGTTTCTCTGCAAACCTCCTATCTCATGACATACATCCATATGCATATTTAAGGGAATGCCAGGAGGGATGTTTATGTTTCAATTAAATAAAACTTTACAAATGGCTTTGTTGGATTTGTACCTGCCGGCGAAAGGAGAGGACGTGGCGGAGGGTAGGATCTTTGCAGCCCAGAGGAAGGGGACTCAGGACTGACAGAGGCCTCCCCAGGGTGGAGAGGAAAGGCAGTAGGGCAGCATTGGGGAGGAAGGGAGGAACGGAGGACAAAACCACCCGTACGCCCAGGTCCTCCAAAGGCTCGAGGGGAACGTGAACGCCCCCCACCGCCAAACCCCTTTCCACCGCCTCCTGGGCGGCGACCTCGGACGCCAGGAAGAATACCACCTTCCCGAACATCCTAGAGGCCGCCACCACGGCCGCGGGCCCCACCACGCGTGCCAACGCCCGCACGTAGGTTTCCACGTGGGGCGAGGCCGCCACCAAGAGACAACGGACCCCGTGCCTCCTGGTCAGGGTGGGAAAGGGGCCGCGGCCGCCAGGGATGGTATTCCGGGAGGCGGCTTGGGAGGCGGCAGGTGGGAGGGTGGCGGCTACCTGGGCGTACGCCCTGGGGCCCGGGACACCGTTGCCCCCAGAGCTGGTGGAAGGAACAGGGGAGCGGGAAGGAGGGGGGGCCGCGGCCAGTAGATGGGTCACGGCCGGGGAGTGAGCCCTCGCCTCAGGAGGTTTTGCCTTCCGGGCGGGGCTCTTGCCCTTCTTGGTCCCCCGGCCCTTCCTACCCTTCAGGGGAAGTTCTTTAGAGGTGACTGGAGGTGCCGCGGCAGAAGCGGTCGAGGCCCCGGGGTCCTCATCCATTTTTGCCCCCTCTACCATAGTGACGGGGGCCCCGGCAGCCTCAGAGGGGTTTTTGTTTTTAGGGGTGGGCGAGGAAGGTCTGGCAGGGGTGTCGATGGACAACCCCTCCATTGTGGTTATAGGTGGGAAGGAAGGACAAACAAACAAACAAACAATTAGGGGAGGACCAAAAACACCAGGGGAGTGAACAAGGAGAGAGAGGGAGGGGAGGAAGGAGGTTCACCGCTCCCCCCACTAGGCTGGAAGTGGGGTGGAGGGTGACTGTTCAGAAAGGGGAAAACGGAAGGAGTAAGGAATACAGTTCCCAGCACAGGATGGTAAGAGCGGCTCCTCCAGCTGCACTGGGAATGTGAGCGGGTCAATCATTGAAAGGCATGTGGGAAGTGAAACGGTGTGTGTCTGTGTGTGTGTGTGGGGGGGGGGGTAACTAAAGAAGAGTGGGAGGCTCAGGCGCCGAACGAGATGACAGAGGGGGCATGGGCACACGGGTAGAGGAGAGGGGATGCAGGCTGTGCGAAGGGGCCTACTCAAGAAAGCAGGAGGGCAGCAAGATACTTCAGGCCGGGGGGGGAAGGAAGCGAGTGTGCCCACGGGTGCCTGAGTGGCAGGCTCGCTGTACCTGCTGCAGGACCCACCAGAGCAAGGGAGGGGCAGGGAGGCAAGCAGTGGGGCCAAGGAAGAAGATGGCCCCTGCAGCACCTGGGGCTGGGGAGGGAGCAGCAACAGCAGCTGCAGAAATGCAGGGGAGACAGCAGGGAGCAGAGGGAACCACCCCCAGTCCCAGCACCCCACAACAGCTTTGCCGGCTGCCACCTAGGGGCCCAGATGGCAAGAGGCCCCTTACAAACACTCACCCCCCTCCACAAACTTGTGGAGGGGAATTAAGAACCCCAGGAGCTGTTGTAAAGCAGCCCCCTTACCTCCTTCACTCCAGAGGGAGTAGCAGCTGCAGGAACGGTGAATTTCAGGCCTGCAACTGTGAAAAAAGGGGCCAGGCAGTCCCCAAAAAGATGGAAAATGGGGGTCCCACTCCCCCCACCAGGGTGAGGCAGCAAAGTCCCCCCTGTCCACCCCCACTCCCCCAGCAGCTCCTGCAGCCAGCTGAGGGGTGGGGGTGGGGAAAGGCTGCCTGCAGACAAAGCAGGCAGAAAGAAGAGGGGACCTGGCCCAGAATGTAGCCAGGGCCTGCCTGCCACAACCCCAGTGGCCCCCCCCACACACCCCTCCCAAAAAGTGGAGGGAAGGGGTGCAGGGAAGGAAAAAACACAAGAAGCCCAGACGAGCAGCCTGCCGTACTCAGTGGAAGAGGGGTTCCCTTTCCACTCCAGTCAGGAAACAGAACTGGGAGGTGCAGCCGGTTCCAGAGCTTGATGGAAGGGGAAAGAGGCAGTTCTTGCAGAGAGAGTCAGCAATCCTGGCTAATTAGGGGCAGCTGAAACAGGGCGGCAGCAAAATCAATTAAGGCCCAGGTGAAACTAATTGGGGCTGCCTGGAGGCTTATTTAAGAACCCTCCCTGTGGGTGGGAGGAGAGAGAGAGCTGAGAAGGAGTTTAGAGAGTTGTGAGCGCATGGAGAAAATTGAGGAGTTTGGAGAGCTGTGAAGGAGTTTTGGAGAGTGGGGGTATGTCTACACTACAAAGTTAATTCGAACTAACAGCCGTTAGTTCAAATTAACTTTAATATGCGCTACACATGCAAACCACTAGTTCGAAGTTAATTTGAACTAGCGGAGCGCTTAATTTGAACTAGGTAAACCTCATTCTACGAGGACTAATGCCTAGTTCTAATTAAGTAGTTCGAATTAAGGGCTGTGTAGCCTCTTAATTCGAACTAGTGGGAGGCTAGCCCTCCCCAGCTTGCCCTGGTGGCCACTCTGGGCACAACCAGGGAAACTCTTCTGCCCACCTCCTGGCCCCGGAACCCTTAAAGGGGCACGGTCTGGCTACGGTGCTCGTGCCAGTTGCAAGCCTGCCAGCACCCAGCCAGCAGGCCCTGCACCTGGCACGGCATGAGCCAGCCACCCGCTGCCACCCAGCCCTCCCCCTCTTCCCGGGACCAGGCTGGTGGCTCACAGGAGCCTGCCCGGGGCCACAAGAGGCAGACGCCTGCCTGGTCTAGTGCGGAGATCGTGGACCTCATTAAGGTTTGGGAGGAAGTCTCCAACATCCACGATCTCCACACTAGCCAGAGGAACGCTGCCGTCTACAGCCTCATGGCTGACAGCCTGGCCACCGGAGGCCACATGCGGACCCGGGAGCAGGTCCGCTGCAAAATCAAGGACCTGCGGCAGTCCTACTCCAGGACCTCCCAGCCAGGAGCCAACCCGGAGTCCTGCCCCCACTTTGAGGCCCTGCACCACATCCTGGGGGCTCATGCCGTCCATGCCTCCCGGGTGGTGATTGACCCTGGGGCAGAGGGACCCGTCCTGGACACGGAAGAGGAGGACTCCAAGAGCCAGGAGCCTGCAGGGAGCCTTCCCAGGACCCAGGACCCCCGAGGCACCCCACAGAGCACATCGGCTGTGTCATCCAAGGCCGGGGAGGGCTCCACATGTGAGTGCCATCATGCTCCCCTTATGTGTGGGGGGAGAGGGAGCCCAGGGACCGTGCGGTTGAACCTTGCCCACCATGGAGCAGCAGCTGGGTGTCATGCAGGGGCCCTGAACCATTCCCCACATGCCAACCTCACCTTGCAGAGGGGGGCTGGGTTTCACCCACCGTGTCCCCAGGGAGAACTGACCACTGCTCTTGTTTCACCACAGCCACAGCACCTGGGAATGCAGGGCGCACCACCCCGCCTGCAACAGCCACCAGCACCCGGGCCAGCAGGCACACCAGGAACCAGGAGGAGTACCAGCAGTGGCACCTGTGGCTACTGGAGCACCAGATCCGCATCCAGGAGCACTGGGTCCGGGAGGGGCTGCGGCTGCGGCTGCGGCTGCGGCTGCGGCAGCACAGCTTGGAGGTGCTGGAGGAGCAGAGCCGTGCCCTCAGAGGTCACCTCCAGACCCTGCTGGACAGGTTCCTGCCTCTTCCTGGTCCAACCCCTGCGACTGCCCTAACTCTCACTCCTCCTCCCACCCCTGCTCCTCCTCCCACTTTCTCCTCACCCCCATCCCTCCTGCCCCACCCTCCACATGCACTCCCTCCCCGACGCCCCCGCACCCGCAGTGCTGCGAGATGGGTGAGCCAGCAGGACCTCCAAGCCTGAGCTTTCCCTTCCCTTCCTCCCCTTCCACCCCCTTCCAGCTCCCTTCTCCCAGGTTTCCCTCTCCCCAGTCCCACCCTCACTCCTCCCTCCCCCCACTCCAGTCATGCACAATAAAAAGAGACTTTTGTTGGCAAAACAGGTGTTTTTATTTGACATTATGAAGGGGGGTTAGCGAGGGGAAAGGGGAAAGGGGAATGGGGGGAGGGTGGAAGAAGGCCCCAGTGGGGCATGAAGGGAGAGTTCAGTCCTCCTCCTCCACCTGGAGGGCTTCCTGGATGGCAGCAGTGCGGGGCTGAGCGTCGTGGCCAGCCATATGCTCAGCCTCAGCCATCCAGGCTGGCAGGAAAGCCTCCCCCTTTCACTCTCACAAATTGTGCAGCACGCAACATGCTGCCACCATGGGAGGGATATTGTGCTCAGCGAGATTGAGGCAGGTGAGGTGGCACCTAACTCTGGCTTTCAGTTGGCCAAAGGCCCCTCGATCATGATGCGGGCCCTGGTCAGCCTGGAATTGAAGGCCTGGCGAGAGGGGTTGAGGTGCCCCGTGTATGGCTTCATGAGCCAGGACTGTAGGGGGTAGGCCACATCCCCCACCAGGTAGATGGGCATGTCCACGTCCCCGACCCTGATGTGGCGGTCAGGGAAGAAGGTCCCAGTGTGCAGCCTCTGGCACACGGAGGAGTTCCGGAACACCCTGGCGTCGTGTGCCTTGCTGGACCAGTCCACATTAATGTCCGTGAACTGGCCCTGGTGGTCACACACGGCCTGCAGGAGGATGGAGAAGTACCCCTTCCTGTTGATGTACTGGGTGGCCTGCTGTTCCGGGGCATGGATGGGGATGTGCGTCCCGTCGATGGCCCTCCTGCAGTTGGGGAAGCCGAGGGCACCGATCCCCTGGATGATGGCGTCCAGGTCGCTGAGGCAGACCACCCTGCGGTGCAGCACCCGGTTGATGGCCTTGACCACCTGTAGAGGGACACAGCAAACCGCGAATCACTGGGGTGCCCGGGTGGCTGGGAGTGTTCGTTCCCTGGCACTTCCCCGCACCCCACTCCCAGAAGCAACCCCTGTGGGCGGCGTGTAGTACGGCCGGGACAGACCGAACCCTCTGGTGCGGGGCACTTTTGCCTCCTCCCCCCATGTTTTCCCTGGGGCGGCCCATCCCCTCCTTGCAGCCCTCCTCCCCCCCGGCCCAGTGGCCGGTGAGTGCCATACCTGCATGAGCACTTCTCCAACGGTGGATCTCCCCACGCTGAACTGGTTCCCGATGGATCGGTAGCTGTCTGGCGTGGAGAGCTTCCACGGGGTGATGGCCACACCCTTCTGGAGGAGGATGGCGGGCCTCATGCAAGTGTCCTGTCACTGCAGAGCAGGGGCGAGCCACTCGCAGAGCTCCAGGAAGGTGTCCCTCTTCATCCTGAAGTTTTGGGTCCACTGTCTGTCTCCCCAGCACTCCAGGACGATGTGGTCCCACCAGTCGCTACTGGTGTCCAGACGCCAGATGTGGCGGGGGACGCTGGCATCTGGGTGCTTCTTCGGCTCCTTCACGACCCCCGGGGAGGCCAGGGGGAGAGGTAGGGGGCTGATGTGCACCAGGTGGTTCAAGGCAGCCTCCACCCATTGCTGACAGGCTTGCAGCAGCAAGTCCAAAAACTGGAGCAGCATGCCCAGGGTGCGCTCTGCCTCCAGCGAGGTAGGCAAGCAAGCAGAAAAGCTGAGAACTGGCTGTCCAGGGGGGTCCCTTTAAGCACGAGCCTCAGATAGCCTCAAACAGCAGCTACACAAAGCAACTACTGACTTGATGCCCGTGCTGGAACCAGTTTCAGTTCCCCTTAAATGCGACCCAGCATCCAATCAGTGTGGACGCGCTAGTTTGAATTAGAACAAGTTTCTAAGTCTAGATGCGCTAATTCGAATGAGCTTAGTTCGAACTAACTAATTAACTGAGGGTATGTCTACACTACCACCCTAGTTCGAACTAGGGTGGTTAATGTAGGCAACCGGAGTTGCAAATGAAGCCCGGGATTTGAATTGCCCGGGCTTCATTTGCATATTGCCGGGCGCCGTCATTTTTAAATGTCCGCTAGTTCGGACTCCGTGCCCGCGGCTACATGCGGCACGGACTAGGTAGTGCGGATTAGGCTTCCTATTCCGAACTACTGGTACACCTCGTTCCACGGTGCTAAGCCTCTGAAGGTGCTAAGCCTCTGAAGCATCTCAAAGGGTGCTCAACCCTGCATGTGTATCAGGTTCAATGGCCCAGAGCCAGTAATGATGCCCCTTCTCTGAAAAGCACTCAGGACTAGCAACCACAGTCAATATCAACACTCCCTTCCCCCAGGGCAGTGGGACCTAGCAGCCAGAGTCAGTAACAACATTCCCTACCTTCAGGGCAGTGGGGCCTGGCAGCCACAGTCACAGAGCCAATAGCAACCCCCTTCACTCAGGACAGCAAGCCTAGCAGCCAGTCAATGGCAATGGTTGTAGTGCCCCACATGGGGTTATTAGGGATGAGGTAGGAGGACCCAGGCCCACCTTCTCCACTGGGTCCCTAGCAGGGGCCCTGTCAGCAGTGGAGTGGACCACCACTAGCTCAGTGGGGAATCCCTCCAAAACACACCAAGCTCTCCAAGGGAGAGCAGGGGGGTAACTCCCCACTCTGGGCTACATCCTACCAGACTCACTGTTGCAGTCTTCTTCACCGCTTTCCTCCAGACTGGGGGCTTCTCTGGCCATTCCCCTCTGACTGGCCTCCATCGCTTGGTCCATCTGCAGCTTTATCTCAGGAGCTCCGCGAACACCTCAGCCCAGCCTTTATAGCTATCCTCCAGCTGGAGCATGCCCAGCAGAGTGGTAGGGGTGGGGCCTCCTCAGCCAGGTAACAAGGGTTAACCCTTAAGCACCAATGCAGGGCTGGTACACCCCGTCATGCCTATTCATGAACACAGAGCCACTCTCCCATGTGACATTAGCACACTGAGACTATGTCTATAAGACGAGCCTCTTCCACAAGAGGACATGCAAATGAAACACTCATTTGCATATGTTTCGCTCTCATTTGCATTTCGTCCTCGGATACCTTTTGTGCAAGAGGTTTTTGCGCAAAAAAGCGCTGTGTAGACGGCTCCTTTCTGAGCAAAAACCCCCCTTTGCACAAGGAGAACGGCTCTTGCATAAAAGGTGCTTTTTGCTCAAAAAGGAGCCGTCTACACAGCACTTTTTTGCACAAAAACCTCTTGCACAAAAGGGATCTAAGGAGGAAATGCAAATGAGAGAGCAACATATGCAAATGAGCACTCCATTTGCATTTCCTCTTGTGGAAGAGGATCATAGTATAGACGTAGCGTGAGTTACCAACCAAAGCCTTGGTCACACCCATCTTTTCTAAAAAGATCTGAATCCCCATGACCTCCAATAACCCTCCTAATTGAAGAACCAGAGAGATGCTGCTAGTTTAAAGTGCAAGTGGAAAACACCAGGCTGTTTCCTATTGACTAGCCCTCAAGCAGTATGTGAATAGAAGCAGCCTACAATTTCTGTGCTCAGTCAAGTGTGGTACCTCTTTAAGGGCTGGAAAACCCTAAGATAGAACTTGCATAAATTATACAGAGCTTTTGTTCTGTGGACTTAGTTTTTTCAGGGATCTAAAATAATTCCACACCCTCCCCCAAAATGTTGTTACATGCAAGCATGGCTCACAGCAGCTACAATAACGGTGAACTGGGATTCATTCTGAATAGGAAAGGCCAGTGTTTAAATTGACTGAATTACCTTGCCTTCAGAGCTAGAAACAGGACTGGATTCCTTAGGCATTTTTAGTTTGTGTTCTGGGAACATGGTGCCTTTCAATATGACAAAGAAGTAGCTTTTTTCAGAGAAGGGTTTGAAGAAAGCCTAAATGAACTCATTGGGATCCAGTTCTCAAAACAGAGGCTGGTTTCATTTTGATGCAGCGAATTATGCACTAGTACTTGTTCATGAATAAACATGTTTCACTGGCTCCAGATGGTAGGTTTTAGTCTGGGGCAGAAAACACGATGTACAACAAATTTAGTCAAAGAGATGGTTCAATGCAGAAAGCTCAGATCCCAGTTGGCATTGTCCTAAAAAAATGGAGATTAATATTTAATATAATAGTCTTCCCTTTTATTGTACCTTTCATCAAAGGATCTCCAGGTGCTTCATAAACAATTAAATCACATAACACCCCTGTGAGCTAGATGGCACCTATTATAAAGTTTTTAGAAATCCCCAGATTGAGGTGTACACAAATTAAGGGCTGGATTCAGAACACCGACTTACACACTGATGAGTTACACAGATATAAATGCAAAACTATGGCTACAGCTCCATGAGTGTGTCTAGACTATAGGGCTACGTCTACATTGGCATCCCTTTCCGGAAAAGGGATGCTAATGTGACAAGTCAGAATTGCAAATCCGCGGGGGATTTAAATATCCCCCACGGCATTTGCATTAACATGGCTGCCGCTTTTTTCCGGCTTGGGGATAAGCCAGAGAAAAGCGCCAGTCTAGATGCGATTCTCCGAAAAATAAGCCCTTTTCCAGAGGATTTCTTATTCCTACTTTTTCCAAGCCGGAAAAAAGCGGCAGCCATGTAAATGCAAATGCCGTGGGGGATATTTAAATCCCCTGCGGATTTGCAATTCCGACTTGTCACATTAGCATCCCTTTTCCGGAAAGGGATGCCAATGTAGACGTAGCCTAGGGTTTTGTCGACAAAAGTGGACTTTCGTTGAAAAAACTATACCTGTGTCTACACTACCACCACGTTCTCTCGACAGAAAGTCGACAGAACGCGGCAGTTTTGTTGACAGCAGTAAATCTCCTTTTATGAGGAAAATCTGTCTACAAAAGGTGTGTGTGGATGCAGGAAACCAGTTCTGTCGACAAAAAAGGCCTCCGGGAAGAAGCCCTGGTGGACAGTCTAGCCTTTGGGAGGTTCCAAAGAGGATGGAGAGAGGCTGTTCTCAGTAGTGACAGATGGCAGAACAAGGAGCAATGATCTCAAGTTGTGGTGGGAGAGGTCCAGGTTGGATATTAGGAAAAACTATTTCACTAGGAGGGTGGTGAAGCACTGGAATGGGTTCCCTAGGGAAGTAGTAGAGTCTCCATCCCTAGAGGTGTTTAAGTCTCGGCTTGACAAAGCCCTGGCCAAGTTGGTTTAGTTGGGATTGGTCCTGCCTAGAGCAGGGGGTTGGACTTGATGGACTTCTGAGGTCTCTTCCAGCTCTATGGTTCTATGATTCTATGATTCTTTACAGGTACAGCACCTCTGTGGTTCCTGGCTGCAGCCTCTTTAAGGCATAGGCACCCAGACAGGCCTTGCTGTCCGGCAGCTAGCCAGAGCACCCGTGCCAGCCATGTCCCTGCCGCAAAGCCCCCCAGGCCCTTCTTGGGACAGAGACAAGGACCCACCCAAGGGCACCAAAAGGTGGGCACCAGCCTGGTCAGGGCCAGAAATCAAAAGCCTGCTGGAGCTCTGGTCCCAGGAAGAAGCCCTGCAGGCACGCCGCAGGAATGCAGACATTTACGAGCACCTAGCCCAGGGACTGGCCACCAAAGGGCATCACCCCTGCAGCATGGCACAAGTCAGGGCCAAGGTAAAGGAGCTGTGGCAGGGATATGCCAGGGCCTGGGACCAGAGCTCCCATTCTGGGGCAGGCCCCGGGACCTGCTCTTACTACGAGGAGCTGGAGCAGATCCTGGGCAGTGGGGAAGCTCAGACTCCACTGGGTGTGGTGGAGTCAGGGTTACCCCACCACATTGTGGACTGACCTCTCCCGAGGGAGGAAGACCAGGTGGGAGAGGCAGGAGAGGTGTGCCAGGAGGAGGAGGTAGAGGAGGCAGCAGGGACCCAGACCCCAGAGGCCTCCCAGGTGTCCGTGGACATCGGGGAGGGAACATCAGGTGAGTGCTTTGAGGGGTCACCATACACGGGCGGGTTGGCAGTGTGAGAGGCCAGCTAGCCCCATTGCCACTGTGGGATCCCTGTGAGGCTCTCAGGCCGCTGCCTGAAACACACGGGCTATGTCTAGACTGGCCAGTTTTTCTGGAAAATCAGCCGCTTTTCCGGAAAAACTTGCCAGCTGTCTACACTGGCCACTTGAATTTCCACAAAAGCACTGACTTCCTACTGTAAGAAATCAGTGCTTTTTGCGGAAACACTATGCTGTTCCCATTCGGGCAAAAGTCCCTTTTGCACAAAAGGGCCAGTGTAGACAGCTGAGATTTGTTTTGCGCAAAAAAGCCCCGATTGCGAAAATGGCGATCGGGGCTTTTTTGTGCAAAAGCACGTCTAGATTGGCCATGGACACTTTTCCGCAAAAAGTGCTTTTGTGGAAAAGCGTCCTGCCAATCTAGACGCTCTGTTCTGAAAATGCTTTTAACGGAAAATTTTTCCGTTAAAAGCATTTCCGGAAAATCATGCCAGTCTAGACGTAGCCATGCGGTGTCACGTGTAACACCCCTGAGTCTCCTGTCCAAAGGAGAGCCCCTGACAGCCCCTGGCATGCCCTCAGGGACAGTGGGGTGCACACAGACAGTGATTGTCTCCTCCTCTTTTCCTCCACAGCCGGACCCTCTGCCCAACAGGGGAGCACCACCCCCGCCCCACCCCCATCCCGGACCCGTGGCACCCACAGGCACTGGCGTGTCTACACAGACCTGCTCAGGGAGCACGTTGTGACCCTGCAGGACCTCAACAGGACCCTCCAGCAGAGGACGCAGGCAGCGGCCGAGTGGCGCACCAGGCTGCTGGATGAGCTGGTCCAGCAAAAGCGACGAGGAGTCCTGTGGCACCTTATAGACTAACTGAAGTGTAGGAGCATAAGCTTTCATGGGCAAAGACCCACTTCGTCAGATGCAGGTCACTACGTCACTACCTGCATCTGACGAAGTGGGTCTTTGCCCACGAAAGCTTATGCTCCTACACTTCAGTTAGTCTATAAGGTGCCACAGGACTCCTCGTCGCTTTTGCAGATTCAGACTAACACGGCTACCCCTCTGATACTGGTCCAGCAGTGCACTGACATCTGTGCCACAATGCGGGAGCTCTTCGCCCTGCCAGCCCCTGTCACGGGCACCGCTCCTCCTGCATGCCAGGCCCCCTTTTCACCCTCCAGACCTCCCTGCCCCTCCTGCTCCCAAGCCCTCACAGGCCCAACAGCTGCCCCCCCTCCTGCCCAGGCCAAGACTAGGTCTCGCTCCACCCGATCCCAAGGCCGTGGCGATGCCAGGACAGAGGAACATGGCAGGACCCTGCGATCAGGGAAGCAGTGGCCCTCTTGAGCCTGTCTCTCTCCTCCAGGTTTTCAGTCCCCATCTCCCCTCCAGGTTTTCAGTCCCCTACCACCCCAGTTAAAGGTCATTTCAGTTATATAACAAAATCTTTATTTTTGAGTGAAAGATTTACCTTGTCTATAAACATGTGAACAGTACACAGAGAATTTTCTTTTAAGCAGTTAGCACATTTTCTTTACTGATAGGGGGCCATAGGCGGAGCTGTACGTATGTCTTGGGGAGGGGGCATGGCCATGGGTAAGGGAGGGAGCAGAGTTATGGTATGGAGAGGGAGAAGAGGCATGGCAGGGTGGGCAGATGGGTGGGCCATGGGTATAGGAGGGGGGCAGGAGGGTGGAAGGGAGGAGCAGCAGCAGGCGGTTGTTCCCCTATGCGGGACAGTGTGCCGCACAGAGTGTTGCAGCGCAGCATCAAGTCTGTCCAGGTCTGCTGCTGCCACTCCTGGTTGACGTTCAGCCTGTGCGACAGGGTGGCATGGATGTCGCACATCAACCTGATGTGCTGGTGCACCAGATCCTCCCCAGGCCTGGCTCATCCGCGGGTCCCCTGGACTGTGGCAGGTGGCTGTGGTGGCATGACATGGCCCTCTGTCCCAGCTGGTCCAACTGTGGAGAAGACAAGAGAGAGGGATGATCAGTCCTCCCTGCACACACATTCCCTGTGGCTGTGCCCTCCTGTGTTAGCGGAGACTGCACCAGTCCACGGCTGCAGAAGGGGGATGTCCCGAGTGCAAGGCCACCATCCCTGACAGATGTTTATCTAACCTGTTGTTAAATATCTCCAGAGAGGGAGATTCCACCACCTCCCTTGGCAATTTATTCCAATATTTGACCACCCTGACAGTTAGGAATTTTTTACTAATGTCCAATCTAAACCTCCCCTGCTGCACTTTAAGCCCATTACTCCTTGTCCTGTCCTCAGAAACCAAGAGGAACAAATTTTCTCCTTCATCCTTGTGACACCCTTTTAGATATTTGAAAACCGCTATCATGTCCCCCCTTAATCTTCTTTTTTCCAAACTAAACAAGCCCAGTTCATGAAGCCTGGCTTCATAGGTTTCACGTGAGAAGCATCACTGTGCATGTGACAAGCAAAAAGCCCATGCACTACTTTAGTCCAATTAAATTCTGGAAACAGGGCTTTATCAGGACTGACGTGCTACAAGAGGTATTGTGCAGGCACTCAGCACCAGGATGAAATTTATTCATGGGACAGAATCCTTTTAGTGCTAAAGACCTTCCGTGGAATTCAGTGGAAGATGAAGTGGAGAACACTCTGCACCTTAGATGATCAGGCCTGGTCCTCCATGGCCCCCCCCCTTCTCCTTAATTGTAATTTTGCAGCCATTTTTTACTTAGTAAAATGTTTGATGTGAAATCAATTTCTTTCTTTTTACTATTGCCATTCTGAGGAAATGTTCTCCTTCTTTAGCTCGTGCTATTAATATTTATTGCACTAGCTGGTGGTACCATTAATTACAGTTCCAGTTATTTCCCTGCCTGTCGGATATCTTCTCCATACTTTTGATCGATGGCCCAGTTATGTGCATTCTATGTATTTACTGCTCTCCATTTCCTGTTTCAGCTTTTGAGATACAGTTTAATTCTCTTTGCTAGTCTCTTGGCTCTGTGGCACCTAGTCATTGTCTTCTTCTTTCATCCCATCTCATTCTTGCCAGTAACTCCTTTAAGACATTAGCTCCAGACAAGTAACTGATTATTTACTTTACTTTTTATATCTGTTGCATTTGTCTATTGTAGACCAATGAGTCTGACTAAAATCAAGGCTCCTGATACTACTTCCACAGAGATCACGGACAGAAATCTGATCAATTATCTAGAGAGCAGTATTTAGAACCTATTCCTGAATACTCTTGAGTTTCTAGCACTTTCAGTGGCAAATGAGAATGCTCAGGATTTCATAAGATCAGGCCTTTCATTTCTCTCCATCTTCCTCTTGACTGTTGCTACTGGTCTTTGGATAAATTCAGACAATGGTGTATTTTCCCTCTGCCCTAAAATCTCATTTGACTTGTCAAAATCTGTAGTGATTTTTGCAATGTCATTTCTAGGATTTAGAGCTTGATTTTTGTGAAGACTGTATCTGTTAACCTGAACCCAAAGGAAACTTTTAAAATTATGTTCATGATGCACTTCAGTCCAACTGACCAGTTTTCTGTTTCCTTAGAATTACTGAGCAAATGTTAAAAAATAGCTAACATGTTACAGACCAGCAGTGCATTGGGTTCTACTTCCTCTGCAAAATGCAGCACTACTTTTTTGTATGGTGGCTGAGGTGATGCTTTTGTGGGATGACAATTACATCGAATATACTATAAACTCTATATTTTTGCCTCACAACATAGACCCAATCAGGGCTAATCAGTGTCTCATTTTGCCATAGCAGTTGAATCCTGACCTAAAAAGCTTTCATGACTTTGGCCTGGGAGACATGCAGGCTTTGTCCACACTACACGATAAGGTCAAATTTATGAAAGTAGATTTTTAGCACCCAATTTTGTAAAGTCAAAAGTGCATGTACCCACTTGGTGCAAGAGTTCAACATAGTGCGTCCCCAGTAGGGTGACTTTGATAGCAATGTACGTGGGTAGCTATCCGATAGTTCCTGCTGCCCCTTTATATTCTGGGTTAGGCTCCTGATGTCTCACAGGACAATGGCAATGCAGCAAGAGGTACTGGGTACATGTTGTCAGCATCCCATAATGCACTTATCTCCTCCCTCCAACCCTGCTTGAAAGCAATAGCAAACAATCTTTTGGCACCTATTTTTCCCTTTGGTTATCCATGCAGACATCATAGCAGGGCAAGCATGAACTTTCAGTGTCAAAGTCCTATGGCAATCATAGCAAACATCTCATGCCTTAGACAGCAGTATGTCCAGAGCTAGCCAGGACCTGCCAGAGCAAGGAAGACCTTGAAGAGGCCATGAACAGGCACTTGTATGGAGCACTTGACAGATGCTGGTGGCAGTTGATCCTCTTGACACTGTAGAACACCAGTTCTGGTGCTGTGAGACAAGCACAGACCGTGTGACCACATAATTATGCAGCTAGGGGATGATCAGCAGTAGAGATGTTTAGCTATCGGTTAATTGAATAGTCAACTAACTGCATGAAGTCTTAGAGGTTAGTCAACTATTCTGTAGTCCCCAGGGGCAGGGCCAGCAGCCATTGCAATCCAGTCCCACTCCCAGGAAGCTCCCCTCCACCCTGCACTGCTGCCTCTCTATCAGAGGAAGCAGTGTGGGGTGCCAGGCAGGAGCCGGTCCAGGAGGGGAGCCAGTTTAAAAACCAGCTCCCCTTGTGGACAGGCTGTCTGCCACCGTTCACAGGGGCAGCAGTGTGGGGTAGCAGCAAGCTCTGTCCTTGGGTGCCCAAGCTCCCTGCAAATAGAGGCTGCTGGGGGTAGGGGAGATGGTGGTGGAAGCTGCCCTGAGGCAGTCTTTGTATGCAGCAGCCTGGGCTGGACATGGGCTGCTATTGAACCAGTCTATGTCTGCAGCCAGCACCGGCACTGCTGAGGACAGAGGCTGCTTCGTGGCAGCAAGCTCTGTCCATGGAGGGATCCAGCCCCCCATGGACAGGAGCTTCTGCCAGAGCAGCCTCTGCTTGTGGTGGGTCTGGGCTCTCCTGGCCCCCACCCGCACTGCTGCCTCTGATACAGAGGCAGCAGCGGTGTGGGGGGAATGCGAGTAGTTGCCTATGCTTATTGGTTAATCAACTACTCATTCACATCCCTAATCAGCAGTGGCTGCAAAACTTTTGCATGCTAAGGCAACTTTCATGGGAGTTTGTGAATTTTTTCCCCCAACTTTGAGAGTTGAGAAGTGAGCTGCAATATTAATATCAATGTGGAATGGCAGGAAAGGTTCATGATGTGCACACCTTTAGGAACTCTGGTCTCTTCAGAAAGTTGCAAGCTGGAACTTTCTTCCCAAACCAGAAAATTACCATCAGAGGCATTATAATGTCAATAGTGATCCTTGGAGACCCAGCCTAAGTCTTGCTTCCATGAACTCTACATAGGCAGTCTGGCCCACAGTAAAGAACAGTTCAGCTGCAAGATGAGCAAGTGCAGAACGGTGGTAGAATGTGTTTTTGGATGTTAAAAGGAAAGGTTTTGCAGTTAGTTTATTGACCGGGTTAGATCTCAGTAAAAGCAACATTCCCATTGTAGTGACAGCTATAATATCACATTGTGTGTTCCATACTATCTGTGAAAGCAAAAGAAGGAAAATGTTATGCTGCGGGGTGGGCAGGGGTGGTCAAGGCATAGCACCTAGTCACTACTTATGACAGCCAGATACCAGAGCAATAAGGAGAGCACATTGAGGGCTACTGCAAATCAGAGAGGCTTTGAAAAACAGCTTTGTGAATGGCCAGACAGCAATTTGACAGTAATGCATGTTTCTGGTAGGAAGGTGCCTCTTGCATTAAGGGTGCTTGCCTGTAAACCCTGTAACCCCACTTCCCTTCAACACTAGGGGTGCATCTAGACTGGCAAGATTTTGCGCAAAAGCAGTTGCTTTTGCGCAAAAACTTGCCAGCTGTCGACACTGGCAGCTTGAATTTGCGCAAGAGCACTGACTTTGTAATGTACAAAATCAGTGCTTCTTCCGCAAATGCTTTCACGCTCCTGCTCGGGAAAAAGCCCTCTTGCGCAAGAATACTTGTGCAAGAGGGCCAGTGTAGACAGGGAAGAACTGTTTTGCTCAAAAAAGCTCCGATGGCTAAAATGACGATCGGGGCTTTCTTGTGCAAAATCGCGTCTAGACTGGCCACAGATGCTTTTGCACAAAAGCACTTTTTGCACAAAAGCATCCGTGCCAATCTAGACACGCTTTTGCGGAAATGCTTTTAATGGCAGCCTAGACGCAGCCTAGCTGTAAAGAGACTTTTGTTCAGAAATCATTGTTTTATTTAGGAAATACAGGGAAGAAGGACAGAAAAGGAGTTCAGACTGGGAGCTTTGGGGCAGGGGAGAAAAAGGAAAGTGGCATATTACAGCCCCCCTGTGGAGCAATCACAGGTGTAAGAAGGGCAGCCTTTGGCTGCATCCTTGGGGGTTAAGGATGAGGCTGCACTTGATTTCCCCCGTACACCCACCCACCATGTTTTAGGGCCCCTGGGAGAGGAAGCTATGGAACTTGGTGAGGAGGGAATATGGTTCAGCATGGGCCATAGGGGATCTCTGTGCATCTGACTGTCCTGTGAGTCTACCAGATGCGTCATCATCTCCCCCAGGATCTTCAAGACATGTCTTCAGTTAGCATTCCCTGCACACTGTCCTCTCCTCAAGTTCTGCTTGCATCACCTGCAACGTTGTTTTCCCCACTCCTTTAATTTTGCCCTGTCTATGCAGGCGGATTGCATTTGCTCATTGAACATGTCATCTGGATTATGTTTTTACCTTCAGATCTGTGCTAGCAGAACAGCTGGATGAGTCAGGGGAGTGGGTAACAGGTTCGCTGTTGCACCTGCTGTCATGAAGAAAGTGAAGGGCAGACTTCACAGGTGATACACTGAAATGTAAAACCTAATCTCTTAGCATACAAGAATGTCTGCCCAAGACAATAGGCATGAATTGCGTACAAGGTCAAAGCTATGCTTTTAAGTGCCCACTATGCAGCAGGTACACCACCGAGGTCTTAAGGGAGAATCTGGACTTGGTTTGGTGGCAGGCCTGGTAAGGGACGGGTCAGGGCCAGTGCCTTTGCTTCTGCTTTTAAAGCATGTCAGGTCCCACAGCTAGATGCATGTCTGCATATGCAAAAGGGGGCCACAGTGATGTGGCAGCAGGGGTGCGCTGTGACCATATGTTCGGCACTCCCTGTTTACCAGAAGAATGCAACTTACCCTTCCCACAGGGACCTGTGGGGCAGAGGGGATCTGGGTGTGATGGCAGGGCCGGGCTCAGTTCTATTGGAGATGAGCAAACAGAAGTGTACTGCCAGTGGTATCAGTTACATATCTAGCTTCCCCTGCTTCAGCCAGGTTGCCATGCATGGTAACAGTCTTCACACACAGAGGTAAGGAGGGCAAGCTGATTGGATGTGGCCAGAAACCTGGACTTTATTCTGTAATACTTTGTGCTGCAATGATGCCAGATTATTACTGCTGGCTTGGCATGGGAAGGTGTCCTACTACAGAGGACAGAATAAGCCAGACCTCCCCAGAAACCTTGTGAGAAGTGCTTTATGGAGATGTACAGGGAGGATTCCTGCTTCATCTCCAGATGTGTTAAGCTGTTCCAGAGAATCCCCTCTGTATAGGCGAAGTGGGCACCACAGATCACACCCAACTGCCTTAACTCTCTTGTAGCATGATTTCAAATGTGAACGCCTCAGATGTGCCCTCCCTGGGATCAGTACTCAGCTGTAAGATGCCCTGGAGGAAGAGATTGTCTCCAAAGGTACTGGCTGTCAGTGAGAGCGGATGCTCTGCTTGCCTGCTCACCATTCTCCATTCTGTTCCTTCTCTACTTCATGTGCAATGTCCTCCCTGCTGTTGCTTGAAGAGTCTCTTGGGAGGGCAAACCCCACGCGATCTTGGCTTAGATATCTGTTTCTTTTTCTGCTTCATAGTTCTGCCTGAAGAGAGTCCCATCTCCTCACACAGCGATCAGGTCTAAGATCTCCTGCACTCTCCATGCTGGAGTTCAGCTGAGACCCTGGGCACTCATGGCCAGGCATGCTACTGAGATATAGGAAAACTGGCCTGCTCTGTTATTTGTCTTTAAACAGATCAAGAAGAGTTAAACCACGATTCGCTACATCTGCACAGCTGCTCAGAGGGCTGGTATAGCCATCCTCTCCTGGAAAAGATTTTCCAAAACAATGGAAGCCCTTAGCCTTCCAACCCTTTCCTTCTTCCCTTTCTCCAGAACTTTAGCTCACATAGAACTGTCTTCCTCCTGGATCACACAAGGGGTTCATAACTGATTGCTGCTTTCTCCTCTGAAGCCAATAGGCATGATGTAAGAATGGAGATACACAGACAGAAGACCCTCTGCAGCAGAAAGACAAGGGTGCAGGGGTAGATGTCCAGAATAATTGCTCCTATTTGGCATGGCACTCTTTTCTTGGACAAGTTAAGTTAGAAAAGGGACCATATTCCAAATCCAGATCTGGGTTTAGATTTCAAACACTCCTGCAGAGTTTTTGGATCTTTGCATATAGAAATGTTGCTGTGGTCTATCCCTCCAACAGGTCATACACAATAAACAGTGTGACTTCTCCAGCCAATATTAAAAACTATGCATTGTAAATGTGTCTGATATTAAAGATACAACAGATTGCAGACATAAATATTGTGCGGAACTGTGGAGTTTTGGGTGTTTGAAGGGGGGCTGCATGCAGAGGGGACACTCAGTGCCCAGATGCTACTGGTTTAATGTGACAAGGGGAGAGGGAGTTTGTTGTTTCAGAGAACAGCTCAGAACTGGAGCCCCAGTGTCTGGTGCCCTGGTGACCCTGGCCCTGGTCAGAGGACACAGCCAGTTCCAGCCCGATAACAGACAATGGGCTGCAGAGGGGAGACCTTGGCGACTGATTCAGATGTTCCCAGCGGGGGGAGAACATTGGACGGAGGAGAGGGGCCCAGGGACCCTGTTACCTGGGGAGAGACAATGGACTGGGGAGAGGGTGTTACTGGGGATATCGGAGGCTCTGCTGGGAGGCTGTTGGGATGTTCAGGACAGAAAGCAGCGCAGGGAGGACTCAGCTAGTTCCAGGGGAGACTGACGTGCGTGGCTGAGGGCCCAGGCCTACAGGCCTGAGAGATCCTTTGCTGCGTTCAAAACTCAATAAACCCTCCTGTTTTGTGCTGGCTGAGAGTTGCTCTGGTCTAGAGCACAGGGGGGCACTATTCCCTCTGGGCGTGGACCCCCCGTGGGGGCGCACAGCGGAGGCAGGCGTGCTGAAGGCTCTGACAGGCACCATCATGGAGACAGCAGGGCAAGCTCCCCCCAGGTGAAAGTGGGCACCCCAAGAGAGGGTCGCTGCACTGGAGCATGGCCTTTGCGCCGTGACAAATATTCAGGTAGAATCCCTCTGATGCTTGCTGCTGGTGGGGCAATCATAGAATCCTAGGGTTGGAAAAGAGGTCAGGAGCTGAGGGTATGTCTACACTACAGCGCTAATTCGAATTAGAACTAAAAATTAGTTTCAATTAGCGTTTTGCTAATTCGAACTAGCGCGTCCACACTGATTGGACGCAGGGGGGCATTTAAGGGCAGCTGAAACCGGTTCCGGCAGGACATCAGGTCAGTAGTTGCGTTGTGTGGCTGCTGTCTGAGGCTATCTGAGGCTCGTGCTTAAAGGGACCCCCCTGGACAGCCGGTTCTCAGCTTTTCCTGCTTGCTTGCCAACCTCGCCAAGGGACAGCAAAGCGTTGGTCTCTGTGCCCGTCTGTGTCCGTGCTTCCCTTCGGGGGACGCCGCCGCAGGTGGCAACATGGAGCCAGAGCTCGCCCTGCACCTTCTGGTGCACGTTCTGGACTTGCTGCTGCAAGCCTGCCACCAATGGCTCGAGGCTGCCTGGCACCTCCTGGTACACGTCAGCCCCCTGCCTCTCCGCCTGGCCGCCCTCGGTGGCCGTGGAGGAGCCGCGGCGGCGCCCCGGCACCGGCGTGCCCCGCCGCGTCTGGCGTCTGGACACCAGCAGCGACTGATGGGACCGCATCGTCCTGGAGCGCTGGGAGGACCGACAGTGGACCCAGAACTTCAGGATGAGGAGGGACACCTTCCTGGAGCTCTGCGAGTGGCTCGCCCCTGCTCTGCGCAGAAGGGACACTCGCATGAGGCCCGCCATCCCCCTCCAGAAGCGGGTGGCCATCGCCTTCTGGAAGCTCTCCACGCCGGACAGCTACCGATCCGTCGGGAACCAGTTCGGCGTGGGGAGATCCACCGTCAGAGCGGTGCTCATGCAGGTATGGCACTCGTCAGCCACTGCGCCGGAAGGGGAGGGGGGCTGCAAGGAGGGGATGGGCCGCCCCAGGGACAAAGGGGGGACAGGAGGAGGCGAAAGCGTCCCGCACCGGAGGGGTTGGTCTGTCCCGGCCGTACTACACGCCGCCAGGGGGGTTGCTTCCGGGAGTGGGGCGCGGGGCACTTCCAGGACACGAATGCTCCCAGCCACGCGGGCGCCCCACTGATTGGCGCTTTGCTGTGTCTCTCCGCAGGTGGTCAAGGCCATCAACCGGGTGCTGCTCCGCAGGGTGGTCCGCCTCGCCGACCCGGATGCCGTCATCCGGGGATTCGGCGCCCTGGGCTTCCCCAACTGCGGGGGGGCCATCGACGGGATGCACATCCCCATCCGTGCCCCGGAACACCAAGCGTCCCGGTACGTGAACCGCAAGGGGTACTTCTCCATCCTCCTGCAGGCCGTGTGTGACCACCGGGGACAGTTCACGGACATTAATGTGGGCTGGTCCAGCAAAGCACACGACGCCTGGGTGTACCGCAACTCCTCCGTGTGCCAGCGGCTGCAGGACGGGACCTTCTTCCCCAACCAACACATCAGGGTCGGGGACGTGGACATGCCCGTGTGCCTGGTGGGGGATGCTGCCTACCCACTGCAGCCGTGGCTGATGAAGCCCTACACGGGGCACCTCAATCCCTCCCGCCAGGCCTTCAATGCCAGGCTGACCAGGGCCCGCATCGTGGTGGAGGGGGCCTTCGGGCGACTGAAAGCCCGCTTTCGATGCCTCCTCACCCGTCTGGACCTGGCCGAGCACAACATCCCTCCCGTGGTGGCAGCATGTTGTGTGCTCCACAATTTATGTGAGAGAAAGGGGGAAGCTTTCATTCCAGCCTGGATGGCTGAGGCTGACCTCATGGCTGGCCACTACGGTCAGCCCCACACCGCTACCATCCGGGAAGCCCAGCGGGGGGCCGTCCGGATCCGGGAAGCCCTGCAGGAGAGCTTCCTGGTGGAGGAGGAAGACTGACCTCTCCCTTGCATGCCCCACTGGGGCCTTCTTCCACCCTACCCCCCTTCCCCTTTCCCCTCCCTACCTACTGTCAAATAAAGACACCTGTTTTTCAAACAAAAACGTCCTTTTATTTAACATAAATGGGGTGGGGGGGGGAGGAGGGACGGTGGGAGAGGGAAGAGGGAAACCTGGGATGAGGGAGCTGGAAGGGGAGGGAAGGGAGGAAGGGAAAGGAAAGCTCAGGGGTGGGGGTCCGGCTGCCTCTCCCGTCTCGCAACACTGCGGGTCCGGGGGCGTCGGTGGGGAATGGTTGTGGAGGGTGGGGCAGGAGGGACGGGGGGTGTGGAGGAAGCAGGAGCAAGAGCAGGGGGAGCAGGAGGAGCAGCAGCGGGAGCAGGGGGAGCAGGAGCAGGAGCCGGAGCAGGAGGAATTGGGAAGCGGTTGAGCAGGCTCTGGAGGTGGCCTCACAGAGCACGGCCCTGCTCCTCCAGTGCCTCCAAGCTCCTCCGGCGCAGCCTCAGGTCCTCCTGGACCCAGTGGTCCTGGGTGCGGAGCTGGTGCTCCAGGAAGTGGAGGTGCCGCTGCTGGTACTCCTCCTGGTTCCTGGCTCTTCTGCTGGCCCAATTGCGGGCGGCTGCTGCAGGCGGGGTGGTGCTCCCTGCAGGCCCAGGTGCTGCGGCTGTGGTGAAACAAGAACAGCGGTCAATTACCCCAGGGGTCCAGGTGTGTGAAACCCAGCTCCCCTCTGCAAGGCCAGGGCCTCTGCAGGATCCCCAGCTGCTGCTCTGTGGTGGGCAAGGCCCAGGCGCATGGTCCCTGGGCTCCCTCTCGCCCCAGCCTCCCATACACATAAGGGGACCACGATGGTACTCACATGTGGACACCTCCCTGGCCTCGGACGACACAAGCGAGCGGCTCTGAGGGGTGCCTCGGAGGTCCTGGGTCCTGGGCAGGCTGCCGCCAGGCTCCTGGCTCTCGGAGCCCTCCTCCTCCTCCTCGGCGTCTGGGAGCAGTCCCTCTGCCCCGGGGTCTATCACCTCCCGGGGGCCAGGGACGGCATGAGCCCCCAGGATGCAGTCCAGAGCCTGGAAGTGGGGGCAGGCCTCTGGGTCGGCCCCTGGCAGGCAGGCCCGGGAGTAGGACTGCCGCAGGTCTTTGATTTTGCAGCGCACCTGCTCCCGGCTGCGCTGGTGGCCCCTGGCGGCCAGGCTGGCAGCCATGCGGCCGTACACTGCTGCGTTCTTGTGGCTAGTGCAGAGATCGTGGACCTTGGAGGCTTCCCCCCAAACCTCGATGAGGTCCACGATCTCCGCACTAGACCATGCAGTCGCCCCCTCTTGTGGCCCCGGGCAGGGTCCTGGGAGCTGCCAGGCTGGTCCCGGGAAGAGGGGGAGCGGTGGGGGGCATCGGGTGGCTGGCTCATGGGGTGTCAGCTGCTGGGTGTGCTGGCACGGGTGCTGGCAGCCTTGCAACTGGCACAAACCCCGTAGTCAGCCCGTGCCCGTTTAAGGGCTCCGGGGCCGGAAGGGGGGTAGTAGAGTTTCCCTGGTGTTGGCCAGAGTGGCCACCAGGGAAAGCTGGGGAGGGCTAGCCTCCCACTAGTTCGAATTAAGGGGCTACACACCCCTTAATTCGAACTAGTAAGTTCGAACTAGGCTTAATCCTTGTGGAATGAGGTTTACCTAGTTCGAACTAACGGAGCGCTAGTGTGGCGCCTATGAAAGTTAGTTCGAACTAATGTCCATTAGTTCGAACTAACTTTGTAGTGTAGACATACCCTGAGAGTGCCCAACCCCCCGCTAAAAGCAGGACCAACCCCAAATAAATCATCCCAGCCAGGACTTTGTCAAACTGGGACGGAAACTTCTAGAGATGAAGATTCCACCCCCTCCTTAGGGAACCCATCCCAGTGCTTCACCACCCTCCTAGGGAAATCGTTTTTCCTAATACTTAGCCCAGATTTCTCCTACTGCAGCTTGACATAACGAGAGTTCTGTCATCGGCTCCCACTGAGAACTGCCGTTCTCCGTCCTCTTTAGGAACAACCTTTCGGTAGCTGCAGACTGTTATTAAATCCTCTCTGACTCTTCTCTTCTGTAGACTAAATAAGCCCAAATCCCTCAGCCTCTCCTAAGTCATGTGCTCCAGCCCCCTAATCATTTTTGTTGTCCTCCACAGGACTCTCTCCAATGAGTCCACATCCTTTAGGTAATGGGAGGCCCATAATTGGATTCAATACTCTAGGGGTATGTCTAGACTACAGGCTTTTGTCAACAGAAGTTTTGTCAACAGATACTGTCAACAAAGCTTCTGTCGACAAAGAGCGTCTAGACTACATCCAGTTCTGTCGACAAAGCAAGCTGCTTTGTCAACATGGCAGTGTAGACACAAAGGACAGTTTAGATGCAATAATGCTTTCTGTCGACAGAACTCTGTCGACAGAAGGTGTTATTCCTCGTAAAATGAGGTTTACCAGCGTCGACAAAACCCATCCTTTCTTCTCTTCCCTGCAGCGGGACCAAGCACAAGCCAAGGACCCTCTAGTCCTGCAGCAGCGGCAGCGGCAGCGGCAGCACCCCCAGTCACCCAAACACCAAGACGGCGGCTCCGCCACCGGGACCAGCTCCTTCGGCGCCCCGGGCAGGCCGTCGAGCGCGTCGAGGAAGCCATCACTTGGCGTGTGGAGGCGGAACAGCAGTAGCGCCAGGAGGCCTGGGGCGCCTTCCAAGCCCAGTGCGTCCGCATGGCGGATTCCATTGCAACCCTCACTGCACACATTGGGCCCCATGCACCCGCCATCCCTTCCCTAGCACTGCCCTTGCCCCCTCCTGCAATGGCCCCTCCTGCTCCTGTCTCTGCCCCTCCTCCTCCTGCCCCTGCTCCTGTCCCTCCTGCTTCTGCCCCTGTCCCTCCTGCTCCTGCCCCTCCTGCCCACCTCCCCATGCAGCCTGCCCCGACACGGCCTGCACCCCGTGTGCAGGTCCGCCCCCGCAGGAGCCCTCCCAGGAGTAGCTCCTCCCCCTCCCAGTTCAAGGTCTCCCCTCTCCCCATTGTAAATAATAAAAGACAAGTTTTTGTGTTCAAGAAAAAACTGTGTTTGGTGTTTATTGGGAGGTAAGGAGAAGGGAGGGGAGGGGAGGGGAGGGGAGGGGATAGGAGAGGAGGGGAGGGGAGGGTAGAGGGAAGGTTTGGGGATGGAAGGGAGTTGTAAAGGGCGACCGAGGAGACCCTACTATGGGGCCTGGGAGAACATCTCTGTCAGGGCCTCCCGGATGCGCACCCCATTCTGGTGCGCCTGGCGGATGGCAGCTGTCTGGGGCTGTTTGTAGGCCTGGCCCTCGCCTGCCATCCATGTGGGGAGGAAGGCCTCTCCCCTCCGCTCCACAAGATTGTGGAGCATGCAGCACGCAGCCAGTACCTCCGGGACATTCCGCTCACCCATCTCGAGACGGGTGAGCAAACACCGGAAGCGGGCTTTCAAGCGGCCGAAGGCCAGCTCCACTTGATTGTGGGCCCGGTTGAGGCGGTCGTTGAACCGGGCCCAGTTCTGGTCCGGCCGCCCCGTGTAGGGCTGCATTTGCCAGGGCAGCAGGGGGTAGGCCACGTCTCCGATGACACAGATGGGCATAGGCACATCCCTGACAGAAAACTCCCACCGGGGGAAGTAGGTGCCCGCCTCCAGCCTGCGAAACAGGCCGGAGTTGTGCAGTAAGCGGGAGTCGTTTGCCCTGCCGGACCAGCCCACGTAAACGTTCAGGAAGCGGCCACGATGGTCCATGAGGGCCTGGAGTACGATTGAGCAGTACCACTTCCTGTTCATAAAATGGGCTGCTCGATGCTCCGGGACCCAGACAGGGATGTGGGTTGCATTCAGGGCTCCCCCGCAGTTGGGGAACCTAAGGACAGCGAAGCCGGCCACCGTAGCATCCATGTTGCACAGGCGGATGACTCTCTGGAGCAGGACGTTGTTGATGGCGTGGATGACCTGCAGAAGGGTGCAGAGAAACACAGGGGACCACATCACATGAGGCAGGGTGAATGTGCGCTCCCTTGGGCCCCCCCGTGATGCCCTCTGTGCTCACGCACACATACACATCAGGGCCCCCTCGCCCCACAGCCCCCCCCCACCCAACGGCAGGCCTGTGCAAGGGAGGGACAGTCCAAACCCCTGGGTGACCCAGCCTGGACTCTTGGCTGCCCCTGGGCATGGAGTGCAGCACCCTCCCCCCATCCCACTCCCCACTGCCCCTGGGACTTACCTCCCTCACGACAACACCGATGGTTGATCTGCCCACCCTGAACTGGTGTGCCACCGACTGGTAGCTGTCCGGGGTGGCCAGCTTCCAGACTACGATGGCAACCCTCTTGTCGATGGGAAAGGGTGCTGTAGTAAGTTGAGGTCAGTAACATGGAGTCAGCAGGCCTAAGGCCTGCAACATGGAAACAGCAACAGGCCTGCAATCTAGTGAGCAAGACTTTGGTTCAGTAACAGGAGCCAAGAAAGAGGCCCTATTGATAACTGTGGGTATGTCTACACTACAAAGTTAATTCGAACTAACTTAGTTCGAATTAGTTAATTCGAACTAAGCTAATTCGAACTAACGCGTCTAGAACTAAAAACTAGTTCGAATTAGCGTTTTGCTAATTCGAACTAGCAAGTCCACATTGAGTGGACTCTGAACAGGGCTTAAGGATGGCCGGAAGCAGTGCCGGCAGGGCATCAGAGGAGGACTTAGAGCGTGGAGCTGCTGTCTCAGGCTAGCCGAGGGCTGCGCTTAAAGGGTCCCAACCCCCACCCCGGACACACAGTTCTCAGGGGTGCCCCGCTTGCAAAGCAGTCCTGGCTTGGAGTGCCCGGAGTACCCACACTGGGCACATCGCACCACTCGGCCATCAGCCCGGCTGCACTTGCCGCAGGCTGCCATCTGGGGAGAGGGGGCAATCGGGGGGCTGCAGGAGAGCTTCCACCCTCAGAAGCCCGCAGAGCCAGCCCAGTCCTCCCCATCGGGGGCTCGTACCCCATTCCTCCCTCACCTCCTTCCACTTACCCTTCCCTAACCCCTTTTCTTGATGTACAAAATAAAGGACAATTGTGTTCAAAAATGGAATCTGTCTTTATTGAACAAAACTGGGGGAGACTGGGAAAAGGAGGTGGGAGAGGGGAAGAGAAAGGCTGGGAGAGGGGAGGGCAACTAAAATGATCAGGGGTTGGGAACAGGTCCCATATGAAGAGAGGCTAAAGAGACTGGGACTTCTCAGCTTAGAAAAGAGGAGATGGAGGGGGGACAGGATAGAGGTCTCTAAAAGCAGGGGTTGAGTGGAGAGGGTGCATACAGAAAAGTTCTTCCTGAGTTCCCATAAAGAAGGACTAGAGGACACCAAAGGAAAGGAATGGGTAGCAGGCTTCAAACAAGTAACAGAAAGTTGTTCTTCACAAAGCAAAGAGTCAACCTGTGGAACTCCTTGCTGCAGGAGGCTGTGAAGGCTACAACTAGAACAGAGTTGAAAGGGAAGTGAGATCAAGTCATGGAGGTTGGGTCCATGGAGTGCTATTAGCCAGGGGGTAGGAGTGGTGTCCCTGCCCAAAGTTTGTGGAAGGCTGGAGAGGGATGGCATGAGACAAATGGCTTGGTCACTGTCTTCGGTCCATCCCCTCCAGGGTCCCTAGGGTTGGCCGCTGTCGGCAGACAGGCTACTGGGCTAGATGGACCTTTGGTCTGACCCAGGACGGCCATTGTAAGCTCAGGGCTTTCTCTCTCTTTCTTTCTCTTTTGCTCACTCTTCCTTAAGGGGTGTTGTTTTGGTTTCCCCATTCGCTCTGCAACAACGCTTCTTGTACCCAAGCTAAAGATCCCTGTAGTGCCCAAAATCCTGTGGGGTTTGCTCATCGTGTGGTTTACCAGTGAATGACTGTGGTGTGAAAGTGGGGTTAGGGGTGCTGAACCTGGGGGTTTATGAGGATGGCAGCTTAAAGTGCTGTTTAATCCAGCCCCTGGAGTCCAAAGGCACATGAGGGTGCAGTGTGGGATTGCAGTGAAACCCAGCCAGCTGAGTCCAGGGACATATAAAGGGGTCAGCTTGTGAGTGCTGAGTACCCAGTCCTCTCAGACGTGCTCTGTTAGTGGGTGTGAGTGTCTGTGTGTGTTGCCAAGGTGGTAAGAACCCCATCCTGAGAACCTAGTTCCTGCAGGAGAGCTCCAGTGGGAGGGGGAATTGGCAGCAGGGAGAATTCAGCTCCATATGAGAGCACAAGTAAGCACCAACAGCACACGGATAGAATTGTTAACCTTCCCCCAGTCCCATAAGGGTAACCCTGATAAATGAGCATACCCCAGAGTATTGGGCAAATCTGGTAACACACACAGCTCCAGGACTGTCTGCTTTCACATGCAAAAGTTCCAGAGCCATTTCTGGTCATCCCATTGCCGCAGGACCAGCCGGTCCCACCAGTCCGGACTGGTGTCCAGTCTCCACAGTGGCCTCTCCACCCTGGGGTGGGGATACCACAGGGATGCCATGGCCTCCTTGGTGAGAGAGTCCAGAGCGACCTGCACCTCAAGGTCCTGGAACAGGAGGGCAGCAGCCTGGAGCAGCAGCTGCAGGCACTCCAAAATGGCCGGAAGGGGCCAGAGCAGGCACATGGCCACCCCTGGCTCCATGGCAGAAAAAACAGGGGAGATGGAAAAAAACCAAGCAAAGGCACTAAGGGTATATCTACACTACCCCGCTAGTTCGAACTAGCGGGGGTAATGTAGTCATCCGCAGTTGCAAATGAAACCCGGGATTTGAATTTCCCAGGCTTCATTTGCATGAAGCCGGCCGGCGCCATTTTTAAATGCCGGCTAGTTCGAACCCCGTGCCGCGCGGCTACACGCGGCACGGACTAGCTAGTTCGGATTAGTCTTCTAATCCGAACTAGCTGTACACCTCGTTCCACGTTCCACGTTCCTCGTGCCCTGTGGTTGTTAGTAAGTATCTTCCTGAGGTTAGGTGGTTGTCTATAGTAGAGTATAGGTCTGTCACCCAAGGCCTCTCGGAGTGTAGTATCCTGTTCCAGTATAGGTTGTAGGATATTGATAATGCGTTGGAGGGGTTTAAGTTGGGGGCTATAGTTGATGACAAGTGGTGTTCTATTTTTGGTTTTCTTGGGCCTATCTTGAAGTAGATGGTTTCTGGGCATTCGTCTGGCCCTTTCAATGTGTTTTTATTTCCCCCGGTAGGTAATTGAGTTTTACGAATGCTTGGTAGAGATCTTGAAGTTTTTGGTCTCTGTCAAGTGGTATTGGAGCAGATGCGGTTGTATCTAAGGGCTTGACTATAGACGATGGATCGTATGGTGTGTCCTGGATGGAAGCTGGAGGCATGTAGGTAAGTGTAGCAGTCAGTAGGTTTTCTGTAGAAAGTGGTATTGATTTTGCCATCAGTGATTTGTACTGTGGTGTCCTGGAAGTGGATCTCTCATGTTGAATGGTCCAGGCTGAGGTTGATGGTGGGGAGTAAGTTGTTAACATCTCTGTGGAATGCGTCCAGTGTTTCTTGCCCATGGATCCAGATCGTAAAGATGTCATCTATGCAGCATAAGTATAGGAGGAGTAATAGGGGAAGGGATTTGAGGAAACGTTGTTCTAAATCAGCCATAAAGATGTTAGTGTACTGTGGGGCCATGTGGGTACCCATGGCTATGCCGCTGGAAGAATTATTCATTTGGATGAAATTCTTTACCACCCACTACGGGGAAAGTAGAATCGGAAACTAATCTGATTAATTCAGTGACACTTTGAGATGGTATTCAGCACTTTGCAGAACTGGTGCCTTCTCAGCCTATTGAACTGCAGTGCAGTTCATGTGAATTGCAGTCTCCTGAAATAGATGTGACCCTGGTACTACTCAAATGGCAGATGAACTGAATTCCCTCACTAATACTGTGATAATAGGAATAGAGCTGGAGCTTCAATTTCCATATGCAGAATTAATCTCCTAAAAACAACTTGTGCCTGTGCGGGGAGGGAGGGTGTACCATGTTGTCAGCATTAATATAGCAAATGGCTTTGTAAGCTGCCTTAAAGACAAGAGGCATGATGTTGGCTGGCAGCAGAATGAGTTTGGCTGGTTTGGGGTTTTTTTAAATCTGATTCAGGGCATATACTTAAGCACTGCCAAAGCAGCAGCCCAGGTACAGCAACCATCCAGCTGAAGCAGAAGCAGCAAACTCTGATCTGATCCAGCCATCCCTCCTTCCCCTTCCTCCCCCAGCATGCCACAGACACTCTCCCCCCCAACTCCTGGCCTTCTTCCTCCCAGCAAGGAGAGATGTGGTTGTGTATTTAATCTCTCCATTCACAGAACTCTGCACCCAACACCACTGAGAAATCACACCACTCTCAAAACATGCAGGCTGATCTGGGAATCAATACAGGCTGCAAATATGGCTGACTAGTTGGCCATAATGGAATAACAATGTTTTAGGAAGGCAATATAAATTATAATACTTATCAGTTTATTTCCTAGGGCAGGCTAAGATTTTAAACCAAGCCACGGATCAACAGATGGCTTAACAACTGGGTTCAAAGCAATGTCAAATAACAAAAGGGAGAGACTCTCTCCCTGAAGCATGGGGCTACACCTAAAAATTAGATGGGCCTAGCTATATCGCCTTGATGGTGACAGATTTTGTATCCTGTGCAGTGTAGCCAGGTTGATCTAATCCCAGGTCTACACATGGCTAGCACAATTCCTCCGTGGACCAAGTGGATTTACTACCTTGATGGAAACCTCTTCTGTTTGCGTAGAAAGTGTCTATACTTCAGCGCTGTAGCTATGCTAGTGTCGTGCAGAGCTGCTCTTAGGTCAGGACTAACCTCAAACAGACTTGTTCTCACTTGAACTTTTTCTTTTCTCAGGAAAAAATGGGCACTAGGTTTCATAGGGATCCAAGGATGGGCTCTGGATTTTCTGAAGGGCCAAAGTCAGTTGTATGTCTTGGTGCAGATGTTCCAACAGCCTATGAAATGCACATCTGGGTAAACTTTCTGAACAGCTTCTTTGGGTACAACAGCTTGTTTCAATGATCTGCCCTTTGGATGTTGTGGACCAAATCTTCTATTTATGTAAATTGGCACAGACCAGCAGAAAATTTAGCATGATTGCCTGGATTTAGCATTACCAGGGAGTAGTGTTAGACGGACTCAGGAGACCTAAGGCTCTGCTACTGTTAGGTGACATTCAGCAAATTATTTCCCACCTCAGTGCCTCAATTTCCCTCTTTGTAAAACAGGGATAATGATATTGACTAAACTTTACTTTGTAAAGCATTTTGAGATTGATGGGAAAGAGCCAGGTACTATTATTATTAGTTACATACTTTAGTTTTTCCCCCTCACCAGTGTAACCATGGCGCATCCAAAATAGAACTGAAGCACCAAGTTCCTCTGCACAGGGGGTTGGAAATGTTTGGGTGCTGAGGGAAATGCCTATTGCAGTGCACAGCACAAAATTCTGCGGTGTCTCTCCTGTGTGGGGCTAGAAGGAGGTGTGGGTGGTCTGTTGATGTATGGCCAATGGGTCCATGATTTAACTCAGAAACGCATTGACAGAGAAAGTGGTGACCCATGGATGCTGTCCTGCCCATGCCTTACAGAAGGAGCCATCAAACAGCTGTGTAGCACGTGCTGCTTGTTGGCACTGAGGATGCCATTTCTGACCCCTGCACAGACAATGTAGGGGAGTTGGATAGCTATTAACAGGTGACACTACAAAGTCTGAGGTGTTAAATTGTATTTTACTTCAGGCTTCTCTAAAAAAATTGCGACTGGGTGCATAACCTAATGAATATTAAACCAATGGGAAAGGAACACAAGCCAGATTAGGGAAAGGCAGGGCAGCAGCGGCAGCAGGTGCAGGAGCTCCCTGCCGCTTTGAACCCCTGCCCAGCTGCACAGAGCAACAGGGCAGAGTGAGTGAGGAAGGGAGAGCCAGACTAGGAAAAGAGGGAGGGAGCTGAGCTCCGGGGGTAGAGCCAGGCACAAGACTGCAGGGAACGAGGGCCAAGCGGGGCAGATGAACTGTACCATGTTTTAAAAATTCAAAAGCAGAACAAGTGGAACAAGAAGGGTCTGTTTTAATTCATCATTTAACTAAAGATCTGAGACATAAAAAGAACAGGGAATGTCATATGGCAAGAATGGCAATAGCGCAAGAGCCAAAGAATCAACTGCTCACTTTCTGAGTCTCCTTTTTAGAGTTTCTGTTCACTGGAACATACAACTATTGCCTGAGCTGCCACATCTCAAATCTGATGCAGCTGTTTGTAGGTCTCCTTTCAGGTGGCTTTGCAGTTGGTGGAAGATCAAAATGGAGAGGACAGGAAGGAAGCCCAGTTGAACAATGAAATCTGGAAATCTGTTGATGAGTCTGAACATAAGGATCTCACAGGGTGTGTCTAGACTACACCTCTCTGTCAACAGAGAGATGTAGATTAGGCACATTGAAATTGCTAATGAAGCAGGGATTTAAATATCCTGCACCTCATTAGCATAAACATGGCCGCTTTTTTCAAAATGGAGCTTTTTTTAAAAAAAACAGCAGTCTCGACGTGGATCTGTCGAAAATAAACCCATTTTCGACTGATCCTGTAAACCTCATTTTTTGAGGAATACAGGATCTGTTGAAAAAGGTTTATTTTCGACGGATCCGTGTCTAGACTGCCAGGTTTTTTTTTGAAAAAGCTCCATTTAGGAAAAAAGCAGTGGCCATGTTTACGCTAATGAAGTGCAGGATATTTAAATCCCTGCTTCATTAGCAATTACAATGTACTTAATTTGCATCCCTATGTCGACAGAGGGATGCAGTCCAGACGTAACCACAGTTACCAAGTACCAAAGAACTTTATTTTAGTCAAACTTGTAATGATCCAGCTAATTGAATTGAGCTTTTTCCTGGGCACTTGAGCTCCTTGTCTTTTCCTAACCTGCTGCTGCTGCCATGCTGCTACAGCAATGCTATTTAAAAGGTTCAGGTCAGTGCTGCCACCACTGTGCAACAGCCCTGGGTCCCTGTGCAATTGCCTCTTTTACTCCCTGCTTTCAGTGGGCCTGGCTGGAGGTTATATATGTTGCTTTCATTTCTTCTTATCCTGATTTGTTTTTCCTATCTATTTAAAATTCTTCTGAAGCTTATTTTGAATGGGGAGCACTGAAATTTACTTAGCATATTAACAATAAGTATTTGGCATGCTCTGCACTTGGCTTTTCTCAGCTCAAAAGTTCTACTCGTGTGTATTAAAAATTTAGGTTTTTTTACTAACTATTTAAAGGTTCAGCAGTCAGGCTAGGTTTAGTTCTGAACAAATTTCAAGCCAAATCTTTCAGTATCAGGAAGTTTGGATGGCATGTCGACTATAACAATGGCACTGTGATGTCTTTGTTTTCTTTCTATTGCACCTTTAAATTTAAAAAAGGGGCTGTGTGCATAGAAATTATTCTTTTTGCTCTAAGTTTCTGCAGCCTGTTATAGGGGAGATGCACACACTATGTTCTCTCCTACACACTTTACTGTCCAATTGGGCCCCCAGAATCAGTGATCATTCTCTATTTTTACATAGAGGTTATGTAAGAACTTGGTATTTTGGAGAAGTTTTTCTGTAAAGGCTTTTATGACTATATAACTCAAAAATCTCACCCCGCCTCCTCTACAAATAGTCTAAACAGTATTGGACAAAGTGAGTCCTAATGAAATCCTGCTCTGCCTAATCTGTGGATACTTAGAACAAAACTCTCATCTACTCCAAAGCTTCAGATTTAAGAAACTAGTTTGAACCTATTTAAAATAGGCTAAATAGCCCCTCCAGCCAGTAATGCTTTCATCTGCTTAATTAACATGCAATGTACCTTTTTCAGGGGCAAACAAAGCCATATACTTGCCCTGTGGTTTTGCTGGCCAGAAGTTCTGGTATCCCCAGCAAAGACACAGAGTTGGGGTTATAGCAGAGTTACATAGACACTGAGTACAGCTCAGGGAAGGCTCAGTTACAGTAAATTTGCAGATGACACAAAGTTGGGAGCTATTGCCAATTCAGAAAAGGATCGGGATATCATACAGGAAGATCTGGATGATCTTGTAAATTGGAGTGATAGCAATAGGATGAAATTTAATAGCGAGAAGTGTAAGGTTATGCATTTAGGGATTAATAACAAGCATTTTAGTTATAAGCTGGGGACACATCAGTTGGAAGTAACAGAGGAGGAGAAGGACCTCGGAGTCCTGGTTGATTATAGAATGACTATGAGCCGCCATTGTGACATGGCCGTGAAAAAGGCTAATACGCTCTTGGGATGTATTAGGCGAAGTATTTCCAGTAGGGATAAGGAGGTGTTAGTGCCATTATACAAGGCATTGGTGAGACCCCATTTGGAATACTGTGTGCAGTTCTGGTCTCCCATGTTTAAGAAGGATGAATTCAAACTGGAACAGGTACAAAGAAGGGCCACTAGGATGATCCAAGGAATGGAAAACCTGTCTTATGAAAGGAGACTCAAGGAGCTTGGCTTGTTTACTTTAACCAAAAGAAGGCTGAGCGGGGACATGATTGCACTTTTTAAATATATTAGAGGGATAAATACCAGGGAGGGAGAGGAATTATTTAAGTTTAATACCAATGTGGACACAAGAACAAATGGATATAAGCTGGCTAGTAGGAAGTTTAGACTTGAGATTAGACGAAGGTTTCTAACCATTAGAGGAGTGAAGTTCTGGAACGGCCTTCCAAGGGAAGTAGTGGGGGCAAAAGATCTCTCTGGTTTCAAGATTAAACTAGATGGGTTTATGAAGGGGATGGTTTGATGGGATAACAGGATCTTGGTATCTAATTGACCATTCATTATCAGTGGGAAATAGGTCAATGGAGGGATGATAGGAGTTACTATAGAGAACTTTCTGGGTGTCTGGCTGGTGAGTCTTGCCCACATGCTCAGGGTTTAGCTGATCGCCATATTTGGGGTCGGGAAGGAATTTTCCTCCAGGGTAGATTGGCAGAGGCCCTGGAGGTTTTTCGCCTTCCTCTGTAGCATGGGGTACAGATCACAGCTAGAGGATCTCTGCATCTTGAGGTCTTCAAAGTATTTGAAGGCTTCAGTATCTGAGATATAGGTGAGAGGATTATTCTAGGAGGGGTGGGTGAGATTTTGTGGCCTGCACTGTGCTGGGGGTCAGACTAGATGATCATAATGGTCCCTTCTGACCCTGGAGTCTATGAGTCTATAACTTGAGATCGCGCCAAGATGCATAGCTCCAGTGGGACCAAACCCCCAGATAAATATCTTACTCTGTATGAAATAATTGTATGAAGTATAAAAAGTAGGATTTAAGTGGTTGCAAGTGATAACCTACAGATCAAAGAAGTTACTAAGCTAAAATCAACAAAACATAGCAGCTAAACTCAAAATTTGTTACAAATCATAATTTCTCACCCTAGTGCTTATTTCAGGTAAAGTCTTTCTCAGGCCAGAGAATCTGTTTTCTGACCTGGAGTCCACAGTGTATCTCCACTCCATCCTTAAAGTTCTTTTGTTTCCAGATCTTTTCACGTATTGTCTTGGGATAGGGAGCAGTCTGTGAAGCTAGCCGAAGGCAATCATTGGTATAATTCTACCCACCCCTGTGAAAAAATACAACATTACCTATGGATTCCAGCACCTAGGTGACATGGTCACATGTCTTTTTAAGGCCAATCACATTTCAGACTTAAAGCAAAAAAGAAGACTATTTACAGATCGTCTTGTGCACCAGGTCATTAAGTTCCGTGAATATTACTAATAGCCTTCATTAGCACACCTAGATATATACGTTGATTTATACTTTATAATTTGGACTTCATATATAAGAATGCTACACACACGTAAATAGAATATACACAAGCTTTCCAAGGATAGGTCACATGCCCCTTATGCATAACTCAAATATGCTTCATGCAAATTTATATTCCAAAATACATTTCCATAAAATAGGGGTATGCAGCATCACAAATAGATCAATGGGGAGAAGATATAGTGAAAATAATGAGCTCAGAATATTTATCTCAGTAATTGTGTTTGGGATCAGTTGGAGAGATAGGAGAATGGAATGATCCGAAGAAAGTAAGGTTCCAATAATCAACATAAGAGATTACAAGAATATGGGCTGAGCTCTTGATAGGTGAAGTGATAGAAAGGGGAGAATAACAGATGTTATATGGACACTAATAGCAGTATTAGCATGGTTTTGATCTTAGGGGGAGAAAGAGAGGAGACACATATGATGCTGTGGCACATACACAGATGATGTATGGACGTTGAGAAAGTATCATTGATGATAACCTAGGAAGAGAGGGGCTGTTATGAATAAGAGGGGTAATAACCTCTTCTGGATATTCTAGCCATTCAGTTAACTAAAGTCTTTTAACACTGGTTAACTCTTGAGGCCAAAAAGCTGTCATACTGGTAAGGGTTAAAACCATAGATAGTAGGTCCTAGAGACTAGGGACCTACTAGGGAATGCTAGGTAAGCAAGAAATGAGTTGGCAGGAGACTAGGAGAGCCCATGGAAACAATGTGAGCTTTTGAATTGAAAGCAGTGACCACCTATTCTTGCTCTTGTGAGACCAAAGCAGAGCTGGACAGACATGAATTAAGACAGGGAGCCAGGCATGGAGGATTCGGTGATATCCATGCCTAGAGAAGTACTACATCTTGAAAGGACAGATATGTAAGTAGAACAGGGAATGTTTAGTCAGATGCAATCAGATTATTTTCTTTATTTTGGGGTTTGTTGGACTTCTCTGTGCTAAATACATGAATGATCCCCTTCACACTGTCACTTTCCAAACTGAATCCCAGGGAAGCAATTCTCTGTGTTAATCTTTTTCTCTCTCAGTTTCTTTGTAACATCTTGCAATCAAGTAATGTTTCCCCAAATGTGTTTTTCTTCTCTTTTTGTTACTAATAAAAATCACCTTTTTAAGATCCCCAGGGAGGCTGTGCCCCCTCTTCACTACACTTGCCAACCCCCCCCCCCCGCCCCCCGTCCCACACACACACATCTGCCACAACCAGATTGTGGCCTCCCCTCCTACCTGTGCCACAGCAGGAGTGGGGCTACCTCCTTCCTGTGACCAAATGGGGGCTGGGCCCCAATTGGGCAGGGTGTCTGTCTAGGGGGGAGGGGGAAGGAGTGGGCTGGGGGTGTGTGAGGCATTGGGGATGCAGAGTTTGGGCATGAGGGACTGCGGGGCACTTCCCTTTTTTCATGCCACGTGCTGCTCCCAGGCACCAGAGGCTTTTCCCACTGTTCCAATGGGGAAGCCACCTCTGGCCCCGCTTCTACTATCCGGTCTGGGGCCCCAACACTCCACAACCCAGCAGGGAGCCACCACCACCACCTGCCCCTGACTGCTGCCTACTGGCACTCCAGCCTCATGCCCCCTCTCCTCCTCCCGCTAGATTACAGCACCAGTGCCGGCTTCCTACAGGAGGGAGAAAGCTCTGAGGCTCCATGCCAGATCCATGCTTTCTCACACGCCCCTGCAGGAAGACAGAGCTCTAATCTAGGGGGAGAGGGGAGGCTCCCCATAAGCCATATGCAGCATGGAGCCTCAGGGCTTTCTCCTTTCTCCTCTTTCCCCTGTAGGAAGCTCATTCTGGTGCTGCAATATGGGGCAGTGGGAGGGCATGAGGCTGGAGCACCAGGCAGGCAGCAACCCGAGGCAGGCAGTGGTGGCAGTTCCCTGCTGTGTCATGGGGCGTTCGGGCCCCAGACCCAGAAGTAGAAGCTCAGTTGGATGCAGCTCTCTCTTCTGCAGGAGAGCTAGGGGCCAGCAGGGAGCCCAGGTGCCAGCCAAGTGGGGAGACCACTGCTTCTGACTCTGCAGAGGCTGGGGGGGAGGAATGATTACATCACCCTATCATCCCACAGGAAATTTATATATATATATAGAGAGAGAGAGAGAGATGATTTGGTACCTGTGTCCTGGAAGACGGGTGTTTCTGTGTGCACATGACTAAGACTAGGACTGCCAACTGTACAACTAGGAGAAATTAGTTTTTCAAGCTCTCCAGGGAGACACTTGAGGGTAACCCACAGGAAGGTATTTCCAAGTGCATCTTCCTAGGTGCTCAAAGGGTGGTTTTTTTCATTTGGATGGTGGCAGCAATAATAATTGAAGGCCAGGGAATCTGCAACCTTAGGGAGATTTTAAACATAAGCCTTTAGTGGCAGAGTATTTTAAAGTTTCTCATGGGCTAAAAGTGCCAGGGGAGGTTCCAGCCTTGACCTGGCAGTGGTGGGATTTTGAACCAGGAACACAAACCTGAGGATTTTAAAATTATATATAATATAATCAAAAGCTTCAGGGGGTAGCCAAGTTAGTCTGTAACAGGAAAAACTTAAAAAACAACAAATAGTCTAGTAGCACTTTAAAGAGTAACAAAGCATGTGTGATGGTATCATGAGCTTTTGTTTTATATTTAATAAAATTGTTCTTGTTTATTATCAAACCCAGTGTATATAATTGATACCTGGGGGAAGCGTAGGAGAGGGACAACGACTGTGCATATTTCTTTCATTGATAAAGAGCAAACATTAAAATCTTTCTCTTTGTAAAACTTTTCTAAAGAGTAACTAGGGGACTGTGCCCCCTGCTTGCCACGCTCGCCAACCCCCTCTCACAGCAGGTAGGGAACTCCGGCCCCTTCTCCCCACTCCCTCCATCCCAGAACCTTTCTCCCCCCTCCCCCAACCCTTGCCTCTGCCAGCTGTGGCACATGCCAGGCCTGGCTCTAACCCAGGTGGCCAGGTTGATGCAAGGGTGCCTGCCTGCCCTGCATGGGGTGCAGTGAGGCACAGGTGGTATCGTGTGCATGTGGTGCGCCAGGGCACTGCAACCAGCTGAGGTGGGAAAAGCAGCAGCATAGGGGGTTTTGTCCCAACCTCTCCCCTGTGTGGTCCTGCCTGTGCTGCTCACTGCCCCAGCCCTGAACACAGAGCCCAGGGCTACCCATCCGCTCGTCGGGAGCAGTAGGGAAGGAGCAGACAGGTCGGTGTGGCAGCTCTCCCAGGCAGCTCAGGGGTGGGAAGGGGTGAGACTCTAGGCATCTGGGCACCGTGCTCCAATTCCCCAAAAGCCTGATGGCGGGGGAGCCCCCAAGAGCCCGCTGATGGTGCATAAGCCTGCCTGGGAGCCCCACTCCTAGCACCTGTCCTCAGGCTGCTGTCGTAAGCACCACTCACACACCAGGAGAGAGGGAGGAGGCAGGCAGCAGGTGGGACACAGTGACGTGTTGACATCACTCTGTCGCCCTGCAGGAAAAACCTTTTTTTTAATATACAGAGAGATGTGGATTTCTTGGATTCTTGTTTGGGTGCACATGAATGCTGTCAGGTTCCTATAGAGTCCTCCCAGAGCTGAGCTGTTATCAGTGTCTGTTACTTTGCTGAGGGGCTTTTACCCAACTCTGTGCCTTTGCAGAGCTTCTGGCCCAGTGGGACAGAGTGGTAGGAGACCCAGAGGGCAGGTAGGTGGGCTCAGTGGTATGTATGATCAGCATTTTGGGTAACAGTCTCAAAGGGGCTGCTGAGAGCCACTTATGC
Source organism: Pelodiscus sinensis (assembly GCF_052426305.1). Lineage (NCBI taxonomy): Eukaryota > Metazoa > Chordata > Testudines > Trionychidae > Pelodiscus > Pelodiscus sinensis. Next base: position 5,502,244 of record NC_143063.1, on the reverse strand, counting down.
CTATTCCCAAATATGTGGAAAAGGAGTCTTCCGCCTTGTACATTCACCATTAATGTGTAAGCCGTACAGAACTATTTAGTTCATTATTCATTTGACCATGTAGGTTTGCCATTTTGTAGACCTTTTAAGGTCCACTTAACCACGGAAGATCCTGTGATTAGTGCATAGACTCTTATGAAGGTAGGACATGTCTGGGCACACAAAGGAGGCAACCCCTGTTCTCCTCTATTTATTTAGCTTCTATCAGAGGTTGGGCACTTGTCTGGGATTTCTGCCTCCTGCTTCAGAGCTGGCGAGAAGATAGGGAAAGCATCCTTTGGAATATGCTTGCTTTTTGTTGTTACAGCATCATGTGGGGACTGGAGTGGGGGAAAACCAGAAGGATATTGAATTGGGAGTTTGGTCTGTGAAAGATGTAGAACTAAGCTCTTGACTATTTATTAAACTACTAGGCTGTGTCTACACTGGGCCACTTATTCCAGAAAAGCAGCTGCTTTTCCGGAATAACTTGCCAGCTGTCTACACTGGCCGCTTGCTTTTCCGGAAAAGCAATGACGATCTACTGTAAAATTGTCAGTGTTTTTCTGGAAAAACTATGCTGCTCCCATTTGGGCAAAAGTCCTTTTCTGGAAAAACTGTTCCAGAAAAGGGCCAGTGTAGACAGCACAGTAGTCTTTTCCGCAAAAAAGCCCCGATCACGAAAATGATGGAACAGTTTTCCGTTATAAGTATTTCCGGAAAAAGCGCATCTACATTGGCAGGATGCTTTTCCGGAAATACTTATAACAGAAAACTGTTCCATTTTAAGCATTTCCGGAAAAGGGTGCCAGTGTAGACATATCCCTAAAGATTAAATTATTTTTGGAGATCCCATTGTTCTCTTGCAAGACTGCACTGATAAATCTTGGTTCCCTGGCCAAACTCCAACATTCTGCCTTCATAAATAAGGCTTGCAGTTTTACCAGAGTAGGGGATTCATCTCTATTTTCTGTTTTAAACTCTCATGTCATACAGCTCCTTGCTTTTCCTCAGCTGTCTGTCTCTACCTGTCATCTCTTGTGTTGCTCTTAGGATGTAAACTCTCAAAGACTGTTCCTAAGTTGGATCCAAAAATTGAAAGTCCTTTCAGCATATTTCAGGGCACTGAAAGCTGTTGTTGCCAAAGTGTTCCAGGGTTTGATTTTGAAAATATGGCTAGTTTGCCAGTAAAGCTCCTTAACAGTTGCTCCAGTGGCTGATGTCTCCATAGCAACGAGGGCTGGTTGACAATGTTCCACTGAAACACGAATGAATTGTACAATAACGAAAGGGTCTTTTCTCTGAAAGTTAGATTTAAAAAAAATCCCTGAAGGCAGGCAAAAAAAGTTTCTCTGAATGAAAAAAAAAATGTCATCTTGTAGCCCGCCCAGTAGAGGAGAATGGAAAAATGAAGCACTTGAATTACAACTCGCATGAGTATCAGCCGATGGTCAGAGCAGTGCGTGGTGTGTGTGTGTTATACACCCGAGTCTTCAACTGCTAGGACAGGGTCCCTTTGCAGCGGGCAGCCGGAAAGGCTGACAGGTACCCCAAGAGTCTGCAGAGAAAGCTTATTACACCCGAGTATTTGACTGCTAGGACGCAAGGTTCCTTTGCATTGGGCAGCCTTCGGAGTCTGACGGGTGCCCCAAGGGTCTGTCCCGTGGAGGCGACAGGACCCAAATGCCCATCTCTGCCTGCCTCTGCCCCTATGACCGGCTGGAGTTCTTTTAATTGTGTCTGGTTCTGTTACAGCAACAGGAGGGGTCTGGTTAAAGCTTTGAAGTAGGAATAAGATCCTCCGGAAAAGGGCGCTTTTTCCGGAGGATCGGGGCCAGTGTAGACGCTCTTTTCCGGCTTTTCTAAAAGCCGGAAAAAAGCGGCGGACATTTTTATTTAAATGCCGCGGGGGATATTTAAATCCCCTGCGGATTTCCCTGTTGCGATCTCTGAAATTAACATGCCCCTTCCGGAAAAGGGGCCAATGTAGACGAGCCCTTCTGTTTTAAGCATTTCCGGAAATTCATGCCAGTGTAGACATAGCCACAGTGATTGCCACGCCTATTAGTGAGTAGCAGTGGCATGAATCAGTCATCTGTTCCTGGGGATCAAAGAAAAGAACATGAAATAGAAGTAAAAGAAAAAAATAGAAAGGGAAAGGTGAAGGCTAAGAAGTGAATGCAGGCAAATGAGGGTTTCAGGAGAATTCAATAACAGGGCACAAACCCACAGTCCTCCGGACAGCGTGACTGCATTTTCTTACATGAGATAGTTCATAAATATAGCCTTCATTTTTTAATTTCCTGGGTTTCAGATTTTTTTTGATAAGCTGTGGGATGGTATTTTTTCCAAGTGAAGGAAATGTTTCACATTCTCTTTACTTTGGTCCCTAGGAACAGAGGTCAGCACTTCCCTCTCTTCTTTAAACAAATCTTTTCAAATATTTATAAATAACAATTGTTCTTGGGTTTTACATTAGAAATCCAGGTGTTTTCTGCTTAAAGAAGACTAGAATATGATCAAAACTTCAACATCTGCTATACCAATGATATTATTTACTAACAATACCTGATCAGTTCAGAGGAGAAGTATGTTTTATTGACGGTTTAAAACTCTGGGTTTTGTTAAAACCTATTTAACTAACCCATGGGAAAAGATTCTCTTTGCTAAGGGGCCGTTTGCAATCTTCATCCCTATTATCAAGGTCTGAGAAAGCCTACTTTTAAGTCAGCCACAGGGTATGTCTACACTAGCCCCTTAGTTCAATCTAGGGAGGCTAATGAGGGTGACCGAAATTGCAAATGAAGTGCGGGATTTAAATATCCCATGCTTCATTAGCATGTTCCCAGCCGGTCGCCATTTTAGAAATTGACTAGCCCGAAGGAATGAGGTTTACCAGCTAACTCGATTTAGGGCTTTAATTCAGAATCCTGTTTCACTGCCGTGTGTAGACGCAGGCAGTTACTTTGGGCTAGTCAATTTCTAAAATGGCGACCGGCCGGGAACATGCTAATGAAGCGTGGGATATTTAAATCCCGCACTTCATTTGCAGTTTCGGTCACCCTCATTAGCCTCCCTAGATTGAGCTAGGAGGCTAGTTTAGACGTACCCACAGAACTCTCCAGTAAAATGAGGAAGAACAGAATTTGAAATTCCTAAAATGGGGGGGGGGGAGAGTTAGTAGAAAACAATTAGAAGGACTAGGATGGAAAGAAACAATACCTTTCCTAGCCTTCTTCATGCATCTCAGAGAATTAAGAGTGCACGTGATGGGGTGTGCATAGCCCACACTGGGACACAAGGGGTTAAAACCCTGTGGGCTGAGGAAGTCCTGCCCCCTAGCTAAACTGGGCATGCTCCAAGTCTTGGGGCATTACAAAAGGCAGCAGCTCGGCTCAGTCTGGGTAGGATGCTGACAAGAAAGAGCCTACTGCAGGCGCTCCACAGGTAACCCAGCCAGAGATGTGAGCGATGTGTTGAGCCTTCAGAGCTGAGAGAGCCCAGTGCTATTGAGCCCGAGGATCATGAAATCATGTGGATGACCCCAATGCCAGAACTGGCAGGACGTGACCCAAGGAGGGGGTTTGAGTGGTAGCTTCCCCCTGAAGCTACGTCTAGACTGCAGGCTTCTTTCGGAAGAAACTTTTTTCAGAAGATCTTCCGCAAGAGAGCGTCCACACACAAAAGTGCATCAAAAAAGTGATCTGCTTTTTCAAAAGAGAGTATCCAGACGGATTGGATGCTCTCTCGCATGAAAGGCCACCCGGAACCACTTCAGCCAGGGCTGTAGGTCACCAGTTACTTCCGAGTGCTGGTGCCGGAGCCTTGCAGAGACACGCTCTGAAAGGGACCCCGCTGGGCAGCTGTTTCTCTGCTTCTGCTGCATGCTTGCTACCTCTGGGCGGGACAGCAAAGCTCTCGCAGTGCCTGCAATGGTTGCTGTGGGTTTTTTTGGACTCTACAGCTTTGTTCTTTGAGCCATGGAGCTGGAGCTGCCCCTGGGCATGCGATGGCCCCACACGGCCATGCTGCAGTTTCTGCAGCACTTTGTGCCAGCTGCCTTCCTGGTTCTGCATGAGCAGGACCCCAACCTCATTCTGGGGACTCTCTCCCTGGGTGTGGGTGCTATACTCTGGCAACTGCACACCACTGTAGAGAGGCATTTCTGGAGGTTCAACACCAGTTTGTACTGGTGGGACCGTCTGGTCATGGAGTGGTGGGACGACCAGCAGTGGATCCAAAACTTCTGCATGTGGAAGGCCACCTTTTTGGAGCTATGTGCCCGGCTCGCCCCCACCGTCTGGAGATGCGACACACGCCTGCGGCCTGTCATCCCCCTGCAGGTCGCAATCGCTATATGGAAGCCTCATGGAGGTAAGGCACTCTGGGGCTGCTGTCCCTGCAGGGGGATGGTCCTAGATAAGGGGGACTATCAGGAAATGGAGGTTGGGGACTGTGGGGGAATGGAGTGTGGGTTGCTCCATCCCCAGGGGGTTGTTCCGTCCTGCCCTCACAAAGTCCTGCTGCTGGGGGGGGGGCGGCCTCATAGGGGGTGGCTGCTTGGGTGTTTAGAGGAGGAGAGAAGAGGGGAGCAGGGTGGGCACCCCCCAAGGACTCAGACACTCCCTCTCTCATTCTCTGTGTTGTGTGTTTGTTTGTCTCCTTCTGCAGGTTGTGAGGGTCATCCAATTGATCCTGCTGCAGAGGGTCATCCGTTTGGGAGACCTGGTTGTGACCATGGCCAAATTTGCTGCCCCAGAGTTCCTGAACTGCAGGGGAGCGATCAATGGAACACACATCCCGGTTGGCACACCGGCCCATCCACCGGCCCACTATGTTAATCAGAAGGGCTACTTTTCAATGGTGCTGCAGGCCCTAGTTGACCACCAGGGACACTTTACAGACATTGTCACGTGGTCGGGCAGGGCACATGATGCCTGCTTGTTCAGAAACTCCAGCCTGTACCGTAAGCTGGGGCAGACACATTCTTCCCCCGCCGTAAACTTAATGTTGGGGACATGCAGATGCCACTGTGCATGGTGGGGGATACAGCCTACCCCCTCATGCTGTGGCTGATGAAGCCGTACACTGGCCACCAGCACGGACCAATTTAATGCCCACCTGAAGTGGGCCAGGATTCAGGTGGAGTGCGCCTTTGGCTTCCTCAAAGCACATTTCAGGTGCCTCCTGACCTGCCTGGATGTAAGAGAGCACAACAGCCCCCAGGTGGTGGCAGCATGTTGTATCCTCCACAACATTGTGGAGAGGAAGGGGGAGGCCTTCCTCCTGGGGCAGGGAACAGATGCCAGACATGAGGGGCAAATCTTCTAGCAGCCATGGATAGCTGCCATTTGCCAGGCCCATCAGGCCGGGGTGCGCATCCGGGAGGTCCTGAAGGAGAGGTTCTCTCAAGGACCCCAGGGCCTCCTCCCTCACTTCCTGCCCTATCCCTTCCCCACCACAACCCTTCCCTTAGCCCTTTCCCTGACCTCTCAAAAACACACCTGTTTGGTTTCCAACAAAATGCAGTCTGTATTAATCAAAGATTTTGAAAAGGTGGGCGGGGGGGGGGGGGCTCATAACTGGGAGGGAAGAGGGGGGTGTCTCAATGTGCCACTTCTGGTGCAGGGACCTTGTCAGATTTGCAGTTGGGTGGGTCCGGGGAGCACAGGAGGGTGAACAGGGAGGGGGAGGGGGAGAGAGGGGAGAGTTGGAGCAGAGTCAGGGTTGGCAGGGGGGCAGGGGAAGAGGGCATAGGCATCACTTGGGGAGGTGACATGGGCATTGCTAGGGGAGGGGGAATGGTCATCACCTGGGGAGGGAGCAGAGGCATAGCAGGGGGGCAGGCAGATGGGGAATGGGCATAGCAGGGGGGGCAGGAGGGTAGAAGACAGGAGCAGTGGCATCAGGTGGGTCTGTCGTCATGCAGAACATGACAGCATACATGTCACACCACTGCATCAACTGGTCCCAGGTGCAGTCCCGCTACTCCAAGTCCTTGTGGACGTTGTGCACCAGGGTCTGGTGGATGTCACGCAGGACATTGACATGTTGGCACATCAGGTCTTAGTGGACCCTGGTGCACCTTCAGGTCCCTCGGGCTCTGGTGGGTGGCTCTGGTGGTGTGGCTCGGCCCTCAGTCCTGGCTGGTCCAGCTGTGGAGAACACACGGAGGGAGAGGCCGTCAGTCATCCCTGCAGACACTGTCCCTGAGGCTGTGCCCTCCTCTGTGAGCAGCCACCAACCATCCTCAGGCCAGAGGAGGATGATTTCCTGGGTGCAAGGCCATGTGTGGTCTGCACAGCGGGCCATACCTCACAGGGGTCCTGACGTTCTCTGAGGACTGTGCTGCCTGCTTCCCCCTACCCTCCCAATAGCCCACAAAGAATCAGGCAAGAGAAGTGTCTGGCCACAGTGGGATCCCCTCATGGGTGGCAGAAGAGCCGGGAGCAGCCTGGCCCTCCCTGGGGTCCGCACACACAGCTGCGGCTCGCTGTGCTGTCTCGCACGTGCAAGCATGTCCATATGCTGTGTGCGGCACGCCTTGGTTTGTGTGGGGCTGTGTCTGTGCCCTTGTGGGTAGCCTGTTTCCAGCAGTGTCACCTCTCCCTCTCCCGCCATGAGCAGACCTGTGTGGCCTCTCCTGAGCCTGCCAGCAGGATCTCAGGTGTGCTCAGAGGCTGCCTGCTGTGTATGGGTGCTGCACACAAACGCAGCACATGGTTGAATGTGCACGGACCACAGCTTGATGTTCAGCCCCAGCAGCCTGAGCGACAATTGCCCCATGCCCCCTGTGCGCCTGTCTCCCCCGCCCTGTGTGTGTGAAAGTGAGAGCATTCACCTGAAGATCCCTCCCAAGCGCCCGAGGAGGCCTGGGAGATGTCGTGGCTCACTTGCACCAGCTCCAGAGAAAGGGCATGGTTCCAGTCTCCTTCTGCTCCTCCTCCTCCTCTGCAGCCAGCTGGCCCTGGCCCTCCTGCTCCTCCTCCATGCAGACCTCCGGCTGGGTTGTGACAGGGGTCTTGAGGCCAGAGTCATGAGGATGGGTGGGAAAGATGTTTCCCCACTGCCCAGGATCTTGTGGAGCTCCTTGTAGTATGGCTAAGTGTGGGGTCCTGCCCCTGAGTGCGAACTGTGCTCTCTGGCCTTCACATATCCCTGGTGGAGCTCCTTGACCTTACTCCAGACCTGTTCTAAGGTCCGGGGTGGATGTCTGTGCTCCGCCAGGGACTCGGCCATCCCCCCATAAATGTACACGTTGCAGTGCTTGGCCCGGGATCCTGTATTGCAGGCATATCAAACTGGCATTTGGTGGGCTGCATACGGCCCTTTCGAAATTTTTTCCAGCCCGCCAGAACATTTTTATTAAGCAATAAAGTGCAACCCACTGGCCACTTGGGGCACGTGGCCGAGTGCAGATCACAGCTGGCAGGGCCACTCTGCTGCAGCGACTGCTCACAAACGTGGCTGCTCTGCGCACGGCACCCAGCACGTGCTCATAGCTGGCCGGGCCACTTTGCACTGGGAACTCTGTGCACGGGCTCACAGCCAGCTAGGCCGCTCTGCGCATGGCGCGCAGTACACGCTCACAGCTGGCCACTGTGCTCGCACCGCCCCAGCGCGCCTGAGGAAGAAACGTGTGGTGGCAACGGCACCTCTGGGACCCAGGTGTAAGGTTAGGGGGGCTGGGAGTGCCTGGCTGTGGGGGAGGGAGGAGGTACTGGGTTGGGGGGCATGGCTGTGGGGGAGGAGTATGGGTTAGGTTGGTGGGGCTGGGAGTGCCTGGCTCTGGGGGAGAGGGAGACATTAGGTTGGGGGAGCCTGGCTCTGGGTCAGGGAGGAGGCATTAGGTTGGGGGGTGCCTGGCTTTGGGGGAGAGGGGTTTTTTGTTAATATTTATTTATTCCCAAAGAAAGTCACAAAATGTATATTAATTTTATATCAATAAATATGTTGATTTTTTGCAATTGCATGAATTATATGTTTATGTAAAATCTAAAAACTTACAAAGTATCTGAAATTTTCACAGAAGCGTGTTCTATTTGATTAACCATGGTCTATACTTGCTCTTATTTCAACAAAACAAGTTATGTATCATATAAAAAATTTAAAATTAAATTAAAAATTGTATATGAGCAAATAACAATTTTATACATCAAATTATTGTAGTATATTAAAACAAGACCTGAAAAAAAAAATTATAAAATATACCTAAAACATAATCTATAATAATAAATAATTACGACTTTCCGATAAAGTACATTTTCTTTGGTGTCCCTGAAAGCTATCAGTTTTCGTTTGTGCAGCCCTCAGTAGGTTTCAAGTTTGACATGCCTGCTGTAATGTATCCTTCTCGCCCCACAGTTCAAGGAGGGACTGGATCTCCGGGCCAGACCAGGATGGGGTGCGCCTCTTCATCCCTCTGGGTGGATCCTAGGACCCCTGGGACTGCTCCCTGTGAAGGCCAAAAGGCTTGTGGGGGGCTTGAGGCTTGGACGTGGCTTGCAAGGCCTGTGGCAGGGAGAGCCGTGCGGTGAAGTGCTGCTCTTTGGCCAGCTCCCTGCCACAAGGCTTATCTGGGGTGCCTGCAGCTTTAAGAGGGGCCAGGAGACAGGAACTATAGAGTTGAGATTACTTTGTATGGAGTTCCTGGAGGCCTGTTCTTCCGGAAAAAAACCCTCCTCCCCATCCACACACACCTTTTTGTGAAACAGCTCTTTCGCAAAAAGGCTTCTTCCTCATAGAATGACGATTACCGGGGAAAGCCCTCTGTTCTTTTGATTTACTTGCGAAAGAATGCAATTACAGTATGGACATTCCTTATGTTTTGTCAGAAAAACTGCTGTTTTGCATCTTTCAATCTGAATCTAAAATGAGATTTACCTGCTTCACTTTTGAGACTTTATGTTAGGTCCTCCACCCACTCCGAGTTCCAAGCCTCTTAAGAGACGCGGTCAGGCCAGTGGTTACAATCCATTAAAACTGAATGAATGCGACAGCCCAGCAATGGACAAGTCTGCACAGGGGCATCTTCTTTGATAGGCCTTATTGCATGCTCCTTCCCACCGAAAAAGCTTATCTGAGGCATCAGGAGATTTCGCATCTGGATCCTGAAACAGGAAATGACTGAGCATGTTGACAACAATCATGGATTAACAGGGCCACTCATCTGCTTAAGACAGACTCTCTCAGACAAGGGAAGTAGGATGTAGAAGAAAAATAGCCGGGCATGCTGCTAAGGGGAACCACAATAGGTGAGCGAAGGATCTTTGCTTGCTAAGGAATTGTGCTGTAACTTCAGAGGGAAGCCTGTTTGATTTAGCTTGTAAGATTAAATAAGACTAAATATGAGTGTGGGCTGTTTTACATGTGGAACTACCCTAATTTACAGCAGCTGGGGATCTGGCCCTTATAGGAAGTCACCAGTCAGACGTTGCTGTCTCTAGATGATGTGTTTAACAGCACAGAAGCTTGACACTACTTTGGGAAGAGTGCTTTGTGCTGCAGTGACAAAGTTGTCCCAGGGAATGGAGTGGTCCTGATTGGAATTTGACCTGAACATCGTTCTTGTGAAAAGTGTCAAAGATTCATTACTGCCAAATATTCACCAGAAACAAGGTGGTGCTGTGCCACTTAACTCCGCATAGGGTATTATGGCAGAGCTGGCAGAAGAGTGCCACCTAGTGAATACCACCCTGTAAGCCTATTGTGGAAAATTTAAATTCTGGAACAAAATGAAGAGATTCCTTGGAGTGATGCTGGAGAGTGTAGATTGGAAGTGAACTATTCAGTAAATAACATTTATTAGCATTTTATATTGCAATGCTCAGCATATTTCTGTGGTAGTCAGGGAACAAAGTGAACCTACCTACAGCTAATTAAACACTTTAATTGCGGGGGGGGGGGTTGAAGAGGGGGATAATAAAAGGAGTTTTATTTACTTCTCCCTAGAAATGTAAAATCCCAGTTAATCAATTAACTGGTTTAACCAGTTAACTGACTAACTAGGATCTCTGGCCCCAGGGCCATCAGCAGTGGCAGGCGGCTGCCAGTGACAAGAGGCACCTGGCCCCATTGGGGAAGCCCTCTGCCCATGTCAGGCCATGGGCACTGGTTAATGGGTACCAGTAAATATCACTCAAGGATGATGCTTACCAGATAACCAGTTACCCATTCATATCCCTACTGGTCAGATAAAGTAGGTACATTTTATTGCACTAGGAGTGAGTTCAGATCCAGAGGTTCAGGGCTGCGGTTTTTAGACCATCTTTCTCTTTTTCCTTATCTTCACTCTGCAACACAATTATCTTTTTTGGAAACTGTACCTGTCCAATTCAATGAATGTCTGAAAGCGGTTATGCAGTGTGTGGGATGAGTCCACTGTGAAATGTGGTGTTGCTCGCATCTGTCTCAACTTGCAGCCTTTCAGTGACGTTAAGCTGCAGTTGTGAACAAGAACTGGACTTTCTCCTTCCTTCTCAGCTATCTTTGCTCCATGCATAAAAGTGGGCAGGGCATTAGCAATCCCTGACAAAGGCAAAGCCTGCAGCTAGTTTACAAAAGCCTGGGAATCCAACAGAGAAGTCTGGAAGAAAAGGGCGGCACCAGTTCTGCCCTGCAGCCATGTTGGAAGACTTCCTATCCCTCCTCCAGAGTTGCGAGAAAGCAACAATCCCCTTCTTTATTCCCATGAGGCTGGGGGATACTGACAGCTGCTTCTCCCCATTCTTCTCATCTATCTTCTCCTTGCACTAGCTGTGGGAAGGGGAAGTTGAAATGGCCTTTGGTGGACCAACATGCAGGCTATTGGTAGGAGGGTGGCTCCTCTTTCTTTTTTGATCATGAGTAGAGGTTCCTTCTGCCATCATAGGTAGGTGAAATTACTGGTAGGGCAGCAAGGAGGATATACGTAAGGTGGTCCTTTGTCCTCATTCCAAACATGACCAATGGCCATGCTGCCTGGGCCTGATAGCTGTGTGGCCTGACAGTCAGGTGATGTCAGAAAATCCAGCTTTAGGGTGAGATGTTAACAATGCAGGCGACCCTGAAAAGGATGAGCTGTGCTTGCTTGGCTTCTTATACCATTGCTATGGTATTGGAGTGCTGTGTGCAGGACACAGATTTTATCATTCCCTGTTCTGCCTCTCACCTGTCATTGAGAGAAAGTGGTTGACAATCTTTTTCTGCTTTTCTTTCAGAAGAGGCTTTTCTGAAATGTGGCACATCTACACGATGCCAAATTTTGAAAAAATCTGCTCTTTTGAGCTATCCCTTCTTCCTTGTAAAATGAGGTTTACAGAGATGGTGAAAGAAATGTGTCCACTTTTTGGGAAAATTTTCCGAAAAAGTGGACATGTTCTTTGAATGCAACATCCCTTCGACACCTCTTCGGTATCCCAGAAAAATGCTGCAGTCTAGACCTAGTCTAAAATACAGCATGAAAAGAGGCAGAATTAGAAAATAATATATTTAAAGAGATTGGCTAGATGCTGCTCCTGAATTTCCCTAGTTACAGAACTATAGTAGGAGCACCAGATGCAGCTCCATAGTTAAGGATGGGCTGAGTTTTACACCCGAAACAGTAGCTGTTTCATTCCTCAATCCTCATAAGATTCATGCTGTATTTAAATTGAAACGCCAGTGTGAGGTTATGATCTTCATGTGTAATCAATTTGTTAATTTATTAATTAAATTTAATAATTAGTCCAGTGAGAAAATTTAATATATTTTGTTAGACCATTTCTTTTTCCCAAATGATCTCCATTGAAGAGTAAAACAGACACTTCAAAGTTACCAGAGAGTTATAAAGTGGCAAAAATGACCATTAATCTTAAACAAAATACAGGACTATGTAGCACAGTGGTTCCCAACGCGGTGCCCGCAGGCTCCATGGTGCCCACCAGGGCGTTTGTGTGCGACTGCTGACAACCTGGGCCGGCCTGCCCCAGGCGCGTGGCGCACGGGAGCGACAAGTCGCTCGGGCAGCCCTAGCCCCAGCCCTGGCCCTGGGGCATATGCCGGCACCGGATGCAAGGGTATCCCCGTCCCCTGGCGTGCCCCCGGACGCGTGGCCCTGCCCCCGGGCGCCCGGCGCGTGAGTGGCTCCACCCCCGGGCGCCCGGGAGCCTCTAAAGGTTGGGGACCGCTGATATAGCACTTTAAAGACTAACAAGATGGTTTATTAGATGATGAGCTTTCGTGGGCCAGACCCACTTCCTCAGATCAAATAGTGGAAGAAAATAGTCACAGCCTTATATACCAAAGGATACAATTAAAAAAAATGAACACATGAAAAGGACAAATCACATTTCAGAACAGAAGGGGGATGCGGGGGGGGGGGGAAGGTAAATGTCTGTGAGCTAATGATATTAGAGGTGGGGAAAGGAAACATTTACCTTTCCCCACCTCTAATACCATTAGCTCACAGACATTTACCTCCCCCCCCCCACATCCCCCTTCTGTTCTGAAATTTGATTTATCCTTTTCATATGTGTTCTCTCTCTTTTTTTTTTTAATTGTATCCTTTGGTATATATGGTTGTGACAATTTTCTTCCACTATTTGATCTGAGGAAGTGGGTCTGGCCCACGAAAGCTCATCACCTAATAAACCATCTTGTTAGTCTTTAAAGTGCTACATAGTCCTGTATTTTGTTTCAGCTACACCAGACTAACATGGCTACATTTCTATCATTAATCTTAAGAAATTCTTCTGTGGTAAACAAAACATGAGATCTCAGTGAGTTTTAACTACGTTTCTCCTTTAGCGGAGGATAACAAACATCATTACACTAAAGAAAATTCCAGAAAAAATTGGCATCTTTCAAAATGGCCACCTGATTCCAGTCTTCAGTCAGAATGAAGCCACACTGCCCTTAGGGTACGTCTAGACTACAGGGTTTTGTCGACGGAAGTTTTGTCGACAGATACTGTCGACAAAACTTCTGTCGACATAGAGCGTCTAGACACATTCAGTTCTGTCGACAAAGCAAGCTGCTTTGTCGACAAAACCCTGTAGCCTAGATGCAACCCTACAGGCAATAACACCTTCTGTCGACAGAACTCTGTCGACAGAAGGTGTTATGCCTCGTAAAATGAGGTTTACCAGCGTTGACAAAACTGCTGAGTTCTGTCGACGTTATGTCGACAGAACTCAGCGGTAGTATAGACGCAGGTATAGTTTTGTCGACAAAAGTCCACTTTTGTCGACAAAACTCAGTAGTCTAGACACACCCTTAGGCTGTGTCCAGACTCAGGGTTTTTTTCGAAAAAAGTAGCCTTTTTTCGAAAAAACTTCACCTGCGTCTAGACTGCAGCCGTGTTCTTTCGAAATTAAATCGAAAGAATGCGGCTTTTCTTTCGACGGCAGTAAACCTAATTCCACGAGGAAGAACGCCTTCTTTCGAAAGTGCTCTTTCGAAAAAAGGCGTTCTTGACAGCAAACAGGCTTTTTAGAAAGAGAGCATCCAGACTCACTGGGTGCTTTCTTTCGAAAAAGCGGCTTGCTTTTTCGAAATTCCGCGTGCAGTCTAGACGCGCTCTTTCGAAAGATCCTCTTTCGAAAGAGGCTTGCAGTCTAGACATAGCCTTAGAGAAAATGGTGGATGCTGACAGCATAGTAATGCTTGAGTGGGGGATTCATTAGTGTATATTGCTGTCAAATCTTGCAAACTTATTGTGTCTCATTATATTTAGTATTTTTTCTTAAAGCCTTGACTGCTAGAATCAGAGTCCTTGAGACTCTTTTTTTTTCACTTAAAAATAAGTTTTTAGCCATGATATTTGTGAGAATCTTGAAAATGTGAAGCAAGTGCTCCCTAGTGGTTCTGTAAACAGGGTTGGCACCCACCTCTCCAGAGTACTCCACTCTGCTTGGGCTTGCCTGCATTCTTTAGTTCTGGTAACTCATTTTAAGAGTTCTCAGGTGGCTTTTTTCCAGCACTCCAGCTGAGTCTCGCTATCTGCATGTTAACTAGAACAGTCTCCTTCTGGAGCATACAGTCCATCAGGCCCTATATCTGCTTGAGGTGGTCTCAGACGTGGCATTGAAGACCCTGAGGCTTTTGGTCTTGGGGAACTTTAATATTCACACTGAGGCTGCCCTATGTGGTCCAGCCTGAGACTTTATGGCCACCATGGTGACCTTGGGACTATCACAAGAAATAACTGTCCCACACATGTGGCAGGTCATATGCTCAATCTAGTCGTTTGGAGTAAGGGTGATAGAGATCTCAGGATAAGGGATGTGGTTACATTCCCTGTGTCATGGACCAATCACTACCTGGTCAAGTTTAGATTATTTGCTGACTTTCCCCTCTGCAGAGGCAGGGGACCAATTAAGATGGTCGCCCCCGGAGGCTGATGATCCGGAAGGTTTCCTGAGATCTCTGAAGGATTGTTCGGCCATTATGGCTAGTGGTCCTGTTGATGCCCTGGTCAATATATGGAACTTCAAGATAGCCAGGGAGGTGGACATGATTGTCCCTAAGTGCCCTTTTTGGGCTAGTCAAACCATGTTTGCCCCCTGGTTTCTGGGGAGTTGCAGGCGGTGAAACAGGCTGTGCGATGGCTAAAGAACCACTGGAGGAGAACTCAAGCCGAGTTCAATCGGCTGCAGGTTACAGCTGAATTTTGAGCCTATTCTGTTGCAGTGCTGACAGCGAAGGAGAGTTCCTTCCCCAGTTGCATTGCATCTGCAGTGTGGTCTGGTGGAATTGTTTTGAGTGGTGCAGGGCCTCTTATAATCTAGCCCTCGTGACTTTTTTGCAAAGCTCTTTGCAGATACGATTATTCACATCTGGCCCAATTTGGACTCTGGCTGTTATGTAAGCGAGGTACAGAATGTGAGCCCATTTGTTTTCCTTTGGATCTATTCCAGATCTTGCAGACCGAGGATGTGGACGAGGTGCTTGGAGTGCAACGAATCACATGCTTGCTTGACCCCTGCCCTTCGTGTCTTATTTAAATTGAGCTGAGAAGGGATGACTGGTTGGATCCAGGGGATTATTAATGCATCTTTATATCTGGGTTGGTTCTTGCCACATTGAAAGAGGCGGTGATAAAACCGTTCCTTAAGAAGCCTTCCCTGGATCCATGTGATGTGAATAGCTATCACCCAGTTGTTAACCCTTTCTTGTGCAGGGTGCTCGAGTGGGCGGTGGCATTGGAACGCCAAGCTTTCTGGGAAGAAACAGATTATCTAGATCCATTTCAGGCTGGCTTCAGCCCTGGTTTTGGAATAGAAACCGCCTTGGTTGCCCTGGTAGATGACCTACGCCAGGAGACAGACTGGGGGAGTGCATCCCTGTTGATTCCCTTGGACCTCTCAGTGGCTTTTTATACCACCAATCATGATACCCTTCTGGAGCACCTGGTGGAGCTGGGTATCGGAGGCACTGTCTTGCAGTGGTTCTGGTCCTACCTGGCAGGAAGCTTTCAGAAGGTGGAGCTTGAGGGGCTGCTGCTCAACCCTGTGGTGATTGTGCTATGGGGTCCAACAAGGGGAGGGGTGGGTTGGGGGGGCAGGGTTCTCCTCCCAAGGGCTTAGGTAACCTAACTCCCTGGTTTCTGTCTGTCTGTTTGTCTCGTGCTGCAGGTGGTGAGGGCCATCAATGCGGAGCTGCTGAAGAGGCTCGTCCATCTCGGGGACCTGGACAACATCATTGCCGGGTTTGCCGCCCTTCGATTCCCGAACTGCGGAGGAGCCCTCGATGGGACACACATCTCAATCTGTGCACTGCCCATTGAGCAGCCCAATTCATAAACAGGAAGGGTTACTATTCCATGGTGCTACAGGCCCTGGTCGATCACCAGGGACACTTTGGGGCGACAGAGGCATGTAGATTAGGCTACCCAGCATAGGAAAATGAAGCAGCAATTTAAATAATCGCCGCTTCATTTACATTTAAATGGCTGCCGCACTGAGCTGATTAGCTATTTGTTGGCTCAGCACTGTAGACTGGACACTCCGCAGTCGACATCAAAGCCATTTGTTGACCTCCCAGGCAAACCTCATCCCAGGAAGCATACCTGGGAGGTCGACAAATGCCTTTGCTGTTGACCGCGGAGCGTCCAGTTTACCACGCTGAGCCGACAAACAGCTGATTGGCTCAGCGCATCAGCCATTTAAATTTAAATGAAGCGGTGATTATTTAAATCGCCGCCTCATTTTCCAATGCCAGGTAGCCTAATCTACATGCCTCTGTCACCAGAGGCAAGTAGTCTAGACGTACCCTTTATGGACTTTGGTGTTGGGTGGTTGGGGCAGGCACATTATGCCCGCATATTCCAGAACTCCTATCTGTACCTCAGGTTGCAGGCAGGAAAAATTTACCCCCAGCGGCACCTCGCGTTTGGGCATGTGCAGATGCCGGTGTGCATAGTGGCTAATGCAGCCTCCCCCCTGATGCCATGGCTCATGAAGCCCTACACCGGCCACCTGGATGCGAGTAAGGAGCTTTTCAACGTGCATCTTAGCCAGGCTCGCATCCAGGTGGAATGCACCTTTGGCCGTTTGAAAGGGAGGTTCCATCGCCTCCTCACATGCCTGGAGATGGGCGAATGCAACATCCCGGAGGTGGTGGCCGCATGTTGTGCCCTCCATAACCTGGTGGAGAGGAAAGAGGAGGCCTTCCTGCCGGGGTGGGGGACAAGTGCTGATGGCAAGGAGAGGCCATTTCAGCAGCCCCAGATGGCTGCCATCCTCCAGGCTTACCTGGCTGGTGTCCAAATCCGAGAGGTTCTGACTCTCCCCAGGGCCTCCCCCATGGGGGGGTTGGCCTGGCCCACCCCTACCTGTCCTTCCACTGCCCTCACCCTCTTCCCATAAAGAATACACACACACACGGTTTTCTTTGTACACAGACATTAGTTTTTTATTAGAAACACTATCAGTAAAGAAAATGTGCTAACTGTTTAAAAAAAATTCTCTGTGTACTGTTCAAATGTGTAAAGGTAAATCTTTCACTCAAAAATAAAGATTTTGTTATATAACTGAAATGACCTTTAACTGGAGTGGTAGGGGACTGAAAACCTGGAGAGGGGTGGAGGGCTGATCACAGGGTCCTGCCACCTTCCTATGTCCTGCCATTACCACGGCCTTGGGATTGGGTAGAGTGAGACCTGCTCCTGGCCTGGGCAGGAGCGGGGGAGCTGTTGGGCCTGTGAGGGCTCAGGAGCAGGTGGGACTGGGGGAGGGTATGGGGAAAAGGGGAGTTGGAGGGGCTGGGGGAGCTGGAGGAGCAGGGGGAGCAGGGGCCTGGCGTGCAGGAGGAGCGGTGCCCGTGACAGGGGCAGGCAGGGCAAAGAGCTCCCGCATTGTGGCACAGATGTCAGTGCACTGCTGGACCAGCTCATCCAGCAGCCTGGTGCGCCACTCGGCTTCTGCCTGTGTCCTCTGCTGGAGGGTCCTGTTGAGGTCCTGCAAGGTCACAACGTGCTCTATGAGCAGGTATGTGTAGACACGCCAGTGCCTGTGGGTGCCACGGGTCCGGGATGGGGGTGGGGCAGGTGTGGTGCTCCTCTGTTGGGCAGAGGGTCCGGCTGTGGAGGAAAAGAGGAGACAATCACTGTCTGTGTGCACCCCACTTTCCCCGAGGGCATGCCAGGGGCTGCCAGGGGCTCTCCTTTGGACAGGAGACTCAGGGGTGTTACACGTGATACCGAGTGTGAGTTGGGCAGCAGCCTGAGAGCCTCACAGGGATCCCACAGTGGCAATGGGGCTAGCTGGCCTCTCACACTGCCAACCCGCCCGTGTGTGGTGACCCCTCAAAGCACTCACCTGATGTTCCCTCCCCGATGTCCACGGACACCTGGGAGGCCTCTGGGGTCTGGGTCCCTGCTGCCTCCCCTACCTCCTCCTCTTCCTCCTGGCGCACCTCTCCTGCCTCTCCCACCTGGTCTTCCTCCCTCGGGAGGGGTCAGTCCACGATGTGGTGGGGTAACCCTGACTCCACCATACCCAGTGAAGTCTGAGCTGCCCCACTGCCCAGGATCTGCTCCAGCTCCTCGTAGTAAGAGCAGGTCCCGGGGCCTGCCCCAGAATGGGAGCTCTGGTCCCGGGCCCTGGCATATCCCTGCCACAGCTCCTTTACCTTGGCCCTGACTTGTGCCATGCTGCAGGGGTGATGCCCTTTGGTGGCCAGTCCCTGGGCTAGGTGCTTGTAAATGTCTGCATTCCTGCGGCGTGCCTGCAGGGCTTCTTCCTGGGACCAGAGCTCCAGCAGGCTTTTGATTTCTGGCCCTGACCAGGCTGGTGCCCACCTTTTGGGGCCCTTGGGTGGGTCCTTGTCTCTGTCCCGAGAAGGGCCAGGGGGGCCTTGAGGCAGGGACATGGCTGGCACGGGTGCTCTGGCTAGCTGCCGGACAGCAAGGCCTGTCTGGGTACCCGTGTCTTTAAGAGGCTGCGGCCAGGAACCACAGAGGTGCTGTACCCGTAAAAGCTAGACTGTCCACCAGGGCTTCTTCCTGGAGGCCTTTTTTGTTGACAGAACTGGCTCCCTGTATCCACACACACCTTTTGTCCACAGATATCTGTGGACAAAGGCGTTCTTCCTCATAAAAGGAGGTTTACCGCTGTTGACAAAACTGCCACGTTCTGTCGACTTTCTGTCGACAGAATGCTGCGGTAGTGTAGACGCAGGTATAGTTTTGTCGACAAAACCCTGTTGTCTAGACACATCCTTTAACCTTTAAGGCTCCCTTCCACATCTTGGCACGATCACAGGGGCCGTTCTGTGTGGGTCAGGCTATGAACTCTGTTCTCTGTGTAGCTAGAACAAGGAGAGAGCAAATGTAAAGGCAAAATTTAGCCTAATGGGATTTTTGTCTTTGGCCATTGTATTTTCTTCTTCATAGTAAGTCACTTCCTTTGTACTAAGTTGTATCTTTGGTTGTCATTGTTTACTGGACCCCACTGACTCAGCCATTGAAACAAGTCAATACAAACAAAAGGTACAATCAACTCTCCTGAGATTTAATAGAACTAGAAAAACAACTCAGGTCTACTACAGAACTCTGTTTTGCCCATGGGCAAGTCACTTTGCCTCTGCATTTGTCCTAACCCTACGGTGTCTTAGCTAATTGTGATTCTGAGTTTTCTGGGGCAGGGACTGAGATTCTAATACCTATGCTGGACAATTAGCTGCACTCAGTTACTTCTAGAAATCCAAATAGCTCCTGTGAAGCAGCTGCAATCAGCCACAGTCAGAGAGAGGACTCTGGGTTGCATGGACCACAGGTTTGATCCAAGTGGGGCAATTCCTTCTTCTTATATTATATTTAGGCCTATGTCATAGCTGTTTATTGAAGTGACGCACCATAATAACAAGAAAACGCTACATACCATTCACACTCTCAAAGGCAAGCTGATCACTACCCAATTCATAGCCAAAGAAAAGCACAGAGCCCAATGCACACTGTGTCCTGTGCCATTGCTGTTCAGTGACATTACACAACCCAGCCAGAGGACAGCTCATCTATTTTCTCCCATCAGACTAATGGGGTGATTTTGGAGAGGCTTGACTGCAATCTACCGGCTCAGTGGGACTAGGATTACGCTCATTTTAGTGACCTCATCATCATAATAAAAAGGAGTTATGTTTATCAACTCATCACTCATGCCCATTTAGAGGATTACTGTATTTCCAATCCTATTTCTAGTAAAAGAGGATTGCTGGTCACTTTCCCCCCTGCTCTGCTGGTTGTTCATGTGCTTGAAGTATTTATGAAGCTGTGAACTGGAGAGCTGTGCTTCCCCTCCATATTATGAAGAGCTGACAAACCCAAGGGAAATAATTATTCCCCTGAGAACAAGTGCGCAGCAGAGCAGCAGCAAATCAGTGGCCAGAAGCATCTTGCTGGTGTCAATAAATATGTTTGCCTTATGGAGAGATTTAACCTTTCTTCTGTCACTTCCTTTGACATTCTGTGATGTTTGGCTCTGATCCAGCAAAGCACTTAAGCGTGTGCCTAATTTTAAGCATGAATGATTCCACTCAATTCAAGTTAGGCACGTGTGTAAGCCTGCCAGACTTATGTGAAATTTGTTTTATATAAAATGAATCTTGTAATTTTCATGACTCCCCATTTTAATGATTGCATTACTTAGAAATTTGGTCTCTTATGTTCCAGCCCAACTGCCACTGTGAGCTCTGTGTCAGCAGCTTTAGACTTCCAAAAGGTGATTGAGTTTTAATATTAAGGGTTGACTCTTCCACACTAGCTATGGACTAACAATGCAACACTGAAGAATCCCATACAGATAGCAAGAGTTTCACAAGCATAGCAAGGTTTCAGGTTTTCACTGTGATCATGAGGGAAATTAGATCTTTATAACAATGTGTTCAGTTATTCTCCCACTGAATGCAATGGAAGTTTTGTCTTCAGTTTCAGTGTGGATAGTGTCAGACCTAATTAATACTCCTATTACAGACTATTCTATTTTTGCAAAGTAAAGAGAAACTGTGTGTATGACAGGGTGTTTTGGGGGTGCCTCCCGAAGTGCTGACAAAGCCACTGACACTCACCCCTCTGTTCCCTGGGGCATCTCACCGCCCTGCCCTATTGGGCTTGGTCCCCCCAGCCAAAGCACAGAGCGGAGATCACTGCCCCCCACTCCCAGGAGTAATGAAGGCACTGAATTGCCTCAGGTCTGAGGGAAATGCTTTCAGGGAATCCACTCCCCAAATAGGATCAGAGCCCTAAATAAATCCTTCATGTAAGCCCCCTTTAACAATGAAAAGGGGATGTATACACTGATTGCATCCCTAGGTAACAATGATTTACACTGGGTTTGATAGTAAATAAAAGTGATTTTTATTAAGTGCAAACAGTACGGCTTCAGTGGTTGCAAGTAGATTACAAATCACAGGCAAATCTAAGTAGATTACAAATTTTAAAATAACAGAAAACACATAGTTAGTTCTAACGCTAAAACCTCAGCACAAATTTACCCTAAAACTTGTCTGAAAGAACAGCCGCTGAGCCAGGGAAGATCTTTCTTTTCCTGGGGTCTCTGGTTCATCCTGTAGGGAGTGAAATGCCAGCCAAAGCTCTGAAAGCTTTGCCTCTTAAATAGCCTTATTTTTAGGAGGGAATCTTCTGTCTTTAAATTCCACCCTTTCATGAAAAATTACCTGGTCAGACCCCTACCAGTTAAGGTCCTCATGTGATTTCCTAAGACCAACTACTGCTTAGACTCAAAAGACAAAAGAGGCTGTTTATAGTTGATCACTCAGTCATTGACTGGAGCACATTTGATGGCTTTCATTTGCACATTTAAAACCATACCACACTCCATATCTCTAACTTTACATACCAGAATGATACATACACCAAAATAAGATATACAGATCCAGCAGACTGAGACATTAAGATTAATAAGTTACATGAGGTATTTTGACCAAAGCATTCTTGAGTTATGCATATTTGTGTCCATGAGTCAATTTCATAAAGCATGAGGGGGGTGAAACTATCACAGTGTGTGGATATAGCTATTCACATTGGGTATGTGTACAAAGCAAAGTTATTTCCAAATAACAGCCATTATTTCAAAATAACTTTACTAGCGTCTACACAGCCAAAGCGCTATTTCGAAATTAATTCGAAATAGCAGAGGGCTTATTTTGAATTTGGTAAATCTCGTTCCATGAGGAATAACGCCAAATTTGAAATAGCTAATTCGAAATAAATGCTGTGTAGATGCTTATTTTGAAATAGGGGGCCTCTAGCCTTCCCAGGTTGCCCTGGTGGCCACTCTGGCCTCAACCAAGAACACTCCTCTTCCTCCCTTCCTCCCCGGAGCCCTTAAAGGGGTAGACTCTGGCCACAGTGCCTGTGTCAGCTCTAAGCCTGCCAGCCCAGAGCCAGCAGTCACTGCCTCTGACCCAGTGGCCCCAAAACATGAGCCAGCAAGCCACTGGCAGCCCGCATTCCACCGCTCCCCAGAAGCAGTCTGCCAGCTCCCAGGACCCTGCCTGGCCCAGGGTGGATATCATGGATCATATTCAGGTTTGGGGGGGGATGCCCCCAATATCCATGATCTCCACACTAGATGGAGGAACGCAGCCATCTAGGGCAGGATAGCTGCCAACCTGGCCACCAAAGGCCACATGCGAACCCAGGAGCAGGTTTGCATGAAAATCAAGTTGGTCTGGCGAGACCCCCCACCCTTGAGCCCTGAGCTTCCCCTCCTCCTTCTTCCCCTTGCTTCCCACTTTCAGCTCCCTCCCACCAGGTTTCCTCCGCCCCTCTCCCACCCTCTCTCTTCCCCTCTCCTGCCTCCTTTCCCCAGTTTCACCAGTTTCATTCCCCCCCCCTCAATTTTGTTAAATAAAGAGAGTTTGTGTTCATGAAAATATGTGTATTGTATTTTACATCAGGAAGGGGAGTTAGAGAGGGGTAAGTGGAAGAACGTGAGGGAGGAATGAGGCACCAGGGAGGCTCTTAGTGCTCCTCAGGGTGGAAGCTCTCTCACAGGGCCTCCTCGATACTGACAGCCCCCCGACGGACCTCTCAGATGGCAGCCTGCAGAAAGTACAGCCAGGCTTGCAGCAACATGTCCAAGAGATGCACCAGAGTGCCCAGGGGCACCTCCGGCTCCACGGTGCAAAGTGCTGTGGTGTCCCGAGTGAGGGCAACCAGAGCATGCAGAGACAAAATGCTTTGCTGTCCCTCATCGAGGTAGACAAGCAAGCAGGGGAAGCTGAGAACCGGCTGTCTGGGAGTGGGAGGATGCCCTTGAAGCATAGGCCTCAGATAGCCTCAGGCAGCAGCCACACAAAGTAACTCCTGACCTTATGCCCTGCTGGACCTGGTTCCAGCTGGCCAGCCTTAAATGAGATTCAGCGTCCACTCAGTGTGGATGCACTATTTCGAAATAAGCTATTTTGAAATAACAAATTTGAAATTAGATATTTTGAAATAACACTGTAGTGTAGACATATCCTTTGATATGTAGAATCAAATAAAATAAAAAAATAAAAATAAATAAAAATATGAAATAAAAATAAAAATATTAAATGAATCAACATGTTCAATAGAATCACTATGGATAGTAATTCCATGCTCCAATAATAAGAAATTAGCAATAGGGATATATTATCGACCACCTGACCAGGACAGCGATACTGACATTGAAATACTGAGGGAGATTAGAGAGGCTACCAAAATAAAGAACTCTTTAATAATGGGAGATTTTAATTATCCCCATATTGACTGGATACATGTCACCTCAGGAAGAGAAGCAGAGATAAAATTTCTCAATGGCTTAAATGACTGCTTCTTGGAGCAGCTGGTACAGGAACTCACAGGGGGAGAAGCAATTCTCGATTTAATCCTGAGATAACCATTACAGGACCGCTTGGGAATAGTGACCATAATATAATAACATTTAACATTCCTGTGGTGGGAAGAACATCTCAGCAGTACAGAACTCTGGCATTTAATTTCAAAAAGGGGAATTACACAAAAATGAGGAGGTTATTTAAACAGAAATTAAAAGGCACGGTGACTAGATCCAAATCCCTGCAAGCTGCATGGAAACTTTTTAAAGACACCATAATAGAGGCCCAACTTAAATGTATACCCCAAAATAAAAACATAGCAAGAGACCTAAAAAAGTGTCACCGTGGCTTAACCACCATGTAAAAGAAGCAGTGAGGGACAAAAAGGCATCTTTTAAGAAGTGGAAGTCCAATCCTAGTGAGATAAATAGAAAAGAACATAAACACTGTCAAATCAAGTGTAAAAATGTAATAAGAAAAGCAAAAAAAGATTTTGAGGAACAGCTAGCCAAAAACTCAAAAAGAAATAACAAAATGTTTTTAAGTACATTAGAAGCAGGAAGCCTGCTAAAAAACCTGTGGGTCCCCTAGAAGATCGAGATATAAAAGGAGCAATCAAGGATGATAAAGCCATTGCGGAGAAACTAAATGATTTCTTTGCTTCAGTCTTCGTGGCTGAGGACGTTAGGGAGATTCCCAAATCTGCACCGTCCTTTGTGGGTGATGAATCTGAGGAACTGTCCCGGATTGAAGTGTCATTAGAGGAGGTTTTGGAACAAATAGAAAAACTTAATGTCAACAAATCTCCAGGACTGGATGGCATTCATCCAAGGGGTCTAAAAGAACTCAAATGGGAAATTGCTGAGCTATTATCTGTGGTTTGTAACCTATCCTTTAAATCGGCTTCTGTAACTAATGACTGGAAGGTAGCTAATGTGACACCAATAATTAAAAAGGGCTCTAGAGGCAATCCTGGCAATTACAGACTGATAAGTCTAATTTCAGTACCAGGCAAATTAGTCGAAACAATAGTAAAGAATAAAATTGGCAGGCACGTAGAAGAACATAATTTGTTGGACAAAAGCAAACATGGTTTCTGTAAAGGGAAATCCTATCTTACTAATCTATTAGAGTTCTTTGAATGGGTTAACAAACATGCAGACAAGGAGGATCCAGTAGATATAGTATACTTAGATTTTTAGAAAGCCTTTGACAAGGTCCCTCACCAAAGGCTCTTGTGTAAATTACATTGTCATGGGATAAGAGGGAAGATCCTTTCATGGATTGAGAACTGGTTAAAAGACAGGACACAAAGAGAAGGAAAAAATGGTAAATTTTCAGAATGGAGAAGGGTAACTAGTGGTGTCTCCCAAGGGTCGGTCCTGGGACCAATCCTGTTCAACTTATTCATATTCATTCATGATCTGGAGAAAGGGGTAAGCAGTGAGGTAGTAAAGTTTGCGGATGATACAAAACTGTGTCAAGACAGAAGCAGACTGTGAAGAACTCCAAAAAGATCTCACCAAACTGAGTGATTGGGCAACAAAATGGCAAATGAAATTTAATGTGGATAAGTGTAAAGTAATGCACATCGGGAAAAATAACCCCAACTATACGTACAGTATGATGGGGGCTAATTTGGCTATGACAAATCAGGAAAGAGATCTTGGAGTTATCATGGATAGTTCCCTGAAAACTTCCACGCAGTGTGCAGTGGCGGTCAAAAAGGCAAATAGGATGCTAGGAATTA
Source organism: Pelodiscus sinensis (assembly GCF_052426305.1). Classification (NCBI taxonomy): domain Eukaryota; kingdom Metazoa; phylum Chordata; order Testudines; family Trionychidae; genus Pelodiscus; species Pelodiscus sinensis. The sequence goes on along the minus strand of NC_143063.1, from coordinate 5,477,196 downwards.
TTAAGAAAGGGATAGAAAATAAGACCCAGAATATCTTACTGTCTCTGTATAAAACTATGGTACGCCCACATCTTGAATACTGTGTACAGATGTGGTCTCCTCACCTCAAAAAAGATATTTTGGCCTTGGAAAGGGTTCAGAAAAGGGCAACTAAAATGATTAGGAGTTTGGAATGGGTCCCATATGAAGATAGGTTAAAACGACTGGGACTTTTCAGTTTAGAAAAGAGACTGAGGGGGGATATGATAGAGGTCTATAAAATCATGAGTGGTGTGGAGAGGGCCGATAAAGAAAAGTTATTTATTAGTTCCCATGATAGAAGAACGAGAGGACACCAAATGAAATTAATGGGTATCAGGTTTAAAACTAATAAAAGAAAGTTCTTCTTCACACAGCCTGTAGTCAACCTGTGGAACTCCTTGCCAGAGGATGCTGTGAAGGCTAGGACTATAACAGAGTTTAAAGAGAAGCTAGATAATTTCATGGAGGTTAGGTCCATAAAAGGCTATTAGCCAGGGGATAAAATGGTGTCCCTGGCCCCTGTTTGTCAGAGGCTGGAGAAAGATGGCAGGAGACAAATCGCTTGATCATTGTCTTTGGTCCACCCTCTCTGGGGCATCTGGTTCTAACCACTGTCAGCAGACAGGAAACTGGTCTAGATGGACCTTTGATCTGACCCCGTACGGCCGTTCTTATGTCCCACTCTGGTCCTTTAAGGCTAAATCTCTGCCCTGGGAGAGGGCTGAGTGCAAAGACTGCAATTGAGGCAGGTACTGCCAATTAGGGCCCAGCTGGGGTCTGTATACAGGGATCCCAGAGGGAAGAAGGGAGACACGCTTGCTCTAACTGGGGAGCAGGAGGGACCTGGCTGCTAAGGAAGCTTGTAGGCTTCCCCAGACAGAGCAGTGCTGGGGAGCCCTCCTGCCTCAAGTCACCATCCAAATCCTCTGCACTCCCCCTCCCCCCCTTCCAGTTCATAGGTCTTTCCAGGCCAGAATCCTCTTCAGCACCCATATCCCCTCCCGTACCCTGCACCTCAGGCCTCTGCCCCAGATCATATCCTCCTCCTTCACCCAAACTCCCTCAGACCCCACATACTCTCCTACTCCCTAGTCCCCAACCCGAAGTTTCTTTCAGTACCCAACCTCCATCCCAGATCCCGCACTGCCTCAATAGAAAAGTGTGGCCCTTGAGTAATTACCAAAATCTTGGAGTGCCCCCTTAAAACTGATTGCCCGTCCCTGACAAAGTATCAGACAAGAGACAACAGGTGAATACAGACAGGTGGGAGCACAGGGATGCATTGATACTGTATTGGTCAGGGTGATAATAGTCTTAGACCAATAGAGTTAAATATGTCTGTTCTCTAACTGGATGAGCCTAACGGTTTAGCATCAGGTTATTAGTACTTATGATTGTGAATTCCAATGTGTTTCTGTAAACATTCTCTAATACTAGCTGAATTTGCTGATTCTGAACAGTAAATTCTTTCACTAGAATAGCAAAGGAAAATGATTGCAGAAGGAGTGTGTCAAAGCAAAGTCATGCTCAGTGAACAAACAGCTGCCAAACTCTGTGTGTGTGTGTGTGTGTGTGTGTGTGTGTGTGTGTGTGTGTGTGTGTGTGTGTGTGTGTGTATGTGTGTGTGTACGCATGGGTGGTGAATTGCAATAGTCACTCAACTCAAATACACATTTGGTAAAGGGAGAGGTTTCTAATTCTGTATAAAACTTTAATTCCTGTTTGGCAGTGAGCGCTGTTGAATGATGGAAGGTGGTCCTAACACTGTGCTGTGCATTGAAAATATGTCCAGCCATGCTGCACTCTTGGAAATGAAGTCATTTGCACTGCATAGCAATTTGCAGGAGATAAATATAAGGTGCTAGGCTTGTGGGGACAAGAGCACTATACTCTTTCTGAACAGAAAGAGAGGACATCAATTAAATAACCTTTGGGAAAAAAATCAGACCTTTTGGGTGCGTCTAGAGTGCAGAACGATTTCAGGATACCGGAAATAGCTATCCTTTGTCTTTTGAACTTGCCTGTTATTTCAAAATAGATTTCAAAATAACGACGTCTCTATTCCCATGAGGGTTAAGGGATGTTTCGGAATAGCAGTTTATTTCAAACTGTAAATAGCTCAAATTGCATATCTTATTTTGATCTATGGGTGCAATGTAGATGCACTTTAATGTTATAGGCCCAAAACTGGCTTTTTACAAATATGTGCAATTGCTCACACAGCTTACACATGGAATTATCATACTTGCTCCCCTCATCCAGGAAATGTGGTGCCCAGAACTGGACACAATTCTCCAATTGAGGCCTAATCAGCGCAGAGTAGAGAGGAAGAATGACTCCTTGTGTCTTGTTCACAACACACCTGTTAATGCACCCTAGAATCATGTTGGCTTTTTTTGCAACAGCATCACACTGTGACTCATATTTAACTTGTGGTCCACTATAACCCAAAGATCCTTTTCTGCCGTATCCCTTCCTAGACAATTGCTTCAAATTCTGTATGTATAAAACTGATTGTTCCTTCCTCAGTGAAGTGCTTTGCATTTGTCCTAATTAAACTTCATCCTGTTTATCTCAGACCGTTTGTCCAATTTGTCCAGATCATTTTGAATTATGAGCCTATCCTCCAAAGAAGTTGCAACCCCTCCTAGCTTGGTATCATCTGAAAACTTAATAAGCGTGCTCTCTATGCCAATATCTAAATCGTTGATGAAGATATTGAACAGAACAGGTCCCAAAACAAGTGCAGAACCCCACTTGATATACCTTTCCAGCAGGATTGTGAACCATTAATAACTACTCTCTGAGAATGGTTATCCAGCCAGTTATGTACCCACCTTATTGTAGTCCCATCTAAGTTGTATTTGCCTAGCTCAGCATTTCCCAATTTTATTTGGCCACAGAACCATTTTAAACTCAAAAGAATTTTGTGGAACCTCAGTCTTATATGTGGAGCTGAAAAAGTAGACCACAAATAAGTAATGATAATAATAAACAAATGCTAAACAAGGTCACGAGATTTATTTTAATTGCACATATTTAAAAACAAAAATCACATTTAATATGTACAAATATTTTAAAAATAATAAAATGTTATAGTAATGGAATTTTCTCATGGAACACTTATTTTCACTTCATGGAACCCTGGGTTTCGCAGAACACCATTTGGGAAACACTGGCCTAATTTATCATGGAAGACCGTATTAAATGCCTTACTAAAGTCTAGGTATACCACGTCCACCGCTTCTCCCTTAGCCACAAGACTCGTTATCCTATCAAAGAAAGCTATCAGATTGGTTTGACGTGATTTGTTCTTTACAAATCCATGCTGGCTGTTCCCTATCATCTTATTCCAAGTGTTTGAATATTATTTCATTAATTACTTGCTCCATTATCTTTCCTGGCACAGAAGTTAAACTGACTGGTCTATAGTTTCCTGGGTTGTTCTTATTTCCCTTTTTATAGATGGGAACTATATTTGCCCTTTTCCAGTTTTCTGGTATCTCTCCTGTCTTCAGATACCTCCTCTATCAGCTCCTTGAATATTCTAGGATGCATTTCATCAGGCCCTGGTGACTTGCAGACATCTAACTTTTCTAAGTGATTTTTAATTTGTTCTTTTTTTATTTTATTTTCTAAACCTACCCCCGACAGAAAATATCATAGTGCCCCTATATTAAGTCATCATATGCCCACATCTTGAATACTGTATGCTGAATGCAGTTCTGGTTGCCCCATCTAAAAAAGATATATTGTATTTGGAAAAGGCACAGAAAGGGCAACAGAAAATGATTAGGGGTAAGGAACCGCTTCTGTATGAAGAGAGATTAACAAGACTGGGACTTTTTAGCTTGGAAAAGAAATAACTAAACAGTGGTGGGATATTTTAGAGGTCTAGAAAATTATGAATAGTGTAGAAAAATAGAATAAGGAAATGTATGTTCTTTTACTACCATAACACAAGAAGCTGACCCAGTTAATTTTTATAGGCAGCAGCTTTAAAACAAAGAAAACAAATTATTTCTTCACAATAACCCTGTGCAACTCTTTGCCAGGAGACTGTGGAAAAGCCTAATTGTTGTCCAATAAAAAACAAAATAAGTCCAAGGAGGATAGGTCCATCAATGGCTTTTAGCCAGAATGGGCAGGGATGGGGTCCCTAGCTTCTGTTTGCCAGAACCTGGGAATGGGCATCAGGAGATGGATCATTAGATGAATGCATCTTCTGTTCATGCCTTCTGAAGCACCTGGCATTGGCCGCTGTCGGAAGACAGGATACTGGACTAGGGCTTCGTCTATACTGCACCCTTCGTCCGCAAAAGCTTATGCAAATGAAGCGTGGAATAGAATATTTCATTTCAGCACGTTTCATTTGCATAATTAATTAGGGGATTTTTTGCACAAGAGGCTTTTGAGCAAAAAGGAGCTGTGTAGATGGTTCCTTTTTACACAAAACCCCCCTCTTGCGCAAGAGCCGTTCTTCCACATTTTTTCAGGAAGAATGGCTCTTGTGCAGGAAGGGGTTTTTTTTGCACAAAAAGGCGCTGCCTACACAACTCCTTTTTGCACAAAAGCCACCCCTAATTATTGATGCAAATGAAGCACGGTGATATTTTACTCTGTGCTTCATTTGCATTAGCTTCTGCAGAAAAAGGTTGCAGTATAGACATAGCCAAGATGTCCCATTGGTCTGACATTTGGGCTCTATAGAAGATCAGAATCGTATCTGCACCTTGCTGTAACCCTCTAGATCCCATGCCACTTCCAAAGCTGAGAGAGAGCCCAAGAGTCCTGACTCTGTGTGTGTGTGTGTGTGTGTGTGTGTGTGTGTCCATGAAGTTAGTAACTAAGTAAGAATATATATTAAAATGTTAAGTCTAAGCAGTGTCCCTTAAGTGACTTTCTACAAGATGTCAGAACATATTAATGTTAGCACTGAGTGGGTTTAATTATTTCATTTTCTTTCTTTTATATAGGAATTAGATACGGTGCTCTTGTCAGCTAACTGCTAAGCTGTCTGCCAGAAAACAAGAGTTTTCCAGTGCCTTAGTAGCCCCAAATGAGGTGACGTGTTGCCGGGGCAGGGGGAGGGAGAGGAGAATGGGATTGGTTTCTCCAAATTAGCTGCTTGACTTGTACTGAGCATGCTCAGTATCCCAATTGAAGCTGCTTTCTCAGTCTGCCCTTCCCATTCTCTTACTGTTCCCCCCCCCCCGTCCAAAATCTGAAATGGTGCCCCTTGCCAGGCCCCCTTGTATGGGTAAGGATCCCCACTCCTCCACCCCCACTCTAAGGCCTGGGCATTACTCCCATACATACCCTGCCATCTGCTTTGGGGCTTGGGGATTCCTTCCCCCCCAGCCCCACCCCCACCCCCTGCATTATGGGAGCCTGCACACTCCCCTACCCACAGCCCCACATGGGTGTATGGAGATTTTCTCTCTCCCCCCAACTATGAGGCTCCTATGGGGTCTAGAAATTTCCCTATCCTTCACCCTCCCCATCTGCGCTGTTCCTCTCAAGGCCAGAGGCTTTCCTTCTTCCTCTCCCCTCCCCCCTCTCCCCACCCCTCACTCCTCTCCTTTATTTCCCAATAAAACCCAACCAACATCTGTATTGGCCACTGTCGGCAGACAGGATTCTGGGCTGAATGGACCATTGGCCTGACCCAGTATGGCCGTTCTTATGTTCACAAATATGTTTGGCCCACAAGATCTTAATCCGGCTCTGCAACCCTATATTGTCCCTAACTACATTTCTGCTAGAATCTGTAGATTTGTTGCATCTTTTCAGAGAACTTAGCAGTTCCCAGAGTGCAAGCAGTGATGGATCTGTCACATGCCTGTCAAAGCAGAAAAACATCTACCACGCTGTATCCCATAGAGAACTGGCTTCCATCCTCTTCTGCCCAGCTCTCGGAAACTCTGATTTCATAATGCAGCAGCAGTGAGCAACTGCATCCAAAAGAAAGACACTGAGATGAAGGGCAACTAATGAAACATTAGTGTCATGTGTCTCTGGATGCTAGCAGTGCCAATTTTGCCCTGTGTAATTGCTGAAAGGTTAGCTGTGGACCCTGTTCAGATACGGGCAGCAGGTTTGCAGAAGTTTTGGTGGTGGCCAGAATGCCCAAAGCCTGTACCCTTCCCCCACTCAGCTCTCTCCCTGCCTCCCCTCCCTCCCCCCACTTAAGCTCGGGGAGGGAGTTTACATGCACGAGGGTTAAGGATGGATCTCAGGGGGTGGGGGTGCTGGATTAAGGGTCTGGGAGGTTGTCTGGGGGCAGGACAGAGAGCTGGCTCTAGATGGATAGGGAGCACAAGGGGATATGGTGGAGAAGGGGTGGGGTGCCGTACTAACCTGGGGCACCCCCTCTGGCAGTGGTCCCTAGGGAGATGGGAGTCTCCAGATACTATTGCCTGCCTGCTGTCCTTGTATGCTCTCCCTGCGCGAACAGGAACAGCTAACAGGAGAGTTTGGAGAGGGAGTTTAGAGGGGGAGGTTAGAGGGCACTAGTGACTACTGACCTTCTTTAAAACATAACTCTTAGAATAACCTATACGCCAGAGGTTTAAAAAGAATCCCAGTTTATACTTAAACTTATTCATTATCAATCGAGTTCTGCAATAAACTCTCTGTGATTTTTGGGCAAGTCATGTAAGTGCTTTGTGCCTCAGTTTTCCATCTGTAAAATAGAGATAAAAATTCCTCTTTTCTCCCAACTTGTGCCTGTCTAGGTTACAGCTTTTTGGAGCAGGAGCTGGCCTGCACTAAAGGTATGTCTGGATTTCAAGTTGGAAAGGTAAATTCCAAAAGATGGAAGATAATCCATTTTGCTCCCTAACTTTTCCTCCTGCAGGAATTGCCATGTTCATTGACATCTCCAACGTCCTCAACTATGCAGAGAACATGAAGTGAAGGTTAGGATTTGCAGTTTAATCCCTTGAAGCCTGTGTAATTGGAAGCCCACCAATGAAAGGAGACCTAGAACAAAGAATTGGTGGGAATGTTAAAGGCTTTGTTTGAAAAACATTGTGTATGTTGCAGTGGGGGAGGGACAGCAATGTAAATGCACAAATCCTATGCCAAGGGAAACATTAAGAAAATAATACAATATTGAAGGAAGCCCATGTTCCCCAGTAGTGTCAGCTACAAAGTGTGAGGAATTATTTGATAGAATTTATTTAGATTCCCTGTCAGGCTTTTGCCTGCCTGCCACTGGCTAGCTAGGAAATGCTGCCAGCATTGTAAGAGTTAATAGCCATGTGTGAGCAGTGTGACACACAGATGAAGTTATTTTTAGAAAGTTACCAAGCGCACCACTGCGACTTTTTTTCCAGGGATGGTGATGGGAGTGCAGTATATATCACTGTTGCCGACTGTCCCCCTTCAGAGTAGGCACACAAATGCAGATTTAAAAAAAAAAATTCAGTGCAGAACCTCCTCTGAAGGGTGGGAAATAATACAGAGTTTAGCTACAACATGTGCACTTTCTGGTTGCCATAGAAACCAAGCAAAGATAATTTTATAAAAGGGTAGAGAATAAACAAGTGCAGACCATGTTATTATTTTTAATAATTTTGTTTTGATTGAACATAGGTTTGCAGGATACAGCCTCAGCACAATGGAGTCAAGGCTGTAGTGGTACATATTACATGTAAATAAGGGTTTTCCTTTATTAATCTGCCTGATAATGATGTATGGCATTGCTACTACAGTGTTTGTTTAGTATTGTGATTTCCTCTGTCATGCTGTTCCTTCTTAAGCTTGTGTTCCCTTCCACCACAAGTTTGCACATAAATCGCTGGATTTGTTTACCGCTCATAAACATCCCATATTGCAAACAGCAGACCTAGGGTCTGATCTAAAGCCCATCACAGACAATGGAAAAATGCCATTGACTCCACTGAGCTTTGGCAACTGACTCAAGTGCATTTCAGCTCCTCTAGCAAAGCGTTTGCTTATCAGGGCTCCCTCAGCACTGAGCATACACAGTGGCTGTTGCCTGGTGGATGCTGCTATGTACAGGATGCTTAGAGCCAACATCATGAGATAAAAGGGGATGGAAGACAGCAAGGCAGATTGATAACATAGCTTGTGGAGCTGGCAACAAGCATTCGATGGGAAGTGGGAATGTGAACCACCTCTCTCCAAGATCCTGTTTTGGAAGTAGCTCATATTTTTAAGTTGTCTGCAAATCCACTTTGTGAGTCTCTATTTTTAGAGCCAAGTGTTAGAGGAGACACATGAAGGGGTAAAAGAGTGAATGCCATCAAGGATCTGACTTAAAACCAACCCTTCTTCTGCTGGCTTCCTTTTTGTGTGATGACTTTGAGACAGAGAGAGATTAATTAATATTATCTGTTACCCCAGGAGTGGTCAGAATGTGTGTGTGTGTGTGTGTGTGTGTGTGTGTGTGTGTGTGTGTGTGTGTGTAAGTCCCTTAAGAGTTCAGCAAGGGACTGCAGCGATGGAATCATAGGAGAGCTCTAAAAAGAATTCCAGGGCTCAGGAGCAAACCAGCTGGACCACTGACCCTTCCTGATAACAAGTGGACAAAAGAACCAGCAACAGGTTGTGAAATAGAAAGGGTGGTTTCTCCAATTGCAGCAACTTTCAGTTTACTCTCACCACCCCCAGGCAACTCAGATTTAATATTTAATTCACTGAAGATAGCCAGCTCTACTACCTGGGAAGGAGAAGCAGCAGCTTCAGACAGGTCAGCAGAGACTTTATAGTATGGAGTCTCGTAACTCCTTTAAATTCAGCCCCAGAATCCTCTTCCCTCCCCCTCCCAGTCTGTTGTAACCCTTCCTGGGCTGGGCTATAATGAGCCCCAAGGTGAAGGTTTGAATGGTAGATCCACAAATTATTAGGGTATGCAACTCTGGCTGGCTACTCTTACATCTGCAGGCAGTTCTGTTCAATCATCGTTGCACATGTACGAAATACAATGGTGTGACTGGACTGAAGACAAATCCTGGAAATAGCTATGCCCCTGAAATGCCCATAAAAGTCAATAGGGGGATGCAGGTGCTTAGGAGCTGGATGTGCAGTGATTACCAGGGTGCATTTACATTGGGAGATGTGGTTCCCAGCACGTGCAGACACTCATACTATCTCTGCTCAAGCTAGTGCCTAAAAATAACAGCATAGCCACTGTGGCACAAGCGGTGAGCTTGCACTAGTGCCTGAATACATACTAGGGGATGGAGTGGTAGGACTGTACTTCAGCTGGCTAGTCTGAGCAGCTGCCCATGCCACTACAGCCACACTATTACTACAGAGCTAGTGTGGGTCCAAACTGGAAATCCCACCTCCAAATTCAAACCTAGAAATACCCTCCAAGGCCCCAGATCAGACACCCAACAGATAGCGTGAGAGACAGCCCCAGCACCCCCAAAAGTTTGCAGTCTAAATTGACAAGAGTAGTAATATCCCTGTCTGAGAGGCTGAGCTGGGACCTAAGCCCCAGTACAGTGTCTTCAGTCTGGTCTACATTTATCATTTAGATAGCCATAGCAATGTTGCCTGGGGTGTGAAACAGTCTCTCCCCTGAGCAACGTGGCTATACCAGCCTAACCCCATAGCTAACTCAGTGGGGGTATGTCTACACTACAAAGTTAATTCAAACTAACAGACGTTAGTTCGAATTAACTTTAATAGGCGCTACACACGCGAACCACTAGTTTGAACTTAATTCGAACTAGCGGAGCGCTTAATTCGAACTAGGTAAACCTCATTCCACGAGGACTAACGCCTAATTTGAATTAACTAGTTCGAATTAAGGGCTGTGTAGCTACTTAATTCGAACTAGTGGGAGGCTAGCCCTTCCCAGCTTGCCCTGGTGGCCACTCTGGGCACCACCAGGGAAACTCTTCTGCCCCCCTCCCGGCCCCGGAGACCTTAAAGGGCCACGGTCTGGCTACAGTGTTTGTGACAGTTGCAAGCCTGCCAGCACCCAGCCAGCAGACCCTGCACCTGCCACCTGATGAGCCAGCCACCCGCTGCCCCCCAGCTCTCCCCCTCTTCCCGGGACCAGGCTGGCGGTTCACAGGAGCCTGCCCGGGACCGCAAGAGGTGGGCGCCTGCTTGGTCAAGTGCGGAGATCGTGGACCTCATGCTGCCACCACGGGAGGGATATTGTGCTCTGAGAGGTCGAGATGGGTGAGGAGGCATCTAAATCGGGCTTTCAGTCACCCGAAGGCCCCCTCAATGATGATGCAGGCCCTGGTCAGCCTGGCATTGAAGGCCTAGCGGGAGGGGTTGAGGTGCCCCGTGTAGGGCTTCATGAGCCAGGGCTGTAGGGGGTATGTCCACGTCCCCGACCCTGATGTGGCGGTCAGGAAAGAAGGTCCCGGCCTGCAGCCTCTGGCACATGGAGGAGTTCCGGTACACCCTGGCGTCGTGTGCCTTGCTGGACCAACCCACATTAATGTCCGTGAACTGTCCCCAGTGGTCACACACGGCCTGAAGGAGCACGGAGAAGTACCCCTTGTGGTTCACGTACTGGGAGGCCTGGTGTACCGGGGCACGGAGGGGGATGTGCGTCACTTCGATGGATCCCCCGCAGTTGGGGAAGCCGAGGGCACTGAACCCCCGGATGATGGCGTCCGGGTCGGCGAGGCGGACCACCCTGCGGAGCAGCACCTGATTGATGGCCTTGACCACCTGCAGAGAGACACAGCAAAGCGCAAATCACTGGGGCGCCCGGGTGGCTGGGAGTGTTCGTGCCCTGGCAGTGCCCCGTGCCCCACTCCCGGAAGCAACCCCCCCCTCTGGCGGTGTGTAGTACGGCTGGGACAGACTGACCCCTCCGGTGTGGGGCACTTTTGCCTCCTCCCCCCCACTCCCACTGTTTCCCCTGGGGCAGCCCATCCCCTCCTTGCAACCTCTCTCTCGCCCCCAGCCCAGTGGCCGGCGAGTGCCGTACCTGCATGAGCACTGCTCCGACGGTGGATCTCCCCACGCCGAACTGGTTCCCGACGGATCGGTAGCTGTCCGGCGTGGAGAGCTTCCAGAGGGCGATGGCCACATGCTTCTGGAGGGGGATGGCGGGCCTCATGCAAGTGCCCCGTCGCCACAGAGCAGGGGCGAGCCACTCGCAGAGCTCCAGGAAGGTGTCCCTCTTCATCCTGAACTTCTGGGTCCACTGCCTGTCTCCCCAGCTCTCCAGGACAATGCGGTCCCACCAGTCAGTGCTGGTGTCCAGACGCCAGATGTGATGGCGCATGCCGGCGTCCAGGCACCTCTGCGGCTTCTCCACAGCCCCCAGGGAGGCCAGGCAGAGAGGTAGGGAGCTGATGTGCACCAGGTGGTGCCAGGCAGCCTCCAGCCATTGCTGGCAGGCTTGCAGCAGCAAGTCCACAAACTGCACCAGATACTGCAGGGCGAGCTCTGGCTCCATGTTGCCACCTGCGGCGGCGTCCCCAAAGGGAAGCACTGACATAGACGGGCGCAGAGAAAAACGCTTTGCTGTCCCTCGGCGAGGTTGGCAAGCAAGCGGAAAAGCTGAGAACCGGCTGTCCAGGGGGGTCCCTTTAAGCACGAGCCTCAGATAGCCTCAGACAGCAGCCACACAAAGCAACTATTGACCTGATGTCCTGCCAGAACCGGTTTCAGCCGCCCTTAAATGCGCCCCTGCGTCCAATGAGTGTGGACCCACTAGTTCGAATTAGCAAAACGCTAATTCGAACTAGTTTTTAAGTCTGGATGCGCTAATTCGAATTAGCTTAGTTCAAATTAACTAATTCGAACTAAGTTAGTTTGAATTAGCGCTGTAGTGTAGACATACCCTGGAAGAATAGTTCTGTTGATCTAGTTGCCTCCTCTCAGAAAAGTAGATTATAGCTGTGAAAAAAACCCTTCTGCCATTAGAGGAAATATTTACATTATGGCATGGCTACACCACCATAGTTGTGGCACTGTAGAACCTTGTTGTGGACATGGCCTTAAACAGAATACCATCCTGGTCTCTCAATGGAGTCCATGGAAGCTCTACTCTGACTTCAGTAGGAGCAGGACGGGGGCTCAGCACCTCTCAGAATTTCACATTAAAATAAGTTACAGGTTAGCTTGCATCATTTCATAGCCACTTTCATTCTGAAGCATCCGAAGAACTTTGCAAACTATGGGCCTGGCTGCAGACATTGTTATCTGAAAGACCCCGAATGCCTTCAATTTGCATTGGCTTCATTGAGAGTTGAGGATACTCAGCATCTGACAAACACATAAAATGCAAAATTGCCAGGGCACTTACGATTCATGCAACTTCTGAATACCTTTAACTGCTTTTGGGAACTGAAAAATCTGCTTAAAATAATTTTTCTCCTCAAACTTAATGCAATTAGTGACTAAGGCATTAACAGAAAGTAAAGATCTTGCATATCCCAGAGATTTCACTCTTTGCCATCAAAAGCATTGTTTTCCTGATATAAAATCTACTATATATTGAAGAGTCTGTTCAAGAATTCTTCCTAAATGGTAATAACTTGACCCACCAAATTTGGTTTACAGCTGCCTCTTACCATAACTTAAAACAAGGTTGTGCTATGAATATGGAACATGCTTGGAATGGGATTGCTTCTCATAAAACAATACAGAAAAGAGACACAATCACCAGGCAAGGGAAAGGGGTTAGCTAAGGGCACTGCAACCTGTCTAGGACTGCCCCAGCTCTGAGCTTCTCATCCCCCAGGCACCCTTTAGGGAGGAGTGATGCTCCCCCACCCCAGTTCATACAGGAACATTGATGGATTCTTCACTCTGGTTGAAGAGCACAGGGTGCAGATGAACCTGAACCTGCCCCACCCAGAAGACATGTACCCCTCTCCAGCTGTGCCCACTGCAGCAGCAGTGGGCATGGCGAGGCGCTTCTCACCTGGCCTCAAGCTGCTGTGGTAAGAGAGGGCTGCTGTAGTCCCCTGTCCCTGGGGCAGCCTGCGTACTGAACCCCTCATCCCCAGCCCGACCCCAGGGCAAAAATGTAAATGAAGCGTGCACATTTTCATTTTATTTTCCAAAAAACAAAAATTAATTGAGTTCAGGACCTGAGTAATGCCAGATAAATGTTCTAGTTTTATATAAATTAATAACTAGATAATGTATCAAATAAGTGTCAGATTGTTACTCAGTACAGTAAATATGATGAAGTTTGTTTCCTAGAAATCATAATCCAGCCTTTTGCCCAAAATTCTTAATCAAACCTTTTTCTCAGGTTTGAAGAATCTACTTAACATCCTAAATATGATTTAAGAGACTAGGTTAGAGCAGCTCATTGGAAGTTAGACCTGGAACACTAAGTGCTTTTGAGCAGTCACTTCTCTTGAAACTCAAGTCTGCTGTCTTTACAATTGGGGTAATACTACTTGCCTACTTTATAAAGTGATTTGAGATCTACTGATGAAAGCCAATGTGTAAGTGTAACATTTTCACAGCTCAATTCCCCAACCTGGCACTCTGAGTGCAGAGATGGGGAGCTGGCTAGTAGAATAAACTCTGCAAAACCTGTCTCTGTGACTCCCAGAGACAAACTTATTCGATCTCAGTCCCCCTGAGATCCAAAAAGACAAAGACTGATTTCTTGCTGTCGCCACCCACCACTAAAAGAAAATATAAAATAAATCCTTTTCCAGGGAAGAGATCACTTGGGAATCTCCTCCCTCTCCCCCCTCCACCTCCGTTTTGTGTGGAGTTTGGAAAACAAACAGGGAATCCACAGAGAACAATGGACTCTGCCTGGGTAGCCAGTCAGGTAAAGTTAAGGGCTGTGTCTACACTGGGCCACTTATTCCGGAAAATCAGCCGCTTTTCCAGAATAAGCTGCGAGCTGTCTACATTGGCCCTTGAATTTCCGGAAAAGCAACGATGCTCTACTGTACAAAATCAGCCGCTATTCCAGAAAAACTATTCTGCTCCCACTCGGGCATAAGTCCTTATTCTGGAACAGTGTTCCGGAAAAGGGCCAGTGTAGACAGCCCAGTGGTCTTTTCTGGAAAAAAGCCCGATCGTGGAAATGTCGATAGGGACTCTTTTCCGGAAAAGTGCGTCTACATTGGCCATGGACGCTTTTCCGGAAAAGCAGCCTGCCAGTGTAGATGCTCTTTTCCCGGAAATACTTATAACGAAAACTATTCTGTTTTAAGCATTTCCGGAAATTCATGCCAGTGTAGACACAGCCAAGGACATAACAATCAGCCAATACTGGTTAATCAACACAAAAAGGAAAACACTTTCATTATCAAAACAAACTGCTGTTGCAAGCATAGGTGTTAAATGGCCATGAAGTGGCATAAACTCAGGCTTTGGATCTGCTCCTGAGTGAAAAGGAATTGCTGGTGCTCAGCCAGCATCTCATAGATGCCCTCTTAGTTCTCCAGTTCTCTCTTTATTCTTATTTACTAACTTCAGCAGGACCATCCCTTCCCTGAAATGACCCTTTATTTCTTCCACAACAAACTGTAGCAGACTTTTACTACTACCGCAACCTGTGCTGTTATATGAACTTTGAGTTGGCAGGTGACAGATGTACAGATTAACACATCAGATGTGCATATGGTCTTGAGCAGTGCACTGATATCAGAGAAGAGATCTGCTGCTCTTCTTGGCATGGTTAATTTTAGTAGAGGTGGGAGGGGAGAAATCATCAAAGAGCTCCACAGCTGTTGTCTCTCTTAACCCCCATTCCATCTTTTGTCTGAAATCCGTTTAACAAAAACAGAGGAATAAAGACAAAAACACAGAAACATACAACACCTTTCCATTTCTCTTTTTGCTAAAAATAAAATTGCATATTGATACTAATGACTAAAGTAACAATAAAAAAGTGACAATGTTTGCCTCAATTGTATGGGGAAGAGTGTGGTCATTTCTATGTCCCATGTAAACCAACATCCAATATTAATTGCCACAGAGTCTGTAAAGTCCATTTGCTAAATGCCTAAACATCTGGGCTGTGTCTACACTGGGCCACTTATTCCGGAAAAGCAGCTGCTTTTCCGGAATAACTTGCCAGCTGTCTACACTGGCCCCTTGAATTTCCGGAAAAGCACTGACGTCAGTTCGGGCAAAAGTCCTTTTCTGGAAAACTGTTCCGGAAAAGGGCCAGTGTAAACAGCACAGTAGTGTTTTCCGCAAAAAAGCCCCGATCGCGAAAATGATGATCGGGGCTTTTTTGCGGAAAAGCGCGTCTACATTGGCCACAGACGCTTTTCCGGAAAAAGTGCTTTTCCGGAAAAGCATCCTGCCAATGTAGACGCGCTTTTTCCGGAAATACTTATAACGGAAAACTGTTCCGTTTTAAGCATTTCCGGAAAAGGGTGCCAGT
Source organism: Pelodiscus sinensis (assembly GCF_052426305.1). Classification (NCBI taxonomy): domain Eukaryota; kingdom Metazoa; phylum Chordata; order Testudines; family Trionychidae; genus Pelodiscus; species Pelodiscus sinensis. The sequence continues at coordinate 5,461,850 of NC_143063.1, read as the reverse complement.
GTAGATGTAGCCCTGGAGTACAACCGTTCCTGAAGCATTACAGCAGAAGAACAAAGCTAGACTTACAACATGCACATGTAACTATTTTAAAGAGATCAAAGGGCAAAAGGTTGCTGCAAGCCTTTTGCATCACGTGTGCAAGAGGGAACTTTTGCAAGGGATGGCTGGCAATCAAAGCAGTTATCAAGAAAGAGTATAGCTCTCCAATGAGGAGCAATGTGTATACTCGTCAGTGTGTGATTAAAGGCACAATTAACTTTCAGAAATAACTCAATCTGATCTGAGACTGCTCCTTGAATGGGGGACGAATCCCAAATATACTTTCCAACCAGCCTTTTATCATGTGGGTAGATTCAATTGAGGCATGTCCTATTACACGAATCAGCCTGCGACCTGATGTGACACAAGCTAGCAGAGATCAGCACCTAACTGGATCTGAGAAGACTTCTTGCTTCCCTAGTTCCCACACCCCATATCTAAGTGCAAGCGTGTTTGTTTTTTAAGCTATTTCCCATTTGATGTCATTTAGAGGAACGGTCATCTGGCTCAAACTTCTTGATGTAGGTAGAGTTTGTGTTGAATGCCCCTGAGCTGGATTTCTCTTTCATGGGGTCTCAACTGATGCAAGGCATGCTATTATTATGAGTTTTATTTGTGTTACAGGGCCACCCACTGGGGCTGGGGGCTAGCTGAAGGCCATAAAAATGAATCAATGACACTCAGTGTGGATTATATCCTCAATAGTCTTTGCTTTCAGATCCATGCTTTCAGAGTTCATGATTCTAAGGTATGGTAGAAGGGAGAACAGCAAATTAGAGACAATGGATTTCAGGAAGGCAGATTTTGGTAAGCTCAGAGAGCTGGCAGATAAGGTCCCATGGGAAGCAAGACTGAGGGGAAAAATAACTGAAGAGAGTTGGAAGTTTTTCAAAGGGACATTGTTAAGGGCCCAAAAGCAAGCTATTCCGCTGCGTAGGAAAGAGAAAATATGTCAAAAGACCGCCTACAGGCATAAAGGGGAACAAGAAGACATTCTATAAATATATTAGAAGCAAGAGGAAGACCAATGAGAGGGTAGGCCCATTGCTCAGTGAGGAGGGGGAAACAGTAACAGGAAACTTGGAAATGGCAGAAATGCTTAATGACTTCTTTGTTTCGGTCTTCACCGAGAAGTCTGATGAAGGAATGGCTAATATAATGAATGCTAGTGGGAAGGGGGGTAGGTTTAGAAGATAAAATAAAAAAAGAACAAGTTAAAAATCACTTGGGGTATGTCTACACTTCAGGGCTATTTCGAATTAACTTATTTCAAATTAGTTAATTCGAAATAAGCTAATTCAAAATAACGCAGCTATATACAAAAACCAATTAGAAATAGCGTTTTTCTAATTCAAAATAGCGCATCAACATTGAGTGGACCCTGAATCGAAGGTAAGGCTGGCCGGAACCAGTGCCAGCAGGGCATCAGGGTCAGACTTAGTGTGTGGTGCGCCCTGCACGAGCAGCTGGTGCGGCCGTAGAGAAAGAAGAGAAGTGGTCAGTTCTCCCTGGGGACACAGTGGATTATGCCCAGCCCCCCCTGCAAGGTGAGGGTGACCGTGCCCTGCACCGTCAGAGCTGATGTGCTTGCACAGAGGCCAAGGTCAGCATGTCTGGCTCTGCCCGGGAGTGGAAGCTGCCCCGAGACTGCACCCATGCCCCTGTTCTGTGTATAGTGTGACCAGGGTGTGTGTGGGGGGGGGAGATGTTCCCTGCCTCTATGGAGAGGGGGTGTGTGAAGGGAGGGTGTCCTGGTGTGTCCCGCCCTGAGGTCGGGAGCATGTCAGGTCTCTTCACACACATGTGTGGCTATTGGGCCACGGCCCCTGTGTGGCACACAGCTGGAGCCACCTGCCTAAGGGTGGCACAGCACATGCCCACACATGCACAGGAGGCTGCGTGATCCATGGGAGGCAAGGCCCACGTGCGCGGTCCCTGGTCTTCCTCCCTGTCTCCGCCCCGGGTAGAGGACAGTGAAGGCACTTACCTGGTATGGCCTCCCCGGACGACCCTGCTGACTCCAGTCCTGGGACAGCTGGTGGTGGCCCTGCTGCTGCACCTGGGTCAGGGCTCTCAGCTCCTGGCTAGCTGCCCCCCGGGCTGGCGTGGACTACCCCGCCTCCCAGGATTTGGTCGAGGGTGGGAAAGTAGGGGCAGGTGGTAGCCCCTGCTGCAGCACTGCCCCTTGTGGCCCTGGTGTATGCCTGCCTTAGCTCCTTTATTTTCAGGTGCATCTGCTCCTGGGAGTGCCTGTGTCCCTTGCGGGCCATGGTGGCCGCTATGCAGCCATAGATGGCGGCATTCCTCTGACTAGTGCAGAGATCATGGACGTTGGGGGCCTCCCCCCACACCTCAATGAGGTCCATGATCTCCGCACCAGTCCAGGTTGGGCGCACGCCGTCTACGGCCCCTGGCTGGCCCCTGGGCACTGGGGGACTGGGCGGGGGACACTGGACTGGTGCTGGCTGCCCGGCTCATCGTCTGGCCACTGGGTGCAGAGCTGTCAGGGCTGTTTGTCTGCATGCAGGCCTCTGGCTCACACGTGCCCAGTGGCCAGAATCTACCCCTTTAAGGGCCTCAAGGCTGGGGGAGAGGAGAGGAGTTTTCCTGTTTTGGCCCAGAGTTGACACAAGGGCTCCCTGGGCAGGCTGGAGGCCCCCTATTTTGAATTAAGTGTCTACACAACATTTAATTCAAATTAGCTATTTTGAATTTGGCATTACTCCTCGTAGAATGAGGTTTACCAAATTTGAAATAAGCACTCCGCTTTTTAGAATTAAATTCAAAATAGCGGTTTGCATGTGTAAATGCTATTGAAGTTAATTCAAAATAACAGCTGTTATTTTGAATTAACTTTTTAGTGTAGACTTACCCTTAGAAAAGTTAGATGTCTCCAAGTCACCAGGGCCTGATGAAATGCATCCTAGAATACTCAAGGAGCTGATAGAGGAGGTATCTGAGCCTTTAACTATCATCTTTGGAAAATCATGGAATCCAGGAGAGATTCAAGAAGATTGGAAAAGGAGAAATATAGTGCCCATTATAAAAAGGGAAATAAAAAACAACCCAGGAAACTATAGACCAGTCAGTTTAACTTCTGTGCCAGGAAAGATAATGGAGCAAGTAATTAATGAAATAATATGCAAACACTTGGAATAAGGTGATAGGGAACAGCCAGCATGGATTTGTAAAGAACAAATCATGTCAAACCAATCTGATAGCTTTCTTTGATAGGATAATGAGTCTTGTGGATAAGGGAGAAGTGGTGGACGTGCTATACCTAGACTTTAGTAAGGCATTTGATACAGTCTCGCATGATATTATTATCAATAACCTTGGCAAATACAACTTAAATGGGGCTACTATAGGGTGGGTGCATAACTGGCTGGATAAACGTTCCCAGAGAGTAGTTATTAATGGTTCACAATCCTGCTGGAAAGGTATAACAAGTGAGGTTCTGCACTTGTTTTGTGACTGGTTCTGTTCAATATCTTCATCAACGATTTAGATATTGGCATAGAGAGTACTCTTATTAAGTTTGCAGATGATACCAAGCTAGGAGGGGTTGCAACTGCTTTGGAAGATAGGGTCATAATTCAAAATGATCTGGACAAATTGGACAAATGGTCTGATGTAAACAGGATGAAGTTTAATAAGGACAAATGCAAAGTCCTCCACTTAGGAAGGAACCATCAGTTTCACACATACGAAATGGGAAGTGACTGTCTAGGAAGGAGCACTGCAGAAAGGGATCTTGGGATTATAGTGGACCACAAGTGAAATATGAGTCAACAGTGTGATGCTGTTGCAAAAAAAGCCAATATGATTCTGGGATGCATTAACAGGTGTGTTGTGAGTAAGACACGAGAAGTCATTCTTCCGCTCTACTCTGCGCTGATTAGGCCTCAGCAGAAGTATTGTGTCCAGTTCTGGGCACCACATTTCAAGAAAGATATGGAGAAATTGGAGAAGGTTCAGAGAAGAGCAACAAGAATGATTAAAGGTCTAGAGAACATGAGCTATGAAGGAAGAGTGAAAGAATTGGGCTTGTTTAGTTTGGAAAAGAGAAGATTGAGAGGGGACATGATAGCAGTTTTCAGGTATCTAAAAGGGTGTCATGAGGAGGAGAGAGAAAACTTGTTCTTCCTGGCCTCTGAGGGTAGAACAAGAAGCAATGGGCTTAAACTGCAGCAAGGGAGGTTTAGGTTGGACATTAGGAAAAAGTTCATATCTGTCAGGGTGGTTACACACTGGAATTAATTGCCCAGGGTGGTTATGGAATCCCCAAATCTGGACCTATTTCAGAGTAGGTTAGATAAAAGTCTATCAGGGATCGTCTAGACAATACTGGGTCCTGCCATGAGGGCAGGGGACTGGACTCGATGACCCCTCGAGGTCCCTTCCAGTCCTAGTATTCTATGCTAAACTCAGTTCACTTGACAGCATTTTGCTGGCCTATTTAATTGAATGAGGTATTTGTCCTGTCTTGTCTTAACTATGGTGTGGTATAGTGCATGCAAAAAATGGCTGCCATGTTCCGCCCCTGAGATGGCTCCATTTCAGTGATGGGAGAAGTATTTACATGTTTACGTATAGCTTGTAAAGCCCTTTGGGTTCTTTAGGGACCAAAAGAGCTACACTATATATGCCTAAGACATTGCAGTAATAAAAATACAAATTATGAGGGAAGAGAGGATATGGAAATGCAAATAGCCATTACCCAGGCTTTGAATGCCAACATGTTTGAGCCATCTGGATTTTTAGAATTCCTTCCATTTGTTGGAAATAATCCAGGACACTCTGGATGCAGGTGAAAACAAGCGGAGGATTTATTATACACCTGCTGATGGAGTGACATGCAGAGGTTACCCTGGTGAACACTGGCTAATTAACACAATACAATAGGTTATATAGTCAGCAGGTGGACGGAGGAAAAATGATTTGATAGGTCTAGCGGCAAGACGAATTGAGCACAGAAGCCAATAGAACTACTAAAGATTACATAATATCTCCGCCCATTGCAAAGTAACAGCTCATTAATTAATATACAGGTAATTACTGTTCAAATGCTAAAACATGTCAGCAAAACAGTAATAACATTTTAGTCTGCATAGATGATGATGTTTCTATAGCAGGCAGGTGTGGCCTTGAGTTGGTGCAGCGTTTGGTTCTCATGCTCATTATCTAGGAGTGAAGCAAGACAGTTAAGCACATTTTATGAATGTTATCTTCAGCAAAATGTGTTACGTTTCCAACTGGGGTCCTGTCCGAGTGTTTTAGAATGTGGTTGCTATGGTGCCCAGGGTCATCTTACTGTCTGCAGCTCTTATCCTGACTGTGGTGTTCTCAGGCTTAATCCCAGGATGGAGTCATGCTATTTAGGGGCCTATTAGCACGTCCAGGCTGCCTCAGTTTACCCTACACCATCTGAGTTTCAGGAGTCCTCTCATAGGGTATGTCTACACTACCCCGCTAGTTCGAACTAGGAGGGTAATGTAGGCATACCGCACTTGCAAATGAAGCCCGGGATTTGAATTTCCCGGGCTTCATTTGCATAAGCCGGGCGCCGCCATTTTTAAATCCCGGCTAGTTCGAACCCCGTGCTGCGCGGCCACACGCAGCACGGAGTAGCTAGTTCGGATTAGGCTTCTAATCCGAACTAGCTGTACTCCTCGTGTAATGAAGCCCGGGAAATTCAAATCCCGGGCTTCATTTGCAAGTGCGGTATGCATACATTACCCTCCTAGTTCGAATTAGGAGGGTAGTGTAGACATACCCTTAGTGGATGGATATCAGTCCCTTATCAGGGGTTTAGAACTGATAGTTCATATTTCCACTTGAGGATGCCTTTACAGTGACCTCTCTATCCACACATCTCTTCCCATCTCTTCTGAGATTTGCTGAATTCCTGGCATTCTCTCCTCTCACAAATGAAGACGTCATCTTCAGTGATAACTATGGGGCCAACGTAAGGAGGCAATAGTGCAGCACAATTTTTTGTCTTGCAGAGCATGCTTCTCCATACTGCAGCTCATTCTGGTGTCCATGGCATGTGTGTCAATGTTTCAGGATTGATGCTGATGGTATGCTTTGTTCACTGCCTTTTGGTTCCTCTCTAAAATGCTCAGTGGGAACTGTCTGGAGATCCGTGCTCTCTTCCCAGTTAAATGTGGAGCAGAATTCAAAGCCAGCACCTTTATCACTTTTCTTCTCCCAGCTGTAACCCTTCTTCTCTCTTCTGAAAACCTGGATTCCAAGTCTGGCTCCGATCACATAGGAAGAATAGTTTGTTGGTCTCATCCTCACCCTTAGCTCTTATCTTAAACACAGCAGAGCTAAGTGCTTCCTAGACTCTGCTCTCCCTTAGGCACTAGTGGCTGCAAACACCACTTAAGAAGAAACTATCACAGCTGTGGAAACCATTTTCATATTTAGCTAGAAGCCATCTTGTATAGCAGAAACCATTTCAGCTTTCTGCTTCTGCACGTAGACCAGAGTGAACTTTCTGTTACCCCAGGACAGAGGCCTGCAAGATGAGCTATTGGAATGTGTTAATTGAGTTGGTTAAGGGAGCCTTACTCCCTAGTACCTGCCCACCATCCTTGCTGATGAGGCTTCACTTTTCTAAGTTTAATTGATTATTTCTGTAATTGGATATCCTGACGTCAGATTTGTTTGGTTAAGGGTATAAAGATACTAGGTTTGATTGTATTAGCAGCCTTACTGGGCCCGGCGCTGCTGGGACCACGTTTGGCTCATTTTGCTTTATTGATCAATAAAGCTGTCTGTTTAACCGCCCAAACTGAGTGAGGTGTTTGCTTCAACACAGGCCATGGAGGAAGGAGCAACTACACAATTCATAACATAGTTCTGGTGGGCTGGGAGAGACTCACATCTGGCTCCTGTAGCTGGTTGCACTGACCTGGGCTTTGTGCGTGTAGCTATATAAAACTCTGCTGAAACGTTCCTGGTAGTGTTTTTCTGAGAGGCTCAGGAATCACCTGGGCATGTTGGAGACCAGGATTCAGGAGCTGTTATGTTACAAATACCATTACTTGCAAAGTGAAAAGGAGGCAGTGCTGAATAACAATTACACTTCTGCAGGTGCAGCAGTTGCTTTTCATAGTTCCATGAAAAAAAGAGGAAGAATGGTTGGGTAGTTAAGGCATTGTACTGGGACTCAGGAGTTTGGTCTTCTGTTGCCAGTTCTGCCATAGATCTCCCGTGTGGCTGTGAGCAAATCATTTAACTCTCTCTGCCTCAGTTTCTCATCAGCAAAATGGGGACGATAGAATTTCCTTTCTCATAGCCTCTCTCTCTCCTATCCATTCAGGAACTGAGGCTACGTCTAGACAGCATCCCTCTGTCGACACAGGGATGCAAATTAAGCACATTGAAATTGCTAATGAAGCAGGGATTTAAATATCCCGTGCCTCATTAGCATACACATGGCCGCCATATTTTTTGAGGAATACATTTTTTGAGGAATACAGGTTCTGTCTAAAAAGGCTTTCTTTTCGACAGATTCGCCCCAGACTGTTGTTTTTTTCTAAAAAACTCCATTTTTAAAAAAAGCGGTGGCCATGTGTATGCTAATGAGGCACCGGATATTTAAATCCCTGCTTCATTAGCAATTTCGATGTGCCCAATCTACACCTCTCTGTCGACAGAGAGGTGTAGTCTAGACACACCCTGGGTCTAATGAGTCTATGCCCCAAGGATCTGTCTTTGTGCCCTGTGTTTGTACAGCACTTAGCACAATGGGGCGTTGGGTCAGGACTGAGGTGCTTAGACACCAACCTAACACAAATAATAACAACCCATGCAGTCGATAGCACACAACTGCAGATGTCCTGCTGTGCAGGATGGAGCTGTAGACTATAAACTTTTCAGGGCAAGGATTGTCTGCATGGTGTGTAACACAGTGAGGCCTCTACGTGCTATTGTAATATAAATAATAATCCCACAGCGTTGCCCATTACTCGCATGTACCCAGGCACAGCCAAGAGCTTCTCAGTCACAAACCAAGAAGAAGGTTAGAAACTGATAATTTAATAATTAAACACATTTGCAAGGTATGGTAAGCTCTGTTTCACTCTGTGCTAATTGTCTTTTTCACTGGCATTAATTAGCTCAAATGATGGGAGAGATTAATTCAACGTAGGAGGGTACATTCTGAGATTGCTATTACTGTTCTTTGCCCTGCAGTAGCACCTAGAGGCTGCAGCTGAGATCGGGACCCCATTGTGCTGTACAGTGAGCATGGATCACATTTCAAAGAATTATAATCTCAATAGACAACTCAGAGGCACAGAAGCAACTGCCATTTAGCATGAGTGACAAAGCCTGGAGTAAAACCCAGGTGTCCTGACATCCAACGCATTTCCTTAGACATTGGGCTACACTGCCTTCCACTGATGCTGGTAGTACAGTAATAGCAAGTGATTTGCAAGATCTAAAAGTAATGTGCTGAAAGCGTTTTGATCTGAAGCAGTGCCTTGCCTTCTCATTGTTCCTCATCTCGGCTGGGCTTTATTTCAATCTCCCCCCACGTTTGCTTTGCTGTTCTCAACCCTCATGTTAATCAGAGTCTTTCTCTCTGAAAGGAACATTTTCTCCACTGAAATGCCCAAGCAAGCCATTCCCCTTTGCTTTATTGCTGGGAGATGAGTGCATGATGTATGTGTAACTCTGTATGTTTTCTCAAGGTTGCAATAAACAGCAGATCCATGGCTGATATTAAGTTACATGTCACTGCAGAGGCAGCACATTCAGCTTTAAAAGGATGTAAGTGCCTCATGTTGCATAACCACAATATCCTTTTGACAATTAGGAAGATTTACTAGCTGGCTCCAAGGAGTTCCATTAGACCCCACTGGGACTGTGAATCCAGACTTCTAGGAGGAGAGAGGAGATGCTTGAAGGAAACAAGAAAGAAGTGGTCCCTAGGTATGTGGAGGAGCTGTCCAGCTTCTGTGCTTCTAAGGTGGCTACCCCATACTGGCAAAGTGCATAGAGAAGAGAAAAGGGTGTGCTAATCTATAGTTCCCACTCTGGGACTACTTTCCACTATTGGAAGTTCCAGCTTCTCTAAATAGTTCTTAACCCATTCTTTGTGCACCAAGGGCTGTCCACCACCTTCCCATACTGTCTGCCCAGTGCAGTAGTCTGGGAACTGACCTTGTCTCTGAAGACAGAGGCAAAAAGAGCATTGAGTACTTCAGCTTTCCCCACATCATCTGTCACTAGTTCCACCCCTCTGCCCCATTCAGTAAGGTTCCCTCATCTTCCCTGATCACCCTCTAATTGATAACATCCCTGTAGAAACCCTTCTTGTTGCCTTTCACATCCTTGATAGCCACAATTCCAATTGTGCGTTGGCCTTCCTAATTACACCCCTGCATGTTCAGGAAATACATTTATCCTCCTCCCTGGTCATCTGTCCAAGTTTCCACTTCTTGGCAGCTTCCTTTTTTGTTTAAGCTCACCAAAGATTTCACTATTAAGCCAAGTAGGTCACCTGCCATATCTGCATTTATTACTATACATCAGATGGTTTGTTCAATAAAGCTTCTTTAAAATATAGCCAGCTCTCCTCAAGTCCTTTCCTCTTCATGTTAGCATCCCAAGGGATCCTGCCCATTGCTTCCCTGAAAGAGTCAAAATCTACTTTTCTGAAGTCCAGGGTCTGTGTTTTGCTGCTCTCCTTTCTTCCTTTGATCAGATCCTGAAATCGACCATCTCATGATCACTGCTGCCCATGTTACAACCCACATTCTACTTCCCCTACCAATTCCTCCCTGTTTGGGAGCTGAGCATGCCCCCTGGTTGATTCCTTCAGCACTTGTATCAGGAAGTTGTCCCCACCATTCTCCAAAAACTTCCTGGATTGTCTGTGTCCTGTAGTATTGGTCTCCCAACAGATGTCAGGGGGATTAAAGTCCCCCATGAGAACCCAGCACCTGTGATCTGTTAGTTATCTGAAGAAAGCCTCATCTACCTCATCCACCTGATCCAGTCTATAAAGCAGACACCCACCACAACATTATCCTTGTTGCTTCCACCTCTAAACTTAACCCAAAGACTCTCAAGAGGCTTTTTTCCCATTTTATACTGGATATCTGAACAATCATACTGCTCTCTTACTTTTCTCCCCTGCCTGTTCTTCCTGAACAGTTTACAGTGCTCCAGACATGTGAATCATCCCACCAAGTCTCTATTATTCCAACCACATCAAAGTTCTTTGTCTGTGCCAGGACTTCCAATTCTTCCTGCTTGTTTCCCAGGCTTCTTGCTTTTGTGTACAGACACCTTAGATCACTAGCTGGTTGACATACATTTATTTTCACAATTTGACAGTCCCTATCTGGGCCTTTTCCTTCAACAGAGAGGATGGACGAGAACACCACTTGTGCTTCAAACACCTTGATCCTTCTTCCCAGCGCCACATTGAGCATTGACACACTCGAGGCCATTCTTGGCAGTATTGTTGGCTCCGACCTGGAGAAGTAGGAAGTGGTATTGAGCTTGATCAGTCTCAGAAGACTCTCGGTCACATCCTGAATTCTAGCTCCAGGCAAGCAGCACATTTTTTCGAGTTTCCGCGTATATATGGTAGATGAATAGCTCTGTCCACCTGAGGAGGGAGTGTCCAGCCACCACCACCGGTCTCCTTTTCTTAGGATAACTTTCTTCAGAGGTCTCTTCTAAAGCTTTCTCCACCTTAGAACCTGTGCAGAGAGCCTGAAAAGAGTTACTTACTTCTATCGGGATTCTTCAGTTGTCGCTCCTCTCCTAGAGGCCACATGCTGCCAGTTTACGTTTTTGTTTTTCCCCTTTAGCTAAAGGTAATATTTTGTTATGCTTTAGTGAAAAAGCCATCTCTACAACCGAGGCTCCAGTTTACAGATAGAACCTCCCCCGACTCTCGGGCGTAACCAAGGCCTTTGCAACCGAACCGATATCTGTGAAATGTTCCGTGTGCTGTGTAAGTTGGTATGTATGATTTGATTTTTTCTTGTTGTATAAGCTTAGTGTTGTAGTTGTTTGTGGGTAGTACAGAAGAGTTTGTAGTTATCACTGTTATTTAATTAGTGTAGCTGGATATTTTAAGATTAGAGACTATTCCCCTTGCCATTCCCATCCCTCTATCTCTGACACGTTTTACTAGAAACCATAGAATAAATAAAACAAATACTGTAAATTCATTATTAACACGGTCTATTAAAAATCTTAGAATAAATACTATAAATTCACCACTGTCATAAATAAATAATTTTTATTTGATAAAACTGTCCACCTGGTTCTGTCTTTCCCCCCTTGGGTATTCATCATCGGACCTGTGATTCTCGCGACAGCTACCTTGACTTAGAGCCTCAGAAAGCACTGGGGAGCAATTACTTTGAGGCTACTTCTACACTACAGGCTTCTTGTGCAAGATAGTGTCTGCACTGTTGGATGCTTTCCCGCATATAAAAGCCACCCAGAAACACTCTAGCCAGACTAGAGGTCACCAGTCGCTCTTGAGTGCTGTTGCTGGAGCCCTCCAGAGACGCACGCTTAAAGGAACCTCCCTGGACAGCTGCTTCTCTGTTTCTGCTGCCTGCTTGCTAGCCTCTTTGGCAAAGCAAAGCTTCAGCGGTGCTCGCTGTGTTTCCCCTTTGCTTTTTGGGGGGACAACACAGCTTTTTGCCTTTTGGTTTGCCCTGGAGCCTGAGCTGCCCCTACACAAGCGACGGCCCCAAACGGCCTTGCTGCAGTTCCTGCAGCACTTGCTTCCAGCAGCCTACTTGTTGCAGCTGGATGTGGACACTGAACTCCTCCTCATGTCGCTCTGCATGGCTGCTGCTGCTCCAGACTGGCCGCCGCACCCCACCATACCCAGGAGGGTCTGGAGGCTGGAGACCAGCTTGGAGTGGTGGGACTGGCTAGTGCTGGAGCGGTGGGACGACCAGCAGTGGCTGCACAACTTTCGGCTGCACAAGGCCACCTTCCTCGAGCTCTGTTCCTGGCTCGGCCCTGCCCTCCAGAGACGTGACACCCACCTGCGGCCCGCCACCCCCCGTAGAAGCGGGTCGCCATTGCCCTCTGGAAGCTCGCCACACCAGACAGCTACTGGTGGGGAAATCCACTGTTGGGGCCAACCTGATGTAGGTAAGGAGCTTGTGGGCTGCAGTCCCAGGCCGGGGGAGGGGGTGCTGAAAAAGGGGGACCCTCGGGACAAGAGGTTGTGGACTGTAGAGGCTGGACTGGGAGTGGGCGGAAAGGGCTGGCCCTGAGGGCTTGTGCCGTCTCACCCTCACACAGCCTGCTGCCGGGGGGAGGGGGCAGACCTTTGGTTTGAAAACTAAATGAGTCTTTTTTTATTCAACATCAAGAGAAGGTGGGCAGGGGAGGGGGGATGTCTGAGCTGGGAGGGGGGATCAGGACTGGGAGGATTAGTGGGGCAGGCTGCTCTGCCACCTCAGGTGTGGGCACACATTTGGGGTTGGGTGGGTCTGGGGAACCTGAATGTGTTGGGCAGGAGGGGGAAGGAGGAGGGGCCATTGGCATCCCTTGGGGAGCGGGAAGGGGGGAGGGGCATTGGGAAGGGTGGGAGCAGAGGCATAACAGGGTGGGCCATGGCCATAGGAGGGGGGCAGGAGGGTGGAAGGCAGGAGCAGCAGCATCGGGCCGATGTTCCCCCGGGTGGGACAGGATGCTACAGATGCTGCCGCAATGCAGCATCGTCTCAGTCCACTCTCACTCCTGCCATTCTAGGTGGGCACTGAGCCTGCGCGACAGGGTGTCATGAATATCGCGCATGATGCCAACATGTTGCTGCATGAGCTCCTCCACCACGCTGGCCCGTCTGCAGCTCCCCTGGGCTATGGCAGGTGGCTGCAGCCGTGGTGTGGCTGGGCCCTCTGCTCCGGCTGTGGAGAACACAGAAAAGGGAGAGGCCGTCAGTCCTCCCTGCACACACGTTCCCTGTGGCCGTGCCCTCCTGTGTGAGTGGCAACTGCACCGGTCCGCAGCCCCCAGGAAGGGGATGTCCCGGGTGTGGCCTACCAGCACGCCCTGTGTCACAGGGGCCCCGATGGGGCCTGAGGACCGTGCTGCCCTCTCCTGTGGGGCCTGAGGACCTGTGCTGTCACAGTGGATCCCCTCATGGGCAGCAGAGGAGCCATGAGCAGCCTGGCCCTCCATGGGGTCTGCACACTCAGCTCAGTGGGCTATCAAGTGGGAGTGGCTGCTGCCTCACACGTGCTGGCATGCCTGGGTGCAGCACTCCAGGGGGTGGGGGGAGTTCATGCCTGCGCCCTTGCGGCTAGCCTGCTTGCAGTTGGCTGCACCTCTTCCCCCCGGGGGCAGGACTCGTGTGGCCACGCATGAGGCTGGCAGAAGGCTCCCGGGCGTGTTGAGGGGCTGGCTGCTGTGGCTGTGTGCCGCACCCTCCCGCTGCACATGGTTGCATGTGCCCAGACTGCAGCAGCATGTGCTGGCCTAGCAGCCTGCGTGACACTGTGCCCCCCCACCCCTGTGCGGCCACCTCCCCTACCCTCTGTATGTGTGTATGTGCACCAACTTATCTGAAGATCCCTCCCAAGCCTCTCTGGAGACCTGGGAGACATCCAGGCTGACAGGGACTGGCTCCAGGGACAAGGTGACGGTGGCGGTCCCGCTGTCCTGGTCATCCTCATCCTCCTCTGTCTGGGGCTGGACCTGCCCCTCTGTCTCCTCCGGGTTGGGGACAGGCTCTGGGGGCTTGACTACTGGCTGTACCAGGCTGGAGTCCACCGCAATGGAGGAGGAAGAGGGTCCCCCCCCCCCCAAGGATGTGGTGGAGCTCTCTATAGTAGGAGCAGGTGTGGGGTCCTGCCTCTGAGCTCGCCCTGTGCCCCCTGGCCTTGACATACCCCTGATGGTGCTCCTTCACCTTAGCCTGGACTTGCTCCAGACAGGTGACCTCACTCCCCCAGGGACACAGCCATGCGGGAGTAGATCTCCACATTGCAGTACTTGGCCCGGGGATCCTACAGCAACTCCTCCTCACCCCACAACTCCAGGAGGGTGGAGATTTCAGGGCCACTCCAGGAGGGGGCATGGCTTTTGGTCCTCCTGGGGGGGTCCTGAGGCTGGTCCCTGGAAGGGCCAGGGGTGTCCTGGAGAGCTCAGTGGGAGGCCATTTGTGGCTGAAGCAGAGCCATGTGGTGAAGGCACCTGCTCTGGGCAAACTTCTAGCCACAAAGTGTCCAGCAGACAGGAACTATAGAGTTCTGATTGACTTGGCTGGAGTAGACCAGAGGCCACCATTTTTTTCTGTGGAGGCCAATTCTTGTGCAAAAACCCCTCCGGAGAGTCCACACTTGCCTTTTTGCACAAGAGCTGTAGCACAAAAAGGAGTTATGCCTCGCAGAAGGAGGTATACCGACACCACAAAAAGCCCTCTGCTCTGCCGTTTTACTGTCAATTTCCTTGTTCAAAAACACGCTTGAGGTGTGGAAGTTCTCCAGGTTTTGCGCAAAAACCTTGTAGTGTAGATGTAGCCTAAATGACTCTGAGGAGTAGTTATTTCAAAATAGCAGAAGTGGAGCATCCACACTACCTCTATTTCAAAATAACTATTTCAAAATAAGCGTTATTCCTTGTGGAAAGCAGGAATTATTATTTTGAAACAGCCAACCCATTATTTCGAAATAACGGGCATGGTAGTGTGGATGCTCCGCTTGTTAACGTCCCTTATTTTGAGATATTTTGAAATAACGCCCAAGTGTAGACCAGGGCTAAGGTGCCTCAAGACTCCTCATTGTTTTTAAATGGGGGGATTACCTTTGGCTGAGTGCACATGGAAGCTTGCAGGAAATCAAGCTTGAAGTTGCATTCATGAGTATTTGCAGCAATTGAATTTTTACATTTGCGCTCCGTATTTGTGCCAGAAATTCTTCTGCACTCATCCAATAAAGGAGCAGAAATAATACCATGTGACTTATATGACGTATTCCAAGTAAACAACAGACCTTAATTTTGACTACGGGTTATAGGATGACATAATTTAGGATGAACGAAGTATTCATGAGCAATCCACAAATGGGAGAACTCAACAACAAAAAGTGTACTATAATAAATTCTAGGAAATCATGGCCTGCTTACAAGTATCCACGATAAAAGGATAAATTTATAGTCAAATTATCATTCTGAATCATTTGCTTCAGTTTTAGCCTACACTTTGCTTTTTAGGAAATGTAAATAAACTATGTTTCCTGGAGACATTTAGCAAAATCTTGTTAAATGCAACAGTGACCACATTAAAGCTTTAGTTAGAATGCTAATTGATTTAAACTATAGCCAGACGTATCTAATGCCAAAGACATGCTCAATAGTCATTACAAGATTTTGTCTCCAATAGGAAATAGCTAGCAATGACTAGTGAATCAGTGTTGCCTTAGTCTACATGATATGGGCTTAATCTGATGCTCAGATATCCTATAGCTTTGGAATTCTTTATTTTTCTTTATTGCATCCTTGATCAAATGGGATAAATATGCCCCAAAGCCTTTAGTGAGGAATCCACTGCAGAAGAGGCCGAAATCTGCCAGGCATGTAATAAGCCGCAGGAGGGAGGACGCGCTTATGGTTAAAACACCAAACTTAGGCTACGTCTACACTACAGGGTTTTTGCACAAAAACCTGCAGAATGTCCACACCCCAAGCGTGTTTTTGCGCGAGAAAATGTAGTCAATCGACAGAACAGAGGGCTTTCTGCAGTGCAGGTATTCCTCCTTCTACCAGAAATAACTCCTTTTTGTACAAAAGCTCTTGTGCAAAAAGGTGTGTGTGGACACTCAGCAGGGGTTTTTGTGAAAGAATTGGCCTCTAGGAAAAAAAACAGGTGGCCTATTGACCACTCTGGCCAAGTCAATCACAACTCTATAGTTCCTGTCTGCTGGCCCCCCTTAAAGCTGCAGGCACCCTGGACAAGCCTTGTGGCAGGAAGTTTGCAGGGACCAGGTGCCTTCCCCACACAGCTCTGCTTCTGCTACAAATGGCATCCCAGTAAGTTCCCTGAGACCCCCCCTGGCCCTTCCAGGTAGCAGACTGAGGGGTCCCAGGACCCCCCCAAGGGGACGAAAAGGCATACCCCTAATTGGTCCGGACCTGAGATTACGACCCTCCTAGAATTGTGGGGCGAGGAGGAGTCGCTCCAGGATCCCTGGGCCAAGAGGAGGAATGCTGAGATCTTCTCCCACATGGTCATATCCCTGGTGGAGTGAGGTCACCCTGCCCGGACCATGGAGCAAGCCCAGGCAAAGGTGAAGGAGCTCCATCAGGCTTACGTCAGGGCCACCAAACGCAGGGTGCACTCAGGGGCAGGACCCCACACCTCCCCCTACTTCAATGAGCTCCACCATATCTTGGAGGGTGGGGAAACCTCTTCCCCCCTCCCCATCATGGTGGACTTTTGGCTGGTAACCCTGGTGGTCGTCTGCCCAGAGGTCACCCCTGAGGATGAGCCGGAGGGCCAGGGCCAGCCCCATCCAGAGGAAAAGGAGAAGCAGCAGGAGCCAGGGACTGTCACCATGTCCCTCAAGCAAGCCGCAGCTGTGTGTACACACCCCAGGGAGGGCCAGGCTGCTCATGTCTCCTCTGCTGCCCATGAGGGGATCTCACTGTGGACAGACATTTCTCTTGCTTGCCTGGCTGTGATGTGCATCTACACTGGCATAGTTTTTGCTCAAAAGCATCCGTGCCAGTGTAGACGCTCTCTTGCGCAAGAAAGGTCTGATGGCCATTTTAGCCATTGGGCTTTCTTGCACAAGAAATTAATGTTGCCTGTCTACACTGGCCTCTTGCGCAAGTATTCTTATCCCTGAGCGGGAGCATCAGAGTATTTGTGCAAGAAGCCCTGATTTTGTACATTACAACGTCAGTGTTCTTGCGCAAATACTCGCGGCCAGTGTAGACAGGCGGCAAGATTTTGCGTAAAAGCGGCCACTTTTGTGCAAACTCTTGCCAATGTAGACACAGCCCATGTGTATGGTGAAGTGCGGCAGCCAGAGTGGAGCAGCCACAGCCACACAGAGGGTAATGAGGAGGCGTTCTGAGTCCACGTCCAGCAGGAACATGTACTCTGATGGAAGCAAGTGCAGCATGGCCACGTGGGGTTGTTGCCTGCGGCTCCATGACACACACCAAGGCAAAAACTGTGGCACCCCCCAAAAGAACAGGGCAACCACAGCAGGCACTGCTGAAGCTTGTTTGTCCCTCAAGAGAGGTCTGCAAGCAGGCAGCAGAAACAGAGAAGTGGCTGTCCAGAGGGGTCCCTTTAAGCGCCTGTCTCTGCAGGGCCCCAGCAATAGCACTCGAGAGCAACTGGTGACCTATAGCCCAGCTAGATCCGGTTACAGGGGGGCTTTATATGCGAGAGGGCATCCAATAGTGTGGATGCTCTCTTGTGCAAAAGTGCATCTCTTTGGCGATGCGCTTTTGAGGTGTGAACACGCTTTTGCACAAGAACTTTTTGCAGAAGATCTCTTCCACAAAAAGCCTCTTGCACAAAAAGCCTGCAGTGTAGAAATAGCCTCAGACTCAAGCAATATGGGTTGAATTTCCATCTCTGCCACACACTAACTAAAGTGGCCTTAGTCAAGTCACTTAAACACTCTGGTTATGACCGCACAGCAACATTATTTTGAAATAACTATCATTTCAAAATAATTTAGTCTGCATCTACGCAGCAGGCAGTTATTTTGAAATAATGTCAAAATGCTGTCAAGCTAGAGGACGTCTTATTCCAACTCCAGTAACCCTCATTGAACGAGGAATAAGAGAAGTCAGAGGAACAGTGCTCTTTTTCAAAATAAGTGCTGTGTAGACATGCCCAAATTAGAAATAAACTATTTTGACTTATGCTACGCAATTAGCATAGCTCAAGTTGCATGGCGTATTTCGCGTTTAGCCCTGCTGTGTAGATGTGCCCTCTGTGATTCAGTTCCTGATCTCTATAATGGGGTTAGTAATACTCCCTTTCTTTTGTCTGTCTTGTTTATTATTTGGTTCTGTGACTGTCTCTCACTATGCACAGTTTTTAGCACAATAAGGCACTGATAAAGCCCAGGGCCTCAAAGCACTACCAATAATAATAATAATAATAGACTTGTTTTGGATGCATCATAAATACCTGTAAACAAATAACCTTGTGGCAACTCACTGTTGTTCTTTCAACAAGCTTGTTATCTTAAATTAAATATTATCCATCAATCTGAGCTGAGCTATCCAGTTTCATAACTTCTCTGCTATGAATTTTAGTCATGTGGTCTCTCTAATCCCACCCCTTCAGGTCTTATCCCTCTCACATCAGCAGCAGCCTCACATCATGATGCCTTTTTCTGCCTGCTAAAGAGAGCTGGAAATATCTGCTTCTATGGGCAATCTTGATCCACTCAATGCATCTGCCTTGGAGGACTGATAAAGAGGGTTTACGTCCCCATAGGAGATGAATGTGCTGACATTACCTGACTGCAGCCCATCGGACTTGGAAGAAAGGCACTCAAAAAAACAAACTCAAGTCCCTCACACATTGCTATCACTCAAAGACCCCAGTCATGTATCACTATTCTCTCTCCCCTCTGTCTGACTCTCTCCTTCCCCTTCAGAGTTTTTACCTCAATTGAATCTAGTATAGTAGGTCAGAAAGCACCATTGACATCCTGACAGGTCTCCTGCTCCGTCACTGATGATAAACGTCTGTCTGCATGTGTTTTTGTATGCTCCCTCTGTATATCATACCAGTTCTGCACACATAGCTAGAATAATAGACTTCAAGAGAGCCCCCAAAGACTACTGACTCAAATAAGATATGAAGGCACCCAAGTCAGGTTTCTTGTCAAAGTACAGTAATAGTTGTCAGTCCACAGACTTGCCACTGAACCACTACACATATGCACGCCCTGACAACGGACACAGTTCAAATAATAGTATGGATTTCACTATTGCCCCTTAAGACGGCCAAAGAGGTAAGTCAAGGTATCCCAACACGGGGCTACATCTATACTGTACCTCCCTTCCGCAAAAGCTTATGCAAATGAAGCACAAATTAGCATATTACCATGCTTCATTTGCAGGGCTCGACAAACTTGTTTACCGGCGGCGCGCGCATGCACAGTGTTGGAAATAATCCAGGACACTCTGGATGCAGGTGAAAACAAGCAGAGGATTTATTATACACCAGCTGATGGAGTGACACGCAGGGGTTACCCTGGTGAACCCTGGTTAATTAACACAATACAATAGGTTATATAGTCAGCAGGTGGACGGAGGAAAAATGATTTGATAGGTCTAGCAGCAAGATGAAATGAGCACAGAAGCCAATAGAACTACTAAAGATTACATAATATCTCCGCCCATTGCAAAGTAACAGCTCATTAATTAATATACAGGTGGTTATTGTTCAAATGCCAAAACATGTCAGCAAAACAGTAATAACATTTTAGTCTGCATAGATGATGATGTTGCTATAGCAGGCGGGTATGGCCTTGAGTTGGTGCAGCGCTTGGTTCTCAGGCTTATTAACTAGGAGTGAAGCAAGACAGTTAAGCAAATTTTATGAATGTTATCTTCAGCAAAGTGTGTTACGTTACCAACTGAGACCCTGTCCGAGTGTTTTAGAACGTGGTTGCTATGGTGCCCAGGGTCTTTTACTGCCTGCAGCTCTTATCCTGACTGTGGTGTTCCCAGGCCTTAATCCTAGAATGGAGTTATGCTGTTTAGAGGCCTACTAGCACATTTAGGGCTGCCTCAGTTTACCCTACACACAGTGTGAGGCTGGCGTGTAGCTTTCACTGCCGTTTGTCAAGCCCTGTTCATTTGTGTTGGAAATAAAGTTCGAACACTCTGGGTGTGGAACAGGCAAGCAAGAGGATTTACTACACACAACATTGGTGGAGTGTCATGTAGCTGGTTAGGCTGGTAAAGACTGCTTAATCAAAACATTACAACTAAATAGGGAGTTGATGGGCGGAGGGGAAACAACTGGATCTGTTCTAGGAGCAAGACAAAATGAGCACGTAAGCCAATAAGTTAAGAAAGGTTACATAGCATCTCTGCCCATCGTTAGTAAAACACCTTATCTCTAGTACAAATGGTTTTCCTTAACAAGCTAAATAAGCCAACATAAACAAAACGGACAATTTAGTGGCCGCTTGTGTCTAATTGAGTTATGATGCATCTATGGCGAAGGTGGTGACGCTTCGCACTGGTGCGATCCATAGGTTCATGGGCCCATTATCTAGGCTTAAAGAAAAACAGTGAGATCATATCACACTTACACAATTAGCAAAGTTGGTTTGTACCAGTCTGTGTCTTATCTGAGTTGCTGCGGCCCCTTGGAATGTAGTTGCCAGGGTGACCATGCCTTCTCAGGGTCATGCTAACTCATGCTAACTGCCTTTTTGTTAGGTTTTATAGGCCTATTCCAGACTTTAGAATGAGGGGGGTCTTAGCAAAATACCATGGGCTGTCTCAGACAATCTCACCCTACAATTTGCATAATTAATTAGGGTCCATTTTTGCACAAAAGTTCCTTGCTTTTGAATAGCTCAATGGTTTGAGCATTGGCCTGCTAAATCCAGGGATGTGAGGTCAATCCTTGAGAGGGCCAGTTAGGGATCCCGGGCAAATCTCTCAGGGATGGTACTTGGTCCTGCCGTGAGGGCAGGGGACTGGGCTTGATGACCTCTCAAGGTCCCTTCCAGTTCTATAAGATAGGTATATCTCCAGATATATTATATATTCTGAGACAATCTTGATACATGCCTTATGCATCATCTTTCGTGTTAATGATACATCTGCTGCTGCCTCTTTTACTTTCCTCCGAAGAATTCCTATTCACCACAGCTGTGTCTAGACTCTCATTCCACGAGGAGTAACAGTTAATTCAAACTAAGGACTTGGTTCGAATTAACGTTTCACTGCTATGTGTAGACGCACGGCAGTGAGTTCGGGTTAGTGAAATTTCAAAATGGCGACCAGACGGGAACATGCAAATAAAGCCTGGGATATTTAAATCCCAGGCTTCATTTGCAACTCCGGTCGCCTCATTTGCCTACCTAGCTCAAATTAACGAGCTAGTGTAGACATACCCATAGGGATACTCGAGAGAAATCTAGCGGGTACGTCAACACAACTGGATTTGGAGAAAACTGAATTTCTGTTTTAAGTTTTACAGCACTTCGTTGTTTTTGTACTTTTTACACCCAAAAATGTCATTGCCCACCCGGCTACGATTAATTTGTTTAAACAAACGTGTTGCAATAGTAGAAAAAAATTTGTCTGTTTGAAAACTGTAGGTACCGGGGGTCCTCTTTTTTAAAGGGGAGTACGTATATATATTTTTTAAAGGGGTACTTTATAAAAAAAGTTGAGAAACACTGATACAAGTTATCCTTATTACTGGCTTGTTAACCTCTGATATAAGATTTGCTGGGCAGGAAACAGACATGGCTAGTTTCTCTGTTCCACTAGTAACACTGCTCTGTGATACACTCCTAGTTGACACAGCTCTGGTTGTTTCTTATGGCTGCTGCCTTCCAGATAACCTATTGAATGGACAGTAACCGATTTATAAAATATTGCTCTGTCAGGAGTCAGTATTGGTACCAAGAAACTGAACAAGGTTGTTTTGAATAGCATGGGCCTCAGTTAGGATACAGTGTCACTGACCCCAGATTGTGACTCATGCTCTCAGTGAATTTGTTTACCCAATATGTAATTACTATGCAACCTTTTATTTACCACTTTGGTTTTTTTCCTTGCCTTCATATTGTTTGCTGTCATTTGTTGGTTTTTTTTTTAACCTCTGTGATGGCTAAACAGATTAGCAAGGGTATGCACATTATAAATGATGTATAGCAATAATACAACAATATAGCTGTAATACAGTCAGACAACAATTATGCAGTTGGTTTTACACAATAGCCAAGTTTAAGTTACCTGACAGTGATTTCTAGCTGAATGACCATTTAAATGTCCATAGATGGTAGATTGAGGTGCATTTGACCAGTCTCTTATTTATAAAGCACTTCATTTTTTTTCTTTTCTTGGTACAGTTTGGGCCCCCCTGTTCTGGCACCCTCGTGGCCTGAGCCATCCCAGACCAGGGAATTTGCCATTCCAGGGAAGGTCAAGTCTCTCCTTCTGGCTGCCCCTCTGTTGGCTCCTTTCTCTGCGGCTCCCAAGGCTGGGGCTCCCCGCCCTGTCACTGCCTCAGAAATGCTGGCTCAGGCAAGGCTCCCCACTCTCCTGCCCACTGGCTGCGCCGGAGGTTCCAAGGGATTCCCCCAGACAGGGTCCCTAACCCCGCTACCACTGGCAGTTCCTCGGGGTTTCCCAGCCCCGGGCTGCCTGGCTGCCGCTGGCCCTGCTGCTACGGCCCAGCCTCACTGCCGCCGAAGGTTTCCCAGGGTTTCCCGGCCACAGCCAGTGCCGGTGCCAAAGGCTCTCTGGCTGCCTGACCCAACTGACACTGGGGAATCCCCTGGTCGGGATGGAAGTTCCCCGATGCCACATGGCACCACTGATGCTGGGGCTCCCCTGCTGGGGCTGGGACTCCTCAGCTGCCGCTTGGCCCCACTGATAGGGTTCCCCAACTGGAGCTCCTGAGCTGCTGCCTGGCCCCCACTGGAGCACAGCTCCGCTGCTGCTGAGGGATTCCTGGGGTTCCCCAGCTGTCACTGATTCCCCACTGCCAGGGGTTCTCCAGCCTCCTGACCCCAATGATGCCGGGATTCCCTGGTGGGGGAGAGGCTCCCCGATGCTGCCTGGCCCACTGACCTTGGGGTTCTCTGCCTAGAGCTGCTGTTGGTCCAGCTGGGATTCCACAATCTCTTGGCTGGCTCCTGCTCTTGGGGCTCTTTGGTCCAGCAATATCTGTACCAGACCAAGGATGTTGCCGGATCAGAGTCCCGGATTTAGGAGGTTCAGCCTGTACTTCGGCATTTCTTCAGTGTATACCATATGTGATGGGGTGCAGTCACTGACGACCCCTTGGGGGAGCCTCCTGGGGGTGCTGACACAGCCACTGCCTTCCTGCTCTCTGGGGCTCCTCACCACCTGGTCCTGTTGGGCCAGCTCTGCTGGTCTCCCCCCAGCCAAGGCCCTGAGTTGAGGTCCCTGCCCCCACCGAGAAGCAGTACAGACACTGAACCTCTTCAGGTCCAAGGAGAGTTCAGTTTAGGGCCCAGCCTCCTGAGAGCGCACTCCCCAGATGGGATCAAACCCCAAAGAATTTAGCAATGAAAGGGGGAATATGCACACTGGTTGCCCCACCCCTCCCAAATAACAATTATTTACACTGGGTTTGATAGAAAATAAAAATGATTTTATTAAATTGAAGCAGTAGGATTTAAGTAGTAGTAAGTGAGAACAGGCAGTTACAAATCAAAAGAAACGAAAACACTTGGCTAATCCTACACTAAAACCTCAGTACAAAGTCTTCAGACTCACTGTAAAACCTCTTTTCCAGCTACCACTCTAAACCAGGGCTCTCTTCCTCACCCTGGGGTCTTTGGCTCCTTCCTTCAGGTGCAGCCCAGCCAAAAGACCAAGGCCTCTCCTTGCCTATTCTTTTCGTTAAGGAGTTGACAAAACCACTGCTCAGACTGAAGGACGAAAGGTTGTTTAACAGTGTCTCATCAAGAAGTCGCGGGTAACACCCTCCATGTCTCCCATTCACACATCTGAAACTCACAAATTATTCCCCGCTCCATGTATCTAATTTTACACACACAAATGATGCATACAACAGAGTAAGATAAACAGAACCAGAGGATCATGACATGAAGATTGAAGTGTTACATTAAATAATTCTCTCAAAGCACCTTTGAATTAAGTACATTCATGTCCATGGAGAGAGGGGGTCCATCATTATCTTCTGGTGTCTTTAGTCTGTAGGATGCAGCCTTAAACAGCTTAAATTAGTTAACAGAACAAACATTTTTGTCTGTCTATTTTACATGTCTCTTGTTTTTAATGTAATACCCAGATTCATTTAATTCAGTTTGGTTACAGTGTGATGGGACTGGGTCTTTTACAACACCAGATATAACTGCAATAGACATTCATTTTCATTTGAGATACATCACTAATATTGTATACTAAATATTAAATTTAATGTATAAAATAGATGCTTGCAGTCTTCTTTGAGATGGTAATATTGTTTTCCCATTATGAGTACTCTTTTAACAAAAGAGCTAGTAACATTTTTTTACCAAGCTTTTTAGGGTTAATTTGCTTGTGATACCAATTCCACCTTTGTTAAATGTTTAGAAACACAAATGTTAGCAAACACAAATTCCCTTTGCCCTGATCTACATTAGGGCTTCATTTTGAAATAAGGGGCAGCTTATTTCAAAATCTGTACTCCTGCTTTTCTCAGGGAATAATGCTGATTTCAAAATAGTTATTTCAAAATAGCGGTAGTGTGGACACTCCAGAGCCACTATTTCGAAATAACTACTCCTCAGGGTACTTTGAACTAATTACTCTCCTGCGATTCTTGGATTTCTAAGTCGAGGTAGCGCATCCACATTAATGGAGCCTGACTCGGACTAATTTTGAGGTCTCCCTTTAGTGGGGACAAGCTATTTCGATTCTGTAAAATTAGGAGTTAAGTCAAATTTAGTTATTTCGAAATAGTTTCCTCATGTAAACATGGCCTGATTGGATGCTATCTTGCACATAAGGCCACCTGGAAGCAGTTCAGGCAGGGCATTAGGTTACTAGTTGCTTCCGAGCGAGTGCTGTTGCCTAAGCCTAGCTGAGAGAAGCGCTTAAAGGGACTCCCCTGGACAGCCATTTCTCTGCTTCTGCTGCCTGCTTGCCTACCTCTCTGAGGGACAGCAAAGCTTTAGCAGTGCATGATCTGGTTGCCCAGCTTTTTTGGATGCCACAGCATTTTTCTTTTTGCCATAGAGCTGGAGCTGCCCCTGAACATGTAATGGCCCCTCATGGCCATCTGCAGCAGTTTGTGCAGGCTGCCTTCATGGCCCTCCACAGGCTTGACACCGAGCTCATTCTTGACACCCTCTCCCTGTGTGTGGGAACAAGACACATGCAACCATACACCAGAGTGGAGAGAGACTTCTGGAGGCTGGACACCAGTCCCGACTTGTGGGACCGGCTAGTCATGGAGTGGTGGGACGACCAGCAGTGGCTCCAAAACTTCCGCATGAGGAAGGCCACCTTTTTGGAGCTGTGTGCCTGGTTCACCCCTGCCCTCCGACGATGCAACACCCAGCTGCAGCTCGCCATCCCCTTTAAGAAGCAGGTCGCCATCCCCTTTAAGAAGCAGGTCGCCATCCCCTTTAAGAAGCAGCTCGCCACCCCCTTTAAGAAGCAGCTCGCCATCACCTTCTGGGAAGCTCACCAATCCAGATAGCTACCGGTCGGTGGACATACAGTTTGGCATGGGGAGGTCCACCGTCAGGGCCCTCCTCATGGAAGTAAGGCAGTCTAGGGCTGCATTCCTTGCTGGGGGTAGGAGTCCTAGAAAAGGAGGACCATAGGGAAAGCAGGGTGGGAGAGTTAGAGTTATGGGCTGTGAGAGCCTGCTGCACAGGGTCACCCTCCTGGGAGACCTGGACCCAATTGTCACAGGATTTGCCACCCTGGGGTTCCTGAACTGCAGGGGAACTATCGATGGAACCCACATTCCAATCCACGCACCACAACATTGAGCAGCCCAGTAAATGAACCACAAGGGCTACTTTTCAATGATGCTGCAGGCCCTGGTCAACCACCATGGGCAGTTTACTGACATTTTCATCGGATGGTCAGGGCAGGGTGCATGACGCTCATGAATTTAGAAACTCAAGCCTCTACAGGAAGCTGGAGGCTGGCACATTCTTCCCCTGCTGTGACTTTGCAGTTGGTGATGTGCAGATGCCACTCTGCATCATGGGGGAGGACAGCCTACTCTCTGATGCTGTGGCTGAGGAAGCCATACATCAGCCACCTGGACCCCAGCAAGGGACCATTTTAACTCCCACCTCAGCTGGGTGAGGATGCACAAAGAGCCTTCACGCGCCTCAAAGCATGGCTCAGGTGCTTCCTGACCCGCCTCGATGTGGGGGAGCACAACATCCCCGAGGTCGTCTGAGGGAGTTGTGTCCTCCACAACATTGTGGAGAGGAAGGGGGTGGAGACAGAGGCCAGCAGTGAAGAGAGACCCTTTGAGCAGCCATGGACAACTGCCACCTGCCAGGCCCATTATTTGGGGCTGTGCAACCGGGAGGCTCTGAGGGAGCTAATTCTCCCTAAGGCCTCCTTACTAGGGCCCAGGGCCTTGCTCCAATATCCCTTTCTCACCACAACCCCTCCCTTCCCCCCTTCCCTGAATTCTGAATAAAGACCCCTGGTTGGATTTTAACAGAACGAACATTGTATTTATCTTTCATTAAAAAATGCTGGGGAAGGGAAGCGGGGCTCATAACCTGGAGGGTGAGGAGGGCTCAGGGCTGAGAGTGGTATGGGGGGTAGCTAGAAGTGCCCCCTCGGGTGCGGGGACCTCGCCGAACTTGGGGTTGGGTGTGTCCTGGGACCACAGGGGTGTGGGGCAGGAGTGGGAGGGCTGGAGAGGGGTCAGGGATGGCAGGGAGGAGCATGGGGCGGGGACATGGGCATCTCTTGGGGAGGAAGCAGAGGCATCGCTTGGGGGATGGGGGAGGGGGAATGGACATAGCGGGGGGGGGGCAGGAGGGTGGTAGGCAGGAGCAGGAACAGCAGCCAGGTGTGCCATCATTTCACACATGCTGTTGCCCTGCCACAGGAGCTGGTCTCACATGCAAGGCCACCACTCTGCGTCCTCCTGGGCCTTCTGCGCCAAGGTCTGCTGGATGTCTCGCACAACGCCCTGGACCCTGGTGCACTTTCAGGTCCCCCGGGGTTGGGCAGCTGGCTCAGATGCCTCACATATGCGGTCATGCCTGTGTGCTGTGTGCGGCATTCCTCAGTATGTCTGGGGTCGTGCCTGCACCCTTCTGGCAAGCCTGCATCTAGCCATGGCAGGTGGTAGGAGGGCAACCCCTGGGGACAGACGTGTATGTGGCCTCACCCGAGCCTGGGTGTGCTCAGGGGCTGCCTGCTGAGTCTGCGTGGCGCACAATACACTACACCTGGTTCCATGTGCACGGACTGCAGCATGATGGCCAGCCTGAGCAGGCTGAGCGATGATCGCACCCCATCCCCTGCGCCCACCTCTCTGCCCGTGTGAGTGGAAAACAGAGAGCACTCACCTGAAGATCCCTCCCCAGCATTAGACGATGCCGGTGACACGTGCAGATTTACAGGTACTGGCTCCAGGGATTGTGTGACTGTGCTAGCCGTGTCACCCTCCTCCTCCTGCCCCTGCTGTCCCTCCTCCTCCTCCTCCTCCTTCTCCTCCTCCTCCGCAACCTCCAGCTGGCTGACGACAGGCATCTTGAGGCCGGAGTCGACGACCATGGGTGGCAAAAGGGCTTCCCCAGCCCCCAGGATTTGGTGCAGCTCCTTGAAGTGCACTCTCTGGCCCTCGCATAGCCCTGGCAGAGCTCCTTCACCTTACTCCAGACCTGTTCTAAGGTTTGAGGAGAGTGTCCCTTCTCTGCCAGGGCCTCGGCCAGGCGCCCATAAATGTCAGCATTCCAGCATGTGAAGTGGAGATCCTGTAGGGTCTCCTCTTCCCCCCACAGCTCGAGGAGGGACAGGATCTCTGCTCCAGACCAAGAGGGCACATGGTGTTTGGTGCCTCGGGTGGGTCCTGGAAGCCCTGATGCTGCTCCCTGTGAGGGCCAGGGAGGTCTCGGGGGCTTTGTGGCTTGGACATAGCTCCAGATGCTTGTGGCAGGGAGAGCTGCGCTGACAGGGTGCTGCTCCAGGACCAGTTTCCTGCCACCAGGCTTGTCCAGGGTGCCTGCAGTTTTAAGTGGGGCCAGAAGACAGGAACTAGAGGGTCCTGATTACTTGGGATGGAGTGGCCTGTGTGATATCCTGGAGGCCTCTTCTTTCAAAAGAAAACCCCCTTCCCCGTCCACACATGCCTTTTTCTGAAAGAGCTCTTTCAGAAATGCATTCTTCCTTATAGAAAGAGGTTTACCGCTGTCTCAAAAACGCCTCTGTTCTTTCGACTATTTGTTGAACGAATGTGATTGTAGTGTGGACGTAACTGACGTTTTTCAGAAAAACAGCTGTTTTTCCAAAAAAACTCTGCAGTGTAGACATATCAGGCTTTATTTATACTACAGGGCTGTGTCTAGACTGCATCCCTTTTCCGTAAAAGGGATGCAAATTAGACACATCGCAATTGCAGATGAAGCAGGGATTTAAATCCCCCCTGCTTCATTTGCATAAAAATGGCTGTCACTTTTTTCCAGCTTTGCCAGAAAAAAGCGCCAGTCTAGACGGGGATCTTGCAGAAAATAAAGCCTTTTCCGAAAGATCCCTTATTCCTTATTTTATCCCTTATTTTATCCTTTATTCCTCTTAAAATAAGGAATAAGGGATCTTTCGGAAAAGGCTTTATTTTCTGCAAGATCCCCGTCTAGACTGGCGCTTTTTTCCGGCAAAGCTCCGAGCCGGAAAAAAGCGGCAGCCATTTTTATGCAAATGAAGCGGGGGGATTTAAATCCCCGCTTCGTTTGCAATTGCGATGTGTCTAATTTACATCCCTTTTATGGAAAAGGGATGCAGTCTAGACACAGCCCAGGGTTTTTGTGGAAGAAGCCTTCTGCACAAGAGTTTTTGCACAAAAACATGTCCACACCTCAAAGCACATGGTTTTTGCAATACGCTTTTGTGCAGGAGAACATCCACACTATTATAAATTCTCCCACATATAAAGCCACCCAGAACTGGTTCTAGCCAGGCTAGAGGTCACCAGTTGCTCTTGACTGCTGTTGCTGGAGCCCTCCACTTAAAGGGACCCTCCCCCGGAGGCCGCTTCTCTGTTTCTGTTGCCTGCTTGCTAGCCTCTTTGGCAAAGCAAAACTTCAGCACTGCTTGATGTGTTTGTCTTTTGCTTTTTTGGGGGACGACACAGCTTTTGACTACTCTGCCCTGTGTGCTATGGAGCCGGAGCTGCCCTTGGGCATGCGATGGACCCCCAGGGCCATACTGCACTCTCTGCAGTGTCTGCTTCAAGAAGGATTTCTCTTCCAGCAGGAGCTGGACCCCGAGATCTTCTGATGAGTCTCTGGCTGGCTGCGGGTGCTCCACTCTGGCTGCCCCAGCCCACCATACCCAGAAGATTCTGGAGGCTGGAGACTAGCTTGGACGGGAGAGACCAGCTGGTCCTGGAGCAGTGGGATGACCAGCAATGGGTGCAGAACTTCCGCATGTGGAAGGCCACCTTCTGGGAGCTCTGTGCCTGGCTCGCTCCTGCATTCCAACAACACAACACCCACCTGCGGCCCGCCATCCCACTCCAGAAGCGGGTCACCATCGCACTGTGGAACCTGGGCACCCCAGACAGCTACTGCTCGGTGGCTAACCAGTTTGGGGTGGGGAGCTCCACTATCGGGGCCATCCTGATGCAGGTAAGGAGATCACGGGATGCAACCCCTGCACGGGGGAGAGGAGGAAGGTATTGCATAAGGGGGACCCTCAGGACGGGGGGGGGGGGGGCGGCTGGGGAAGGTACATGGTGGACTTGGGGTGGGGGAAAAGCCCTGGCCTGGGGGCTGATGCCTTCTCACCCTCACACTGGCCTAGTTGGGGGTGGTGAGGGTGGGCATGAACTCACAACAGGGGGCTCCTGGAGGGTGGGGAGGCCAGGAGGGCCATCAACTCCCTGCTACTGTGCAAAGTCATCCGGCTCCAGGTCCTGGAGGCCACTATCAGGGTTCCCCAATTGTGCTGGAGCAATTGACGAGATGCACATCTCCAGCCAGTCTCCAGAACATCAAGCTTATCAGTTTGTCAATCACAAGGGCTACTTCTCCGTAGTCCTACAGGCACTGGTGGACCACCGGGGCCATTTTACAAACGTTTATGTGGGTTGGCCGGGCAGGCCTCACAATGCCCGAGTTTTTTGCACTCAAGCCTCGGTGCCCCGCTGGAGGTGGGCACCTTTTTCCCCTGATGGGAGTTTCCGGTGGGTGATCTGAGTATGCCAGTTTGGGGAAAAAATGTATTCGCTCAGGTGGATCAAGCTGGAGAGCCTAGTTTCTCCTCACAGTGGGTCTTCTAAGTCAAGATGGGGTCACCTCCAAGTGTATCATCCACTCTTGGTGGAATCTGCAGGTCATGGGTGCAGCACCGGAGAGGCAGTTTGCTTCCCATGCCTTGTGGTAGGTGTCACTTTGGCCTTGCATTACAGTACATCCGATTAGGGCCCCTTTCAATCATGCTCCTAGAGAGCTGCCCATAGATACCTTAATTCTTATGGCTGGAGTGTGACTGGGACTGGACAGCCCCAAACTCTGATGAGGTCTGGTACCTCAGCATGGCTCCAAGCCAGGGATTTCCTGGTGCATGCAGCAGACATGGCCAGTTGGAGAGATGTGCTGATGACACACCATGTGTTCCTGAGCAAACAGGAATGGGACTTTCTAATTCCAAAAAGAATGCAAAGGGCAAGTCTGGGTTGGTCACCTGAGCAGAGCGGTAGAGTTCAAACAGATGACCAAGAAGGAAGAGCAGGCATTGTGGGAAGAGCGCCAGACACCAGTCAGGATGCTGTACTGCAAGACAGTGTTCACACTGGCACCCCGGCTCTCTATCCAGAGCACAAGCTCTATGCTTCTTGCAGAGGTGGTTTCCTGGTGGGGCTACGTCTGAACGGCCCCCCTCTGTCGGCAGAGGGATGTAAATTAGACATATCGAAAGTGCAAATGACGCCGGATTTAAATATCCCATGCTTCCTTTGCATAATGCCAACCGCCACTTTTTTCAAAACAGGGTTTTCTGAAAAACCCCGGCAGTTTAGACGGGACATTTTCGACAGAAATGCCCAGTTTCGTGCTGTGCTCCTCTGTGTCTAGACCAGCGTTTCCCGGACTATGGGCCGTGGACCGGGGCCGGGCCTCAGCGCACCTGGCGGCTGCCGGCCTAAAGCCACTTCGACCCACTCGGTGCAATCGGCCCTGCGCCCCCGCACCGGCAGTGCCGACGAGTCACAAGCCGGGCCCAGCTCCAGGGCCCTGCGGGGCCGGGTCTCTCCCCAGCTCTGCCTGGAGCGGGCCCCGCGCGTCCCTCTCGGCCCCGGACACGTGCGGCTCCTCCCCGCCGCCCGCCGCCCATGCGCAACGTTGCAGGTGGGCGGGGTGGACGTGACATCATGGCCCGGGGTTTGGAACCCGCGCGAGGCACATGCCGGGGCCTGGCGGGGTCTGAGCGTGGACCCGCCCCGCAGCATGGAAGAAGGGGGGGGGCCGGCTCGTGCCGCGGGGGGGAGGGGAGGAGAGGAGAGGAGAGGGGGCAGGGGAGGCACCCAGGGGCAGGGTGCAGGAGAGACAAATCCCAGGGGGCCAAGTGCAGAGCACACAGGAAAGGGCGGGAGGGGCGGGGTCAGTGGGAGGGGGAGGGGGTGATGCTGGGAGAGGAGGGGGAAGGGCACTGGAGGTGGGAGGGGGAGGTGTCAGTGGGAGGGGGACAGGGTGATGCCGGGAGAGGAGGGGGAAGGGCACTGGGGGCTGGAGGAGTGGTGTCAGTGGGAGGGGGAGGGGGTGATGCTGGGAGAGGAGGGGGAAGGGCACTGGGGGCTGGAGGGGGAGGTGTCAGTGGGAGGGGGACAGGGTGATGCTGGGAGAGGAGGGGGAAGGGCACTGGGGGCTGGAGGGGGAGGTGTCAGTGGGAGGGGGACAGGGTGATGCTGGGAGAGGAGGGGGAAGGGCACTGGGGGCGGGAGGGGAGGTGTCAGGGGGAGGGTGTGATGCTGGGAGAGGAGGGGGAAGGGCACTGGGGGCGGGAGGGGAGGTGTCAGGGGGAGGGTGTGATGCTGGGAGAGGAGGGGAAGGGCACTAGGGGCTGGAGGGGAAGGTGTCAGTGGGAGGGGGACAGGCTGATGCTGGGAGAGGAGGGGGAAGGGCACTGGGGGCGGGAGGGGTGGGTGCTGGGAGGAGGCTTGAGAGAAGGGGTGGGCATGAGGAAGGTCAGGATGGAGCAAATCGTGTGTGAGGACACAGAGGGGCAGGAGGGGAATGGGGCAGAGACTGGTGAGGGGGTGGGTATTAGGGAAAAAGGGGGCAAAGGGAGGCACCAGGAGGGTGCAGGGCTAAGGGAAGGTGCAGGTGCCAGGGGATTCTGGGGTGAGGAGGAGGGGAGAGCTGGCCACCAGAAGCAGAACTGGACGGGGGAATCAGGGCAGGCTGGGGAGATTGGGGGGGCTGGAGGAAGCAGGGCTGCTGGGGGGTGTGAGGTTGGGGGCAGGGAGCTGGCCAGGGAAGATGTGGGAGAGGCGACCGCTGGAAGGAGGGCTAGACACAGGCAGCGGGGCTGGCCAAAGGAGATTGGGAGGAGAAGTGGGGGAGAACAGGCTGCCCGGGAGGGGGTTGGGGGAAGTGGGGCTGGCCAGAGGCGCAGTAAGGGGAGCAGGGGGGAGGAATGAATTGGCCTGCAGGGAGTGGGACTGACCCACCTCCTCTTCTCTCCCCCCTCCTCCCCCACACACCCCTCGAATAGTTGCGAACTATCTGGCTGGTAGACACACTCATGCAGCCTGAGCACATTTACCAGCCAGGCAGTTTGAAACTACAAATGGATACACCTAGTAATAATACAACTTACCTAATGAGAAAATACCAGACATGTTATATGTCTGGTATTTTCTCAGTTTGTTTTTCATGTGTTTAT
This sequence comes from Pelodiscus sinensis, assembly GCF_052426305.1. NCBI lineage: Eukaryota > Metazoa > Chordata > Testudines > Trionychidae > Pelodiscus > Pelodiscus sinensis. Next base: position 5,429,009 of record NC_143063.1, on the reverse strand, counting down.
ATTTTTGGGCTGCAAAAAGCAGAACTGAAAAAAAAGGGTTCCAATTAAAGTACAAAGTTTGGGAAACCCTGTTCTAACCACCTTTCTGTCTGTCTTACAGCCCATTTATCCAATCCATATTCCTTAACCTTCTGGCTGTGGGTGACCATATCAAAAGCTTTGCTAAAGCTGGCACTGGGATATTTGGGAGGACCAGAAACAGCTTATTTGAATATTCATCATTTGATTAATGAATATGCAAATATGCAAATGAATATTACTGGTCCTCCAAAAGTTCGTGAATGGATTTACTGGTCCCCGTGTCAAAAAGTTTGGGAACCCCTGCTCTAGACTACATCCCTCTGTCAGCAGAGAGATGTAAACGAAGCACTTTGAAAATGCAAATGAAGCTGGGATTTAAATATCATGTGCTTCATTTGTATAATCATGTTATGGCGCTCTTTTGAAAAAGCGCTATTTTGAAATTGAAACTACAGTCTAGACTGTGGGATATTTAAATCCCAGCTTTATTTGCACTTTCGATACGTCTAATTTACATCCCTCTGCCAACAGAGTGCACTAACTGCAGAGCTAGTGTGCACTAAGTACCTTGCCAGGGTGGACACCATAAAAGTTACAGTGCTGGGGGGGCTTGATTTTCTGTACAGTAACTCCCCAGTGTAGACGTGACGTATATCTACTCTTAAAATGCTAAAATAGCAAAATTCCAGCTGGGCTTCAATGTAGACACTCACTACAGCAAAGCAAGTGGAGGAGTTCTGCTGCTGTACGTAATCCACCTCCCCTGAGATGTAAGAGGTAGACTTAGTCTACTCTGGGGTTAGCTCTGTGGTTTTTTTCACATTCCTGAGCAATGTGACTGGGTCAACCTAAGGTTCAATGTAGAAGACTCCTCTGAAAACTGAAACTGGCAGTGAACTACACATGTTCAATATTCCCTTCAAAATAACCAGCTATGCCCAAAGCATAAAGCAATGAGTAATGCAATCAGTCATGGAGGACCCATTCAGTTAATGCAAGTGGTGACTAACATATGCTCTCTAGAATTTGCGGTGGTGTTGTTCTTGTGCTTTGTTTTTGGAATCGACCCCCCCCCCCCACCGGGAGTGACATAATTAAGCCAACCTAAGCCCTGGTGTAGACAGATCTAGGTTGACAGAAGGATTTGCCCATTGAATTAGATACTGCCTCTTCAGGAGGTGGACATGGAAACCACAGGCAGAACTGTCATCAGGAAGGATGTTAAGTATTGGGTAACTGACGAATCAAATAGTTGATTCTATTAATTGATAGGGTGCCTCTGCCTTTGAAGTGTCGCAATGGCACTGTTGCTACACTTTAAAGGTGAAAACGCTGTGTGGAGCCTGGGGTCAGCTGGGGCCTGATCCCAGGCTCCACATGGCTCTGCTGCTTTGAAACACCATGTGCAGCCTGGGGACATCCCAGCTGATGCGTGGAGCCCAGGGTCTGGCCCCACGCTTCAAGTGGTGCTGCTGCTTTGAAGTACCCCCTCTTCTTCCCTCCACCCCTCCTTTGCTGCCTGTATCTGATAGAGACAGCAAGGTGGGGGGTGCAGCTGTAGTATTTCAGGTTCACACAAGCCCTCAGGCTAACAGATGGGGCAGCAATGGGCTAAGAAGGTCCCACCCTCCCCATAACAGCTGCAGACCCTACTCTAAACAGAGGGACTGAAAGGGACTCTGACACTTAGGCAGGAGGCGAGGGAAGGAGAGGCTGTCTGCAGGATGGAAGCCAGTTTATAGCTCCTGGGACAGAAGGAGCCACAAAGGCAGGGTCCTAACAGCGGGACCCTTCCAGAGGGTCAGAGGCCTTGACAATTTTCCTTTGCCTTCCTCCTGACAAGGGGAAATAACTGGCTGGTCGGTTGGGAAGCCCCAACTGTCTCAAATTTTTAACTTGTTTGAGCTGCTCTCTACAGAGAGCAGCCAGACCCTAAATGAAGAAAGAACAGGGGATGACCCACTCCGAGGGCCATCAGGAAGAAGGAACTGAGATACTCCTTGCTCCTTTCCCCCTGGGCCACACCCTGGTGGAGAGGGAAGGCTGATCTCCAGGGCGGGATTAAGACCTTTAGAGGCCCTAAGCACTGAAACGATTATGGTGCCCCCCATATGCAATTCAAAATAAAAACAATACTATACCGTAAAATCTTTTTTTTTTTTTTTGGTGCCCCTGCTTTGCTGGTGCCTTAAACACCTGCTTAGTCTGCCTATTGGGTAATCCAGCCCTGCTGATCTCTCCCTCTCCCCTGCCCTTCTTTTGTCTAGCCGGGGGAACACCAAAGGGTGATGCACTCTAACTCTGCCACCAGAACTGCCAATTGCCTGTCAAAGCCAGTCTAGGATTTTGGGAACTCTTGAGCCAGAGCCAGCCCATGAGGTCTGGCGGTCCCAGGTGAAACTCACTACAGTGGATCGATGATCAAAATGTAACCACAAAAACCCTCACTCCGGCTCGGTTTGCCTCTAGGTCTCATCCTACTTTTACTTTGATGAAATACACCATTATTTACATCTCCCACCTGTTCCTCTGTCTCTGTTCACTCAAGGCCACAACAAGAGAAAGCAGGTGACCACAGGATGAGCTACCTTGGCCTGGCTGCTGCACAGAGAGATTGCATGTCAGAACATTCTGAATCTAGGATCAGATTCTTTACTGCATAGCACTAAATATACCTCTCCCCACCCCCTTTTTTCACCACACTTAGCCCTGGATCCAATTTCATTTCCACTGAATTATTCCCGTTTTGAACATCTCGCATGTTTCTTGCAATACTCATTTATTATTCATAATGGCTGTTCTATAGTTTGACTTACCTTTGTCACAATAAGTCAGTTGTGGGAAATCAAGGGACATTCACCCACCTCCACCAAAAAAAAGTCTTGCTTTTAAAAAAATTAAAATGTGCATGTTAAATTTAAAAACAAAAAAACAACCAAATTCTATTCCCTAACCCAGATTCTCTCTTGTTCATCGTCTTAATCATGCATTCTGCAGCCACAGAGCTGTGCCAGAGACAGCATCACCCCATATATATATATATATATATATATACACACACACACACACCCACACACACACACTATCACTCTCTGGTGTTGGCAGAATGATGGCACCAGGCTCATCAGAGTTCTGGGCACACTGTGCACTCAGCGGAGAACTCTACCTTATCTCACTTTTATGACCTTTAAGACTTGCCTCCAACTTTGGGCTTAGTCCAATGTCTATAAAAGTCAGAGACCTATTCATGACCTCGATGAGCACTGGTTCAGGCCTGTTACCTGGGGGAGTTGCTTCTAGCCCATTGTCCTCCACTGTCTCTGATGTGACTATGAGGGGTGGTCTTGCAGGGGTAGACCTCTTCAGTGCTATTGAAAGTGCAAATTCAGCCCTTGTTCACTCTTTGTCAACAATATGGCTCCTTCTGTATAGGACTTATGATGATCACTGTCAGTAGAATCCCCTAGCTAAGCTTATTCGGTAAACAACTGGGCTTCCTGTCTGGAATATAAAGCACTTCGTCTCTTTTCAATGTATGTCTGTGCGCATGCACACACACACACACACGCTGGCATATGAGCTGCAGCAGTATTTCCTTTGAAATACCCTGCATGCGCCACTTCACATAATAAGGTCCAATAGTTCATTAAAAATAGGCCCCCCAAAAAATCAAATGGTGCCATTATCACATGTAATTCTAATGGCATATTTGAGTAAATTTGAATTTCTTGTTAAAAAAGAGATTTGTTGCATTACTGCAGAAAACAACCAAGAAGTAACTAACTAAAGTTAGGGTGGTTTTTCCCAATGAATATGATTGACTAAAAAACAATTTGTTCTTATCAGTAGCTTGCAGGCATGATCTTATCAGTTAGGAATGTAAGACAATACAAATGCAAAGCATCAGGCTAGTTATACTGTGAGTGCTCTGCCACTGAGAGGAATCACGGTGGGGGCACACTTACTCGCTTTCTGCAAAGTTTATAGGACTGTGACCTCTGATCAGCTTTGAGTTCTGGTGTGGGAGTTCAGCTTGTACATAAGAGCATAAGAATGGCCATACTGGGTCAAACCATAGGTCCATCTAGCCCAGTAGCCTGTATGCCAACAGTGGCCAGTGCCAGGTGCCCCAGAGGGGGTGGACCGAAGACAATGATCAAGCAATTTGTCTTGTGCCATCCGTCTCCAGCCTCTGACAAACAGAGGCCAAGGATGATTTTGTAGGTGAAAATTCTTTTAATCTGATACCTGCTGGACCAGACTAGTGCTGAACTAGACAATATGCCAAATCACAGGAGGTCGAACTTGTCTAGCAGTATTACCAACACTTTTATTGCTGCTTAATGGGCTCTTAGAGTTAAATAACAGCACAGAACACTGAAAGCCAGGATTAGTGGCTGTAAACAAACTTTAGGGGCCTGCAAGCAAGTTGGCCACACCCATGTTAAGTGGACATCCTGCTAATTAAAACCGTGCCAGACCAGAGCGAGTGCCCGATTAGGGAGATTCATCCTGTAGGCCAGCCCAAATTTGAATGTGTTTATTAAATGAGCCATGATGACTTTGTTCCATGTAATATGCATCATTTTTTCCCTCTAACTTTATACGTTAGTTTGTTGTAGCTTATGATGATGTGCACCATCAGCAGAAACACATGCTGCCTGCTGCTCTGCTAATCAGCTATGCAGTATTTGAATCACTCCTGGGTGGATGTCCAAGCACACAACTTACAGGGAACACTGATGTGCAGAGTTTTTTTGGAAGTTACACATACATGTTGCTGTGAGAATGGGCACACAACTATAACAAGAGCATAGAGCAGAAGCATAACAAGCCTCTAGTTTAGCTCAGTGGCACCCCACATTTCCTGACTACTGTACCCCTTCCAAGATTTTGATTAGACTTTTATACTCAAATTTCACCACCCATAAAACTACTTGCTTACAAAATCAGACATAAAAATACAAATGTCACAATGTGCTGCTACTGGAAAAATTGCTCACTTTCTCATTTTACTACGTAATATTAGTAAATTGGGATATAAATCTTGTACTTCTGTTTCAGTGTATAAGCAAGTCTTCTGTGTGAAAGTTTAGTTTGTATTGAGTTTGCCAGTGCTTCTTATCTAAGCCATTGTAAAATCAGGCAAACATTAAGATGTGTGGATGTAACCGGTCCAGCACCTTCAGGGCCCCGTGCTGCCTGGTGCCCTCACTTGCTCCCCTGGCTGGGAGCTGCCAACCACAGAGCATCCAACCACAAAGACAAACTTTGCCATCCCTCGCCCCCATTCCCTTTCCTGCAGGCACCCAGGGGAGGCACTGGGCTCTGGCTCCTGCCCCATAAAGGGAAGGAGACAGAGATGGCCACCGGCCCATCCTGCAACTGCTTGCAACAGACCCTCCACCCCACACCCACACCTAGAGGGGATGTCCTGGCCAGGCAGAAGAGAGTCCCAGTCTGGGATCATCCCTGTCTATGGGGATGCCCTGGTCAGAGTGAGGGAAAGAGAAACTCTGCTCCATTGAAAGAAGCCCCACCTCTTCTCTATATCCTGTAACGTGTTCTGGGGTGTGTGTCTCCCATTCAAGGGGCAGGAACAGGGGAAAGGGATCCCTGGGTCACACACGGGGCAAACTTACACCAGCTTACTGAAACACGGAGTTGACGCAGTTGTCTTCAACCTTACTGAAAATGGTCTCAAGTCACAGAAAATCGTGCAATAACCTCCAGAACAAAAACATTTGCCTTAAATACAAGTCTTTTGCTCTTGTACTGTCATAGAAAGGCCAGGTCTCTAAGACCCGCTAGAAGGGGGGGTGTCTTATATTGTTTGTACTAATAGATGCTGGGGGCGTCTATTCAAAGTTTTACGGTAGTGTATAATGACATCAAAAGTTTGGCAGATGACATTGAAATAGATGCCAGTTGAAATTTTTCTTAAATCTAGAGGTGTTGTGGAATATAGCCAGTGAGCAACTTGTGCTGCCCAGGCTGGACTCTGTCATCCCACAACTGAGTCTGACAGACAAGAGCAGTGGTTCTCACCTCGTTTCAGTCCACAGACCACCAGGCCAATCAAAAAATGATCGTGGACTTTGGACAATGTTCCTGTGGGCCACCGAAAAAGTCACGATGGACCACCAGTTGAGAAGAGCAGGACTAGAGCATCCACCGTCCAGGCCCCGTTGTCAACTCCATATTGGTGCACATAACAAAAGTCATGTGGCAGGTGTGGGGGGTGGGGTAAATGGTTTGTATTGTGGGAGGGAGCTCAGATGTGAGAAAGTAAAGGAGCATGTGAATACCATGGAATAGGTGCTCATCTCCCATGTAATTTCAACTGGATCCTACACTTAAGTTACATAAATTCCTTTGAAAAACCCAGATTAGATGCTGTCTGAACAGCATCTCCGTGCTGACCAGAATTTCATTTTTGTGAATTTTAGCTAAGGTCTAACCACAAAGCAGACCATGATTTTTGCAGCGTTTTGCCTATTAGTTAATATAAATACTTTATTTTAAAAAGATCATCTACTGTTTAATCCGTTAGTTCTAAGGACCAATAGGCCCACAGTTATTTAACACTGGGTGAAGTGATAAGTCATTCTACAGGGAGTCAGATCTTACGCAGAGGCACAGCATATTTGCTATATGACATCTTGAAAATGTAGCTGAACAGTGTATGTTTTTATGTTTAAAATACATCTTTTTCCTATCAGCAGAGGTGCAGGTAAGAGGATGCAAGAGCTGGCTGAGCTGAGCTGGAGCAAAAGCTAGCAGGGAGCTAGTCAAAAAGCTGGCAGGGACCGTTACAATATGAATGTACCTGTAAGAAATTTTAAGTTACTTTCACTGCTTCCTATAACTGTTTGTACAGAGCCAATCTTGGGGAAAATGATGCCCTGGGTGAACTTGTGTTTTGGTGTCTCTGACGCCTGTGGTCATATAGTAAGCATCATCCATTAACCGTGACATTCATGGGCTCCCCAGCTCCTGCCTTCATCCGCATCTGCGTCTTCCTTTTCCACTAACTCCTGTAGTGTGGCTCTTTTGCCCCTAACCTCTGCACAGTGCCCCCTTCATCCCAAACCCTGAATTTTGCTGTCACCTGCTAGCTCTTATAGCCTGACTGGATCACAAGTGCTATGAAATAACTAGATGTGCAGACAGCATAAGCCACAAAAAACAGCACTGAGCTTATTACATCCCAATGTCACACTGTGGCCTTTTAGCCTGCCTCTGCTGGCCAGACCAGAGCTTTACAAGACTGCTGCCTTCCACCTGATAGTCCTGGGTGTTTTGTTTAAACACTACAGACCTGTGCTTTAAGACTCTGCCTTCCATTTACTTATTTGGTACATTTAAAAATTCCCTATTTAACATTTTATTGAAAAAGCGAGACTGTTTGCTCTCTATAATTCACATACATTTATTAGTGTTATTGGCCTTGAATATATCATGTATCAGGGAGCACAGAAAGTTTGAATAGATGGGAATACTATAGTTCATCCCTTTGCAAGCTTTTAGTTGTCAATATGAGGGTTCACACTGTTCATAAAAGGCTGAGCCAGCATTCAACTGTAGTCAATGGGAAAACTGCAACAGCCACTTGCTTCAGTTAGTCTTGGTTTCAGGCACTCATAGGGGATACTGGAGTGCTAGAACATAGGAAAATCTGAAGGTCTTTCTATGTAAAACTGCAAGACAAATTAAAAACACAAATACTTTTTCTCCCTCACGAAACTCCCTGTTCGCAAATGCAGAGTGTGGATCATTGCTGCAAACATGCCATTTCTCTGAGCAGTTGCATGTGATCCTGGGAGTTGGGGAAACACAAACCTGACCATATTACCTAGCGACTCCATGGAGTCATTCCAAGACACTCCTCTGGAAGCTTGCGGATGACGATGAGGCGGAGAGTGGTCATCAGGCGAGTGGGCTCCAATTGGTTACCAATGTCACCGACAGTCAGCAATCTTTTATAACATTTCACAGCCAGGCACTGATCCTGGGGCCGGTACTTCTGGAGAGTTCACATTTTTCATCATACTAAGGCGTGATCTCTGCTTGCCACTCTGCCTACACCACTGGCGGTGGGGAGGTCCCCAGAGCAGCTTGTTAATGTTGTTGTAGATGCAGTGGGAACCCTCACTGTTCAACTGCATGAAGCTCTCATAGAAGTAGTGGTTCCTCCTACTCATAAGGTTCCTGGAGATGCCTGCTTTATTCAGTCCTCCACTGTAGGACACTTTCCCATGCCAAGCCAGCAGTAAGTGGCGGAGAAAGCTTTCTGGTCACACTCAGTCACCATGCATGCCCTATAATGCTGTGTGATTCAGAGAAGACTCATATCTCATATGGCAACCTGGAGAAGGGGACATTATTAGTTGATGTCTCTGCTGAACCACGTTCTCCTTTCAAATCCATGGTCCCACAGAAAGGAAAAGTTCCCAGCAAAAGGGGGTCAGCACACACAAGGGCCACTTGAACACCTGGCCAGCCCTTCCATGCCATGATACCTAGACTACCCTTGCCTTTCTGTCTGCCATGCTCCCATAAGAAGGGAAAGTTGCACTCACTGGGAAAACAGGGGAAGGGAGGGAGGTGCGGTGGCGGTGCTGTTCATATATATATATATAGGCGCTATGTGATCCCCTGCTCCACATGCGGGAAGAGAAAGTTGCCATCTCCAGGAAAACATGGAATACTGACCACACGGACACAATATGAGCACCTTCCCTGCCACCATGCTCCAGCCACCTCGTCCCTACAGGTTTGAACCCCGCCTGTCTCGTATCATGCCTGCCACTGGAGTCCAGCTGCTCTTCTAGGAACAGGTGTTCCTGTTTCATAGTGGCTGCGTAAAAGCATAACTGTGGCCTTGTACATAATACATCCCTATTGGTTTTAGACAGGCCTTTTTGTACTATGTAGCACCTTTAATGTCTGCCATTCACTTTATGTTACAGCAGGAACAGCAGCAAGCCTGCTGCACACTCTCCCTAGCCCCCACCAGCTGTCCAATTAGCAACAATGGAGTCAGGATGACATAGTCAAGGAGCAAACGCAAATCCGCCCACTTGGACAGGAAGCACTTAAGCAAGTGCCAGAATATGCTGCTGCGGGAGATGAAAGCAGATTGCTAGGACAGGAGAGCATGCAGGGCGCAGCAAGTGAGGAACCAGGTGAGAGTCTTGAAAACCGTGGTGGCTATGGTGAACTACATGCATAGTAGGCACCCTCTCCAGCCCTTGCAGTATGACCAAGTCCCCCAGCCGCCTCTCTCAGGGGGCCCTAGAACACCAGGGAGGGGGGATCAAGGGCAGCCTCTCACTCAAGTCCTCAGATTGAGATCTGAAGCAAAAGGTTGCCTGCTTGTGGTTCCCTAAATTAAAAAAAAGAGCATGATTGCCTTTTCTTCCTTGTGTTGACGGTTTACAGACAAGAACACTGAATCCAGGTGCACCTTGTTAAGAGCAACATGCATGACTCTCAAATAGCTGGCCATTCATAACACTTTTTCAAAGAACTTTGCAGTACACCTCGCTGTGGATGGGTCTAGACTACATGGCTCCATCGACAGAGCCATGTAGATGAGTTTACTCGGCAAAGAGAAGTGAAGTAGCGATTTAAATAATCGCCGCTTCATTTACATAAAAATGGCTGCCATGCTGTGCCGATCAGCTGTTTGTCGGCACAGCGCGGCAGTCTAGATGGGGATCTGCTGACCCCAGAACCCTTTGTCGGCAGATCCTGTAAGCCTTGCTGTGCTTCAGTTCACAAACTTCCATGAAAGTGCCCTAATCATATGAAAATTTTGCAGCCTCTGCTGATTGTCCCATAGCTGCATCACTGTGTGGTCTCACCTTTCTCATCTTGTATCATGGCACCAGTGCCAGCATTTCACAGCATCCAGAGGCTTGAATGCTTATGGCATTTCTCAGCTGCTTTACTCAAGTGTTTCATAAAAGAGGATGGATGTTCATGGCCTGCCGAGATTCTTCCTTTCAGGTGGCACCTGGATAGGCTTGAAAATACTCCAGCATAAGGGCTTACCTTGGTTAATATGAAAAACAACATATTGCCTTGTGCATCACTATCATTCTAGCTATCTATAGATACACCTCCACATATACACCATATTTTGTTTCCTTGTACACTGATGTTTGGTGTAGGATGTGAGTATCTAGGTAAATGAAATATATCTGGAAGATACTTATCTTCTCAGAAGTCACTTAAAAATGACTGATGGAACCTATTTTATTGAGTGAGAACTAGCTCAAGTTTGCATGCTAATAATCCAATGCAGTTACATGATGGAGAATTTTTCAGGTATAGTGTCTTCATGGCATCCTTTGCTTCTTTGTGTCTCAAGCAATAGATTAGTGGGAGTGGTGGTGGGGGTTTACAAGGGTATAGACTACAGACAACACTTTGTCCTGAGCTCTTGAATAACTGCAGAGAGGGAGCAGATACATAAAGAAGAGAGGCCCGTACAGCATAGTAACAAACCATCAGATGGGAGGCGAGGCGTGAAGGTACATTCTCAGAGTGTGTGTGTGTGTGAGAGAGAGAGAGAGAGAAAGAGGGAGAGGGAGAGAAGGTTGATTGGGACGAATTTATCTACAACTACTCAAACGACAAATCTTGGCATCATCATATATATATAGTAACCCAGTGTCTGAGAGTCTGTAAGGCTGAAATGCTGGCTGTTCCCTCTGGGAGGCGCTGTTGCCGAAATGCTGGTTGTTCCCTCTGGGAGGCGCTGTTGCCTGAAATGCTGGCTGTTCCCTCTGGGAGGCGCTGTTGCCGAAATGCTGGCTGTTCCCTCTGGGAGGCACAGTTGCCTGAAATGCTGGCTGTTCCCTCTGGGAGGCGCTGTTGCTGAAATGCTGGCTGTTCCCTCTGGGAGGCGCTGTTGCCTGAAATGCTGGCTGTTCCCTCTGGGAGGCGCTGTTGCTGAATTGCTGGCTGTTCCCTCTGGGAGGCGCTGTTGCCTGAAATGCTGGCCCATGCTGCATGGGGAGTGTGGGGCCCAAACAGCCTCTTGCTCCCCCATGGCGGCCCGACTGAGCGGCGCAGAAGTCAGCCAAGTTCCACAGCGGGAGGGGAAGGGGGCGGGGCGGTGATGTGCGGCCTGACAGCAGCTCCAGGCCCTGCCCCCTGGCTGTGAACGTCACCTCCCAGACCCCCCCTTCGCCTCCCACCACGGCGCTCGGCTGACTTCTGCGCCGCTCAGCCGGGCCGCTGCGTGGGAGCAAGTGGAACAAGCGACCATTTGGGCTCCACGCTCCCCTGAGTGAGAGGCAGGAGAGGGAGGAGTAAAGAAAGAGAGAGACAGAAAGAGAGGCAGGAGATGTAGGAAAGCTGAGAGAGGGGGGAGGGGAGGCAGGAGGAGGACAGAGAGAGAGGGAGCGAGAGACCTGAGGCTCAGGAGAGAAGACTGACATGGAGGAGAGAACTGAAAATCCCGCCTTATGACGGGCTAATTGGCTAGTTGTGGATAGTTCTCTGAAAACATCCACTCAGCGAAAGCAACAGTCAAAAAAGTAAATAGCATAGTAGGCGGCATTAAAAAAGGGATATAGAACAAGACAGAAAATGGCTTGCGACCACTATACTAAAACCAACATACACCCACAAAAAAGAGGAGATTAAGGGGAATAAATCACATTTTCCTCCCTAAGAATATTGCTCTAGGAAATAATGATACAGTAAAACTCCAATAGTCCAGCATCCAATAGTCCGGCACTCCTGATAGTCCGGCATCAAAATGGCAAGAGCCTAGTGAGTGAGCTTTGGCAAAAAATGAGTCACAAGGTAACAGCGGAAACAGCTGAACTGAGCAAAAAGGGTAAAAAAGGCTTAAAAAAACTAAAACATTACAGTATACTGTATACAGTATGTACAATAAAAAGGGTTAAGAACACTTTATATACAGTATATAATATATACAGTATATATATAACCAGTTTATAGTACCTCCTGATAGTCCGGCATATCTGATAATCCGGCACCACCTAGGTCCCAGAGGTTCCGGATTATCGGAAGTCTACTGTATATAGCATTAGACAACGCTCTGGTGGGGCAACCGATGGCATACAATTAAAAAAGGTGAGACAAAAAGCTGATGCTAGAAAAAAAAGATAGTTTGTCATCTTATTTTAAAAATCTTGATGTATTGAAGCGAGTACATTTGTTACAAAGCATGGGTGGGGAAACTTCTTGAGCTCTGATCACTGGCCGAATTGGGGGGTACTGCAACTGCAAAAGTCGAATAGCTGTCCTCTGGAATGTAAGTACAAAATATTGTTAATTTTTTTCAAAGTATGTGAAGCCACACCTTCATTGATATTCACTGCATTATGGTCAAACATTCTTTTTTTTGGAAATCATAGAATATTTATTTGTACATAAACCGAAAAACGTGGCCAATTTGGGGGAGAAAAAAAAGTGAGAGCTTAAAGGACAAATGCAATTTAAAAGTCTTATTGAAGCCTATTTAATGAAGATGGTACCAGAGAAAGGAGAAATTGGTTGATTTTTTTTTCAAAAACCAGCAAGCTAAATTAAATGGGAGAAACATTGCAAGAGATTATTGCTGATCTTGCAACTTCCAAAGCACATATTAATTCTATGTGTACATTTGTTCAAAATGTAAAGTATCTGAAAGAATTGCTTCTGCATTATCAGCGCAGTTTCAAGTGTGTTGTTACTCGAGGAAAAGTGAAATTGCTGTCTTCTTGTCATCTGAGTCCTTAGATCCAATTGAAGGATCTCAAGTACTATTCCATAATAGTCGATTCAACAGATGATGTGAAGTTATGTGCCTAGCAATGGTGCCGTTGTAGAGAAAATGTTTTGTTTTGTCCCATAAAATGCCACACTTCTGAATGTTTAGGGACAATAATTTTGGAAATCACAGTTTGGCCATCAAAAATGGTTGTTGGCAGAGTTTTGGTAACACAGCTAATAAAGCAGGAAACTATTTAGGGTCTAGTTGCACTGCTGTATCTGGTGAGGGACCTACCCATTTTTTTACACCATTCAAAACATGTATGGGTATGGGTGTCAAGTTGGCTGGGTCACTTCAGTGGGGTGCAAAATGGGCATTTCCCCTCATGACCCATGGAAAGCTTGTGTTCCTGTAGCACCAGCCTGTATCTAGAATTAATGCCATTAGCAAAATGCATAATAGTAACAGAGATGTAGCCGTGTTAGTCTGATCTGGCTGAAACAAAAGACAGGACTATGCAGCACTTTAAAAACTAACAAGATGGTTTATTAGGTGATGAGCTTTCGTGGGCCAGACCCACATCCTCAGATCAAATCTGACAGAGAATTAGCATGGCCATGTGTACCAAAGGAATACAATGAAAAGAATGAAAAAAGTGAACACATTATAAAACTGACAAATCAGATTTAGAACAGAAGGGGGGGTGAGGGGGAAGGCTAGTATCTATGAGATAATGATATTGGGGTGATGATTGGGGAAGTCGGATGATTGCGTGGGCGTGCTTGAAGAGTCTGCAGCTAGAGTGGAGACGGCACTGAGCAAGCCATTTGAGGTGTATGTAAATCATGCCTGTGATTGCTATATAAGGTGCTATAATGAACTGCACAGTGGATATGAAGTTGAATTTGACACTCCTATTCAATATATCCTGTGGTGCAGCTTCGACAACCTCTATTGGCAATTCATATCAGTCATGTCAGTGAAGTAGCTGGTTTCCCTAAAGTCTAATCTAAAATGCCAATACTGAAATATTAGCCTACCGTATTTTCCGGCGTATAAGGCGACTGGGCTGCCCCGCTGCCCGAGCCCCTCCGCGGCTTTGCTCCGCGTCTTCCTGGTCTGCAGACCAGTGAGATGCGGAGCAGCTTTTCTCGCCCCGGAGTACACAGGCGGCGGGACCGCGAGGTCCCACAGTCTGTGTCCTCCGGGGCAAGAAAAGCCCCGTTCGTACCTGCAAGTCAGGGACTGCCTGTATACGCAGAGTATAAGACGACCCCCGATTTTTGGGGGATGTTTTTTAGTATAAAAAGTCGTCTTATACGCCGGAAAATACGGTAGTTCTTTCTCTATAGACTATTATTTTCTGTCACACTTCTTCTTTCCTGACGAGATTATCTAATACTTTCCATCTTCCCACAAGTATGTCTATTCATTTAATCATTTATTTACTTGGTCATTGACACTGAAGAGTGGGATTGAGTGATTACAAAATATCACAGTTGACTACTAATCCTAGATAACAAGAAAGAAAAAACTGATACATGAGTTTAAACAACTTCATATATGGCCACTCAAAATTGTGATAAAACATTAAAGAGGACAGTCTCCAATGGCTGTGATTATGCCAACAGACAATTTGAACGTTAATGGAAAATTACTGGCGATGTAATTCCTACCAGATATGAAAATTTTAGGTTTGAAAAGGAAACTATCCAGGTGCTCAACCGGCAATGTGAAGACAATTTAAGACCTCTGGGGAGACTGGGAAAAGGAGGTGGGAGAGGGGAAGAGAAAGGGTGGGAGAGGGGAGGGGGAAACCTGGGGAAGCCAGGGGAAGGAGGAGGAGGGGAAGTATAAAACTATGGTACGCCATATCTTCAGTACAGTTTACAGACGTGGTCTCCTCACCTCAAAAAAGATGTTTTGGCCTTGGAAAGGGTTCAGAAAAGGGCAACTAAAATGATCAGGGGTTTGGAACAGGTCCCATATGAAGAGAGGCTAAAGAGACTGGGACTTTTCAGCTTTGAAAAGAGGAGACTGAGGGGGATATGATAGAAGTATATAAAAGCATGAATGGTGTGGAGAGGGTGCATAAAAAAAAGTTCTTCATTAGTTCCCATAATATAAGGACTAGAGGACACTAAATGAAATGAATGGGTAGCAGGCTTCAAACTAATAAGCGAAAGTTCTTCACAAAGCAAATAGTCAACCTGTGGAACTCCTTGCCACAGGAGGCTGTGAAGGCTAGAACTATAACAGAGTTTAAAGAGAAGTTAGATAAATTCATGGAGGTTGGGTCCTTGCAGTACTATTAGCCACAGGGTAGGAATGGTGTCCCTGGCCTCTGTTTGTGGAAGGCTGGAGATGGATGGCACGAGACAAGTGGTTTGGTCATTGTCTTCGGTCCATCCCCTCCGGGGTAGCTGGTGTTGGCTGCTGTCAGCAGACAGGCTACTGGGCTGGATGGACCTTTGGTCTGACCCAGTACGGCCGTTCTTATGTTCTTATGTTCTAAGCTCAGGGCTCAGGGTCGGGGGTCTCACTGGACCAACTTGATTTTCATGCAAACCTGCTCCTGGGTTCGCATGTGGCCTTTGGTGGCCAGGCTGGCAGCTATCTTGCCCTAGACAGCCACTTTCCTGTGCCTAGTGCGGAGATTGTGGACGTTGGAGGTCACCCCCCAAACCAGGATGAACTCCACGATCTCCGCGCTAGCCCAGGCGAGCGCCCGCCTCTTGCAGCCCCTGGCAAGCTCCTGGGAGCCGTCAGCCTGGTCCTGGGAAGAGGCGAAGGGCTGGGTGGCAGCGGATGGCTGGCTCATGCCATGCCAGGTGCAGGGTCTGCTGGCTGGGTGCTGGCAGGCTTCTACCTGGCACGGGCACCGTAGCCAGATCGTGCCCCTTTAAGGGCTCCGGGGCCGGGACGGGGGCAGAAGAGTTTCCCTGGATTGCCCCAGAGTGGCCACCAGGGCAAGCTGGGAAGGGCTAGCCTCCCACTAGTTTGAATTAAGTGGCTACACAGCCCTTAATTCGAACTACTTAATTTGAACTAGGCGTTAGTCCTCGTAGAATGAGGTTTACCTAGTTTGAATTAAGTGCTCCGCTAGTTCGAATTATCTCCTGTAGAATTAATTTTGCCAGGTGTTAACCAGTGAAGGTGGTGGGTTATAATTGGTTAGATGATCATTTTACAATATGTTAGGATTGGTTTAGTAGAATCATTAGTTAAGATATACCTGAAAATATTACTATACACACTGGAGACAAACAGGAAGGGGAGAAGGTAACCAAAGGAAAAAAAAAGAAAGGAAACTGGACTTATGCTTGCTGGAAGCCAATCCCAATAAACATTGACTTGTGTGCATCTCTGGACTTTGGGTATTGCTGTTCTCTGTTAACGTGATGAGGACCAGGGAAGTGAGAGTGTGAAGGTATAAGCCCTTTAACATCTTGGTGCTGTGACTCGATTATTATTGCAGACTCTTGTGATGGCAGTTGCAAATTCTGGTAAACTGAGGTAACAGATTTTTTTAAATAAATGGTTAAGAAAGAATCAGTTGTCCATACCAGGTGCAGAGGTCAATCTGGGCTGAGACTGAGAAGATGGGGAGGTTTCAGGAGATCTTAAGAGAAAGGAGCTTAGGAAAAGAGGTGTTACAAGGTCTGTGTGCTGTGATGACATATTGGGTAAAAAGGGAAGCTGATCTTTTCCAAAACATTAAGGATTGGAGGGGATTGTGGACCATCAATGCATTTTAATAGAAAAATCTGCATTAGTACATAGAGGTAGCAGATTTGAAGGCACGGGATGCTGCACAGACAGAGGAGTCTTGTGAGGCAATCAGTCGAGAGAGGGATGGACTGCTGGGGAGAGTAGCACTTTTACAGGATGAATTATATTAATGTAAACATGGGCATAATTGTGTACTGCGGCCCACTCTACCAAGAGCGGCCTGGCCAAACTTTTTAAAGGGGGGCAATTTTTTTTCTAACACAACTCACCAACCATGCGTGCGCGCGCGCGCACACACACACACACCCAGTTTGGCAGGTGTTTGCTCACTCCCCATGAATTTGCTTTGACACACTCCTTCTGCAATCATTTTCCTTTGCTATTCTAGCGAAAGAATTTACTGTTCAGAATCAGCAAATTCAGCTAGTATTAGAGAATGTTTACAGAAACACATTGGAATTCACAATCATGAGTACTAATAACCTGATGCTAAACCGTTAGGCTCATCCAGTTAGAGAACAGACATATTTAACTCTATTGGTCTAAGACTACTATCACCCTGACCAATACAGTATCAATGCATCCCTGTGCTCCCACCTGTCTGTATTCACCTGTTGTCTCTTGTCTGATACTTTGTCAGGGACGGGCAATCAGTTTTAAGGGGGCACTCCAAGATTTTGGTAATTACTCAAGGGCCACACTTTTCTATTGAGGCAGTGCGGGATCTGGGATGGGGGTTGGGTACTGAAAGAAACTTGGGGTTGGGGACTAGGGAGCAGGAGAGTATGTGGGGTCTGAGGGAGTTTGGGTGAAGGAGGAGGATATGACCGGGCCAGAGGCCTGAGGTGCAGGGTACGGGAGGGGATATGGGTGCCGAAGAGGATTCTGGCCTGGAAAGACCTATGAACTGGAAGGGGGGAGGGGGAGTGCAGAGGATTTGGATGGTGACTTGAGGTAGGAGGGCTCCCCAGCGCTGCTCTGTCTGGGGAAGCCTACAAGCTTCCTTAGCAGCCAGGTCCCTCCTGCTCCCCAGCTAGAGCAAGTGGGGCAGGGAGTTGGGGAAGGGAAGGGCTGGGGTGCCAGAGGCAGGCTGTGGCCAGGAAGTGCTTACCTAGGCAGCTCCCAGACAGCAGCCCTGCAGGACCCCAAGGCAGGTTCCCTGCCTGCCGTAGCCCCAGTGTCACAGGGTGGACACTCACCACCACAGCACCTCCTGCCAGTAGTACGGGCAATAGCTCTCATCACCAGGGCACCTCCCTCTGTCTGGTGTCTCCGCGTCACGTTCTAGCTCACGCTGCGCCCCTCCCCAGATCACAGCAGTCCCTGAACACTGCCCTCGGGAAGTGCCCACTCCAGTGTCCCTCTGCCCCCTTCCAGTGGGGGTGGGGTGGGTGTTAATCTCTGCACTCTGGGGTCCTCCCCTGCAGGGAAACTCCAATTCCCTTCCACCTGCCTTGCCTCTGTGACCCACTGCCAGTCTTCATTTAGGCCCTTACCTCAGGGCAAACTGCAGTCTGAAATGGCCACTCATCATCAGCAAGGGGGTGTGGACCTTTTCCTATCCTGGCTGCCCCCCTGTAGCCCTAGTACTCGTAGGCCTTGCTTCAGGCCCTGCAGCCTGGGAGTGAAGTCAGACCAGAGCTCCCCAGCCCTGACTGCCTTTCCCCAGCACTGCTCTGTCTTGGGAAGCCTCCAAGCTTCCTTAGCAGCCAGGTCCCTCCTGCTCCCCAGCTAGAGCAAGTGTGTCTCCCTTCTTTCCTCTGGGATCCCTGTATACAGACCCCAGCTGGGCCCTAATTGGCAGTACCTGCCTCAACTGCAGTCTTTGCACTCAGCCCTCTCCCAGGGCTGAGATTTAGCCTTAAAGGACCAGTGTGGGACATAAGAATGGCCGTACTGGGTCAGATCAAAGGTCCATCTAGACCAGTTTCCTGTCTGCTGACAGTGGTTAGAACCAGATGCCCCAGAGAGGGTGGACCAAAGACAATGATCAAGCGATTTGTCTCCTGCCATCTTTCTCCAGCCTCTGACAAACAGGGGCCAGGGACACCATTTTATCCCCTGGCTAATAGCCTTTTATGGACCTAACCTCCATGAAATTATCTAGCTTCTCTTTAAACTCTGTTATAGTCCTAGCCTTCACAGCCTCCTCTGGCAAGGAGTTCCACAGGTTGACTACAGGCTGTGTGAAGAAGAACTTTCTTTTCTTAGTTTTAAACCTGATACCCATTAACTTCATTTGGTGTCCTCTCGTTCTTCTAACATGGGAACTAATAAATAACTTTTCTTTATTCGCCCTCTCCACACCACTCATGATTTTATAGACCACTATCATATCCCCTCTCAGTGTCCTCTTTTCTAAACTGAAAAGTCCCAGTCGTTTTAACCTATCTTCATATGGGACCAGTTCCAAACTCCTAATCATTTTAGTTGCCCTTTTCTGAACCCTTTCCAAGGCCAAAATATCTTTTTTGAGGTGAGGAGACCACATCTGTACACAGTATTCAAGATGTGGACGTACCATAGTTTTATACAGGGGCAGTAAGATATTCTGGGTCTTATTTTCTATCCCTTTCTTAATAATTCCTAGCATCCTATTTGCCTTTTTGACCGCCACTGCACACTGCGTGGAAGTTTTCAGGGAACTATCCATGATAACTCCAAGATCTCTTTCCTGATTTGTCATAGCCAAATTAGCCCCCATCATACTGTACGTATAGTTGGAGTTATTTTTCCCGATGTGCATTACTTTACACTTATCCACATTAAATTTCATTTGCCATTTTGTTGCCCAATCACTCAGTTTGGTGAGATCTTTTTGGAGTTCTTCACAGTCTGCTTCTGTCTTGACTATCCTAAACAATTTTGTATCATCTGCAAACTTTACTACCTCACTGCTTACCCCTTTCTCCAGATCATTTATGAATAAGTTGAACAGGATTGGTTCCAGGACTGACTCTTGGGAGACACCACTAGCTACCCCTCTCCATTCTGAAAGTTTACCATTTATTCCTACTCTTTGTTTCCTGTCTTTTAACCAGTTCTCAATCCATGAAAGGACCTTCCCTCTTATCCCATGACAATGTAATTTACACAAGAGCCTTTGGTGAGGGACCTTGTCAAAGGATTTCTGAAAATCTAAGTATACTGTATCTACTGGATCCCCCTTGTCTACATGTTTGTTAACCCCTTCAAAGAACTCTAGCAGATTAGTAAGACAGGATTTCCCTTTACAGAAACCATGTTTACTTTTGTCCAACAAATTATGTTCTTCTACGTGCCTGCCAATTTTATTCTTTACTATTGTTTTCGACTAATTTGGTACTGAAATTAGACTTATCGGTCTGTAATTGCCAGGATTGCCTCTAGAGCCCTTTTTAATTATTGGTGTCACATTAGCTACCTTCCAGTCATTAGTTACAGAAGTCGATTTAAAGGATAGGTTACAAACCACAGATGATAGCTCAGCAATTTCCCATTTGAGTTCTTTTAGACCCCTTGGATGAATGCCATCCGGTCCTGGAGATTTGTTGACATTAAGTTTTTCTATTTGTTCCAAAACCTCCTCTAATGACATTTCAATCTGGGACAGTTCCTCAGATTCATCACCCACAAAGGACGGTGCAGATTCGGGAATCTCCCTAACGTCCTCAGCCACGAAGACTGAAGCAAAGAAATCATTTAGTTTCTCCGCAATGGCTTTATCATCCTGGATTGCTCCTTTTATATCTTGATCTTCTAGGGGACCCACAGGTTTTTTAGCAGGCTTCCTGCTTCTAATGTACTTAAAAACATTTTGTTATTTCTTTTTGAGTTTTTGGCTAGCTGTTCCTCAAAATCTTTTTTTGCTTTCCCCAACTGCAGTCTTTGCGCTCAGCCCTCTCCCAGGGCTGAGTTTTAGCCTTAAAGGGCCAGAGTGGGACAAACACCTCATCACACCCAGGCTGCTCTAAATGGCTAGTTGTTCCCTGTGGCTTGTTGCTCCAGGTGCTAGGGGAGGCTTCATGTGTTGCCCCTAGCAACATCTCTCAGCTACCACTGGTTAGTTTCTGTGGAGCCTCCCCCTGGCACCAGGAGCAGAGAGCCACAGGCAGCAGCCAGCCTCTTAAAGTGGGGTGGTGGCCCATGGGCTGGATCCAGCAATTGAGCAGGCTGCATACAACCTGCAGGTCATATCTTGCCCACTCTTGGTATAAGACCTCATTGGGACAGGGACTGTCTTTGTTCTATGTTTGTACAGCACCTAGCACAAAGGGGAGCCTGCACGCTCTACACTGAACCCAGGTCTGTGGGACATGAGCTTGTGGACTGAATGTTTCCAAGCATCCTATTTGAACACTCAGGCTGTATTGTAAATGAATGGCAAGGCAGTAGGAAAATCTTTACTGGGTACATGGAATCCAGAGATGTGTAACCAAACAGTTGAATATGTGAAATTGCAAGAAATCCATGCATTAATGCAATAAGAAGTATCTGCAGTTGTCAGGGGGTGGAGGAAAGCAGCAGAGATAAACTTTCAGTTAATGTATGGGTGGGTCTCATGTTGATGAAGGTGGGAATGGCTGCAGCAGACTAACACGGGGTGAAGAGAGCAAGTATGATGAATCTCGTGTGTATCCTTTGAGTCTAAGTCCAGAACTTTTAGCTATGAGTTTTCTGTTATTTTAAAATGTGTAATGTACTTAGCTTTGCCTGTAATTTGTAATCTACTTGCAACCACGGAGGGTATGTCTACACTACCCCGCTAGTTCGAACTAGGAGGGTAATGTAGGCATACCGCACTTGCAAATGAAGCCCGGGATTTGAATTTCCCAGGCTTCATTTGCATAAGCGGGGAGCTGCCATTTTTAAAACCCCGCTGGTTCACGAGGAGTAACGGTAGTTCGAACTAGGAAGCCTAGTTCGAACTACCTAGTTCGTGCCCCGTATAGCCACGCTGCACGGGGTTCAAACCAGCGGGGTTTTAAAAATGGCGGCTCCCCGCTTATGCAAATGAAGCCCGGGAAATTCAAATCCCGGGCTTCATTTGCAAGTGCGGTATGCCTACATTACCCTCCTAGTTCGAACTAGCGGGGTAGTGTAGACATACCCTGAGGCCCTATTGTTTTCACGTAATAAAAATCTCGTTCATTTACTATCAGACCCAATGTAAATAATTGTTACCTGGGGACGCACTCACACACATCCTCCTTTCATTTTAAACGGGGAGGGGGGCTTACATAAAGGATTTATTTGGGGCTCTGATCCTATCTGAGGAGTGGATTCGCTGGGGGCCGTTATCTCCATTCTGTGCCTTGGTTGGGGGGACTAGGCTCAATAGGGCAGGGTGCTGAGATGCCCCAGAGAACAGAGAGGCGAGTGTCAGTGGCTTTGTCAGAACTTCCGGAGCCCCCCCACTCCCCAAAACACCCTGTCATACAGACAGTCCCTCTTAATTTGCAAAAATAGAATTGTCTGTTATAGAACTATTAATGGATCACTTTAATTAGGTCTAACTCTACCCACACTGAAACTGAAGACAAAACGTCCAGTGCATTCATTGGGAGACTAACTGAACACATTGTTATGAAGATCTAATTTCCCTCATGATCATGGTGAAAACCTGAAACCTTGCTATGCTTGTGAAACTCTTGCTATCTGTTTGGGAGTCTTTAGTGTTGTGTTGTTAGTCCATAGCTAAAGGAATTACTAGTGTGGAAGCGTCAATCCTTATATTAAATACAATCACCTTTTGGAAGTCTAAAGCTGCTGACACAGAGTTCACAGTGGTAATTGGGCTGGCATTTAGGAAACCAAATATCTGGGTAATGCAATCATTAAAATGGGGAGTCTTGAAAAATCACAAGGTTCATTTTTATATAGAACAAATTTCACTTAAGTCTGGCCTAACTTGAATTCGGTGGACTCATTCATGCTTAAAATTAGGCACATGCTTAAGTGCTTTGCTGGATTAGAGCCAAAAAGCGCAGCATCTCAAAGGAAGTGACAAATCAAAGTTAAATCTCTCCATAAGTCAAAGAAAAATTATTGACACCAGCAAAATGCTTCTGGCCCCTTATTTGTTGCTGCTCTGATGTGCACATGAAGTTCTCAGGGAATATTTATCTGCCTGGGGGAGTTTGTCAGCTCTTTATAATATGGAGGGGAAGCACAGCTCTCCAGTATGCAGCGTCATAAATATTTCAATCACATGAACAACCAGCAGAGTAGGGAAAAAAGTGACCAGCAATCCTCTTTTAATAGAAATAGGATTGGAAATACAGTAATCCTCTCCTTTTTAATTATGATGATGAGGTGACTAAAATGAGCATAATGCTAGTCCAACTAAGACAGCAGAGTGCAGTCAATCCTTCCCAAAAGCACCACATTACTCTGATGCGATAAAATAAATAAAAGAAAGAGCTAACAAAGGGGAAGAAGCATGTGTGTGTGGGGAGGGGGGGTTGTGTCAGATCCTGGGCCCACATGGCACTGTCACGTTTAAACACCGTATGTAGCGCAGTTCCAGCTGAAATTTGCACGTGGTGTTTCAAACAGTAGTACCACGTGGAGTCCAGTGGGCTGTCAATTTGAAATGCCACCTGCAGCCCAGGTTAGCTTCATGCACCATTTCAAAACAACAGCAGCACATGTAGCCGAGGGTCAGCTAGGGACGCCCCTGCTGTTCCCGGGCTCCATGCAGCGCTTCCACTTTGAAATGCCACGGAGAGCACAGGGCTGCCGGGGGACTGTTCGAGCTCCCCCCACCATGCTCACCACAGCGCTTTCACCTTTGAAGCGTAGTAACAGCCCTGGGACTGGTGCTATACTTCAAAGTTAGAGGTGCCCTTTCTAATTGAATAGTTATGCAAAGTGCATCGAGTATTCGCTTTCCCAATTAATGTAAATTTAACATCCCTAGATGATGGACCATAAAAGTAAAAAGTTCTTTTGATTATACTGAATTGGTGAAAGTGACTAGAAATGAATTCAAGAAAGACTACAATGGGTCATATTTAGGAAAATAAACTCCCAGGTAATGTTCCCTGTAATCTTTTCCAGCCAAGTGTGGATTTTTTTTTTCTGTCCATGCATAATCCAATACAAAAGTACATCAAATAGACAGTATATCAGCTCGGCACTAAGGAGATCTGAATTAATTCCACTATCAGCTATTGCTTTGACCCAAAGCCTCAGAGGGTCTGTCTACACTAGCCCCCTCGTTCGAAGCCCGAGATTTAAATATCCCGGGCTTTATTTGCATGTTCCCGTCTGGTCACCATTTTGAAATTCCGCTAGTCCGAAGTAACTGCCCACGGCTACACGTGGCAGTGAAACGGTAATTCGAACTCAGTCCTTAGTTTGAATTAACTGTTACACCTCATTCCAGGAGGAGTAACAGTTAATTCGAACTAAGGACTGAATTCGAATTACCACTTCACTGTCGCATGTAGCCGTGGGCAGTTACTTCGGACTAGTGAAATTTCAAAATGGTGACCAGACAGGAACATGCAAATAAAGCCCGGGATATTTAAATCTCGGGCTTCATTTGCAATTTCGAATGCCTACATTAGCCTCCCTAGTTCGAACTAAGGGGCTAGTGTAGACATACCCAAAGGTATTTAGACTTCTAACTACCATTCATTTCAGTGGAAAATAGCTTACATAGCTTTTAGGATGTGGACCATTCTGCATAACCTTGGGCAAGTCTCTTAATCTACACTTTGTTTTAGTTCCTCAGGTATGAAATGGGTAGAATTTTCCCCCACCTCCACGAGGTGCTTTAGAGTAAAATATATATTAATTGCAGTAGGGTGTTCATATAGTACTGAAATGAAGATTATTTAAGTAAGTATATATCTCACTATGCACAAAGGAAGGAAGTACCTAAGCTCACACAGTTTGAAACAACAAATCCAGATTCCTCAGAATCCTATCTCCCCAAATTTGATACCTCTGTTAAATTGGCTTGAAAAACCAAATGCCAGTAAACATCAATGTGAATCAGATACACAAACACCATTTAGCAGCAATTAATAATATGGTAGTATCTGCATGACAACTGAACTACACTGAGCTTTCATAAATTAAGCCATAAATCCTCAATTTTTAGCAACTGTGATTAGTTAAATACTTGGAACAGATGTTGAAATATCCCTAAATGACCCACTATATCTGAAAAGCAACTAAGCAGTAAGGGACAGAATTTGATCTATAAAAAAGTAACAAATACATATGAAAAGCACAGAGAATGAATTCAGCTTTGATTTGCTGTATGCATCATAAATAATAGGGATTGTACTTAGTTACATTGTATTGTAAATATATATATATATATATAAAATTTCCTGACAAATTGCGCAGCTATTGCTTTGCTTATTGGTTCTGCCACGAGTGTTCTGGTTCCTGTCATGTTAAACTGGAGTCTATTGAGTACCTTATTATCCTATTGACCTGCAAAAAATTTCACAATTTAATGCTTGAATTGGTCGACATTTTGTTTTTCGATTCATGAAAATTTCCAAAGGAAAAACAGCCTAGAAGAAAAAACATGGCAGTAGGAACTACTCCCCCTCCCCCAAAAACCTAACCGTTTTGCTAATCAGCTGGGAGGCATTTGTTAAAAGTGTCACTTACAGATTTTATTTTACTGTAACCCTCTTGTTCCTCCTCCCTTTACAGGAGATGGCCATGCTCACCTGGGTGCCTGATTTTTTTAACATTAAAGCAGCTCCTGAGTAGCCCAGTAGTGATATTGGCTAGGTGGGGATTCCCTAACCATCCCTTTTCAACAGTTCCTTGCTTCTAAAGGCGTATACAATGGCGGTGACTCCACCTGGATGGCTTTGTATATACTTAATGGTGTGCTTTGGGAGCATTCAAGATTAAATTTATGCAGTAATATGCTGGATCTAATTCCAAAACAATTACAAATAATATACAAAACTGATGTGGACAAAGATCCACTTTGTCAGATGCGTTCATAAATCTGCCCCCAAAGAATTTTTTTAAAATGTACTCTTTGACCCCCATTAGCCACACCCCTGACCCCCATTAACCACACCTCGGCTGTGTCTACACTGGGCCACTTATTCCGGAAAATCAGCCGCTTTTCCGGAATAAGCTGCGAGCTGTCTACACTGGCCCTTGAATTTCCGGAAAAGCAACGATGCTCTACTGTACAAAATCAGCCGCTATTCCGGAAAAACTATTCTGCTCACGCTTGGGCATAAGTCCTTATTACGGAACACTGTTCCGGAAAAGGGCCAGTGTAGACAGCACAGTAGTCTTTTCCGGAAAAAAGCCCCGATCACGAAAATGGCGATTGGGGCTCTTTTCCGGAAAAGCGCGTCTACATTGGCCACAGACGCTTTTCCGGAAAAAGGGCTTTTCCAGAAAAGCAGCCTGCCAATGTAGATGCTCCTTTTCCAGAAAAACTGAAAATGGAATAGTATTCCGTTTTAAGCAGTTCCAGAAATTCATGCCAGTGTAGACACAGCCCTCCTGACTCTCATTAGCCAGGCCTCTGGAGGTAACACTCTCTGGGCAATATGGACACATGACCAGAAGTAAAAGGTGTCATGTGACCCCCCCCCTAAGGACTTTTCCCACCATCCTCCTAGCAATAGGGATTAGTTTGACCCCCGACCAACTCCCCCTCATGCAACTATCCTGCAATTGCATTAACCCGATGTGTGTGTGACATTACCTCGGGGGCGGAGAGGCTGGGGGAAGTGTTCCCTCTAAGAGTTTCCTCCCATGAGCAGAATGAATTTTGTGTTGTGCACCAGTACTGAGTTCATGTGGCTTGTTTGGATGTGCCACTGTGGCACCCAAGTTATTAATAAATATCTTATAAACCTCGACCTTTTCCCTCTGCTGCCATGTCTCCCCTCGCTCCATCAGCTCCCCTGGTGCCTGCTGCCCCCCCCCAACCCCTCACCCTCCTTTGCTGTCCTGACTCCTGCCCTTCTCACTGCCCTCAGCCCTCCTGTGCCCTCACAGATGCCTTGCTCCATCCCCACCTTCCTCATGCCCACCCCTTCTTTCAAGCCTTCTCCCAGCACCTCCCCTTCTCCCCTCTAGCCCTGACTGTCACCCTTCTGGTCGTCCCCCTACTCTGTCTTTCTTGGGTTTCTCAGCCCCCTTTTGGGCCACAAACCCCCACCCCGCAGCCTCAGGTTCCCAAAGTTCCGGCATTCTCCCCATCACTTGGTGCTTGCACCATGTCCGACTTGTAGGGTTGCCAGGTGTCCAGTTTTCTACCGGACAGTCTGGTTTTGGGGCCCTCTGTCTGGTAAAAAAATCCAGAAAATACCCGATACGTGCAAAGTCTGGTATTTCCTGGTTTTCCAGCTGGGCGCCGGACTGAAGCCTGGTGGCGGCAGGGGGAGTGGCTGGGAGGCGGGGTGCGATCGGAGCTGGGAGCCTCTAGTTGAGTCTGATGCCTTGGGGAAGAGAAGAAGCCCTGTCCCTGCTCCTGAACGCGTTGTAGAGCCGCAGCCGGTAGGGTTGCCAGGTAGACCCCCCCCCCCCCAAAATACCGGACATACTTGATCGTGGTAAGGGGAGGGGAGGGACTGGCTGGGGGTGCGGGGCTGGCCAGGAGGAAGGGGGGGCTGGGAGGAAGGAGGGTCAGGAAGCAGAGCTGGGGGGGCGGGGGCCAGCCGCACTGCTCCCAACCCAACCCCCCCCTCCCTGGGAGAGCCGCGCTGCTCCTGACCTGACCCCCGCCCCAGGACGGCTGCGCTGCACCTGATCCCTGCCCGGGGCACCCCTCCTCCTACTCTTTCCTCTCTCCCTCCCCCGCCTTCCCACCTGGGTTTTAAACTCACCGCGCTTGACGGGGTACTGGGGTGATGTTGCTGCGTCCCTGCCGCCTCTTTCTGTGGGGTCCTAAGCCACGCTGATTTTGACTGTGCAGCCGCGTGTGCGCGGCAAATCCGGCGTGGCTCCCATTCCCCAGAGCGCCGAAGCGGTGCTCCTTCTAGTGCAGGAGCTTGCACCCCTGCACCACAGCCCTTTGAAACATTAGGGAGTTCCTGTGCACACCCGGCACACCCTGTGCAAACGCCTATCCTGGGCAGGTTATGTGTGTGTCAGTCCAAGCCAGGCAACCAGGCCAGGCAAGGCAGTCCAGGAGCTCAGGTTCACTGAGCAGATCACTCTACCTCTCTTTGGACCCAGAACCAGTCTGTCTTTTCTGCTCTGTCCCAGGCAGCACTTTCCTGAACAGCCACAGTTAGGGAGTCCAAGTCAGGGTACTTCTAGACTGCAAGCTTCTTTTGGGATAAGCTTTTCTGGACACGATCTTCCGACAAAGATTATTTCAAAATAGTGCGTCCACACACAAAAAGCGCAATGAAAGAGCGATGTGCTATTTTGAAAGAGAGCGTCCAATCAGTGTGGACACTATCTCCCATTTAAGGCCACCCAGAACCAGTTTAGGCCGGGCATTATGTCAGCAATTG
The DNA here is from genome assembly GCF_052426305.1 of Pelodiscus sinensis. Classification (NCBI taxonomy): domain Eukaryota; kingdom Metazoa; phylum Chordata; order Testudines; family Trionychidae; genus Pelodiscus; species Pelodiscus sinensis. The sequence continues at coordinate 5,401,067 of NC_143063.1, read as the reverse complement.
CTTCCAGGTGCCGCTGCCTAAGGTTATCTGAGACATGTGCTAAAAGGCCCTCTCGCCAATGACAGCTGTTTCTCAGCTTCTTCTGCCTGCTTGCTTACCTGTGTGAGGGAGCATTTGCACTGCATGTTCTGGTTGCCTGCTTCAGGACACCACAGCACTCCTTGCCTCTGAGCAATGTATTGGTCCCACGCTGCCATGCTGCATGGAAGTTTGGCGTGGGAGTTGACCATCAGGGCCCTCCTTATGAAGGGAAGGCACTCTCAGGCTGCAGTCCCTGGAGCGGGATGGGAGGAGTACTGGAAAGGGAGACCCTAGGGAAAAGAGGGTTGGGGGCATTGGGAGTGAGGGGGTGGCCTGGGGCTGGGGTGGGCTTAATTGGGGCTGTCTGCTGGGGTGTTTGAGGGGGAGTGGAGAAGAGGGCTTGGGGACCTCCTAAGGGCTTAGGCACCCCCTGTGAGTCTCTGTTTTGCGCTGTTGTTTGTCTCCTTCTTCAGGTGGTGAGGGCTATTACCGCCGTCCTGCTGCATAGGGTCATCCGCCTGGGAGACCTGGATCCTATTGTGGCTGGATTTGCTGCCATGGGCTTCCCCAATTGCCAGAGGGGGGGATAGGAGCCTATAGATGCAACTCACATCCCCATCCATGCCCCTGACTACTGGGCTGCAAAGTATATAAACTGCAAGGGATGCTTTTCTATGGTCCTGCAGGTCCTGGTCGACCATCATGGACAGTTCACGGACATTTTTATTGGCTGGTCAGGGAAGGCATATGACGCCCATGTCTTCTGCAACTCCAGCCTCAGCCAGAAGCTGGAGGATGTCTGTAGCCCACTGGGGGGCTTGCAGAGGAGTTCCTCTCCCTCTAGGTCAGTGGGTGGCCACTCCGATGATGTCCATAGAGCCCCCTTTAGCCCTGGGCCTCAGGCCAATAGTCAGTCCAGTCCAGTGTCATGGCCCAAGATCTCGTTCAGGGCAGGCGGCAAACAAACACAATCTTACAGCCCAGCGCTAGTGCAGGGCAGAGCAGCAAATGAACAGTTCATTAGCCCAGGCCTTATTTCAGGCGGGCAGCAAACTATATAATCAGTAGAGAGCCTGGGCCCTAGGTCAGAGTGGGGCAGAAAACAAAAACAGTCATAAGGTAAGATCTAGCAAATAGTTTGTCTCCTTGTTCAGGAGGGGTTCAGGCAACTTGCCCTATGGTGACTGCCCACGGTAGGTAAACTGCATTTAAAAGTAAAAACAAAGTTATAAAATCCATACCAAAATGGACATTTTGTTAATGTTACCTGACCGTTACTATTGGACCTTTAATGTTAAGGGTCAGGTCTCCCTTACATTTTCTTTGAATTAAAAAAAAATAAAAAACTTGGATTAATAAAAGAAAAAAATAGTTTGCAACTGCATTCTTTGTTGAGGCATCAAATATATGTACATCTATTGTACCTGAAATCTTTCTGAACTTTGAAAAAAAATAGTATTCATAAAATGATTATACCCCAAATATGATAATAAAATTTAAAAAAAAAAGAATAAAAATTGACTTTTGTTGCAACACAGTAAAAATAATAATAATAATAAAAAAATAGTCACGTGACATACAACATACAACAAAAACAACATACATGACATATAGGACAACTTACAATTAAAAACAAATGGTGCCAATATTACATTTATAACTATACAAAATAAGAACAAAAAGTAAAAAAAAAAAAAAAAGAAAGGGTTAAACATTTAAATCAGCAAGCTATTACCTTATTTAAAACCATTAATAAAAATTATATAAATTTCTATTAATAGGCCTTATTAAGGCGGGCAGCAAACTATATAATCAGTATTTTAGAAATTGACTAACCCGAAGTAACTGACCGCGTCTACACGCGGCAGTGAAACAGGATTCTGAATTAAAGCCCTAAATTGAATTAGCTGTTATTCCTCCTGGAATGAGGTTTACTAGCTAATAAAGAGACCCCTTATTGGGTCTGTTTAAGTCTAGCCTTAGAACGGGGAAGGGGGGAGACACAGGAAACAGATTGAGCCAGTCTTATAGCTCATGCCCAAAGGGCATGTAGCTGGCTGATTCAAGCTCCTTGCTCCCCACCCCCATCCAGTCCACTTGAGTATGGAAGGGGGAGGCTTGTCCATCCGAAACTCTTTACAATGACAGTGTCTTTCCTGCAAGCACTGGTGAGCATATTTTACAATTCCTACATTTAGGGTTAACATAGTTTGTGACCCCATAACAGCCAAATTAGTTACAATACACCACATTCCATTCTAACAATTGACCATCCATCAGGCCTAAAGCACTGAGGGTATGTCTACACTACCACCCTAGTTCGAACTAGGGTGGTAGTGTAGACATACCCTGACTGACTTGGATTTATACCAGAGGAAGCCCTTAAATAGAGTCGGGTTGCAGGGCAGACTTGGATTGCATAGCTGCCAAGTTTCCCACCAAAACATGGGCTACGTCTACATTGTGCTCTCTTGCGCAAGAACGTATGCAAATAAGGTGTGGCGATGAATATCACCATGCCTCATTTGCATACTTAATGAGCTTCCATTTTGTGCAAGGGGCTTTTGAACAAGAAGGAGCAGCCAAGATGGAGTCCCTGTTGTTGTTTGGGGCTTCCAAAATGGCGCCTCCAGATTTTTCTCTGCACTGGTACCACAGGTCACTGGCATACACTGAACATTAGCCACAAGGACAAACTCCTCTACTTTGGAGGCAGGGCTAAAAATTGAAGCTTAGTCATTTGTCTTGGGCTGGAGCCTGGGATCTTGGTGAGGCTCAGAGCTTAGCCTCCATCCCTAGCCTAAATGGCTATACTGCTTATATCCCCATCACTTAAGCCCCATAAGCCTGAGTCTGCTGACCCAGTCCAACCATGGCCATGCCACAGATCTTTTATTGCGGAGTAGATGTACCCCCAAGTGATCAAAAGATCTATTCTCATAGGCACAATAAAGTCTGGATCCTTGACAGACATCTTGGGTGCACAAAACTGGTCCAGCAATAGCTGGCTGACTTATGAAATTCCAATACTTCTTGCTTTAGGATGTACTGTGAATACCTGAAAAATAGCCTTTTGCTCCTTTTCATCTGGCTGGAAGTAGAAAATGTGGCAGCACATTAGAAGGAGTAAGGAAACTAGATGGAGGGCCTCTGTATTGTGTTGGGAGTTAATTTTGTTAGACATGAACATGCCAGGATGATGAGCAAGATGTAAATGTTTTGATAGACATGTGAGCAATCAATGGCTGAGTTTAAATTAGTATCTGTTCAATACAGAAACAACATAACGAGTCTGCACTCATCTATGTATCATTTGTCAGCATGGGTTGGTTATGAGCTAGAATGTTATGAGTAAAATCCTCCTCCCTCCCCCTCAAGTTTTGGGTTCTAACTCATGTTAGTGATGCTCTGTTAGAGATACCGTGATTTGGATGTCAGCTAATGTCTTCAGGGGACCACATGGAAATGAAAAATCTTCTTGCATCCAGGACAATAGTACCTCTACCATTAAAGCTAAATGTCCAAGACTGTGTGTCCAAGACTCGCCCTCACAACTTAGTGTGATGGTGGAGCCACTGTATCTCTGCTTCCCTACTAGAGCCATAGATATGGAATGACCCCTTCAAAGAGAGCACCTTCTTACAGGGCAACAGAGTCCTTTACATGAAATCCAACAAAAGCACAAAACACAGGATTCTTCAGGCCTAGCCAGGTTCAGCAGCCAGCTTCCACTTCTTCTAGATAGGATCCAGTTGCAACGATCTGTCTCACCACACCCCAGCAGATACTTGCAGGATGAGGCAGCTTGTTCTGTGGGATGTGAATGTGATGATTTCGTAATGGTTGATTTGGCATGTTGCTCTTTCCCAAAGTTCATTCTTAGCCATCTCTTATTTTCTCTCTTCTCCCTGCCACCAGTTGTACTGCTTTATGGCAAGCAAATCAAGTGAAATGGATAGGAACAAGTCCAACACTAGTTTATTGGCAGAGTCCCATCCGCCTTCTCCACACTGCTCTAAAACCTTGTGCACTGACTGTACATCTCAGCAGTGCTGCTGTTCTCAGCTCATGGCTGCCTAGTGGCCTTAAAACATAAATGCTATTTTTTTCACACTTTGAACTCTAGAATTTTGAAGTGGGGATATTAAATGGTGATTAATCAGCTAATCAAGTAGTTGATGGAATTTTCATTGATTACTCGATTAGTGAATAAGGAGAGGGTGCTCGCTACCCCCATTGCAGCTTTACAAGTTAAATGTAGTAGGGGGCAGGCATTTAAACTGCAGAACCACAGCAGGGTTAGCTTCCGGGGGCAGTGTGAGCTGGGACTAAATAGTCCTGGCTCGCCTTGGCCCTACAAGCTAGCCCCATTGTGCCTCTGCCTCCCCTGCCTTCCCTCTTGTTCAAAAATTGAATTTTTTTTAACCAAAAATGAAAAAGCATTTCCATTTTTTCTAAAGAAACCACAAACTAAAAAACACTTCCATTTTTTCTTCTTTTCTTCAAGTGGAAAGCATTAAAAAGTAAAATAATGTGGTAAGAACCTAAAAATTCAAGGAATATTATTTAGTAATGTATGCTCCTTTAACTATTGGAGCCTCTGACTTTTACTGGGAGGATCCTTTGTGCTGCAATCTAACCCTAGAGACTACAACTCCCAAGATGCCTTGGGGAAAAGGATGGAAACTCTTGCTGTCTCCAGCTAGTGCCAGGAGAGAATTGGGGGGGGCTCCAGTTTGGAGAGAGAGGAGCCAGATTGCAAGCATGAAGCCTTTTCTAGTCCAGGGGATGCTGCTGGAAACTAGACCCTGCTGCTGAGAGCCTGTTCGGGTTTGAATCTTGCAGGTTGCTTCAGGAGCTGTTGGTGATTGTCCCTGAAGGGAACGGACTCTGGCTGTGGCTGAGAAGGGCCTGCATAGACAGTACTGTGACTAAGGATATGTCTACACAGCAGCGTTTTTCCGGAATAACAGCCATTGTTATTCACACTGCCATGCTCTTATTTCAACAGAAAGTTGAAATAACGGAGGGCTTTTTCTGACAGCCGTAAACCTCGTTCTGCAAGGAGTAAGCCTTTTTCCAAAAAAGCTTTTTCGGAAAAAGGTATGTGTGGATGTGGAAGAGGGAGTTCTTTCGAAAAAAGAGGCCTCCAGGAAATAACACAGGTGCCTGCTGGCCACTCCATCTACACTCATCACAACTAGTTCCTGTCTCCTGGCAGCTCTTAAAGCTGCAGGCACAAGGGACAGGGCTTCTGGCAGGAAGTAGGCCTTGGGAGCTTCCAGATACCCACACAGTTGCCAGTGCCTGAAATCTGGGCACCAATGTCTCAGCCACAAGCCCCCCATGAGCCCACTGGCCCTCCCAGGGAACATGCACAGGGCTCCCAGGAGCCTGCCAGGGTCTGGAAAAGGTGTGCACTGTCCTGGTCTTGGGAAGAGATCCTGGCCCTCCTGGAGGTATGGGGTGATGAGGAGAACCTCCAGGATCTCCGCTCCAGATGCAGGACTGTGGACAGCCTGGCCACGAGGGGCCACAACAGGTGCCTTGAGCAGGTCTGGAGCAAGGTCAAAGAACCCAGGCAGGCCTACGCCAGAGTGATGGAGTGCAGCTCACGCTCCAGGGCAGGACCCCACTCCTGCCCCTACTACAAGGAACTCCACCACATCCTGGGGGAAGTGCAGCCCCTTCCCCACCCCTAGTGATTGACTCGGGGCTGGAGATGCCTGTCATCGCCTGCCCAGGGGTCCCAGCCCATGATGAGAAGGAGGAGGACCTGGAGGAGGAGGAAACAGCCAGCATGATCACCACCATCACCCTAGAGCTAGTACCCCAGGGCCTGGATGTCTCCCTGGCATCCTCTGAGGCTGGGAAGGGATAATCAGGTAAGCGTTCTTAGATTTTCACACACAAGGCAGGGGTAGTGGGCACTGAGGGGATGTGCGATCGTCACTTGGCCATCTCGGCCTGGCCTTCGCACTGCAGTCCATGCACATGGATGCCCGTGCAGCGCAGCCCCAGCAGGCAGCACCGGAGCAACCCTGGGCTCCTGCTTAGAGGCTCTGGGGAGGGCAGATATACCACCAGCCACTGCTGAAAGGAGGCTGGGGACAAAAGCACACAGACTGAGGATTGCCACACACGGCACATGGGCATGCCTGCAGGCTCAAGGCATCACCCGCTCCCGTGGACAGCGCTGCCACGCACAGATGTGTGTGCGGCACCGATGGAAGGCCAGGCAGCTCAAGGCCCCTCTCCCAGCCAGGGTGGCCTGACACTTCCCTTGCTTGCTTGTCCATAGGATGAGAGGGTGGCGGGAAGTATGGGCCCGTTGGGACCTCTGGACCCCTGTGAGGCATGGCCTGCTGTACAGGCCACACATGGCCTTGCTCCTGGGACATCACCATCCCCTGTCCTGAGAACTGTTGCTCTCAGCTCATAGATGAGGGGAAGGCCTCAGGGACCATGTCTCCAGGGATGAACGACCACCTCTCTATTCTCCTATCTTGACCAGCCATGACTGTGGAGCAATCGACACCCCCCGAGCCAGCTGCCCAACTCCAGAGGGTTCAGAAGGACCTCATGGGGGAGCATATGTCCATCCTCTGGGACATGCAGCAGACGCTGGCCCAGAAAGTCCTGGACGACACACAGTGGTAGACTCAGATGTGGACCGAGCTGCTACAGCAGGGCCGCATCATGTGTGCGAGCATCCAGGATATGATGGTGTACCTGACACCAGTTCCAGTCCCTGCTGAAGTCCCTGCCCCTCGTCCCATGTCAGCTCCTGCCCCATCTCCTATGCCTCACCCTACTCTGCCCCCCCCCGCCCCCGCCTATCCCCTGTTCTCCCAGGACCCTCCACCTGGTGACCTCCAAGGTCACTAGACATGAGGTAGAACAAGCACCCGAACTATGCACCAGTCTCAGCCCCAACTCTGAGCCTCTCCTCCCCCTCCAAGGTTCTCACCCCCTCCCCATATCCAGGTTCTCAGCAGCCACTCCTCACCCCTCCTCCCCAGTTACTTTTAACCCAAATAAAAATAACAAGAGTTATTTTTTGAAAACCAAACAGTTGTTTTTATTAGGTCTGCATTGAAGAGGGGAAGGGAGGGTTGTTGTGGGAAAGGCAGAGAGGGGCAAGGCACAGGCCCCTAGTGTGGAGGCCCTGGGGAGAATTACTGAGGTCCTTCAGAGAAACTCTCCCTCAGGGATGCGCATCCCCACCTGATAGGCCTGGCAGATGGTAGACTGTGCGCGGCTGCTTGAAGGCCTGTCCTCCTGGTCACCCTCTGCTCCCCACCCCAGAAGGAAGGCCTCCTTCTTACTCTCCATGATGTTGTGCAGAATACAACAGGTGGCTATCGCCTGGGGGATTCTGTGCTTCCCCACATCGAGGTGGGTCAGGAGGCACCTGAACCGCGTCTTCAAGCACCCAAAGGCTCATTCAGCCTGGATGCGGGCCCTGCCCAGGCGGGCGTTCAAGTGGTCCCTGCTCGGGTCCAGGTGACCAGTGTAGGGCTTCATCAGCCATGGCATTACATGGTAGGCCACATCCCCCACGATGAATAGTGACATCTCAGCACCCCCAACCATGATGTTGCACTGGGGGAGAATGTGCCAGTGTAGTGGAGCACTATTTGAAAACCTCAGGGGTGGGTGGGCATCAGCCTGCCCACTTTTAAAAGCCCTTCCCCCAGCCAGGGGACAATTAATGAAAAACAGGGTGAAGGGGTGTGAGTCAAAGGTTTAAAATGAAGGAATCGGGTGGGGACAGCAAGCAGAGAACCTTGGACAGTGCCCACTCCTTGAGACTGTCCAGGGAGCCAGAGGATACATGCCAGTAGGGAGGAACAGAAGGAGGCCCCACAGTCACAGAGCATCCCCTCATCTAGCATCCTCCTCCTGGTGTTGTATATTGTGGCTTTCACCAGGGCCAGGAGGAGGTTGACTAGGAGGTCTCACGATTTTGTGGGGCCATGGATGGGATGTGCATAATTATTTATGTGAGGGGGAAAATGCAGCCAAAACCTCAATAAGAGGTTCTCGAGGAGCCACGAGGTGTACCAGTAGTTCGGAATAGGAATCCTAGTCCGAACAACCTAGTTCAAGCCACGTGTAACAGCGCTGCACGGGGTTCGAACCAGCGGAGTTTTAAAAATGGCGGCTCCCCGCTTATGCAAAGGAAGCCTGGGAAATTCAAATCCTGGGCTTCATTTGCAAGTGCGGTATGCCTACATTACCCCACTAGTTCGAACTAGCGGGGTAGTGTAGACATACCCTAAGCTATGACCCTTGATTCTAGTCAAGGGCAAGAGGCTGTGTGGAGGGTCACAGTGAATCTGAGGCATACAGTATCCACCTAGAAGCACAGGACCCTCAGAGCATGGCCATAGCTTGGCCAAACATACCAAAATCTCAATGAGTTACTTTCCAGAACAGCTCAAAGCAAAATAATGAATGCTGCTCATAAGACATGTCCTGCTCTTCCAATATGCCTATTCTTTCCACAGGAAGCTTAGGTCACAGGTCACTTTCAAAAGGATCTGACAGGACATTTCTGAAAAAAATCCTTTAGAAGGTCCCAATCCAACTAATAGCAGGGTAATCCTTTTACAAAGGCCAGTTCAGTTCACTCAGGAGACTACCTTCTTTTTCTTTTCTTTTCTTTGGAATGAGGAATGTGTTTTCAGAGGAATGTTTAAACAAGGTATAAAATTTCACCTAAGTGTAATGGCTTTGTAGTGGATTTCAATAGGGGCTTGTGAGTCAGATCCAAAGCAGGGCAATTAGCAGAAATATGTTCTTTATGCAGCATATGGTGCAACAGTAATAATTGTTTGTCTGCTCAGTGCACGTGACTGAAGTTTGCTCCACTAGTTAATTCACAGTCTGCGTCTCTCTCATACAATGCTCTGCTTCAAGAAAGAATCTCTGGTCAAGAAATTTAAGCACATGCTTATGTCCCATTGAAGTTGTGGAGTTTGGACATGTGTTTACATATTAAGTGCATGCTTAATTGTTGTCCTGAACAGTGGTGGACATAATGTTCTTATGTGCTTACCTGAATCAGTGCCTAGATTGCTGGCTTATGAGTTACAGCCCTTGGACAATTCCCATAAAGTTGCCTGAACTAGTTTCCCAAGTCCATCAATTTTTTTTTTCCTCATGCATGATGTTATGTCTTATTTCTTTGTCAGAGATCAATCACAGATAGTGTTGGATTTCATTCTGCACTGTATATAGACTGTTTAGGGACTAGTAAGTAGCATTCTATCCGTTAGGTGCAGTGAGGACTTTTGAATAGGAAAATTGATTTAATAGACCTAAGCCCCCACTTAACACTGGCCTGTTGCCTCAGAAGATGGAAAATGCAAATGCATTTTTTCACCACTGTAACCATTTTGTGCATGCAGCACATTGTTGTATCTATATAACGGTTCATTTTATGTTATCCCCTTCAAAACAAAGAACTATTTTCTCTGTAAAAAGATGTTTTATGGGTTGACCATTGGAGTGACCTGATAGTTAATTTGAATCCTTACTATCCCTGCCATCTAATGATCATAAAAGTTCAAGTCTAATTGTTGTTATCTATGGGTATGTCTACAGTACAGCATTATTTCGAAATAAGCTATTTCAAAATACATCCATGGACAGCTGGTTCTCAGGTTTCCCTGCTTGCTTGCTTGCTTGCCTACCTCACTGAGGCATAGCAAAGCATTTTGTCTCTGCGTGTTCTGGTTGCCCTCACTTCGGACATCACAGCATGGAGCCTGAGCTGCCCCTGTGCACTCTGGTGCTTCTCTTGGATGCGTTGCTGCGAGCCTGGCTGCACTTTCTGCAGGCTGCCATCCAGGAGGTCCATCGGAGGGCTGTCAGTATCCAGGAGGCCCTGCAGGAGAGCTTCCACCCTGAGGAACACTAAACCTCCCTGGTCTGCCCCAGTGGGGGATTGTGCCTCATTCCTCCCTCACGTCCTTCCACTTACCCCCACCAACCCCCCCAGTCCCCTTTCCAGATGTAAAATAAAATACACATTTTTTCATAAACACAAATTGTCTTTATTTAACAAACCTGGGGGGAGGGGAAATGAAACTCTGGTGAGATTGGGGAAAGGAGGTGGGAGGGGAAAACCTGGGAGGAGAGAGCTAGAAGGGGGAAGCAAGGTGGAGGGGAAGCTCAGGTCTCAGGGGCGGTCTTGCCGGACCAACTTAATTTTCATGCAAACCTGCTCCTGGGTTCGCATGTGGCCTTTGGTGGCCAGGCTGGCAGCTATCCTGCCCTAGACGGTTGCGTTCCTCTGTCTAGTGTGGAGATCATGGACATTGGGGGCATCCCCTCCCCCCCAAACCTGAATAAGGTCCATGATCTCCGCTCTGGGCCCTGGCAGGCTCCTGGGAGCTGGCAGACTGCTCCTGGGGAGTGGTGGAGGGCTGGCTGCCAGTGGCTTGCTGGCTCATGTTTTGGGGCCACTGGGTCAGGGGCAGTGACTGCTGGCTCTGGGCTGGCAGGCTTGGAGCTGGCACAGGCACTGTGGCCAGAGTCTACCCCTTTAAGGGGGGGAGGAAGGAGGGAGAGGAGTTGTCATGATTCTGAGGGTTAGCCAGCAGCCTGGGGATTAAGGGGTTAACTACACCTAGCCAGGTGGAGTGACCAGTAGGAATGTAGGTGGGACTTTCAAACTGGGACAAAGGAATTTGGGTTTTTTCCTTTCTCCCTTTTGTCTCTCTGGGTGTGTTCTCTACAGCTACAGAGAGGGACAAGCATGTCTGTCTCCCTTTCCCTCTCCCTCTCCCTCTCCCTCTCTCTCTCCAAGACAGCATTCTTCATTTTCTGTAAGTAGGGTAAAGTTTAGGTAGTTTCGTTAGGCTTCATTGTTTTAAGGGTTGGATATGGGATCTGAGATCTGGCACTGCTTAAAAGATGTTTGGCTTTTCTTTGTAACTAAGTTCTAGGCCCATGGAGTTTCTCCATGAGTATATTTTGTTACCTTCCTATCTAGTCACTATACTTGCAACAGGAATATTGTTGTAGTAATAAAAGTTCTTTCTTTTCTTTTTATTAACCTGGCATTGGTTAATAGTGTGCCCTGATTCTTATTTTAGGGGTGAGATTTCCCAAATGATCTTTCCCCTGGTTTCTTTATCAACATTTGGGTGGTGGCAGCAGAAGTTTTATTCCCAAGATCTAGGTTTTTAATATTTTGTGGGAAGTTTTATACCAAAGCCTGGTAGATAAGGCTTTGGGGTACACTTGCTGGCCCCCACTTCTGCATTTATTATGCCAGAGTGGGGAAGGAGCCATGACAGTAGTGTTCTTGGTTGGGGCTGGAGTGGCCACCAGGGCATCCTGGGAAGGCTGGAGGCCCCCTATTTAGAAATAAGCATCTACACAGCACTTATTTCGAAATAGCTATTTCGAGTTTGATGTTGTTCCTAGAATGAGGTTTACCAAATTAGAAATAAGCACTCCACTACTTCGAATTTTTTTCGAAATAGCAGTTTGGATGTATAGACGCTAGTAAAGTTATTTCAAAATAACTTTGCTGTGTAGACATACCCTATGAAAAGAAGATAGTGCCCTATTTGTTAAATTAGACCTGTACTTTTTGAGTGCAGAAGAATAAAATAAGTACTGGAAATATAACTCTAACTTTATTCTTCACTATTAACACTAATAATTGATACACATATATCATGTTTATAAACTATCATTAAAGAAATTGATACACACTTTAATGAAGAGGAAAACAAAAGAGTGGTCTGGCTTTTAGGAAGGTTTTAGAGAGCAGGATATTCAGCACTGAAAAATGATAGAACAAATTATCCATTCCATATTTCAATTACTGTCAGGTGAGAGATTTCTGATGGAAAGACCGTGGGTAAAATCCCTCACTCCATTGACGTGAATGAATTTTGGCCAAGTGGTTTAGTTTAGAACTGATCAAAGAAGAGAAAATAATGGAGCAAATTGTGCAATTACCAGGAGTATATTTGCATTACATGCACTTAGTGCACTTAGTGATTAATATATACACACAGTTTCCAGTTACAAAATCCAAGCCCAGCCCAACATTTCTCAGAATTTGTCATGTCCATTGTCAAGAATCTGAAAATTAATGCTCAGTGCATGGTAATACTCAGTATTTTTTATGTTCTGAAACCAGAGAAAGCCTTTTCAATGATCATCTGGCAGACACAAGTAGTCTTAACCTTACCGTCACAGCTCCAGACATCTACATGGCACTTTTGGGCAGCCTTTGTGCTGCAATTCTGGGCTGGAAGTCTCACTCAGCAATAGCTAGGGCAGTGGTTCCTACCTTTCCCCTGAAATCAATATGTCTGCCCTTTCTCTTGCTGCACTGTGGGGAGTGTTATTCTGTGAGATTTTATGATTTCCCGATAGGGTCTCCTTGGTAAGCAAGGAAACATTGAGGGGGCTGGTGTCTTTCCTTCTCACAGGAACGCTGGAACTACTGACAGCTGAAAAGCCCAGCAGCCATTCAAGAGCAATGGAGCCTGTCTGTTAACAACCCCCACTTCTCCTTACACGCTTCAACAGCAATCGGGAGTCAAGGGACAAGTGCACTCTCCTCTGGCTCCTAAGTCCCCACTAACCAGCTTCACTTTTTTTTGAGGGAATATGAGTTACCCCCACTTTAGCAGGCCCCTCTGTGACACCCTTTTCCCCTGAATTTTCCTCCATGGAGGTTGTTGCAGTCCCTGTCCTGGTAGAGGGCAGGACAACACATGGTCTATCAGGAAGTGCATGATCTATCCACTCCACTTTGAGGCTTCCTGCAACTGGATCTTGTATCTGAAATGAAAAAGCTCTTCCTCTTCCACTGCAGTGCTAGGGTGAGCACAGATGCAAAGTATTCATATGCTGATTGAGAGGTTCACAGGCCTTACATGTTCCTGCATGGCATAGCTCAGCAGTCAGCTGGAAGGGAGGGTCCTTCACTCTGTGAGGCAATAACACTGCAGTCCAGACCTTCAGCAGCTCTCAATCAGCATGACCTGAGTAGAGTCAACACCAAGTTACACCACCCTCTAGCGCTAAATATACCCCAGAGCATGGGTACGAGGTCGGTTACATGGGCAAATTCAATGTTGTACCTAGGGAACTACATTTCCATTTGTATCTGAAATAAAGACATGGGCTTATAACTCTGGCTTCCAGCCTGCAACCTACTTATCCATTAATCTTTTGTGGCAAATGCTGACTGGCAAACAGTCATTCCACTCTCTGCAGGAAAACTGGCCCTCTACCCACTCACCAGTGCTTTATCCCTTAAAAGCTATCATATTATACTAATTACTAACATAGAGCACAGAACCTTCTTAAAACACTGCTGCATTAGCTCTCACCTACTTCAACTACCAAAGCTATAGAGTCATTTTCCAGTATTCTGCACTGGGTTCAGTGAATCTGCAGCAGCCAGCTAGGAAACTCATTGGGGATTTTGCCTAGAACAATTTTTCTAGTAGGGGTACTGAGAGCCATTGAACCAAACTGTGAACCCTGAGGATGGAAACTACTACCAGTCAGAGGGTGCTGTTGCACCCTTACTTCCAGCACCTATGAAGTTTCCTAGACAGAGTCTGGACAGGACTCTGTGAAGCTTTTGTTAGACATGGCCACTGGGCACTGCACACTGTATAAAGGAGAGCTTGCAAGCACACAGTGATCACTTGCTGCTACAGGGACACAGCTATGTGGAGCTAATGAGGCTTTAGCAGGTGGAGTTCTCAACACTCTTTGTCACTTACATCCCTATGGTGGCCTGCAATCCTACAATGGTATTTTCATGGTGGCACACATGAATTGATTACTGAGGGCATTTGTAGGAAGTAACAATAAACAAATTAAACAAGCATCTGTACCATCACACCACTAAGTAAGCACCTCTCAGAAATTAGTAGATCGACAGGGATTTTCAATGAAGCTTAAGGCAATTAAGTGCCCAAGTCAATTGAAAAAAATCTTCTCCAGAGATACAGATATAATTGCATAATGGAGCTATTCAAAGTAACGTCACCTGGAAGTGGCATCTCCAGCTGAAATCGAGCAGGTTGAAGACTGCTATAATTTGTGCCCTACTTTACCCAGTGGCTACGTCTAGACTGGCATGATTTTCCGCAAATGCTTTTAACGGAAAAGTTTTTCCGTTAAAAACGTTTGCGGAAAAGAGTGTCTAGATTGGCACGGATGCTTTTCCGCAAAAAGTGCTTTTTCCGCAAAAAGCATCCGTGCCAATCTAGACGCGGTTTTGTGCAAGAAAGCCTCGATCGCCATTTTCGCCATCGGGGCTTTTTTGCGCAAGACAGTTTTTAGCTGTCTACACTGGCCCTCTTGCGCAAAAACATTGCGGAAAAGGGCTTTTGCCCGAACGGGAACATCAACGCATTTGTGCAAGAAGCACTGATTTCGGACAGCAGAACGTCAGTGCTTTTGCACAAAATCAAGCGGCCAGTGTAGACAGCTGGCAAGTTTTTGCGCAAAAGCAGGTGCTTTTGCAGAAAAACTTGCCAGTCTAGATGCAGCCAGTGACTGTGGCAAATTTGAGAGGAAGCTCCTGAAACCTCTGAATTACAGCAAAGTTGCCTTTGTGACTTGTTCCAGCATTCCTGGCATTCAGTGAGTATTTGGTCATCAATAGCCAGATTGGCTGTTAAGGTGCCTTGAAAATTTAGAATAAGGAAAAGGAAGATGCTTACAATCCAAGCTCCCATGGGGGAAATTCCAGCCACCAAGAAGAAACATCCTATGACACTTTGGCTGTCTTTAAAAACAACTGAAATGCCACGCAGACCCCCAAAACATCTCTCATATAGCTTGCAGGCAGTGATCAATGTATTAGTGTGACAATTGTGACAAGAATAACATTGATACACCACTGCAAGAGTGAGCCAGACATGATTTTAATAATTTGACACTAGAGTTAATGGTCCCACGCACTACAATCCCATCCCTTTCTTGATCTCTGATTGCTAGCCATGACAAACAGCATATATGATTTTTGTGTAGATGGGGCCTTGCAAGAGTAACAGGAAACCCCCAAATTACTGTTTTTCTTTTGACTCAGGTTCAGATTTAAGCTGGGTCCCTAGAAATAAATGCTGATACTAGCCTACTATGCAACCTAGCATACCTCTGTATTCTTAAAATAAATGTTAATCAGAATATTCTGATACAATACATATAAGCCAGACTGAGGAAAAAAATGCCATCAGTGGCCTCTGCCTACAAAAGACACAGATAATTGATTCATTGGGGCTGTGGCAACATGACTTTTTTCAGTTGCACACTTATACATTATTTCATTAATTATAGGCTTATAAATTACTTTATGGAAAAATAATCTGTGTATATATTGTAATGTATTTGTAGGAAAAAGAACAACTCATGCCAAACTAACATTGCTTCCAAGAGCAAGATGCCAATAGCCTTACAGCTGGAATCAGAATGATCATAGACTCATAGAGGGTTAAGGCTTGATGGCCTCCTGAGGTCTCTTGCAGTTCAACACCTTGCACAAAGCAGCACCAACCTCATCTAAAATCATCCCAGCCAGGGCTTAGTCAATTATTATTTTTATTACAGTAGCACGTAGAGAAACAGACCAAAATCAGGGCCCCATGTAGTACACAGTGTCCAACACACAAGCAGGGAGAGTCACCGCACCAAAGATATAAATGAACAAGGCAGACATTGGATAGGAGGAGAAATAGGCACAAAGGGTCTAAGTGACTGTCTAGAGTCAAGGTAGTGACTGGGCTGGGTACTGAACCCAGATCTCCCATCATCCAATAGATGCCATTAGACCACAATGCCTTCCAACAGAACACCTTTCATCCCAAAGGATCCTGCAGTATTTGAAAAACTGTATACAAGAATCGCTTCCCCCAGCACAGAATTGTGGCTATTCAAATACCATGTGGACGAGCTTAATACAAAGCCCGAGTGAACTAGAACTGGGTATCAGACCAGGCTTGGACTACGCTAGGACTTTACCCTGAATTTAGCCCCCATGGTCGCTTATCTAAGTGATTCATCCATACTACCAAGCCTGCTGCTCCGCCTTTAGGAGCCACGGAAGTTGAATCCTGTAGTCCTGCTTTTCATGAGGAGTAGCACTGTTCCTGACCATGCATGGCTGAAATTATGCTAGCGTAGATGCTGCATGAAGGAAAATCCAACCCCACTGGCCTCCGGGAAGCCTCCTGCAGCTGTCTGCTGTGACCACTCTGGTCACACTTTACATCTTGACTGCTCTCCTCCTGCTGAGCTCAAGAAGCCCTGGGAACTGGAGAAGGGCCTGTCCCACGTGGCCAGTTTCATGAGCCTTGTGTGAGTGAATAGCACACTATGACTTGAGTGCCTCCAACATTCCCTCAGACACTTTGACATCTGTGAGTTCGTCTGCTCCCATGACCTCCACTGCCCAGGGCCACAGAAGAGTGAATGGGAGTTCCTGAACCTCACTGAGGTGTGGGGAGAGGAGTCCATCCTCCATGACCTCTGAACCAAGAAACAGAATGGCAACATCTACGGCAGGATCATCACCAGCCTTGTGGGGAAAGGCCATAACAGGACCCTTACGCAGTGCAGGCTGAAAATCAAGGAGCTGCAGCAGCCCTACCAGAAGACCAAGGAGCAGCATGGATGCTCTGAGGTGCCACCTCACACCTGCTGCTACTACAATCAGCTGGATGGGTCACTGAGTCCGCTTGAGACTCACTTGGTGTCAGCCTGCAGGAGGATGGGGTGGCAGAGGGCCATGAGGAGGAGGAGGAGACCAGCCAGATGATGGTGTCCGAGAGCCAGGAGCTGCCCCTGATGTTGGAGCCAGTCCCTCCTTCTCAGGATGTCTCCCTTCTCATTGATGACTCCAGGCAAGGCACTTCTGGTGAGTTCTCTAACTTTGTCTAACTACAAGCGGTGTCAGGCAACGGGCTGTGAGGAGCAGTGTGCTTTCTCTTGGCCTACTCAGCATGGGAGAGTGCAGAACAGCTTGTTCACATGTCTTCAGATGGATGTCAGTCTTGAGTACTCAGCTCCATGAAGCTCTCACACAGGAATCCCTCAATCCTTCTCACAAGGTTCCTGGGGAGTCCACCCTTATTCCGTCCTCTGCAGTAGGACACCTTCCTATGCTAAGCCACCAGTAAAGTAGTTTGATGTCATGGACCCACACCACAGTGTAGCATAAGGTCCAGATTCATGGCCATATTAGTCAGCGTTCACTCCCGATCAAGAGCAGTGGTGCAGAGAAGATTGATATCTCACATGGGAGCTTGATAGGAGGAAGAAAGGGGGAACCTATTAGCACTCTCCAGAAAGCCACGTGTGCCACTCCGGCAGGCAGGGAAAGTAATACTCTCTCCAGGAGGCCACAAGTGGACCTGGCATGTGCCGGACATAGTGGGAAGTTGCCCCTTCCCTCCCCCTTCTCCCACCTGCAGGCTCCTGGCCTGGCCAGGAAAATTGCACTGTCCCGAGAAGCTACATGTGCCAGACACTGTGGGAAGTCACTTTCTGCCACCAGTCCCCTCCCCCCACTCGCATGCTCATGGCCTGGATAGCCTTTTACCATGCCTGCCTCTGGACCGAGTATGTCCCGATGCTCCCATGAGATGTCTGGGCATTTGCTATAAAGTGCCTCTTGTAAAGCAAAAATGTGGCCTTGTATGAAACTTGTCACCATTCTTTGAACTGAGACCGTTGGTCTCAGGGTATGTCTGCACATCAAAGTTATTTTGGGATACCAGCGGTATCTTTACAAGCCACCCATTATTTCAAAATAACAGGTGCACTATTGTGACATTCCGCAAGGGTTAAGAGATGTCTTGAAATAGAACTTTATTTCGAAATTTTGTGTGGGGTAAACAGCACAAAATTTTGAAATAGCCTATTCCAAAATAAACTCAAAATAAGTTTGAAATAATAAACTCTGATTTCAAGTTTAGAGTGCAGTGTAGACATAGCCTAAGAGGTTAGGGGTTGACTTCATACAGAGTATCTCCTATGATGTCTGCCCTTGTAACTTTTTTTGACAGGACAGCTGCAAGCTGGGTGTGTCCCCAGCTCCCACTGCATCTGCCCACCTGGCTGGGATCTGCAGGTAGAAATGCACCAGGAATGAACTCTTGCGGAGCAAATAGATTACCTGCACTCCCTCATGCAGGAGATTGAGGCTGAGCAGCAGAACCGGGTCACCAAGCAGGAGGAGAGGAGGGCTGAGTAAGAGGAGAGGAGGGCTGAGCAACAGGAGAGGAGGGCCATCAGGCTGCAGCTCATGCACAATCGACAGATGATGTTCTCCACCGTGACCTTGGCGTTGGTGCACATGGTGACCTGACTGGAAGGGGCCCCCAACCAGAAGCCCACCCACCCTATGGCTTCCACCGCCAGCGTCCTCAGGGGCCACAGGACATGGAAAGGGTGGAACTCAAGAGCAGCCAGAGCTTCCAGGCCCTCAGAAGACAGGCAGCAGTCCCACCCCCATTCCTGAGTTCCCAATTAATTCCTTTCCCTGTTGTTTTTCCCCAAATAAACACTCCTATTTGTTGAATAACAGTCTTTTTACAGCTTGACCTGCAGGGGTGAGGTAGGGAGGACAGGAGAGGGGAGCAGAGGGGTGGGAGATGAAAGGCAAACGCAGGGACTCCTTGGAGGCAGTCATGGGGGGGAGGGTCTCAAAAGAGGCCTTGCATAAAACTGTCATTCAAAGCCTCTCTGATTAGCACTGGTCCTTGCTGCGTTCTCCTTATGGTGCTGGTGTCTGGCTGCTCAAATGTCTTGGCCAGGCTCTCTGACTCAGCCCCCACCTTAGCAGAAAGGTTTCCCCCTTATTTTCACACAAACTGTGGAGCACACAGCAGGCTCCTTCCACAAAGGGGATGTTGCATTT
The DNA here is from genome assembly GCF_052426305.1 of Pelodiscus sinensis. Classification (NCBI taxonomy): domain Eukaryota; kingdom Metazoa; phylum Chordata; order Testudines; family Trionychidae; genus Pelodiscus; species Pelodiscus sinensis. The sequence goes on along the minus strand of NC_143063.1, from coordinate 5,382,127 downwards.
GCTGAGTCAGAGACTCCTGAACCTCCCCTTAAAATGTCAAAAGGCACAGCCTGCTCAGCCTGTTGTTGAGTTCTCCTTGCTGGTGTCTAGGCTGCTTTATAAGCCAGGGGAATGAAGGGTAGTCGGGGTCACCCACCTTGATGTCGGTGAAGCGTCCCTTTTGATCCTTGAATGCCTGCAGCACCATAGAGAAGTACTCCTTGTGGTTCAGGCACTCCGAGGCATGGTGGTCAGAGATCAGGATAGGAATGTGTGTGCTGTCCAGAGCACCCCGCAGTTAGGGAAGCTCTCCACGATGAGGTCCACATTCCTCAGAGCCGTGACCCTCCTTCGCAGGATGCTATTGATGGCCTTGGTTACTTGTAACCAAGCCCCAACTGTGGATTTCCCCACCCTGAACTCGTTCCTGACTGAGCAGTAGCTATCTGGTGTGGCAAGCTGCCAGAGTGCAATGGCCACATTCTTCTGCATGGTGAGAGCAAATTTCATACAGGGATCCTGTCACCTTGGGGCAGGGACGCGCCATTTGCAGAGTTCCAGGAACATGGCCTTGAGCATGAGGAAGTTCAGCAGCCACTGTTCATTGTCCCATCCCTGCATGACAGTGCAGTCTCACCAGTCTGAGTTAGTCTCCAGATGCCAGGGGATTGAGTGGTGGGCACAGTAACATGAAGGCCAGGACTTGCTTGAGCAGGACCAGCAGGACACACCGAGGTTCATCCTTATCCTACGCCTCATTCTCCTGTTTCTCATCCTGTTCCTGGTGGAGCAGTATGCAGGCACTCCCAAAGTACTGTGCCATGAGGTGCAGCACAAAAGCCATGAGAATGGCAAAGCTTTGCAGCACCTTGGACTTCATGGTCGTAATGCTATGGTAACTTAGGGTAACCAGGCAACCAGAGCAACCAGGGCATTAAAAGGTGCTCCCACTGTGCCCTTTTTTAAAGTAAGCGCTTTGTCACAAAAGTTGTCAGCACTATTGAAACTTTCCTAATGTCCAACCTAAACCTCCCATTGCTTCTAATCCTAACCTCCGGGGCCAAGGAGAACCATTTTTCTTCCTCCTCCTTATGACACTCTTTAGATTCTTGAAAGCTGCTCTCAGGTCCCTTTTCGGTCTTCTCTTTTCCAAGCTAAACAAGGCCAATTCCTTCAGCCTTGCCTCATAGCTCACGTTCTCTAGACCTTTCATCATTTGTGCTATTCTTCTCTGGACTTTCTCCAGTTTCTCCACATCTTTCCTGAAATGTGGGGCCTAGAACTGGACACGATACTCCAGCTGGGGGCTAATGTGGATGGCTCGTTCCCTGCCTAGGGGAAGTGAGACTGGGTGGGTTAATTTCCAGTCCTCCTGTTTATTCTTTTCCTAGCCAGGAGAGTACAGCAGTTCTGATGGGGGCTCTTCAGGAAGGCTAGTCGCACTGCCCCCTGCCAGAAACCCCTTGTGCAGGTGTTAAACAGCTGTCCAGCCCATTAGAGTCCAGCTGGGGCTGTATCAATAGGGACTCCTGGGCTATGTTTACACTGGCGGGTTCTTGTGCAAGAACATCTTGCACAAGGGTTATGTGCAAGAACTCTTGCACAAGAGCACACCCACACTAGGGTTGCCAGATGGCTGAAAGAGAAATACTGAACACTGCCCCCCCCCCAAAAATTTTTTGTTGCAGGATAAAAAAGCAGGGTGGGGGAACCAAACTTGTTGAGGAGGAAAAAAAACCACTCTGAGAACCTGGATCACTGCTAAGGATTACCAGGTAATCATTAAAAAAAAAAAACCTGGACACACTTTGGGGAGGTGGGGGGGCTAGAAACAGCTAATGGGGAGGGGGGCAGGGGAGGTTGGGGGGGAACAGGAAGCAGGGCTGGTCATGGGGGTGGTGTGGAACAGGGCTGGCCACGGGATATCGGGGGAGGGGGGACCAGCCAGAAGGGGGCAGGGCTGGCCAGGAGTAAGGGGGGGCAGGAAGCAGAGCTGGCAGGGGCGGGGAGGGGTGCAGCGGGGGGGCCAGGAGGAGTAACGGTAGTTCGAATTAGAGATCCTAATTCAAACTACCTACTCCGTGTAGCGTGTAGCCGCGGGCACGGAGTTCGGACTAAGGGGGATTTAAAAATGTCGGTGCCCGGGAAGATGCAAATGAAGCCCGGGATATTTAAATCCCGGGCTTCATTTGCAACTCCGGTTGCCCTCATTTGCCTACCTAGCTCGAACTACCGAGCTAGTGTAGACATACCCTACCTCTATGATTTCCACTCCATGCATCTGACAAAGTAGTTGTGACCCACAAAAGCTCATGACCAAATAAATCTGTTCATCTTCAAGGTGTTTTGATTTAAGGTCAAAAAAACAAGACTTCCTGGTTTTTTTACAGACACAGACTAACACAGCCACCACTCTGAGACTTGTAACATATATATATGTTTGTGTATAATACTTTTCTATCTGAAGACCTGAGTGTGCCTTAAAAATATTAATTATGTTATATAATATCTGTGTGTAGTAAGGTTTATCATTATTCCTGATAACTGAGAAGGGAAACTGAGGCATAAGAGCTGTTTAGTTCCTTGACCAAGGCCACAGAGTGAATCAATGGTAGAGCCAGGAATAGAAACTTTGATTCCCAATTCGGTCACGCTTCTTATGTCTCATCATTTAAAGATGCTTTGTACAAAGCACTCAGACAGCAATGTGTCAATGCTGGCAATTCTGAAAAACAAAAAATAGTTTCAGGTTGAATGGCAAACTGTTTTGGTGAGTTAAAGTCTAAAAAATTCACTTTGGGCAAAAAGTGCCTTGTTTTTATTTTAAACTTTGTTAAAATTACTTTTTTTAATTTAAGAGACAATATAATTTTGAATTGAAAAAATAACATTTAATTTATAAAATGTCAAAATAAAACCTTTTTACCATCTGGTTGGCAGTTGGTATCAAGAGGATTGCTCCAAAGGCCAGTTCTAGGGCCCGTTTTGTTCAACATTTTTATTAATCACCTGGGTGAGGGGTTGGATCGCACCCTCAGCAAGTTTATAGATGACACTGAGCTAAGGGGAGAAGTAGATACGTTGGAGGGCAGAGATAGGATCTAGGTCCTAGATAAATTGGAGAATTGGGTCAAAAGAAATCTGATGAGGTTCAACAAAGACAAGTGCAGAGTCCTGCACTTGGGGCAGAAGAATCTCAAGCATTGTTACAGGCTGGGGACTGACTGGCTAAGCAGCAGTTCGGCAGGAAAGGACCCGGGGAATAGAGTGGATGAGAAGCTGGATGAGAGGCAGTGTGTCCTTGTAGCAAAGATGGTTAATGGCCTGTCAGGGTGCATTAGGAGGCACATTGCCAGCAGATCTAGACACGTGATTATTCCCCTTTATTCAGCACTGGTGAGGCCACATCTGGAGCATTGCATTACAGAAAGGATGTGGACACATTGGAGAGGGCCCAGGGAAGGGCAATGAAAATAATTTGGGGGCTGGAGCACATAACTTATGAGGAGAGGCTGAGGGATTTGGGTGTGTTTAGTCTGCAGAAGAGACCAGTGAAGGGGATTTGATAGCAGCCTTTAACTTCCTGAATGGAGGTTCCAAAGAGCATGGAGAAAGTCTGTTCTTAGTAGTGACGGATGGCAGAACAAGGTTCAATGATCTCAAGTTGCAGGGGGGGAGGTCTAGGTTGGATATTAGGAAAAACTAGGAGGGTGTGAAGCATTGAAATGGGTGACCTAGGAAAGTGATAGAATTTCCATCACTAGAGGTTTTTAAGTCCCAGCTTGACAAAGCCCTGGCTGGGATGAGTTAGTTGGGGTTGGTCCTGCTTTGGGCAGGGGGCTGGACTCGATGACTCCTGAGGCCTCTTCCAGTCCTATGAATCTATGATTTCAACTTTGGAGGATTTTTAAAGATCTTTTTTCTGATAAACCATTTTCTAAAATCAACATGAATTCACAAAATGTTTCTATTTACTTGAATCTGTGTTTCCACTCTTCTCCCCCCCTACCAAAAAAAAAGCAGCTCTGGTTAAAAACTATCCCCCAGTTCCACTTCAGAAAATATTATAGAAAAAACGGGCAAGGGAGATGGGCAAGGAAGGTAAGATGACTTCACAATCTCAGTCTTTTCCATTTCTAATTTCTATTGTTCTCAGATTCTCCTAGATTCCCCTGTACGCTAGAGTCCTGGAGAAAGACGGTCTCCAAATCTTGATTCTGAGCAATGCCACTTGATTAAGCGATCAATCCAAAAATGGTAACCTACAGTAAGTGGGATTTTTAGCAGTGGTTGAGTTGTCTGCTGGCTTAAATTTATTTATGTTTACCAGTATATGTTCAGAGGCTGGCAAACAGCCAACAAAGCACTCAGTGCAATCATGTCTGTTCCTAGTACACAAATTATAAGGCTATCAGACAGGAAACCAGTCACCATAAATACAAGCTTTGCTGAATAGCCTGCCCAGTGACAGCAAGTTAGCTTATATTCACCAGCTTAGCTCACTGAAAGCCAGAATCTGTCCAACTTGGAGCCTAATCCAAAATTCATTGAAAGGAATGGAAAGGCTTACCCTAAGACCGTTAAATCAGGGGATGTCCACACTGCAATAGAACACCTGCAAATGCTCCAGGTTGGCTGACTTGGGCTCATGTCACTATAAAATTGCTGTACACATGTGAAAGGGTGAGGTCACAGGTGACTCCTTGGGGGTGCCTCCGGAGTGCTGACACGTCCACTGCCACTTGACTTCCTGCTCTCTCGGGCATCTCACCACCCGGTCCTGCTGGGCCAGCTCTACTGGTTTCTCCCAGCCGAGACCTGGGGCTGAGATCCCTGCCCCTCTCCCTCCCCCTCCCCCTCCCCCAAGAAATTTAACTTCTTCCGGTCTGAGAAGAGTGCTGTTTAGGGCCCAGCTTCCTGGGATACCACTCCCTTAATGGGATCAAACCCCAAAGAATTAGGTAAGCCACCCTTTAACAATGAAAGCAAACAGGTAATAATTGCTTCCCCGGGTAATAATTGTTTACCCTGCGTTTGATATTAGTTTTATTTTCTAAGTACATGAAGTAGGATTTAAGTGGTAATAAGTGAGAACATACACAGCAAAGTAGGTTACAAATCAAAAGAAACAAAAATGCTTGGCTAACTCTACACTGAAAATTCAATACAAACTTTTCAAACTCACCCTAAAACCTCTTTTCCAGCTGCCCCTCCAAACCAGGACTGTTTCCCTACCCTGGGGTCTTCAGCTCCTTTCCTCAGGTGCAGCCCAGTCAAAAGATCAAAAAAATCCTACCTTCCTATTCTTTTTAAAGAATTCATTTATTTTATGGGAAGTCACCTGGCCACTCCATACCAACCACTGCTAAGCCCTAAGGATGGAAGGCTATTTGCATATGATTGCCCACATACTGCGGCCTCCCTTGATGACTTTCTTTCACACATTTAAAAATCGTAAATTATTCCCTACTCCATGTGTCTAATTTTACCCACAAGAATGATACACACATCAAAATAAGATAAACAGAACTAACGGATCATGACATGAACATTGATAGGCCACATGAAAGAATTGCTCAAAGCACCTTTGAGTTATGTATCTTCATCTCCATGAGGGGGTCTATCACAGCACACACTTGGAGTTGGGTGCAGCCCAGACTGAGACCCTGTGAGGGGGAAGGCTCCCAAAACCCAAGCCTGAACACAGCGATCTGATAACCATACAGTCTGAACCCTTTCAGACAAATCAGCTGGAGATCTAATCCAGACCAAATCATTCATCCTACAATAACCTCAGTAGGGGTATGTCTACACTACCCTCCTATTTCAAAATAGGAGGGTAGTGTAGACATACCCTAGCAGTGGTGCTATGCAATAGCTTTAAGATTATGGCATTTTAGTATTTGTGGTCCTGGTCCCAGATTGATTCAAACTTCTTTTTGAAGGCACACATTTTTTGCCTCATGGTGTCACTGCAGGCCAGATTTAAGATTCTTTGGGTGCCCTGACTGCCTTTTCATACCTTAATATATTAAAAAAAAAATTGAGGATTAAATCTGAATTTCTCAGACTTATAAGGCATGGTCTTGGGCAAATTAATCCTATCGTGTATTTCATCCTAAATTACCAATATGTATTCTCAACTGTTCACTCCACTGAGACCCAGCTTTGTGTGGGAGTAGAAGAGTATGTTGCGTCCAGAGTCCAGAAGCATGCACGTAAACAAATCTTCATGCTCTATGTTTGTGACTGGAGGCTCAGGGATAAAAGCAAACAGAAAAAAAAAAACCAGCAGCAGTGGCTATAGGGCAGGGAAAGCGGGGCAGCTGCCCCAGGCCCCGCGCTTCAGTAGGCCCCGCTTTGAAGTGTCCTTGAGCGCTTTGATGCAGCTTTTGTTCCTCTGGACGTCGACCCCAGTCGCGGCCGCTCCTTCTCGATGGCTGCCAAGGAGAAGCCCTGCAGTTCTTGGAGAAGTCCGCGCTCCACAGGATGAGCTGGGTGAAAGCCGCCCACTGTCTTCTAGGCGGCTTCTTTTTTCTCTTTTTCTTTTGGTTGCCTGGGGTTGTAGATGCCGCGGGAGCAGCAGCGCCCGGTTGCGCTGCATTCATCACAGAGCAGAGGGGGCTCAGTTTCTCCGGCCACCAGCACCATCCCACCCTTCTTCTTTAGAAGCCAGTTGGGTCTCCACTGCCAGGCGCTTTGAGTGGAGCCGCTCTCACCCTTCACACCACCCACCGGAAGCCAGAGCTGTTGTAGGCTGCTAACAGTAGCCTGGACCCGGACGCAACCGAATCAACTTCCCGGCCCTCCTGTCTCGGCCTCTCTGGCTCTCCTCGAAAAGTGTGTGTCTGAAACCACGAAATCCCAAGAGCCAGTACTGGACCAGTATTTGATCTGTTTTCTCTCGACGAATGTTAAATTTTCCCACCTAAACTGAAAGAGGAACAGGAATGAATGAACAAACACATCGATTTATGAAGGAATTCAACAGATGATTTGGTGCGGGTGGGGAGGAATGGTTTTTAAACGGAGCGCGTGAATTTATCAGACAAGATTATCAAGGATCCAACCCCATGTTCTAGAGGTCCCTAAACTCGGAATGCCAGATGCGGGGACTAGAGGACAAGCGATAGATCACCAGGCAAGGGCCTTGTTCCGTTCATGCCTTCTAAAAGATCGGGCACTGGCCACTTCAGCTGTTTATGTTGGCAGTAGAGGTGAACAGAGCGAAGGAAAGAAAGAGACTCTCTCATTGGTTTATTTAGGATCCTCATTCTCATTGGGTCAGCGGAGCTGTACTCCTATTAGCCAATCAGGATGGAGGAATTGCTCAGCTCTCGGGTTATAGTAAAAACGCTTAAATATTCTATGTTGCTGAGACAAAAAAGGGATATTGAAGGTAGTTTATGGCTGCTTAGGAGGAAAGGAAATTGCATAGGTAAAGTCTTGTTCACTTTGGGTGAAGCTATACGTTTTCTGTGGTTAGGCTGTATAAGCTGCTACCTGAGGGATTGCCGAAACTTTGCCTGTTGATAATTTGGTTTGTTGTACTGAAATATCTGAGGACTAAGAACTTTTTATGGGGAGAGGATTCCTGGGGAGCCTAAGAAGAGCCAGACTGTGCTGTGCCATCTATAGCTCTAGAAAGGCTGAAGACCTGAACAAGCTGTTGAGAGGTTTTCCTCTTGTGGGGTCTTGCACTGAGTACTAAGGCAGTGTTTTATGTGAGAAAGCACCACCTAGCAACAGTAATTACATTGAGCTACATGGTCTTCATGACAGAAATCACTTCAGGTTACTGGCATTGCATATTCCACCAGATTACATTGCATATAATTATACTGTGTGTGCATATAACACATTAAAACTTTGCCTCACTTTGTGGCCAGCTAAGAAGTAATATGTAGATAGGCAGCAGGGCTGAATCTGGGATATGTTCATTTGCATGTTTCTGAAAATGTGTTCCTTAAATGAGAAATTGTCACATAGATATAGACGGGAGATTTTTCTCAAAGATATATCTGATAAAGTTGGACTTCCAGCTCTGAGTTTTCATTAGAATTAGGCTATTTCAGTTGGGCCTAACCGCTATTTGTGATTTTGAAAACCTTTCTCTAAAGGCCTAAAAGGATGCAGAAATATAGGAGTATTGAGAGTACAATCATGCAGGATTCACTGCTGTAGGGGTTTAAAAATTATGTTGGCAGGTGAATGAACTGCTTAATGTTTGTAATCCTCAGTCACACATATTTGTCATGTGGTTGCTGTTGCATTTGTTTGTGAAGAAGGATTTTTAAACTTTTTTGAAAATGATCTGTGTAAAGAAATGGACTTTAATGACATAATTGAAAAATGTGCTGCCAGAAGAACTACACAGCTATAATAGACTTCATACAAATGAAAATTTTAAATTATTAATGCAGAATTTTGTTTATGAATGAATTACAATATAATTAAAATAAATTAAGTTTCTAACAGATTTACCCAATTCACATTTAATATGAAAATAGCCTTCAATTTGCGCATTTGACTCCTTTTTTCTATTTTTTTCTCCAAAGGGGGGCCCCGCGAAATTGTGCTGCCCTGGGCCCCGCAAAACTCTCATCTGCCCCTGAAACCCAGTATTGTTTATTTATAAATATACTTTCTGTGCCTGTTGAATTGTGCAGCTTCTAATCATGATAGAGAGACTATGATCTAGCCCCTTTGCTTTCTTCATTACTGCTGGTAACACTACACAGAAAAAGTCAGCTAATTGCTGGAAATTCTGACAGCTGATTCTTATGGCTCCATGATCGATGTATTAAAATTGAAAATACTATTCTCAGGAGTCCTGGTTTAATGACAGACACAGAGCAAGGGAAAGGAGGTAAGGATCTTGCAGAAAACGGGGTTTTTGTGCAAAAAGAAAATGTCCACACTGCTTGTTTTTGCGCAAAAACCCCAGCGCAAAAACGGATTGGTAGCAAATATGCAAATGAGATCACGACTCATACAAATGAGTCCCTCATTAGCATATTTGTTGCCAAGAAAACTCGTAGTGCAGACGTAGTCTGAGAGGGTCAAATCATGGACAACTGCTTATAATGAGGGCTACTTACAGCCCAAGGCTGGAGTTCCCCCTCTATAAGACACCAAACCAGGCACAAAGTATACTTCAGCTGCTAATCTGGCCATCAAAAAGTTACAGAGGCAGTCCTCTTAGACACCCCAGCTTCACCTGTGCCACAGCCACCACCACTCCATACACAGGTGAGAGTTTATAAAACCCAGTCTCACAAGCTCCGAACAGATTCTCCTGGTCCCAAAGGACCAGCCACAGTCCCGGGTCAATTTATATCTCAGATCTTACCCAAAAGAGCATGCTGTGCCAATCCTTTAAATCTAAAGGTTAAAAGAAAAGAAAGAAAAGGTTGAGAGTAGAATTGTTAAAGAAAGCACATTACATACATCAATCACCCTGTTCTTGATGAAGGCTCTCAGCAGATGAAATAAACTGCTAGCTTACAAGTCTCTGGAGCACATCCTATGCTCCTTCCTGGCTCTCTGTCCCTAGCAAAGGTGCTTCTGGAGTGGAGAGCAAGAGTGAAGACCAACAGGGAGGCATCCTCATGATACTTTTATAACCTTGCCCATGCAGAGGGAAATCCATTGTTCTCCTGAGTGATTGTGCCTTCCAAATGGGGCTGATCACTTGATCACCAAACCAATCTATGTCCTTTTTAGGCAAGGAGCCATGGAGTATCCAGGTGTGTTCTTCTCGGGCAGGGGGCCATACTCGTAACTTTATATACAAAAATCATACAAATATATGGGTGGCATAGACAGAATCAGCATAGCATAAGCTTTCATTAGACACCTCACAGGGCCCACTCTGCACAGAATTTGGGGCAAATACAGACAGCAATGATCTGCCTACTCACATTAAAATCCAGTAACATGACACAAGGACAGTCTGGAATTTTCTGTCAGTTGGAGCTATCTGGATACTCTGCCCCTGTGTGCACACCTTGGCTGAGGAGAGTCTAAACTAAAGACACTTTTAATTTGCACTCAGGGTAGCACTAGGACTGTGTGAAACCTTTGTTTAAACCAGGAGGGAGGGTCAGGCTAGATTAATACCAGGTATTTAAATTTCTTAGAGTTATCTCAGAACTCTTTCACAGAGCCAACAAGAATCAAACAGGAATTTTGATTTTACAGAAAAAACCATTTAAAAACTAAGGGCTGAATTTTGCTCTCAACTACACGAGCCAAACTCCTCCTTGACTTCAATGGCCCATGTTCCTGTGTATCCCTGGGCTAGAATGTGGCCCTATAGAAACTCTGCAACAGGAAGTAGACAGGAGCTAGAAATCAGAGATGCTGAACTCACTTGTACCAGTATAATTCAAACAACCCCCTTTCATTTTAGTGGAGCTCCTAGGATATATATTGTTTAAAATGAAAGCAGAATAGTGTCCAAAAAGAGCAACAGGGATTGGGGGAAAAGAAAGAAAAAGACAATGAATCAAATGTACTGAGCCTACTGGTATTTCCAAGTGTCTGATTTCAGATGTCTTCTGGCAGGAAAAAAATTAAGCCTTTTGATACTTACTCTGTTTAATGATACTTCCTTTAACATAGTGTTAATTGCCTTTTAAGTGACTTGCACAGTCTTTCTCGGCCAGTATCTCCCTATCTAATGTGGGTCTGACAGCAGATGGTATATCTATTGTCTAACCAGAAGATATATTAGACTTACCTTTAAAAAAATATTTACACCCTGATTCTATCTGCAGCATAGGTAAAAATGTTTCCTAGGCTGATGGTTCTGGACTTTATCTATACAGGCAGTCCCCGAGTTACGCGGATCCGACTTATGTCGGATCCGCAGTTACGAACAGGGCCCTTCCTCTCCCTGGTCTCCAGCAGACCAGGGAGAGGAAGCAAAGCGGCGGAACACGCGGCCAGCTGACAGCCCAGACGCGTCTGGGCTGTCAGCTGGCTGCGTGCTCCGCCGCTTTGCTCTGCTCTGCTCTGCTCCCCCTCCCCCAGTGTCTGGGCTGTCCCGCTGCCCCTGTGCTCCACGGCTTTGCTCCGGACACCTGTGGTACAGCAGCTGGGGCGCTGCCGGTTGGTCCCGTAGTGCCGCTCTGGGCGCCACTGGACCAACCCAGCAGCACCCCAGCTGCTCTGCCCCAGGCGTCCCCAAGTCAGCAGCTGCTGAAAATGACCAGTGGCTGACTACAGGAAGCCCCTGCCCCGGGGTTCCTGGAATCAGCCGCTGATCAGTTTCAGTAACAGCTCACTTGGGGATGCCTGGGGTTCTTAAGTTGAATCTGTATGTAAGTCAGAACTGGCGTCCAGATTCAGCCACTGTTGAAACTGATCAGTTTCAGCAGCGGCTGAATCTGGACGCCAGTTCCGACTTGCATACAGATTCAACTTAAGAACAAACCTACAGTCCCTATCTTGTACGTAACCCGGGGACTGCCTGTATTTGCAGAGCTGTAGCTAGAATAATAGCCAACCGTGTTGCAAGATTATTCCCCAATTACTAACCTAAATATTTTTAAACAAACCCAGAACATTTTATATTTCACTGAGTTAAAGTCCTTTATGTGATGGCCTCATTACATGCTAAATTAATATTTCTAGATACCTGCTTCATATTTGCCCAGAGGAGAGTCACAAACAAATTAAATGTTTGCATATTACTATGGGGAAGCTTTCTCTCATATCATGAAAGCGCACTCCCTTTAGAATGTGATGTGTGAAATAAATAATCCACTTTTGGGGATAAGTGATATGGAAGATAACGGTTACCATTCTAAGACTGCCAAAATTTGGGTTGGAGGAGAGGAGTAGGTTCTGGATATAGAATCTGTCTCTATAGTAGATCTTGATAGCTAATGCAGCAGCCTGTGGAATATCCTTAACTCAGCATCTGTAGCGTCCAATGTATGCTGAATAAGCTTTCTTGCGCGAAAACTCTTAAATTCTATTGTAAAATGAAATGGGTTAATATCAGGCTTTAAGTGAAATGTAGTTACCACTCCTTTATTTCCATCCAGGAATTTGATCTCGTGTATTTGAATTTTCCAATCCATTTACAGCTGCTAATTCATATCTTCAGCTTTCCAAAAGTTTAATCAGGGTTGGTTGTACAGGATATTTAAAAAAAAACAAAAACCATTGAGCTATGTCTACACTGCAGGTTTTTGCTCAAGAACAGCCAATCTTGTGCAAAAGCTTGCTCAGCGTCTACACTGCATGCGTGTTCTTGCACACGTACATTTACAGTAAGGCGTGGGAACTGAGGGCTTCTTGTGCAAGAGTTCTGACGCTCCGTACGAGGAATAAGCTCTTGCGCAAGAAGGCAGTGTGGACGGGCAGCAAGAGTTTTTTGCACAGGAAAAAATGCACATGGTCGCCTGGACGCTCCGTACCCGCACTCACAGCTCGCTACTTCCTGCTTGCTGGACCCCTCCTTAAAGGCACACATACCCTGCATATGCTGCACGGCAGCAGCAGCACAGCCAGCAGCTCCACTACATGGCTCTGCCTGATGTACCTCCAGGAGCCGAGAATGTCTGCCCTGGAGCCACCCCGTGAGCTTCCACCCCCATCTCAGCAACCACCCCAAGGCTCCCAGCAGCCATGGAAGGGCAGCAAGCGGTAGGCCCCATGCTGGTCGGGGGCAGAGTTCAAGGCCCTCCTGGACCTATGGGGGCAGGAGGAAGCCCTCCACGATCCCCGGTCCCGTCGCCACAACGCCGACATCTTCGGCCTCATGGCCCAGACGCTGGCCAAGCACGGACATCCAGCCTGGATCCTTGAACAAGTCTGGGCCAAGGTTAAGGAGCTGTGCCTGGGCTACATGAGGGCCACTGAGGGCGAGGGGGCAGGAGCTGACACCTGCCTCCACTACGAGCGGCTGCATGCCATCCTGGAGGAGAGGGAGGCCCAAGGGCCCTCACCAGTGGTCAACACAGGGCTGCGCACCCCGGTGGTAAGGCCACCTGACCTGGAGGAGGAGAGCAAGCTGACCACCAGCTCCGAGGACGATGGAGAGGACTGCCCCATCACCCTCCACCTTGAGCCAGTGCCCAGCAGTCAGGACGTTTCCTGGGCCTTGTCCAAGGCCGGCAACAGATCCTCCAGTGAGTGTTGCAGTTCTCACTCACAAGAGTGGGTGAGGTGGGTGCCTGGGGGTGGGAGGAAGGGAGAATCAGTCAGGCAGTTCGAGCTGCATACTGTGAAGCAGTACGCAGCACGTGCAACCTCATGCAACCTGACTATGTGGCATGTGGATGCAACAGGCAGATCCAGGGCACGCCTGGGACCCTGCTGCTCACACACGTCCTGCCCGGGAGGGAGGGGGGATGCTGGCTGGAAGCAGCCAAGCCCCAAGGGCGAAGGCCACACCCCACACATCCCGAATGGTGCTGCACAGAGACAGCACGCAGCCATGCCTGCCCCTGTGAAAAGTGCAGTGAGACACCCCTGTGAGCACAGTCCCCCACAGAGCCCTTTGGCTGCTCCCAGCCCCTCTGCTGCCCCTGATGGAAGCCCCCCACACTTCCCTCTGCTACTTGTCCAAGGGATGGATTGACAAGGAGCAGGGAAGCGGGCAGCCTGGGCCTCTGGCCCAGTGAGTCTTGCTGCAAGGACAGTTCACTCCCCAGGAGCCTTAGCTGCATCTCCGAGGAAATCAATGACAGTAGTCTGAGAACCCAGACCTCTCCCAAGCAATGTGGTGATGTGTATTCAAATGTGACTACAGCACCATGGCGAATGCTCACAGACAGTGACAAGAGTAGAAGCCATGTGCTCTACCTTGGGGAGGGAGTGTGCACAGTGCAGGCAGATGGACAGCATGCCAAGTGGCTAGGACACCAACAAGGTCGTCATTCACAGTGATGTCTCCCAAGGGTTACAATCCATGGAGGATCACTTCACTCCCAGGATTTGGATCACTTCACACACACACAGGAGACCAATTGGGCCCAAGCCACAGTTGTGTGGTGTAACGTGACGCTCATGGAGGAGGGCCCGGGGCTCAGGGACACCGTGGGCAGGGCTGACTGACCGCTTCGCTGTTTCCTGTGTTCTTTGCAGTGAGACCAGCCAAGAGCGAGGGACCCTCCAGCCCTGCAGCAGCAGCACTGACAACCCAGGCACCAGTCTGGCAGGCCAGGCAGCGCGCCCATCTTCTCTGGCATCACAACGAGGCCGCAAAGTGGATGGAGGAGGCGGTCATCAGCAAGCTGCGGGCTGACATGGCGTAGTGGCAGCAGGCATGGGGCCAGTTCCTCCAGTGCTGCGACCGCATGTGCAACACCATCTCCATCCTCACATCGCACATCAGCCATACCGTGCACTATCACATGGTCTTGCCCCACCCTCCTGACCTCCCTGCGGTGCCCATGCCCCCTTCTGCCACCCCTCCTGCTGTGCCCATGCCCCACCCCCCGCTGAACCCCACCCTGCCCACCTCCCTGTGCTGCCTGCCCCAATCCAGGCTGAAGGGCGCTGATGTCTCCTCACCTGTGGATGCACTGGGAGGAGCGCCCCCTCCCAGCAATAACTACCCCTCCCAGTTCAGAGCCCCCTCCCACTGCCCACCCTTCATCCCTATGTAAATAAAATAGTTTTTTGTTGGTTATGGGAGGTGAGGGAAGGGTTGGAGATGTGAATGCCAGACTGAAGTGACCTACTGTGGGGCCTGGGAGAACATCTCCTTGAGGGTCTCTCAGACGTGCATCCCATCATGGCGCGCCTACCAGATGGTGGCTGTCCGGGGCCCTCGCTTACCATCCACTCCGGGAGGAAGGCCTCCCCCTTCCGCTCCACTATGTTGTGCAGCACACAACATGCTGTGACAACCTCTGTGCTGTTCTGCTTGCCCATGTTGAGACGGGTGAACAGACAACGGACTCTGGCCTTCAGCCATCCGAAGGCACACTCCACTTGGCTGCGGGCCTGGTTCAGGAGATGGTTGAATGTTTCCTGGCTGGGGTCCGTGTGTCGGGTGTACGGCCACTTCAGCTACGGCAGGAGGGGGTAGACCATGTCCCCCATGATGCACAGTGGTGTGTGGACATCCCCAACTGTCAATTCCCGTTGGGGGGAAGAAAGTGCCTTTCTGCAGCCTGTGAAACAGCCGGGAGTTTCAGAGGATGTGGGTGTCATGTGCCCTGCTAGACCACCTCACATATATGGCCACAAAGCGGCCTTGGTGGTCCATGAGGGCCTGGAGAACCTTGAGAAGTACCCCTTCCGGTTCACGAAGTGGGCTGCTTGATGCTCCAGTGCCCGTATGGGGATGTGGGTCCCATCCACAATTCCCTCGCAGTTGGGGAACCCCAGGGCAGTGAAGCAAGCCACGGTTGTGTCCACGTCCCACAGGTGGATGACCCTCTTGAGCAGGATGTCATTGATAGCTCTGACAACCTGCAGAAGGACACACAGAAACACAAGGAACACACAGAATGAGGTAGGGCAGGTGCATAAGCCTTTGGTGGGTCCCTGACCCCTCTGATGCCCTCTACCCTCACACACGCAAGGGCCCCTTTGCCCTGGAGGTCCCCCCCACCAGAAGGTCTATGTGAAGGAGGGATGGCACCAGCCCCTAGGTGACGGGGCTTCTCCCACTCCCCTTGTCCCTCCCCAGCCTGGAGTCTTCCCTTCTCCCGGGCAGGGACTGAAGCCACCTTCCCCCCGAGGACCTTACCTGCATGAAGATGGCACCCACTGTGGAACTGCCCACCCCGGTCTGGTGTGCCATCGAGTGGTAGCTGTGTGGGATGGCCAGCTTCCACAGGGCGATGGCAACCCTCTTGTTCCCAGGGATGGTGGGCCGCAGCTGGGTGTCATGTCTGAGGAGCACAGGGGCAAGCTAGGCACACAGCTCCAGGAACATCTGCTTCTGCATCCTGCAGTTCTGGAGCCACTGCTGGTCGTCCCATTGCTAAATGAGCATAAGTGGATGTTCACTTGTACATAACATGGGGTATGTCTACACTACAGCGTTAATTCGAGTTAACTTAATTTGAAATAGTTAATTCAAATTAAGCTAATTCGATTAACGCATCTACACAGAAAATGCATTTCGAAATAGGATTTTGCTATTTTGAAATAGCACGTCCACACTAAGTGGGGGTATGTCTACACTAGAAAGTTAGTTCGAACTAACGGACGTTAGTTCGAACTAACTTTCCTATGCGCTACACTAGCGCTCCGCTAGTTCGAATTTGAATCGAACTAGCGGAGCGCTTAGTTCGAACTAGGTAAACCTCATTTTACGAGGACTAACGCCTAGTTCGAACTAGCTAGTTCGAACTAAGGGCTGTGTAGCCCTTTAGTTCGAACTAGTGGGAGGCTAGCCCTCCCCAGGTTTCCCTGGTGGCCACTCTGGCCAACACCAGGGAAACTCTATGCCCCCCTCCCGGCCCCGGACCCCTTAAAGGGGCACGGGCTGGCTACGGTGCCCGTGCCAGGTGCAAGCCTGCCAGCACCCAGCTAGCAGACCCTGCACCTGGCACGGCACAGAGCCACCCACCCGATGCCCCCCAGCCCACCCCCTCTTGCCGGGACCAGGCTGGCGGCTCCCGGGAGCTTGCCCTGGACCGCAAGAGGCGGGCACCTTCCTGGGCTAGTGCGGACATCGTGGACCTCGTCCACGATCTCCGCACTAGGCACAGGAAAGTGGCCGTCTAGGGCAGGAGAGCTGCCAGCCTGGCCACCCAGGACCAGGTGTGCATGAAAATCAAGGGGGTCCACTGAGACCCCCGACACTGAGCCCTGAGCTTACAATGGCCGTCCTGGGTCAGACCAAAGGTCCATCTAGCCCAGTAGCCTGTCTGCCCACAGCGGCCAACCCTAGGGACCCTGGAGGGGATGGACCGAAGACAATGACCAAGCCATTTGTCTCGTGCCATCCCTCTCCAGCCTTCCACAAACTTTGGGCAGGGACACCACTCCTACCCTCTGGCTAATAGGACTCCATGGACCCAACGTCCATGACTTGATCTCACTTCCCTTTAAACTCTGTTCTAGTTCTAGCCTTCACAGCCTCCTGCAGCAAGGAGTTCCACAGGTTAACTATTTGCTTTGTCAACAACAACAACAACTTTCTCTTACTAGTTTCAAGCCTGCTACCCAGTCCTTTCCTTTGGTGTCCTCTAGTCCTTCTTTATGGGAACTCATGAAGAACTTTTCTGAATGCACCCTCTCCACCCAACCCCTGTTTTTACAGACCTCTATCCTGTCCCCCCTCCGTCTCCTCTTTTCTAAGCTGAACAGTCCCAGTCTCTGTAGCCTCTCTTCATCTGGGACCTGTTCCCAACCCCTGATCATGTTAGTTGCCCTCCCCTCTCCCAGCCTTTCTCTTCCCCTCTCCCACCTCCTTTTCCCAGTCTCCCCCAGTTTTTTTCAATAAAGACAGAGTCAATGTTGGAAGAAACGTTATCTTTATTTTGTACATCAATAAGAAGGGGGGCTAGGGAAGGGTAAGTGGAAGGAGGTGAGGGAGGAATGGGGTAACGAGCCCCCGATGGGGAGGACTGGGCTGGCTCTGCGGGCTTCTGGGGGTGGAAGCTCTCCTGCAGCCCCCCAATTACTCCCTCTCCCCAGATGGCAGCCTGCGGCAAGTGCAGCCGGGCTGATGGCCGAGTGGTGTGATGTGCCCAGTGTGGGCACTCAGGGCACTCCAAGCCAGAACTTCTTTGCAAGCGGGGCACCCCTTAGAACTGTGTGTCCGGGGTGGGGGTCGGGACCCTTTAAGCGCAGCCCTCGGCTAGCCTGAGACAGTATCTCCATGCTCTAAGTCCTCCTTTTATGCCCTGCCGGCACTGCTTCCGGCCATCCTTAAGCCCTGTTCAGAGTCCACTCAATGTGGACTTACTAGTTCGAACTAGCAAAACGCTAGTTCGAACTAGTTTTTAGTTCTAGATGCGTTAGTTCGAACTAGCTTAGTTCGAATTAACTAATTCGAACTAAGTTAGTTCGAACTAGCGCTGTAGTGTAGACGTACCCTGGACTCTGCATTGGAGTTAAGGCTGGCCAGAACCAGTGCTGGAAGGGCATCAGTTCAGGACCTCCTGTGTGGGGCTGCTGCCTGCAGCTATACTTAAAAGGACCCTACCCCCAACCCCAGACAGCCAGTTCTCAGGTGTCTCTGCTTGCTTGTCTACCTCGATGAGGGACAGCAAAGCATTTGTGTCTCGGAGTGCTCTGCTTGCCCTCACTTGGGACACCCTACCACTCTGCAGCATGGAGACAGAGCTGTCCCTGGGCACTCTGGTGCCTCTTGTGGACATGTAGCTATCAGCCTGGCTGCACTGTCTGCAGGCTGCCATCTGGGAGGTCCATCGGGGGGCTGTCAGTATCCAGGAGGCCCTGCGGGAGGGCTTCCGCCCCAAGGAGCACTAACAGTCTCTGTGGTTTGCCCCCTTGGGCACTTGTGCCTCATTCCTCCCTCACGTCCTTCCACTTACCCCCCTCTCATCCCCCTTTCTAACGTCAAATAAAATACATGCATTTTCAAAAATATAAACTCTGTTTATTTAACAGAACTGGGGGGGGGGGAGGATGAACCTCTGGGGAGACTGGGGAAAGGAGGCAGGAGAGGGCAGGAGAGAGGGTGGGAGAGGGGAGGAGGGAAACTGGGAGGAGGAAGCAAGGGGAAGAAGGGGGAGGGAAAGCTCAGGGCTTAGGGGTGGGTGTCTCGCTGGGCCACATGTCTCCCAGCACAGCGAGTGCAGGTGCCTCGGCATCCCCGGGGGGATGGGGAGAAGGGTGTAGAAGTTTAGGTGGGGGGGTGGAGATTGAGGAGGAGGGTGTGGAGGTTGAGGAGGAAGAGGCGGGAGGGGGAGCTGGGGAGGCAGCAGGTGCAGGCACGAGGCAGCACGCTCTGCACCAGGGTCTGCAGATGGTGACAGACGGCACGACCCTGGGCAAGCAGCTCCCACCGGAACTCCCATTCTTCCTGCGCCTGCTGCTCCATGATGCGGGTCATGGTGTTAGGTGCTGCTCGCGGTACCCTGCAGTGTTGCGGTGGTCCTGCGGCGCTCTCGGGTGCGGGAGCATGTCCCGGGTGGGGTGGTGCACCCTGCATGTGCAGGTGGTACGGCTGTGGAGAAAGAAGAGAAGTGGTCAGTTCTCCCTGGGGACACAGTGGGTGAAGCCCAGCTCCCATGTGCGAGGTGAGGATGACCATGCCCTGCACCGTCAGAGCCGTTGTGCTTGCCCAGAGGCCATGTTTGGAATTTCCAGCTATCCCTGGGAGTGGGAGGTGCCCCAAGACCTCACCCAGGCCCCTGTGCCGCGTATAGTGCAGCTGAGGTGGGGGGAGATGTCCCCTGCCTCTGTGTAGAGGGTGTGTGTGAAGGGAGGGTGTCCTGCTGTGTCCCGCCCCAGGGTCAGGAGCGTGTCAGGTCTCTTCACACACGAGTGTGCCTAGCAGATCATGGCCCCTGGGTGTCATGAAGCTGGAGCCACCTGCCCGAGGGTGGCATGGCATGTGCTTGCACGTGCACAGGTTGCTGCATGATGCGTGGTAGGCAAGGGCCACACGCACGGCCCCTGATCTCCAGGGTAGGGGATGGTGATGGCACTTACCTGGTGTGGCCTCCCCGGACGACCCTGCTGACTCCGGTGCTGGGACAGCTTGGGCGTCCTGCCGGCATGGCACCCTCTGCGATTGCCCCTCTGCCGTGCCCAGGTCAGAGCCCTCCAGTCCCGGCTCACTGCCCCCCAAGGTGGCGCTGACCATCCCACCCCCCAGGATGTGGTCGAGGGTGGGGAAGTAGGGGCAGGTGTCAGCCCCTGCTGCAGCACCACCCCTGGTGGCCCTGGCGTACGCCTGCCGCAGCTCCTTGACTTTGAGGCACACCTGCTCCTGTGTGTGCCTGTGGCCCTTTCTGGCCATGGTGGCCACTATGTGGTGGCCACCTAGGGTGTGTCTAAACTACAGGCCTCCATCGACGGAGGCATGTAGATTAGCCAGATCGGCAGAGGGAAATGAAGCCGTGATTAAAATAATCGCGGCTTCATTTAAATTTAAATGGCTGCCCCGTTCTGCCGATCAGCTGTTTGTCGGCAGATCGGGGCAGTCTGGACGCGCCGCGCCGACAAAGAAGCCTTTCTTGATCGGCACAGGTATGCCTCGTGAAACCAGGTTTACCTGTGCCGATCAAGAAAAGCTTCTTTGTCAGCGCGGCGCATCCAGACTGCCCCGATCTGCCGACAAACAGCTGATCGGCAGAGCGGGGCAGCCATTTAAATTTAAATGCAGCCGCGATTATTTTAATCACGGCTTCATTTCCCTCTGCCGATCTGTCTAATCTACATGCCTCCGTCGACGGAGGCATGTAGTTTAGACACACCCCTAGTGTGGAGATCATGGACATAGGGGGCCTCCCCCCAAACCTCAAGGAGGTCCATGATCTCCGCATTGGTCCACGAGGGCGTGCGCCATCTATGGCCCCTAGCTGGCCCCTGGGTGCTGGGGGACTGGGCAGGAGATGGCTGGCTGCCACTGGCTGCCATTGTGCGGCCACTGGGTGAGGGGCTGTGGCTGCTGGCAGGGTGGCTCTGGCACGTGGTGTGCGGCCAGAGTTTACCCCTTTAAGGGCTCTGGGCCTGGGGAGAGGAGTAGAGTTTTCCTGGTTTGGCCCAGATTGGCCACCAGGGGAAACTGGGAAGGGCTGGAGGCCAGCTAATTCGAATTAAGTGTCTACACAGCACTTATTTCAAATTAGCTAGTTCGATTTTGGCATTACTCCTCGTAGACTGAGGTTTACCAAATTCGAAATAAGCGCTCCACTATTTTGAATTAAATTCGAAATAGAGGTTTGCATGTATAGACGCCATTAAAGTTAATTCAAAATAACAGCTCTTATTTCGAATTAACTTTGTAGTGTAGACATACCCTAGAAGACAGGAGAAAGTTAGGGAAACACCTTTGAGTTAAAGATCAAGTGCCATTTCTCACATTAACTGAAATTTGCAGGAGGAGAACCTATACACAAAGTAAACAGTCCTGAACCAAATAATGAGTACAGCTGGGCAAATTTGCTGAAGACATTTAAAAGTTCATTTCTGGGACACCAAAACTTGTCATGATTTCAGGTGCAATTTGGTAGATCGCTTTGGTTAATAAAACATAGAAAAAGTTTTTGAAAAAGTAGAAATGTGTTTGTTTTGGCCATTTAAAAATGAAGTGTTTTGACTCTTCATTTCAAAATTATGATTTGCTAGAAAATTATAATTTGCTTGGAAAATTTACCTATAGTTATTTTTTAAAAAATGGGTGAAAAATAATCAAAACCAAAAGAATCCAAAAAGAGCATTTGTACTGGAACATACCTCAGAAACTAAACAAAACATTCTCCCCATTTCATTTAACTCTTCAAAATTCCTTTCACACAGTAGAAACTTTCTTGCTCCCAGAATGAATCCCACTAAATCAGGCATGTCCAAAGTCCGGCCCGCGGGCCAATTGCGACCCGTGTTCTGGTTTAATACGGCCCCCCAGGTAATTTGGCAATATCTATCTTTTATGGCCCCCAACGAATCCATATGTATTGAGATGAATACATTGTAAAATCTCAGTTAATGTCAGTTGGTCTAAATCAGTTATAAATATATTTGGACACAACATGTATACTTGGTGTTATGTTCCTGTTCATATTTTTTGAACTTAAAAGTTGACAGACAACCTTTATTACCAATAATATGTAATGTACTTTACAATGTTCCTGACATATATTTCAGCTTCCTGGATTTTTTTTTCATCTGGCCTTCAGATATGAAAGGCAGAGTGATTTAACACTTGTTTAGATTTTTCATCCATGTGACGAAATGAAAAGTATGCCGTTTGCAATAACCTTTGCATAAAATAGTTAATTTGCATTTAATTTTAATGGTTCAAAGAATGTCAGGAAAAATGGTCGGCCCTCACGCAGGTTCACTTCATCAAATCTGGCCCTCTTTGAAAAAAGTTTGGACACCCCTGCACTAAATAATCCTCCCTACATACCAGATGGAATTTATAAGGCTTCAATGAGTACACATCACAAAGGCCTTATTTGAAACTGCGCTGTTGACATAAAATGTTGACTGTCCTAATCACAACCACCCAGTTTCTCTCCCCTCCCTCTCCTGGTTTTTTTCTATTCTGAGAATTCAAGTCCACATCAGGCTAAATTGTTAGACATCGACTGCAGGTTTGGGTGCTAGAAAGTGAGATTGTCTGTCACCTGCTATGAGTCAATTATTAACTGAAAAAATAGCACATTTATTACATGCAAAGCTAAGCTATACAAGGGCCAGCTGCTGTTACAGGCTGACACACTAAAACCTGAAAACCCCTCTGCAAAACACAGCACACTGTATAATTAGATACTTTGACAACAATGGTGAACCACAGAACAACCCTTGGAATGAATCATCCCTCCTAAAATAAATATGGGATGACAAGCACCCTATAATATGTACATTGAAAGTCTCAATTAAATGGGAATACCTTCAAAATGTACTTACTTGCCAAATGTACTTTTCTTTTCCTCACTCCTTAGCAATGAGAAGCAATGGGAGCTGCGTAGATCCAATTCATATTTGCATGGGTATAACTGCTGCTATTTGTTTCTGATACTGTGAGGAAAATTGCCCCTTCAGCAGGGCTGGATTAAGGCATAGGCCGTACAGACCAGGCCTAGGGCCCTGGCTCCTGGAGTTATGTCGTTACATCAGAATGTTGAAATGTCTGTTTGGAGCATTCATGGTCATGAAAAAAAAATATGATCTGAGTGTAACAGAGACATGACCTATTGTTGAGTCTTCAGAGAGGCCGAAATGATGGTTTTGAGAAGGTGTGAACTGTCTAATAAATTCTCAGGACGAAGATGTGTTGGATAATAACATAAGAAGACTCCATGTTTCTAAAACTAAACTGGCCCATTTATTAAGGGAATTATTTACAGAGGTGCACAGGCATTCCAGCCTTCTGAGGAGACTTCCTTCCTGCTGCAACCTCCAAATTCTTCCCTTCTTTAAAACAGCCACGTCATGGGGAGTTGGGACTCAGTCTGCCTTAGATGAAGGAATGGGTATTTGATTCTCTGACCAGCCTGGTCTTCAGACAAAGACAATGCAAGTCCTTTTTGACATAATACGTAAACCAAGCTATTACAACAGAGTATAGCACCAAGTTTTCTATGAAAGCATGTAGTGCCCATCTTTACGAAAGGGAAGAAGGATGACCCAGGGAACTATAGGCTGGTCAGTCTTACCTCAGTCCCCATGGAGGGGATCCTCAAGGAATCCATTTTGAAGCACTTGGAAGAGGGGAAGGTGATCAAGAATAGTCAGCATGGATTCATGAAGGGCAAGTCGTGCCTGACCACTCTGATTAGCTTCTATGATGAGGTAACTGGCGTGGATATGGGGAAGTCAGTGGATGTGATATACCTTGACTTTAGCAAGGCTTTTCATACGGTCTCCCACAATATTCTTGCCAGCAAGTTAAGGGAATGTGGATTGGGTAAATGGACGGTAAGATGGATAGAAAGATTGGAAGGTCAGGCCCAGTGGATAGTGATCAACGGCTCGATGTCAGGATGGCGGTCGGTTTCTAGTGGAGTGCCCCAAGGCTTGGTTCTGGGACCGGTTTTGTTCAACATCTTTATTAATGACCTGGATGAGGGGATGGATTGCACCCTCAGCAAGTTTGCAGATGACACTAAACCAGGGGGAGACGTAGATACGCTGGAGGGCAGGGATAGAGTCCAGAGTGACTTAGACTAATTGGAGGATTGAACCACAAGAAATCTGATGAGATTCAACAAGGACAAGTGCAGAGTCCGAAGCATTGTTACAGGCTGGGAACCAACTGGCTAAGTAGCAGTTCTGTAGAAAAGGACCTGGGGGTTACAGTGGATGAGAAGCTGGACATGAGTCAACAGTGTGCCCTGGTAGCCAAGAAGGCTAATGGCATATTAGGTTGCATTAAGAGGAGCATTGCCAGTCAATCCAGAGATGTGATTATTCCTCTTTACTCAGCTCTGGTGAGGCCACATCTGGAGTATTGTGTCCTGTTCTGGGCCCCCAATTACAGGAAGAATGTGGACGCACTGGAGAGGGTTCAGTGGAGGGAAACCAAAATGATGAGGGGGCTGGAGCGTATGACCTATGAGGAGAGGCGGAGGGAGTTGAGTCTATTTAGTCTGCAGAAGAGAAGAGTGAGGGAGGATTTGATAGCAGCCTTCAACTTCCTGAAGGGAGGTTCCAAAGAGGCTGGAGAGAGGCTGTTCTCAGTAGTGACAGATGGCAGAACAAGGAGCAATGGTTTCAAGTTGTGGTGGGAGAGGTCCAGGTTGAATATTAGGAAAAACTATTTCACTAGGAGGGTGGTGAAGCACTGGAATGGGATACCTAGGGAAGTAGTGGAGTTTCCATCCCTAGAGGTGTTTAAGTCTTGGCTTGACAAAGCCCTGGCCGGGTTGATTTAGTTGGAATTGGTCTTGCCTAGAGCAGGGGGCTGGACTTGATGACCTTCTGAGGTCTCTTCCAGTTCTATGGTTCTATGGAAGCGAGTGCCGCAACATAACACTT
Source organism: Pelodiscus sinensis (assembly GCF_052426305.1). Classification (NCBI taxonomy): domain Eukaryota; kingdom Metazoa; phylum Chordata; order Testudines; family Trionychidae; genus Pelodiscus; species Pelodiscus sinensis. The sequence goes on along the minus strand of NC_143063.1, from coordinate 5,357,548 downwards.
TGCTGATGACCAATCTGTGGAGGTGTCACTGGAGATAGTTAAACTTGGTGTGAGGGCTGCACCCAGAGTGTTGTCCCTCAGCCCCAGCTTTGCTGCGCATGCTGAATGGCTGCTGGCGATGCGGGACAACCCTTCCGACCCCGGGGGTGGGAAGAGGAGGAGCCGAACGTGAAGCCACAGCCCTCACTACGTCAGATGTGGCGCTGGTGGGCCATTTAAAACGAGCGCCACTGGTGTGAGAAGGGAGGCTGGCCCATCCGGACAGAGCAGCCAGAGAGCATGGGAGGAAGATAGGAAGTGGCCCAGGATGTGACTTAGGGTATGTCTACACTACCCCGCTAGTTCGAACTAGCGGGGTAATGTATGCATACCGAACTTGCTAATGAAGCCCGGGATTTGAATTTCCCGGGCTTCATTAGCATAAAGCCGGCGCCGCCATTTTTAAAAGCCGGCTAGTGCGAACCCCGTGCCACGCGGCTACACGCGGCACGGGCTAGATAGTTCGAACTACGTAGCCATTCCGAACTATCTGTACTCCTCGTTCCACGGGAGCATGGGAGGCCCTCCACTACCACAAGGGCAAGGAGTCAATCCTAGATCAGTTAGGGGTTATGCCAGAGACCTATCAACAGAGGTTCCACCAGGAGTGCTACCCCCCTGGGGCCTGCCTGAGGGCCGTGGCTCAGAAGCTCCGGGAATCCAGTCGACGTTGGTTGGAGCCTGATCAGAAAAATAGGTTGCAGGTGGCGGAAATGGTCTTCCTAGAACAGTTTATACAGATCCTACCCACTGAGGGGCAGTGATGGGTCCAGCGTCACTGCCCCACCTCCCTCAAAGAAGCTGTGGGCCTCATGGAAGACTACCTGTCTGCAGAGGGAATACAGGAGAAGGGAAAATCGAGGAGAGAGACACCGGCCCCACAGAGGGGGATGAAAGCGGCCCTGAGGCTGGTGGGAAGAGGAGGGGAACGACGGTTGGTCCCCGTGTGGCCCAGCCCTTCAAGAGAGGACCCCACAGGAGTGCAAGCTGGCCCCGAAGAGGTTAATCCTACTCTACCAAGAAAGGCAGGATCCAAGAATGTGTGTTTTGAGTGCGGCCAAGAGGGCCACCTTAGATGGGACTGCCCATTCATGGACTTCTCCTTCAGGCAAGCACTGACGGGAAGCCCAGGGGAACAGCCTGGACGAGGTGGGAGAATAATGGTAAGGGTCCAGGTGGAGGGCATGCCGGTGGAGGCCCTTGTGGACACAGGCAGTAGTCAAACCATCGTGAGGGCAGACTTGGTGAGGCACTTTCAGTCGGCAGGGCCCCTGCTGCATATGCAATGTGTGCATGGGGAAGTGCGGGCTTACCCGACCGCATGGGTCTGTCTGGCCGAAGGGGAGGAGGAAACAATTTGCAGAGTGGCCTTAGCCCCAAAACTCACTTACCCGGCTATAACAGGATGGGCCTGGGGTGGATTTTGGCAAATTTGGAGATATACACCTATTTCATAGAACTGGAAGGGACCTTGAGAGGTCATTGAGTCCAGTCCCCTGCCCTGACAGCAGGACCAAGTTCCATCCCTGACAGATTTGCCCCAGATCCCTAAATGGCCCCCCTCAAGGATTGAACTGGATTTAGCAGGCCAATGCGCAAACCACTTTGGAGGGACTGGAACAGGAAGGAATTGGAGGGGCAGGCCTGCTTGAACCAAGCAGATTCCGCAGGGGCCCAGGAGGACACGGAGGGACTGCAGTGCTCAACACAGAAGGGGAAGGATGGAAACCAGCCCGACAGGAAGCTTACACCTCACGGGGTGTTGGAGAGGAGAGGCTTTGTCAAAGAGCAGCGAGCCAACCCCTCCTTGCAAAGAGCCTAGGAATATGCATCCGACGGGAAGAGGAACCGGACAGGGACGCAGGCACAAGGGCCCCATTTCGAGGTACACACCAAAAAACTATATCGGGTGATGGATAACACTGGGGGAAGGGGAGAGACAAAGCAATTATTATTTCTGGCACGCCATCAGAGGGTGGTATTAGAGTTAGCCCATGATAACCTGTGGGTCGGAGACTTGGGTCAGGACAAGACACTGCAGCAAGTCCTTCAGAGGTTTTATTGGCCTGGCGTACATAGGGACGTAAAGAACTTCTGTGAGACGTGCCCTGCCTGCCAGCGGATGGGTTCAGGGATGGTACCCAAGGCTTCTTTAGTACCTTCCCTTGCAGCCCACCCTACTAACCTTGTGCAGGATCTTGAGTGCGGGTCATGAGGACGCAGAACTGACATTGTTAAGTCCCAGTGGGCTGATTCTGGGGACAGGGGAAGGGTAGGACGGGACACCCCTCCCCGACGGGGTTACACATCCTTTCACTTTAACATGCTAACATCAAACAGAGCTGGAGCTAAGTTAACAAAGCTGCCTGGCCTGTCTGAGGCCTACATCGTGTATTTAAGTTTAATCCAAACCTTTTGCTATAACATACATTTATTACAACTGACTTATTAGTTACAAAATTCCATTTCCAGTGGTACAGTTGTGGTGCTCACAATATGCAGATCTAGGTCTCCATCTGACCCAGCTGGTGCAGATAAGCAAGCCATGGCAGAGTGGTTTGCAATGTAGAGCTAACTTACTAGCCAAAACCATGGTAAAGTAGCCAGGATAGCAGGTGAAAGCTACCAGCAAGACACACATTGTATCCTTGCTCCTGACAGGGGGCATGTCTCTTTGCTTCTTAATTATCTTCAGCCTTTGGAGGTCATTTTGGTCATCGTACCCTTTCCTTCAAGCCCTCTCCCACGAAAGACACAGCCTCAAGGATTAGCACGGGTTGGGTCTCCCCACACTCACTGTAGTGATGAGAGCTGCCTGTGCTCTGCTCCGCTACCATCTCTCAGACCAGCCTATTATAAGCTGTATTGGAGATGGCAGCAGAGCAGCACAAGCTGCTGTGTATCTCCACTTCCCCGTGGTTCCTGTTACTGCAATGAGTGTGACGATGCCTGACTCCTGCTGCTGGCCCCAGCCTGCCCAAAGCCCCAGGGGACCATCCCATCCATTGGACTGTTGGGGCATCCCCAGCAGTGCCCATGGTGCCAGGCGGGGCTGGGAGACATGTGGGGAGATTATGTGAAGACCCTTGCCCCTCGGAGGGCTGCCAAAGGTGACTCACTAGGAGGATTTGAGAACTGGCATTATTGGGCCTATAGTAAATTGAGCTTGAGCACCCTAGTTTATAGCTTGTGAAGCATTTGAAGTTGCTGTGCCAATTGCTGCCAATTCTTTCTACGTTGGCAGCATTACAGGAAGGCAGGCTTGCTGACAGCAGGGTGGGGAGGTGGCAATTGTCCCAGGGCCTGCTGATTCAAAGGTGCCCTGGGCTCCCAGCTGGCACTGCTGCTACTGTAGCAGTATGAATTGCTGCTGGAGTGCAGCACCCTGCCCAGCTCTGAGGGCTGGGGGAGTTTGTCCACCCCCCCAGCTTGCCCAGGGGCCGCTTGTGGCTGTTGGCCCTGCTGCAGGAGGGGGAGTAGGAGAGCGGCTGCTATTTCTGTCTCTTTGGTACTACTTCTGTGGCCCCGCCTCTTCAATGGCAGCAGCAACAGCAGTCTGAGGACAATTATGCAAGCTTCATGTTTAAAAATTGCAGAATCTGCAACCTTCCCAATAAGACATAGTGCCACCAGCTGTGATTTTCCCTTGGGGCACAGACCTCCTCTGAGGCTTTTGTAACTCTCTGCATTGCCCCAGCTAGATGTAAGCGGGGGAATGGTCCCACTATTGTGGGGAACTTTCCTGGCTTCTATACACCCCGGTGAAATGGACCAGCGAAAGGATCTGAGTCCCCGCTCCCACTTCCTTTACCCCACGGCTTCCCTGATCCTGAGGGCTCCCCCTCCACTCTCCTGAGTAGCCGAGTCCTCAAAACCCCAACAAGGCTGGGCCCAGGTTTCCTGGGGCTTAATCCCTGACCTTGTAGTCACTAGGGGCAGGAGTTAGGGTGTCCCCACTCCGAGGTGCTCTCTCTACACTGCAGGCCTTCTTGGCCCAGTGATCATTTCATAAGGTTCTAAGCAAATACAATTTATTAAATATCAACTGATTAAAGAGAAAAGAATAAGAAAAAAATGAGAATGGTTAAACGAGAACACACAGCCCTGCTCTGTAGCACAGGGACATCAAAACAGCAGCCTGCAGAGTGTAAGGACAGTTCACAGTCTCTTCCTTAGAGGCCCCTTAGAGGCCCTGGATGTGCTGCAGGGGGGCTGCAGGCTGGACACGCTTGCTCTGGCAGTGACCACACAGCCTCATGCTCTAAGTGGCCAGACCCCTCTCCCACCGGCCTCTTGGCTGGTGATATCTCCCTGCCCAGAGCTTCTCCCCGCACTTTGCTGGTCCCAGCTGCTCACCACACCCAGCTGCAGGCTGTGTTGTTTTGCCAATCTCCAGCTCCTTGCATTGCTTCTCTGTCCCTTTTGGCTCTCTGAGCACTGCCAGTGTGCTGCTCAACACAGGGTCTGCGCTCCTTGAGCTGTGTGTGCCTGGCTCTGTTGCTGCAAAACTGCCCCTCAGCACAGCTTGCACTCCTTGGGCTGTCTGTGCCTGGCTCTGTTGCTGCAAAACTGCCCCTCAGCACAGCTTGCACACCTTGGGCTGTCTGTGCCTGGCTCTGTTGCTGCAAAACTGCCCCTCAGCACAGCTTGCACACCTTGGGCTGTCTGTGCCTGGCTCTGTTGCTGCAAAACTGCCCCTCAGCACAGCTTGCACTCCTTGGGCTGTCTGTGCCTGGCTCTGTTGCTGCAAAACTGCCCCTCAGCACAGCTTGCACACCTTGGGCTGTCTGTGCCTGGCTCTGTTGCTACAAAACTGCCCCTCAGCACAGCTTGCACTCCTTGGGCTGTCTGTGCCTGGCTCTGTTGCTGCAAAACTGCCCCTCAGCACAGCTTGCACACCTTGGGCTGTCTGTGCCTGGCTCTGTTGCTGCAAAACTGCCCCTCAGCACAGCTTGCACACCTTGGGCTGTCTGTGCCTGGCTCTGTTGCTGCAAAACTGCCCCTCAGCACAGCTTGCACACCTTGGGCTGTGTGTGCCTGGCTCTGTTGCTGCAAAACTGCCCCTCAGCACAGCTTGCACTCCTTGGGCTGTGTGTGCCTGGCTCTGTTGCTACAAAACTGCCCCTCAGCACAGCTTGCACTCCTTGGGCTAACAGTCCCCTTACATAGAGGTCTGGAGAGGCACTAAACACAATATACCTCCTTGAGCACCCATGTTTTATTTCCATTCTACCTTCTTTGAGCATCCACAGTGTTTGCAGTTCTGGGAGAGATCAGGGTTCTGGGTATCTGTATCAGTTTGAAAGTTTAACTAGATGTAAATTTTAGGAGTGGGGGGAATGTTGGTGTGGTGGCAAGCATTCTAAAGTCTTTGAGCTACCTGACTGGATATTAACCTAGCCATGATGGAGCATAAGTGCTTCAAAATATGATAGAGCCATATTGCGCCAATTCTAAGTTGCATGTTGTGTAGAGCAAGATAATGTCACTCATTGAGAACATACTCTTTGTTTTCCATGCATTTCATATTGTCATTACTGGTTTTACAAAGCAAAGAGAGAGAGAGATCTCGTTACTGTGATCCTTAGTTCCCTACTAGCAGAGCCAGCGTTAGCAAGCATGGGTCCCAATTTGCGGGGGTGGAGCCGCACATGCACTGCACGCCCGGGAGCAGAGCCCTCTTAGGCGCGGGGCCCCCCTCTTGGGTGTGGGGCCTGATTCTGGAGAATCGGCCGAATCAGCCTAAAGCCAGCCCTGCCTACTAGATTGTATGAGTGTCTATTTTCCTTGCTGGACATAGGGGATTTTATTCTCATCAATGTTAGGAAGAATGTCTTTAGCTTTTTTAACTGCCCATTAACTGGTTGCACTGGAAACTCATGAGTCACAGTTAGGTGGTCATGGCAGCTAGGTAGTGTGTTCAAAGCTTTTATGTGTCTTCTTGCCTGAGAAAACTGTGGTATGGTGGGTGAGACAGAGGTCTTTGAATTAGGCAACCTTCATTTTAATCCTGCTTTTACTGCTAACTTGCTAGATAGCACTGGGGTAACTATCTTCCAAGGGGAGTTGACATGTTGGGGGGAAATTAGCTACCATTGAGGGATTTCTTACTTCCTGTAGCATGCACAGGACAGTAGAATTTTTAATGTAACTTTGGAATTACTGCATTGAACAACTATACAGATCATGGAGTGGAATGTGTGAAGGCTGCTAGGAAAGAGATTGAAATCCAGGATTCCAATGCTAGCGTTCTCTGAAAAGTTTCCAGTTCCACATGCAGGGCCAGGTAAGCGGGCAGAACTGCAGGGTCTCGATATGTGGATGAGACAACAGGGTAGGAAGGATTTATTAGGAACTGGGGAGACTTTTAGGAAAGGGGAAGCTTCATGGAAACTTTTCAAACACCATAATTGAGGCTCAACTTGAATGTATACCCCAAATTTAAAAACACAGAAAGAGAACCAAAAAGAGTGCCAGCTTGGCTTAACACCCAAGGGTACGTCTAGACTACAGGCTTACGTTGACATAAGTTTTGTTGACAGATTCTGTCGACAAAACTTATGTCGACAGAGCGTCCAGACTACATCGCCTTGTCAACAAAGCGATGAGTTTTGTCGACAAAGAGCATCCAGACTGTGGGACGCTCTTTCGACAGAAGAAGGCACCCGGAAGTGCTTCTGGAAGATCACAGGGGCAGCCATAAAGCCCAGGCACTGCTTCATGGTCTCTGCAGAGATGCCTGCTTAAAGGGATACTCCTGGACAGCCGTAGCTCTGCTCCTGCTTCTGGCTTGCCTACCTTATACAGGGAAAGGAAAGCTGCTGCAGTTTTTCTGGCTCTGGTTGCCCTACTTTGTCGGACACTCAGAGGTCGATTTCGGCCGTCGCACCCTGGGGGTGCGTTTTCAGGCGCCACATGTGTATTGCAGCCATCACAGCCCGGAGAGGCGTTTTCCGACTCCAAACGTCCATTTCGGTCGTCCCAGACCGGGGGGGGGGGGGGCTGTGGTTCGGCCTCAGAGGTCAATTTCGGCCATCGCAGCCCAGGAGGTGGCATTTTAGACCTCAGAGGTCAATTTCGGCTGTCGCACTCCGGGGGTGTTGTTTTCAGGGTCCAGACGTTGATTTTGGCTGTGGTAGCGTGGGGGGCTTTTTCGGGCTCCGGATGTCGATTTCGACCGTCGTAGCCCAGGAGGGGCGTTTTCGGGCTCCAGACATCAATTTCAGCCATCGCAGCACAGGGGGCATTTTCAGTCTCCGGAGGTTGATTTCGGTTCTCGCAGCCGGGGGAGGCGTTTTAAGGATCTCGCAGCCTGTGGGGTATTTTCGGCCTCAGAGGTTGATTTCAGCTGTCGCAGCACGGGTAGGGGAGCATTTTCGGCCTCCAGAGTTCGATTCCGGCCCTCGCAGCCAGGGCAGGGGGGGCGCATTTTCAACTTCCGGAGGATGATTTTGGCCGTCGCTGCCCAAGGGTGTGTTTTCGGCCTTGGAGGTTGATTTCGGCCATCTCAGCCCACAGGCGCTTTTTAGACCTCGGAGGTCGATTTCGGCTGTTGCTCCCCAGAGGTGTTCTTTTCGGTCTCCAGACGTTGATTTTGGCTGTAGTAGTGTGGGGCGCTTTTTCGGGCTCCGGATGTCGATTTCGGCCATCGCAGCACAGGAGGCATTTTTGGTCTCCAGAGGTCGATTTCAGTCGTAGCCGCCCGGGAGGGAGTTTTCAACCTCTGGAGATTGATTTCGGCTGTCGCACCCTAGAGCAGTGTATTCAACCTCCGGAGGACGATTTCGGCCGTCGCAGCCCAGGGGCACGTTTTCAGGCTCTGGAGGTCTGTTTCAGCAGTTGCAGCCCAGGGAGGCGTATTTGACCTCCGGAGGGCGATTTAGGCCATCGCACTCCGGGGGGGCCGTTTTCAGGCGCTGCACGTCAATTTTGGCCATCGCACCCTGGGGGGAGGGGCGTTTTTGGGCTGTGGGCATTTACTTTGGCCGTTGCAGCCTGGGCGGCATTTTCGGCCTCAGAGTTCAATTTCGGCCGTCGCACCCCGTAGGTGCGTTTTCAGGCGCCGCATGTCTATTGCGGCCGTCACAGCCTGGGGTGGTGTTTTCGGACTCCGAACGTCCATTTTGGTTGTCCCAACCCGGGAGGTGTTTTCAGGCTCCGGAGGTCGATTTCTGCCGTCGCAGCCGGGGGATGTTGTTTTCGGGCTCCGGACATTGATTTTGGCTGTGTTAGAGTGGGGGGCTTTTTCGGGCTCCAGATGTCGATTTCAGCCGCGTAGCACAGGAGGGGCGTTTTCAGGCTCCAGACATCCACTTCGGTCATCCCAGCCCAGGGGTGGAGGGGTTTCAGCGTTGGAGGTCAATTTCGGCCATTGCAGCCTGGGGGGGACGGGTGTTTTAGACCTCAGAGGTCAATTTCGGCTGTCGTACCCCGGGGGTGTTGTTTTCGGGCTCCAGATGTTGGTTTTGGCTGTGGTAGCATGGAGCGCTTTTTCGGGCTCCGGATGTCAATTTCGGCCGTTGTAGCCCAAGGGGGGCGTTTTCGGGCTCTGGACATTGATTTTGGATGTCGCAGCGCAGGGGACGTTTTCGGGCTCCTCATGTTGATTTCGGCTGTTGCAGCACGGGGGGGGCGTTTTTGGTCTCTGGAAGTTGATTTCAGTCATAGCCGCCCACGTGGGCGTTTTCTACCTCTGTAGAGTGATTTCGGCCGTTGCACCATAGAGCAGTGTATTCGACCTCCAGAGGACGATTTTGGCTGTCACATCCCAGTGCGGCGTTTTTGGCCTTGTACGTCGATTTCGGCGATCACAGCCTGGGAGGGCGTTTTCCGTCTCCGGAATTTGATTTCGGTTGTCGGAGCCCGGGGGAGGCATTTTAAGGATCCAGACATCAATTTCGGACGTCGCAGCCTGGGGGGCATCTTTAGCCTCGGAGGTCGATTTCAGCCGTCGCAGCCCAGGGGGGGCATTTTCGGCCATTCTATCCCAGGGGGCCCTTTTTGGACTCCAGAGGTCAATATTGGCTGTTGCAGCCCGAGGGTGCGTTTTCGGGCTCCAGAGGTCGATTTCTGCCATCGCAGCCGGGGGGGGCATTTTTGGCCTCAGTTGTCAATTTTGACTGTCGCATCCCGGGGGTGTTGTTTTCGTGCTCCGAACAGTGATTTTGGCTGTGGTAGTGTGGGGGGCGTTTTCGGGCTCCAGACATACATTTCAGTCGTCCCAGCCTGGGGAGGGAGGGGTTTCGGCCTCGGAGGTCAATTTCAGCCATCGCAGCCCAAGGGGATGGGCGTTTTAGACCTCAGGGGTCGATTTCGGCTATCACACACCGGGGGTGTTGTTTTCGGGCTCCAGACATTGATATTGGCTGTGGTAGCGTGGGGCGCTTTTTCGGGCTCTGGAGGTCAATTTCGGCCATCCCAGCCCGGGGGGCATTTTTGGCCTCGGTTGTCAATTTTGGCTGTCGTACCCCAGGGGTGGAAAATGCCCCCCCCATGCTGGGACAGCCGAAATCGACCTCCGGAGCCCAAAAATGCGCCCCACGCTACCACAGCCAATATTAACGTCAATGTACGAAATCAATGTATGGAGCCCAAAAATGCTGGGCCAGAATTGATCTCTGATGCCAAAACCCCTCCCCCCTCAGGCTGGGATGACCAAAATGGACGTCTGGATCCTGAAAATGCCCTCCCGGGCTGTGATGGCCGAAATCAATGTATGTGGCCGAAAACGCCGCACTGGGATGCGATGGCCGAAATCATCCTCCGGAGGTCGAATACACCGCTCTATGGTGCAAGGGCTGAAATCAATCTCCAGAGGTCGAAAACGCCCACGTGGGTGGCTACTACTGAAATCGACTTCTACAGACCAAAAATGCTCCCCACGCTGCAACGGCCGAAATCAACGTCCGGAGCCCGAAAACGTCCACGCGCTGTGATGTCCAAAATCAATGTCCGGAGCCCAAAAACGGAAGTCGATTTCAGTTATAGCCGCCCACGTGGGCGTTTTATACCTCTGGAGATTGATTTCGGCCATCACACCCTAGAGCAGTGTATTCAACATCCGGAGTCCAAAAATGCACCCCCGGGCTGCAATGGCCGAAATCAACTTTTGAAGCCGAAAACGCGGATCCAGGCCGCGGAGGGCGAAATTGATGTCCGAAGCCTGAAAACCCCCCACCGGGCTGCGATGTCTGAAATCGGATTTTGAAGCCCAAAATGTTGATCAGGGCCGCGGAGTCTGAAATCGAAGTCCGGAAACCGAAAACACTGCCACCACCAGCGATGGATGAAATCGACTTTTGCAGCCGAAAATGCTGACTCGCACTGCAGTGGGCGAAATCAACTTTTAAAGCCGAAAACGCCCCCCCGGCCGCGGTGGCCAAAATCGAGTTTTGCTTCTGAAAAAGTCAACCTGGGCCTCGGAGGATGAAATTGATGTCTGGAGCCCGAAAAAGCCCCCCTGGGCTGACGAGGCCGAAATTGAAGTCCGGAGCCCAAAAATGCCCCCACGGTCCGCGGTGGCTGAAATTGACTTTAGAAGACGAAAACGCCAACCCGGGTGTCACGTTACTGGATCTTGAGGGGAGCAGCCAGATCACTGATGCACCCATAGGTGGGGGTGTTGGCTCCAAAAATGGTATAGAAGGGGGCCATGTGAGGTATTGAATAGAAGCTTACTGTTTGATAATCCTATGTACGCTGTTCATGTGTTTGTATAATGTCTGTGTGTGCAGTTATTAGCATGTACTTGTATGGATATTGAAGATTTCCCTGCATGTGGATGAGCATTGGGCAGGGCCGGGCCTGTAGACATGCTAATTACCGAGGCCCTGTGGGACAATGGCTCTCAATGGGCCCAGGACACACCTAAAGAATGGGGGCTGTCACCTGAGAGCTGCCAGCAGGGAACACAGAGATTGGCCTCTGGCCAGGTGACTTGCTGCGGCCAAGGAGACACCAGGAAGGAGGTATAAAGAGGCCATGTGGTTGACGCCATCTTGTTCTCAGCTCAGCACTTCATCCCAGAGGCAGCATTGCAGGGATCGAAGAGCCCGGAAGACCTGTGAACCCATCCTGATGCTAGGATGTGCAACAAGAACTTTTAAACCAGCAGCTGTAACATCTCTGCTAGAGCCTGCATCGAGGACTGGGAGATTCGGTGCATGTAACGTACTAATCTTTGACAACCTTACTCTCATGCTTTTCTTTCTTGTGATAATAAACCTTTAGATATAGATTCTAAAGGATTGGCCCAGCGTGATTTGTGGGTAAGGTCCAGAGGGTAAATTGACCAGGGATCTATGGCTGGTTTCTTGGAACCGGACAGGACTTGTTCAGGGTAGGTGGGATTGGATGCTAGGACCCCCCACCTGTGTATGAGGCCCGGGGCCATCTGGGGCACGGATATTGCTGGGGTGTCAGAGGGGTTTTGCTCATGAGGCTTCAGGCAGGCAGCTGAAGCGCTCTGAGAATGGTTTGTGGCCTGTTTGGAGAGGTCACCAGTGTGGGGGCTGTAAGGAGCCCCGGATTTGAGCAATTCGCCCTGAGCGGACGCCCTCAGCTGTGCCCAGACATGGCCCGGTCTGTCACAGGAAGACAAAATCGACATCCAGAGCCCAAAAACGCACCCCCGGGCCTCGATGGCTGAAATCAAGTTATGAAGCTGAAAACCCGGACCTGGGCTGCGGAGGCTGAAATTGAAGTCCGGAAACCGAAAACGCCCCCCTGGACTGTGATGGCTCTCGGACTAATGTGCTAAGTGACGCAAGATGAGATGAAGATGGACAGCCCTTGGTGGGTAAAGACCAGGTTAGGAACTATTTAGAAAAGCTAAACGTACACGAATCCATGGGTCCAGACTTAATGCATCCGAGGGTACTGAGGGAGTTGGCAAATGTCATTGAGGAGCTTTTGGCCACTATCTTTGAAAAGTCGTGGAGATCGGGAGAGATTCCGGATGATTGGAAAAAGGCAAATGTAGTGCCCACCTTCAAAAAAGGGAAGAAGGACGATCCAGGGAACTATAGGCCGGTCAGTCTTACCACGGTTCCTGGAAAAATCATGGAAGGGATCCTTAAGGAATCCATTTTGAGGCACTTGGAAGAGAGGAAAGTGATTAGGAATAGTCAGCATGGATTCACAAAGGGCAAGTCGTGCCTGACCAATCTGATTAGCTTCTATGATGAGGTAACTGGCTCTGTGAACGTGGGAAAGTCAGTGGATGTGATATACCTTGACTTTAGCAAGGCTTTTGATACGGTCTCCCACAATATTCTTGCCAGCAAGTTAAAGGTTTGTGGAATGGATAAAGGGACTATAAGATGGCTAGAAGGCCGGGTCCAGCGGGTAGTGATCAACGGCTTGATATCAGGATGGCGGTCGGTTTCTACCAGAGTACCCCAACGTTCAGTTCTAGGACTGGTTTTGTTCAATATCTTTATTAATGACTTGGATAAGTCATTTGGATACGCTGATCTTTCGGAAAATAAAGCCTTTTCCGAAAGATCCCTTATCCCTCTTGAAATAAGGGATAAGGGATCTTTTGGAAAAGGCTTTATTTTCAGAAAGATCAGCATCTAGACTGGCACTTTTCTCCGGAAAGCTCCGTGCCAAAAAAAAGCTGCAGCCATTTTTATGCTAATGAAGCGTGGGAGATTTAAATAGCAATTGCAATACGTCTAATTTACATCCCTTTTCCGAAAAAGGGACGTAGTCTAGATGTAGCCCTGGAGTATTGTATCCAGTTCTGGGCCCCCCACTACAAAAAGGATGTGGACGCATTGGAGAGGGTCCAGCGGAGGGCAACCAAAATGATTAGGGGGCTGGAGCATATGACTTATGAGGAGATGCTGAGGGAGTTGGGTCTGTTTAGTCTGCAGAAGCGAAGAGTGAGGGGGGATTTGAGAGCAGCCTTCAAATTCCTGAAGGGAGATTCCAAAGAGGATGAAGAGAGGCTGTTCTCAGTGGTGATGGATGGCAGAACAAGGAGCAATGGTCTCAAGTTGTGGTGGGAGAGGTTGGATATTAGGAAAAACTATTTCACTAGGAGGGTGGTGAAGCACTGGAATGGGTTACCTAGGGAAGTAGTGGAGTCTCCATCCCTAGAGGTGTTTAAGTCTCGGCTTGAGAAAGCCCTGGCCGGGTTGATTTAGTTGGGATTGGTCCTGCCTAGAGTAGGGGGCTGGACCTGATGACCTTCTGAGCTCTCTTCTAGCTCTATGGTTCTATGATCATGATTCTATACCTAACCTTTAAATCAGTTTCTGTACCAAATGACTAAACAATAGCAAGTGTGACAATTACAGGGCAGTAATTCTAATTCTAGTACCAGGCAAATTGGTTAAAGCTATAGGAAAGAACAGAATTTTCAGACACATGAATGAGCATAAACTGGGGGGAAAAGTCAACATGGTTTCTCTAAAGGAAAATCATACATCACTAACCTATTAGAATTTTCTGAGGGAGTCAACAAGCATGTGGAGAAGGGGGATCCAGTGGCTATAGTGTATTAAGATTTTCAGAAAGCTTTTGACTAGGTTCCAAAGGCTCTTAAACAAAGGAAGCTGATTGATAACTGCTTAAAAGATAGGAACCAAAGGGTAGGAATAAATCGTTTGTTTTCAAAATACAGAGAGATAACTAGTAGTGTCCCGCTGTACAGACCCGTACTGGGCCCAGTCATATTCATGTTTTAGTAAGTGGCAAAGCCAGGAATAGCACCCATGTTCTCTATGTTACCATTCTACACTGAGGAATCCAAATAGTCTCTGGAAACTTTTCTTAGTTCGGATTAGAAACCTTCTGCTCTCTGGAATCGCGTCATTCATACGCCAAACCAAAAGCTTTGGTGGTAAACAAGTACTATAACAGTAACTAACTCAGCACTCAGAGAGAGAATGTTTTAAGAAATGCCACCTAGAAACTTTTGTGACTTTTGTAACTACAACTCTTGTATATGTAAAGTTATTATTATAGAAAATACTGTACGGGAAACATTAATTAGGGACTGTATGTAAGAGAGAGAGTGCTTGGACGATGAATGAATGGTTCTGAGAGGTGCCAGCCTGAGGGTGTGTCTAGACTACATGCCTCCGTCGATGGAGGCATGTAGATTAGCCAGATCGGCAGAGGGAAATGAAGCCGTGATTAAAATAATCGCGGCTTCATTTAAATTTAAATGGCTGCCCTGCTCTGCCGATCAGCTGTTTGTCGGCAGATCGGGGCAGTCTGGACGCGCCGCGCTGACAAAGAAGCCTTTCTTGATCGGCACAGGTAAACCTGGTTTCACGAGGCATACCTATGCCGATCAAGAAAGGCTTCTTTGTCGGCGCGTTGCGTCAGACTGCCCCGATCTGCCGACAAACAGCTGATCGGCAGAGCGGGGCAGCCATTTAAATTTAAATGAAGCCACGATTATTTTAATCGTGGCTTCATTTCCCTCTGCCGATCTGTCTAATCTACATGCCTCCGTCGACGGAGGCATGTAGTCTAGACGTACCCTGAGAATGCAGCAACAAAGGGCTGAAGAAGGCGTCAGGTGCCAGTGCAACCAAAAGGTGTCAAGTGAAGAAAACCAAGTACTGGAGTCCACCCATATCTTCTTCCATATCTTCAATCCATGATTCCTTAGTCCAAGGTCTGCAACTCAAGGGAAAATACTAGCAGCACAAGCTGTGAAAACAGCTTCTTATCACTTGTGGATGCTGAGTCTTTGAATGTCATTAGTGGATCCAGTGAAATATCTTTTAATGTATATCCAACAACAATCACATCACATCAGAATAGAACACATTTTCCCTTGCCCCCCTCATAATATTAAGGCTGGGCTTTTCAAAGGAGACTAAAGGAACTGAAGCAGAATGGAATTTGGGTGCAATTCCTTTCTACTTTCCACAGAAAATCCCAGTTTAAATCTTTTCTGAAATACACCACTAGGTGTCTTCCTACTCCCAAAGAAAGCAGTTCCAAAGCTGAGCCTTCAGCTAAACCAGGACACTTGACACAACTTTTAACATGAGATGACAAAAAGAATTACAGGCATTCAAATGTAATTGGGACAGCACTACCAACCTCAAGTATTAAAAAACAGGAGTCAGCCCCCCAAGTCAAGTAACTCATTTAAAAATCATGATATTATTTTTATTATATTTATTTGCCTCCTGGTTTATAACTCTTCAATGGGGGTGCGGTGTTTCATTTTAAATCTTTTTTCTTCTACGAAGAGGGCTAGAAACATTTTTTTAACGAAGGCTTAGATTCTCACATAACTGTCTGACACATGGCGCTTTAAGAAAAAAACATCTGTGATACCTTCAATAAAATAAGGGAATCTGGCTATCCTAACTTACAAAAAAAAGAGTCCTGTGGCACCTAAAAAGACTATCAGATTTATTTGGGCATAAGCATTCATAGGCAAAAGGTACCCATCTGGTTCTGTCAATCTGATTGTCACAGGATGCCAACATTTTTATGGCTAACTTAGAATAACACTTGCTCAGCTCTTGCCTCCTAGCATCTTTGAAGGAAGGAGACTGTTGCAAGGGGATGTAGATCGCAACTGCTTTGAACTCTAGGGATAAGGGACTACCTCATAGAAGTACGAAGGGTTTGTTTATTAAGTTAAAACTAGGAAGGGAAGGGAATCTCACTTATACACGCAACCACAATTACAGTCCCAGGCAGGATGATAAGGCGAGCAAAAGGCAGTTCATGTTATCTGATCTTCCCATGTTGATTCCTGAGCTGGTCCTCTGGCCAGGTGATCCGAGCAGAGGGTGATCTCCGGGAGGCTCCACCTGATGGTCAATGACCTGTGGCTGGGTCCCTCTCTCCTTTACGGATCGGCCACGTGTAGCTTCTGGGTTCCGGGGCTTCTCTGGGCAGAGTGCACTCCCTGCAGGGGGCCGTGTGCACTGTTGTTTTCTCCTGGACTGTGTCTAGACTGGCCAGTTTTTCCAGAAAATCAGCCACTTTTCTGGAAAAACTTGCCAGCTGTCTACACTGGCCGCTTGAATTTCCGCAAAAGCACTGACGATCTCATGTAAGATTGTCCGTGTTCTTGTGGAAATACTATGCTGCTCCCGTTCAGGCAAAAGTCCTTTTGCGCAATACTTTTACACAAAAGGGCTTTTGCGGAAAAGCGTCCGTGCCAATCTAGGTGCTCTGTTCCGAAAATGCTTTTAACGGAAAACTTTTCTGTTAAAAGCATTTCCAGAAAATCATGCCAGTCTACACGTAGCCCTGCTATTTACCTTAGAGTTTTCCTACTCCTTGTGTTCACCTCAGACATTCTTCTGCACTCACTCAGGAAAGAAATAGGTGGTTAACAGATAACACTTTAAGGCTGTGTCTACACTGGCATGAATTTCCAGAAATGCTTAAAATGGAATACTATTCCATTTTCAGTTTTTCCGGAAAAGGAGCGTCTACATTGGCAGGATGCTTTTCCGGAAAAGCCCTTTTTCCGGAAAAGCGTCTGTGGCCAATGTAGACGCGCTTTTCTGGAAAAGAGCCCCGATCGCCATTTTTGCGATCGGGGCTTTTTTCCAGAAAAGACTACTGGGCTGTCTACACTGGCCCTTTTCCGGAACAGTGTTCCGGAATAAGGACTTATGCCCAAGCGGGAGCAGAATAGTTTTTCCGGAATAGCGGCTGATTTTGTACAGTAGAGCATCGTTGCTTTTCCGGAAATTCAAGGGCCAGTGTAGAGAGCTCGCAGCTTATTCCGGAAAAGCGGCTGATTTTCCGGAATAAGTGGCCCAGTGTAGACACAGCCTAACTGTTTAGGGAGCCAAATATCATTGTTAACAGATGAGAAAGAGAACAACGTCCATTTTAACTCTTTCCTTGCTCCTCCTTCGCCTCCAACAGAAACCTTTGAAGAATTCCACAGGAATTGCAAACATTTTCACCCCACTCTCAATCTCAGCCTGGACCAGTCCACACAAGAGATTCACTTCCTGGACACTACAGTGCAAATAAGTGATGGTGACATAAACACCACCTTATGCTGGAAACCTAATGACTGCTTATACATACCTGCATGCCTCCAGCTTTCATCCAGGACACATCACAGGATTCATTGTCTACAGCCAAACTCTAAAATACAATCGGATTTGCTTTAATCCCTCCAAACATTCTTAAAACTACAACACCCACCTGGGGAAATGAGGAAACAGATTGACAGAGCTAGACAGGTACCCCGAAGTCATCTTCTACAGGGCAGGCCCATGACCGACAACCCTCAGCTAAAATCTCTCCAGCACATCATCAAAGATCTACAGACCTTGGGAGGCAGGCCAGTCCTCACTTATAGACAGCCCCTTACTTGAAAGAAATACTCACAAGCAACTACACACTACACCACAGAAACACTAACCCAGGAACCAATACCTGCAACAAACCCCATTCCCTTCCTGAATTTTTGACTTAAACACCACCATCATAGGACCTAATCACATCAGCTACACCATCGGGGGTTCATTCACCTGCACATCTACTACTGTGATATATACCATCATATGCCCCTCTTCTATATACATTGGCCAAAGTGAATGGTCTCTATAAGAAGAATAAATAGACACAAATCAGGCATCAAGAATGGTAACATACAGAACCAATAGGAGAACATTTTGGTCTCCTCGGAAACACAGTAAGAAATGTAAAAATTTGTTTTTGAAGTTTTTCCTTCAACAAAAAACTTCAAAAACAAACTTCAAAGAGAAACTGCAGAGCTACAATTTATTTGCAAACTTGACACTGTTATTCTGGGATTGAATTGGGACTGGGAGTGGCTATCATCTTATTACAGAAGCAATTTTTCCCCTGTTGGTATTCACTCTCCTCATTAATGGTTGGGAGTGGGCCACATCCGTCCTCATACTGTCTACATGTTTTGTTAGTCTATAAAGTGCTACTAGACTATTTGCTGTTTTTTATGTTTATCCTGTACAGACTAACTCAGCTACCCCCTGAAGCTTCTGAATTTGTCTAGTTAGTACTGGTCCTCCACTTGATAAGGTAAATCCTTTCTTTTCCTGTTCTTGTTACCTCAGGCATTAAAGTTTGTTAGGGTTAAGGGATCAGCAGAATCAAGTTTTCCAAAATCAGGAGCATAATCTTAGTTTCTCAGTATTAAAATGCTGTCCAAACCATAGGCAGAATCAAAATCAAAGCTAAAAAGATATGTATATAGTCTATAGGATATTGAAACTCTGATTAGATACTGCAACAATTTATAAAAGAAAATAAAACACTTGGGCTACGTCTACACTGCAGGCTTTTTGCGCAAGAAAGGTTGTGCTTGTGCAACGTGCTGACATTGCAAAGTGGCCATGCTGTGCACTACAGCATGGCCTTGCCGCATCCTCCTGCCCTCCCTGCCATACCCATGCCCCCTCCAGCTGCCCCTCCTGCCATCCCTCCAGCTACTCCTCCAGCCACCCCTCCTTTTTTTTTTAACTTCCCCTTTCCCCTCCCCCTCTCCTTCATAGAGTGTGTGCTGTGAGTGACAGGTGGAAACTGTTGGCTAATTAATGTTTGAATTCTAGAAGCCTCTGCTGATTGGCTGAGCCTTGGTAGGAGGAAGGACTTTCAGGCAGTCCAGAGCTTTATAAAGCAGTGAGCAAGTGAACAAGGAGCTTGCGAACAGGTGAGTGCTAACAGGGAGTTTAGAGAGGGAGTTCTCCAGGTAGAGGAGAAGCAGATACAGGACTCTTGAGGGAAGTGGGTGTTGTGTTTGGGGCTTTCTTCCTGTGTGCTGAGCTTGTGTTTGTGAGTGCGGGTTGGTGTGTGGTTTTGTTTGTTTGTTTGTTTGTTTCTTTGTTTTTTCCCCCGTGTTTGTGAGTGAGGCTTTTTTTTTCCACTTCCGCTTTCCCCTCCCCCTCTCCTTCATGGAGTGTGTGCAATGAGTGGCAGGTGGAAACTGTTGGCTTCTAATTAAAGTCTGAATTCTAGAAGCCTCTGCTGATTGGCTGATCGTTGGTAGGGGGAGGGACTTTCAGGCAGTCCAGGGCTTCATAAAGCAGTGAGCAAGCAACCAAGGAGCTTGCGAACAGGTGAGTGCTAACAGGGAGTTTGGAGAGGGAGTTGAGAAGGGGAGAGGGAAGGATGTGAAGTTCTCTTGCCTTTCTTTTAAATCCTTTCTCCAGGACAGCAGGAATGGATGGTGATAGGTCTGCTGTTGTCACCTGCACAGCGTGTGCCATGTTTGTCTTCCTCCAAGAAGAAAGAATGGATTTCATCTGCACGAAGTGCAAGCAGATCACCATTTTGGAAGAAAAAATTAGAGGACTGGAGGCCCAAGTGTCAACCCTATGCTCGATTAGAGAGGATGAAGACTTTCTCGATAGAAGGCTGCATTTAATCTTGCAAGCACGGCAAGCAGAAGAGCCGGAGAGGACAGTACGGAACCAGGAAGAGAACTGGCAACATGTAACTTCTAGAAGGGGAAAAAGGCCAGCACGGGAATCCCTCAATGCTATCGAGGTAAGTAATTGCTTTCAGGCTTTCTCCACAGGCTCTACAATGGTGAATGCTTTGGAAGGGACCTCACAAGGAAGAAACCACAAGGGAACATCATCTACTGGAAGGCATGGGATGCGTAGTCCTAGGGACTAGTGTTCCATGACCACCACCCCCAAAAGACGACAGGTGGTGGTGGTTGGGGACTCCCTCCTAACAAGGACTGAGTCATCCATCTGCCATCCGGACCTGGAATCTCGAGAGGTGTGCTGCTTTCCGGGAGCTCGCATTCAGGATGTGACTGAGAGGCTTACCAAATTGATCAAACCTTCGGATCGCTAACCCTTCCTGCTTCTACACGTGGGAACTAACGATATGGCCAAGAATGACCTTGAGTGGGTTACTGCAGATTACGTAGCGCTGGGAAGAAGGATCCAAGAATTCGGAGCGCAAGTGGTGTTCTCGTTCATCCTCCCTATTGAAGGGAAAGGACTGGGCAGAGATCGTCGAATTGAGGAAATAAATGCATGGTTGTGCAGGTGGTGTCACAGAGAGAGCTTTGGTTTCTTTGACCATGGGACTCTGTTCCAGGCACAAGGATTGTTAGGAAGAGATGGGATCCACCTAACCAAGAGAGGAAGGAGCATCTTCGTGGGCAGGCTTGCAAACCTAGTGAGGAGGGCTTTAAACTAGGTTTGTTGGGGGACAGTGACCAAAACCCTGAGGGGAGTGGGAAAGTTGGATATCGGGAAGAAATGCAAAGAGGAACAAGCAAGAAAGGAGGATCCCCGATTCAAATGGGTGATCAACAGGTTATCTGAGATGTTTGTACACTAATGCGAGAAGCCTGGGCAACAAACAGGAAGAATTGGAGGCCCTGGCCCAGTCCCAAGAAATATGATTTAATTGGGATAACAGAGACTTGGTGGGATGACTTGGATGACTGGAGCGCTGTCATGGAAGGGTATAGACTGTTCAGGAAGAACAGACAGGGGAGAAAAGGAGGAGGAGTTGCACTATATGTACGAGAGCACTATGATTGCTCAGAACTCCAGTATAAAGAGGGAGAAAAACCTGTTGAGAATCTATGGGTTAAGTTTAGAGGTGCAAACAACAGCAGTGATGTTGTGGTTGGTGTTTGCTACAGGCCACCGAATCAGGTGGATGAGGTAGATGAGACTCTCTTTGGACAACTGAGAGAAGCTTCCAGATCACAGGCCCTGGTTCTTGTAGGGGTCTTTAATCACCCTGACATCTGTTGTGAAACCAATACGACAGTATACAGGCAATCCAGGAAGTTGTTGGAGAATGTTGGGGATAACTTCTTGGTACAAGTGCTGAAGGATCTGACCAGGGGCCATGTGTAGCTTGACCTTCTGCTCACAAACAGGGAGGAACTAATAGGGGAAGTGGAGGTGGGTGACAACCTGGGAAGCAGTGATCATGAGATGGTAGATTTCAGGATCCTGACCAAAGGAAGAAAAGAGACTAGTAAAATACACACTTTGGACTTCAAAAAAGCAGATTTTGACTCTCTCAGAGACCTGATGGGTAGAATCCCCTGGAATGCTAACATGAAGGGGAAAGGAGTCCAGGAGAGCTGGCAGTATTTTAAAGAAGCCTTATTGAAGGCACATAAAGATACCACCCCGATGCGTAGCAAGAGAGGCAAACATGGTAGGAGACCAGATTGGCTTACAGGGGAAATCCTTGGTGAACGTAAGCACAAAAAGGGAGATTACAAAAAGTGGAAACTTGGACAAATGACCAGGGAGGGATTTAAATGTATAGCTCGAGAGTGCCAGGGGGTAATCAGGAAGGCAAAAGCGCAATTGGAATTGCGACTGGCTAAGGATGTGAAGGATAACAAGAAAGGTTTCAACAGGCATGTTAACAAGAAGAAGGTGATCAGAGAGGGGGTGGGGCCCTTACTGGATGAAGGAGGTAACGTAGTGACAGATGATGTGGGGAAAGCTGAAGTACTCAATGCTTTCTTTGCTTCTGTATTCACAGACAAGGTCGGCTCCCAGACTAATGCGCTAAGTGACGCAAGATGGGATGAAGATGGACAGCTCTTGGTGGGTAAAGAACAGGTTAGGAACTATTTAGAAAAGCTAAACGAACGCAAATCCATGGGTCCGGACTTAATGCATCCGAGGGTACTGAGGGAGTTGGCAAATGTCATAGAGGAGCTTTTGGCCACTATCTTTGAAAAGTCGTGGAGATCGGGAGAGATCCCGGATGATTGGAAAAAGGCAAATGTAGTGCCCATCTTCAAAAAAGTAAGAAGGACAATCCAGGAAACTATAGGCCGGTCAGTCTTACCTCAGTTCCTGGAAAAATCATGGAAGGAATCCTTAAGGAATCCATTTTGAGGCACTTGGAAGAGAGGAAAGTGTTTAGGAATAGTCAGCATGGATTCACAAAGGGCAAGTCATGCCTGACCAATCTGATTAGCTTCTATGATGAGGTAACTGACTCTGTGGACATGGGAAAGTCAGGGAATGTGATATACCTTGACTTTAGCAAGGCTTTTGATACGGTCTCCCACAATATTCTTGTCAGCAAGTTAAGGGAATGTGGATTGGATAAATGGACGGTAAGATGGATAGAAAGTTGGCTAGAAGGCCAGACCCAGCGGGTAGTGATCAATGGCTCGATGTCAGGATAGCGGTCGGTTTCTTTGCGGAGTGCCCCAAGGTTCAGTTCTAAGACTGTTTTTGTTCAATTTCTTTATTAATGACCTGGATGAGAGGATGGATTTCGCCCTCAGCAAGTTTGCAGATGACACTAAGCTAGGGGGAGAGGTAGATACGCTTGAGGGCAGAAATAGGGTCCAGAGTGACTTAGACAAATTGGAGGATTGCGCCACAAGAAATCTGATGAAGTTCAACAAGGACAAGTGAAGAGTCCTGCACTTGGGACGAAAGAATCCCAAGCATTGTTACAGGCTGGTGACCAACCAGCGAAGTAGTAGTTCTGCAGAAAAGGACCTGGGGATTACAGTGGATGAGAAGCTGGATATGAGTCAACAGTGTGCCCTTGTAGCCAAGAAGGCTAATGGCGTATTAGGCTGCATTAAGAGGAGCATTGCCAGCAGATCCAGAGATGTCATTATTCCCATTTATTCGGCTCTGGTGAGGCCATATCTGGAGTATTGTGTCCAGTTCTGAGCCCTCCCCTCCTCCCACTATAGAAAGGATGTGGACGCATTGGAGATGGTCCAGCGGAGGGCAACCAAAATGATTAGGGGGCTGGAGCACATGATCTATGAGGAGAGGGTGAGGGAGTTGGGTCTGTTTAGTCTGCAGAAGAGAAGAGTGAGGGGGGATTTGATAGCAACCTTCAACTTCCTGAAGGGAGCTTCCAAAGAACATGTAGACAGGCTGTTCTCTGTGGTGACAAATGGCAGAACAAGGAGCAATGGTCTCAAGTTACAGTGGGAGAGGTCCAGGTTGGATATTAGGAAAAACTATTTCACTAGGAGGGTAGTGAAGCACTGGAATGGGTTACCTAGGGAGGTGGCGGAATCTTCATCCCTAGAAGTGTTTAAGTCTTGGCTTGACAAAGCCCTGGCTGGGTTGGTTTAGTTGGGATAGGTCCTGCCTACAGCAGGGGGCTGGACTTGATGATCTTCTGAGGTCTCTTCCAGGTCTATGTTTCTATGATTCTATACCCCTCCAACTGCTGTAGCCAAGCCCCCTTCTGCTGCACCCTGTCCTGCCCACATCCCCGTAATGCCTGCCCTAATGTGGCCTGAAGGATGCCGAGGCCTCCACATCTGTGGAGGCACTGTCAGGAGCTGCTCCTCCCAGAAATAGCTCCTCCTCCCAATTCACAGCCCCTTCCTCCTCTCCCTCCCAGTTGAAAGCTCTGTCCTCCTCCTCCTCCCAGTGGAGAGACCCCTCCCAGTGCCCATCCTTCTTCCCTATTGTAAATAAAAATACAGTTTCTTCTTGTTTAAACAAAAAACTGTTTTGTTTATTGGGAGTTGACGGAAGGGCGGGAGGAAAGGGTTGAAGAAGGGAGGGAGATGTAGACAGGAGACAGAAGCGATCCTACTGTTGGTCCTGGGAGAACATCTCCTTCTGGGCCTCCCAGATGGGTTCACCTGCCAGATGGCAGCTGTGCGGGCTGCTCAAACGCCTGGCCCTCGCCTGCCATCCACCAAGGAGGAAGGCCTCTCCCTTCCACTCCACTATGTTGTGCAGCACACAACATGCTGCCACAACCTCAGTGATGTTCTGCTCACCCATTTCAAGACAGGTGAGCACACAACGGAATCTGGCTTCAGCTCTCTGAAGGCACATTCAACCTGGTTGCAGGCCCAGTTCAGGTTCTGGTTGAAACATTCCCACCCAGGGTCCATGAGTCCGGTGTACAGCCGCATCAGCCAGGGCATGAGGGGATAGGCCGCATCCCTCACGATACAGAGTGGCATGCAGATGTCCCCAACCATAAATTCCTGCTGGGGGAAGAAAGTGCCCGCATGCAGCCAGAGACCCCCCCTCCCCATACCAGCCATCCTGTGTGAGGGAGGGATGGCACAATCTCCTGAGTGATGGGGCTTCCCCCACTCCTCCCTATTCCCCCCCAGCCTGGAGTCTTCCCTTCCCCTGGGCAGGGAGTGCAGCCTCTTCCCTCCCCCCCCCCCCCCCGGGCTTACCTGCATCAAGACAGCACTCACTGTGGACCTGCCCACCCTGAACTGGTGTGCCACCAAGCAGTAGCTGTCTGGGGTGGCCAGCTTCCACAGGGCAATGGCGACCCTCTTGTTCACAGGGATGGTGGGCCGCACCTGGGTGTCATGTCTGATGAGCACAGGGGTAAGCCAGGCACACAGCTCCAGGAACGTCTGCTTCCGCATCCTGAAGTTCTGGAGCCACTGCTGGTCATCCCATTGCTCCAGGACCAGCCAGTCCCACCAGTCAGAACTGGTGTCGAGTCTTCAGTGCCTCTCCACTGCTGGATAGGGATGCCACAGCGATGCCACCACATCCAGGGAATGGGACTCCAGAGTGAAATCAGCATCAGGCTCATGGAGGAGTAGCGAGGCAGCATGGAGCAGCAGCTGCAGGCATTCCAAAATGGCCATGTGGGGCTGGAGCAGGCACAGGGCCACCCCTGGCTTCTTGGCACAACAAGAAGGCAAAAGTCCCCAAAGGCACTAGGGCACAAGCTGTGGTGTCCAATGAGGCAGAGGGCAACCACAACTAGCACTGCTACAGCTTTCAGTCCCTATAAGAGGTCCCAAAGCATGCAACAGGAGAGAAATGGCTGTCCAGGGAGATCTCCTTAAGCATGAGTCTCCCGGAAAGTCTTGGTGCCCTTTTGCCCTGTCCAAAGTAGTTCTGGGGGGAAGTCTTTGTGCAAAAGCATCCCGACAGTGTGGACGCTCTCTTGCGCAAAAATGCATAGCTTTTGCAATGCGCTTTGACCAGTGTGGATGCGCTGTTGTTCTAGAGTTCTTGCAATATAGACGTAGCCATGGTTAAGAAAAAAACCCTAGGTTTCAGGACTCATGGTATGTGGCTAAAACCAGCAGTGTAGACATTCAGGCTTGAGTTACAGCCCAGTCTGTGAGACCCACTTCACTCATTGGTTTCAGAGTCCAAGGCCAAACAGCTACACTGCTATTTTTGGCTCCATAGATGCAAGCCCCACACACAAGAGAGTGTTGACCCAGTCTCTGAGATTCACTACAGCAGATCTTTCTTTTTTCCACACTGTGCCATACTTCACGGCACATATATCACTTTACTTATGCCAGCAGTCAACACTTCTAAATAGCTACACAAGTTAGGGACATCTGGAACCACTGAAGAAAACAAATGGTTCAATAAGTAACCCAGGCTGGATCCTGTATTCGCTGGAGTTAGGAAGTCCAATAAGAGGAGGACAGGGCCTTTCATAATTATGAAACAAAAGACAGGACTATGTAGCACTTTAAAGACTAACAAGATGGTTTATTAGGTGATGAGCTTTCATGGGCCAGACCCACTTCCTCAGATCAAATAAGGGAAGAAAATTGTCACAACCATATATACCAAAGGATACAATTAAAAAATGAACACATATGAAAAGGACAAATCAATTTTCAGAACAGAAGAGGGATGGGGGGGGGGGAAGGTAAATGTCTGTGGGCTAATGATATTAGAGGTGATAATTGGGGAAGCTATCTTTGTAATGGGTAAGGTAATTAGATTCCTTATTCAGACCTAAGTGTCTGAGGTGGCCAGCTTCCACTTGGGTCTGAATAAGGAATCTAATTA
The DNA here is from genome assembly GCF_052426305.1 of Pelodiscus sinensis. Classification (NCBI taxonomy): domain Eukaryota; kingdom Metazoa; phylum Chordata; order Testudines; family Trionychidae; genus Pelodiscus; species Pelodiscus sinensis. The sequence continues at coordinate 5,331,776 of NC_143063.1, read as the reverse complement.
CCTTACCCATTACAAAGATAGCTTCCCCAATTATCACCTCTAATATCATTAGCCCACAGACATTCACCTTTTTCCCCCCCCCCCCCCATCCCCTTTCTGTTCTGAAATGTGATTTGTCCTTTTCATATGTGTTCATTTTTTTAATTGTATCCTTTGGTATATATGGTTGTGACAATTTTCTTCCCTTATTTGATCTGAGGAAGTGGGTCTGGCCGACGAAAGCTCATCACCTAATAAACCATCTTGTTAGTCTTTAAAGTGCTACAAAGTCCTGTATTTTGTTTCAGCTACACCAGACTAACATGGCTACATTTCTATCACTTTTCATAATTATATTTTTAGTCTGTTTGGTTTTCTTGGGAGACTTCAGGTTCCATAGTGGTAGCTGAACAAGTTTTAGCTCTGATGAAAATCAAGCCAATGTAGGAGATGAGCTGCGACTATTCCTTCTCATCCCCTTTTTTTCCCTGCAACTTTATGTCTTACCTATGTCCCCTAATAAAAATCTGACGTAGATGTAGCTGACAATGATCATATTCATTGGCTGGTGCATTGTATTCCACATCCCCTGCTCTTTGTATCTTTAGACTACGATACATTCAGGGCAGGGACTCTCTGTTCTTGGTGTTTGTACAGCAGTTACTGAAGAGGAGCCCGAAGCCTGAGTGGGGACATATGGCACTACCAGCCTAGATATATTTAACTATTACAAGCCAAATGATTCCAAAAGAGCAGGAAAGGAAGAACTCAATCAAAATTCAGGATCTACTAGCAACCTAATAATTACATTCTAAAACTTATTTATCGTGAGCCAATGTTTATGTTTTTCTTTAGTCGGCCTTTAGTTTTTTGCTCCTGCCACTATTTGAGGGCAGAACGGATATCATTCAGATGTTAAAGTATCTTATTTGTGGGTGCAGTCTGGTACATCTAAATGGCAAACATTTGACCCACAACCAATTATCAGTGCAGATTCCATGCCCATTCATCAAGAACATGCTGGCTCATGCACACAAACAGTTCAAATTCTGTGGAATAAAGATAGAGTTTGTCTTTGACTGATTGGTGGGAGATATTTTATCTTCAGTGGCTAATTCTGAGGGATTGGATCCCTTTTTGTGTAAAGTATCAAAGGGGTAGATTTGGTAATCTTTTGGTATCTTCAAAAACAATGAAGAGTCTTGTGGCATCTTAAAAGACTAAATTGAGCTATGTCAATTGCGTATCTTATTTCAAAATAGCTTACACTACATCTACACAGCACTTATTTCTAAATAGATCACTCCTCCTCTGACTTTCCTTGTTCCTCATACAATGAGGGTTACAGAAGTTGGAGTAAGAAGTCCTCCAGCTTGACAGTATTTTGACATTATTTCAAAATAACTGCCTGCTCTGTAGACGTGGACTAAGTTATTTCAGAATAGCGCAAGTTATGTTGAAATAGTGTTGCAGTGTAGACATACCCTAAAGTGCTGCAGGACTATTCGTTATTTTTTAAGTTTATTCTATATGATCAAAAGAAATTCCAGATGGGGCTAAAAAATTCCCTGTGCAGATAGATAGTTCTAATTATGCCACTTTTCTCCACAGGCAGATAACAGTCTGGCAGACATCTTGCTCAGGGTAAACAAGAAAACTAGGACAAAACCTCTAATGGCTTGTGTCTTTTACCCTTCTCCATGTCAGCCCACCTAAATTCTGCTTTGATTCCTGTACAAGTGATTGATGAATGGTCCTGTAATGGGTGCAGTCTGGTACTTAGGCATCTAAATGGCAAACATTTGACCCACAACTAAGGTATGTCTAGACGACAGGCTTTTGTCGACAGAGGCTTTGTCAACAGATACTGTCGACAAATCTTCTGTCGACAAAGAACGTCCAGACTACATCCAGTTCTGTCGACAAAGCAAGCTGCTTTGTCGACATGAGAGTATAGACGCAAAGGACAGTGTAGATACAATAATGCCTTCTGTCGACAGAATTCTGTTGACAAAAGGCGTTATTCCTCATAGAATGAGGTTTGCTGCGGTCGACAAAACTGCCGAGTTCTGTCGACGTTATGTCAACGGAACTCGGCGGTAGTGTAGACGCAGATATAGTTTTGTCGACAAAAGGCCACTTTTGTTGACAAAACCTGGCCCACGAGAGCTCATCACCTAATAAATGAGCTTGTTAGTCTTTAAAGTGCTACATAGTCCTGTTTTTTGTTTCTGTAGTCTAGACACACCCCTAGTGTCCTGTAATGTGACAAAGCCACACTGCCATGGAATCTAAGGCAGACAATGAACAAATACCTCAGAAAAAAATTCAATAGCCTCTCTCTATAGGCTTTTATTGAGATCATGGTGAGTATCAACATCCTGTTCAGCCATATAAATTAGCTACAGAGATACGTGCAGCTCACAGAAGCACAGTCAGCCTCCCTCATATTTCCATGTCTTCACCCCTGCATTCCACAAGCCATAGCCACTTACCTTGCATCTCATTCCCTGCTTCCTGGTCCCAGGAAAGTGGTTGCTCAGACTGACTCTACCCCTCAGGAGTGGAGAACAATTCCTGGCTGCCAGACACACCCAGTGACCCCAGGGGAGCCACTGGTCCTCATCTATCTTAACCTCTCCTTCTATATTTTCATTCTCTGGGTTAAGTCCTCCATATACTGTCTTCATGCTACCCAAAGTATCCAGAAGGCTTATGGTAATGCAGGTGGGGTCACTGCCAAGGTTAGTGTCCAACTCCCTATAGAAACGACAGGTCTGTGGTGAAGGACCACAACGTTGGTTTACTTCACAGGCCTTATGATCTCAGTTCTTTAATCTTTGCTCTGGACTGCTGTGTATCCTTCTCAAACAAGGAGCAAGAAATGTGCCCATACTTGTCCCAGTTCCTATGGGTCACTCTCAGCTGGGATGGAACAGATTTCTTTCTCAATATGCTGATCAGATCCAACAGCTCCATGGTGGTCCAAGCAAGGGAAGTGCATGGTGAAATGGCCACTTCACACTGAATCAGGATGTGGGGAGCGGGGTCCAGGGTGTTCAGGCAGCAGGAAATGAGATGTAAATGTTGCATGGCTTGCAAGGGTGTGTGGCGGTTATCCGGTCACCTGGTTTCAGGGCAGCAGAGGGGCTGGTTAGGAATTGTGGACCATTTCCTGGAGGCCAGAATTCATGACAAAACACCTCAAAGTTCACTCTAAATGATCAGAACAGTTATTCCTGATTGGTGACGGCAAGGGGGTAAAAATGGCTTCCTTTGTATCACTTCCATTCTGCATCTGGCCCTCTACAAATAGGGTTTGTGGCAGATCAAAGACAGCAGGCTGCAGTAGTTGGATGGCGGGCAGGTATATGAGCAGTTGGGTGTGCAGGTTCCTGTTCCCTGAATAGGCTGCCAGAGACTGCTGCCCAGCAATTAAGTCAGACTCATTAAGAGCTGCCCTGCAGCAGCAGGCTAGTGGGACACCTGCACTAGGGCCTGCTGGTCCATTATAAAAGACTCCCCTCAGGCAAAGAGGGAGGAAGGAGAAGAGCAACAGACTGGAATGGAGGAGGAAGCATAGAGTGAAGCAAGCTGCAGGTGGCAAGCAGGAGAAATTTTCCCCAAGAGACCAGGGAGAAGGTACTGTGGGAGTGGTTGAGGGAATTGGTTCAGGGAGAGGCTGCTATATGGTGGGGATAAGGGCAAGAGCCTCACTAGTAGCCTCTACCTAGGGCCCTGGGCCAGGACCCAGAGTAAGTGGGTGGGACTGGGTTCCTCCCCATGCCTGGCGGGCTACCACCGGGAAAAGGGGACTTTTGTACTGCACAAGGGTTTTTCCCTCCAAGCTAGTGACTGGCCTATGATGAAAATGGCTCATTAAGTGGGGAACCCTTGCCTCTGAGAGAAACACCAGAGGCAGTGGGAGGGTCACTGCAAATCTCTGAGGCATCTTAAAATCTGCCAGGAAGCACAGGACCCAGAGGGTATCACCAGAGCTCCACCACAGGTTGCTCTAAGTTACAACATCTGCCTATATCCCTACTCCACCATCCCACATCTGCCTGTATGCTACTCTACCATTGCATAAAAACGAGCCACATGGAACATTCTGGCCACGTCCATTATAATGCTTTCCTTCTTCCCAGATCTCTGCACCAGGGTCTGTGAGGGAGATACTGGAGGGCTGACAAAGACCCCTTACCCAGGTGATATTTCTCAGAGGGTCATTATACCTCTGTTATGGTCACTTTGTTCTGGAGCAGCACAAAAGGTCCACTGAGGGGGAAGTAACAGTACCCAGAGGCCTTATAACACTGGCTGAGGACAAGCAGATGCCTGTAGAGTTCTACAGCTGGTGAATTCAAACCAACCAGGAACTTTATTATAAGAGTTATTATTCATTCTATTTTTATATTATAGTAGCACCAAAATGTCCCAGCTGAGACCTCACTGCACACAATAAAAGACAGCCCTTGCTCTACGGAGTTTACAATCCTCTTCTCATCTCTTATGGAGGATAAAAGTACCAGCAAACATGGGTGTTTTTAGTTGCTAGGGATGTAAATTCTCAAATGTTGCTCTTAGGCCTTTGGTAAGATGTGTCATATCATTGCTGCAAAATCTTGGCATTCCTGTTTCAGTGGAAGATTCAAACTCATTGCGTTCTTCCTGATTAAAGCCTAGTCTAAACTATGCCCCTCCCCCAATTGATCTAAGATATGTAACTTCAGCTACATAAATGGCATTGAAATCCACAGTATCTTTTATGTGATAAGTTGTCAGGGGCTGCTCTCCCGTCGACTCCACCTACTTTTCTCCACCTAGTGGAGTATCAGAGTCAATGGGAGAACAATCTACCACCAGTGGAGTGGATCAATCACTGCAGGGTTGATCTACCATGTAGTAAAGACAAGTCATAAGCCATATGTAGGTGTTTCCAGACACACCGATTCGGGGTTTATCTGAACCCAAATCTACAAACCCTCAGAATTCTTTTTCCTATTTACTATACGTAGGAGTGTCTGTGGCATGATTTGCATGTAAATGGATCAGTCAAATATTTGAAAGATATTAAGGGATTAGGTCTGCTGTTATATGTTCCAAGAAGGTGACCTTTTCGATGTGGCATGATCAGAATTCATGTTTGCTTTCTGCTGATGTGATTTTTTTGGTGATTTTTGGTGAGTGGTCCACATTTGTTGTGGTCTTTCCAATACAATCTAAATATGCAATATTGTAATATGAGTTATTAAAAGTGTGGCTGGATGAAGTTCTCCTCCAGTCTGATTTTAAATCATAGAGAACAGTTAATGAATTGCCCTTCTCAGAACATTAATGCTGTACAAATCAGTTTTCTTTTGATCCTATTTGTATAATTGTGATGGTGCATTTTCTCTGATCCTTGCAAGCTAATATGTTCATTTAAAAACATGGCATGAAGAGAAGGGTAATAGCCTGTTGGTAACCTGAAATTCTTTATTTCCCATAGTACAAGCACACCCTCTTATCGTTGCTAGACCTCAAAATACATCCCAAAAGGAAGTCATTATTATAATCTCTATTTCACAGATGGGGGACTGGGACACAGAGAAAAGAAATACCATGTGCAAGGAGACCAAGAAGCAGAGCCAAGAATAGAGCCCAGATCTCCTGAATCTCAGGCTTTAACCAATAGATCATACTACACCCAAGCACCACAGAATCGCCATCTCTATGTGGAATGACCAACCAGGCAGAGAAAGGGTAGGACACATTATCTGCATTGAGGTTCTTCACAGACTGCCAAGAAAGGAGCCAGCTAATGCCGTTACCATCAGTGTGATTTGAACAAGTGTATACTGCAAACTGGGCTGAGCTCATCACATGAGATTTCCCATGGCCATGACTTGATTAATAGTTTTAGAGAAAATTCTTCAGAAAATTATGCAACAGTCCAACATGTCAGAAGCCTGGATTACACGTATACAGGTTGCTTAAACTGACATGAGTAGAATGTCACCACATTTGCAGGTCCTCTCATTTTCCCTGTCTTATAATCCATCATCATGATATACCAATTTGGACCGATCAAAAAAATGCTAAGGCTAATTAGAATGCTCTGGCAATCTAAAGTAGCATTAAAGCCGGTGACCACAAAATGGAGTGTTGTAAAGAGGCCATAGTGTAAATGAAAATCAGCATATCTGTCTACTTGGGGAATGAAGAGACTGCTGATATAGCTTTTCTTACTTCTCGGAATACTTCTGGTCTCAATTTGGAATTGGATAAACAGGTATGCTACTGCCCTGGCGGTTTGTTCAGCATAATGCCAACCAATAACTTGATGCAAAAGACAGCTCAGCAAGTATTCACTTATCAGAGGGAGATGCATATTTTTCAGCTCACTGCTCTTCAAGTACCCTAGGATCCTTTAAAGGATAAAATCCCCAAACAGCACACTCGTCAGATTTCTTTAATTTCCTTGGGAAGGAGCAATTCAAGCAGAGTAAAGCTCTATATTCATCTTATGTCCAAACAGAATGCATTAGAGAAGGATCAGTACACTCTGCCTGGTGACCTCTACTCTCCTACTGCTGCAATTATCCCAGCTATTGAGAGATACTGTGGAAGAAGGGCCAATTAGAGTGGATTTAAATTGTCATCCCATTAATAATCCAAGAAGGGTAAATGTAAACAACCCACACATCAGGGGCAACATGCTAGCTGTAAAGATAGCTTCTGTGATTACCCATTGTATAAAGCTAAAAGTATTTAATGAGCTATTCAAATGGAAGAGGAGAGTTGGGGAAGCAAGCAAGCAAGCAAGCAAGCATTAAATGAAGTAAAAATGGTAAATGAACTAAACTGTTCCATAGAATCTTCATGGATAATAATTCCATGCTCTAATAAGAAGAATAGAGCAGTAGGGATATATTACCAACCACTTAAGCAGGATAGTGGTAGTAACTGTAATCTCTAAGGGTATATCTACACTACCCCGCTAGTTCAAACTAGCGGGGGTAATGTAGTCATCCGCAATTGCAAATGAAGCCCGGGATTTGAATTTCCCGGGCTTCATTTGCATAAAGACGGCCGGCACCATTTTTAAATGCCGGCTAGTTCGAACCCCGTGCCGCGCGGCTACACGCAGCATGGAGTAGCTAGTTCGGATTAGGCTTCTAATCCGAACTAGCTGTACTCCTCGTGGAATGAAATAAAGGAAGGAAATAAAGAGTGTGAAGGAAATAAAGAGCTGATACGACTTACGAAAGTGTCTTGTTCTGTCTATGTAAAAAGCTAACGCCCTCTTTGCACTGAGTGAGTAGAGGGCCTGTTCCATGGGGGATCGATGAGGCTTCGGAAAGAACACAGGTAAGTTATATGTCCTGAGACATGTGGAAAGTGGAGACTACCTTTGGGAGGAAAGCTGGGTGTGGTTGCAACCTTACCCTGTCCGCTGAGAAGACCAAGTAAGGCGGTTCTACCTTCAATGCCCTGAGCTCAGACACTCCTCGCTGAGGTGATTGCTACAATAAAGGCTACTTTAAAAGAGAGATGTTTAAACAAGCATGTGGCTAGCAGCTCGAACAGGAGGGGAGGAGGGACATGAGCTTGGTAAGCGCTAGATTAAGGTCCCACTGAGGTACAGGCACCCTCACATATGGGAACAGTCTATCCAGCCCTTTAAGGAATCTCTTGACCATATAGTTCGTGAAGAGGGATCTACCCTTGTCCCTTAGGTGAAAAGCTGACATGGCCACCAGATATATCCTAATTGATGAAGTGGAGAGCCCTGCTTGCCTCAATTCCAGGAGATAATCTAGGATCAGCGGGATGGGTTTGGTACGAGGGTCCAGCATTCTATCTGCAGCCCATAGTGAGAATCTCTTCTATTTAGCTGAGTAGGCTGCTCTGGTAGCAGGTTTCCTGCTTCCCAGCAGAACCGATCTCACGTCCTCGGAACAAGCTAGTTCCATCTCAGTCATGGATAAGCCACACTGTTAGGTGGAGAGACCTGATGTTCGGGTGTTACAGGAGACCCTCTCCCCAGACCTGAGTAATTATGTCCGGACTGATGGGTAGAGGTTGTGGCTTGTCCTGGCTTATGTCCAGGAGGATGGGGTACCAGTACTGCCTGGGCCAGTGCGGGGCTATTAGGATGACTTGAGCCTTGAAACGCTTGACCATAGCAAGAACTTTGGGAATCAGGGGAAATGGGAGGAATGCATAGAGAAGACCCATGGGCCAATCGCTGATCAGTGCATCCCCTCTGGACCCTGTTCCTTGGCCCAGGAATGAAAAATAAACCCGACACTTGTTCACCTCTGTGGCAAATAGGTCCACTTGGGGACAACCCCACCTTTGGAATAGTATTTGCAGGAGCTCCCCGCTTTATGGACCATTCATGTGTTCTGAAGGAGTGACTTAGCGTGTCCGCTAGCACAGTCTTGGTTCCTGGCAGGTACATTGCCTGGAGGTGAATGTCGTGGGCTATACAGAAGTCCCATAGAAGTAGGGCTTCTTGACAGAGGGTAGAGGAACCAGCTCTATCCTGTTTGTTTATATAAAACATCGCCTCTGTGTTGTCTAAAAACACTGACGCCATCTTGCCCGAAAGTTGGGTGAGAAATACTTCACATGCCTTCCTGACTGCCCTCAGCTCCCTGACATTTATGTGTAAGTCCCTCTCCTGAGGAGTCCATAGACCTCGTGTTCTGTGGTGTGTTACATGCGCACTCCAACCCATGTCCGAGGTGTCGGTGACTAGTCTGACAGTGGGTACTTCACTCAGGAAGGGGACTCACCTGCACACCTCTTCCTCCTGAGTCCACCACTGTAACGACCGAACTACCTCCTGTGAAACCAACAGAATGGAGTCCCAGTGTGCCCGTGCCTGGTTGAATGAGTGGGCTAACCAGGCTTGCAGTGGTCTGAGTCTCAATCTGGCGTGTCGAACCACATGAGTGCATAAAGCCATGTGGCCCAACAGCCTCATGCAGTTCCTCGCTGTTGTAATTGGGGACAGTCTGAACCCCTGTATAATGCCTGTTATAGCCTTGAATTTGGTCCTGAGAAGAGATGCTCTTCCCCTTCTGGCATCCAGGTAGGCTCCCACGACCTCTATATCCTGTGAAGGCGTCAACATAGACTTTTTCTCGTTTATTAGGAGGCCCAGCTCTCCAAACAGAGACCTTATGAAGGCTTTATGGACTAGTACTTGATCTTTCGACCGACCCCTGATGAGCCAGTAGTCCAGGTATGGAAATACCTGAATCCTGTGCCTCCTGAGGAAAGCCACCACCACCGCAATGCACTTGGTGAACACTCTGGGGGCGGTGGAGAGTCCAAATGGTAGGACCACAAATTGAAAATGTTCCTGTCCTATCACAAACTGAAGGAACCTCCTGTGTTTTGGTCTGATGGCTACATGAAAATAAGTGTCCTTTAAATCAAGGGCCGCATACCAGTCCCCTATTTGTAGGGCAGGAATGATGGAGGCGAGTGTGACCATTCTGAACCTCGTCTTTTTTATAAACCTGTTGAGGTCCTTGAGGTCCAGGATGGGTGTCACGCCCCCTTTGGCTTTGGGGATAAGGAAATTGTGGGAATAAAATCCTCTGCCCTCTAAACTTACTGGGACCCTTTCCACTGCTCCCTTGCTGAGAAGCGTGAGTACCTCTTGTTTTAAGAGCCTCTTGTGAGATGGGTCCCTGAAGAGAGATGGGGAATGGGTTGGGTAGAAGGTAAACTGAGGAAAGGGATAGAGTAACCTGTTTCTACCAGGTCTAGTACCCACTCGTCCGAAGTGATTCAGGCCCAAGACTGGCAAAAATGTGACAATCTGTCCCCAAAGAGGGGGGGAGAGGTCATGGTGGGGGCAGTTACACGGTCCTCAGGCGCACCTTCAAAATGAAGCATTGGGTTGCTGGTTGCAGGGTGGGCCTGCACTTCTGAATGTGTCCCCTCATGGTCGCCTCCACCTATATGATTATTGGCTGCCCCAGTGGCATTGTTACTGCCTGTGCCCGTATTGCGAGGTCTACACCTCCACTGATCTTGCCTATAGACTCATAGGGTATGTCTACACTACCCTCCTAGTTCGAACTAGGAGGGTAATGTAGGCATACCGCACTTGCAAATGAAGCCCGGCATTTGAATTTCCCGGGCTTCATTTGCATAAACTGGGCGCCGACATTTTTAAATCCCTGCTCGTTCGAACCCCGTGCCGCACGGCTACACGCGGCACGAACTAGGTAGTTCGGACTAGGCTTCCTAGTCCGAACTACCGTTACTCCTCGTGGAATGAGGAGTAACGGTAGTTCGGACTAGGGAGCCTAGTCCGAACTACCTAGTTCGTGCCACGTGTAGCCGCGCGGCACGGGGTTCGAACGAGCAGGGATTTAAAAATGTCGGCGCCCAGTTTATGCAAATGAAGCCCGGGAAATTCAAATCCCGGGCTTCATTTGCAAGTGCGGTATGCCTACATTACCCCGCTAGTTCGAACTAGCGGGGTAGTGTAGACATACCCATAGACTTTAAGGTCAGAAGGGACCATTATGATCATCTAGTCTGACCCTCTGCACAGTGCAGGCCACAGAATTTCACCCACCCACTATAAGGCTGGTACTGTGACCTCCCCGGTGGCCTAATGTTAAGGGACCTTCTTTGTGGGGGCCGGTGTGTGAATACCTAGGGACCTAAGGGTGGCCCTAATGTCTGTGAGGCTGTGGAGCCTTGAATCTGTGTACTGTGAAAAGAGGGCCTTGCCCTCGAAGAGTAAGTCCTGGATGGTATTCTGGACATCTGGAGGTATTCCTGATACTTGCAGTCATTCACTCCTGTGCATGACTACCCCAAGGCCATGGTGCAGAGTCCACAGCATCTAGAGCCGCCTGCAGGGCTGTGCCAGCTATGGTTCTCCCTTCGTCGGACATGGCTGTGTACTCCTGTTTAGACTCCGGGGGCAAGAGGTCATGGAACTTGTTCATCACCTGCCATGTGTTGTATGCATATTGGCTGAGCACCTGCTGGTTTGCGATGTGTAGCTGGACACCCCCTGTGGGGTAGACCTTATGTCCCATAAGGTCTAGATGCTTGGGCTCCTTGGTTTTTGGTGTAGGCCCTGGTTGTCCCTGTCTCTCCTTTTGGGCAGCCACTTGAACTACCAGAGAACCTGGGGTAGGGTGGGAATACATGTGTTTGTGGTCCAGCTGTGGGATGAAATACCTTTTTTCAACACCCTTTTGAGTTGGCAAAATTGACACAGGAGTCTGCCACAGGGTGTTCGTGATTGTGGCTACTGTTTTGTTAAGTGGGGGTATGTCTACACTACAAAGTTAATTTGAACTAACAGACGTTAGTTCGAATTAACTTTGATAGGCGCTACACTAGCGCTCCGCTAGTTCGAACTTAATTCGAACTAGCGGAGTGCTTAGTTCGAACTAGGTAAACCTCCTTCTACGAGGACTAAGCCTAGTTGGAACTTACTAGCTCGAATTAAGGGGCGTGTAGCCCCTTAATTCGAACTAGTGGGAGGCTAGCCCTCCCAAGGTTTCCCTGGTGGCCACTCTGTCCAACACTCTGGCCCTGAGCTTACAATGGCCGTACTGGGTCAGACCAAACGTCCATCTAGCCCAGTAGCCTGTCTGCCGACAGTGGCCAACCCTAGGGACCCTGGAGGGGATGGACCGAAGACAGTGACCAAGCCATTTGTCTCGTGCCATCCCTCTCCAACCTTCCACAAACTTTGGGCAGGGACACCACTCCTACCCCCTGGCTAATACCACTCCAAGGACCCAACCTCCATCACTTTATCTCACTTCTCTTTAAACTCTATTCTAGTTCTAGCCTTCACAGCCTCCTGCAGCAAAGAGTTCCACAGGTTGACTCTTTGCTTTGTGAAGAACAACTTTCTGTTACTAGTTTGAAGCCTGCTACCCATTCCTTTCCTTTGGTGTCCTCTAGTCCTTCTATTATGGGAACTAATGAAGAACTTTTCTTGATGCACCCACTCCACCCCACTCATGCTATTATAGACCTCTATCATATCCCCCTCAGTCTCCTCTTTTCTAAACTGAAAAGTCCCAGTCTCTTTAGCCTCTCTTCATATGGGACCTCTTCCAAACCTCTGATCATTTTAGTTGCCCTCCCCTCTCCCACCCTCTCTCTTCCCCTCTCCCACCTCCTTTTCCCAGTCTCCCCCAGTTTTGTTCAATAAAGAGAGATTCTATTTTTGACCACACGTTTTCTTTATTTTGTACATCAGGAAGGGGGGCTAGGGAAGGGTAAGTGGAAGGAGGTGAGGGAGGAATGGGGTACGAGCCCCCGATGGGGAGGACTGGGCTGGCTCTGTGGGCTTCTGGGGGTGGAACCTCTCCTGCAGCCCCCCAATTGCCCCCTCTCCCCAGATGGCAGCCTGCGGCAAGTGCAGCCGGTCTGATGGCCGAGTGCTGTGATGTGCCCCGTGTGGGCACTCCGGGCACTCCAAGACAGGACTGCTTTGCAAGCAGGGCACCCCTGAGAACTGTCTGTCCGGGATCGGGGTCGGGTCCCTTTAAGCACAGCCTTCAGCTAGCCTGAGGCAGCATCTCCACACTCTAAGTCCTCATCTGATGCCCTGCCGGCACTGCTTCCGGCCATCTGGATGCGTTAGTTCGAATTAGCTTAGTTCGAATTAACTAATTCGAACTAAGTTAGTTCCAATTAGCGCTGTCGTGTAGACATACCCTGGCAGTGCTACCTTTGCTGGGGCATCAGCAGTTAGAATGTCCACCATGGGAGCAGTGTCCTCTACCACTGGCTCTGCTTGGACTCCTGGATTTGCAGCCAGTCTGCGTAGAATCTCCTGGTGCATCCATGGATGGCATAGATGGTGTCAGGTCTACAATGGTCTCATCTGGGAAGGATGAGGGGGTCTCCCTTATGTGAGTCTGGTCCTCTTTTGCCTCAGCAGGTCAGGTGTCTGGTGGGGGCTCCGTGTGAACTGAAGCAGTGGTCGCCTCTCCTTCCCTCTCCTGTCTGGGCTCCTGCCTCAGTGGGATTTCCCTATGGTCCGCCTCAGGCGGCCTTGACGTCGAGGTGGATGGGGTACTTCTAGTTCTGGAGACACTAGATCCCCGCGATGGCCCCATGGGTCCTTGCCACTGATGGCCATGGTGTCCAAAAGGGCCAAGGTGGCTGGATTTGGGGGGGGCCAAGTCTGTGGATAGTCCCCTGGCCTGGACCGGTGCAGAGAATGAGATTGGTACAAGGACGAAGCTCTTGATGACATCCTGGAAAGCACCGATTCAGCCTCTGACTCCAATGAGTAATCAGAGGTGGAACAGGGCAGTGCCGTGGATAGTGCCTTGGAGAGGTGATAGTGCCTATACCTTTCCATAGTTTGGTTCCCCCTCTTTGTCCTATGCTGGCCAATGATGAATATCTCAACAAACAGCAAGCTGCTGTCTAAATTGAGGGCGCCTGTGTTCCTCTGAGGCAAATAATCCACCTAAAAGCACACGATCCACTAAAGTTAAGAATGAGCTTTGTCATACATTTCTTTGGTGGGAAAAATAGCACAGCAACCCAACAGTGACATTTAATTTCAGAAAGCACAACTACACAAAAATTAAGTTAGTTAAACAGAAATTAAAAGGTACAGCCCCAAAGGTAAAATTACTGCAAGCTGCATGGAAACTTTTCAAAGACACCATAATAAAGGCTCAACTTAAATGTATATGCCCAATTGAAAAGCACAGAAAGAGAACCAAACAAGTGCCACCATAGCTTTGCAACCAAGTAAAAGAAGCAGTGAGAGCTAAAAAGGCATAATTTTGTAAAGCGGAAGTTAAATCCTAGTGAGGAAAATAGAAAGGAGCATAAACTTTGCCAAATGAAGTGCAAAAATATAGTTAAGAAGGCCAAAAAGGAATGTGAAAAACAGCTAACCAAGACTCAAAAAGTGATAGCAATTTTTTTACGGATATCAGAAGCATGAAGCCTGCTAAACAACCAGTGAAGCCATTGGATGACTGAGATGCTAAAGGAGCACTCAAGGACAATAAGGACTTTGTAGGAATAAAATCCTCCGGAAAAGGGCGCTTTCCGGAGGATCGGGGCCAGTGTAGACGCTCTTTTCCGGCTTTTCTAAAAGCCGGAAAAAAGCGGCGGACATTTTTATTTAAATGCCGCGGGGGATATTTAAATCCCCCGCGGATTTCCCTATTACAATCTCTGAAATTAACATGCCTCTTTCGGAAAAGGGGCCAGTGTAGACGTAGCCGTTGTGTCCCACAGGGATCTATACAGGCAGTCCCCGACTTATGCGGATCCGACTTATATCGGATCCGCACTTACGAACGTGTCCTCCGGGGCGAGAAAAGCTTCTCCCGGTCTCCCTGGTCTGCTGGGGAGGTCCAGCAAAGCTGCTAGACCCCCCCCCCAGCAGACCAGGGACACCCGAGCAAAGCCGCCCAGGTGGCGGGAGTCCCGCTGCCTGGGCGGCTTTGCTCCTGTCCCCCTGGTCTGCTGGGGGGGTCCCAGCCCGGGCGCGCTTGAGCTGTCCCCCTGCGGGCGTGCTCCGTGGCTTTGCTCCCCGTCTCCCTGGTCTGCAGGGAGACGGGGAGCAAAGCCTTGGAGCACGCCTGCAGCGGGACAGCCCAAGCGCGCCCGGGCTGTCCCGCTGCGGGCGTGCTCCGCCTCTTTGCTCCCCATCTCCCTGGTCTGACCAGCAGACCAGGGAGATGGGGAGCAAAGCCTCGGAGCACACCAGCAGTGGGACAGCCGTGGCGCGCCTGGACTGTCCCGCTGCCCGCGTGCTCCAAGGGTTTGCTCCAGGTCTCCCAGGTCAGCAGACCAGGGAGACGGAGCAAAGCCATGGAGGACTTGGGCGGTCCCGCCACCCCCGTCTCCCTGGTCTGCTGGGGGGGGTGCAGCTAGTGCCCCCCCCCCCCAGCAGACCAGGCTTTTCTTGCCTACCCCTGGGGTAGAGCAGCTGGGGGCTGCCGGGCTGGTCCCGCAGCGCCGCTCCGGACCAACCCAGCAGCACCCCAGCTGCTCTGCCCCAGGCGTCCCCAAGTCAGCCGCTGCTGAAACTGACCAGGGGCTGACTACAGGAAGCCCGAGGCAGAGTTGCTCTGCCCCAGGCTTCCTGGAATCAGCCGCTGATCAGTTTCAGCAGCAGCGGACTTGAGGACGCCTGGGTTTCTTAAGTTGAATCTGTACGTAAGTCAGAACTGGCATCCAGATTCAGCTGCGGTTGAAACTGATCAGTTTCAGCAGCGGCTGACACCAGTTCCGACTTACATACAGATTCAACTTAAGAACAAACCTACAGTCCCTATCTTGTATGTAACCCGGGGACTGCCTGTACTGGAAAAAGGTGGCAAAATTTGCAGATGATACTAAACTACTAAATATAGTTAAAAGGATAACAAAAATGATTAGGGGTTTGGAATGGCTGCCACATGAGAAGAGCTTAATAAGACTGGGACTTACCATCTTAGAAAAGAGGAGACTAAGGGGGTATTTGATAGAGGTCTATAAAATAATGACTTGTATGAAGCAAGTGAATAAGGAAAAATTATTTACTTGTTCCCATAATATACAAGAATTAGGGGTCACCAAATGAAATTAAGTGGCAGGTTTAAAACCAACAAAAGGAAGTATTTCTTCATGCAATCACAGTCAACCTGTGAAACTCCTTGCTAGAGAATGTTGTGAAGAGTGGGATTTTATCAGGGTTCAAAAAAGAACTAGATAAAGTCCTGGAGAATAGGCCCATCAATAGCTATTAGGGTAGGAACGGTGTCCCTAGCCTCTGTTTGTCAGAAGCAGGAATGGGTGATAGGGGAGTATCACATGATTACCTGTTCTGTTCATTCCTTCTGGGGCATCCGGCGTTGGCCACTGTCGAAGGACAGGATACTGGGCTAGATGGACCTTTGGTCTGACCTAGTATGGCTGGTCTTATGGAAAGAAAGCAAAAAAACAAGCAAGGAAGAAAGACTATAATTGACAAGTGTTGTTCAATATAGATCACCTACAGGACTAATACAGAATGCACAAAGAGAAAAGGATTACTGTGCTAGTCATCAATTAAGCAGCTAGGTCCACCTCAAGAGAGTACATCTCTTACACCATTTTTAGTTCAGCTTATTAACACTTTAATGGCATGAAAAACTACACGAGAGCTCTCTCTCTCATATGAACTTTTGTAAGTAGAGCTCCACTAATAAAGGTGGTAAGTAATTAGCTCCACTAATAAAGGTAAAGTAGCCATGACATTATTTTATTTTGACATTAAAAGGCCCCAAGGACAGGCTCTGAAAATCCTGCCAGTTACTGAAACTTCCAAAATCAACTCCAGTCAGCTAAATCCTGCTTCCAAGCAACATCTCTATTGAGAAATAATTAAGACACAAACATGTTGATTAGTATTTCAGTGACCCTTAGGCCTCTTCAAAGGCCTGCCAAAACAGAAAACCTTGCTGATGATGTTTTAAAAATGTACACTCCCTCTCTCTGCTTTGTAGAACTGTGTGATGATTTGAAGTCACACACCATAATTTTAGTATACATAAGTGAGGTTATTTGCATGGCGTAGTGTAAACATTTGCATGTTCATAGTGGCAGAACTCTTGGAGCCAGATATTTCAAGTGTTCAGCACCCATAACTCAGGCCAGACAATGTACATTATAGTTTCCAGTGCCTGACAAATCCAATATTAAAGACCACTTCCTTAGGGAAAGCTATTAAACCTTCTAAAATCTTACACTCTGAGGACAATTTTTATTGTCCTGAAGTTCAGCCTAAATTTTCTTTATGTCATTCTATTTTTCTTAGTGAAAGCCCCTTGGACTATTCAATACATCCATCTCCCAAGTGCCAAAAGCATATAGGCAAAGTTTCCTACTGGGCCAATATAAAGATACATAATTCTTTTGTTCTTATCAATGAATCCCTTAAGTTCCAAGTTATAGTTATAGCTCATTTCTGAGTTTCATATAGTTTACATGCATACTTTGTTACCAATTTGCCCCAGATTATACCCATCAAAACTATTCATACTTGCAACACACAGACAGCACTCTAAAATATCCTGGACAAACCCTATCGAATTAAGGGCTCCCGACCCACAGTTTGAGAACAGGTGAGTGCTAACAGGGAGTTTAAAGAGGGAGTTGGGAAGGGGAGAGGGAAGGATGCGAGGTTCTCTTGCCTTTCTTTTAAATCCCTTCTCCAGTACAGCAGTGATGGATGGTGATAGGTCTGCTGTTGTTACCTGCACAGAGTGTGCCACGTTTGTCTTCCTCCCGGAAGAAAGAACAGATTTCATCTGCACTAAGTGCAAGCTGGTTGCCATTTTGGAAGAAAAAATTTGAGGACTGGAGGCCCAAGTGTCAACCCTATGCTCAATCAGAGAGGATAAAGACTTCCTCGATAGAAGGCAATGTTTAATCCTTCAAGCATGGCAGGCGGAAGAGCCGGAGAGGGCAGTACGGGACCAGGAAGAGAACTGGCATGTAACTTCTAGAAGGGGAAAAAGGCCAGCACAGGAATCCCCCAATGCTATAGAGGTATGTAATCGCTTTCAGGCTCTCTCCACAGGCTCTGCAGTGCTGAATGCTTTGGAAGGGACCTCACAAGGAAGAAACCACAAGGGAACACCATCTACTGGAAGGCATGGGATGCGTAGTCCTAAGGATGGGGTTTCCACGTCCACCACCCCCAAAAGAAAATGACGGGTGGTGGTGGTCGGAGACTCCGTCCTAAGAGGGACTGAGCCATCCATCTGCCATCCGGATCTGGAATCCTGAGAGGTGTCCTGCTTACCGGGAGCTCGCATTCAGGATGTGACTGAGAGGCTTACCAAATTGATCAAACCTTCGGATCGCTACCCCTTCCTGCTTCTCCACGTGGGAACTAACGATATGGCCAAGAATGACCTTGAGCGGGTTACTGCGGATTATGTAGCGCTGGGAAGAAGGATCCAAGAATTCGGAGCGCAATTCTCGTCCATACTCCCGGTTGAAGGGAAAGGACTGGGCAGGGATCGTCGAATAGAGGAAGTAAATGCGCAGTTGTGCTGGTGGTGTCACAGAGAAGGCTTTGGTTTCTTTGACCAGGGGACTCTGTTTTGGGCACAAGGATTGTTAGGAAGAGATGGGATCCACCTAACCAAGAGATGAAGGAGCATCTTTGCAGGCAGGCTTGCAAATCTAGTGAGGAGGGCTTTAAACTAGGTTCATCGGGGGAGTGGGAAAGTCGGATACCGGGAAGAAATGCAAAGAGGAATGGAGAAGATAGGACGATTAACAGGTTATCTGAGGTGTTTGTACACCAAGGCGAGAAGCCTGGGCAACAAACAGGAAGAACTGGAGGCCCTCTGCCCAGTCCAAGAAATATGATTTAATTGGGATAACAGAAACTTGGTGGGATGACTCGCATGACTGGAACGCTCTCATGGAAGGGTATAGACTGTTCAGGAAGAACAGGCAGGGGAGAAAAGGAGCAGGAATTGTACTGTCTGTAAGAGAGCACTATGATTGCTCTGAACTCCAGTATAAAGAGGGAGAAAAACCTGTTGAGAGTCTATAGGTTAAGTTTAATACGGCAGTACACAGGCAATCCATGAAGTTTTTGGAGAGTGTTGGGGATAACTTCTTGGTACAAGTGCTGAAGGATCCGACCAGGGGCCATGCACAGCTTGACCTTCTGCTCACAAACAGGGAGAAACTAGGAGGGGAAGTACAGGTGGGTGACAACCTGGGAAGCAGTGATCATGAGATGGTAGATTTCAGGATCCTGACCAAAGGAAGAAAAGAGACCAGTAAAATACACACCTGGGACTTCAAAAAAGCAGATTTTGACTCCCTCAGAGATCTGATGGGCAGAATCCCCTGGGATGCTATCAAGAAGGGGAAAGGAGTCCAGGACAGTTGATTTTAGCAAGGCTTTTGATACGGTCTCCCACAATATTCTTGCCAGCAAGTTAAGGGAATGTGGATTGGATAAATGGACAGAAAGATGGGTAGAAGTGGGTAGTGATCAACGGCCCAGTGGGTAGTGATCAACGGCTCAATGTCAGGATGGTGGTTGGTTTCTAGCGGAGTGCCCTGAGGTTCGGTTCTAGGACCGGTTTTGTTCAATATCTTTATTAATGACCTGGATGAGGGGATGGATTGCACCCTCAGCAAGTTTGCGGATGACACTAAGCTAGGGAGAGAGGTAGATATGCTTTAGGGCAGAGATAGGGTCCAGAGTGACTAAGACAAATTGGAGGATTGGGCCACAAGAAATCTGATGAGGTTCAACAAGGTCAAGTGAAGAGTCCTGCACTTGGGACGGAAGAATCCCAAGCATTGTTACAGGCTGGGGACTAACCAGCTAAGTAGTAGTTCTGCAGAAAAGGACCTGGGGCTTACATTGGAGGAGAAGCTGGATATGGGTCAACACTGTGCCCTTGTAGCCAAGAAGGCTAATGGCATATTAGGCTGCATTAAGAGGAGCATTGCCAGCAGATCCAGAGATGTCATTATTCCCCTTTATTAGGCTCTGGTGAGGCCACATCTGGGCCCCCTAGTACAAAAAGGATGTGCACGCATTGGAGAGGGTCCAGTGGAGGGCAACCAAAATGATTAGGGGGTTGGAGCACATGACCTATGAGGAGAGGCTGATGGAGTTGGGTCTGTTTAGTCTGCAGAAGAGAAGAGTGAGGGGGGATTTGATAGCAGCCTTTAACTTCCTGAAGGGAGCTTCCAAAGAGGATGGAGAAAGGCTGTTCTCAGTAGGGGATGGGAGGGAGATGTCAAGGGAGACAGAGGCGACCCTACTGTGGGACCTGGGAGAACATCTCTGTCTGGGCCTCCCATATGCGCACCCCATCATGGTGCGCCTGGAGGATGGCAGCTGTGCGGGGCTGCTGTCACCTGCCATCCATGCCTGGGGGAAGGCTTCCTCCTTCCGCTCTATGATGTTGTGGAGCACACAGCACTCAGCCACTACCTCGGGGACGTTCCGCTCACCCATCTCAAGACGGGTGAGGAAACAGCTAAACCGGGCTTTCAGACAGCCGGAGGCGCTCTCCACGTAGTTGCGGGCCCAGGGCATGGACGGGGATGTGGGTTGCATCCAGGGCTACCCCACAGTTGGAGAACCCCAGGGTAGTGAAGCTGGCCACCGTAGCCTCCACATCCTGCAGGCAGATGACTTGCTGGAGCAGGATGTCGTTGATGGCATGGACAACCTGCAGAAGGGTGCACAGAAACACAGGGGAATGCATCACATAAGGCAGGGTGAGTGCATGCTCCCTTGGGGGGTTCCCATCCCCCCCCCCCCCCGTGATGCCCTCTGTCCTCACACACACCAGGGCCTCCTCACACCATGGGTCACTCCCTCCTCCTCACCAGCAGGCCTGTATATTATAAAAGAATGGTACTGGAGCAGAGTTTGATAAGGAAGTGAGTAATTGACAGGGTGCCTTTGAATTGCTATCATACCACTTCTGGTATGATCACTTTCTTAAAATGACTGATTCTAGATGGAAAATACATTTCCTTCCAGGGTGCAGTCTTGAATGCAAGGGCAACTGTCCAGGACAACTGTCAAGGCAACTGTGTGTTCCCCACACTGGCACTTTGAGTGTGACTGGCCAGAGACTTTAAAATACCTTGCCACTAAAGACTTGTGTTAAACTCAAGGTCACAGATTCCTTGGCCTTGGATTGGTATTGCTGCTACCACCCAAATGCCCAGAAAAGCACACTTGGGAATTCTTTTCTGTGAAGTATCTTCAAGCTCTTTTAACCCTCCCTCTGGAGAAAGCTTGAAAATTTTAATTTCTCTTACTAATTTGGCTTTCCAGTCTTAGGCATAGGCACACAGAACCTCCTGCCTTCAAGTACACAGGAATTAGATCATAGTCTGAAAAGGGTGATTTTTTTAAACAAAAAAGGAGAATACACTTGGTGAAACATTGCTTGGTTGCTTGGTGTTACAGAGCAACTGAAAAAAGGATTAAAAAACTCACAGAGAATTGCTTCCCTGGGATTCAGTTTGGAAAATTAACATGTAAGGGGATAAATACATGTGCTCAACAAATCCAAAACTAAAGAAAATAACCCAGGCGCTTCTGATTACATATTCTCTGTTCTAAGGATGTTAACTAACTACTGATTTACTAGTCGAGTAGTGGATGGAATTTCCATCGACTGCTTGACTAGTTGAGGACTCTTGCGCATTTCTAAGTGGAAGCACCCGCATGGAGCCCAGAGTCAGCAGGACTTCTCGCTGGCCCCAGGCTGCACATGGCGTGCCAGCTTTGAAATGTATAAGCATCCCCAGTGGGGGCTCTTGTGTATTTCAAGGTGGAAGCACCCTCATCCCCTGCTGACCCTGGGCTCCATGCTGCGCTGCCACTTTGAAATCAATTCCCTGTTATCTAAGGAACTGACAGATCACAGTCTTTCTGGGTCTCTTCTAAATATGTAGTGGCAGTGGTAGCCAACGAGACCACCAAGAGAGAAGAGAGAATATCCAACTTTCGGGGTGTAGCTCACAGAAAATTTTTGATCATTTCAGTGTCACGTGGTGAAAATGGCAACAGAATAAAACTTGAGATAGTATTTTTAAATCCTGTACATTAGCTTTTTCAAATCCTGCCTTGCAATGGACACTGTGACTTCCACTCACAACACGACTCTTATTTAATATCACACCGAATAAATATTTGTAGCATGTTGAGGAGTGGGAAGGTTCTGGTTCTGGCTTCATGTGAGCTGTTGGAAGAGGCAAAAAGAAGTCTTCAGCTTCCAAAAATAGTAACACATCACTATGGTTGCCACAGCAGCAAACAAGAATGGTGCTGCCCAGAGTAAAAGGTGAATTAAAGCTTTAGATTTAAAGAGTTGATAGATTGAGGGAAAAATTCAACTTTGTTTAACTTGTTAGCGTAGCCAGAATATAGAATACCTGAGAATCTCCTCTAAGCATCTTCTACTGAGTAAAAATGTGTTACCTAGGTATGAAAGTAGCCAGTGCATATTCTGCTTGAGTATTATCAAGTATGCTCTGCTTTGCCCGTGTAATGTGAGTGTGAAAAGCAGTCAAAGCTGACTGAGTGAGCATCCTGTCTGCTAAGTATACATTAACAGTGTGTGAAAGAACCCAGAGTACACACATGTTCCGCTGGTAAATAACACCTTGGTATGAAAGTAGCCAGACTGCATCAGGGTATGTTTACACGCCAAAGTTTTGGTGAGAAAATGAATGTTAACACGCAGAAGTCGCCCTCCTCCCTCCAAAAAAAAAGTCACCAAAGTGTGTTTACACTGGCTCCCTTATTCAACCAATCATGACCACATTTTTAGATTCCTTGTTGACAGAGGCTATGTCTACACAGCAGCATTATTTCAGAATAAGCTATTCCGGAAGAGATTTTCCAGAATACTTTCTTAGCGCATATACACACAAAATGCATATCAAAATAGAGCTTAGTTACTTCGAAATAGAGGATCCATACCGACTGGATGCAGAATCGCTTTTAAGGCCACCCAGAACCAGTTCAGGCAGGGCATCAGGTCAGTAGTTACTGCATGTGGCTACTGCTTGAGGCTATCTGAAGCTTGTGCTTAATGAGACCTCCCTGGACAGATTTCCCTGCTTGCTTGTCCCAGAAGGGGGGTGGAAGGAAAGGGGGTTCCCTCAGAAAAGGGAGGTGGGGAGGGTGGTGCAAGCCCCTCTTGGGAGGGTTTGTTCAGTCCCACCCTCACAAAGCCCTGCCAGGGGTTGGGGTAATTGGAGGGGGTTGCTCCTGGTGAGTGGGGGGGGGGGGGGGGAAACGGGAGGGGTGAACTCACAGACACCCTGGCATTCCTGTGATTCTCGGTTTGTTTGTCTCCTTCTGCAGATGGTCATGGCGATCAACAGCATCCTGCTGCACAAGGTGATCTGCCTTGCAGATGTGGACGCCATCATTGCCGGATTTGGTGCCCTGAGCTTCCCCATCACGTTTGGGCTGTTGAAACCAGCACTGAGTGGTGGAATCGCATTGTCAGGTGTGGGGTAAAGAGCAGTGACTTTAGGAGGTTTTCATGACAAAACTTGCCATTGTTGTTATAAAAGTACATATGCTTCGGGAAGGGGAAAACCAGGATTTTCTTAAGTGTTTTATTTTAATATTTACTTTAGGATGAAAGGCAGCATGCCTTAAGAAAGCTTACTCAGGCTGCAACTGCTGGTCTTTGGGGTTTGTTTGCTAAATGATCCACAGATTGCAAGGTCAGAAAGGATCATTGTGATTATGTAATCTGGCCTATATAACACAGGCCATAAAATCGCTGCCTAAATAATCCCTGAGAGTATTATATTGGTGCCTTTGCCGATATTCTAGAGTTTGGAAATAGCCAATGGTTTTCTTTCCCACATGAATCTTTTCTAATAAAAGCAACATTTCACATTTCTCCAGTTCTCTGCTCACTTACTAAAATATATAACCTCTGCAGCTTTAATGTGTATATGTGTATAATTGGTGAAACTCATAAGAGTTCAGTCCTCTGGGGTCAGAGTATATAACCACTAAAGAAAAGGTGAGAAATAGCTCTTCCAGCTTAATTAGCTTTACCCAGCTTCAAACCACACATAGCTCATTATCCCAGCTAGGTTTCTACTCCTACATGGAGGTCAGTCCTCCTACAGAATGCTCCTGTTGGTCTCTCTGCTCCCATGTCTTCCTTTATGGTTTGAGGAGACCAGTATGCTACACTGCAGCAGTGCTGTCTCTGTCATAGCTGTTCTACTGTCAGACACAAAATCCTACTACAGCTGACCCAGACCTAGCTGCCGCCTATAGGCAGGGATACAGAGCATATATTTTAAAGATAACCCCTCCCATTCAAAATGCTGCATTATTGATAGCTGTCGTGTATAACCGAGACATAGACACCATACTGTCTGAAACAGGTTGTCATATGCTGCCATTAACATGAGATCCAATTTAGTGTAGTTGTAGCTGTGCTGGTCCCAGGATATAGAGAGATAAGGGTGTGTGAGATAATGTTTCTTATCAGATCAACTTCTCTTGGCAAACAGAAAAGCTTTTGAACTGATTCAACAACAGATATTGCCTCATCGACCTTGTTTGTCCAGATTAGCTATTCAGTTAATCATTACATTTGAGAAAACTCTGTAGTTGCAAAATAACTGGCATTTGTTATTTCTCTAATTTAAAACACATCTCTATACACACATGTATATTCTTCAGGACATACTTTCACTCTTCTTTGCCTCCCTTAATGCCCAGAATATTATTTACAAAAATAAGGGCTTAATCCTGTAGTTGTTACTCAGTTTTCTCTCCATCTTTATACCAACAAAACTTTCAGGGTATGTCTACACTACAGCACTAATTCGAACTAACTTAATTCGAATTAGTTAATTCGAACTAAGCTAATTCTAACTAGTGCATCTAGACCTAAAAACTAGTTTGAATTAGCATTTTGCTAATTCGAACTAGCATGTCCACATTAAGTGGACCCTGAACCGGGGTTAAGGATGGCTGGAAGCAGTGCCGGCAGGGCATCAGATTAGGACTTAAGAGCGTGCAGCTGCTGTCTCAGGCTAGCCGAGGGCTGTGCTTAAAGGGACCCAAGCCCCACCCCGGACAGACAGTTCTCAGGGGTTCCCCGCTCGCTTATCTAACTTGATGAGGGACAGCAAAGCAGTCCTGGCTTGGAGTGCCCTGAGTGCCCACACTCGGCACATCACAGCACTCGGCCATCAGCCTGGCTGCACTTGCCTCAGGCTGCCATCCGGGGGGGGCGGTCAATCGGGGGGCTGCAGGAGAGCTTCCACCCTGAGGAGCCCGCAGAGCCACCCCAGTCCTCCCCATCGGGGGCTCGTACCCCATTCCTCCCTCACCTCCTTCCACTTACCCCCCCCCCAGTCCCTCTTTCTGATGTACAAAATAAAGGACACGTGTTCAAAAATAGAAACTCTCTTTACTGAACAAAACTCGGGGAGACTGGGAAAAGGAGGTGGGAGAGGGGAAGAGAGAGGGTGGGAGAGGGGAGGGCAACTAAAATGATCAGGGGTTTGGAACAGGTCCCATATGAAGAGGGACAGGTCCCATATGAAGAGGATTCAGTGCTGACTAATTAAACCTAAAATCGTGATAGTGAAATGTATCCATCCTTAGAATGGAAAAATGTAACAATGTATATTTCGTGTCTTGTTTATGTCCTGCACATAGTCATTGCACCAAATAAATATCAATAACAATATTAGGGATGTGAACGACTAGTCAACTATCGATAAGCAAATGCTTAACAGATAGTCAACAAGGTATTCGACTAGTCGCTTTCCCCCCTCCCCCCTGCTGCCTCTATCAGAAAGAGGCAGCCGGGAGGGGGGGGGGGGGAAGAGGCGGGGGTGCTTCAAAGTGGCAGCACCATGTGGAGCCTAGGGCCAGACTTCGGGCTCCATACGGCACTGCCACTTTGAAACTCTGCATGCAGCCCGGGACCAGCTGGGAGTCCAGCATCTGCCACTTTGAAATGCTGCTGCTTTGAAACACTGCAGGGGACACGGGGCCAGTGGGGGATGCTTGAGTCCCCTGCTGGCCCTGCACTTCCCGCAGCACTTTTGCCTTTGAAGTGTAACAACAGCTCTTATTGACTAACGAATAGTCAATGCAAATTGCATCAACTATTCGATTAGAGATGTAAAATTTCGATTAATTGGCTAAACAACATATCCAATTAAAGCTACAGAGAGAATTTTAGTCATGCAAAATATATGAGGGTATGTCTACACTAGCCACCCTAGTTCGAACTAGGGTGGCTAATGTAGCCATTCGAACTTGCAAATGAAGCCCGGGATTAAAATATCCTGGGCTTTATTTGCATGTTCCTGGGCACCGCCATTTTTAAATGCCCGGTAGTTCGAACTCCTAGCTCACGGCTACATGTGGCACAGGCAAGGTAGTTCAAATTAAAGCTCCTAATTCGAACTACCGTTACTCCTCATTGCAGGAGGAGTAACAGTAGTTCGAATTAGGAGCTTTAATTTGAACTACCTTGCCTGTGCCACATGTAGCCGTGAGCTAGGAGTTCGAACTACCGGGCATTTAAAAATGGCGGTGCCCAGGAACATGCAAATAAAGCCCAGGATATTTTAATCCCGGGCTTCATTTGCAAGTTCGAATGGCTACATTAGTCACCCTAGTTCAAACTAGGGTGGCAGTGTAGACATACCCTCATTTATGACTTGTTCATAATTACCTTGTGCTCCACCTGTCTGTCTGTTGTATCCTGTAAACTCTTGGCATCAGGGACATTTTTGTTATTTGTATGCAAAACCTAGCACAATAGGGCCTGATCCTTTATGGACACCTCTATTATAATGCTACTCAATGGTACTAATGATTATCAGAGTTGCAATGTGACCATGACTCTGGGTTAACACCCCAATACTTATAAATACTGCCATGAAATCTTAAAGAACCAGAACTTTGGTAATATATTTCATTCAGCATCTCTAGCCCAACAGAGCCCTCTAGCATCATGCTGGAGCAGACATTCAATACTGATTCAGAACTCAAGAATACTGAACAATATTTTCAGGTGTCTTTGGAAGTCTCCCATCCAAGCACTAATTTGATTTGATTTTTAAGGCTCTCTGCTGTTGAGTCCAGACACACAGGTCCCAAACAGCCCTCATTCCCTGGCAACCACTGGACAGATTACCAAGAATGCCTATAAGGGAGGGGCTAGTAGAACTTTGACCCCTACCAGAGGTATTACTCAAGAGGATCCAGGCTGGGTGATGATAACCAGACATATTGATTATCTGGGCCAAACTATTTAAGCCAGAAGGAGGTACAAAAAGTGTCCTAGCATCTGAGAGACTTCCTGACTGGTTGCTGTTCCAGACCTGACTCTTGTTGATCCTTGGTTTCAGATCTGGGCTCTGACCCTGGCTTGGTTTCTGACTGTGACCACTAGGTCAAACTGCTCATGTCCCAGTCCTAAGACTAACTTGGTATAGTTGATGGGATCATTATGAAATATGGCATATCTGCAGGCCATTATCTTAGTGCAAATGGAATAAGATTTAGTTTATTGGGCTTCTACAGAATCTGATAAACTAATTCCAAATAGCTTCAGGGGGTAGCCACGTTAGTCTGTACAGAAAAAAAACAACAAACTAACAAACTTAAAATTCTGGTCATCTGAAGAAGTAGGCTGTGCCCATGAAAGCTCATGATACCATCTACATGTTTTGTCAGTCTATAAAGTGCTACCAGACCATTTTTTGTTTAATTCCAAATAGTTACTTATACTTCTCTCTGTGAACATGTTGTTTCTCTGGACATTAACTATAAATACCAGCATTTGTCCTTTAAAATCACCCTTTAACTTTTCAGATAGTAATGACTTAAGAACAGCTTCAAATGAGAAGTGATAAGGAACTCTGCAGCTTACTACTGCTTTGTCTCACTAGCTAATTATTCTGAAGTTACCCTGGAAAGTACAGTCCTCCAGAGCTTACTACATGTCAGGATGTAGCTTGTCAGCACTCTCATACATACTTGTATATTAATATTTCTTTCCTTGCTTTTCTTACTTGGAAATCCACTGTGTGTCTGTACTCCAACACATTTATTGCTGTAATAAAAATGGTAATAATATCTTTTTACTAATAAAACATCCCTGTTTGAAGGCATCCAACCTCCTAAGGCATTGAGTTAGCACTTGGAAGACTTGGATTCAGTTCTTGGTTTCAAAAGGCATAAAGGATCTGACGACAAAGGGTTCTGGGGTCGGCTGATCACCGTCTAGACTACCGCGCTGTGCTGACAATCAGCTGATTGGCACAGCATGGCAGCCATTCTGATGTAAATGAAGCAGCAATTATTTAAATCGCCGCTTCATTTTGCTATGTCTAGTAAACTCATCTACATGGCTTTGTTGACGGAGCCATGTAGTCTAAACACACCCTGGCTGCGTCTAGA
This sequence comes from Pelodiscus sinensis, assembly GCF_052426305.1. Lineage (NCBI taxonomy): Eukaryota > Metazoa > Chordata > Testudines > Trionychidae > Pelodiscus > Pelodiscus sinensis. The sequence continues at coordinate 5,303,824 of NC_143063.1, read as the reverse complement.
CTGGCAAGTTTTTCCACAAAAGCAGGCCCCAGCCCTGAGCCTCTCTGCTCTCTTCCTCCCCCTTCTAGCTCCCACGTCCCTCCTGCAAGGCTCTCAACACCCGCCCTTCTTCCACCCTCTCTCCTCCGCTCTCCCAGGTTTGCTCCCCCCTCTCTCCCCAGTTTCTTTGACCCCACAGTTAAAATACAGAGCATTTAGTTTTTCAAAAAAAATTGTCTTTATTTTTTCTTCAGGGAAGGGGGTAAGAAGGGAAGGGAGGGGTAAGTGGAGGGACAGCAGAGAGGGATGAAGCAGAAGCCCCCAGTGGAGTGGACCAGGGAAGAGTGTCTCTGGTCCCTCAAGGAGAAGCTCTCCCTCAGGGCCTCCTGAATGCACTGCCTATGTGGTCAGCCCTGCCTATGTGGTCAGCCTCCGCTCCACATCCTGGGAGGAAGGCCTCCCCATTCTGTTCGCACATGTTGTGCAGAACACAGCACACTGCCACCACATGTGGGATGTTGTGCTTCCCGAGGTCCTGGTAGGTGAAGATGCACCTAAACCGTACCTTCAAGCAGCCGAAGGCGCTCTCAACAATCATGTGGGCCTTGCTCAGCCTGGCATTAAATACCTCTCAGGATGGGATGAGGTAGCCGGTGTAGGGCCTCATGAGCCACTGCTGCAGGGTATAGGCTGCATCCCCCACCAGGAAAATGGGCATGTCCACATCCCTGACCCTGATCTTGTGGTCGGGAAAGAAAGTTCTGGCTTGCAGCTTCTGGAACACACTCGAGTTCCGAAACACATGAGTGTCGTGTGCCTTCCCCGACCATGTCAGTGAACTGGCCCCAGTGGTCATTTATGGCCTGCAGGACCACCGAAAAGTATCCCTTGTGGTTAATATACATTGAGGCCCGGTGGTCTGGGACACAGATAGGGATGTGTATCCTGTTGATAGCGCCCCCCCCCCCCACAGTTGGGGAAGCCCAGGGCGCCAAATATGGCGATGATGGCATCCACATCTGCAAGGCCGGATAACCTTGAAGGAGACAAACTGATAATCACAGGGGTGCCACCCCTTTAAGTCCCCCTTCTCTCCCACTCACCAGGAGCAAACCCCTCCAATTACCCCAACCCCAGGTAGGGCTTTGTGAGGGTGGGACTGAACAAACCTTCCTGGGAGGGGGCTTGCACCATCCTCCCCACCCCCCTTTCTCTTGGGAAGCCCATTCCATCCTTCCAACCCCCTCCTTGGACAATAGCCCGAGAATGCCATACCTGCAGGAGCAGGGTCCCGACGGTCCATCTCCCCATGCCAAACTGGTTCCCCACATCTCGATAGCTATCCAGCATGGAAAGCTTCCACAGGGCGATGGCGACATGCTTCTGGAGGGGATTGGCAGGCCTCATGTGCGTATCCCATTGCCTCAGGGCACAGGCCAGCCACTCAGAGTTCGAGGAGGGTGTCCTTCTTCATTCTGAAATTCTGGAACCATTGTTGGTCTCCCCAGTGCTTCAGAATGATGTGGTCCCACCAGTCTGCACTGGTGTCCAGATGTGATGGGGCACAGTGTCCAGGCCACAGTGGGTGGCCTCTAGCTGCTGGAGCTGCTCCCCCACATACCCAAGGAGGGTCTGCCACAAGAGTTGGGAGTTGGGTTCCTACAGAGCCTGGGCGGCAGCATGCAGAAAGTACTGTATAACTTGCAGCAAAAACTGCAAGAGCTGAAGACTGCCGGGAGGCAGCTCCTACTCCATAGTGGATGTGTATCCTGGAGAGGGCTGTGGTTTCCTGAATGAGGGCAACCAGACCAAGAAGAGAAAATGCTTTGATGTCCCTCAGAGAGATAGGCAAGCAAGCAGGAAAACCTGAGAAATGGCTGCTCAAGGAAGTCCTTTTAAGCACAAGCCTCAGATAGCCTCAAGCAGCAGCCACATGAAGTAACTACTGACCTGATGCCCTGCCTGAACTGCTTCCGGGTGGCCTTAAATGCGATTTAGCATCCAATCAGTGTGGATGCTCTATTTCAAAATAGCTAAGCACTATTTCAATATGTATTTTGTATGTAGACGCACTTCAAAATAAGCTATTTTGGAAAATCTCTTATTCCAAAATAACACTGCTGTGTAGACATAGCCAGTGTCTCGGCTCTGTCCAAATGTTATTTGCTATGGAAAAATCACCCTGCAATGAAAAATGAAAGAGGAAATGGCCTCACAGATGGAGCAGGTGAAATCTGTGTATAGTGCAAGCAGGCACAACCCCAACCCTGTTTATTCCAAGGGCTGGATTTGTCCCCTGAGGCTACAACCCATGGAGCTATTCCAGCACAAACGTGTTAGAGAAGAGTAGAGAATTAGCCTCTTGTTCTTCCCACTGCAGGAGCCTGAACCTCCACACACTGGTTCCACCCCATTATAATGCCATTGGCAGTAGTGGAATTAGTTCAGATTTATAGTGGTGCCATAACACAACAATAATAGTAATAGTGAGGTAGCCGTGTTAGTCTGATCTTGCTAAAATAAAAGGAAAAACTATGTAGCACTTTAAAGACTAACAAGATAGTTTATTAGGTGATGAGCTTTTGGGGCCAGACCCACTTCCTCAGATCATATTCTGAAAGAGAATTGGCATGACCATTCCCACTGAAGAAGTAGGTCTGGCCCACAAAAGTTCATCACCTAATAAACTATCTTGTTAGTCTCTAAAGTGTTACAACAATAATAGGTAAGCTATTGGCTGATTTCCAAAGCAGACAGCTTTTAGTTGCTGTGGAGAGGAACATTAATGTGCTTTGATGGAGCATGCTATCAAAGAGCTTTGCTTGTAGCCATGCTCTTCACATGTGGAATGTAATTGATATGCCTGCATTTTAAGTTGAACTGTTGAGATTTAAACTTGGACTTTCTGGACTGGGCCATGTTATCCTGCCCTGACTGCTCTGGGTCTGTGCTCCTTTAACATGTAACCATTATGACTGCAGTCCTGATAGCCCTGAAACTTTTCCGTTAAACCTTTTAATAAAAGGGAAAGAAACAGCTTTTTTAAGAACGCAGCCTGGCTCTATAAATTATTCAGGTTGGCACGAACACAAAATCCTCAAGAATCCACCTTCCATTATATACCCACAAACCACATCAAATTTAATAGGAAACAAGAAAGTCTTGTCTGGAGTCTCAGATGTACATAGGCATGGAGAGCAAAAGAGAGCATGCCACAGTTGTGGGCTCTTTGCTACAGCTGGCTAAGCCTACCATCTTTTTCTGCCTGATGGGGATGCCTAGCTGTTTCAGATCTGCCCCCTTCCATTCCTGCATCAAGACACAGGGTAGCAGATAGCTGCTGAGGTGGACAAGACAAGTGTCATTCATGGCTATAAATATTAACGGTTGAGACTCTGAAATACACTCACTGAAAAACAGGCAGCAAGTACACATCACAGAAGACAGATGTCATTCTTCTGGGGGAGAGGGAGCTGACTTTCCTTACTCAGGAACAGCACACATCAGTTTGTCAGTATCAGAGCTAAGTGAAGTGTTGCACCAGATGATCACAGTCAGATTCTTCAGCTCTCATGCCTGACTGTTAATTTGCACCCATTTCCAGCTCTAAAAAGTGGATTCTGCATTTGTGGCCAGGTAACCTCTAGCACATAAAGCTTTTTACATTGTCTGCTATGGAGGAGGCAAGGCCTACTCTGAAGCCCTCTTAGGCTGTGTCTACATAGCAGCATTATTTCAGAATAACTGATGTTATTCTGAAATAACAGTGTGTGTGTCTACACTACAAGCCTTTATTTTGAAATAATGGTGAGCTGGAGGACTTCTTACTCCAACTCCTGTAACCCTCATTTCAAGGAGGAGTAAGGGAAGTCGAAGGAAGAGTGTTCTTCCTTCGACTTCCTGCTGTATCGACAGCACGTGAAGCCGAATTATGCTATTTCAACGTCAGCTACGCAGTTGACGTAACTGAAGTTGCATAGCTTATTCCAACTTTAGCCCTTCTGTATAGACATACTCTTAAATGGATACAGCTATACCCTCAAAAACACCAACTGGCAAACCAGAGCCATGGCACTTGCTTCATGTAAAATAAAATTTTAGCATAAACTCCAAAGTGTCCTATCACTATTGAAGACTCTACCAGGGTGGGGGTCTGTTCTATCTTCCACTGACCCTAGGAAGAGACCCTGGTAAAGACAAAATCTCCACAGAGATAGCAGTGAAAAGCACCAACAATGAAGAGAAGAGGGGAAGCAAGATGTCTTACAAAGTTGGTCATGCTGACAGGAGAGGGCACACCTGATTCTGTTGCTTCTGCAAAGTCCTGGGTTTAGCTCCAAGGAAAGACAATGACAACCATTGGCTGCAAAGACTGAGCCCTGCAAAGCATCATTTTCACTTCTCTGCGCCATCTTGAATGGATGTGGCACTGGGAGTGTGATGTAAAAATGAAAAATCCCCTCATATTTAAAAGTGCATTTCTGTGAAGGAAGAAGAAAAAGCAGCTAGAAGCACTAGCCATTGTAAAGGACCGGAAATGTAAGTCTTACTTTGGTAGCAATGGTGTTTGTGAAGGACTTTGAGAGCCTCCGATGAAAGGCACTGGAGAAGTGTAGCACCTGGTTATTATTCCTTATGTATAATGGGAAGCATCTATAAGTTTTAATTAAATCCAAATTGTTTCATGTTCTGCTGAATCCTGACTAATCAGAGTCAGACCTTTTTAGGATTCTCCCATTCCTCTGTATGATTTTACTGAGCAAGATCATTAGCAGCACTTACCTTAATATACGCCATTCCTTGGGAAGCAGCAACAGCAGTGAGTATTCGGGGAGGCCAGACCACACAAAACAGAACCTGAATTAGCTCAAAACCCTGACTTGAAAATGGGGAAACAAAAATATAAATCCTTGAAGCCAAACAAAGATTGTACACCACAAATTGTAAGGAAGCTATTAAAAAGAATTTGCTACCAGCAAGGGGTTGCATTCTGGATGTTAAATATTTTAGATGGAGATCTACACTTTGTAGACATGCCCACTGGAGGGGTATGTTCTTTGACCCTCAGCTGCCAACATGATACATGTCTGGAAAGGACAGTGGGAAATAATTATCATCAGCCAATTAGAGGGCCAAAAAAAGCACTCTGAAAGCATTTTCTTTATTTCAAAGACTTATTTTTTATGTCACCAAAAGAAAATGGTTCATACTGGGGAGCCAGACACTATCACCCAGGAGAAAATCCAGAAATTTGGCAGGAACAGAAATAGAATATGCATACTAGAACAATAATAGAATGGGAAGTAACAGCAGATACTTGCTTTGGGAAATAATAAACTGTAAATTACAGTCACAACAAAAGAAGTTTTGCCATAACATGCTCTGTCACCCCAAGAGGGAATCAACTTCTGCACTCCCAGGCTGCTCAGTCCAATTTCACCCTGGCTGTCCTGCATTTCACCTCACTCCAGCTTGTCACACTCCTTTGCTTCCATATCTGCACCTCTTTCTAACAAACGCACCAGTAGGAAGGCACAGCTGTTCTGCAGACACTCAAACTACATTCCCTCTGTTGGTGTCCAGGGGCCATCACACCGCTCATGAATTCTCTGCCGGGCTGGGTTACCCTTAGGCTAACACTAGCCTTACCGTTACCAGATTTGCCCAATACTCTGGGGTATGCTCATTTATCAGGGTTACCCTGATGGGACTGGAGGAAGGCTAACAATTCTATCCGTGTGCTGTTTGGCTACGTCTACACTGGCCCCTTTTCCGTAAGGGGCATGTAAATTTCACCTATCGTCGTAGGGAAATCCGCGGGGGATTTAAATATCCCCCGCGGCATTTAAATAAAAATGGCCGCCGCTTTTTTCCGGCTTTTAAAAAAGCCGGAAAAGAGCGTCTAGACTGGCCCCGATCCTCCGGAAAAAGCGCCCTTTTCCGGAGGGTCTTATTCTTACTTTGAAGTAAGAATAAGACCCTCCAGAAAAGGGCGCTTTTTCCGGAGGATCGGGGCCAGTCTAGACGCTCTTTTCCGGCTTTTTTAAAAGCCGGAAAAAAGCGGCGGCCATTTTTATTTAAATGCCGCGGGGGATATTTAAATCCCCCGCGGATTTCCCTACGACGACTGCTGAAATTTACATGCCCCTTCCGGAAGAGGGGCCAGTGTAGACGTAGCCTTTGTGTTTAATTGTGCTCTCATATGGAGCTGAATTCTCCCTGCTGCCAATTCCCCCTCCCACTGGAGCTCTCCTGAAGGAACTAGGTTCCTCAGGATGGGGTTCTTACCACCTTGGCAACACACACAGACTCTCACACCCACGAATCAGAGCACATCTGAGAGGACTGGGTACTCAGCACTCACAAGCTGACCCCCTCATATGTTCCTGGATTCAGCTGGCTGGGTTTCACAGCAATCCCACACTGCACCCTCATGTGCCTTTGGACTCCGTGGGCTGGATTAAACAGCACTTTAAGCTGCCATCCTCATAAGCCCCCAGGTTCAGCACCCCTAACCCCACTTTCACACCACAGTCATTCACTGGTAAACCACACGATGAGCAAACCCCACAGGATTTTGGGCACTACAGGGATCTTTTGCTTGGGTACAAGAAGCGTTGTTGCAGAGTGAACGGGGAAGCCAAAACAGCACCCCTTAAGGAAGAGTGAGCAAAAGAGAAAGAAAGAGAGAGAAGCAACCAGCTTAACAATGAAAGTTATTTATTTCTGAGTAGTGAATAGATATCAAACAGTTACAATATTAAATCTAAATTGAAACTGATTACAAATGTTAGGTAACCATATAACAGTTTACATAGGGCAGGGTCAGGAGGCTATGCTTAGAGAGATAGTTGATGGGAGGGAGAGAGAGAGAGAGAGACCTCACCACTCCACGGAGCTTGCACTGATCGGGGTTCCCAGATGATGATGGTAGCCGGGGGTCCAGAGGGCAGGAGAAAAGCAGGACAGAGCCCCCAGCACGATCAGACAGGAGATGATGAAGTCTCAATGGAATTGATGCAGTTTAAATCCAGGTATCAGAACAGTTTTTCTTGGGGCAAAGATAGGCGTTTTTATAGGGATAGTTCAAAGAGAAAGAGGAGAGACAATAGAGACTGATCACCCCTGGTTATGGGGGATGTTCCTTGAACGAGCTCACAATGCAACTAGGCAGTTTCAGTATTTTAGATGTCAATAGGATCGTTACTAGAATTGGTCTGATAATGACTAATTTGGGTGTGAGCTGGCCTAGGCTCATTAGCATCTGGAATAGAGATTTCCCATCAGGCAGTGCTTCTCTGCTTTCGGTATCCCATAGTTCACTGCGGTTCCTACCTTTGTAGAGCTGCTCTCCATTCTGTATGCTAATGAGATGTCCCTCTGTTCCATCTTTAATGCAAATGAGGCTGGGGTGTTTCCTTAATTGTATCACCCTTGTCTGAAACAGTTTAGGTGTGTCTTCCCCGGCCTTTTCATTGCTTTGTCTTTGATTCTAGCAGAGGCCTGAGGGAGGGGGATGGTTTTCCATGAACGTCACTCCCTGGCTCCCCAAGAGCACAAGGCTGACAGGTGACCATGTTCTGGTTCCCCAAGAATCTCAGAGCTGGTGGGTAACATTATGCCCTCCCAGGGGAGTTGACAGTGATTTACCTCTGGAGCAAGGTGGGGTGCCTGGCTACATGCTCCTGGAAGTGGCGTGACTGCAAATGAAAGCGGCAGGGCCAAGCGCAGCCAGTCCTCAGTGCCACCAGGACTGTGGCTCACCCCGTACCCGCCCCCCAAGCTACCTTCAGCACGCCGCCTGGTGCCCCTGCCCTAAGAGCTGGCTGGAGTGTGCTGCTCGGTGCTCCGCTGATAATTTAAAGGCCCATCACTGGGCCCTCCTATTGTTTAGTCCCTACTAAGGCAGGGAGCAGGGCTGGGGCCAGGTGAGGGAGGGGGAATGAGCATGCTCCCAGAGCTTTGAGCTAGGACCCAGCAGCAGGAAAGGCAAAGCATCTCCATGTGGCTTAAAAGGAGCTCAGCTCCAGTAGCAGCCTGTTGCTTCCATTGCCTCCTGTCTGTGTCTCCTCACGATGATACAGGAACACGCTGCCAGACATCCGGTTAACAGTAGTGATTGGATATAAAAATCCAGTGATTCCAGGAGCCCATACCAGGTGTAGATGTGGTTGGAGCAATCATTGTGTCCTTCCCCCCGATTTCTCTGGAGTTCTGCTTAGCTGTCAGGGAAGGACAACGCTCCCTTGTTTTGCCCTGGCCCTCTTCACTGAAACTGGCAGGCAGGTAGCTCCAGGACACTGTCTCCTGCGCCCTAATAACCATCAACTTTTGTGCTGCTGTATCCATTTTTGGGCAATTGGTGAGTGCTGGTGGGCGGGAGGGGAGGAGGTAGGGCAACAGTGTAACAGAGGGAAGAGGCACTACCAGATTGGTGGGATGTGAAGAACCTGCACGCTCTCTATCCTGCTTCAGCCAGAACTTTTGCCCCACCCCCTCTCATATCTAAAGAATGAATTCTCACACATTTGGAAAAATAAAACACCCTATTTTGGATACCAGCACTGTAACGTTTAGAGAACCTGCTACCATCGAGCTTCAGGTGTATGATGCACTGTGTTCAATACCGTACTGAAATCCAATGTTTTCTTTGTATTTTTCTGTACTGGGATGTAATCGGGTCTTCCCTTATGCTCCCTATATTCCACAGGCCAACACGTCTTTTTACTTTTAAGGGGCTGCAAAAGCAATGGGGCAGCTCAACACACAATGTTGCACTTTCTCCCTTCCCAGTGTCTCCCTTAAGGGTCTTAAATTCACTTCTTAGCAGGCTGTGATAAAACGACTGACTGAATAGGCCCAGACAGAGTTCTGTCCATTTGCTGCGTTTCTAGCAGTTCAATCCATCATGAAAGTACCTCACATTTGGTTTCTTTTGAGTTTCATTCAAAAAACTTAAATGCTAAATAAACCTGAAGTTTGTCCTCCTTTTTCTGCCCCAACTCAAACTAACTTCTTTCACAAGTGGATATATAATATCATGAGCTTTCAAGGGCAAAACACACTATCTGAGGAAGTATGTCATGTATCATATCATAGTTAGTTTCTAAGGTGCTACAGAATTACTCTTTTTTAAATTGCAGACTAACACAGCTACCCCTCTGTAATCCCCAAGAAGATTTCCTAGATTCCTGGGGCTCTGTCTGCTGGCAGCTCAGGGAGAGGCACACTGTCCCTAGTAGGGAGGGGAACCCAAGGCAAATTCAGAGTCTGCCCAGCAACCAATAGGGAGTGAGATGCCCCTCCCAGGTAGTTCAGGAGAGGGGAGAAGCCATTTTTTTTGAGCTAGCCAAGGCAAGGACAGGGCTGGCTGTATGGGGAGCTAGTAAGCCCCAGGCCTGCATGCAGGGTTCCCCCTGAGAAGTGGCCTCTAGGGACCTGAAACCAAGATCCCTCAGGTGGGCTTTTCCTTTCTCCACTCCTGATTCCCAGTTTGTAGAGTTTGCTGGGAAATTTTCCCAGCCAGGCTGAGTTAGCTCTCCAGCTCCCTAGGTGAGACCGGTCACCACATGGTCAGCTCTGCTAGTTCAGGGCTGCTGCCTGCTGTGTGTGTGTCTGGGCGCTGAGCTAGGAGACTACAGTTTGGATTTTAGTGCAGTTGTGAAATCCCACTTGTGAGTCTTTTGGGCTGTGCTGAACCCAATTAGCCACACTGCTAAACCACTGCCGAGAAGAATTTTGTGGTCATAGGGCATCAACAAAGTACGCATACCAACGGGACACTAACCTTACATTTGCTACATCAAGTCACGTGACTGGGGCAAGTCACAGGTATTAGCGGTGTGAGCACCGGCGAACCTAAAAATAGTGTTTTCCCCTGTTATGTTATATTTGTCTCCTGTTTAATATAATTATTGTGTTGAATATATTGTGCGTGCTTGTGTTATTTCTTGGAAGTCTCCAACTATCTGGAAAGTAAGTGGGGATTACTCTGTGGTTGGAATTTTCATCCCAAGCTGCCCTGGTGACCCTGCCAGGAAGGAGTGAGGGATGTGGAGGCACCGCCAAATAAATTCATAGGAAAAAATAAAGAGAATACACCCTGCTGAGTGGGTGGCAGGATCCAGAAGAACCCAGACCTGTCCATCAAAACCTGTAAACAGACTAGCATTAAAGAATGTAACCAGGTAGAGAGGGGGCACTACACCTCTGAGACTTGTTCTTACAAAATGCTTAAAACCAACAAATGCAAACCATATCTGGAGCACTGAATACAGAACTCATGCTTAAATCTGGTGTCATGTCAAAGCAGCGGATCACAGTTTAGAATAGATAGTTCTGTTATAAATCCAGGAGAATGGACTAGAACACCTCTCAAGGTCCCTTCCAGTCCTATGATTCTAATTCTGGAAATGTTTGGTGACAGAATAGCCCGATGTGATGAGTCAGTGGAGATTAACTACCCAGACTAGGTATTACCCCACAAATAATACTTGGGTTCAATGTGAAAACAATAATTCATTGTCCTCAGCCATTTGCAACACAGGAAGTCAGCTTTCATATAACCCAATTTTATTTTCCTACTATTACTCCCTCAACTACTTCTGCGGATTTTTATACCTGAGCCATTTTCCTGCTGTCAGGGTCAGATAGGGTATGTGGTGTAGAGTCCATAGCTTGGGGAAAACACCTGCAGCAGGCCTTTGCTTTGCAATATGGGCCATGTGGAGAGCTGAGGGTAGCAGCACAAGGTTGAAAGGTGGGCATGGACAGGGAACGTTGCAGCATGCAATCTCACAAACAATCACTCTGCTGCCTAAGAGGCGAACAGTGTATCATCTCATTCATGTGTTTCCCTCCTAGCTTTAGCTGTGGCAAATTATTTGTTTAAAGAACTGAGTGTATTGAGAGTGGAATAAACTTGTTAATTTTACACAAATAATATGTAAATATGTATATAGATAAATGTTTGATGTCTTCATAATTTTTCTTCCATATAACTCCCACATAGGCTCTTCCGTCTCTTAGGCCCCTCATAACCTTAATCCAGCCCTGGTTCTATGCACCTTACAGCCAGATTCCTTGCATGCTGTCCTTCAAAGTTCAGCTTCCTCCCTGCCCAGCTTCTTTCCTCAGCAAATAGCCTTTCGAGCCCAGTGCAGTCTCTTTTCACCTCCTTGTTCTCTAATTGCCTACGCAGCTGCCTGGTTTGGGCAGATTCAGAGACCGCTCCAGTCCCTAGGAGTGCTGCATGACAGATAAAGGCTCTCACATTACCCCCTTGGTCAAAACTGCGGGAAGTTCTTGTGCCAAGGCCAGAAAAACTACAACTATCTCTGTTCCTTAGTGTCTCAATCAGGATTTGACATCTGCCCCCCCCAAATGCTTTTCAGGAATGGCCTTGTGATTCTAGCAAGTCAGTGTTTCCAGTAATAAGTGGAGATAGAACCAAGACGTTCCTTGCCCTGGAGGGGTCAGGCTGTGGTATTGCATATCATGGATCAAATTCAGTGTGGCTGTCATGTAGAATAGTAATAGAGATGTAGCCGTGCAGCTTAAACAGTGCTGGGCTTTAGCTGGTGTAACCCCTTCTGCTGGCTAGGCCAGTGGGAGGTTATTCAGCATAGGGGAAGCCTTGTGACTTCTTACACCACTATGGAAGGCAAGACCTGAAGCTGCTTGGTGTGCTCTGCGTTGTGTATGTGTAAGTGCACCTCAGACCAGACCCACTCAGACAAATCACCAGAAACAGGCTTTATTCTGTAAAACACATAGAACAGGAAAACAGTTCAGCAGCCCCTCCTCTCAGCATGCTGCCTGTGTGCTGCTTCTAGCACAGTCCTTGCTGAGACGTGCTGGGAGCAGAGGGCACATCCTGGCAGGAACCAGGAAGTTCTGCAGTTTGTAGTTTATCATAGAATAATAGGACTGGAAGGGACCTCGAGAGGTCATCGAGTCCAGTCCCCCGCCCTCAAGGCAGGACCAAGCTCCGTCTACACCATCCCTGACAGATGTCTGTCTAACCTGTTCTTAAATATCTCCAGAGAGGGAGATTCCACCACCTCCCTTGGCAATTTATTCCAATATTTGACCACCCTGACAGTTAGGAATTTTTTACTAATGTCCAATCTAAACCTCCCCTGCTGCACTTTAAGCCCATTACTCCTTGTCCTGTCCTCAGAAACCAAGAGGAACAAATTTTCTCCTTCCTCCTTGTGACACCCTTTTAGATATTTGAAAACTGCTATCATGTCCCCCCTTAATCTTCTTTTTTCCAAACTAAACAAGCCCAGTTCATGAAGCCTGGCTTCATAGGTCATGTTCTCTAGACCTTTAATCATTCTTGTCGCTCTTCTCTGTACCCTTTCCAATTTCTCCACATCTTTCTTGAAATGTGGCGCCCAGAACTGGACACAGTACTCCAGCTGAGGCCTAACTAGTGCAGAGTAGAGCGGCAGAATGACTTCACGAGTTTTGCTTACAACACACCTGTTGATACAACCTAGAATCATATTTGCTTTTTTTGCAACAGCATCACACTGTTGACTCATATTCAACTTGTAGTTCCCAGGGCTGCTGCTGAAACACACTGGATCTTGGGCTACACTGGGATCAAGTTCAGTTTATGGTGTAAGTGGGTACTACTCCAACTGAAATCAATTATAGTTCAGCCTGAGCCACCATGGAAGTGCTGGATGTGTTGGCATGTAAGTCAAGGGGTTGGAGGCCTGGGCTTTAACACACAGCTTCCTGGTAATGCTTTCCTGGCTACAATTTATGTGCACAACTACTGAGTATCAAATTGGTGGAAATTACACTATTTGGGTATGTCTACACTACCCCACTAGTGCAAACTAGCGGGGTAATGTATGCATACCGAATGTGCAAATGAAGCCCGGGATTTGAATTTCCCGGGCTTTATTTGCATAAGCCGGCCGACGCCATTTTTAAATGCCGGCTTGTTCGAACCCCGTGCCGCGCGGCTACACGCGGCACGGGCTAGATAGTTAGGACTAGCAAGCCATTCCGAACTATCTGTACGCTTCGTTCCACGAGGCGTACAGATAGTTCGGAATAGCTTGCTAGTCCGAACTATCTAGCCCGTGCCACGTGTAGCCGCGCGGCACGGGGTTCGAACAAGCCGGCATTTAAAAATGGCGTCGGCCGGCTTATGCAAATAAAGCCCGGGAAATTCAAATCCCGGGCTTCATTTGCACATTCGGTATGCATACATTACCCCGCTAGTTCGCACTAGCGGGGTAGTGTAGACATACCCTTTCTGACCAACTTAGGCCAAGTGTGCAACCATCATTTAGTTCACCACTGAACCTGCAGCTGTTGTACCCACTTTCTATAATCCACATTTGGCCCTGTTTGTCATCTCACATTTTGCAAGGTGTGTGTGGGGTAGTTAGGACACTACTGCCATGGGTAGTGGGTGAACGTAGCACTGGGGGAGACAACCCTCCCCCCCCCAGCCCTGCCTCTTCTGCCCAAGCCTCACGCCATGGGAACCAAACTGCCCCCCCGCACCACAAAGGAGGGGGGGCCAGCATGTGGCCCCAGCCCCCCCCCCAGCAAAATGGAGAGGGCAGGTGGCAGGCAGCCCCAGCCTCCCTTGCCCCAGAGCATGGGGAGGGCAGGCACGGGGGGCAGCAACACTCCACCCCCTGTACACCTACAGTAGGCATTCTGGGAGGGGAGAATGGGTGAGGCCAGGCTGGCAATTTGGGAAGGCAATGGCCTATTATACCTGCTGCCTCTGACTAATGCCTTCTTATAGGAAAATACCAGTAGTAGTTTGGGTGGGAAGGGAAAGTGTCACCCTGGAATCCAAAGTTATGAAGGTATTCCTAAGGACAGAGATACCTGAATTAGTGCCAAGTGGTTTGGCACCGACTCTAATGTAATATGATCCAAAAATAATATTAAACCATACACCCTCAAAAACTCACCTAGCCTTCAAGGAACATTAAAGATCTTACTTAAACCTTCACGAATAAGAAAATTCTGTGCTCTGGTGAATACTGTTTTCTTTGCCCTTCTTTAAATAGCGAAGGATTGACCAATCTATTGCAGTTATTCACAGGGCCACCCAATACCAGCATGTGTTTAATGGGACATTCTTTTCTGGACATTCCAGACATTCAGTTAACTAAAGTCTTTTCATAGTGGTTAACTCTTGAAATCTAACCTTAATTGTCTTGCCTATAAGGATTAAAACCATGGACAGTGGGTCCTAGAGAGTCCCCAGAAATGCTAGAGAAGCAGGAAATGAGTTTGCAGGAAGCCAGGAGAGTCAATGGAAACAGAATGTGAGCTTTTGAACTGGAAGCAGTGACCTTCCTCTTCCAGTCTTTGTGTGACCAGAGGATAGCTGGGAGAAATGTATTGAGCCAGGAGCAGGGCATGGTCTATCCAGAGACATCTACGCCTACGGAAGGACTAAATCTTGGAACAACAGATATGTGAGTAGAACAGGGAATGTTTAGTCAGACACAATCTGGTTCTTCTCTTTATTTGGGGGTTTGTTGGACTTCTCTGTAACATGTAACTAGCCCTCTTACATTGTAACTGTCTAAACTGAATCCCAGGGAAGCAATTCTCTGGGTTTTCTTTTTTCTTTTTTCAGGTGCTCTGCAACACCTAACAACCAGGCACAGTTTCACCAAGTGTGTTTTCTTTGTTTTGTTAATAAAAATCACCTTTTAAGGCCGTGATCTGATTCCTGTGTCCTAGAAGATTGGAGGTTCTGAGTGCACGTGGCTAAGACTACAAGGTCAACTATTAAGACATTACAGTTTTTTCAAGCTCTCTACAGTGGGAGGATTAAAGAGCTTGAGGGTACATTAGACTGGGGTGGTGGTGGCAGCAATGCCAAACTGAGGCCAGGGAATCTGTGACGTTGGGGAGTTTTTAAACACAAACTTTTATTGGCTGGGTATTTCTAAGTCTTTTGTGGGCCTCCATCCTCTGCACTCAGAGAGCCAGAGTGGGGAACAGCCTTGACACAGGTTTTCTGAGTACCCAGAATATACAGCTCAAGGCTTCAGTGAAACCTGAACTCATGATACTGGTTTACATAAAGAGCACTATAACTCTCTGCTATGGAGACAGGTGCAAGTGCAGTATGAACAGGATGAAAGAGAGGCCCCTCTTTGCACCAAGGCACAGAATAATGACTGATAGTGATATATTAGTGATAACACTTTGAACTTAGAGTAAGTTTCCATGAGGCCCCTGAATTGAAGTCAAACTAAAAGAAAATGCCGTGGAAGTGAATAAGAGCAGTGAGCAGCTTTCCAATGCCATGATAATCCATTTGAACAATGACAGACCTTTGTTTACTATGTGAATCACAGTGTCTATGAAAGAGGCTGTATTGGGAAAACTCAGATTTGAAGGCCTATCCAAAGGATAGATTCTACTCAGGCAAGATGGTACAAGGTTCCCAGGATACTTCACTCGTGTGCCTCACCCTTTGCTTGAGGCCTCTACATTTGTTGAGATAGGAAGATAGATTGGTATCTGTGCATGTTTTGATAAAAGTTCCATTTGTAGAAATTAGCCTAAGGTCCCTAATTCATTTCACATGGGCCAATGAAGCATCACCAGGTGTGAATGACTTCTGGTCATTCTTTGACCTGCTTTATAGCGTGACTGTAAATCCAAGTACAGCTGCAGCTAATAGCTAATAATCTTCTTTCGTTCCAAAATCAAGATGGACTGGTGCTGAACAAGCAGATGAATATTCAATAGTCATTTCAATTACAGTGAAACTGAGGAAGGAGACTGCATTTTAGTGTTAAATACATACAGCTTTGACTATGTTTATTGAACACACAACATAACCTGAAGGTGTTTCTGTAGTGTAGGGTGCTTTGTGCCACATTCTATTCCCACTGCTTGCACAATGAGCCACCAATAGTGCGGAAATAACTGCTCTCAAAACAACATCTAAGTTATTCAATCTGAAATCTCTCCCACCATTACCATTGAAACTGGCTGCATGCTGGCTTGCATCTGATGCTACCCTGATGGTGTGGTCAAGGACAAATGTGCCGGCTTGCATCCTCTGGAAGAGGCTGGAGTTCCTGAAGACACGGATGTCGTGTGCCTTCCCCAACCACCTGATGTTAATGTCAGTGAAGTGGCCTCAGTTGGCCTGCAGCTGGGCCCTACTTGACCACTCCCTGCCTCCGCTGATTGGTCCACAGTCCCATCTCTCTCAAGGCTGGGCTTAATCCTTATCTCCCCTGGAGTAGGGTGACTGCGGGTCCCTGTTTCATACAATTTACTATTTAAATAGATCTTTAGCCACAGGTGTGATGGGCAGTGCAAAAAGTGGCAACCTAGCTGGGGATCAGATGACAAGGAAAGCCTTTTCTGACCAATCCCTTATGCCTTGTGCAACGAGGTTTACAGGATCAGCTGGAAAAGGCTTTCCTTGTTGACCAATACCCATCTAGACTGCCGCTTTTTGCCAGCGAAGTGCTGCGTCAGCAAAAAGCACCGGCCATTTTTATTCTAATGAAGCATGGGATATTTAAATCCCCACTTCATTAGCAATTTCGGTATGTCTAATTTACATCCCTCTTGCAACAGAGGGATGTAGTCTAGACATACCCCAGTTGAAGTCAATGCAGTGATAGAAGCGAACATTAAAGGAGAATATGCCCCATAGTATCCCTCAAGGGTGGTCCATTCCACCAGTTTAATAGATAGAGAAGTTGCAGAAAAAGAAGAAAAAGCTACATTTCTATTGCATCACTATATTCCACATGTAATGGCTTTGTCCAGTTTTCAGTGCTCAGTAAATGACTGAAATTCAGAGTGTGACAGCCAGCTCGCCACTGGGGAGTTTTAGACTTTGCTTTGGTACAGAACAGAAACAAGGGGGAAGCAAGGTAGGCACTGCACCTCAGAAGGGTGTCTCTGAGGCACAATGCCTCCCAGGCTGCTCAGCAGTACAATCTAGTCTTAAGTGTAAATTCACAAGCAGAAAAAAGGTGATGGATGATACCCTGGGTTCTCCCCTCGATGCTGATCATGCAGGATGTCCCTGTAAATCAGTACACATATTGTGAGTACCTCAGAAAAGCCACTTTCCATTGGAAATATGGGCTTTGAGGCTAAGAGTTTTGAAGGAGCTGAAGGGAGTCACATGGGAGCCAGGTGTCCAAAGATGGGATCTACAAAAGCTCCTAAAAGACTTAGGTCCACAAGTTTCACTGATAGTCCATGGAAATTGTGCTCTTATCTCTGCAGTGCTTTTGGAAATGTCTCCCTGACCATCTATTTTGGGGTATGCAGCAGGTGAAAGGCCCAATTAATGCATCTGGTTTTACCTGGAGAGTGGGCTAGACCACAGAGGAAGCCAGCTGAGGAGGAGCTGAGTGATATTCTAAGGCAGGGCTACTCAACTTTGGAAGCCCCAGGGGCCACAATGATACAGTATATGCTGAGGGCTGCAACTTAATTGTGGCTGCATAAACATGCAAATATATATTCAAATATATGCAAATAGCTTCTTTCACACTGACAGGAGGCAGAAGTCAGGTATCTGATGGAGCACGCATTGTCTGCTTGTCCTAGTGTCCCTAGCCTAGAACCCAGTATAGAGGGTTCCCCTACCAGCCACTATGAAACCCCATGATGTAAGGGCCTGAGGATGGTTTGAAATCCCTAGAGAAGGGAAAGACCAGATCTATGGGTTAGAACAGGGGTGGGCAAAAGAGCATCCATGGGCTGAATCCAGCCCACCAAATTGGTTGACCTGGCCCGTGGAGGCCCTGCCGCTCTCCTTCCCCCAGGTCAATTAGCGTCTGGGGGTGGGGGAGCGCATGAAGCTTCCTCCTGCCCTGCCAGGAGTATACAGCAGCGCTTTGAAGTGCCATGTGCTGCTTGTGGGTTGGAGGAGATGTCATGTGCTCCCCTGCCCCCAAGCCCTGATTGGTCTGGGGGTGGGGGAGCATGCAAAGCCTCTTCCCGCCCTGCCACGGGCATGGGTGCCTAGTGGGGATAAAGGGGGGGTCAAAGGGGCCTTTCCACTCCTAGACCAATCATGATCTGAGGATGGGGAAGTCCAGAAGCATCCTGGCCCCACCCTTCTTGGTTTAGGCCCCACCCCTTCTGGGGCAGCCCAGGGCCACTTCAAAATTTTTTGAAGTGGCCCCCCCAGCCAAAAAGTATTGCCTACTCCTGATTTAGAACTATTATCCACTGGACTTCCTCTTACCAGGAAAGGGATGGAATTGACTGACACCTGACCCGGTTGAAGGGCTGAGTCCCGGTGCAGGAACAAAGTGACCCCAGCAGACTCTGGGGAAGAAAGAGCTGCTATGCCTACTCATGGGGGAGTGATCCCATGAGTTGTCAGCTCTGCAACACCCCCACCATTTGGGCCTTTGAAAATCCCAGCCTACGCTGGGCTGATTGAAGGCTGTGTTGTGACTTCGGTAGCAAATACTTCACTCTCCTTTGTTTTGATGACAAAGTCTGGGGCAGATCCACTAGGCTCCATACCTGTGTTGGACTTGTGGAGAGGGTAGGAACCTTGATTACTTCTCGCAGTTTGTGGTCTGTACTCCTCCAGGTCAGACACTGGCAGGCCAAGCATTCTCCCTCCTACCTGACAGATACTGCATATGCTGGGCTTCTCTGCAAAGTGCAGGTTTTCCCATTTCTCATACTACCTGACAGCTGTGGTCTTTGCATCCCAAGGCTCAGTTGATAGGCATATTTGATTTAAGGCATCAGGCTGTCACATGTTTTGATAAATCAGCAGAGATGCCCTTGCATGGGCACTCCAATCTCTCCCCATGCTCCAGCTCTTGTGTGCTCTCTGGCTCATCTTATGTGTCTGCTTAGCTCTCACTGCAGACTTACATCCAGCCAGTCTACATTTAGTGTGGCATTATTATTTCTCCCCAGCCACTGTGCTGTCCCATGTGCATTGCAGAGAGTGAACTGAAATGATACCTTAATAATATAACTATCTATGTAGGACAGGAAATAGTTAACCAGCCCATTCTGAAAATGACTGCCCAAATGGCAACAACTTCTGCCTGTGGAGCTATCCATTCAAGAATCTTAATGAATGGGTGTGGATGAAATTGTTTGTCTCACAGAAATGTGGGTCCAGAGGAGAACCGCAGAGGGGTGTCAGAAAGCCATTTATAGCTCCATTATATTATTTTGTGAGTTGATATTAGAGAAACCTGAGACATCAGGGACTATGTGCTAGGTGAGCACTGCTGACAAGCAATGTGCTCTGGACATACCCCCTTGACAGCTCCAAGTTCGGGGGCAGGGAGGGAGGAATCAGAGGAACTAGCTCGGTTGCTACTGAAGACTCCTTTCCCCCTGCCCCTCCCACACAGAGTGGGGAGTGTTAGTGACAAGAGAGGCACACAAGAGGATGAGTTATGAGTGAGGCTTTGTTGGATCAGGGCCAGAATCTGCTGCTAAGCACCCTACCCTGTGTCCCAAGGCCAGCTAGAGGTGGCAGGGACAGCACTGCCCACCCGCCAGCTGCTCCCCAGGACAGCCATGGGCTGCAGAGACTGCACAGCCTGGCCGCCGGCTACTCCCTGGCACTGGCCCAGGACAGCAGGAAGCCATGCAAACTGGCTGAGGGCTGCTCCCAGGGGCTAGGCTGGGGTGCCAGAGGCCATGCTGCCTGACCAGCAGCTACTCCCTGGGGATGGGGTGCTTGCTGTCACCCTGTGGTCATTCATCAGTATCACTATCCTTGCTGTCAGCTCTCTCTTTCCATTTGATCAGAAACAATCACATTCCACACACATCCCATTGTCTTGGCACAACCCAACCCTGACCTTGCTTTAAGTTAAGGTAAGAGGAAACTGCATACAAAAGTTGGTGGTCCTAGCTCTTATTGTATAGGAGGAGTTCTTGAACAGACTCACAGATAGATGGCCACACAGACAGACAGACACATGAACTCGCCTAAATATATAGTAGATTAAAATGGCAAGAAATCAGTAATAATCACTAATAAGTTTAGGGAATACAACATAACACAATTCAACTGAGTTTGATAACAAACACTTAGGAAAACCAACTTAGTAAGTGACAAAACTATTCCTTAAAATAAACCCAAGTAGGTCTGTATAGCTATTTCCACTGGAGCTGACATCTTTATAGGGTTAACAGCTTCACAGGGCAATGGGTGGAACTGCGCATTAATTCCATAAAAGGAGAGGTTCCATAAATAATTTCTGGTCTCATCTCTGGAATAGGCAGCAGGAAACATTCGAGGGGTTTCTCAGCCCCAATTTACATGAAGAAACAAGAACACTGGGGACTCCCAACACAAAACATTCTTTTCCAGGAGGAAATTCAATAGCTTTTGCCAAAGAGAGCGCAAGTATCAGTTGAGTTCTGCT
The DNA here is from genome assembly GCF_052426305.1 of Pelodiscus sinensis. Classification (NCBI taxonomy): domain Eukaryota; kingdom Metazoa; phylum Chordata; order Testudines; family Trionychidae; genus Pelodiscus; species Pelodiscus sinensis. The sequence continues at coordinate 5,283,437 of NC_143063.1, read as the reverse complement.
AGTGTCTTACCGACTGGGAAGTGAATACTTTTGACACAGTAGTCACGTGACTCTTGGGGTTGTGAAGAGCCCCTAAACTTGTGGCTACATCTGTGTTTCTTGCACGGTTCCCTTACAAAAATACCACTCAGCAAAGAAGACAAAATAAAATGTGTACAGAAATAGCGGCCTTTTAATGAAAAAGTTATATGTGGTTTAAAATCCCCAACCTGAATCATGCCAAAGGAATTTAAAACTCTGGTTTACATCTGATTCAGCAAAGCTTTTATAACTTCCCAGGGGATCCAGAGATTTGAGCCAGCGTCTAGTCAGTATGGAAAAAAAGTGATTGATTGCTGGGATGGATGCAGAGTTTCTCAGTAATAACTTAGGAATATGGTAGGCTGATCAGGGGACTGGGATGTTTACTCTCTCTATATATATTAGTTTAATTTATTAGAGGGCTGCAGAGGAGGCATGGGCAGAAAGAATGGCCCCAGATAAGCCTCTTCTCAGCAAATACTTGGAGACACTGCCAATACCTGAAAAGGCCTGAGAGCTCAGGAGTTAAAAAGGAACTCTTGAAGGTTAGAACTCTCTAAGGTTGCTCGGAGGAAGTATTTGTGGGTTTGGAGCAATTAGGCCTGCCTATGTTACCACCAGGTAGGAGAGAGGTGTGTGTAGGCGGTTGTCTTAAAATCCTTATATCAGTCTTGCTTTGTTCTTGTAGGGCTGGGGCCAGTCAGCCTGGGTCAATTAGCGCTGCTCTGCTATACCTCTGCAGAAAGTGAGCTTTAAAAAGAGAAAGTGGGGAGGTGAGTACTTAAGGCAGTGGTTCTCAACTCGTTTCAGTCCACGGACCATCAGGCCAATCAACAAATTTTCATGGACCACCTCCTTTTTGAGACATGATAAAAAAGAGCAGACAATTAACATTTTGGCTTGAAATTTATTTCTTGCTAACAGATTTTTGGATTCTCTTCTCACTGACAAGTTTTTCAATGTTTGGAGCGGTACTTGATAATGCACAATGAATATCACTTTCCACTGCAAGCCGATTCTTCTGTTTGGACTTAACATGCAACAAACACGAAAATCCAGTCTCACACATATAAGTTGATGCAAATGGCAAAAGAAATCTGACCACGTGTGCTGACAGATTAGGTTAACTCCCGGTCATGCTGGCCCAAAATTTCTCTATGGTAGACTGCAGGTACACGTCTTGAGCCGCAAAATCATTTTTCAGATCCAAGAATTCCTCCTGCAGATCCTCTGGAACACTATTAACATCTGTTGTAAATGGATTCCTGATGAAAGAGAATCCATCCCTTGTCCTGTCCACCTCCGGAAAGTATCCTTGGAATTCTTCTTGTAGCTTCTGTAAATGATCGAGAATTTGCGTCCGAATGGCTTCCTTTTTCCTGAGCATGCATCCACATATGGAAATTGAACAAAATTATTGCCTGGAACTCTTACGATCCAGAGTTCCAATTTGTCAAGAAAAGCCTTGATGATGCTTTGGTGAGAGAACAGATTTGCACCTCTCCCTTGCAGCTGAAGATTCAGTTTGTTCAAGGTTCCAAAAATATCGACAAGATATGCAACTTCTAAGTTTGACTGCGTCAGCACATTTCGGAATTCCTCTTTCCCTTGAGCCTGGAGGAATAAATCCAACTCCTCTCTCAGTTGAAAAACGCTGAGTACGTTCCCTGCTGACAACCACCATAAAGTGTAGAACAGCAACACATCAAAATCAGAACCCATGTCCAGGCAAAATCTTTTGAACAGCCTGGTGTTCAGAGCCGATGATTTGATGTGATTCACCACTTTCACCAATCCTTTGAAAACAGCGTTCAGTTGATCAGGCAATGTTTTTGATGCCAGAGCTTCCCTTTGAATGAAGCAATGAACTCCAGTTACAATTGGAGCGTGCTGTTTCACCAGCATTTGGAAGCCTGATCTTGAGCCCAGCATGGCAGGTGCACCATCAGTGGTGATACCCACAAGATTTACCCAATCTAGACCATGTACTTCAAAGAAATTGTTAACAATTTCCATCACATCCTGAGCCTTTGTGGTGGTATCAAGAGTCTTACGTAAAAGAGACTCGTCTTTGAAGTCTCCCTCAACCATGTATCGTGAGAACACCAGTAGCTGAGAGCACAATGCGATGTCGGTCAATTCATCCAATTGTATGGCAAACAATGGACACGTTTTTTTTTATTTCATCCACAACTTGTTCTCTGATGTTCTGTGTTATTTCATTTATCCGTCTCGATACTGTGTCGTTAGAGACAGATATATCATTCAGCTTCCTTGCTGCTTCCTCGCCAAGAACAAGCCGCACCATCTCTTTTGCACAGGAGAGCACAAGTTGCTTTTCAATGGCATGAGGCTTCTTGGCCTGAGTAACTTTGTATGCAACAATGTAGGAAGCGTGCACTGCATTGCTTGTCTTATTGTAGAATGCGCTTGTTGAGTCGAGGCGCTGCCGTGTCAGACCTGATAACCGCCACTCAAAATAATCTATATCCTTTTGCAACAAGTTGGGGTGACACTTTGAGATGGCGTTTCAGCTTAGTCAGCTTCATTGAGTCATTCCCCAAGACGCTGAAACAAATAACACATTGTGGCTAATCCATTCCTTCTTTTTCTTGACAAGTGAAGCCGAATTTGATGTAGTCCTCCGAATGCTTGCGCTTGACATTTCTCCCTGTCATTGCCATTATAAACAAACTACACCACACCTGTAAAACAGCTCATGTAGCACAGGACGAAATGACACAGCAACCACTCAGCATGACAGCGGCAGCTACACTGATGCTCAGAGCCACAGACGGAAGTTATTGGCAACACAATGCGGTTGTGTCCCAGGTGACGCTATGGATGACATGCCACATAAAACAGCCTAATGGCAGTGCCTGTTCATGCCGTGTGACTTTGGACAATGTTCCTGTGGACCACCGAAAAAGTTGAGAACCACAGGCTTAAGGAAAAGATGGCTGGGGAGGAGAGAGGGCCGGCTGCTGTAATGTGAAGCAAGAAGCTATCTTGGAGTTAGCTGTTGGTGAGAGCTAAGGCCTGCCAGGGGCCTACAGTCTGTTCCTGCTGGGAGCCAGTCTTGTTAGGAAGGTGGCTGAATGCTAAGCCCAGGAGGGCCAAAGATTATTGTTTGGATGTTGTCTTTGGATTTGAACTAAGGGATTCTCTTGTCTTGGGAGCAGTTGAGGCCTGAAGGGCCAACTTTGGCTAAGAATTGTCAGGGGCAAACAGAGAGTGCTGCAATCTGTGTCTTAATACTTTCAACTGGTAAGCATATGCTGGCGAGGCTTGTAACAGAGGCTGTCCAATCTCTGTTTTCACCACCAGCCACAACTTCCTGAAAGAACTGCAAGTGCCCAAATTCAGTTGGATCTGTTGAGTAAGGATAGCTAGTTCTTACAAGCAAGTTTCAACTTAATTTACACTTGCAAGAGAGATAACTAAATTGTGAGTACTTAGACATTTTTTTTACTGGGCGAGAGATTCCTCTCCCCGCGGAGTGCTGTGTGTTCGTATCAATATGGGTTTTAGTCAAGGGCACTCCTCGGCAGCCTCTTGGTCAGCAATTGGCATATCTCTCTTTACAGCCATTCACGGTCACAGCAGCCTGCCATATCCGGGCCTTCTGTTCAAGCCTTTTACTGTTCTGTGTGCCCTGCATTCTCCAGGCAAGCAAAGATGGATGTTACAGGGGGGTTCCTGTCTGGCTACAGCGGGCATGGGAGGCTTTTTTCTTCTTTGCTCCCACTGCCGTAGGGGATAATGCCCCTCTTTTCGGGGGTTGAGAGGACTCCTGCTGTAGAGTGTTTGATGGCTGAAGAGCCTTATCACATAGCAGGAGTTTCAGATGTAGGTCTCTGTCTCTTCTTGCCCTCAGTGTTAGTTTACAGCAGTGGGCACATTTGCTAGTGACATGAGACTCCCCCAGGCAACAAATGCAGAGTGCATGCCCATCAGAAGCAGGTATTGCGTCTTTGCACTGAACACACCACTTAAAGCCAGGTGATCCGGACATGCCAGTGAAACTGACAAGAAAAGAGCTTCAGTGCGTAACTGACTAAAACAATCTTCTTTTCTCTTTTTTTTTTGAAGACTAACTAAACAAAGGCTAATAACTAACTAACACTAAAGTTTAACTATTTACACAAGGTTGGTTTTTTTTTTTTCAGATAAATGGTAAGCGACCGAAGAGGGATCGCCAGCTCCCGTCAGCAACCGAGGACGGTTGAGAGGAACTGGCAAGGGGGTCGAACTGCACATGTTAGAAAGGGCTTGAATGACCAGCAGCACAGGGAGCATGCACAGTCTGTCCCGATATGGCTATGAAATCTCTTGATCAGCGGCGCCGGGACGGACCTGACACCTAGAGTGGAGCACCCACGGGGCCACTCGAAGAAGAATAGTAATTTAGCATCAACTTACAGAAACACACATAAATACAGAAAACCCGTAATATAAACAAAGAAAACCGTAAGCAAACTACCATCTCCGCAGTCCACACGGCAGAGTCTTTTGCTTAAAGATCTTTAGTCCAACCCCCAACTCATATAACATACTTTCAACACTCCACTCACAGCTCTGTCCAGTCAGTGCAGGTCCAGAGTTAATAGGTACATCATCATGACATCTCTCCTTGTTGAGCATGTGGCAATGCCACTTACATGCTGCTCCCGCTGGCTGCCCTGCTGGAAGCCTGTCACTTATCCTGCCAGCTGCCTGCCAGCCGCTTCTTCTAGCTGCCCTCCTGACCACGCTGCCAGATGCCTGCCAGCACTCCCACCGGTTGCCTGCTGGCCACCCACTGCTGTTCCCACTGGCCGCCCTGCTGGGCACTTGGTGGCTGCTCCTACCAGCTACTTGCCACTGCTGGCCTTGTGATGGATTTGGCTCTGGGCCACACCTAGTGATTTCAGCTTCTCAGTGATTTTAGCTTTTGGCCCACAGTGCAGTCCAGCCAAAAGATTCCTGCATCCACTGGAATAAAATGATAATATAATAAAGAGACTCCTTACGGAGTCTGTGTTACTTCTATCATTAGAAGGGGGTGGGGAGGGGACGGAGAAACAGGTTGAACTAGTCTTACAGCTCACTCCTGGGGGGGCATGCAGCCTGCCGGTTCAGAGCTCTGCCCTTCCCCCTAGTTGACTTCAGAGTTTGGCAGAGGAAGCCTTATCCATCTGAGATTCTTTACACTGGCCGTTTCTCTCCTTTGAACTGAGTTAAACACAGTCTGACTTTTCTGCATTCCCAATAACTGCAAGCATTGGAGGCTATAGCTTATAATTCCTACATTTAGGTTAACAGTTTGTGACCCCCACAACTGCCAAATTGGTTACAATAGCCAAAACACCATTCTAACAATTGAATATCTAGCAGGCCTGAGCAAACTGAGTAAACATAACCACACCCAGGATTCCTTTCCAATTCCAACTGTCTGTAATGGAAGCATTGACTCAGACCCTGCTTACACAAAGATGGTGTGGCAATCATGAACACTTCCAATCTTTGAGGAAGTGTGTTGGCCAGTGCTTAGAGCTCGAAGACTATGTGTTCTAAGTTCTAGTACTGGCCCTGCTGCAGTAGCTTTCTGTCTTTGATTCCATGCCACTAAAATTGGTATTTTAGGGTATAATTCATGTTTGTGAAGCACCTAACAGATTCAGATGAAATGTAACATGATAAAATAGGATACACAATCCAATAGCAAGTAAACCAGTGGTTCTTCAACTTTATTGTTATTAAGATTATGAGAACAACTTAATGAAAGGGCTATGAAAAAAAGAGTCTCTCTCTCTCTCTCTCTCTCTCTCTCTCCTCCTCCTCCTCCTCCTCCCCCCACCCCCCACCCCCTACACCTACACACACCATTTGTGGTCCATGGAGTACGGTGTAAAAAACAATGATCCATATTGAAAGGAGAGGTAGTCTTGTTGTTGAGGCACTGAAGTTGGATTTGGGCAATCTATGTTCAGTTACTGGTGCTGCTACATATTTCCAGTGTCACTTGAAACAAATCACTTAGTATGCCATTTATCCATTTGTAAAAAGAGGACAATACTTCTGTTGTCAGCTAGCTTGCATTTATGTGTATGTTATTTCCATATGATGGCCCCCAGCTCTGCACAGATAGCTGTTTTGGCAGACCTTGATAGTATTACACAGGATGGTTAAGTGCTGGAGGCTGGGATATTGTTGTTTAGGCTGTTTAATGCTTCTGTCTTTGCAGTTTTAATGACTAGTAGATAATGCAGCATATTAGTTCAGCAGACTGCAATGTTACCCATAAAGAAAGACCATAAGAACATAAGAGCAGCTATACTGGGTCAGACCAATGGTCCATCCAGCCCAGTATCCTGTCTGCCAACCGTAGCCAATACCAGATGCCCCAGAGGGAGGGAACACAACAGGTGATCCTCACGTGATCCCTCCCCTGTCACCCATTTCCAGAGAAACAGAGGCTAAAGACACCATTCCTACCCATCCTGGCTAATAACCATTGATGAACCTAAATCTCCATGAATTTATCTAGCTCATTTTTGAACCCTATTAAAGTCCTAGCCTTCACCACATCTTCTGGCAAGGAGCTCCAGAGGTTGACTGCGCTGAGTGAAGGAAAAACTTCCTTTTGTTTGTTTTAAACGTGCTGCCTATTAATTTCATTTGGTGACCCCTAGTTCTTATATTGTGGGAATAAGTAAATAACTTTTCCTTATTCACTTTTTCCACACCATTCATGTTTTTATAGACCTTTGTCATATCCCCCCTTAGTCTCCTCTTTTCTAAGCTGAAAAATCCAAGTCTTTTTAATCTCTTGTCATATGGCCCTCTTTCCTAACCCCTAATCATTTTTGTTGCGCTTTTCTAAACTGTTTCCAATGCCAATATATCTGTTTTGAGATAAGGCGACCGCATCTGTATGCAGTATTCAAGATGTGGGCATACCATGATTTTATATAGAGGCAAAAAGGGATTGGTCGGCAAAGACTTCCCCAGCCGACTGATCTGCGTCAGGAGTGCGTGCTATGCAGGATCAGCTGATCGTCAGCACAGCAGCCATGTTTATTTTAATGAAGCGGGGATTATTTAAATCTCCACTTCTTTGCCTATGCCAGGTAAACCAGTTTACATGGTTCCGTCAATGGAGCCATGTAGTCTAGACATACCCATACCAACTGGGAAGTGACTGTATAGGAAGGAGTACTTCAGAAAGAGATCTAGGGGTTTTAGTGTACCACAAGCTAAATATGAGTCAACAGTGTGACACTGTGGCAAAAAAAGCAAACATCTGGGATGCATTAAAAGGAATGTTGTGAGCAAGACACAGTAAGCCATCCTTTTTTTTCTCTATTCTGTGCTGATTAGGCCTCAGTTGGAGTATTGTGTCCAGTTCTGGGTACCACATTTCAAGAAAGATGTGGAGAAATTGGAGAATGTCCAGAAAAGAGCAATACAATGATTAAAGGTCTAGAAAACAAGACCTATGCGGGAAGACTGAAAGAATAGGGCTTGTTTAGTTTGCAAAAGAGAGTACTGAGAGGGGACAGGATAGCAGTTTTCAAGTATCTAAAAGGATGTTACAAGAAGGAGGGAGAAAAATTGTTCTCCATGGCCTCTCATGATCAGACAAAAAGCAATGGGCTTAAACAGCATTAAGGGAGGTTTAGGTTAGGCATTAGGAAAAACTTCTTAACTGTCAAGGTGATTAAACACTGGGATAAATTGCCTAGGGGGGGCTGTGGAATCTCCATCACTGGAGATATTTAAGAGCAGGTTGGATAGACATCTATCAGGGATGATCTAGACCAATGGTTCCCAAAATCTTTGGCATCATGCCCCATTTCTGATTTTTGAGAAACCCTCATGCCTCCCTCCCACCCCCAAAAAAATAGCAGCAAAACTTGTTGAGCAAATAAAAAAAACACGGGGGAAGCCCGAGCGAGAAAAACACGTCAGGTATTTTCTAAAATTTTTTACGGGATGGACCAGTCTCTTTCTTGGGAGAGGGGGAGATTGACGGGGAGGGGCTGGGTCATCTCGTGCCCCACCTGCAATTTCTTCACGCCCACCGCAGGAGGATGTGACTGAGATGCTTACAAAACTGATCAAACCTTCGGATCGCTACCCTTTCCTGCTTCTCTATGTGGGAACTAGCGATACGGCCAAGAATGACCTTGAGTGGGTTACTGTCGATTATGTAGTGCTGGGAAGAAGGATCCAAGAATTTGGAGCGCAAGTGGTATACTCGTTCATCTTCCCTGTTGAAGGGAAAGGTCTGGACAGGGACTGTCGAATTGAGAAAGTAAATGTGTGGTAGCACAGATGGTGTTGCAGAGAGGGCTTTGGTTTCTTTGACCATGGGACTCTGTTCCAGGCACAAGGATTGTTAGGAAGAGATGGGATCCACCTAACCAAGAGAGGAAGGAGCATCTTTGCGGGCAGGCTTGCAAACCTAGTGAGGAGGGCTTTAAACTAGGTTTGTTGGGGGACGGTGACCAAAACCCTGAGGGGAGTGGGAAAGATGGATATCGGGAAGAAATGCAAAGAGGAACGAGCAAGAAAAGAGGACCCCTGATTCAAATGGAGAAGATAGGGCGATCAACTTAGGGTTGATCTGAGGTGTTTGTACACTAATGCGAGAAGCCTGGGCAACAAACAGGAAGAACTGGAGGCTCTGGCCCAGTCCAAGAAATATAATTTAATTGGGATAACAGAGACTTGGTGGGATGACTCGCAGGAGTGGAGCGCTGTCATGGAAGGGTATAGACTGTTCAGGAAGAACAGGCAGGGGAGAAAAGGAGGAGGAGTTGCACTGTATATAAGAGAGCACTATGATTGCTCTGAACACCAGTATATAGAGGGAGAAAAACCTGTTGAGAGTCCATGGGTTAAGTTTAGAGGAGCAAACAATAGCAGTGATGCTGTGGTTGGTGTCTGCTACAGGCCACCAAATCAGGTGGATGAGGTAGATGAGGCTTTCTTCGGACAATTGAGAGAAGCTTCCAGATCGCAGGCCCTGGTTCTCGTGGGGGACTTTAATCACCCTGACATCTGTAGGGAGACACTACAGCAGTACACAGGCAATCCAGGAAGTTTTTGGAGAATGGTGGGGATAACTTCTTGGTACAAGTGCTGAAGGATCTGACCAGGGGCCATGCGTAGCTTGACCTTCTGTTCACAAACAGGGAGGAACTAATAGGGGAAGTGGAGGTGGGTGACAATCTGGGAAGCAGTGATCACGAGATGGTAGATTTTAGGATCCTGACCAAAGGAAGAAAAGAGAGTAGTAAAATACACACCTTGGACTTCAGAAAAGCAGATTTTGACTCCCTCAGAGACCTGATGGGTAGAATCCCCTGGGATGCTAACATGAAGGGGAAAGGAGTCCAAGACAGCTGGCAGTATTTTAAAGAAGCCTTATTGAAGGCACAGAAAGAAACCATCCCGACGCGTAGCAAGAGAGGCAAACATGGTAGGAGACCAGATTGGCTTACAGGGGAAAACCTTGGTGAATGTAAGCACAAAAAGGAAGCTTACAAAAAGTGGAAACTTAGACAAATGACCAGGAAGGGGTTTAAATGTATAGCTCGAGAATGCCGGGGGTTTATCAGGAAGGCAAAAGCGCAATTGGAATTGCAACTGGCAAAGGATGTGAAGGATAACAAGAAAGGTTTCTACAGGCATGTTAACAAGAAGAAGGTGATCAGAGAGGGTGTGGGGCCCCTACTGGATGAAGGAGGTAACCTAGTGACAGATGATGTGGGGAAAGCTGAAGTACTTAATGCTTTCTTTGCCTCTGTATTCACAGACTAGGTCGGCTCCCAGAGTAATGCTCTAAGTGACGCAAGATGGGATGAAGATGGACAGCCCTTGGTGGGTAAAGAATAGGTTAGGATCTATTTAGAAAAGCTAAACGTACACGAATCCATGGGTCCGGACTTAATGCATCCAAGGGTACTGAGGGAGTTGGCCAATCAGTCTTACCTCGGTTCCTGGAAAAATCATGGAAGGGATCCTTAAGGAATCCATTTTGAGGCACTTGGAAGAGAGGAAAGTGATTAGGAATAGTCAGCATGGATTCACAAAGGGCAAGTCATGCCTGACCAATCTGATTAGCTTCTGTGATGAGGTAACTGGCTCTGTGGACATGGAAAAGTCAGTGGATATGATATACCTTGACTGTAGCAAGGCTTTGGATATAGTCTCCCACAATATTCTTGCCAGCAAGTTAAGGGAATATGGATTGGATAAGTGGATGGAAAGATGGATAGAAAGCTGTCTAGAAGGCCGGGCCCAGCGGGTAGTGATCAATGGCTCGATGTCAGGATGTTGGTTGGTTTCTAGCAGAGTGCCCCAAGTTTCGGTTCTACGACCAGTTTTGTTCAATATCTTTATTAATGACCTGGATGAGGGGATCGATTGCACCCTCAGCAAGTTTGTGGATGACACTAAGCTAGGGGGTGAGGTTGATACTCTTGAGGGCAGAGATAGGGTACAGAGTGACTAAGACAAATTGTAGGACTGGGCCACAAGAAATCCGATGAGGTTCAACAAGGACAAGTACAGAGTCCTACACTTGGGATGGAAGAATCCCAAGCATTGTTACAGTCTGGGGACCAACGAGCTAAGTAGTTGTTCTGCAGAAAAGGACTTGGGGGTTACAGTGGATGAGAAGCTGTATAGGAGTCAACAGTGCGCCCTTGTAGCCAAGAATGCTAATGGTATATTAGGTTGCATTAAGAGGAGCATTGCCAGCAGATCCAGATATTTCATTATTCCCCTTTATTCGGCTCTGGTGAGGCCACATCTGGAGTATTGTGTCCAGTTTTGGGCCCCCCACTACAAAAAGGATGTGGACGCATTGGAGAGGGTCTAGGGGAGGGCAACCAAAATGATTAGGGAGCTGGAGCATATGACCTGTGAGGAGAAGCTGAGGAAGTTGGGTCTATTTAGTCTGCAGAAGAGAAGAGTGAGGGGAGATTTGAGAGCAGCCTTCAACTTCCTGGAGGGAGGTTCCAAAGAGGATGGAGAAATGCTGTTCTCATTGGTAACAGATGGCAGAACAAGGAGCAATGGTTTGAAGTTGCGGGGGGAGAGGTCTATGTTGGATATTAGGATAAACTATTTCACTAGGATACTGGTGAAGCATTGGAATGGGTTACCTAGAGAAGTAGTGGAATCTCCATCCCTAGAAGTGTTTAAGTCTTGGCTTGACAAAGCCCTGGCTGGGTTGATTTAGTTGGGATTGGTCCTGCCTAGAGCAGGGGGCTGGATTTGATGACCTTCTGAGGTCTTTTCCAGCTCTATGGTTCTATGATTCTAGGACACACACCCCAGTTTGGGAACCTATGATCTAGACAGTGCTTGGTCCTGACATGATGGCAGGGGACTGGACCTGATGACCTCTTGATGTCCCTTCCAGTTCTAGTGTTCTATGATTCTATGGTTCTAAGACATAATCATTTAACTTTGGGACTCCATGGAACTTAAGCATATACTTGTGCCTAAGTACAGGGGTTTGCTGAAGCTGCAAAATCTATTTGACAGTACATACTGGGGATTAAAAGAAAACCATCTGAAAAGTAAATACATCACACAAAGTACATGGTAATAGACAAAGTCTAAGTGTGGTGGTTTCTTACCTTGGTTCTGTAGGCATACACATAAGCAATAAGAAGAGCCACATATCCAACAATTGCTCATATGAGTCATTCTTAAGACTGATAATTACCACCTCCCATCCTCCCCCACCGTGGTTAAGACTTCCCGGGTTTTTTGAGCTATCTGTCCAGTGTGGGAGAACTAGTCTTTCTCTAACCAGCAGCAAGAGCAGCTGAACTGCTCATACTAAATAACACAATAACAGCAGAAGTCTAAAAGACTGATCATCAGTTTCTAATCAAGGTATTGTAAGGGATTGTGCAATAGGTTCATTGGCGGGGTCCAGTTTAAAAAAATCCTTAAAGACCAAGGTTTTCAATCCCAGGTGTCTATAACTAATCTCCTAAATCCATGTTAAGGCATCTAAGTGCCCTGATATTTTTGAATGGGATAATATGCCCACAAATCATACTAAAGTCAATGGCACCCTGGAAAATGTATATAAGTGCCTATAAATTGGGATTTGGGAACATAGCTATAGTCACCTGGGTGTGACAAATTTGGTCAAAATCTCTTAATCTCCAGGCAGCTCCATTACTCTGTGGCTGTGTCTACACTGGCATGAATTTCCGGAAATGCTTAAAACAGAATACTATTCCGTTTTCAGTTTTTCCGGAAAAGGAGCGTCTACATTGGCAGGCTGCTTTTCCGGAAAAGCCCTTTTTCCGGAAAAGCGTCTGTGGCCAATGTAGCTTTTCCGGAATAGAGCCCCGATCGCCATTTTCGCGATCGGGGCTTTTTTCCGGAAAAGACTACTGGGCTGTCTACACTGGCCCTTTTCCGGAACAGTGTTCCGGAATAAGGACTTATGCCCGAGCGGGAGCAGAATAGTTTTTCCGGAATAGCGGCTGATTTTGTACAGTAGAGCATCGTTGCTTTTCCGGAAATTCAAGGGCCAGTGTAGACAGCTCGCAGCTTATTCCGGAAAAGCGGCAGATTTTCTGGAATAAGTGGCCCAGTGTAGACACAGCCTGTATGTGGAGCACAAAATCAGACAAAATCTGTTTTACCACTGCTCTAAAAGCCATTGAATTATTAGAGTAAATAAATCATTCCTTGAGTAGTATGAGGGGGATTATTTACACTGTCAATGACTTCAGAGTCTGTGTTATGGAAGCCAGTGATTCATTATGCATTGAATTCAATGTTAGTTGGATCAGACTCATAAAGTGCATTATTTAAAGTTTATAAGTACTTCCCCAAATATTTCTTATCTTAATTATTTGTAAAAATAAAAGTAAACATCCCTCGCTCCTATACCTTCCAAGACTAACAGCTTCACTTCACTTTGCAGGGAAAAGATATGTTGCAGTGAGTGGTTCTGGTTTTTGAACGAGTCCACTTATTTTTGGTCTGCTAGCTTGAGCATAGCAAGGGAGTGTCTACCCAAATTGGATACACCTCTAGTTCCAGCAGAGACATATCCTTAGACTGGGAATCAAAGGGAAAGAACCAGAAATTGAGGAAGACTGGGAGGATGGGCTTTCTGCATCTGCCAGATGGGTAGGCTGACAGGAGACAGCGGTTGTGAACACGACTGGCTGACAGGAAACCTCTGCTATGCTGCGGAGAGAATGAAGCTCTTAAAGGAAGATTGTGGAATCTGTGAAGCACAAGAGCTAAGACTAAGCTCTGAGAAGTGAGGCTGTTTGCATTGCTTTCCGTGGCAGGTGGATCAGCCAGTTTACAGCGATGCTTTCAAAAGAGTTCTTTGTTAGTCTAGCTCTATTGGTATCAAAGCAAAGGGTGCAACTCCCATTGACCTCTGTGGGAGCAGAGTTAGGTCAACACTGAACACCCACATTCCCTCTAAGCTGTGGGGCAGCACAACTTCACAGGTGATGAAGCAGCCCTGCCCAATAAAAGGATTAAGCTGCCCCACCCAGTCAGAGGATGAGGGAGCTGACTGGCTCTGAGTAATCCCCTGTGAAGCTGTGCTGCCATGCAGTTTAGAGGGAACACTGCTGAGCACCTGTGAAAATCTCACCCTTATTTCTGCTCTGTGCTTGGATTTCCAAGAAGAACCCAAACCTCAAAGAAAAAGGAACTAACCAGACCCATAATTCCCAGCTACAAACAAATGTCTAAAGCACAAAGAATGTGGCTGTCATCTAGATGTTTGATTTCAACATCCCAGTTGCTGGGGGGAAATGAAACCATTGTGAGAAAAAGCCCAGCCTGCTGATTAGAGCACTAGTCTGAACCCTGGGAAACCAGCATTCAATTGCCACGAACATCCTGTGGGTCCCCGGTCAGGTTGCTTAGGCTTTGTGGCACGCCTACACTGTAGCTGGGACCAAGACTCCCAGCTTGGCAGACAGACTGGCACTAGAAAAGCTCAAGCTATTGTGATATCCAACCCCCGCCCCTCAGCCCTGTGTTTAACAGCTGCTCAGCTGTTTTTAAGTACCCTAGTTCAAGCCTCATTAGTGAAAATCTGGCTGCCTGGTTTGCTCCCAGATTCACAGTTAATATACTCCCTGTGCCTCCATTCCTAATCTGGATAAAAGTGCTGCCCTGCCTCACAGGGCTGTTGTGAGTATAAACACATGAAAGGCTGTGAGGTGCTCAGATACTGTGATGACAGGGACCATATAAATACCAGATAGCTGCTCTGATTAAGACTTATTTATTATTACAATTGCAACCATCTCTATTTATCATGACACACCTGAAGAATACTTCAGTGGATTGTTTTTTCATGGATACCTGAGCAGTACTTCCCAATATTTGGCTTTTGATGTAGCTAAAAGATAATACTTGACTTGCCCCAGTGGCCTCCACCTTCTTCATATCAATATTCCCCTATGGAATTGATACCAAATCTTCCAGCCTCAATACCTGTCTCCACTATCATTTTCTCTCATTCATTTGCTTTAGGATCTTTTTCTTTTATCATTTTTTGCCCATTCTACTGCACTCAAGCAAGAAACAAGTTTCTGTAAATTGCACCTTCTCATCTTTTTTTTTCTTCTTGGGGCATAAACACCAAGCATGATGGCACACAGGAGTCTTTCCGTTCCTTTCCCCAGCCACCCACATCCTCAGCCCTCCCAAGTAGCAGTGGTGAGTCATTAACTGACTTTTCTCTGAGGGTGTAGGATGGGGGTTGAAAGATACTCTGAGAAACTGAATCAATCTAAGTCTTGGGCAAAAAAAAATATATAAAAAACCTGAGCTAGGAAAGAGATCCTGGAGGAGAGGTTGTAATCAGTCTAGTCCATCTCCTGCATTGTGGGACCATAAATAAAGGTCAACAACTAAAGGTAATTTCTGAAACTTGGCAAATTAATTTCTCAGCTCTTTGGTATCTTGACTTACGAAGTAGGGAAGAAACATCTGAACTCTTGGAATAGTCACACATCTCCTGCCCAGGAATCACTTGTGAGCTGCAGTCTCTGAATTCTCCCAGAAGCACCCAAGAAACAAAGAAGCTGTGTTCTGCAGAAGTCATGCTGTCTTGGGGGACAGAGGGAAGAGGAAATGAGATTAAGTATTTGGTGCTTAGGTCTGAGAGAGTGGAGATCTGCGATATTCCACCAAGCATGTGAGTCTCTGATAACTTTAACTTGCCTCAGTAAAGCAGGATAGGGGGTCCAGCGCAGAAACTCAGTCTGGACCAGTGAGTTAATTGCTTCTCACATTCTATTGAGCCAATGACTAGACTGCTGCAGACTAATGTATATATGACATCAAGCCCCAAGATGTTCTGAGAGCACTGATTTCGTAGAAGACACTCATTACCTTATAGGATTGAGTCTTTGGTTTGCTATGGGGGCTTTCTACCCTGGTAAAGCTACAGGTAAATCTTGAGGAAAAACTGCAGCAGTGCCCTGAATGGGGGAATCTGAAAATAAACAAAATTTATATTGACTCTAATAACTCTGTATCTTGAAGCATGAGTAAGAATTTGGCAAGACACACTGGAATTGACTGCAAAATGAATGTTTAATAACATCTTATAGTCTGAAGTTATCCTAAGGTTATCATTGGCTTTTTAACTAGAATCCACTCTAGTTTCTAAACTGACTTAAAATGAAAATACTAAATCCATATGCCAACCCTGCTCCCACCACCTAGATTCAAGGCTGGAATGTAAATTCTTACTTGAACTGTAGTATATTAATGAAATATAATAATGGAGGCATTTAAAGCCCCTTAACCTGCAATATTTAATTGGTTGAATCCTACATCCCGTAGTTTAAACTATACATGAGGTAAAACACAAGCACTGAAGATGAAAGTAATGTTTGAATAGTGTACATACCCTCGGATGAGGAGGGGATGAAAAAGAACAAAACATAATGCTTTTCACAGTTTTCGCTTCCACTATAACATTGTGATCATTTTGAGGTTGTGGGGTGCATGTTTGTGTGTCACATGCTTATATTGTTCGAACTTTTCACCAAAATGGAATACAAGGTCAGTGTAAAGCTATGGAATGGAGTATTGCTAGGGTTCCATTCTAGAATATAGTTTCCCCTATATATAGTACCCATGTGCTCTTCAGTTTTAACTGCTGCTCAGGCTAACCCTAGTGAAATGTTTACAATAAGTTGTTGTGGTCTGTTTTAAGGTGTGAATCATCATCAGGCTTGCAGTATGAATGCAATGAATGCTGTGCTTTGCTTGGTACTAGTGAGGCACACATTGCATGCTGTATTCTCCACCATACTCCAGATGGTACATATTAACTCTCAACAGATTGCAGAACAAATCAGAACTCTAAGGATATGTTTGTGACAATCTAGTGAGTAGGAAGTCTTGCAGATTCCTGATGTTAAGTGTGGAGAACATCCACATTCCACTGGAATGCATTTTGTAATAGCATTTCCATGTAGTATTAGGTCTCATCCAAAATCAGGACCCTACTGGGGTATGTGTACCTACACATAGTGAGAGACAATCCCTGCTATCTAGAGCTTACATTATAAATAGTTGACGGGGAAAAAGAGAGAAGCAGTGGCTTAGACCAGTGGTGCACACAGTTGGTCAGTGACAAAGAAAGGAATAGAATAAGGTGCGATTGACTCCCTGTCTCGTGCACTATCCAAAAGATTGCTCTGCCTCTCAGCATTAATGAAGAATTATTCCAAAGGAAGAGGGTGAGGAAATGCAGGTGCTATTAAAGACAAGTTTAGACTTTTAGTAAATGATTCTTCTCTGCTGTGGCACTCAGAAGTAAATCCTATTCTGAGCATTGTTTGCATTCTATTTATTTAACTCAGGGTAACTCTGAGTTACAACCAGAACCTGACTTGTGATTTCTTCCTGTATCCATTTTGGCATTTTGTTTTCTGCACCATGGACAGTACTTGCCACTCTGTCTGTAACCAGTTTACCTTATACTCCTTCCTCTCAGCTTTCTAGTTTGTAGGACATCCCAAAGTTTATTACCCCTTGTGTTGTTCTGTGTATAAATGCTTTGGGCACCGTCTGCCTGAGGCATTGTGGGATATGTGAGTGGATTTTTCCAGGATACACCAATACACACACAGCAAGGCATTGATGTAGTCATAGAAACACAAGCACAGTTGACATGTTCACAGGGGCAGATGACCGTTTTGCGGGGCCCCGGGCAGCATAATTCCGCAGGGCCCCCCCTTTGCCACGGTGCATGCGCAGTGACGCCATGCGCATGCGCAGTGCTGCCACGGTGCATGTGCGGGGCTTTCTGAAGCGTGGGGCCCGGGGCAGCCGCCCCGTTCGCCCTGCCCTATATCCGCCCCTGCATGTTCATGCTGTGAAAAAAAGCAGCAGTGTGGTCACAGCTTACCTGGGCTTGTTACAGCAAGGACAGCTGAATACCAACAAATGGATTCCAACACACAGTTATAGCTGTAGTAAACATAGGTCAGGGAGGAGTAGGATGGGGTCCATGGATTCACCATTCTTTGATCCCTAAGACACTGTGCAAGGAAGCAAGAGTACTGAGAGCAGATGCATTCTCATGGCTGTATCAGAGGCTAGAAAAGCTCAGCCAGCATATCTACACAGAGTAGAAGGGATGATTCTTCATCACCAGGCACTGCAGAATATTGCTGCTCCTTATATTTATTGCATGGGTGAGAATTTGAACTTTTGTTAGCAGACTTCGTACAGGGCCAAATTCAGCAGCAGTACAACTATATTATATGGACAAGAACATGCCATCAACTCTTTGGAGAAGGCAGAGTTTATACACAGTGCAATGGGGAAAAAAGACCTGGGGGGTTTCCATTCCCATCTCTACCACTGTAGAGTCATTTCACATCCCAATGCCTCAGTGCAGCCCTCTGCCTAGATGAAAGACACTATAGAAATGCCAAATGTTAACTATTTATTCTTATGGGTATTATCACGTTACTGGATTTTAAGAGGAGCAGCCAGATAACTGCTGCATCTGGGGGGGGGACGAGGGGGGAAGTGTTTGCCCCAAAAGTGTATACCAAGGGGGCCATGTGAGATGTCACATGAAAGCTTGTGTTCTACTGATTCTGTGTGTGCTATTCATGTACTTGTATAATAACTGTGTGTGGAGTTATAAACATGTACTCTGTAAAGAATGCTCAGCCACTGGCTATGCTAATTAGCAAGGAGACAATGAATCTCTAGGTGTCAATACACATCTCAGGAATGTGACTGATGCTTGCTACCAGCATGGAACACAGGGCTAGGCCATGGACCAGGTGACCTGCTACAGCCAAGAAGATACCAGGAGAGGGATATAAGTACCATGTGGCACCCTCCATGTTGGTCTACAGCTCAGCTCTCAATCCCAGAGGCAGCTTTGTAAGGACCCACGAGCTGGAAAGAACTGTGGATCCATCCTGACATAGGATGTACACCAAAGACTTTTAAGCCAGCAGTTATAACATCTCTGCTATGAGTCTGTATCGAGAACTGGGTGATTCGATGCATGTAATGTATTATCCTTTAACAGCCTTACTCTCATGCTTTTCTTTCTTTTAATAATAAACCTTTAGATTTTAGATTCTAAAGGATTGGCTCAGCGTGATCTTGTGGGTAAGATACAGAGTGTAAATTGACCTGGGAGCTGTGGCTGGTTTCTTGAGACCGGAGAACACTTTGGGGTAGGTGAGATTGGGTCCTGTAACCCCTCACCTGTGTGTTAGGCCTGGGACTGTTCGGGGCACGGAGAGAGCTGGGGTGTCACTGGGGTTTTGCTTGTGAGGCTTCTGGCTGGCCAGATAGGCAGCTGAAGTGCTCTGTGGGACTGGTTTGTGGCCTCTTTGGGAAAGGCCTCCAGTTAGGGGTTGTAAGGAGCCCAGAATTTGAGGAATTCGCCCTGAGTGGACGCCCTCAGCTATGCTCAGACCTGGCCTGGTCTGTCACAGGTATAAGTCTCATTTTCATTTTATAAGTGTTGCTTCCCTTACATTTTAAGGAGTATCCTAGTTAATCCCCCCATACTCCTTGGTATTTAGTGCTTTGAAATACCAAACATTAATAGCACTTGTGGTGGGCTCCCCAGCCCCGCCCTCTTCTCCCCAAGGTTAAAGCAGGCCCTGAGGCCCAGTCCATCTGAGGGGATGGGGTACGGGGGTCTGGGCCCTCCCTCTCCACCGGACCCCAACCCAGGGCCCTAGTAGTGGTGGGTGGTTCCCACCACCGGCTCGGCGGGGAGTTCTCCCCAAAACGTGCCGAGCCCACCTGGGGGGTTCCCTGCCCCTTGCCCTGGGTTGCTTCCTACCCCAGCCCTGCGGCCGACGGAGACCCCACCTGGCGGAGCTGGGCTGGTGGCGGCCGCGATGTTGGCAGATCCGGTGTCTGGGGCAGCAGCAAAGGGGTTGCGGGCACGCTCGACCCGGGGACGGTAGCAGCAACGGCAGTGGTCCCAACGGCTCTTGCTCTGGCGGCAGGTCCGACTGTGGCTCTGGAGGTTGGGCAGGAGCTCCTTCCTCCCCGGAGGCCAGCCCCAATGGAGCAGCCTGGCAGCCTTTTATACTGGGGCTGCACTGTGAGCATGCCCAGCAGGGCTGCGGGGGAGGGGCATACTCCCCCCAATAGGCAGGCTCTCCGCCCCCCTGTTCAGTGCGGGGCAGGCCAGCTCTGCCACAGAGCTATACAAGCTTCTGTTTGTTCAGATATTGTGATCAGTATAACATATAATGGTCACCATATTAATACGTGTATCCATTCTTCCTGTATTAAGCATCACCTTTCTCTGATTAAATAACTGTATTTTGAGCTCAAGTATCAGAGGGGTAGCCGTGTTAGTCTGAATCTGCAAAAGCGACGAGGAGTCCTGTGGCACCTTATAGACTAACTGAAGTGTTGGAGCATAAGCTTTCGTGGGCAAAGACCCACTTTGTCAGATGCATGTAGTGGAAATTTCCAGAGGCAGGAATAAATATGCAGGCCAGGATCAGGCTGGAGATGATGAGGTGGATCCAATCAAGGAGGATGAGGCCCACTTCTAGCAGCTGATCTGGAGGTGTGAATTCCAAGAGAGCAGAAGCTGCTTTTGTAGTTAGCAAGCCATTCACAGTCTTT
Organism: Pelodiscus sinensis; assembly: GCF_052426305.1. Classification (NCBI taxonomy): domain Eukaryota; kingdom Metazoa; phylum Chordata; order Testudines; family Trionychidae; genus Pelodiscus; species Pelodiscus sinensis. The sequence goes on along the minus strand of NC_143063.1, from coordinate 5,263,262 downwards.
GTTTAATCCAGAGTTGATTGTGTCAAACTTAAAGATGAACTGTAGCTCAGCAGTTTCTCTTTGAAGTCTGGTCCTGAAGTTTTTTTGCTGCAGGATGGCTACTTTTAGATCTGCAATTGTGTGTCCAGGAAGATTGAAGTGTTCCCCTACAGGTTTTTGTATGTTGCCATTCCTAATATCAGATTTGTGTCCATTGATTCTTTTACGTAGGGACTGTCCTGTTTGGCCGATGTATATAGCAGTGGGGCATTGTTGGCACATGATGGCATATATTACGTTGGTGGATGTGCAGGAGAATGTACCAGTGACAGTATGGCTGATCTGGTTAGGTCCTGTGATGGTGTTGCTGGTGTATATATGTGGGCAGAGTTGGCACCGAGGTTTGTTGCAAGGATTGGTTCCTGAGTTCGAGTTATTATGGTGCGGTGTGTAGTTGCTGTAGTTTTCCAGGGTGGGGCAGACAGACAAATGTTTAACACAAACAGTTCAGCAGCATACAGTTTATAAGGCCCAGCTCTGGGTCAAGGCAGGGCGGACAGGCAAATGTCTGCCACGTGCAGTTCAACAATTTAAATCTCTGTCCGGGTCCCAACCTGGCAGGGGTTGGGTCTCCTCACTGGTAGAGAGCCGACAAGCGCAGGGGTTTTGCCCCACAGGGGAACCTGCCACCCAAGGGAAAGGGTGGCAGTGGGGACGCAGACCCACCCGCTCCACTATGTCCCAGCACAGGATCTTGACAGTGGCAGTGTGGCACCCACTGGGTCGGCAGGGATCTGGGCCACAACACGCCTACTAGTTCTGTGGGTCAACGGGGATCCAAGCTGCAATGCGACCTCCATTTCTTCAGCTGCCCCGGGGTCAGCTGTCCCTGGGCTGCTTCCCAGTTCCCTCTGGGGACCTACCAGGCTCAGGCACTGCTCCTCGGGGCCAAGTGGGGACAGAGGTGCTGGCAGGATATCTATGGTGCTGGCAGAGGTGCTGGCAGCTCAGGCAGAGGCCGAGGTGAACCAGTGCAGTCATCAGGGCCTGGCAGGGGGCCCTGGCATGAGGTCTTGGCATGCCTACAGGCCATGGCAACAATCTCAGCAGCCTGGGACGGGCATCAGGGTCCAGCAGAGGTCCTGGCAGCCCAACCCAGTCCTCCCATTGGGAGTGACCCGGCTGAACCCTTCGCTGCAGGAGCTGGGGCCAAGTGTCTGGCCTGATCAGCTGCCAGGCTCTGACTGAGCTCTCAGCTCCTATACTCCTAGTCCTGCCTTCTGGATTCCTGTGGGCGGGGCTAGGTGACGTTGGATCCACCCACCAAGGAATCTTAGAGGGCCCTTCCTCTTTGGGGTCAGAGAGAGGCCATGTTGCTGTCTCAGACCCATTACATGGACCTTTGTGAATGAGTTTGGTGGTCTCAGTCTAATGGTGGTCTCAGTTCAATGGAAAAGCTTCACACAGCATTGTTAAGATAGCTGCCATCTGCTGTCTCAGAAGAATGGGCAATGATTCGATTGCCCTCGGAAGCAGAGAAGTTACCCCTCTCTAGGTCACTCTAGAGGCGTATAGTAGGTCAGTGTTAGGAAATGTACAGAGCCACTCTCCATCCGTACTGTACCTGCTGTGTGAATAAGTCGAGGCCTTTTGTCCCGGAGCCTCATTCTTTCACTTTTCAAAAGCATGAAATTCACACAAAGCATTTAAACAGTAAGGATTAAAAGCCCCCTCGGATAAATCACTTTTACTGAAGGCGGTTCTAAATTTTTGTTGGCATCTTTAGTGTCATTTTCCCTTAACCCACAAGAAAGACCTAATTTTCAAACATATGTCCTTGATTTGCACATATCATCACTGCAATCATGAATGAACAGGAACTTCATTTACATTGACAATTACTATAAGTGTGCATAGAACCACACACTTTTTTTATATCAGGTCTGCAAGATCATAATTATCATTTATTAAGTATTATTACAAGAGTTTGTAAGGGCGTCATGTAAAGTGGATCCATATTGCAAGTGGAGACTAATTAATATTACTACTATGTACTGAAAACTAACTGCCAGACTGGATCAGACCAATGTTTCTGACAATAGCCAGTACTATCTGCTTCAGAGACTGGTACAAGAAACACAGGAGTTTTAGCATAACATGCCCTCAGAAGAAGAGTCCTCTTAGGCTGTGTCTAGACTGGCGAGTTTTTCTGCAAAATCAGATGATTTTGCGGAAAAACTTGCCAGCTGTCTACACTGGCTGCTTGAATTTCCAGAAAAGCACTGACGATCTCATGTAAGATCGTCAGTGCTTTTCCGGAAAAACTATGCTGCTCCGAACTGTGCTTTCCGAAAGACTTTTGCCCAAAAGGGCCAGTGTAAACAGCACAGTAGTGTTTTCCGCAAAAAAGCCCCGATCATGAAAATGGTGATTGGGGCTTTTTTGCGGAAAACCGTGTCTAGATTGGCCACGGACGCTTTTCCACAAAAAGTGCTTTTGCGGAAAAGCATCCTGCCAATCTAGACGTGCTTTTCCGAAAATGCTTTTAACGAAAAACTTTTCCGTTAAAAGCATTTTCGGAAATTCATGCCAGTGTAGACGTAGCCTTAGTGTTAGAGAAGCAAAGTAATATGGATGCCACAACAAAGATTAAGAGCCAAGAAGTTCCTGCATAGATCTTGATTCTGAGGCTATGTCTACACTATGCACTTCTAAACTACAGGGTTTTGTCTACAAAAGTGGCCTTTTGTCGACAAAACTGTACCTGCATCTACACTACTGCCAAGTTCTGTCGACATAATGTCAACAGAACTCAGCAGTTTTGTCGACGGCGGTAAACCTCATTCTATGAGGAATAACGCCTTTTGTCGACAGAGTTCTGTCGATAGAAGGCGTTATTGCATCTACACTGTCCTTTGCATCTACGCTCTCATGTCGACAAAGCGGCTTGCTTTGTCGACAGAACTGGCTGTAGTCTAGACGCTCTTTCTCGACAGAAACTTTGTCGACAGTATCTGTCGACAAAGCCTCTGTCGACAAAAGCCTGTGGTCTAGACGTACCCCAAGTGACACAGCTGTGCAGTGTAGCTGCTCTTTGTTGGCAGGAAAGAGTTCTGCTGACAAAATTTCCATTTCCAACAAGCAGTGGTAGCTTTGTCAGCAGGACAGCTCTCCCACCGACAAAGTTCTGTTCACACTGGCACTTTTCACTAGCAAATCTTCTGTTGTTTTTGGGGGAGTTTCATACTTGTGAATGACAAAAAGTTTTACTGAAGTCCAGTAGACATAGCCTCATTCTCCCCTTAAACGCTTTGCTACTGATTCATTTTCAATGGTTGTGCAGCTGCCTTCAACTTACACTCCATTTGAAATCAGTGGACTGGCCAGACATACACAGTGACAATGTCTGTGTGTTCTGCTACATATATAGTAGCTGGTTCTTTAGGCAATAATCAACAGAGTACAGCATGATCTGAAGATGTGATTTCTAATGTTTTATCTAACAGCTGCTATAATCCCATTTGGCCACTCTAATGATTATCTTGGCATTAGTCTTGCATAGGCAAAAACTAGAAAAACACTAAGCAGCAAATTTTTAAACCTGCCTAACTTCTTAACCTAGTGGGGTTGATTTCAATGCCGGTGGGGAAATGCTTTGGAAAATCCAAGTATGTGCCTTAATCCCTTTTAAAAATCTGTGCCCAGGGCCTCACTTCAGCAGGGTACTTAAGCACATGCTGATCTTTAAGCACATGAATGGTCTCATTGAAATCCAGAGATTCATTCACATGCTTGAAGTTGAGCATGTCTTTATGCATTTACTCATCCCTGGCCCAAAGTACAGATTTACAGAAGTGATGAGCACCCACAGCTTCAGCTGACATCAGTAGGCGAGACGGATCAGATCCTGAAAGGATTAAAGGGAATGATTTTGTAGGCAAAGTTGGGGAAGTAGGACATCAACCATACTAATGGATTATTGTGCCATGCTTACATAATAGATGTCCTGCCTCACACAGAATAGCCCATAAAGGTCAGTCACTTACACAATTGCTATAAATCCATGACTTGAAATCTGTACTTCGTTGGCATTCATTATTAATGAATTATGTTGCAAACCTCACAAAGTACTCTAAATGTACTTAACTACTAGCTTAACACAGACTTAATAGAGAGGCTATTGAATGTGACACAACAGCAGTTCATCACAAAAGTCTTAACAGGTCTGTATGACTTCCCCCTTTTTATTATCTCATGGTCAAGCCTACATTTTGAATAATCTGCAGGTATTCAATTATAAGCAGTTGCTATTGGAAGCAAGAGCTTGCAACGAGGCCTGTGACAGCAAGTGAATAGAAGACAATCATACTGATCCTCAGTGAACACAGAGGCTATGTCTACACTGCAGGCTTCTTGTGCAAGAACTTTTTGCAGAAGAGATTTTCCGTAAAAAGTTATTGCATAAGAGAGCACAAGAGAGCGTCCAAACAGCAAGTGCTTTTGCACAAGAGAGAGAATGCTCTTGCGCAAGAAAGGCCACCTGGAATCACTTCAGGCAGGGCAGAAGGTCACCAGTTGCTTCCAAGGGCTGGTGTTGGAGTCCTGCAGAGACAGGCGCTTAAAGGGACCCCCCGACAGCCGCTTCTCTGCTGCTGCTGCCTGCTTGCAGACCTCTCTTGAGGGACAGCAGAGCTGTTAGCAGTGCCTGCTGTGGTTGCCCTGTGCTTCTCTGGACACCACAGCTTTCAAGTGCCTTTTCATTGCTGCCATGGAGCTGGAGCAGCCCCTGGACATGTCCTGGCCCCACACTGTCATGCTGGAGTGTGTGCTGCACGTGGTACACAGTACCATGCTGCTACTCCAGGAGCGTGACCAAGACAACACTGCGGAGTCCCTTTCCCGGGGTGCTGCAGCTTTACTGCTGGACCTGCAGCTCACCATGGAGATGCAGTTCTGGAGGCTGGACACCAGTTCCACCTGGTGCGACCAGCTGGTGATGGAGCACTGGGACAAGCAACAGTGGCTGCACAACGTCAGGGTGAGGAAGGACACCTTCTTGGAGGTGTGCACCTTGCTTTCCCCCGAACTCCACAGACAGGACACCCACCTGCAGCCCGCCATCCCCCTGCAGAAAAGGGTTGCCATCACCCTCTGGAAGCTCACCACCCCGGACAGTTACCAGTCGGTGGCCAACCAGTTTGGCGTGGACAAGTCCACCGTCAGGGCCATACTCATGCAGGCCATACTCAGCCCCTCTGGGGCTGCAGTCCCTGCACAGAGGGGAGGGGAGGGGTCAGTCCTGGCTGGGGGAGGAAGTGGGGTGGGTGAAGACCTGTCCCCTGGGGGGTTGTGCTGTCCTGCCATCACACAGCCCTGCTGCTGGGGGCAGGGCAGACTTGGAAGGAGGGGGAGGGGGAGCTCCTGGGAGGTTCAGGGGGAGAGGGCACAGGAGAGTGCTCAGCCAGAGCAGCATGAGCAACACACTGTACACACTTGCCCCCTCCCCGCCCCCTGTGCAACCAGCTCCTCTGCCCTCTGAGTGTGTCAGAAAGACACCACTCACCTGAGGATCCCTCCCCAGTTTCTGAGGAGGCCTGGGAGACTCCTGACTGGCAGGCACCAGCTCCAGGGAGAATGTGACAGTATCACTGGTCTCCTCTTCTTCCTCTGGGGCGTCCGGCTGGCCCTCCCCCGCCTGCTCCTGCTCTGGGTGAGCAATGACGGGGATCCCCAGGCCAGTGTCCACAACAGTGTCTGTCATGTTACTGGATTTTAAACGGAGCAGCCAGATCACTGCTGCTCCCACAGAGGGGTGTTTGCCCCACAGTCTGTACAAAGGGGCCATGGGAGGTGTTGAATGAAAGCTTGTGTTCTACTGATTCTGTGTGTGCTGGTCATGTACTTGTGTGATGTCTGTATGTGGAGTTATGAATATGGACTCTGTGCTGATACTGACCTGGACTGCCTGTTGTAAAAAACAATTGTTCCGTTTGACTATGCTAATTAGTGAGGCTCCAGGGACAATGGCTCTCAAGGTGCCCAAAACACATCTGAGGAAAGCATCTGGAAATCTGGATACCTGCAAACCAGCCAGGCCATAATGGCTGCCAGCATGTGAAACAGAGATAGGTCACTCGACCATGTGACCTGCTCTGGCCAGGAGAGATATATAAGGCCATAAGGCGGACTCCATCTTGCCTTCAATTCTGCTACTGATTCCAGATGCAGCCTTACAAGGAACAGTGATCTGGGAAGAATCGTTGGCCCATCCTGACATAGGATGTACACCAGAGACTTTTAAGATAGCAGTTTGTAACATCTCTGCTGAGAGCCTGCATCCAGAACTTAGTGATTCAATTCATGTAATGTACTCTCCTTAACAATCTTACTCTCATGCCTTTCTTTCTTTTATTAATAAAGCTTTAAATGTTAGATTCTAAAGGATTGGGCCCAGCGTGCTATTGTGGGTAAGATCCAAAGTGTAAATTGACCGGGGATTTGTGGTTGGTTTCTTGGGACCGGAAGAACCCGTTCGGGGTAGGTGAGATTGGGTTCTATAGCCCCTCACCTGTGTGTAGGCCTTGGGCTGATTGTGGCTCAGGGAGAGCTGGGGTGTCAGAGGGATTTTGCTTGTGAGGCTTCCTGCTGGCTGGATTGGCAGCTGGAGTGCTCGGTGTGACCGGTTTGTGGCCTATTTGGGAAGGTCTCCTGTCAGGGGCTGTAAGGAGCCCTGAATTTGAGCAATTTGCCCTGAGCGAACACCCTCAGCAGTGCCCAGCCCCAGCCCAGTCCCTCACAGTGTCCTCCTCGTCCCCGAGGATGCAGTGAAGCTGCGTGAAATAGGGGCAGTTGTGGGGTCCTGCCTCTGGGAGTTCCACGGACCTCTATTGGCCAAGGCATCCACCATGCGGCCGTAGATCTCAGCATTTCTCTGCCGGGCCCAGGAATCCTGCAGAGCCTCCTCCTGTCCCACATCTCCAGAAAAAAGGTACCAGTACTCCAGGGGAAAGTTGTTGAGGGAAAAAAAAAAAAGCCAAGCTGCCACAGGGAAATAAATGCCAATAGGTTCTGGTACACCCAGGGGGAATGCCATTCATTTACAGTATGCTGGGAAAAGAAGGGTATGTCTACACTACCCCGCTAGTTTGAACTAGCGGGGTAGTGTAGACACCCTAAGAGTGTACCATCACAAAAAAAGCACTGCCAGGACCAAAACCGACCCCTCCCTCAGAGCCAGGCATCTTCACAACTCCCTATCCCAATGTTCCCACCCCTCCCCCACAGCCAGGAACCCCCAGCGCCCCCCCCCCCCCCAACCAAATTCCCCTCCTGCAGAGCCAGGCGCAAGAGGAACGGGACGGGTAAGGTAATCCTACCTTTGGCCACTCCTGCCCCCGGCTGGGCTGTCTCAGATCGCAGTGTGTACGGGGAGGCAGCACGTGGCCCAACTCCCAGCTCACTGCTCTATGCCTCACGTGGGCTTGTGTGGCATGCGCTCTGGTCTCACCCCAACTTCCCCCTCCTCACTATGCCTCTAGTGTTGGTTCACTGAGTCCCCCCAGCCCAGCTGAGCCGCCCAGAGCTTTTCTGCCCCCCCAGCTGAGCTGAGCCATCTGCCACTTTTCTGCCCCCCCAGCCCAGCTGAGCCACCTGCCGCTTTCCCCCCCAGCCCAGCTGAGCTGTGTATCACTTTTCCACCCGCACAGCCCAGCTGAGCCATGTGCTACTTTCCAGCCCCCTCTGCCGGTCCAGCTAAGCCGTGCACCATGGTGCAAGTGCTCCCAGGGCCAGGGGCTGTGCAGGGAAAAGCAGCACAGCAAGGCTATGTCTACACTCGCGGGTTGTTGCGCACAAATGGCCATTCTTCCACAGAGCGTCCATACTGCCCGCCCACTCTTGCATAAGAAGATTTACAGTACAGCGTGGTAAGAGAGGGTTTCTTGCACAAGAGCTACGCTCTTTTCTAACAAGTGTAAGCTCCCTTGAGCAAGAGCTCTTGTGCAAAAGGGCAATGTGGATGCATGGCAGGGGTTTCTTGTGGCAGAAAGCCCTATGGCTAAAATGGCCATCAGCGCTTTCTTGCACAAGAGAGCGTCCACACTGCCATGAATGTTCTTGTGCAAAAGCACATGGCAGTGTGGACATGTTCTAGTGCAAGAGTTCTTGCACAAGAACCCTTGCGCAAGACGTTCTTGCGCAAGAACCTGCCAGTGTAGACATAGCCCAAGAGTGCTCATAAAAAAAGGTGCCGGTACACTGTACAGGTGTGTACCGTCACAAAAAAACCCACTGTGCCAGGACAACCATCAGCCTGGAAACAGAATAGGGGAATGGGAAATACTATGTGATGTTCACTTGCCAAGTCAAAATGCTCCACACGGTCATGTTGGCAGTGAAGATACACACCCAAGAGTGCACTCAAGCTACAAGGCAGTGGAAAATCAGGCCCAATGAGTCTACACCTTCCAAATGTGTTTGTGGAGGGCATTCTGGGTCAAAATTTCCTGTTAAACAAGAGGAAAAGGAGTGTGATGTGGTCCAGCTAGGGCTACAATAAAGACCAAGTCATCCTGATTGCCCTCCAAGGTTCAAGTTCCTATCTTCCCAGAGCTCTCTCTGTACAAATCAGCTTACTCTCCACTGCTTCCAGCATGAATAATAAACAGACATTAGCTTCTGTGATCTGCGGCTTCTTTTAACTGTAGGGTTTGCAGCCTTGTTTTAACCAGACTTGAAAAGGCGTATAGATTATATAAGTTATAGGCTTAGAGGATGTATGTGTATAGAGCAGCTGTAGAAAAAGTTGATAAATGGTGATGATGTAGAAGAGATGTGGATTGTGATTGTGGGGGCTGAGATTTGCCAATATCATAGCCTCATAAGTAAAGCCAGCTGACGTTTCAGCCATTTTCAAAAATGTGGTTTTACTGAAATAAATGTTTCCTTGCAAAACAGTTATTTTTGGACAAACATTTTGCCACTTTGGGATCTGGAAAACTGAAATGGAATATCTTGTTTCAAGCAAAAAAGATCATTTCTAAATATCACTAAGAAACGACAATTTCATTTTGGCAAGTCTAATCATTTTATTTCAATTTGCCATTTGTGTTCACAATTAAAAACTCTGGAATTTTTTATTTGATATGTTGACTTTTCCAGGAATAGGAAGTCATTTCAAAATGATAGCATTTCCTGTTCACTCTTTCAAATTTCCACACTAAGGAAAAAGTGAACAAAAGGACCATGGGAATACAAAGGAAAATTTTAATTAGGGCTGTTGATTAATCGCAGCTAGTTCACATGACTAGCTCAAAAATTAATTGTGATTTAAAAAATTTAGCATGATTAATCACAGTTGTAATCATACTTTTAAACAATAGACTATTGAATGAAATGTATTAAATATTTGTCGATTTTTTAATGTTTTCAGATATATTGATTGATTTCAATCTCAATACAGAATACAAAGTGTACAGCTTTATTACAAATATTTGCACTGTAAAAATGATAAGCATAAGAAATATTATTTTGCAATTTGTCATAAAAGTATTGTACAGGCAGTCCCCGGGTTACGTACAAGATAGGGACTGTAGGTTTGTTCTTAAGTTGAATTTGTATGTAAGTCAGAACTGGTACATATTGTAGGGGAAACTCTAGCCAAACATTTCTCCAGAGCTCAGTTTTATTCTCCCACACCTCACTTCCCTCAGTCCTTTATTCTCAAGCTGAGGTGTCTGCTGAGAAAAGCCGCTCCACGTCTCCCTGGTCTGCTGGAGGGGGGGGAGGGGCGCTAGCTTCGCGTCTCCCTGGTCTGCTGAGGGGAAGCAGCTAGTGCGGGGTTGCCTCACCCCATTTGTAAGTAGGGATCCGATGTAAGTCGGATCCATGTAACCCGGGGACTGCCTGTAGTGCAATCGCTTTATTGTGAAAGTGCAACTTACAAATATAGATTTTTTTTATTACCTGAATTCACGCAAAAACAAAACTATGCAAAACTTCAGAGCCTAGAAAGTCCACTTAGTCCTACTTCTTGAACAGACAATCACTCAGACAAACAAGTTTGTTTACATTAACAGAACATAATGCTGCCCATTTTTTATTTACAATGTTGCATGAAAGTGAGAACGTGCATTCACATGGCACTCTTGTAACTGGTGTCACAAGATATTTATATGCCAGGTACACTCAAGATTCATATGTTCCTTCATGCTTCAGCCACCATTCCGGAGGCCATGCATCCATTTTGATGATGGGTTCTGCTTGATAATGATCCAATGCTATATAGACCAATGCATGTTCACTTTCATCATGGGAGTCCGATGCTACTAGCACAAGGCTGATTTTCTTTTTTGGTGGTTTGGGTTCTGTAGCTTTTGCATTAGTATTTTGCTCTTTTAAGTGTTCTGAAATCATGCTCCACACCTCAACCCTCTCAGAAAAGACTTCAGATTCTTAAATCTTGGGCAGATTCTTAAGCCTGTAGTTATTTTTAGAAATTTCACAATGGTACCAGCTTTGTGTTTTGTCAAGTCTCCAGTGAAAGTCTTCTTAAACCACACAATATGTGTTAGGTCATCATCCTAGACTGCTATAACATGAAATAAGTGGCAGAATGTAGGTAAAATATAGCAGGAGGCATTCCATACGCCCCCCAAGGAGATGTCACAAATTTAATTAATATGATATTTTTTAACAATTGTCACTAGCATGGAAGCAAATCCTCTGGAACGGTGGCCAAAACATGAAGGGGCATACAAATGTTTCATATCTGACACATAAATATCTTGCAATGCTGGCTACAAAAGTGTCATGTGAAAGCCTGTTGTCATTTTCAAGTTAAATTGTAAACAAGGGCTATGTCTGTCAACAGAGGTATGTAAATCAAGCACATCAAAATAGCTAATGAAGACAGGATTTAAATATCCCATTCCACATTAGCATAAACATGGCTGCGGCTTTTTTTCGAAACTGAGTTTTTTCTAAAAAAACCTGGTTGTCTAGACGTGGATCTGTTGAAAATAAAACCTTTTTCGACAGATCCTGTATTCCTCAAAAAATGAGGTTTACAGGATCTGTCGAAAAAGGCTTTATTTTCAACAGATCCACGTTTAGACTGCTGTTTTTTTTTTTTTTTTAAACTCTGTTTCAAAAAAAGCTGTGGCCATGCTAATGAGCATGGGATATTTAAATCCTGGCTTCATTAGCAATTTCAATGTGCCTAATCTACATCTCTCTGTCGACAGAGAGGTGTAGTCTAGATACACCCAGGAAGTGGCAAGTATTGTCCTCTGCAAATGTTTGAGTGATGAGCTGAACAAGAAGTAGAACTGAGTGGACTCTAAAGTGTTACTTTACTTATTTTTGACTACAGATATTTTTGTACATAATTCTACATTTGTAAGTTCATCTTATATGATAAAGTGATTGCACTATAGTACTTGTATTAGATGAATTGAAAAAATATATTTAATTTGTTTTTACAATGCAAATATTTGTAATAAAAATAAATATAATGTGAGCACTCTACATTTCGTATTCTGTGTTGTAATTGAAATAAATATATTTAAAAATGTAGAAAACATCCTAAATACATAAATAAATACCCTATCCTACTATTGGTTTACAGCATGATTAATTGTGATTCATTTATTAATTGCTTGACAGCCCTAGGTTTAATATATAGTTTGACAAACTACATTTATATTCAAACAACCCAAGGGAAATGTCTGATGGTCCATCTAAAACTGCTTTGCTTCACAACATCCAGTTTCTAATACTCCCTCCACCCTCCATTTTATGCATAATGGCACTTTTGTTGAATATAACATCAGGAAAAAATGTAATAGCACTTTTATTTATAATTCATCGCCTATGTTTTGTTTGGACTAATCCAGTAGAGCTCCATCCTCAAGAAGTTCTTTTTCAGTACTACTGAATTTCTTTAAAAACTATTTGGGCATAAAAGATTTATTTGGGCATAAAAACCACTTTGTCAAATGCATGGACTGAATTTCTTTTAACTTAACCCATTGACAACCGCAGGAATATTTCTGCCCTCATTAAAAAGTATCATTATACTTTCAAGTACCCCACCAATTCTTGGGTCTGTGCTAAAATCAGATGTTGCTGTTGAATAAAGGTGTCTATCTCCATTTCATTCAGAGGGATGCCAAAACAGCACCTTTTTTGGAGGGGAACACCTCCTTCATCATTTATACCAGAAGCTCATGAAATGCCCATCTTACTTTTAATTTTAAATTGACATGAAATAGGCTTCTCTTCTTGTACAAAGTGATGAGAGCTATGAAGTACAAAAGTATAGATTAGGAAAAGGAAAATAAGCAGGAACAGAAGAGCAAGTTACACTAAATATAAAATATATAAATCTCTCTCTCTATATATATATATATATAAATTCTTGTAGGATGACAGAGTGATGTCATCACATCGCTCTGTGTCCTGCCGCTGCCTCTACCCTAAGCCGCACAGCTAATAGAGGCTAATAGAGTGGGCTGTGTATTAGCCTCATTTAGCATGGACACTGTAATGGACAAGATTATTTTCTTCTCTTTCCCTCTCCATCTCTTCTGTTTTTCTACTATTTATTTGTACCTCTGGACCCCTTCCCCCATTCATCTGAAGAAGTGGGTTGTGCCCACAAAAGCTCATGATACCATTGTGGGAGAAAAATCAAATAACTCCAATTGTGTCTAAGGAGGGACTGTGCAGGAAATCAAAACTCTCTAAAAGAAAACTGCTGTAAGGGTTAAAAGTTTTCCAGGCCTCTCTCCCTGTAACTGAGAGAAATCATCTTAACTCTGATCAAGACCTTTCCAATGCCTCCTATCTCAACTTCATGAAGACTCCTAGTCTGTCACAATTTGTCATGTAAACCCTTATCTTTGTCACAGTTTGCCTTGTAGACTCCTCACTCAGGTTCTCATGTGCCTTTGTTCTGTAAAACTTACTTCTAGCACTTCTGGTGTGAACAGAAACATCTCAGAGTACTTCTGCTGAGACTTTGATATGTTAAAGAAAACAATCAATAACTAAACTGTCTGAGCATACTGTATAAAGGATCCTGAACCTGTCTCTCAGGGCTGCTGCTGCTCTCTCTGGTAGCTGTCAGCCTGCATGCATGCATAATAAAGTTTTCCTTCTAGATTTCTCTCCTGCCTCACTGCTTTGACCTCCAGCCTCGGACCCTTCTGGGGGCTCTGTACCCCAGAGGAGCGATATTTCCCCAACAATTTGGTGTCAGAAGTGGGATGGCTTGGAACTCCTGTTGGAAAGGCTGATGACGGGGAATGGGAATGGACTACGCATCTGGAGGGTAAGGGATCCATTTAAAATCCCCCAGTCCACCTCCCTGTTCTCATCACCAGCTGGTCCGGCTGGCGGTAAGAGTCATCTTTTGCTCAAAAAAATTTTCTTTAAGAGGCTTGAGGGAGATTTAAAACGAAAATAGCCAAATAGGGGTTGGATTTTGTTGCTGACTGATTGGTGGCGAGTCCAAGCGCATGGTTTTGAGTGAGTGAAGTCCAGAATGGGACCGCAGCCGCACCGGTGCTGTCAGTGTCACTGAACAGCTGCTGAAAGCAAGGGCGGTTTCCCCCGGCACATAAGGAGTGTGAGTGAAGCTGACAGTTTGTGTGGACTCCCACACTATCCTTGGAGAGGGTAGTGTTGCTGGACGCCTGTGCTATCCTTGGGCTCCTGCACTGTCCTTGGACAGGACAGTGCTAACATGGGTGGAATTGCTCCCTCAAGTCTGTCTCTGACTGAGGGGAAAGGTTTCTCACAGCCTGGGACTCCCTTGTCGCAGATGATCAGTCAGCTAGGTATTGCCTGCAGGCTTGAAACTAAGGAGACAAGAAATTATTGAGCATTTGGAATGGCTATACTCAGGGGAATTCCCAGAATAATGGCAACTAGAGCTTTGACTTACAAAAGCTTGCTTATCTTAGAGTTTTCCTCGAGGAAAACATCCTAACCAGATGGAATATTGATGCCTCTGGGAGGATGTGACAGTAAGAAAAAAAAAAGAGAGAGAATCAGAGCATTATGGCTAACCAAAAAGATTCTATTGAAAAGCTGCAGCAAAAATTGGCTACTCTAAAGAAACAGCTTGATTCCCCAGATGTGCCATCTGCACCCCCACCCCGCTTTGGACCCTTGTCAGCTGAACATTCTTTCCTGTTATCTCCCTGTTCTCCTGTAAACCTTATGGGACGTGACTTGTTGTGTAAATTGGGTGCAAATCTTCTCTGTAGAGAGGAAGGGATATTTGTTGACCTTCCCCCCTATCAGGCTCCAAATTTGATGGCATTATTACTCTCAGAGGAATCTGATGAGACCTCAGGACATACACCCCTCCTGGACCTCTCAGATGTCCCAGAGACATTGTGGGCAGCCCACATGAATGAAGTGGGGTTGCTAGCCTCTGCAACACCAGTGCAAATAACATACAGACACAACAAGCCTTTCCCAAGGGTACCCCAGTATCCATTGTCTAGGGAGGCACAAGAGGGCATTAAGCCTGTAATCTCTTCCCTCCTCGGACAAGGGCTACTTGTTTATACAACTTCACCATGTAATACACCTATACTACCTGTGAAAAAGGAGGAAAAATTTGACAGCCAGGGTCTATAGATTTGTACACGACCTAAGAGCCATAAGTTTGTAATCCCTAGATTTCCAGTAGTACCTAACCCTGCTACTATTCTTTCCTCTATTCCACCCACTTCTAAATGATTTTCTGTAATAGATTTATGTTCTGCCTTCTTTTCTATTCCAGTGCATAAGAATTCCCAATTTCTCTTTGCCTTTTCCTTTCAGGGTCATCAATTAACCTGGACATGTTTTCCCCAAAGTTATTGTGAAAGCCCTACTCTGTTTTCTCAGTTTTTAAAAGCTGACCTTAATTCTATCCCTCTTCCCTGCAGCTCTGTGTTGGTTCAGTATGTTGATAATGTGTTAATTGCTAGCAAAACTGAGAAAGGGTGTAAAACTGATACCTTGTATGTGTTAAAGTGTCATGCTGAAAAGGCTCACAAGGCTTCCAAAGCCAAATTGCAATTTGTAAAACAAAGAGTTCAGTACTTGGGATATTTACTTTCAGGAGATGGCTGCCAGTTAACACCTGAGTGAATCTTACAAGTTCTTTCCATTCCTCACCCTTTCACCAAACTGTCAAGTACACAAATTTCTGGGTGCTGCTGGATATTACAGACAATGGATTCCTAACTTTTCTGGACTCACCAGACCCCTTACTATTCTACTCTTAGAATCAGCTCCTGACCCAGTGACCTGGTCCCCAGAATGTGAATCTGCTTTCCTTTCCCTTAAAACTCTTCTCTCACAGACCCCACTCTGGGCTTACCTAATTATAGCAAGCCCTTTACTCTATTTTGTCATGTACAGAATGGAATTGCAGCTGGAGTTCTCTGTCAACCCCTTGGACACACACCTTGTCCAGTAGCTTATTTTTCTGCAACACTGGACTCAGTAGCCCGTGGGTTCCCACCTTGCCTGAGGGCAGTTGCAGCTACTGCTGTCCTTACAGGTCCCTCTGCTCTCTTACAGCGACACCGCACCCAGCAACTGTCTCTTCAGAGACAAACCCGGTGTGAGAATGTTATCCTCTCTTCCCCAAATGTGGTAATTCAAAGATGTAATGTACTTAACCCAGCTACTCTTTTTCCTTTACCCTCTGATGGTGAACCACACACCCATAACTGTGAAGAATTGCTTGAGCACTGTGTGAAGCCTCGCCAAGATTTGTCTGATCAACCGCTGGAAAATGCAGATCTTGTATTGTACACTGATGGCTCTCGTAAAAGAAATTCAGTTGGTAAAGTAGAGGCTGGATATGCAGTGGTCTCAGATAATGATGTTTTAGAGGCCTTTTCTCTTCCAGGAATCAAAATCAGCTCAGGCTGCTGAGCTCATCACTTTAATTCGTGCTTGCCTTTTAGCTTCCGGACAGTCTGCTGCCATTTATACTGACTCAAAGTATGCTTTCTCTGTCTGTCATGCCACAGGACAAATTTGGAAACAACGAGGTTTCCTTACCTCTTCTGGCTCTGCTATCTCTCATGGTCCCCTTATCTCCCAACTCCTTGATGCCATTCAGCTACCCACATCCCTCTCTATTACCCATTGCCCGGCCCACACAGGTGCCACTGATCCTGTTTCTCTGGGTAATGGGAGTGCTGATGCAGCGGCCACACATGCAGCAGCACATGGACCTCTGGCTCCCTTTCAGATTCTGGTCTCTCTTTCTCTCCCTGTTTCTTTGCAGGACCTGATAGAACTACAGCAAGCTGCTCAACCTGCAGAGAAAACCCTTTGGGAGAAAGCAGGCTGCTCCTTATCCTCAGCTGGGATAATGGTTGCACCTGACGGCCGCCCAGTCGCCCCAAGATCTCTCACATGGCAGCTTGCTCAGGTGTCTCATCAAATGACACACATGAGCAAAAGGGGGGTGGCCTCTCAGATCCCAAAACAATGGTACGCCCCAGGCGTGCACCTAGAAGCTGCAAGGGTATCTAATTCACGTGTAATTTGTAAGCAGTTTAATGTTGCAGGAAGCCCACAGGCTAGCGGCCACACAGAAAGAAGAAACCTAGACATAAAATGATGGTTAGGAGAGCTTGCACCTGCAGCTGAAGGAAGCCCTCCCAGTACCTACTGATGTACCGTGCCACAACATCCAACCAGGCGACTACGTGTTCGTGAAGGAACATCGCAGAAAGAATTCCCTGGCAGCCCGGTGGGAAGGACCGTTCCAAGTGCTGCTCATCACCCACACAGCAGTAAAGGTGAAGGAGCGCCCCTCGTGGATCCACGCAAGTCATGTACGCCGAACTGCGGACCCAACAGAGCTGATTGACCCCATCACCCAGGACCCCTCCCCGGAGGAATCACCTGAGGACGAGGTTCAGCGGACCGAGGCGGCAGACTCTAAACCCAGACTGTTACCAAACCGGCCTCCACCAGGAGCTTCGAGGTACAACCTGAGAGGTAGGACTGTGCCAGCAAAGACCTACAGGTGAGCCTGGTGCCCTGTAGCTCTCACAAAGGGGAATCCTTTCCAGTATTGAGTGAACTAAGAGACTACGAAATCTCGAAGAGTGCCTGCAGAGGCAAGCCAAACAATACTAACTGATTAAGCTTAGTTAAAGAGACTGCTTTGCTAGTTGCTAGATAATTACTATATTATTATTATTATCCTTTCTACTTTAAAGATTTAAGATACTATAATAGGATAAGGATTGTTTTCCCTCTTTTAGTAGTCAGAGTAGCCTTAGTATATAACTTTCCCCACACTTATCGGGAAACCCTGCAAAAGGTCATGTCCCTCACCAATACAAGTGACTGTTGGATATGTGAACAGCTTATCAAAGGTTCTGAAGGCCTTTTAACATTACAGTTTATCCCAACTCCTGCCTCCCTGTGGACCGGACCCCTAAAATTCAGATTTACTGGTAGTCAGTACTCTACAGGAGAGCGGGAGTGGGTAGATGCCCAGAATGATAACACTGTACCAGGAGAACATGGTCATGGGGGGAACAGGCAGATTTGGCGTAAAAAATCTGATTGCCTCAGGGATTCCCCTAACTCAAGCATTACATCCATCAGGGACTATGTTTCCATTGTGTTTTGAAGCAAAATTGGCACTGGTAAAGATCTGGGGTGAATCCCAGAAAATACCTGCTATCATAGAGTATGGTTAAATCCAGGAAATGGGCAGTGGATCATTTACCCAGCTGATAAAGAAAACCTCCCTCTAAGATGAAACAAAATACAGGACTATGTAGCACTTTAAAGACTAACAAGATGGTTTATTAGGTGATGAGCTTTCGTGGGCCAGACCCACTTCCTCAGATCAAATAGTGGAAGAAAATAGTCACAACCATATATACCAAAGTGATGGATGGCATTGTGCAGCCACTGAGTGAGGGGCTGTGGCTGCTGGCAGGCCTGGCTCTCGCACGTGCCCAGTGGCCAGATTCTACCCTTTTAAGGGCCCTGAGGCTGGGGGAGAGGAGAGGAGTTTTCCTGGTTGTGCCCAGAGTGGACAGCAGGGGAACCTGGGAAGGGCTGGAGGCGCCCTAATTCGAAATAAGTGTCTACACAGCACTTAATTCGAATTAGCTATTTCAAATTTGGTGTTATTCTTCATAGAATGAGGTTTACCAAATTTGAAATAAGTGGTTTGGCTGTGTAGACGCTATTGAAGTTAATTCGAAATAACGACTGTTATTTCGAATAAACTTTGTAGTGTAGACATACTCTAAGGTGCTGCAGGACTATTCATGTTTTTTCAGTTTTTTCAGTTAGGGTATATCTACGCAGCAGGCCTAAAGTTGAATTAAGCTATGAAACCTGAGCTATGTTAATTGCATCACTTATGTTGAAATAGCTTAATTTGACTTTTGGTGCTGTCTGCATGGCAGGAAGTTGAAGGAAGAGCACTCTCCCTTCGACTCCCCTACTCCTCATAAAATAAGAGTTATAGAAGTCAGAGTAAGAAGTCCTCCATCTTGACATTATTTGTAAATAAAGGCTGGCAGTGTAGACGCACACTATGGGTATGTCTACACTACAAAGTTAATTCGAACTAACAGACGTTAGTTCGAATTAACTTTGATAGGCGCTACACTAGCAAACCACTAGTTCGAACTTAATTCAAACTAGCGGAGCGCTTAATTCGAACTAGGTAAACCTCATTCTACGATGACTAACGCCTAGTTCAAATTAAGTAGTTCGAATTAAGGGCTGTGTAGCCACTTAATTTGAGCTAGAGGGAGGCTAGCCCTCCCCAGCTTTCCCTGGTGGCCACTCTGGCCAACACCAGGGAAACTCTTCTGCCCCCCCTCCCGGCCCCGGAACCCTTAAAGGGTCACGGGCTGGCTACGGTGCCCATGCCAGGTGCAAGCCTGCCAGCACCCAGCCAGCAGACCCTGCACCTGGCACGGCTCGAGTCAGCCACCCGCTGCCACCCAGCCCTCCGCCTCTTCCCGGGACCAGGCTGACGGCTCCCGGGAGCCTGCCCAGATCCGCAAGAGGCGGGCGCCCGCTTGGTCTAGTGCAGACATCGTGGACCTCATCCACGACCTCCGCACTAGGCACAGGAAAGTGGCCGTCTAGGGCAGGAGAGCTGCTAGCATGGCCACCCAGGAGCAGGTGTGCATGAAAATCAAGGTGGTCCAGTGAGACCCCCGACCCTGAGCCCTGAGCTTACAATGGCCGTACTGGGTCAGACCAAAGGTCCGTCTAGCCCAGTAGCCTGTCTGCCGACAGCGGCCAACACTAAGGACCCTGGAGGGGATGGACCGAAGACAATGACCAAGCCATTTGTCTTGTGCCATCCATCTCCAGCCTTCCACAAACAGAGGCCAGGGACACCATTTCTATGCCCTGGCTAATACCACTTCATGGACCCAACCTCCATGACTTTATCTCACTTCTCTTTAAACTCTGTTATAGTTCTATCCTTCACAGCCTCCTGCAGCAAGGAGTTCCACAGGTTGACTATTTGCTTTGTGAAGAAGAACTTTCTGTTATTAGTTTGAAGCCTGCTACCCATTCATTTCATTTGGTGTCCTCTAGTCCTTCTATTATGGGAACTAATGAAGAACTTTTCTTTATGCACCCTCTCCACACCACTTGTGCTTTTATAGACCTCTATCATATCCCCCCTCAGTCTCCTCTTTTCTAAGCTGAAAAGTCCCAGTCTCTTTAGCCTCTCTTCATATGGGACCTGTTCCAAACCCCTGATCATATTAGTTGCCCTCCCCTCTCCCACCCTCTCTCTTCCCCTCTCCCACCTCCTTTTCCCAGTCTCCCCAAGTTTTGTTCAATAAAGAGAGTTTCTATTTTTGAACACACGTGTCCTTTATTTTGTACATCAGGAAGGGGGGCTAGGGAGGGGTAAGTGGAAGAAGGTGAGGGAGGAATGGGGTACGAGCCCCCAATGGGGAGGACTGGGCTGGCTCTGCAGGCTCCTCGGGGTGGAAGCTCTCCTGCAGTCCCCTGATTGACCCCTCCCTGGATGGCAGCCTGCGGCAAGTGCAGCCGGGCTGACAGCCGAGTGCTGTGATGTGCCGAGTGTGGGCACTCAGGGCACTCCAGGCCAGGACTGCTTTGCAAGCGGGGCACCCCTGAGAATTGTCTGTCTGGGGTGGGGGTCAGGTCCCTTTAAGCACAGCTCTTGGCTAGCCTGAGACAGCAGCTCCACGCTCTAAGTCCTAATCTGCTGCCCTGCCGGCACTGCTTCCGGCCATCCTTAACCTCAGTTCAGGGTCCACTCAGTGTGGACATGCTAGTTCGAATTAGCAAAACACTAATTCAAACTAGTTTTTAAGTCTGGATGTGCTAATTCGAATTAGCTTAGTTCGAATTAGCTAAGTTAGTTCGAATTCGCGCTGTAGTGTAGACATACCCACAGTTACCCTTCTGAGACTTTTATACATATAGGTAGTAAAGGTTCTATTTTAATGACCTTCACTGAATGTGATTTTTCCATCTCTTGACTTTTATGGGCCAGTTTCTCAGTTGGTGTATTTTGATGAAGTTCCATTGACTCCAGTTAAGGAGACCACAAGGCAGTTCAAAACAGCTGGCAGCTCCCCTCTGCAGGGGCAGGCAGTGCCTAGAGGGAGTTGCCAGATGTTTGGAACAGTGAGGCACATGCCTGGCAGGAGGAGCAGGCATCTGGAGACTTCATGCTCTCCAGGCCCCTCTGGGCTGCTCATTTACTTCGGGTATGTCTACACTACAGCACTAATTCGAACTAACTTAATTCGATTTAGTTAATTCGAACTAAGCTAATTCGAATTAGCGCATCTAGACTTAAAAACTAGTTCGAATTAGCGCATCTAGACTTAAAAACTAGTTCGAATTAGCGTTTTGCTAATTCGAACTAGCATGTCCACATTGAGTGGACCCTGAACCGAAGTTAAGTCTGGCCGGTACAGGTGCCGGCACGGTATCAGGTTAGGACTTAGAGTGTGGAGCTGCTGCCTCAGGCTAGCCGAGGGCTGTGCTTAAAGGGACCTGACCCCACCCCGGACAGACAGTTCTCAGGGTTCCCCGCTTGCGGGTCCACCTCGCTGAGGGACAGCAAAGCATTCGTGTCTCGGAGTGCTCTGCTTGCCCTCACTTGGGGCACCACGGCACTCGGCAACATGGAACCAGACCTGCCCCCGGGGACTCTGCTGCATCTCGTGGACACGTTGCCAGCGGCCTGGCTGCACTGTCTGCAGGCTGCCATCCGGGAGCACCATCAAGGGGATGTCAGGATCCAGGGGGCCCTGCGGGAGAGCATCCACCCTGAGGAGCGCTAACAGTCTCCCCGGTCTGCCCCACTGAGGGCTGATGCCCCATTCCTCCCTCTCCTCCTTCCACTTACCCCTCCCTAACCCCCCTTCCTGATGTCAAATAAAAGACACGTATTTTCAAAAATAACAACTCTCTTTATTGAACACAACTGGAGAGGGGGAAGGAAACTGTGGGGAGTCAGGTGAAAGGAGGCGGGAGAAGGCAGGAGATAGTGTGGGAGAGGGGAGGGGGAAAACTAGGAGAAGGGAGCTAGAAGGGGGAAGCAAGGGGAAGGAGGGAGAGGGGAAACTCAGGGATCAGGGGTGGGGGTCTCGCCAGGCCAACCGCCTCCCAGCACGGCAAGGGAGGGGTCCTCGGCGTCCCCGGGGCGATGGGGTGGAGGGTGCAGAGGTTGAGGTGGGGGGTGTGGACATTGAGGAGGAGGGTGTGGAAGTTGAGGAGGAAGAGGTGAGGGGGGGGCAGGAGTGGGGGGAGGGACAGTTGTTGGGGGGCAGCAGGTGTAGGACGGGCACGGGGCACCATGCTCTGCAGCAGGGCCTGCAGGGTAGCATTCCTGGCTCGCTCCTCAGCCAAGTGCTCCCAGCAGAGCTGCAGGTCTGCCCGCATCCAGGTCTACACTGCTCCTTCTTGCACAACGCCCCCCCACCCCCTTGCGCAAGAGCTGTTCTGCCGCTTATTTTCAGGCATATTTTCATGCGCAATGTAGATGTAGCTAGTAGTATTTAATGTAGCCCTGAGTCATCAAAGCACTTAAGCATGTGCTTAACTTAAACCATGTGTCACCTCTATTCAACAAAACTGTTTAAAGTTAAAAGGGAACTTAAATCCCTTGAAGTGAATGGGACTTAAGCATGTTCTATGATTCTATGTGCCGAAAATTAAGCACATGCTTTATTGTTTAGTTGAATCAGGGTCTGTGTGCTAAACACTGAACAGTTCTATAGTATCCAGGTCTGGTTTTTTTTTATTAAGATGAGTGTATGTGTATTACATACAGTCTGTATGGAGTCCATATCATGTACAACATTAAGCACAATGCAGATTACTTTAAGCACATCTGGAGCCTATAGTAACTTGGGTCATGAAGAAAGTTAGCAGATGTGAAATAACACCCACATAAAATATCTTTGTATAATCCTCTAAAGTGCTTGATTGTCAATCTGTGGATTTTTTAGAATTAAATACAAATTCTGCTTTGAACTATGGATAAATTACATTTTGCTTTTATTGAAACACGTACTGTATCTTTTTGTTAATTAACAACAGGAAGGCAAGACAGTGTGGATGCTTTTGGAGGAAGTTCATTCAGGGATTACATGTTCTTAAAGAGATTCATAGCTATCCCGCTATACAGAAAGGAAATACAAGCCTAACAAGGATAGTGTTCGTAAATTAAAACTGAATGGCTGTGTCTAGACTGCATCCCTTTTCCGTAAAAGGGATGCAAATTAGACACCTCGCAATTGCAAATGAAGCGGGGATTTAAATCCCCCCCGCTTCATTTGCATAAAAAAGGCTGCCGCCTTTTTCCGGCTCGGAGCTTTGCCAGAAAAAAGTGCCAGTCTAGATGCAGATCTTTTGGAAAATAAAGCCTTTTCCGAAAGATCCCTTATTCCTGATGAACTGTTATTCATGCTAAAATTCGACACTTTGCACCTGAGTCTGAACAAAGGATCTAGCTATCTTACCCGTTACAAAGATAGCTTCTCCAATTATCACCTCTAATATCATTAGCTCCCAGACATTTACCTCCCCCCCCCCCCATCCCCTTTCTGTTCTGAAATTTGATTTGTCCTTTTTAATTGTATCCTTTGGTATATATGATTGTGACAATTTTCTTCCACTATTTGATCTGAGGAAGTGGGTCTGGCCCACGAAAGCTCATCACCTAATAAACCATCTTGTTAGTCTTTAAAGTGCTACATAGTCCTGTATTTTGTTCCAGAGATGGTGTGTGAATTTCCCAGGTTACTGGGTGGGGACTCAAATTGGTTCTGGGTTGAATGGATGGAGACTTTGTTGTTGTTGATTTCTGCAAGTCTACATTAGTTTACTTGACAAAACTGTGTTGTACAGACATACCTTCAGAGTGCTGAAGAGACAATGCTTTGTCCAGACGCTTTTTAGGCTGGCCTCTTGAGCGAAAAGAAATCTTGAAAGTTATTGTCTTTTATTTCTTTTCTGCCACTCTAAAGAATGTGAGCCTCCTGTATTTCACAGCCAGCAATAACAAAGCTTTTGTAAAGCTTAGAACTGACTTGGAAACATTTACAAAAAACATTTTGGCTACATCTACACTGCAGGCTTCTTGTGCAAGAACTGTTTTGCGGAAGAGTTCTTGTGCAAAAGGTCTTCCACAAGAGCGCGTCCACACTGCCATGTGCTTTTGCGCAAGAGCATCTCTGGCAGTATGGACGCTCTCTTGCAGAAGAAAGCGCTGATGGCCATTTTAGCCATACGGGTTTCTTGCGCAAGAAATTCATGTTGCCTGTCTATTCTGCCTTCTTGTGGAAGAGCTCTTGCGCAGGAGGGCTTATTCCTCGTGGGGAGAGGTATAACTCTTCTGGAAGAAGCCCTGTTTTCCGATGCTGTACTGTAAATTTACTTGCACAAGAACGAGCATGTAGTGTAGACACTCTGCAAGTTTTTGCACAAGAACAGCCGTTCTTGCCCAAGAAGCCTGCAGTGCAGACATAGCCTTTGTGTTCGGTATTCTGTTTCCCAAAACATAATCTCCCACAAGAGTGTTCTAGAGGACTTCAGCCCAACTGGTATGCCCAGGGGAGATTTTCAAAGGCACAAAGGGGAGTTTACACTCAACTTTCATTTAAAAGCAACCGGAGATCAACCTTCAACCCATCTTTGAATATTTTCCCTTTTTGAGATCACAGGTGTAATCAGGCCTCATTTTTATAGATGCCATGCAGGACAGTAACACAGCCCTGACCTCAAGTCACTTAAGATTAATAGACAAAGGGGGAACTGAGGCAAAAGGAAACTTGGTACAGAAATCTTGTGGAAGATTGTCCAGCAGGTGAGTGACACAGCTCTTCTGAGTGCCAGTGCTGTATCTTATCTCATCCTTGCATTTTTGAAGTCGTATATGTGAGCTTCAGAGCTGGGAATCTTAGAAGGGTGAAAGTCTTTTCTTCCCACTATTGGAAAAGGAACACTCGCTCTAATGGGGTTAAATTACATATTTAATTTCACCATAGTGCATTTCTGTCAGTGGTTTACTACTCTGTGTTTAGTTGTGGTCTATTTTGTGAATTTCTGTTTAATGGTGTGTGTGTGCATGTGCATTTATGGAAAGCAGGGAGACTGAGAGGAATAGCCTTGGGAAAAGTGGGTCACCCTGATCTCAAGATAGGAGACTGTAAGCCTGGAGTCCAAAACCTAAGGGGACAGGGACAATTGAAGGATTCTGGGTGAAAAATGAGACACTTCCCCTGGGGTTCTGGTGTGGTCTGCATTAGGCTATGTCTAGACCTCAAGCTTCTTTTGGAATAAGCATTTCCGGGAAAGATCGTCCACACACAAAAAGCACAACAAAATAGCAATTTGCTATTTAGAAAGATACCGTCCATACTGATTGGATGCTATCTCGCATTTAAGGCCACTCAGAACCAGTTTAGGCAGTATATTAGGTCAGCAGTTGCTTTCGGGTCCTGCTGCCTGAGGCTACCTGAGACATGTGCTTAAAGGGACCCCCTGGACAGCTGTTTCTCGGGTTCTTCTGCTTGTCTGCCTACCTCTCTGAGGAACAGCAAAGCATTTGCAGTGCGTGCTCTGGTTGCCTTTCTTCAGGACACCACAGTACACTCCTTGCCATGGTGCTGGAGCTGCCTCTGGGCATGCGATGTCCCCACACTGCAGCTTCTGCAGTAGTTTGTGCAGACCGCCTTTGTGGTCCTGCATGAGATCGACTCAGAGCGCATCACTGAGAATCTCTGCTTGTGTTCGGGAGCAAGGCCCTTGCAACCACACCCCCACAGTGGAGAGATGCTTCTGAAGGCTGGACACCAGTTCTGACTGGTGGTACCGGCTGGCGATGGAGCATTGGGATGACCATCAGTGGCTCCACAACTTCCGTATGAGGAAGGAGACATTCATGGAGCTGTGTGCCTGGCTCACCCCTGCCCTCCAACAATAGGACACCCAGAGGTGACCCCTGGAGAAGTGGGTCGCCATTGCTGTCTGCAAGCTTGCAACACCTGACAGTTATTGGTCTGTGGGCAATCAGTTTGGTATGGTAAAGGCCCTCCTCAAAGGCACTCTTGGGCTGCAGTTCCCACGGGATGGAGGGAGGCATACTGGAAAGAGAACCTCCATCCCTGGGGGATTCTGCAGTCCCACCCTCACACAGCCCTGCGGGGGGGCGGGGAGGGGGACCTGAGTCTCATAGGGTGTGGCTCCTGGGGTGTTTGTAGGGGGAAGCGTCATGCCATCTGGAGCAGAGATCAGAGGGCAAATTCTTCAGGGTCCAGAAATTCCACTGTACATTGTGGAGGATGCAGCCTACCCCCTCATGCTGTGTCTGATGAAGCCATACACTGGCCACTTGGGCCAAGAGGGATCGTTTCATTGCCCGCCTGGGAAGGGCACGCATCCAGGCCGAATGTGCCTTTGGGCACTTGAAGATGCAATTCAGGTGCCTCCTAACCCACCTCAGTATGGAGGAGCACAACATCCCCCAGGTGGTGCCAGTCTGTTGTGTGCTCCACAACATTGTGGAGAGGAAGGGGGAGGTCTTCCTTCTGGGGTCAGGGGCAGAGGCCAGCCGGGAGGGATGGGCCTTCAAGCAGTCGCGCACAGCTGCCATCCACCAGGCCCATCAGGTGGGAGTGCACATCCAGGAGGCCCTGAGGGAGAGTTTCTCTGAAGGACCTCAGTAACTCTCCCCAGGGCCTCCACACTAGGGGCCTGTGCCTTGCCCCTCTCTGCCTTTCCCACAACAACCCCCCCTTTTCCCCTCCTTCCCTGAAGACACAATTAAAACAACTGTTTAGTTTTGAAAATAACTGTTTGGATTTTTTATTTGGGATAAAAGTAACTGTGGGAGGGGGGCTGAGAATGTGGATATGGGGATCGGGGTGAGAACCTTGAAGTAGGAAGGAGAGGCTCAGAGCTGGGGCTGAGACTGGCATGTTGTTCATGTCTGGGGACCTCAGCGACCTTGGAGGTGGGGGAGTCCTGGGAGAACAGGGGGATAGGCTGGAATGGGGCCAGGCACGGTGGTGGGGCAGAGGCTGGCATGGCAGAGGGGTGGGTACTGGAGCAGGGACTGGTGCTGGTGCTGGGTAGGCCATCATCTTCCAAATGGCGGCACAGATGTTGTGGTCCTGCTTTAGCAGCTCAGTGCACATTTGAGCCCACTATTGTGCATCATCCCAGACCTTCTGGCCCCGCTTCTGCTGCATGTTCCTGGTGCTCCCTCATGAGGTCCTCCTGGATCCTCCAATGCCTATGGCTCCCCTGGGTCGGACAGCTGGCTTGGCTGCTGGTGATAGCTTCACAGTCACAGCTGGTCCAGCTGGGGAGAATAAAGACAATTGGTCCATCGTCCCTGGAGACACTGTCCCTGAGGCCTTGCCCTCATCAGCAAGCTGAGAGCAACAGTCGTTGGGACAGAGGACAGTGATGTCCCAGGAGCGAGGCCATGTGTGTCATGGAGAGCAGGCCATGCCTCACAGATGCACAGCGCTTCCCGCCACCCACCCCTTGTCCCACAGACAAGCAGGCCAGGGAATTGTCTGGCCACACTGTAATCCAATGGCTGGGAGAGGCGCCTCAAGCTGCCTGGGCTTCCGTTGATGCTGCACACACACCTGTGCCTGGCAGTGCTGTCCCCAGGAGAGGGTGCTGCCTCAAGCATGCAGGCATGCCCATGTGCTGTGTGGGGCACTCCAGAGTCTGCGTGCAGGTGTGCATGTGCCCTTGTCTCCAGCCTCCTTCCTGCAGTGGCTAGTGGCAGGACGGCATCCCTCCCCATGGGTCAGAAGTGTGTCTGGCCTCCCCAGAGCCTGTGAGCAGGAGCCCAGGGGTTCTGAGCAGCCACCTTCTGGTACTGCATGGCACAGGTTGTCGCTGCACGTACATCCACATGAACAGACTGCGGTGCGATGACCAGGCCGAGAAGGCTGAATCAACAATTGCACCACTGCCCCTCAGCACCCTGTGTGTCTGAAAAACTAAGAGCACTCACCTGAGGATTCCTCCCCAGCCTTGGAAGATGCCTGAGACATCCAGGCCCTAAGGTACTGGCTCCAAGGTGATAGTGGTCACTGTGCTCACTGTTTCTTCCTCCTTCTCCAGGGCCAGGACTCCCTGATGGGCGACAATGGGTGTTTCCAGCCTGGAGTCCACCACCAGGGGTGGGGAGGGGCTGCACTGCCCCCCAGGATGTGGTGCAGTTCTTCATAATAGGGACAGGAGTGGGATCTGTCCCAGAGCGAGACATGTGCCCCCTCACCCTGGCATAGCCCTGATGGGTCTCTTTTACTTTGCTCTGGCCCTGCTCCAGAGTCCTGTGGTGGCGCCTCGTGGCCAGGCTCTTGGCCATCTGGCTGTATAAGTCAGCGTCATGCCATCTGGAGCGGAGATCCTGAAGAGTCTCCTCTTCGTCCCATACCTCCGCCCCAGACCAGGCTGGCACATGCCTTTTGCAGCCCCTGGCAGGCAGGCTCCTAGGAGCCCTGTTCATGTTCCCTGGGAGGGCCAGTGGGCTGCCACGTGGTGTGTGGAAGCTTCCAGGGCCTGCTTCCTGCTACAAGCCCTATCCCCGGTGTCTGAAGCTTTCAGAGTTGTGACGAGTATGGACGGAGTGGCCAGCAGGGCACCTGTGTTATTTCCTGGAGGCCTCTTTTTTCGAACTAACTCCCTCTTCTGCAACCACACATGCCTTTTCTGTAGAATGAGGTTTACCACCATCGGAAAAAGTCCTCCATTATTCCAACTTTTTTGTGAAATAACACAATAGCATTGTTTTTCCAGAATAATGGCCATTATTCCCAAAAAACGCTGCAGTGTAGACATACCCTTAGATAATGCCATTGTCATGTCAGTGCATCATCTGACTAGATCTCCCAGCTCTCAACTGGAGACTGCTGACTTGACTCTGTGAGGCTGGTAGAGTAGATTTAACCCTGTGGGCCTGGCCCAGTGGTCTTGCAGCAGGGTCGTAGCCACATGGGCCATGACCCACCCAGTTATCATCCAAACTCCCCCTCAGCAAAGCTTGCTGGGAGTGGGGGTTTGCCCAGCTCTAACTGGGGGAGAGGGTCAGGCCACAGGGGCTTGCCCTGCTTCACCTGTTCAGCATTTTTGATGATGTCCCCAGAATCAGAGCATGGGGCTGCCTGTCCGGTGCTCCAGCCACAGAGCCAGGTTGGGGACTTGCCCTGCTCCTCACGCCCAGTGCTCTTTGCAGTAAGTGAGATTGGGGCATGGAGACTTGCAAGCCCCTGACCTGGAGCCGGGCAAGCCCCAGTGCTGTGACCCTGCTCCCTGGCTGGAGTGAGGGAAGTGCAGGTTGGGGTACGTTTTTCTTCAGCCCCCATTTTTCCATGGTCTCTGGCCAAGCATCCATCACCCCCACCAAAGTTAGAGAGGGAGAAAGATGGCCTCCATAGCTCCTGCCCCATCTCTCCTGTCACTGCCCACCCAGCCTAAATTAGGCCCATCCAAGTGTCCCACTCTGCCTACAGTGGAATTGGAGCCATGACAGCAGAGTGGATCAGCATATGATGTCATAAACCTCACTGGCTGGAAGCAAAAAGGTGGGGAAACCCTCTTCCAACCATCTGATTCCCTACACTGGCTCTGAGTGAGGTTTGGATGGTGAGATGGAGTTCTTCTTACTGGAGCTAATGGAGGAGGGAATGAGGTCTCTCCTGCATGCACTATGCAGAATTTGCCCACTTTGTTTTAGGTAAGCATCTGCTGTGTGTGTGTTACCTGGGTGTGGCATTGTGGTAGTTCACATATTTGTTTGCAAGTGGGGAAAAAAACAACTTGGAAGGGGAAGTAGGAACGTTAAATTTTAGCTTCCTGGAGTATATCTCTGGGTTGGTGGATGACCCGAGGCTTATTGAACCTTGCCTGCCTCTATGGCACGCAAAAACTTGGGATGTCTGGTTCTAGAATCATGTGCCTGAATTAAGAACCAGGTCCCTTAACCAAGAACCAGGTTCATCAAGTGCTCTGTGTGACCCAGCCACTTGAGGGAGACAGAGCATCACGATGAGTGAGCTTGGGTTACAGATGCAGATTAATTCCATGTTCCCTATTTCAAGTAAAAATAAAAAATATTCAAAGTCCAAGCAACTCTATATTGATGTTTGTGAAAACAATGTATTACTAATTAAATCATCCCCTGCCATGTCATAGATCCTACAGATTTATCATAGGGTGAGTCACTTGCAATAGCAAGAGAGAAGCCAGTTTAGGTGATTCTTACTAAAATCTTATTAGTCAACAAACATTACACTGGTGAGTAAGGATTCAGTTGTGAGACACAATAATCCACCTCCCCTAGTAAGACATTTCTCTCCTGGCCATAGAAGTGTTTTCTGTTTACCAAGGTTAAGAATTCACTATCCAAATGATAGTAAGCAGACTGCAGGCTCCAGTTCAAAATCTTAAGATCAAGATTTGGGTGGGGGGTGATCCTTTTTGCTAAGTAGAAGGTCTGGGCATGAGCATGGGTGAAAATAAGCAGTTATGGAATCTGGGGCTGAAAAGGAATATTTCTTGAAAGGGGGAAACTGACACAGTTCACTCACCCTTCTCCCTACTCCATATAGTAAAGTACAGTAAAACCCAATATGTGGGTATCAGTAAATATAGCCTCATCTACAACATTGACTTAATTATGTTGCACAATAGCATCCTTTATATAGAGAGACTTTGTTTTTCTTCTTCTTGTAATGCATAAGACAACCACACAGACAAGGAGGCACCTTGTGTATAAAAACTTGCTGCATCTTGCCTAGAGGCAGCAAATTTAAAAGCAAAATTGGATTCTTAGGACTTCATGGAAAGTTACTAAGGCTATGTCTAGAAAGTGGGGCTATTTCAGGATACGAGAAATATCCCAAAATAGCAATTCTGTGTCTTTAAATGCGCCCATTATTTTGAAATATATTCTGAAATAACAGGCATGCTATTCTGGCATCCCTGTAACTCTTGTTCCACTAGGGTTAAGGGATTTGTCGGAAAAGTGCTTTATTTTAAAATTTGGCACTGTGCTGGGGTTTTTGCACTAAAACAAGCAATATGGATGTTTTCTTTTTGCCCGAGGTCGCCCAGCTAGCAACCCAGGTCTCCTGCACTGGGCCACAATGCCTCCCCCACAAGCCAGCTGTCACTTTACTTCTGTGTCTGTTTTCCTTCTCACCCTTTCTCCATCTTGTGAAGTTATTCTGGAAATTCTTTGGGACCATGGCTCTCTCACTATGTCTTTGTACAGCCCCTAGCACAACAGGCCTCAACTGAACAACGTCACTCAACTGAAGCCTCTGAGTGATACTAGAATCTATACTATTATAAAAGGAGAGGTGTCCATCATGCCATCTGCCATAGAGAACATTTGAGAGGACTTGGGAAGTTTCTAGGGGGAGACAGGACCCCAGTCCCACCTACAGTCCCACGCCCTCTGCTGAGGCCCCGCCCCCACCACAGGGAGAGGAGGGGCACACGAGCATCCCAGCATCCCAGAGCAGTGGGGAAGGGAAGAGGATGCAAGCTCCTTCCCCACCCCCGGGAGCAACGGGGAGAGAGAAGGCCCCACAGCCTGAGCCCTCCCAAGCTTCCCTGGCCCTGGTAACAGTGGAGAGGGAGGAGGCCATGTGTATGTCTATCTTCACAAGAGGACGGGTAATGCTAGTATAAATAATAATAAATGCTTGGTACATTTAAGGATACTTTACAGCAGTCTCTTCAAACAAGCAGTTGTTTACTAAAGGAGTTCTCTTCTCTAGATTCCAATGGATAGGGTTAGACGTCAGAAAGGAGACGTCTGTGTATGAATTGAGGAACGTTTTCCACATAATTTCTGTTTGTCCAAGGTCTGGCAGACTGGGGACTATGCTTTTTGTCACTGGCAAAGTAGACGACTTAGGGTATTGAATTGCCTAGCTTGTCGATAATGTTTCCATCTGCTGGGGTGATTTTTTTTTATGAGTGGTTTCTAATCTTCTCTCATTTCGGCCTGCACAATTGCCGTAGTCTAGCTTTCCTCATAGAGAAATGGCCTCTCTGCTGCTCACTTCAAAGGAGAGCTGATAGCTTTTAGTGGCAGTACAATAATGACTCACTCTATGGCTCCCCAGGGTCAGAGCAATTCCTCCATATACATGTTGCAAGTGAAAACTCTCCAGATGCAGCTGCATTTGCAAATGTTTTTTTTCTTATCATCCAGCTCCCCTAAATATGATCATGAGAAATCACTTTCAAGTCAGTAGCTGTGTGTCCAGAAAGGTTAAAATGTTCTCACCTCTTACCATTCTTGATATCTGATTTGTGTCCATTTATTCTTTGGAGCAGAGACTGTCCAGTTTGGCCAATACACCATTGCTGGATGAGCATAATGGATGAGCCCCTGATGATGTGGTGATGTGGCTAGGTCCACAAGAGTTGGCAATAGGGATTGTGATAGGGATTGGCTCCTAGGCTAGTGTTTCTGCTGTTGGGGGGGGCAGGGAGAGGGTGTTGCTGGTGGTATGTGTTTCAGGTTGGAGGGCTGTCTGTGAGAGCAAGGAGTCATCCTTTAGGAGAAGAGGTAGATTTTTGATGATGTATAGAGAGGTTTTAGCTGGAAGCTCTAGGTAACGGCCAGCGGTGTTCTGTTTCTTTCCTTGTTAGGTCTATCCTATAGTATGGGTGTGTCTAGACTACAGGGTTTTGTTGACAAAAGTGGACTTTTGTCGACAAAACTATGCCTGCATCTACACTGCCGCTGAGTTCTGTCGACATAACATCGACAGAACTCGGCAGTTTTGTCAACGGCGGTAAACCTCATTCTACAGGGAATAACGCCTTTTGTCGACAGAAGGCGTTATAGCATCTACACTGTCCTTTGCGTCTACACTGTCATGTCGACAAAGCAGCTTGCTTTGTTGACAGAACTGGATGTAGTCTAGGTGGTCTTTGTCAACAGAAGCTTTGTCGACAGTATGGAAACGCTCCAGTAAACCTCATTTCACCAGGCATAATGAAGCGGTCGACAAGGGCTTCCCTTGTTGACCGTGGCACGTCCAGACTACTGTGCTGTGCCGCCAAACAGCTGATCAGCACAGCGCGGTGGCCATTTTTATGTAAATGAAGCAGCGATTATTTAAACTGCCGCTTCATTTTCCTATGTATAATAAACTCAGCTAACATGGCTCCATCGACGGAGCTATGTAGTCTAGACAGACCCTCGATGGCTTCTGGGCAGTGTTCCCTATAAACTGAGTGCTTAAGTGCTCAGGAGAGATTCAGCTGCTGCCTAGCTGATTAGCAGTGCACCCACAGCCACCTACAACCAGCAGCATGTATTTCCACTGGTGGTGCACATCTGCACATGCCTTTGTGAATATAATACAATTTATTCCACCCATGGATAGAACAAAATTAGAGGGAACACTGCTTCTGGGTACCTGCCTGACTCTCTCTGGGTATGTCTACACTACCCCGCTAGTTCGAACTAGCGGGGTAATGTATGCATACCGAACTTGCTAATGAAGCCCGGGATTTGAATTTCCTGGGCTTCATTAGCATAAAGCCGGCACCGCCATTTTTAAAAGCCGGCTAGTGCGAACCCCGTGCCGCACGGCTACACGCGGCACGGGCTAGATAGTTTGAACTACGTAGCCATTCCGAACTATCTGTACTCCTCGTGGAGTAGTTCGAACTATCTAGCCCGTGCCGCGTGTAGCCGCGCGGCACGAGGTTCGCACTAGCCAGCTTTTAAAAATGGCGGCGCGGCTTTATGCTAATGAAGCCCGGGAAATTCAAATCCCGGGCTTCATTAGCAAGTTCGGTATGCATACATTACCCCGCTAGTTCGAACTGGCGGGTAGTGTAGACATACCCCAAGAGAGAGAGAGATCTTGGAGTCATTGTGGATAGTTCTCTGAAAACATCCACTCATTGTGCAGAGGGAGTCAAAAAAGCAAATTGAATGTTAGGAATCATTTAAAAAAGGGATAGAGAATAAGACAGAAAATATCTTAATGCTTCTATATAAAACACCCACATCTTGAATACTACGTATTGGAATGGTCGTCTCACCTCAAAAAAGATATTTTGGCATTGGACAAGGTTCAGAAAAGGGCAACAAAAATGATGAGAGGTTTGGAACGGGTCCCATATGAAGAGAGATTAAAAAGACTTGGACTTTTCAGTTTAGAAAAGAGGAGACTAATGGGGGATTATGATAGAGGTCTATAAAATCATGACTAGTGTGGAAAAAGTGAATAAGGAAAAGTTATTTACTTAATCCCACAATATAAGAACTAAGGGTCACAAAACAGCTGATGGAGTTTGGTGACTCATGGAACTAACAACAAAATGAAATTAATAGGAAGCAGGTTTAAAACAAACAGAAGGAAGTTCTTCTTCACACAGAGCACAGTCAACCTCTGGAACTCCTTGCCAGAGGATGTGGTGAAGGCTAGGACTTTAACAAGGTTCAGATTCATGGAGGTTAGGTCCATCAATGACTATTAGCCAGGATGGATAGGAGTGGTGTCCCTAACTTCTGTTTCTCTGGAGGTGGGTGATAGGGTAGGTATCACGTGAGGATTACCTCGCGAGGATTGCCCTCTGGGGCATCTGGTATTAGCCACTGTCGGCAGACAGGATACTGGGCTGGATGAACCATTGGTCTGACCCAGTATGCTCATTCTTATTTTCTTATCTCCAGCCCTAAGTCAATCACTGGGGTGAGGAAGGGGCTGCACTGCCCCCCCAGGATGTGGCACAGGTCCAGGTAACAGGGGCAGGAGTGGGGTTCTGCCCCATGGTGGGAGCTGCACTCCTTTGCCCTAGAATAGGCCTGCCAGAGCTCTTTGACCTTCATCTGGACCTGCTCCTGGGTCCAGATTTGGTCCTTTGTGGCCAGGCTGTTGGCCATGCAGTCATAGATATGAGTGTTGTAATGTCTGGTGTGGAGATCCTGGAGGTTTTCCTCCTCACCCACACCTCAGTGAGGGCTAGGATCTCCACCCTAGACCAGGACAGTGCATGCCTTTTGCAGCACCCGTCAGGCTCCTGGGAGCCATCAGAGTGGTGGAGGGCTCTTGGGGAGCTCGTGGGTCGCTCATGATGGCCCTAGGAAAGATCGTGTCAGCAGCAGTGTGGTTTGAAGGCTGTGAGGGCCAGCTTCCTGCCACAAGCCCTTTCCCCTGTGGCTGCAGCTTTAAGAACTGCAGGGGAAGAGGAATTATAGAGTCCTGATGAGCGTGGGTGGAGTGTCCAGCAGGGCACCTGTGGGATTTCCTGGAGGCCCCTTATTTCAAAATAACTCCAGCCGCCCTGCCTAGACATGCCCTATTTCGAAACCACTATTTCAAAATGGGCATTATTCCTCATAGAATGAGGTTTACAGATTTTGAAATGAGCCGTCTTATTTTGAAATTATTTGAAAATAACAGAATTGCTGTGTAGACACTTGCATTGTTATTTTGAAATAACGGCCATTATTTCAACATAACTGCTGTGTAGATGCACCCTTATTTGCACGGTAGTGTCCAGGAAGTGGATCTCTTGTGTGGAGTGTTCCCGGCTGAGATTTAGAGTGGAGTAGAAATTGTTGAAATCCCTGTAGAACTCTTCAAGGGTCTCCTTCCTGTGGGCTCTTATGCTGAAGATGTCATCAATGTAGCACAAGTAGAGGAGAGATGCCAGGGGACAGAAGCTGAGGAAACGTGTTCTAAGTCAGCCATAAAAATGTTGACATTCTGTGTGGCCATGCGGTTACCCATAGCAGTACCACTCACTTGAAGGTATAAATCGTTCCCAAATCTGAAATGATTGTGGGTCAGGACAAAGTCACAAAATTCAGCAACCAGCACTTGACATCTGTGACGGGACAGGCCCACACAGTATGGGGGCGCCCCCCCGAGCGGCACTGTACGACGGGAGGCTAGGCAACAGCCGGCTCTGTCCAGGCTGCTCGGCAGGCGCAGAGCGCTCGTGCCCAGGCGCGTCGGATGACGTCAGCCGGAGCACGCGGAGATGCAGGGCATGTTGCCGCGGCAACAGGAGGACGCCGGAGCATGGAGGGTGGGGACGCCAAGAGGCGCTGGCGTCACGGCTCCGGCGCCAGATTTAAAAGCCCTGCCGGAAGAGAGAACCCGGGGGGGATCACCGCTGACGGAGGCAAGCGGCGGGAGGAGTGGTCGGTGGACCCATCCCCAGCAGTTTCCCCAAGTGGACACGGATTGTAGATGTTGAGCAATCCGGTCGTGAAGACCCCGTGCCAGGGGGCGCGATGGCGGGAAGGGAAGGAAGCAGCCCAGGGCAGAGTCAGGAAAGGCTGGTGAGCTGACGAGTTAAGGTTGCACACCCCGTCAGCTGGGTTGGGTCAAGCTGAACCTGCACCCTTAGGGCCCTGGGCTGGGACCCGTGAGAGTGGGTGGGCCCGGGTCCCCCTTCCCCTCCCGCCTTGCTAGGGAGTGGGAAACCGAAGACAAACGCGTCTAGAAGAAAACTTAAGAGGACTGGTTTAGGGTTATAGGAGTGAGAACCCGGTGGGACGCCGCTGGGCGGCCTTGGGACATCACAACATCCAATAGGCATAACTAGTCACAGAGTCCCTCAGATGTAAAAATGCATGTTTAAGCCTTACCATAATAAGAGCTGGACTCTCCAAACACTGTGACCTCCTACGTCCTCATAACGTTCCCTTACTAAAAGAGACACACCTTTGGTTACATGGAGATTCTCTCCAAGAATGTACTCTGAAGCTGATTATATTGAAATCTATAGATAAATTTGTTTTGTTTCTTTATAATCCATTAAGAGTAAGAGTGCTTCTGTGGCTTTGGCCTACTCTTACAAAGCTTAGGGTTCAAAGCACTATCAGTGCCAAGATCTACCCATTACTTGAGGTAATTCATATAATTTTCTATTAGATTACGGGTATAAAATGTTCAGAAGCTTTTGAAGTACTGAAGCTTTTTTTCCTTTGAGAATTAATGCTCACAAATCATATTTTGAAGCTCCTGCTTTCTCAAGGCACGTTAAGTCCCATCTCTTTGAGTAATACATGCTGAGAGAGGTGGAACTGGTAGTAACAATAAATTCAGTCATTCCAGATGAAATCATGGCAGTTATAACATTGTTCTGACTAGGCAAATTTTTGGGCACAGGTAACCTACCAGAGAAAAACAAACAATGTTCTCAGGGATTCAACAATTATTAGACAGTTCGATAGCCAGCACTGTGGGAAATGAAGACATTCTAGTAGAAGAATGTTGGCTCAAAGGGCAGAGAAGTGTTATTCTAGAACAATTAGGCCCAGGCAGTCTGACGTGTCATGATTTTTTTTCTATTTAGGCTAAAAAGAGATCTCGAAATTTAGATCTGTGTTTTTCACAGAATATTTGCGGCCTAATGGTTGCAGTTTATATGTTCCACTGCTTTGTTACAATCAGATTGTACTGAAATGTGGTCTGTTTTATTTGACCCTGACAAGGACACTGGGGGAAAAGGCAAACTTACAAGAGCTACATGGAGCATTCCTGCCTGTGATGTTTTCCAACTTATTTTTGTCTGTCTGAATAAAATAACTTGTTTGCAAATGATAACACATACACACAAACACACATACACGGTCACGAAGACTGTTAAATGAATACAGCAAATATGGGTTTTCTTTGGAATTCAGACACTTTATTAGGTGTTTATGAAACTATCACCTCTCAGTTTAAAACTAGGCTTACCGCGGAATGGAACTCAGAGGCCAATTTATGCCTGTCTCCTGTCCAATAAGTCTGTGACAGTCGGGTGAGTTCTTGCATGAGCAGTGACAGTGCATGTATTCTGCGATTCCAGTCTGGGGAATTAACCATAGACCAGATATCTTGCTGCAGCATTGTGTTCCAAAATCTAAGCTTTCATTTTTAAAAAACTAAAAAGAATATTTCTAGATCTTGTTATTGCAAAGAAAAACCTTTAAAATGTAAACTAGTGCAGTGCTGCCATGTAGAGTATCCAGATAACCTGAAATAATAGCTCTATCACTATGTCTACACTACAAACCTCTTCCACAGGAGGAAATGCAAATGGAGCACTCATTTGCGTATGGTGTGCTCTCATTTGCATTTCCCCCTCTGATCCCTTTTGCGCAAGAGGTTTTTGCACAAAAAAGCCCTGTGTAAAGCACTTCATTTTTTTGAGGAAGAACGGCCCTTGCACAGAAGAGGGGTTTTGTGCAAAAAGGAGTCATCTTCACAGTGCTTTTTTGCACCAAAACCTGTAGCGCAAAAGGGATCTGAGGAGGAAATGCAAATGAGAGGGTGTATATGCAAATGAGCGCTCCATTTGCATTTCCTCTTGTGGAAGAGGCTCGTAGCATAGACATAGCGAAAGAGAGACATGAATTTTCCCAATTATTTATGTCTGCCATGCGCTTCATTTCATTCCCTAAGGGTACATCTATACTACACAGCTATTTCAAAATAAACTATTCCGGAATTAACAAAGACTCCAACTATCTTACCCATTACAAAGATAGCTTCCCCAATTATCACCTCTAATACTATTAACTCACAGACATCTACCCTTCCCCACCTCTAATATCATTAACTCACTGGCATTCACCTTCCTTCCCCCCCCCCCCCCACATCCTCCTTCTGTTCTGTAATGTGATTTGTCCTTTTCATGTGTGTTCATTTTTTTAAAATTGTATCCTTTGGTATATATGGTTGTGACT
This sequence comes from Pelodiscus sinensis, assembly GCF_052426305.1. Lineage (NCBI taxonomy): Eukaryota > Metazoa > Chordata > Testudines > Trionychidae > Pelodiscus > Pelodiscus sinensis. Next base: position 5,225,014 of record NC_143063.1, on the reverse strand, counting down.
ATTTTCTTCCATTATTTGATCAGAGGAAGTGGGTCTGGCCCACGAAAGCTCATCATCTAATAAAACACCTTGTTAGTCTTTAAAGTGCTACATAGTCCTGTATTTTATTCCGGAATCGTTATTCCGAAATAGATTATTTAGAAATAGCACGTCTACACTGCAGGAAAGCCTCAAAATTAGCCGGAGGCAGGATTCCCTAATGTAGACGTACTATCTCGATTTAAAGCCCCAGGAGGCATTAGGGAGGAATAACTTAGAATGGCTCTGGTGAAGGGCTATTTTGAAATAGCAGCAGTGGAGCATCTACACACGCCTTATTTCAAAATAGCTATTTCCGAATAGATGTTATTCCTCATAGAATGAGGTTTACAGATTTTGGAATAAACTGTCTATTATTTCCAAATTATTTTGAAATAATGGAATGGCTGTGTAGACGCTCACATTATTATTGCAAAATAACGTTAGTTGTCTTGAAATAATGGTGCAGTATAGACGCACCCTAATTGTGCACTTTTTTTCAGGCCATTCCCAATGCTTGGCATAGCCTCTTTTTTTCTGGGATGTCTAGCAAGCCCCACTCTCCTCTGAAAACTCCCTCCTTAATGGAAGATGTCTGCCAATAACAGCTACCTTTTCTCATGCCTTCTTTAATCATTTTAACTGGAGGATAAACACAGAATTATTGCACCAACAAAACATTCTTTGAACTAAGAGGACTTCGGCCAAAAGCAGCTCACCCAATTTGTGTGTTTCTATGATGATTTCCCTTCTCACTTGTCTCCTCTGTTTACATTATAAGCTCTTGGAAGTTGTACTCTTAAATGTCTGTTTAGTACCACCCACAGCTTTGAACCAAGTAGTTTGCTAATATTCAGGGCTTTGTGCAGGATTGTTTCCATTAAGAAACAGTCCCCATCCCTCCTGGAACCTGAACCATTGCATCGAAAAAGTGTCTACTTGCCTACACACCTATTTTTAGCAAACTCACAAGCAAACTCACAAGCCCCACCAGCATGAGACCATGGACACATGCTGCCTTTTAGCTGTGGTGTAGACATACAGTCTGAGCCTTTTAAGTGCCTCTTGTGAGGTTCTGAGTGCACTCAACTTGTGCTGCATCAGTGGGAGTTCAGGGATTAAGTATCTTTTGGAAATTACTTAGCTTCTCACAGAATTTGGCCCTTTAGCCCTCTATGCTTCATTTCACTGTCTGCAACACAGGCATAATTATTGAACTACTACAATCACCAGTCCTTTGGGAGTCTGGAGTGCTGCATTGAACTCAATAGAAAGCAGTTTTTCCATCCCTCAAATATTTGTGTGTGTGAAATTTTTCCCCATCTCCAACTGAATGAAGAGTTCAAATCTCAAAATACTTACAAATTAAAAAGCCCAAGTTGCTTTTCCATCTCGAGTCAATCAAAATGGTTAATGTCAATCTCAAATTCTTTTTATAAATGCTTTTTGGTCAGTCTAATGTAGTGATTCCCAGCCTTTTTTATACCACAGACTGGCTACTCCATTCACACACTTTTGGTGGACTGGCAAACGTTACATTTGCATATTTGCATAGTCATTATGCAAATAACGAATATGCAAGTACAATGTTGCCAGTCCACCAAAAGGCCTAGTCCCCAGAGCCTCCATGAACAGCTGGCTCCAGCTCTTCCAGCCACCCCATCCCCACCCCTTAAGGCTTAGCGCTTAGGAGATTTGTTTTTGGCATGCAGGTGGGGTTCCTTCGAAGAGCAATGTGCAGAGCTTCCTGCAGGTAAGTGTCTATGTTTCCTGGACACACAATGTAACACTGCACCCCTAATAAAAATGAATAGCTTTGTTTTCTCTAGTTCGTTGCACACGCCAGGCATCCATCAGACAGCCCACAATTCAGCAGAGGCCAGGCACAGAGAGCTAAGAGAGGGGAGTGACCCATGCAGGGACTTAGGCAAAAAGTGGCAGGTCCCAGTGCATGGGCTGGTTGAACAGGGTTAACAGCTCGGCTTTTGCGCAGCTGTGGTCCCTGGGAGCGGAGCCATGTGAGAGAATCGCATGACAAGTCCCAGGCTACTCTTGCCAGCCTGCACAGACTCTGGGCCTGTGCTGGACCCAGCAGCTCCCAGGGTTCTCCTGCTGGCCAGGGCAGAGCACCGGCAGGGTGGCCAGCGGACAGGGAGACCCCTGTCACATCAAGACTGAACCGTGGCAAGACGGGCTACACCAGACGGGAGCTGCAGTCACCCCTTCATGGTGCAAATCCGTGCTCAGTGCATGGCTGGTCTCCTCGGCGCCGGTGGTTTGTCCTCCAGCAGCTCCCCTCGCACATGGGCCTCAGGCCACCCACATGCTGTGCTCCACCTACAGGCCATGCTCTGCCCTGCCGACAACGTGACCCCTCAACCTCACGCCCCCCCCCACACCACTCCTGGCTGCAGCGTGACTGAGCTGACACTGCACACGAACCGCTGGTTTAATTAATTTACTTTTCAAAGCCGAAAATCATGTTGAACAGGAAAAGCAGATTTTTTTGTCCCTGTGGCAGGGTCCCCAGCCCCGCCCTCTTCTCCCCAAGGTTAAAGCAGGCCCTGAGGCCTGGTCCACGCCCTGAGGGGATGGGGTAGGAGGGTCCGGGCCCTCCTTCTCCACCGGACCCCAACCCAGGGCCCTAGTAGTGGTGGGTGGTTCCCACCACCGGCTCGGTGGGGAGTTCTCCCCGAAACGCGCCGAGCCCACCGGGGGGTTCCCTGCCCCTTGCCCTGGGTTGCTTCCTACCCCAGCCCTGCGGCCGACGGAGACCCCACCTGGCAGAGCTGGGCTGGCAGTGGCTGCAATGTTGGTAGATCCGGTGTCTGGGGCAGCAGTGAAGGGGTTGTCCACCGCGGCGGGGCAGGCAGCCCCCCGGAGTCGGCGTTGCGGACGTGCTTGACCTGGGGATGGTAGCAGCAACAGCAGTGGTCCCAACGGCTCTGGTTCCAGCAGTAGGTCTGTCTGTGGCTCTGGGGGTTGGGCCAGAGCTCCTTCCTCCCCGGAGGTCAGCCCCAACTGAACAGCCTGGCAGCCTTTTATACTGGGGCTGCGCTGCAAGCATGCCCAGCAGGGCTGTGGGGGAGGGGCATATTCTACCCAATAGGCGGGCTCTCCGCCCCCCTGTTCAGTGCGGGGCAGGCCAGCCCCGTCACACACCTCCCCCCTTAAGAGTGTTCTCCCCAGTAGTCTCTCCTCCCCCTCTTTAGAACCTATGCACAAAAAAAAGTCTGCGTTTCTGTGGGCTCTACCTGGTCTATGTGCCACTTGAAACGAATACAGCTGCATTGCTAGATACCAGCGCATGATATGCGCATTGGTGTCTTTCATTGTTTGCAATAATCTTAGGGGGGTGTGATCAGTTACTATCAAAAAGGTGCTGCCCAGCAAATAATACCTCAGTGCGTCCACGGCCCACTTCACTGCCAGCGCCTCCCTCTCTATGGTGGAATACTTGGTTTCTTTAGGGTACAGCTTGCGGCTTAGATACAATAGAGGGTGTTCTACTCCCTCTACCTACTGGGATAGCACGGCCCCAAGGCCTATCTCGGAGGCATCCATCTGTAGGATGAAGGGCTTGGAAAAATCCAGCTGGGCTAATACTGGTCCCCGAATAAATTGGTCTCTCAAGCTCTGAAACGCCCTCTCACACGCTGCTGACCACTCCACCCGCTGTGGGTGTTGGTTTTTGGTCAGGTCCGTCAGGGGGGTAGCTATGGTGAAAAAGTTAGGGACAAAGCACCGGTAATATCCCACCAACCCCAGGAACTGTCTCACCTGTTGTTTTGTGGTGGGAGTGGGGTATTCTCGGAGGGTCTGAATTTTGTCTATTACGGGTTTCACCTGTCCCTTCCACACCGTGTACCCCAAGTAGGTTACCTCCTCCTTCCCTAGATGACACTTGGCCGGGTTCGCTGTCAGCCTGGCTTCCCCTAGTGCCCTTAGTACCTTTTCTAAGTGGGTTAGATGTTCCTCCCATCCTTCGCTGTAAACAATAATATCATCAATGTATGCCTCTGCATACTCATCGTGGGGTGCCAAGACTTGATTTATCAGCCGTTGAAATGTGGCGGCGGCTCCATGTAATCCGAAAGGCATCATCATGAATTGATAGAGCCCAAAGGGGGTCAGAAATGCTGTTTTGGCTTTGGCCGTCGGTGTCAACGGGATCTGCCAATAGCCCTTTGTGAGATCCAGTGTTGAGATGTACCTGGCCTTCCCTAGGCGTTCCAGTAGCACGTCTACCCGGGGCATGGGGTATGCATCGAACTGGGAGATGGCGTTCACCTTGCAGAAGTTGACACTAAACCTCACTGAGCCATTGGGCTTGGGGACCAGCATGATGGGGCTCCTCCACTCACTTCTGGATTCTTCCACCACCCCTAAGGCCAACATTTCTTTTAGTTCCTGGCGCACGGTGTCCCACATTTTCCTGGGCAGGGTCGATGATTATCCCGTACTTTCTGCCCCGGTATTGTGGCAATGTGATGACTAATTAACGGGGTTCTTCCCGGTTTATCGGACAACACATGCAGGAACTGTGCCATGAGTTCTTGCAGCTGTTGCTGTTGTCCCTTCTCCAGGTCCTGCACGATATCCACCTGGGCGCGCTCCATGGAGGATCCAACTTGTGGCCCCAACTCATCCTCTGGGGGAAATGGGGTGATCAGCATTGCCGCCCTCTCCTTCCATGCCTTCAGGAGGTTCACATGGTATATTCGTAAGTCCTTCCGTTGCCCTGGTAACCTCACCTCATAGTCGACTGGCCCCACCTTCCGCACAACTTCAAATGGTCCTTGCCACTTCACTAGCAACTTGGACTCCGAGGAGGGCAACAAGAGCAACACCCGGTCCCCGGGTTGAAAGGTCCGCACCTTCACCTTCTGGTTGTAGTAGCGTGCCTGTGCTTCCTGCGCCGTCCGTAAGTTCTCCTGGGCTAGCCGGCCCAATTCTTCTAGCCGCTCTCACAGTTGTAGTATATAGTGGATGGACCCCTGGGCACGTCTTTCTTGTTCCTCCCAAGTCTCTCTCACTAGGTCCAGAATCCCCCGCGGTCGGTGCCCATATAATAATTCAAAAGGAGAAAATCCCGTGGAGGCTTGGGGAACCTCCCTTACAGCAAAGAGAAGAGCCGGCAGCCACCTGTCTCACTGCCGCGGGTCGTCTTCGACGAATTTGTGCAGCATCGACTTCAGTGTCCTGTTGAATCGTTCCACCAGTCCATCCGTCTGGGGGTGGTACACGGAGGTTCTCAGGGATCGAATATTCAGTAGGTGACACAATTCAGTTATCAGATTTGACATTACATCCGTTCCCTGATCTATTAGGATCGTCTTAGGGAGGCGCACCCTGGCAAACACTTTTAAGAGTTCATCAGCGATGGTGCGGGCGGGCGTGACCAGTAGGGGAATCGCCTCCGGGTATCGAGTGGTGTAGTCCACGATGACTAAAATGTATTTGTTCCTGTTGGTGCTTCTCTCCAGCGGCCAAACCAGGTCCAGTCCTACCCATTCAAAAGGCGTCCCTACCATAGGCAGTGGGGCCAACGGGGCTCGGGGAACCCCACCGGGGTTAGCACGCTGGCATTCGGGGCACAATGTACAATAGTCTCGCAGGGTATGTCTACACTACCACCCTAGTTCGAACTAGGGTGGCAATTTAGTCAACCGGAGTTGCAAATGAAGCCCGGGATTTGAATTTCCCGGGCTTCATTTGCATGTTGCCGGGCGCCGCCATTTTTAAATGTCCGTTAGTTCAGACTCCATGCCCCGCGGCTACACGCGGCACGAACTAGGTAGTTCGGACAAGGCTTCCTATTCCAAACTACCTGTACTCCTCGTTTCACCCCCGAAGTCCCTTCCCCAGGGTCTTCTTCCATCTGCTGTTCCATCAATGCCGCTTGCGGCTGTTCCGGGCCCCCATCGCTGGGGTCCCCTCGCCTAATGCCCTGCAGTAGGGCCGAAAAATAGGGCCAATCCCGCCCTAATACCACGGGGTAGGCCAGTCGGGGGACTACCACTACGCTGCACAGCTGTTCGTGCAACCCGATAGCTAACTTCACCTTGGCCGTGGGGTACGTCCTCACATCCCCATGAATACACTGCATTCTCACAGGGGCCCCCATTGCCCTGGGTCGCCGACAAGGCCTTCCTCTCTCAGGGTCTGCCCACAGCCCATGTCCACCAAGGCTGTGGCCTCCTCCCCTTGCACCTTAACCAGGATCACTATCTTTGTCCCATCTTCTTTCTGTGGTTGCACCCCAGCCGCTAGTACTTGCCCATAGCTACAGGCCCTGGCGGTACCCCTATCTTTACCCGGGTCTCCCTGTCAGCTCCCTGGGCAGCCGATCAGGCCGGTCTTCCTCAGGGCTCCACCAGCAGCCCAGTGACCTTCTAATTGGACTATGGCTTGCCCCAAGGTCTTGGGCCCCTGCCGCCGGATCCACTCCCGGTCTTCCTTGGGCAAAACCCTCAAGAGCTGCCCCATGGCCTCTTTACTGCCTTCCCGGGAGGCCATCTTCCTCTGGACCCCCTCAATAACCCCAGCACAACTTCATCCCAATTCTCCCATGTGCTATAAGCACCCCCAAAAAAACTCTCTGCCTCCTTCTTGTCAGGGGGGAGGATACAGCCTGCCCCGCATGTGCAGGTCCACCCCCGCAGGAGAGCTCGCAGGGGCCACCCCTCCCAGGAGTAGCTCCTCCCCCTCCCCCTTGTAAATAAAAATAGACAATTTTTCAGTTGAAAACAAAACTGTGTTGGTTATTGTGTTACTCGAGGTAACTGTATTAAATGATTTGAGATGCCAATTAGCCAGCTACATTTAAGAGGATTACAAAATGCGGACACCAAAATCTGTATCTATCACCGGTCGTCCCTTTAAGTGGTCATTGGTTTGTGGTGCATAAATAAATATTGACACTTTTAAGTAAAATTTAAACCACAACTATATTAACATAGATAACAAACAAGCAAGAAAGGTTAAAAGACGCACATAAAAGAATATGTAACATAGTCTAGACGCAGGGACGATTGTAGTGTTGCTGGCAACCTCAATCCTTTGGTCCTTCTGGGCCTCGGGAGAGGAACAGCCAGGAGATCCTTCGAAGACGACTGGAATCGGGTACGGTGACTCAAACCTTCTACACGAACCACGAATCCTTTTCCTGTTCTTCGGGACAGCTCAGACAGGCGATGGTGGCCTAAACCCTAGCCTAAACTAAAAAGAAAAACCCTAACTACGTCCGACGCACCCGACGAACATTCACGATGACAGCATATATGCTTGGAAACGATGCTTTACAATTGGGGGGAGGTAAGGGGAGGAGGGGAAGGGGAGGGGATGGGAGGGAGTCGTATGGGGAGACCCAGGCGACCCTACTATGGGGCTTGTGCGAACATGTCCGTCAGGGCCTCTCTGATGCGCACCCCATCCTGGTGTGCCTGGCGGATGGCAGCTGTGTGGGGCTGTTCGAACGTCTGTGCCTCGGCTGCCATCCATGCAGAGAGGAAGGCCTCCCCACTCCGCTCCACAATGTTGTGGAGCACGCAGCACGCGGCCACTACCTCCGTTGCATTCCGCTCACCCAACTCAAGACGCGTGAGCAAACAACGGAAGTGGGCTTTTTAGCGGCCGAAGGTGAGCTCCACCTGATTTTGGGCCTGGTTGAGGCGGTCGTTGAACCAGCCCCGGTTCTGGTCCGGCTGGCCCTTGTAGGGTATGTCTACACTACCCTCCTAGTTCGAACTAGGAGGGTAATGTAGGCATACCGCACTTGCAAATGAAGCCCGGGATTTGAATTTCCCGGGCTTCATTTGCATAAGCGGGGCTCCGCCATTTTTAAATCCCTGCTCGTTCGAACCCTGTGCCGCGCGGCTACACGCGGCACGAACTAGGTAGTTCGAACTAGCGGGGTAGTGTAGACATACCCTAGGCTTCCTAGTTCGAACTACCTAGTTCGTGCCACGTGTAGCCGCGCGGCACAGGGTTCGAACGAGCGGGGATTTAAAAATGGCGGAGCCCCGCTTATGCAAATGAAGCCCGGGAAATTCAAATCCCGGGCTTCATTTGCAAGTGCGGTATGCCTACATTACCCTCCTAGTTCGAACTAGGAGGGTAGTGTAGACATACCCGTAGGGCTGTATTAGCCAGGGCATCGGGGGTAGGCCGCGTCCCCGATGACGCAGATGGGCATAGGCACATCCCCGACAGTCAACTCCCACCGGGGGAAGTAGGTGCCCACCTCCAGCCTGCGAAACAGTCCGGAGTTGCAGAGGATGCAGGCGTCATGTGCCCTGCCGGACCAGCCCACATAGACATCCAGGAAGCAGCCCTCGTGGTCCACGAGGGCCTGGAGAACAATCGAGCAGTACCCCTTCCTGTTCGTGAAATGGGCTGCTCGATGCTCCGGGCCCCAGACAGGGATGTGGGTTGCATCCAGGGCTCCCCCACAGTTGGGGAGCCCAAGGGCAGCAAAGTCGGCCAGCGTAGCGTCCACGTTGCACAGGTGGATGACTCTCGGTAGCAGAACATCATTGATGGCGTGCACGACCTGCAGAAGGGTGCAGAGAAACACAGGGGAACACATCACATAAGGCAGGGGTGAGTGTGCACTCCCTTGGGCCCCCCCCCATGATTCCCTCTGTCCTCACACATGCACGCACACACACACACACACCAGGGCCCCCTCGCCCCACGGCTCCCCTCCCCCACCAGCAGGCCTGTGCAAAGGAGGGACAGCACAAACCCCTGGGTGACCCAGCCTGGAGTCTTGGCTGCCCCTGGGCATGGAGTGCAGCACCCTCCCCCCATCCCACTCCCCCTGGGACTTACCTCCATCACGACGACACCAACGGTTGATCTTCCCACCCTGAATTGCTGTGCCACCGAGCCATATCTGTCCGGGGTGGCCAGCTTCTACAGCGTGAAGGCGACCCTCTTGTCGATGGGGATGGGTTCCCGCAGCCTGTAGTGCGGGGGTGAGCCAGGCGCACAGCTCCAGGAACGTCTGCTTTCGCATGCGGAAATTCTGGAGCCATTGCTGGTCGTCCCATTGCCCAAGGACCAGCTGGTCCCACCAGTCGGTACTGGTGTCCAATCTGCAGAGTGGCCTCTCCACCCTGGGGTGCTGATGCCATAGGGACGCCCTGGCCTCCCTGGTGAGGGAGTCGAAGGCAATCTCTGCCTCCTGGTCCTGAAAGACAAGGGCACCGGCCTGGAGCACCAGCTGCAGGCACTCGAAAATGGCCGACAGGGGCCAGAGCAGGCACATGGCCACCCACGGCTCCATGGCAGACAGAGCAGGGCACAAGAAACCCAAATCAAGAAAAACAGTAGGGGGCAAAACGGTGGTGTCCCCATAAGTCAGAGGGCAACCACCAAACCTGCTATGGCTGTCAGTGCCTGCCAGAGCAGGAGACAAACGACTGCTGTCCGGCGAGACCCCTTTAAGCACGTGTCTGAACGGAGCTCCAGCCCCGCCCCCGGAAAGGGCTGGTGCCCTTTTGCCCTCTTCAAAATGGTTCCGGGCTTCTGCTTTTCCGCAAAAGCGCATCGTTATAACGATAACTCCGGGACCAATCTAGACGCTCTTTTCCAGAAATACTTTTAATGGAAAAACCTTTTCCATTAAAAGTATTTCCGGAAACTCATGCCAGTGTAGACGTAGCCGAGCTGTATTAAAACAGCTCCCAAAATGTTATTGTCTGTGCGTCTGTTCTTCTTTAAAGTGTAAACATTTATTGGCATGCCTATTTTCTCACTCTTGCTGGTTTACAGCCGTGTGAGAGCGGAGTCAGCCCCACTCAAGACAAAAGAAATACTGATTTTGCTCTCACTTTATCTGATTCTGTTTCTTCTACTCTCCTCCCCCATTTTTGAGCCACACGGCCCTTCCCTGTAACAGCCGCCCACCCACCATCGGCCCTGCCTCAACACCCAGCAGCAGCAATCGGCTCACTACATGGCTGCAAACCCCGGTAGCAGAGCCCAGCTCTCCTGCCCGCAGGCGGCAGACGGCAGCACCAAACCCCCGAGGTAGCCACCCACTGCCCATCCATGTCCCAAAACCCAGGCAGCAGACCCCCCCCCTCGCCCACCTGCAGCCCCAAACCCTGGTGGCAGCCACCCGCCCACAGCCACAAACCTGGCAACCGACACCCACCTTCCCGCACCCTCAAACTCTGGTAGCAGACATCTGCTCACCCACCCGCAGCCCCTCCCCCGCCCACAGCCCCACAGCCCAATGGCAGCCACCCACTCTGGAGGCAGCACCCCGTCCGCCCACCCACAGCCCCACAGCCCAATGGCAGCCACCCACTCTGGAGGCAGCACCCCGTCCCCCCACCCACAGCCCCACAGCCCAATGGCAGCCACCCACTCTGGAGGCAGCACCCCGTCCCCCCATCCACAGCCCCACAGCCCAATGGCATCCACCCACTCTGGAGGCAGCACCCCGTCCCCCCATCCACAGCCCCACAGCCCAATGGCATCCACCCACTCTGGAGGCAGCACCCCGTCCGCCCACCCACAGCCCCACAGCCCAATGGCAGCCACCCACTCTGGAGGCAGCACCCCATCCACCCACCCACAGCCCCACAGCCCAATGGCAGCCACCCACTCTGGAGGCAGCACCCCATCCACCCACCCACAGCCCCACAGCCCAATGGCAGCCACCCACTCTGGAGGCAGCACCCCATCCGCCCACCCACAGCCCCACAGCCCAATGGCAGCCACTCACTCTGGAGGCAGCACCCCGTCCACCCACCCACAGCCCCACAGCCCAATGGCAGCCACTCACTCTGGAGGCAGCACCCCATCCACCCACCCACAGCCCCAAACCCAGCAGCAGACAAACTCTGATGGCAACCGGAACAGCTGGCCCCCAACACAGCCCCAGCCACCAGATTAGCGGCCCCCCAGCTTTGGCCCAGCCCACCACACAGCCCCAGCATGGCAGCAGCCATGCCACTCACCTTACGAATCCAGCAGGAAGGCGAGGGCTGCTGCATGGCTGTGTGAAGGAGGTGGGTGGGCTTCGAATTTGCTGTGCGTGGCTGTGCAGGCGCACAGCTGAAAGGGGACACCAGTGAGGAGCCGACTTTTAAGCTGACTCTGTAAGTGCCAGCTCTGCAGACTCCCACAGAGGCAGTGGGGGGGCAGGCAGGAGCTGGCTTAAAAGCTGGTTCCCCCAGCACCAGCTTCATGGTACCACCTGCCCCTTCCTACACTCTGGGGGAAGGGGCACAGGGGAAGCCGCTGTGAAGCAGCCTCTGTCTGCTTGGATCCCCCATGGACAGGGGCTTGCTGCCACCCCACTTTGCTTCCTCTGACAGGAGGCGATAGGCGGGAGACAGTTTGCATGGGAAGCTGGTTTTCAAACTGGCTCCCCTCGCAGACCAGTTCCCACCTGCCCCCTCGAGCTGCTGCCTCTGCTAGAGAAGCAGAATTGTAAGGTGGCAGGGGCCTCCCAAGGAGTGGGGCTGGGAGCACACTGGCTGCTGACCCCACCTCCAGGGATTATTGAACAGTCATGTAACCGCTAACATTTGATGTGGTTACATGACTATTCAATCACAGGCTAGCTAACATCCCTAGTAGAACTGGACTCTGGCTGTTAAGTATCGTCCCCTGAAAGAAAGGGGTCAAGTACAGTTAGAGAGGCTACCGAGGGCTTAACACTGCCTTTTAGGAGGACTGGCCAGACACCCTCGGCACCCCCCCCCCTGCACAGTATTGGTCCCAACACGCACTGGGAGCATAACCTGGAATGCAAAATGGCACAGTCACCCTGGGATAGCACAATGGGGACACGGACCTTCAACTTTACAAAATTGGGAGGTAAGAAACTGACCTTAATACATTCGACCTTATCTCATATACAGAAGCAGCCTGAGTCCTTACTCATCTTCATCAAATTTGAACCACTGACCCACAAGCGAAAGCATCTTTTATGCCAACAGAGTCTATTGGGCCCTCTGCTCGTTATTTTTATTGATTTGAAATGCTATTTTAATATCAGTTTGAATAGTTGTCCCTGGCTGTTTACTATTTACAACCATTAATAATAAGCTAGTAATTGTAATTATGGCTTTATTTATTGAAGGTACTAAATATGAAACACGGAGGCAGTATTTATTGGTCAGTGTATATTGAATGTTTATTTTTAAGGTGCAGATGTTTAATAGGTAAAAAAGGATGCAGGCATATTAATCAATGGAAAGCAATCTTAACTATAACATTTGCTTTCCATAGAGGCTCTAATTACTTCACATTACTCAATTCTCTCTTTAAATCTATGAGATCAACAATCCTGTCTCTCTGAAATTCACAGCTGTGTGAATAACTATGTTGTTTTCCAGTAGCAGTTGTATAAGAAACAAGAAAATATGTCATTACTCTAAGTTTGCAATTAGCTTAAGATGAACAGACTATCTTGGCAGGTTTTAGAAAGGGTAGATGAGAAGTTTAAAAAGTTGGCAGTTGTACTTATTAATGATTATGGCAAAATTTCACGTAAGCAATGTCTAGTGCAGTCTTTTCTCTACTTCATATACACAATATGGGTGAAACTTTCAAAAGCGTATGGGAGATAACTCCACAAAGGGATATAAGCACTTAAGTACCATTTTGTGTGCCTAAGTGAAAAAATGTAGATCCTCAAAGCAATGGCTGCTCAACCCCGTAGGCATCTAAATTCTCTAGATGCTTAAGTTTCCACCAGTAAAGTCCATGAGGAGCCTAAATTTCTGCCAATCGGTGCCACCTAAATTCTGATACGACTGAATAGCAGCATCAGAACAGGAGTCCCAGAAGGATCCTCAAACTAGGTGTGCCCTCGCCTTCCTCACCTCTGCTGCACAATCCAGGAGGTGTTCTTAACTCAGGCTACGTCTAGACTGCAAGCTTAACAATATGATATATACCTATCTCATAGAACTGGAAGAGACTTTGAGAGGTCATTGAGTCCAGTCCCCTGCCCTCAGGGCAGGACCAAATACCATCCCTGACAGATTTGCCCCAGATGGCCCCCTCAGGGCTTGAGTTCACAACACTGGGTTTAACAGGCCAGTGCTCAAACCACTGAGGGTATGTCTACACTACAGCGCTAATTCGAACTAACTTAGTTCAAAATAGTTAATTCGAACTAAGCTAATTCGAACTAACGCATCGAGACTAAAAAACTAGTTCAAATTAGCGTTTTGCTAATTCGAACTAGCATGTCCACACCGAGTGGACTCTGAACCGGGGTTAAAGATGGCCGGAAGCAGTGCCGGCAGGGCATCAGATGAGGACGTAGACCGTGGAGCTGCTGGCTCAGGCTAGCCGAGAGCTGTGCTTAAAGGGACCCGACCCCCACCCCGGACAGACAGTTCTCAGGGGTGCCCCGCTTGCAAAGCAGTCCTGGCTTGGATTGCCCGGACTACCCACTCTGGGCACATCACAGCACTCGGCCATCAGCCCGGCTGCACTTGCCGCAGGCTGCCATCTGGGGAGAGGGGGCAACTGGGGGGCTGCAGGAGAGCTTCCACCCCCAGAAGCCTGCAGAGCCAACCCAGTCCTCCCCATCGGGGGCTCGTACCCCATTCCTCCCTCACCTCCTTCCACTTACCCTTCCCTAGCCCCCCTTCCTGATGTACAAAATAAAGGAAAATTGTGTTCAAAAATAGAATTTCTCTTTCTTGAACAAAACTGGGGGAGACTGGGAAAAGGAGGTGGGAGAGGGGAAGAGGGAGGGTGGGAGAGGGGAGGGCAACTACAATGATGAGGGGTTTGGAACGGGTCCCATATGAAGAGAGGCTAAAGAGACTGGGACTTTTCAGCTTAGAAAAGAGGAGATGGAGGGGGGATATGATAGAGGTCTATAATAGCATGAGTGGGGTGGAGAGGGTGCATACAGAAAAGTTCTTCATTAGTTCCCATAATAGAAGGACTAGAGGACACCAAAGGAAAGGAATGGGTAGCAGGCTTCAAACTAATAACAGAAAGTTCTTCTTCACAAAGCAAAGAGTCAACCTGTGGAACTCCTTGCTGCAGGAGGCTGTGAAGGCTAGAACTAGAACAGAGTTTAAAGAGAAGTGAGATCAAGTCATGGAGGTTGGGTCCATGGAGTGGTATTAACCAGGGGGTAGGAGTGGTGTCCCTGCCCGAAGTTTGTGGAAGGCTGGAGAGGGTTGGCACGAGACAAATGGCTTGGTCATTGTCTTCAGTCCATCCCCTCCAGGGTCCCTAGGGTTGGGCACTGTCGGCAGACAGGCTACTGGGCTAGATGGACCTTTGGTCTGACCCAGTACGGCCATTGTAAGCTCAGGGCTCAGGGTCAGGGGTCTCACTAGACCACCCTGATTTTCATGCAAACCTGATCCTGGGTAGCCAGGCTGGCAGCTCTCCTGCCCTAGACGGCCACTTTCCTGTGCCTAGTGCAGAGGTCGTGGATGAGGTCCACGATCTCCGCACTAGACCAGGCGGGCTCCTGCCTCTTGCGGTACTGGGCAGGCTCCCGGGAGCCGCCAGCCTGTTCCCGGGAAGAGGCAGAGGGCTGGGTGGCAGCGGGTGGCTGGCTCGAGCCGTGCCAGGTGCAGGGTCTGCTGGCTGGGTGCTGGCAGGCTTGCACCTGGCACGGGCACCGTAGCCAGCCCGTGCCCCTTTAAGGGCTCTGGGGCCGGGAGGGGGGCAGGCGAGTTTCCCTGGTGGTGCCCAGAGTGGCCACCAGGGAAAGCTGGGGAGGGCTAGCCTCCCACTAGTTCGAATTAAGTGGCCACACAGCCCTTAATTCGAACTGCTTAATTCGAACTAGGCGTTAGTCCTCCTAGAATGAGGTTTACCTAGTTCGAATTAAGCGCACCGCTAGTTCGAATTAAGTTCGAACTAGCGGTTTGTATGTGTAGCGCCTATCAAAGTTAATTCGAACTAACGTCTGTTAGTTCGAATTAACTTTGTAGTGTAGACATACTTTAGGAGAGTAGTGAAGCACTGGAATTGGTTACCTAGGGAAGTAGTGGAGTCTCCATCCCTAGAGGTGTTTAAGTCTCAGCTTGACAAGGCCTTGGCCGGGTTGATTTAGCTGAGATTGGTCCTGCCTTGAGCAGGGGGATGGACTTGATGACCTTTTAAGGTCTCTTACAGTTCTATGGTTCTATGATTCTTTATACATATGGGCTGTGTCTACACTGGCAAGTTATTCTGGAAAATCAGCCGCTTTTCCAGAAAAACTTGCCAGCTGTCTACACTGGCTGCTTGAATTTCTGGAAAAGCACTGACAATGTAATGTAAGATCGTCAGTGCTTTTCTGGAAAATCTATGCTGTTCCCGTTCGGGCAAAAGTCTTTTTCCGGAAAACTGTTCTGGAAAAGGGCCAGTGTAAACAGCACAGCAGTGTTTTCCGCAAAAAAGCCCCGATCGCAAAAATGACGATCGGGGCTTTTTTGCGGAAAAACGCGTCTAGACTGGCCACGGAGGCTTTTCCGCAAAAAGTGCTTTTCCGGAAAAGCGTCCGTGCCAATCTAGACACACTTTTCTGAAAATGCTTTTAACAGAACACTTTTCCGTTAAAAGCATTTCCGGAAAATCATGCAAGTGTAGATGTAGCCCTCCTGTGATGTCTGCCCTGGTAACCTTTCATTATGGCTGGGCCACCTGCTAGCTGTGTGCATCCCCCATCTCCCACTGCATCTGCCTGCCTGGCTCACATCTGCAGGCAAAAACATGTTCAGGCAGCAAATGGATTGCCTTCACTCCTTCGTTGTGGAGATCCAGGCTGAGTGGCAGGACAGGGCTGCTGATCGGGAAGAGAGGAGGGGCGAGTGGCAGGAGAGGAAGGCCACCAGGGAGCAACTTATACACCAGCATAAGATGATGTTCTCCACCCTGAGCCATCTGATGGAGCATGTGGTGGCCTGCCTGGAACAGGCCACCAGCCAGAACCCCACCCTCCCCATGGCTTCCACCGCCAGGGTCCCCAAAAGCTTCTGGGATCCCAGACACAGTGAGGGGGGAGATCTTAGGGGCAGCCTGAGGCTATCTGAAGGCAGGAGGCAATCCCACTCCTGTTCCTGAACCCTCCTCTCCCCTTGCAGTTCTCAATTCAATTCATTCCTTGTATTTGTTCCCCAAATAAAAACTCCAGTTATTTGCACAAGGGACTCTTTATTGGTTGAACTGCAGGGGTGAGGTGGAGCGGGAAGGACAGGGCAGGAGTGGGGAAAGGAAGAGGATGAAAGGCAAAAATAGGGAATGCAGGGACACCTCGTAGAGAGCCACAGGGGAGAGTCTCAACACTAGACTTGCATAAAACTGTCCAAGGCGTCTCTGATTAGCACTGTCCCTTGTTGTGCTCTCCTTATCATGCTGGTGTCTGACTGCTCAAAGTCTTGGACTAGGTGCTCTGCCTCAGCCCCCACCCCCTGCCAAAAACGTTTCCCCCTTGTTCTCGCACAGGGCATGGAATACACAACAGGCTGCCCCCATAAAAGGCGATGTTGCATTTGCTGAGGTCCAAGCAAATCCAGAGACTCCTGAACCTCCCCTTTAAATGTCCAAATGCACATTCCACTGCCATTCTGCACCTCCTCGGCCAGTTGTTGAACTGCCCCTGACTGGATTCCAGGATGCCCATGTTCATCCTGGAATGAACAAGGGACAGGCTGGGTCACCCAGGATCACTATGGGCACATCCACCTCTCTGATTCTGATTGTCTGGTCTAGGAAAAAAGTTCTGGCATGCATCTTTCGGATGAGGCAGGAGTTTTGAAAGCTGCAGATGTCATGTGCCTTTCCCAACCATCCCACATTGATGTTGGTGAAGTTGCCCTTGTTATCCACGAGTGCCTGCAGCCGCATGGAGAATGCTCCTTCCAACTGATGTACTCCGAGGTGCAATGGTTGGGGCCAGGATGGGGATGTGTATTCTATCTAAGGTGTCCTTGCACTTAGGGGAGCCCATGGCAGCAAAGCCCTTCATGACGTTGTCCACGTTCCCCAGAGTCACATCCCTCTGGAGCAGGATGTTGTGGATGGCCTTGGCTATTTCTATGACAACAGCCCTGACTGTTGATTTCCCACCCCAAACTGGTTCCCAGCTGAGTGGTAGCTGTCTGGCATGGTGAGCTTCCATAGGACAATTGTCACACACTTCTGCACAGTCAGAGCAGGTCTCATGTGGGTATTCAGTCACCGCAAACCATTTGCAGAGTTCCAAAAATGTGGCCCTGTACCTCCGTCTGCTCAACCGTAAAACTCAGACAATGTCGACTTTATAGGATGTTGTGAGGTTTCATTGATGGCTGTAAAATATTTTGAAATTCTTGAACAAGTGCTCTGAAAATGCAAAGAGTATAGTATTACTGGAAAAAACAAAGCTGGGCTGCTTTTCTGGAAGTGCTAGTGAAATGCTGAATTTGGGTCTCCTTTAAACTAACACTGCAGACTCATATGTTCCCTGGCTATATATATTTTGTTACAGAGAAAAAGCATAATCAGCTTTGTATCCTACTTTCTCAGCAGCACTTCTTCTCAAGTTCAAAGGCAGTTCAAAGGAATGGTGTTTTGGAGACCCAGATATTTCTATACAAAAGATACCGTATACTTCTTGACTTGACTATGCTTCAAATTATGTTTCTAGGCTACGTCTACACTGTAGGCTTCTTGCACAAGAACGGCTGTTCATGCGCAAAAACTTGCAGAGCATCTACACTGCACACCCGTTCTTGCACAAGTAAATTTACAGTAAAGCGTCAGAAGAGAGGGCTTCTTGTGTAAGAGCTCTGACGCTTCGTATGAGGAATAAGTCTTCTTGAGCAAGCACTCTTGTGCAAGAGGGCAGTGTGGATGGGCAGCAGTGAGTGTTTGCACAAGAACTGGCCTCCCAGGAAAAAACGCAGATGGTCACTTGGATGCTCCGTACTGCACTTACAGCTCGCTACTTCCTGCTTGCTGGACCCCCCCTTACAGGCACACACACACTACAGACACTGCGCGGCAGCAGCACAACAGCTAACAGCTCCACCACACAGCTCTGCCTGCTGCACCCAGGAGACCCACAGATGTCTGCCCCAGAGCCACCTCATGAGCCTGCACCCCCATACCAGCAGCCACCCCAGGGCTCCCAGCAGGCAGGGCCGTCTTTAGCCATAGGCAGAATAGGCAGTTGCCTAGGGCACCAGTATTTCTGGGGCACCAATACTGTAAGCTTATGTTTGTGTTGCTAAGAGCAAGTCAGGCATAGGGGCACCAGTTTAATAATCCCCTCTAGGGCACCATAAATCCTAAGGACGGCCCTGCCAGCAGGCCCAGAGGGGCACAAAGTGCAGAGCCCCATGCTAGTCTGGGGCTGAGGTGGAGGCCCTTCTGGACTTGTGGGTGCAGGAGGAAGCCCTCCACGACCCCTGGTCCTGTTGCTGCAATGCAGATATCTTTGGCCGCATGGCCTGGGCGCTGATCAACCAGGGACATCTGGCCTAGACCCTTGAACAAGTCTGGGCCAAGGTCAAGGAGCTGCGCCTGGGCTATGTGAGGGCCACTGAGGGCGGCAGGGGGGGAGGGCAGGAGCCGACACCTGCCCACGCTGTGAGGGCCTGCACGCCATCCTGGGGGAGACGGTGGTCCTAGGGCTCTTGCCGATGATCGACACCGGACTGAGCACCCCAGCGGTCAGTCCGTCTGACCTGGAGGAGGAGGGCTACCTGACCACCGGCTCCGAGGATGATGGAGTGGGCCGCACCATCATCCTCCACCTGGAGCCAGTGCCCAGCAGCTGGAACGTCTCCCGGGCGTCATCCGAGGCTGGTGACAGATCCTCCGGTGAATGTTGCAGTTCTCACTTGCAAGGGCAGGGGAGGTAGGTGCCTGGGGTGAGAGGGGGAATGTCACTCGGCAGTTCGACAGTATGTGCAACCTTGTGCATCCTGACTGTGTGGCATGTGGACACGGCAGGCAGCTCCAGGGCACGCCTGGGACCCTGCTGCTCACACACATCCTGCCTGGGGAAAGGAGGGGGGATGCCAGCTGGAAGCAACCAAACCCCAAGGGCGCAGGTCACACCCCATGCATCCCGAAGTGTGCCACATACAGACAGCACACAGCCATGCCTGCCCATGTGACACAGCAGCTGCTCCTGGGAAAAGTGCAACGAGCCAGACCTGTGAGCACTGCCCCCACAAAGCCCCTCAGCTGCCCCGAGGGAATCCCCCCATTGTGGCCATACATTTCCCTGGGCTACTTGTCTGAGGGCTGGTGGGAGGGGAAGCGGGGAAGCAAGCAGTCTGGGCCTCTGGCCAAATGAGTCTTGCTGCAGGGACAGTACACTCCTGAGTATCCCTGGCTCCGTCCCCAAGGAAATCAATGATAGTAGTCCAAGAACCCAGAACTCGTCTGCCACACTTGCTCCCATGCAATGTGGTGATGTGTATTCAAATGTGACTACAGTATCAACGGTGTATGCTCACAGACAGTGACAAGAGTAGAAGCCATGTGCTCTACCTTTCGGAGGGAGTGTGCACAGTGCTAGACAGACAGACACAGCATGCTAAGTGGCTAGAACACAGACAAAAGTGGTCGTCATTCACAGTGATGTCTCCCCAGCGTGACAATCCATGGAGGATCACTTCATTCCCAGGATTTTGAGCTAGTCTTTATGTGGACACACACACAGGAGACCAATTGGGCCTAAGCCACAATGAGTGGTGGAACGTGAGGCTCATGGAGGAGGGCACGGGGCTTAGGGGCATTGTGGGAAGGGCGCCGAGGCTTCCACATCCACAGAGGTGCTGGGAGGAACCGCCCCTCCCAGCAATAACTCCCCCTCCCAGTTCAGAGCCCCATCCTCCTCCCCCTCCCAGATCAGAGCCCCCTTCTTCCTCCCTCTCCCGGTTCAGAGCCCCTTAATACAGTTTTATTGTTTGGTTAACAAAACCAGTTGTGTTTATTGGGAGGTGAGGGAAGTGGGGGAGGAAAGGGTTGGAGATGGGAGGGAGATGTGGATGCGAGACAGAAGCAACCTACTGTGGGGCCTGGGAGAACATCTCCTTGAGGGTCTCTCAGATGTGCACCCCATCGTGGTGTGCCTGCCGGATGGCAATTTTCTGGGGCTGTTTGAATGCCCGGCCCTCGCCTGCATTCACCCTGGGAGGAAGGCCCCCCCTTCCACTCCACCATGTTGTGCAGCACACAACATGCTGCGACAGCCTCCACGATGTTCTGCTCGCCCATGTCAAGATGGGTAAGCGGACAATGGAATCTCCCCTTCAGCTGTCCGAAGGCACGCTCCACCTAGTTGCAGGACCAGCTCAGGAGCACGCTGAATCTTTCCTGGCCGGGGTCCATGCACCTGGTGTATGGCCGCATCAGCCTGGCATGAGGGGATAGGCCGCGTCCCCCACAATGCACAGTAGCATGTGGACATCCCCAACCATCAATTCCCGCCGGGGGAAGAAAGTGCCCACCTCCAGACTATGAAACAGGCTGGAGTTTCAGAGGATGTGGGCATAATGTGCCCTGCAACCACCCCACGTATATGTCTGTGAAGCAGCCTCGGTGGTAGACGAGGGCCTAGAGCACCATCGAAAAGTATCCCTTGTGGTTGGTAGAGTGAGCCGCTCTATGCTCCGATGCCCGGATGGGGATGCGGGTCCCATCCATGGCTCCCTTGCAGTTGGGGAACCCCAGGGTAGCGAAGCCAGCCACAGGTGTGTCCACGTCCCGCAGGTAGATGACCCTCTTGAGCAGGATGTCATTGATGGCTCTGACAACCTGCAGAAGGGCACACAGAAACACAGAGAATGCACAGAATGAGACCAGGTGGGTGCATGAGCCCTTGGGGATGCCTGCCTCCCTCTGATGCCCTCTCTCCCCAAACATGCCAGAGCCCCTTCATCCCGGAGTCCCCCCCCACCAGAAAGGCTATGTGAGGGAGGCACAAGTCACTGGGTAACAGGGCTTCCTCCATCCCTTCTGCCCCCTCCTCCCCGGCTGGACTCTTCCCTTCCCCTGGGCAGGGACTGCAGCCTCCCCAAGGGCCTTACCTGCATCAAGATAGCACCCACTGTGGATCTGCCCAACCCGAACTGGTATGCCACCGAGCAATGGCGATGGCGACCCTCTTGTTGACTGGGATGGCGGGCCACAGCTGGGTGTTGCGTTTCCAGAGCACAGGGGCGAGCCAGGCACACAGCTCCAGGAATGTCTGCTTCTGCATCCTAGAGTTCTAGAGTTACTGCTGGTCATCCCAGTGCTCTAGGACCAGCCGGTCCCACCAGTCGGAACTGGTGTCAAGTCTCCAGTAATGCCTCTCCATCGTCGGGTGGGGATGCCACAGCGAAGCCACCGTATCCAGGGAGACGGACTCCAGAGTGAGCTCAGTGTCAAGCTCGTACAGGAGTAGTGAGGCAGCATAGAGCAGCAGCTGCAGGCTCTCCAAAATAACCGTGTGGGGCCAGAGCAGGCACAGGGCCACCCCTGCCTTCATGGCACAACAAGAAGAAGGCAAAAGTCCCCAAAGGTACTAGGGCACAGGCTGTGGTGTCCAATGAGGCAGAGGGCAACTACAACAGGCACTGCTACAGCTTTCAGTCCCTACGAGATGTCCCGAAGCACGCAGCAGCAGAGAAACGGCTGTCCAGGGAGATCCCTTTAAGCACTTCTCAGCGGGGCTAGTCTGTGTCTTTAAAATGCACCCATTATTTCAAAATAGATTTCAAAATAACGGGCGTACTATTCCCGCACCCTGTAACCTTTGTTCCACAAGGGTTACGGGATGTTTCAGAATAGTGCTTTATTTAGAAATTTGGTGGAGGAAATACTACCTGTTGCCACTGCCATTAGAGTCCCTGGGCTGGAGCCTGGTGTCGAGGGTGGGCCTGAGCCCACACCAGTACAGAGGCTACCCCTGAGAAGGGAGGTTGGGGCTAAGGAGGGGTTTCACCCCAAATCCATTGATTGGCCTATGACAAAGGTGGCTCGGTAGACTGTGACCTCTTATCTCCTGCTAACCACCCACAAGTGCAGCATGCCTGAGGCAAAGCTGGAGCTCTGCCAAAGTAGATTTTATACTCTTCTATAAAAACTCAGTATTGCTATGTAGAACCTTTTATTGAGTTATTAATGAGGGGAGTCTCATTTAGCATCTGCGCTACATGACTCTTTCTTCCCAGAACTTGCACATGCTTTTTCTCAGCAACTGAGGTTCTTTGTTCAGGAGCTAGACTCTCTGATGAATCCAGATCCAGTGTTGATTCCCATTAATCACATTTAGCCTGTGGAGTTTGAATAGCAGTTGGAAAACATTTCAGTGTGGCAGTTGGAAAACATTCCCCTCCACATGTTCAGGATGAACTCTCCAAGGCCAACTCAGACTTAGACACACAACTTCAATTGATGTTACCGGAAGTTATTTCTAAATTCTCTACTTCGCTTTAGAAATCTCAGCCTCTCTCAACTGTATTATTTAAAAGGTACACAATTTTAACATCCCCCCCCATCTTTTAATACTCCTTTATATTTCCCCCTCTCCCCAAAAACTTCCCAGAGAAGCACCTTAGGCTGAGATGCAGCATATGCCAGTTTAGGAAGCAGCAGGTTGGGATGGGGAGAAAGCTGAGCATCAGAAAAGTTTAAAAATTCACAGCATAATGGGAAATTATCTTCAACCCTAACGATGGTGCAGCTTCCACAGGTCCTTAAATAAAATAGCTGTTCACTGTTGGATCCCTGGTGGGCAATCACTCATTGCCAAGTATGATCATCTTCCATGGAAGTTGTGGACCCTCAAGTGGCTGATAAGGCTGATTCTTGAACCACAACTTCTATTACAATGAGGACAGATGTTTCCAGGTACAGCAGGAAGCTGTTGACCATGACTAGAAACCAGTCTCCCCTTCCTCTTGCATCTCTTCTCCTCAGCTTGTCAGCGGGCAATTCAAAGTGCAGGGAGCCATTGTGTAAGACTTGTCTCCATTTTGAGCGATGCTGGGCAAGTGGCTCACAAGTGTCAATGTCAATGCTGCACTTCTTTAAGTTATCCTTTAGCAAGTCCTTACAGTGCTTCTTGATCCTCCCACATTACGGTATCCTTCTTTCAAATGAGAAAACAGACGGCTGATGGTCTGGCATCCGAACTATGTGACCAGTCCAGTGAAGTTGCTGATGGAGGATTGTAAGTCGGCCACTTGAGTCCTGGGTCCGTGACCTGTGTTCAGGACTGGAAATCAATGTCCAGCGGCTCCCTTCAAACCCCGAGCACTGAGTGCAGCAGTGTTTCCTAAGCTTTTTAAGACCGAGGAACACCAAACAATATTTTTCTTTATGGGGAACACCAAGGATTTTTGTTGAGCAAAAAAAAGGAAGACGGCCATTTGTTCTCTCCTCTGTTTACTGACTCTCAGGGTCAAGATGGGCACATGACCAGAAGTAAAAGTAACCCCCTCTAAGGGTATGTCTACTCTACAGTGTTATTTTGAAATATCTTATTTCAAAATAGTTAATTTGAAATAGCTTATTTCAAAATAACACATCTACACACAAAATGCATTTCAAAATAGCATTTTGCTATTTCGAAATAGCGCGTCCACACTGAGTGGACACTGAATTGCGTTGAAGGCCAGCCAGAACCAGGTCCAGCAGGGCATCAGGTCAGGAGTTTATTTGTGTGGTTGCTGCCTGAGGCTATCTGAGGCTTGTCCTTAAAGGGACCCCCACCCCGGCCATCTGGTTCGCAGCTTTCCCTGCTTGCTTGCCTACCTCGATGAGGGACAGCAAAGAATTTGTGACTCTGCATGCTCTGGGTGCCCTCACTCAGGACACCACAGCGCTCTGTAACATGGAGCTGGAGCTGCCCCTGGGCACTCTGGTGCTTCTCATTGCTGCGAGCCTGGCTACACTTTCTGCAGGCTGCCATCCAGGAGGTCCATCAGGGGGTTGTCAGTATCCAGGAGGCCCTGCGGGAGAGCTTCCACCCTGAAGAGCACTAAGAGCCTCCCTGGTCTGCCCCACTAGGGGCTTGTTTTTCATTCCTCCCCCACATCATTCCACTTACCCTCCCAGCCCCCCTTCCTGATTTCAAATAAAATACAAGTATTTTCATGAACACAAACTCTTTTTATTTAACAAAACTGGGTGGGGAGATGAAACTCTGGTGAGACTGGAGAAAGGAGGTGGAAGAGGGGAGAAGAGAGGGGGGAAGAGGGGAGAGGAAAACCTGGGAGGAGGGAAGTGGAAGGGGGAAGCAAGGGGAAGAAGGCGGAGGGGAAGCTCAGGGCTCAGGGTTGGGGGTCTTGCCAAACTAACTTGATTTTCATGCAAACCTGCTCCTGGGTTCGCATATGGCCTTTGGTGGCCAGGCTGGCAGCTATCCTGCCATAGACGGCCGCGTTCCTCCATGTAGTGCAGAGATCATGAACATTGGGGGCATCCCCCCCAAACCTGAGTAAGGTCCACCCTGATCTCTTCCCTGGACGAGGAAGGCACCCGCCTTCTCCAGGCCATGGCAGGCTCCTGGGAGCTGGCAGACTGCTCCTGGGGAGCGGCAGAGGACTGGCTGCTAGTGGCTTGCTGGCTCATATTTTGGGGCCGCTAGGTCAGGGGCAGTGACTGCTGGCTCTGGGCTGGCAGGCTTGGAGCTGGCACAGGCACTGAGGCCAGAGTCAACCCCTTTAAGGACTCCGGGGAGCGGGGAGGGAGAGGAGTGTTCTTGGTTGAGGCTGGAGTGGCCACCAGGGCACCCTGGGAAGGCTGGAGGCCCCCTATTTCAAAATAAGTGTCTACACAGCACTTATTTCGAATTAGCTATTTTGAATTTGGCGTTATTCCTCGTAGAATGAGGTTTACCAAATTCAAAATAAGTGCTCCACTATTTCAAATTTATTTTGAAATAGCAGTTTGGCTGTGTAGACGCTAGGAAAGTTAATTCAAAATAATGGCTATTATTTCGAATTAACTTTGATGTGTAGACATACCCTAAGAACTTTTCCCACCATCCTCCTACCCATAGGGGATGAGATTGGCCCCCACCAAACCCTCTCTCCTATGGTGCTGGTCTCTCCCCTGAAGGTGTCTGCCCTTCTGCTTCACCCCCAGAATCCCCAGGCACCTGCACCCTCCCTACCCCTGCATCCTTGTGGTGCTTCCTCCTTCCCTCACTGCTCCTGCCCTCTTGCCCTCTTTCTACCTGATACCCATCCCCTCACCATCCTCTGCCCCAGTTCCTCTCATGCCACTCTGTGCCCTCACACATGACTTGCTCCATCCACACCTTCCTCATGCCCACCCCTCCTTTCAACCCTTCTCCCAGCACCTCCCCCTCCCCTTGCTTCCTCTTGCCCCCAATGCCCTTCCCTTCTCCTTTCCCAGCATCACCCTATCCCCTCCACCTTCCCACCCCCACTGACACCTCCCCTCCCTCCTCCTGCACTTTTCCTCATTGTTTCCACTTGGCCCCCTGCATTTGTCTCTCCTCCACCCTGTCCCTTGGTGCCTTCCCCTTTCTTCTCCTGCCCTGCCCCCTCCCCTCAGCACAAGCCCCTTCTTCTCCCACCCTCCTTCCCCCTAGTTCTCTCTGAGCTCCTCCTCCCCCTTTTGCCTTCCAGTTTGTGGGGATGGAGTCTGTGGTCGGGCCCCAGAAGTCCCTGCAGCCCCGGCTCCAGCTGCTTCCAAGGCAGGACCACTTGCCAGGCCTGGAGCTAGGCCACCCGTGGAGATAATATTAGTGTCACATTCCAGTCCCTGCCCCAGCTTTGGCTCCCATTAGGAGGAGCATTGGGTGGGGGAGAGAAAGCCCCCACCACACCAGACCCAGCAGAGCGAGCGGGTCCATGCACTGCCACTCCCCCAGTGGAATGGGAAGGGGTGGGGAGAAAAAAGGGCCATGCACTGAGTGCACCGGCAGAGCCCACACATACCCCGCTCTGCAGCCGAGCTCTGGTGGCAGCTCCCAGGAGTGGCTCACCGGCTACAACCAGTACCCTTCCCCCTCCGGCAGTGGTGGTGGCTGCCTGTGGATGGAGGAGGCCGGGCTGGCAGCGCACAGCGGAGGCAGTCCGCAATGAGATGGAAGGGTCACATGGTGGGGGCAGGGGCTTGCCAGACAGCAGCGCATACTGCATGGGAGCTCGAAGCTATAGAGTGGGCACCAACACCTACGCAGTCCAACAGTCAATAAGGCCCAGGCCCTGGTTCAGAGCAGGGCAGCAACACAAACATAGTCCCACCACTAGTATGGATCAGTCCCGTTTTGTGAGTTTAACCATAAGAGATAAGAATCAGGCCCTATTTGTCAATTTCCATTGCAATTTTCACTCTCCTGCCATCTTGATTTTGAACTTTGATAGTAGCTAGCTCCTCCAAATGTTTGACTCCCATATATTGGACTTGAAAATGCTTTCTTCTGGCCATGCAGGAGCAGAAATAAGAGATTTTATGACTTGATACTTGTGATTTATACACATAACCTCTTTCTCTTTCCTCTCTCTCAGATGTTAGCCACAAGTTTAGATGGGATCAATAAAGTCAAAACACTGAATATTTTAGAGTTATATTAATGATACACTGATATTAATAACCCTGAGGAAGACACATAAGATCAACACAAATATAAAACAACTAAATGAAAGTGTTGTTATAAGTAAGTCTAGCTAATATAGGAATCTAAAGGCTGAGACTTGAAATTGCAGAAACTATATTTAGCTTAACCGAAGCATATTTAGAGAGAGCAGGCAAAGTCTGCTGCAGGGCCAATGTAGCTGGCAGACTACCCAGCTCTGATGAAATGTGGATCTTCTGCTGTTCTGGAACCTGTCCAGTTTTCTAAATTTATTGCAGCCTACTGACCACCCTTTTCCTGGCAAGATAGGATCTATGGTTTCTCCCCCTCACTGATGACTTTCGAAATACCTCAAAACTATCAATTCAAGTAGAGTTGAGACACAATAATTGCTGTTTCTAAGCTTTGCTGTATTCAGAATTTTTTCTCAAAAGGACTGCAATGATAGGGTATTTGATTACATACATTGGACTTGAGTTTCTAGTTTGATGCCATTGTAAGTCAAGTAATGGACATGTTTTATACAGGTGTGTGAGAGATCCCATTGTTATTTCAGGGAATGGAATGATCCTCAAGTCCAGACAAATTGCTTGGTGTAGGACTCACATCTACATTCTGAGACCGCCCAGATATTGTTCCAGTTCTGTTTCCATTTCTAACTGATTCTGCTAGTAATAAACTCCAAAGGACTGTTATATCAGTTGGGGATTGCCAGAGCCCAGAAATACTCTGACCACACGCAGGGGCTGTCCTTCTAATTATGCCAGCTTTATGCCACACACAGATTGTTCCATGCTGGATGAGTGCCAGGCTAGGACAGATTTATAGCCCCTCTGCACTGTCAAGACATACTAATGGGGCTATACTGGGATTGAGGATCTGACTCATTTTTCTCACTGCTTTGAAATCTTTATTTTAAAAAGTCCTAATGTAGTTTAAACTGTCAACTTTGTGGAACACAGACTGCAATTTCTATGGCTCTTTTATGCTTTGTATGTTAGACATAATATGAACATTAATGTTAATCAGTTAATATTTATCTTTTCCTGAATACATAAATAGATTCTTGGTGATTGTCTTTATCATAGAATCATTGAATCATAGAGCTGGAAGAGATCTTAGGAGGACTTGATGATCTCCTAAGGTCACTTCCAGCTCTATGATTCTATGATTCTATGACAAGAACACCACTTGCGTTTCAAATTCCTTGATCCTTCTTCCCAGAGCTGTATTATCTGCTGTGACCTGCTCAAGGTCATTCTTCGCCATATCATTAGTTCCTACATGAAGAAACAGAAAGGGGTAGCGATCTGAAGGTTTAATTGCCTTCAGAAGACTCTCATTCAGATCCTGAATGCACACTTCTTGAGACTGAGTAAGCAGCACACTTCTTGAGATTGCAGGCCTGGATGGCAGATGGATGACTCAGTTCCTCTTAGGAGGGAGACCCTGACTACCACCACCTGCTATGTCTATGGCTATGTCTAGACTGCAGGTTTTATTTGGAAGAAGATCTTCTGAAAAAACTTCTTCCGAAAGAGCACGTCCACACTGCCAAAGAGCATCAAAAAAGCTATCTGCTTTTTCGAAAGATAGTGTCCACACTGAATGGATGCTATCTCACATGTAAGCGGTGATTACTATGGGCAGAATGGCCACCAGGGCACCTGTGCTTTTTCCTCTTTCCTCCTCTTTCAAAAGAACTCCCTCTTCCCCATCCACACACACCTTTTTCCCAAAGAGCTTTTTCGGAAAAAGGCTTCTTCCTCGTAGAAAGAGGTTTACCAATGTTGGAAAAAACCCTCTGTTTTTTTTATTTTTTTCCCCGAAAGAAGGTGATTGCAGTGTGGATGTAAGTGAAGTTTTTTCGGATAAACAGCCTTTTTCTAAAAAAACTCTGTAGTGTCGATGTACTCTACCAGAGCATACCTCTTCAAAGAAAATAACAATAAAAATATTGGAGATAACGACAATATTGGGCTGTACCCATGAAAGTTCATGATACCATCTACAGTACTTGTTTTGTTAGTCTATAAGGTGCTACCAAACCCGTTTGTTGTTTTTTAAGTTTCGTCTGTACAGACTAACTTGGTTACCCCCTGAAGCTTCTGAAGATTATTACAGTGTTTCTAAACACTGATTTTGTTATATATGCAGGCATGTATGAATTATGCCTTTTGCTCAGTTAAAATGATATTTCCATGAGTTTTAGAAACAAGAGTCTGGATGTTCTTCCTTTTCTCAGTTTATGCCACAATCTTTAAAAGGAAAAGCTTTTTCAATAAGCAGATCACATGGTTCCATTGTCTAATCATACATAAATGGTGTAGAATCATGCAAATGGGTATTGGTTTACTCATCCATGTTTCTAATAATGAATAGCTATGAAAAAGTCAAGTAGCCCTCTGGGAAAATCTGTTTAGTTCTTTAATTGTATAATTCAGCCCACATTGCATCATCAGATGAATAATTGGATCTGAAGTCTGCGTTCCATGATGGTTTCTAGAAAAATATCTGCAGTCCTCTGCTAATTGAAAGAATCTAAACAGACTTCTAACTTAAGACGATGGGTTATTTGCCTATGGTATTGCCTATTTCACTAATCAGGGCCCTTCTTTATGGAATTTTGCAACGGTGGTTGGTTTTTATGCTGCTACATGTCCTTATCTCTTTTTAATCATATAATTACTGATATAAGCAAGTCAGAAACATTTATTAAAATACCACTACCTCACTCTTATATAACATTTTTCAACGTGAGATGTCAGAATGTTTTACAAAGGAGGCCAATATTATTACAGTCATTTTACAGAAATAAAACTGAGGTGCAGCGAGAGAAATAACTTGCCTACAGTCATACAGCAGGCCAGTGGCAAAATAGAATCCAGGTCTCCTGCATCCTATTCCAGTCCTTTGGCTGCTATGAAACACTATCTCCTGTATAGTTATAACAGACTATGCAGGCTCTGATTCAACTAGAGATATGGTGTACATGTATTTTTAAATAAAAATATTTTTTCTTTACAAAGCAGTCACTTTGACTCAATAGATAGATATATTCAGGCAGACTGAAATTCACTGTGGTGCAAAGGGCTAGAACAAGGCCCTCTGTAGCAGTTAAGAGCCCCCTCAGAGCTATGTAGGGATCTTTTGACCACAGGATGGATTTAGCTGATGCAGGGCTGGCACGAAAGATAATTTTGGAAGTGGAGTGGATTGGTTTGGGTGAAGTCACAGGGATAAGCTTTGGATCCATATTTTTTCTGGGTGCACTGCCTTTAAAATCCCCTATGCAACTGGTATGAAGGAGCTAGAGATGCTTTTGGTAGAGCCTCAGTTGTCTGGGTGTAGAAATTCAGCCTAGCTTGGGGTACAGGAAAGAATCTGAAAACTAGAGCTTTCTGTGAATGGACTGAATTTTACCCTTATTGCTCATGGTTATACCTTTCAAATAGTCTTTTATATTCATTGGACTGTGTTTGGCTTGTAGATACATACAATAATGTATTATTCTCCAAATGCAACACACCAATGGTTCAATGCACACAAGTCATCTTGCTGGTTAATTTGCACAGTACACAAAGCCTAGCTAAAAAAGAGGCCCATCTGTCCCATGCATTTCAAATAATGCTCATCAGTACCTGAACTTAAGGAATAAAGGTGTTCTCTGTGGAGAAGAACTTAGTAACCACAGCATATACACAACCTCCCATTTGAATAAAATTCCCTTGCTAAAAATAACCCCTCTGTAAATATTAAAGGGCCTTCAGAATTCCAGTTATTCAGAAGCCTTACAAATGTATAAAAGTTACTTTGAAAAGCAGTTTTACTGTGAAAAGTGACTGTAAAAGCAACATGTTTATTGATATTTATGTCTACTTTCTGAATGTACACTCTACCAGGCAGGTATTATTTTTTCCAATGTGCATTACTTTACATTTATCAACTCCATGAATCTATCTAGCTCTTTTTTGAGCCCTCTTAAAGTTCTAGCCTTCACCGCATCCTCTGGCAAGGAGTTCCACCAGTTGACTGTGTGCTCAGTGAAGAAAAACTTCCTTTTCCTTGTTTTAAACTTACTGCCTATTAACAACTTTTTCTTATTTACTTTTTCCACACCAATCACGATTTTATAGACTTCTATCATATCCCCCCTTAGTCTCCTCTTTTCTAAACTGAAAAGTCCAAGTTGAAACTATAGTAAAGAATACTCTCTTCATATGGGACCCATTCCAACCCCTTCATCATTTTTGTTGCCCTTTTCTGAACCTTTTCCAATGCCAATATATCTTTTTTGAGATGAGGCGACCACATCTGTATGCAGTATTCAAGATGTGGGCATACCATGGTTTTATATAGAGGCAATAAGATATTCTCTGTCTTATTCTCTATCCCTTTTTTAATGACTCCTAACATTCAATTTGCTTTTTTGACTGCCTCTGCACAATGAGTGGATGTTTTCAGAGAACTATCCACAATAACTCCAAGATTTCCCTCTTGAGTAGTTGTAGCTAAATTAGTCCCCACCATATTGTATGTATAGTTGGGATTATTTTTTCCAATGTGCATTACTTTACATTTATCAGCATTAAATTTCATTTGCCATTTTGTTGCCCAATCACTTAGTTTGGTGACATCTTTTTGAAGCTCTTCGCAGTCTGATTTGGTCTTAACTATCTTGAGCAGTTTGATATCATCTGCAAATTTTACCAGCTCACTGTTTACCTCTTTCTCTAGATCATTTAAAAATAAATTGGATAGGACTGGTCTGAGGACAGACCCCTGGAAGACCTCACTAGTTATCACCTCTCTCCACTCTGAAAACTTACCATTTATTCCTACCCTTTGTTTCCTGTCTTTTAACCAGTTATCAATCCACGAAAGGACCTTCTCTCTTATCCCATGACAACTTAGTTTATTTAAGAGCTTTTGGTGAGGGACCTTGTCAAAGGCTTTCTGGAAATCTAAGTATACTATATCCACAGGATCCCCCTTGTCCACATGTTTGCTGACCCCCTGTGACGGACCGGGCCGTGTCTGGGCACAGCTTAGGGCGTCCGCTCAGGGCGAATTGCTCAAATCCGGGGCTCTTTACAGTCCCCCTGACTGGCGACCTCTCCACACAGGCCACGAACCAGTCTCACAGAGCGCTTCAGCTGCCTGCCTGAAGCCTCCCGAGCAAAACCCCTCTGATACCCCAGCAATATCCGTGCCCCAGATGGCCCCGGGCCTCATACACAGGTGGGGGGTCCTAGCACCCAATCCTACCTACCCCGAACAAGTTCTGTCCGGTTCCAAGGAACCAGCCACAGATCCCTGGTCAATTTACCCTCTGGACCTTACCCACAAATCACGCTGGGCCAATCCTTTAGAATCTATATCTAAAGGTTTATTATTACAAGAAAGAAAAGCCTGAGAGTAAGGTTATTAAAGTACAGTACGTTACATGCACCGAATCTCCCAGTCCTCGATGCAGGCTCTAGCAGAGATGTTGCAGCTGCTGGTTAAAAGTCCGTATTGCACATCCTAGGATCAGGATGGGTTCCCAGGTCTTCCGGGCTCTTCAATCCCTGCAGTGCTGCCTCTGGGATGAAGTGCTGAGCTGAGAACAAAATGGCATCGACCACATGGCCTCTTTATACTCCTTCCTGGCCTCTTCTAGTATGTAGCAGGTCACCTGGTCCTCAGCCTCTCTGTGTTCCCTGCTGGCTGCTCTCAGGACAGCCCCCATTCTTTGGGTGTGTCTTTGGCCCATTGAGAACCATTGTCCCACAGGTAATTAGCATGTCCACAGGCTCCACAGGCTCGGCCCTGCCCAATGCTTAACCACATGCAGGGAAATCTTCAGTTTCCACACAGAGTACAGATCTCTACACACAGACATTATACACTCACATAAACAGTGTACACAGGATCAGAAAACAACAAGCTCCCATTCAATACCCCACATGGCTCCCTTTCATACAGATTTCTGGGGCCAATACCCCCACCTAGGGGTGCAGCAGCGATCTGGCTGCTTCCCTCCAATTTGGTAACGTGACACCCCCAACGCAAAATTGATGCAGGAAGTGATGCCAGTAACATCACTGAGGGCATCACAGGCCTCCCCCAACCAAAATGGTGGTGTGCCTCAGTTTCCCTTCTCACACAGGACCTTCTGGCTGGAACCCCTTTTGTCCTGTAAAAAGTTCCAAGACCAGTTACAAGTGTTAACCATGAGATATCAACATCACAATGTCCCCTTACATACCGTCTGTCGTTTGGTACATCTCCAGACAGATTACATGGTATTTTCATAGGATCATGCACATCGTATACCTTTACAATTCTCTGCAACAATAGTACATTGGTTACAAGAATTAACATCAGTAACAAGAACAATCCTATCTCAGGTGTATACTGAAATTCTCCGTCAGGCCCCTTCTCTGGCCCCACACCATTGCAGTTTTGGCCCTTCAGGTTTAAACTGCAAATCTTCTTGGCCAAAGCAAGTCCTGCCCCTCCCCCTTGTCCTCTGGGCTCCAGGCCTGAAACCTCTGGCCAGACCAAGACAAGGGGCTGGCTGGGCGTGACTCCCTGGCTCACAATGGCCCTGGAATTTTCCCCCTTTCCCCACTCAGTGGGGTAACAGCAGTAAGCTGTAGACTCCCAAGTCTCTCCTCTGTCCACCTCCAACCTCTGTTTCCACATGGAACCAGATATCAACCTCCCTGATTGATTATGAGTGTCCACAGTGTCCAGAGATGGGAGCTTAATTGCCATCTCCTGCATCCTAGGGAGAGTGACCACACAGCTGTTCTGCTCTGCATACTTAGCTACCCAGCCCTTCTCCTGAATTTGAGACACTAAGTTCCCACTCTCCTCCTTCACCTGGGAACAATCCTGTCCCACACACACTGACTTCCCAGCAAGCTGGTCACCCACAGTTACTGGGTTAGCAGCCTGCTCCAGTTCTCTGGCTGTTCCTGCCTCCTCTGGAACAACCCTCAGTCCCTCCTCTTCACCACCATCCACACTGGGTTTCCCTAAACCCAAGTCAGTGGAGTCACTGCCAACAGACAAGTTCTGTCTGCCAGGCACTGCAACACGTGCCTCACACAACAAGCTGCTGCCTTTTACAGGCAGAGCTTTCTCCTGAATGCCTTCTCCAAGCCAGGCATCGTCACCTCTCTCAGTTACTGCAAACTGCTTGCTACAAGCACTGCCAGGACTCTCCTCCCTATGAGCTTCCTTAAGCAGCAGTTCACCCTTCCCTGGCTCTGCAGTAGCATTGCCCTGCTGAGCCCCAACCAATTCCTCCTGCACTTCCCTTACTCCCTGAGTTATCTCTGGCCCCTCTGGTGGATTCATAGACAATCCCCTCTCTGGCACACAGACAGACCCACAAGAGACAGGGTCAGAGGCATCTTCACTCCCTGTGCAGCTCTCTAGATGGCTGTAAACATCCACACCATCATTAGGCACCAGAGTTAACACACCCTCGTTCTCTCCTTGTGCCCGGGCTAAGGGGTCTCCCTGCTCCCACAGAGTCGCTCCCCCCTCTGCCAGCAACACAGCAGCATCAGACACAATATCAGGGTCACCACTGTCTGATCTCTGGGGTTCTGGTAAAACACTGACTGACTCTACCTGAGTCACCTCATCCCTCTCCCCAGCCGACACAAACCTTGGGCCACCCCCTTCCTGGGCCTTAGCCATATCCAGACCCAACTCTGGGACAACAACACTGCTCTCAGCCTTCACAGGCTGTGGGGCATCTTCCTTAGACAAAGGAAGAAACTCTTCCCCACACACAGCCAGACAACCAGAGACAGCTTCTCCCTTGTTCCAACACCCCTGGCTAATCTTAGGCATACAGCTAGCCACTGGGACAGCTTCCTTTACTGCCCCCCTGCTACTTCCACCAGCCAAATTGCCAGCTTGCACACACTGTGCTTCACACGACTCAATTTCAGCTTGTGCAGGTTCAATTCCACAAACCTCACCAGCCACCAACACCTCAACTAAAACTTCACTCTGGCCAGCCACTCCAGGCTGCCCCAGAGAAACATTTCCCTGACTTCTGGGCTCTTCCTGCCCTGGTTCTGATTCCAGCCTCACCTCTGAGGCATCAAACGGGCCCTCACCCACAGGCTCACATGTAGAGACACTTTCCCCTTGGTTACAGGGAGACTGACCAGCTCCAGGAAACTTTTCATACCCACATGCACCCCCTTCCCAAACCTCCCTGTTAGCTACAGGTAATACACAAGGTTTGCATTCACATATGCTTTGGGGTTGGGTCATCACATCAGCTGGGCAAAATACGTCTGCCATATCATAAGCACACCGCATACCCACAGAGTTATACATTGAACCTTCAGGAGAATACAGTCTCTCTTGTTCTTTTAGTCTCTTAAGCTGGAGGTCAAGTCTAGCATTTTCCTCCCTGGCTAGGGCCATCTTCTTTGCATGCTCTACCTCTTCCCTCTGCTGTCTCTCAGCATATTCTGCCTTTTTCTCCTCAAGTTCCCGATCCATCTCCTTCTGTCTCTTAGCAATTTCTTCATCTTCCTTCTGCCTTCTTTCAGCAGCTTCCTTGGCTCGCTTCTGATCCCTTTCATCCACATCTCTGGTTAGTAACAACACTACCAGATCTAGTTTAGAGGCCCTTTTCCTAAAGGCAATGCCTCTCCCCAAGCACAAATCCTTCAGAGCACTTTTGCTCAGACTCTCATATAGTTCGGGGATCATCGCAGCGGTTCTTTAATCAACCAAACTCTCAACACCAAAAATCAAATTTAGACAGCGTGGGGTCCTGATCCCAAAGCTCAATTGACCAAGATCTGTGGATCCTGCCGACTACGCCACTGTGACGGACCGGGCCGTGTCTGGGCACAGCTTAGGGCGTCCGCTCAGGGCGAATTGCTCAAATCCGGGGCTCTTTACAGTCCCCCTGACTGGCGACCTCTCCACACAGGCCACGAACCAGTCTCACAGAGCGCTTCAGCTGCCTGCCTGAAGCCTCCCGAGCAAAACCCCTCTGATACCCCAGCAATATCCGTGCCCCAGATGGCCCCGGGCCTCATACACAGGTGGGGGGTCCTAGCACCCAATCCTACCTACCCCGAACAAGTTCTGTCCGGTTCCAAGGAACCAGCCACAGATCCCTGGTCAATTTACCCTCTGGACCTTACCCACAAATCACGCTGGGCCAATCCTTTAGAATCTATATCTAAAGGTTTATTATTACAAGAAAGAAAAGCCTGAGAGTAAGGTTATTAAAGTACAGTACGTTACATGCACCGAATCTCCCAGTCCTCGATGCAGGCTCTAGCAGAGATGTTGCAGCTGCTGGTTAAAAGTCCGTATTGCACATCCTAGGATCAGGATGGGTTCCCAGGTCTTCCGGGCTCTTCAATCCCTGCAGTGCTGCCTCTGGGATGAAGTGCTGAGCTGAGAACAAAATGGCATCGACCACATGGCCTCTTTATACTCCTTCCTGGCCTCTTCTAGTATGTAGCAGGTCACCTGGTCCTCAGCCTCTCTGTGTTCCCTGCTGGCTGCTCTCAGGACAGCCCCCATTCTTTGGGTGTGTCTTTGGCCCATTGAGAACCATTGTCCCACAGGTAATTAGCATGTCCACAGGCTCCACAGGCTCGGCCCTGCCCAATGCTTAACCACATGCAGGGAAATCTTCAGTTTCCACACAGAGTACAGATCTCTACACACAGACATTATACACTCACATAAACAGTGTACACAGGATCAGAAAACAACAAGCTCCCATTCAATACCCCACATGGCTCCCTTTCATACAGATTTCTGGGGCCAATACCCCCACCTAGGGGTGCAGCAGCGATCTGGCTGCTTCCCTCCAATTTGGTAACGTGACACCCCCTCAGAGAACTCTAGCAGATTAGTAAGGCATAATTTCCCTTTACGGAAACCATGTCGACTTTCCCTCAACAAATTATATTTATCCATGTGTCTGACAATTTTATTCTTTACTTTAGTTTCATACTTTACTTTAGTTTACTTTAATTTGCTTGGTACTGATGTTAGACTTACCAGTCTTTAATTGCCAGGATCACCTCTAGAGCTCTTTTTAAATATTGGTGTCATGTTAGCTATTTTCCAGTCATTAGGTACGGAAGTTGATTTAAAGGACAGGTTACAAACCACAGTTAATAGTTTTGCAATTTGCCCTTTGAGTTCTTTCAGAACTCTTGGGTGAATGCCATCTGGTCCCGGTGACTTGTTACTGTTAAGTTTATCAATTTGTTCCAAAACCTCTTCTAATGACACCTCAATGTGGGACAATTCCTCAGATTTGTCACCTAAAAAGAATGGCTCAGGTTTGGGAATCTCCTCGATAACCTCAGCCATGAAGATTGAAGCAAAGATTTCATTTAGCTTCTCTGCTATGACTTTATCATCTTTGAGTGCTCCTTTAGAATCTTGCTCGTCCAAAGGCCCCACTGGTTGCTTAGTTACAAAAGAGAGGAAAGCCCAAATACCTCCTGCTTCTGATGTACTTAAAAACATTTTACTATTACTTTTTGAGTTTTTGGCTAGTTGTTCTTCAAACTCCTTTTTGGCTTTTCTTATTATATTTTTACACTTTGACAAAATTTATGGTCCTTTCTATTTTCCTCACTAGAATTAGACTTCCAATTTTTAAAAGATAGCTTTTTAACTGTGTCATAACCATGAGGGATGGGCAGCAGCCTGGAAACAAAGGAGTTAACTGTACCTAGCCAGGTAGCAGTCAGCCAATAGAAATGCAGATAGGGATTTCAAACTATGACAAAGGAATTTTGGGGTTTTCTCTCCTTTGTCTCTGGGCCAGTTTTGCTCTCTAGATACTGAGGGAGACAGAAGACATCTCTCCAAGAAAAAGACTCTTCAAAATGTGTAAGTAGGGTAAATTTTGGATAAATCCATTAGGTTTTAATGTTTTCTGTTGTGGGACTGTGGACCTGATGTCTGTGCTGTTAGAAATGGGTTTTCCTCTCTTTTGTATCTAAGTTTTGAGCCCATGGAAAAATTCCCCATGAATTTATTAATAGGTGGCTCTTACCATCTAGCCAATCCAACTATGCTTGTAACAAGAGTATTGTTTTGATAATAAAAGGTTCTTTCTTTTTTTTTTTTTTTTTTATTAACCTGGTATTGGTTCATTTCCAGGGCTCGACGAACCGTGGCGAGATCTACTCGCCAGCCCCGCACCACACATGTGCCAGACTAGCACTGTGCATGTGCATAGCACCGGTGAACGGGGCGACCGGCTGAAATCTATTCGCCACGGGCGAGTAGATATAGCGATTGAGCCCTGCTCATTTCTGTGTCCTGGAAAATATGTCTGTGGAATCTGCATGCCTCTGACTAGGGGATAGCAGCCACAGACTGCAGTTTATATTTTCTCTTTCTTTTTCAAGGTCTTTGGAGAAAAGAGCATAGGGTGCCGTTGGGGTTGGTTTCAAGTGTCCACCCCTGTTTTGGGGGTTCAAAAGCACTTGATGGTGGCAACAGATTTTTATCCCCAAAATCTAGGTTTTTAGGATTTTGGGGGGAAGTTTTATACCAAAGCCTGGAAAGGTTGGGTTTTGGGATACTTTTGAGGGCCCCCACTTCTGCATTCATCGTGCCAGAGTGGGGAAACAGCCATGACAATCTGTCACTGCTTCTTTTACCTGGTTGTTAAGCCACAGTGGCCCTTTTTTGGTTCTCTTACTGTGTTTTTTAATTTGGGATATACATTTAAGTTGGGCCTCTATTATGGAGTCTTTGAAAAATTTCCACGTAGCTTGCAGAGATTTTACTTTTGTCACTATACCTTTTAATTTCTGTTTAAATCACTTCTTCATTTTTTGTAGTTCCCTTTTCTGAAATTAAATGCTACAGTGTTGGGCTGCTGAAGTGTTTTTCCCACCACTAGGATGTTAAATTTTATTATATTATGGTCACTATTTCCAAGTGGTCCTGGTCTTGAACCAGATGCTGTGCTCCACTTAGGACTAAATCAAGAATAGCCTCTCCCCTTGTGGGTTCTAGAACCAGCTGCTCTGAGAAGCAGTCATTTAAGGTATCAAGAAATTTTATCTCTGCATCCTGTTCTGAGGCGACGTGCATCCAGTCAATATGGGGATAGTTGAAATCCCTCACTATTATCAAGTTTTTAAATTTGATAGCCTTTCTAATCTCACTTAGCATTTCATAGTCACTATCACTGTCCTGATTAGATGGTCGATAATATATCTCTACTGTTATATTCTTATTATTGGAGCATGGAATTACTATTCTTAGAGATTCTATGTAACAATTTGGTTTATTTAGGATTTTAACTTCATTTGATTCTACATTTTCTTTCATGTATAGTGCCACTCCCACACCAGAATGACCTGTTCTGATCTTCCGATATATTTTGTACCTTGGTATGACTGTGTCCCATTGATTGACCTCATTCCACCAAGTTTCCGTGATGCCTATTATATCAATATCCTCCTTTAAAACTAGGCACTCTTGTTCACCCATTTTACTATTTAGACTTCTAGCATTTGTGTATAAGCACTTTAATACTTTGTCACTATTTATCTGTCTGCCATTTCTTGATGTGTTAGACTCTTTTTCATTTGATTGTGTCTTATCTGATCCGATCCATACTTCCATCCTCTCCTCCTGACTAGAAAGAGCATCTCTATTAACAGGGCTCGACAAACCATGGCGAAAACCATTCGCCAGCCCCACACTGCGCACGCACGAACCGCCGGTGAATGGGGCGACCGGCTGAAATCTACTAGCCACGGGGAGTAGATAAGCCCATTTATTGAGCCCTGTCTATTAATATAACCTCTCCAATAGATGTCTCTGTCTGATCCATGTGCACCTGTTGGCTTTCTCCCAGCCCTTAGTTTAAAAAATGCTCTACAACCTTTTTGATGTTAAGTGCCAACAGTCTGGTTCCATTTCGGTTGAGGTGGAGCCCATCCCTCTTGTATAGGCTCCCTCTAGCCCAAACATTTCCCCAGTTCCTAATACATGTAAACCCCTCAATTCTACACCATCATCTCATCCACACGTTGAGATTCTGAAGCTCTGTCTGCCTATCTGGCCCTGTGGGTGGAACTGGAAACATTTCAGAGAACGCTACCATAGAGGTCCTAGATTTCAATCTATTTCCTACCAGACTAAATTTGGCCTGCAGAATCTCTCCTATCCTTCCCTATGTCATTGGCATCTACTTGTACCATGACCACTGGTTCCTCCCCAGCACTACACATAAGACTATCTAGATGTCTTGAGAGATCTGCAACCTTTGCACCAGGTAGGCAAGCCACCTTACAGTTCTCCCGGTCATCACAAACCCAGGTATCTATGTTTCTAATGAATCCCCCATTACTAACACCTGCCTTTTCCTAAGGACTGGAGCTCCCTCCCCCGGAGATGTATCCTCAGTGCGAGAGGAGACCATAAAATCCTGTGGAAGGAGGGTCCTGACTATGGGAAGGTTTCCCTCTGCTCCAGTTGACTGTTCTCCTTCCCTGAGCCTTTCATCCTCTGTAACAGCACAGGGCTGTCTGACTGGAGGTGGGACAGTTCTACAGTGTCCCAGAAAGCCTAATCTACATACCTCTCAGCAGGGGCAGATGAGAGTGCCGCGGGGCCCAGGGCAGTGCCGCGGGGCCCTGGACAGTGAAATTTCGTGGGGCCCCTCCTTTGACACGGCGCATGCGCCATGGCGCCACGGCGCATGCATGGGGCCTCGGGAAGCGCAGGGCCCAGGGCAGCCACCCCACTCGCCCTACCCTAAATCTGCCGCTGCCTCTCAGCCTCCCTTAGCTCCTCCAGTTCAGCCACCCTGGCCTCCAAAGCCTGTACGTGGTCTCTGAGGGCCAGGAGTTCCTTTCACCGAACGCACACATATGCCAAACGCCCACAGGGCAGGTAATCATACATGCTACATACCTGTCGAGTAACATAGTATCATTTTTTAGAGTAAAAATTCATTTTAAAATATCAGCTCAGCTTAAAGAAAGAGGAAAAATGCATGGAATAGCACATTATTTTGTGCCAGTGTTTCCCAACCAGTAGTTGTCTGGGGACATGCCTTCCCTGTTTCTATACTTAAAGAAGACAAGTGAAACGTAAAGGGCGGCATGGAAGAAATTAGTCAAACTTAACTTTGCCTCCAAATAAAAGTTGGAAAAATATATATCAAGATAAAAATAACAAATTGTTAGGTGATTATACATTCCCATTTCTTTTTAAGGGTTTCACATACAGTAATAAAACGTGCTTTGAGCTGGCACATATTATTGGAAACTTCATTCAGAGGCAATGTTACGTTTGGGGGAGGTAAAAGTAAGTAGTGAAGGATTACTGAATATCAGGAAGCAGCTGAATCGCTACTATAAAAAAGGCAGTAATCTTGTGGGTCCACCGTGTTAGCAGGTATTGTTGATCCAACTGTGATTCTGCTGATCCTTTCTCTTTGGTCCTTTAA
This sequence comes from Pelodiscus sinensis, assembly GCF_052426305.1. Lineage (NCBI taxonomy): Eukaryota > Metazoa > Chordata > Testudines > Trionychidae > Pelodiscus > Pelodiscus sinensis. Next base: position 5,183,984 of record NC_143063.1, on the reverse strand, counting down.
AACTGTTTTGCCTGCTTTAAGTACTAATTGGAGCATAACTATTTGTTGTCACTATTTTAATATTACTTCAATCAAAATACAGTTTTTCTTCACTTTCACTATAACTACAAGATGATACCAAATATGTCAATTATTTTGTTGTTTGCTGTGTTGTGATAGCTGTGTTGGTCCCAAGATATAAACATGGGTGAGGTGCTCTCTTTTATTGAACCAATGCTCTTCTTCAGATTTGGAAAAGGTAACCAGAGGATCCAAGCTAAAAGGTATTTGCAGGGGATATACTTTGCATGTAGCTTGGACCCTCTGATTACCTTCTCCAGACATGAGGAAGAGCTCTGTGAGGCTAGAAATCCTGTCCCCTCTACCAACAGAAGTTGGCCGAATTATTTTGTTGTCATATAACATTTACATAATATAGACGTAAAATACTGTTACTGCAAAAGTTATATTCAAACTAAAATAAGAAATTAATAAAGAGATTAATTATTAGTAAAGTTGTAAGTGTATAGAAGTGGAAAATGCATTCAACTTTCTGTAGAATAATTCTGCCACAAAAACAAAACAAACAAAGCCCTAGAGTATGAAAGTCTAGAAAGAAATAACTAAGAAATACGTCCACTTTATTCGTGTCACCTATTCCTCCTTAATTTATGCATGCAAATCATGACTCCCATCCAGCCCTACCTTTGCTCCTTTTTAATTTGCATGAGTATATGTAAAGTTAAGAATATAGTACTAGGAGACTAAAACCTCATTTCCTTACCAATGGAATCTATATATTTGATATGCTATAACTTGGCTTGGAAGGATTAGATTTTATTGGTAAATGTTTGTCAATGTTAAATTCACCATATATATATACAAACTGCCAAATAGTTTTATTGATAATAACTGAAATTTATGAACAAGGAAATTAAGAAAAATGTTGCTTAGGAACTTATTGGAGTTTGATTTAAGGATACTTACTTTATATATTTTGACATCAAGTTGACAATTGGTATTGCAATGGTTATACATTTTTAACTTTACAGAGATCACCATTGTTATTGAATAATTATGCTCTGACATCCTCTTCCTCCCCACGACTCAAAAAAGTGCTAAAACATTGATATTATTCCTCAAAATAATAAAAAACATATCATTTTAATAGAAAACCTGCTCAGAATGGAATGGTCAAATATCACTTTGTAAATGTACCAGTCAGGACACATCTCCACTTTTAGCACCAGAGATCTATCTTCTGGGATTCAATTTGAGACTTGCTAAATCAAATGCTGAGGGCAGCTCCTGTCAGTGCTAGTACTCCTTGCAGAAGCGAGGAATAAGGGAAGCGAACAGAAGAGTCATCTCCTGTCGGCTTCCCTTTGGGAAGACAGCACCAAGCTCGGCTTAAGGTAAGCAGACTCCAATTAGTGATTTCTTGTAAAACTGAATTCAGTGCCCCCACAAAATGGAGGGGGGGCATTGCCCATCTTCTAACATTTAGTCCATGGTTAAAGCACTTTCTTAGGATGAAAGAGACCCAGATTCAATCTCCCCTTCTCTGCCAAGGGGAAGAAAAGTATGAGACCCCCTGTTCAAATGCTAGCAGAATACTCTGTGAAATATTCTGATGTAGGGCTCCCTCATATCTCTGCTGGTAAAACTGTGGCCTAGTAACTATTTAAGTATTTATAATAGGACTGACATTAGGCCCAAGTGGGGAACTAACCGAATCCAGTAGAGTGCTCTAACAGTGGGGATAAAGTTATAAAGCAGACAGTGATACTTCCTCTGTCTAGATTCTGAATGGGACCTTATCCAGTAGGTATGTTCAGAGGCTGCTCAGGAGATTGGACCCTGCACGTGCCTTAGGTGGCCAAATGTTTATATCTCCGATTTGCTAATTGCTCTGGGGTTTAATTTGCAGATTAGTCTCCAGATGCCTAGAATTAGGCAACAGTGCACCTGCGCAGGGGAAGGAACTTTGACTGCGTGTTTAGGTACCCCAGGATTAGGCAAGAGTTTTATGGACAAAAATACCATAGTGCTCATTCAAAATGTTTCACTAGTAGAGAAGGTGAAGCTCCTTGACGCATTCTCAGGCACCCTTTGATTACATTAGGTTCGGACTGCAAATATATGGAGGTAAAAACCAGGGCTCAGGCTAAGTATTGAGTTGATGGTATGTCCTTGTCCACATTGACTAAGTTCTTGTTCAAAGCACAGACATTAATAGTCCATTCAAAAATTTCTTTAAGATCAGATGCCTTGGCTTGCAAGAGGCTTGGACTTGACTTTCAAAGATGCTGAGCATCTGCAGTGTCCATTGACTTTAACTGAAGTTGAGGGTGCTTGGCACTTCTGAAAATTGGGCCTATCATGTCTGTCATTGGCCATTCAAAATGTGTGACCTCTCTTTTCAAAGTTTTGGCTAAATCCTGCTTTGCTAGTATAACCTCAGCTAAGTTGCAGTTGCTGACTAGTGTAGCTGGAAAGCTGTTTTCATTTTTTTTATTTTGAAATTCATAGAACCATAGAATCATAGAACTAGAAGAGACCTCAGAAGGTCATCAAGTCCAGGCCCCTACTCTAGGCAGGACCAATTCCAACTAAATCAACCCGGCCAGGGATTTGTCAAGCCGAGACTTGAACACCTCTAGGGAAGGAGACTCCACTACTTCCCTAGGTAACCCATTCCAGTGCTTCACCACCCTCCTAGGGAAATAGTTTTTCCTAATATCCAACATGGACCTCTCCCACCACAACTTGAGACCGTTGCTCCTTGTTCTGCCATCTGTCACTACTGAGAACAGCCTCTCTCCATCCTCTTTGGAACCTCCCTTCAGGAAGTTGAAGGGTGCTATCAAATCCCCCCTCACTCTTCGCTTCTGCAGACTAAACAGACCCAAGTCCCTCAGCCTCTCCTCATAAGTCATATGCTCCAGCCCCCTAATCATTTTGGTTGCCCTCCGCTGGACCCTCTCCAGTGCGTCCACATCCTTTTTGTAGTGGGGGGCCCAGAACTGGACACAATACTCCAAGTGTGGCCTCACCAAAGCCGAATAAAGGGGAATGACAACATCTCTGGATCTGCTGGCAATGCTCCTCTTAATGCAACCTAATATGCCATTAGCCTTCTTGGCTACAAGGGCACACTGTTGACTCATATCTAGCTTCTCATCCACTGTAACCCCCAGGTCCTTTTCTGCAGAACTACTACTTAACCGGTTGGTCCCCAGCTTGTAACTATGCTTGGGATTCTTCCATCCCAAGTGCAGGACTCTACACTTGCCCTTGTTGAACCTCATCAGATTTCTTGTGGCCCAATCCTCCAATTTGTCTAAGTCATTCTGTACCCTATCTCTGCCCTTAAGCGTATCTACCTCTCCCCCCAGCTTAGTGTCATCCGCGAACTTGCTGAGGGTACAATCCATTCCCTCATCCAGCTCATTAATAAAGATATTGAACAAAACCGGTCCTAGAACCGAACCTTGGGGCACTCTGCTAGAAACCGACCGCCATCCTGACATCGAGCCATTGATCACTACCCGCTGGGCCCGGTCTTCTATCCATCTTTCTATCCATCTTACCGTCCATTTATCCAATCCACAATTCCTTAACTTGCTGGCAAGAATATTGTGGGAGACCGTATCAAAAGCCTTGCTAAAGTCAAGGTATATCACATCCACTGACTTTCCCATGTCCACCGAGCCAGTTACCTCATCATAGAAGCTAATCAGATTGGTCAGGCACGACTTGCCCTTCGTGAATCCATGCTGACTATTCCTAATCACTTTCCTCTCATCCAAGTGCCTCAATATGGATTCCTTAAGGATCCCTTCCATGATTTTTCCAGGACCCGAGGTAAGACTGACCGGCCTATAGTTCCCTGGATCGTCCTTCTTCCCTTTTTTGAAGATGGGCACTACATTTGCCTTTTTCCAGTCATCCAGGATTTCTCCCAATCTCCACGACTTTTCAAAGATAATAGCCAAAGGCTCCTCAATGACATTTGCCAACTCCCTCAGTACCCTCGGACGCACTAAGTCCGGACCCATGGATTTATGTACGTTTAGCTTTTCTAAGTAGTTCCTAACCTGTTCTTTACCCACCACAGGCTGTCCATCTTCATCCCATCTTGCGTCACTTGGCACAGAAATCCAGGAGCCGACCTTGTCCGTGAATACAGAGGCAAAGAAAGCATTGAGTACTTCAGCTTTCCCCACATCATCTGTCACTAGGTTACCTCCTTCATCCAGTAGGGGCCGCACACCCTCTCTGATCACCTTCTTCTTCCTAACATGCCTGTAGAAACCTTTCTTGTTATCCTTCACATCCTTAGGCAGTCACAATTCCATTTGCGCTTTCGCCTTCCTGATAACCCCCCGGCATTCTCGAGCTATACCTTTAAACTCTCCCTGGTCATTTCTCCAAGTTTCCACTCTTTGTAAGCTTCCTTTTTGTGCTTAAGTTCACCAAGGATTTCCCCTGTAAGCCAGTCCGGTCTCCTACCATGTTTGCCTCTCTTGCTACGCGTCGGGATGGTTTCTTTCTGTGCCTTCTGTGGCTTCTTTAAAATACTGCCAGCTGTCCTGGACTCCTTTCCCCTTCATGTTAACATCCCAGGGGATTCTGCCCATCAGATCTCGGAGGGAGTCAAAATCTGCTTTTTTGAAGTCCAAGGTGTGTATTTTACTACTCTCTTTTCTTCCTTTGGTCAGGACCCTGAAATCTACCATCTCATGATCACTGCTTCCCAGGTTGTCACCCACCTCCACTTCCCCTATTAGTTCCTCCCTGTTTGTGAGCAGAAGGTCAAGCTGTGCACGGCCTCTGGTCGGATCCTTCAGCACCTGTGTCAAGAAGTTATCCCCAACATTCTCCAAAAACTTCCTGGATTGCCTGTGTACTGCCGTATTGGTTTCCCAACAGATGTCAGGGTTATTAAAGTCCCCCACGAGAACCAGGGCCTGCGATCTGGAAGCTTCGCTCAGTTGTCCGAAGAAAGCCTCATCTACCTCATCCACCTGATTCGGTGGCCTGTAGCAAACACCAACCACAACATCAATGCTGTTGTTTGCTCCTTTAAACTTAACCCATAGACTCACAACAGGTTTTTCTCCCTCTTTATACTGGAGTTCAGAGCAATCGTAGTGCTCTCTTACAATATAGTGCAACTCCTCCTCCTTTTTTCCCCTGCCTGTTGTTCCTGAACAGTCTATACCCTTCCATGACTGCGCTCCAGTCATGCGAGTCATCCCACCAAGTCTCTGTTATCCCAATTAAATCATATTTCTTGGTCTGGGCCAGGGCCTCCAGTTCTTCCTGTTTGTTGCCCAGGCTTCTCGCATTAGTGTACAAACACTTCAAGTAACCAGTTGATCGTTCTATGTTCTCCATTCAAATCATGGGTCCTCCTTTCTTGCCCCTTCCTCTCTGAATTTCTTCCCGGTATCCGACTTTCCCACTCCCCTCAGGGTTTTGGTCACCGTCCCCCGACGAACCTAGTTTAAAGCCCTCCCGACTAGGTTTGCAAGCCTGCCCGCGAAGATGCTCCTTCCTCTCTTCGTTAGGTGGATCCTAACAATCCTTGCACCCGGAACAGAGTCCCATGGTCGAAGAAACCAAAGCCCTCTCTGCGACACCATCTGCGCAACCACGCATTTACGTCCTCAATTCAACGATCCCTGCCCAGTGCTTTCCCTTCAACAGGGAGGATGGAGGAGAATATCACTTGCGTTCCAAATTCTTGGATCCTTCTTCCTAGCACTACATAATCCGCAGTAACACGCTCAAGATCATTCTTGGCCGTATCATTAGTTCCCACGTGGAGAAGCAGGAAGGGGTTTGATCAGCTTGATAAGCCTCTCAGTGACATCCTGAATGCGAGATCCCAGTAAGCAGGACATCTCTCGAGATTCCAGGTCCGGACGGCAGAGGGATGGCTCAGTCCCTCTTAGGAGGGAGTCCCCGACCACCACCACCCATCGTTTCCTTTTGGGGGTGGTGGCCATGGAACCCCCATCCGTAGGGCTACACATCCCATGCCTTCCAGTAGATGGAGTTCCCTTCTGGTTTCTTCCTTGTGAGGTCCCTTCCAGACCTGTCAGCACTGCAGAGCCTGTGGAGAGAGCTTGAAAGCAATTACTTACCTCTATTGCATCGGGGGATTCCCGTGCTGGCCTTTTTCCCCTTCTAGAAGTTACATGCTGCCAGTTCTCTTCTTGGTCATGTACTGCCCTCTCTGGCTCTTCTGCCTGCCGTGCTTGAAGGATTAAATGCTGCCTTCTATCAAGGAAGTCTTCATCCTCTCTGATCAAGCGTAGGGTCGACACTTGGGCCTCCAGTCCTCAAATTTTTTCTTCCAAAATGTCGACCAGCTTGCACTTGGTGCAGATGAAATCCGTTCTTTCTTCCGGGAGGAAGACAAACATGGCACATGCTGTGCAGGTAACAACAGCAGACCCATCACCAACCATTGCTGCTGTCCTGGAAAAGGGATTTAAAAAGAAAGGCAAGAGAACCTCCCACCCTTCCCAACTCCCTCTCAAAACTCCCTGTTAGCACTCACCTGTTCTCAAGCTCCTTGGTCACTTGCCCACTACCTTATAAAGCCCCTCCCCCTACCAAGGCTCAGCCAATCAGCAGAGGCTTCTAGAATTCAAACTTTAATTAGAAGCCCACAGTTTCCACCTGCCAATCACAGCACAAACTCCATCAAGGGGAGGGGGAGGGCAGAGGGGAGGTGGGGGGAAAAAAAGCCTCACTCCCAAACACAGGGGAAAATAAATAAATAGATAAACAAAAAAGAACACACAGCAACCCTCACTCACACCAAGGTGATAGCACAGTTAGTTTATTTGCTTTGGAGCCCTGGGAAGCATGTTTGTTTCCAAGCAGATCATTTTTAAGGCCGCGCTCAATGTAACAACCCCTCTTTTTGATTTGTTTTAATCTGTTGCTACAAGTCACCAAAGTTTCTTCAGCCCCCGGAGCAGGAAGAGCTCTGCCCGCAGCGCCAGTGCGGGTTTGCTTCCCTTGCCTGCAGCGTGTTTCCCTCCAACACAGCAGTTCCCAGAGAGCAGGGCGGGGGGCAGGGGAGTTACTGCCCCACCCCGCAGCGCTGCAGCGGGACCCTGAGGCAGGTGCGGTAGCGGAGCCAAGCGAGCGAGGGCTGAGCATCGGCAGCCCACTCCCGCCGAGCGCTGCCCAGCCCCGGGCTGTGGGGTAGCGGGGCGGAGCGACCCCTGCCGGGCTCGGGCCGCGCCTCGGGGTCGGAGGGGGAGCCGAGGGCGCCGTTTTGCTGGGGGGGGCTGAGCCGGAAGCAGGCGAGACGGGCTGCACGAGGGAGGGGGATGACTCGGGCCGGCTGCTCGGGAGGGGCGCCGCTCGAGCCCCCGAGGAGCCGGCGCGTCGCGCATGCGCGGCAGCATCCGCCCGGAGTTGTGAATGGTGCGGCTGTTGGGCCGGAGTTTGCGAGAGCCCGAGAGGAAGTCGGGGCGCGCGGGAGGGGGGGGGGAGGCGGTTCACGGCGCGCGGCGGCAGCGCGAGCTCAGGCGGTTGCTGCACTGGGCGCGAGGCAGCGGCGCGGGGGGCGAACAAAGGGCGGCGGGACGAGGCGCGGCGCTGGTTCGCGACTCCTGGCAGCCGGCGGCGGCCGCACGATGCCGCGGGTCGTCCCGGACCAGCGGAGCAAGTTCGAGAACGAGGAGTTCTTCCGGAAGCTGAGCCGCGAGTGCGAGGTGAGCGAGCCCCGGCCCGGCCCGGAGGGCAGCGCCCGCCCGGCTGCCTGTGGCGCGACCTGCGCCCGCCGCTCCCCTTATCGCGGCGGCCCCTCCCGCCTCTGATTTGCCTCTCGTCCCCCCCCCCCCCCCGCAGATCAAATACACCGGCTTCCGAGACCGGCCGCACGAGGAGCGGCAGGCCCGCTTCCAGAACGCCTGCCGGGACGGCCGCTCCGAGATCGTAAGTGCCCCCCCCCCCGGAACCGTGCGCCCCGCCGCGTGTGGAACAGAAGCGCCGGGCGCTGAGCACTTGAGCGGGAGCGACTTCCTGACTGTCCGCCCCGCGCCGCCGCCTAGAGCGGGCCGGGTCAGCGGCTCCTGCTGGGCACCGCCGGCTCGTGTAGCCTGAGCGCCCCATTGCAAACCTTCCCGCGCCCCAGGCTGCCGCAGGGCGGCCGAACCCCGCGTGTCAGGACCGGCAGCCCTGCTTCCACCTCGCGGCGAGTAGAAAAGGGGAAACGGAAAGCCGAGAGCCGCCCGAGTTAAACCCCCCACCCGCTTCTTGAAAGAAATGAATGTGTCCTCCTGTCCGGCCGCTTAACTCGTGTGCGCAGTCGTCTTTTCAAAATGCTTTAGGAAAGGGAATCAAGTCATTGATTTAAAACTGATGGCTGGGTGGGAGGAGGGTTCAGAAATGTTTGGTAGAAAGACTATTAGTTTCAGTATGGAGAGTTCATTATACATAGTCTGTGACTTGTTCACAAAGTGTTCCTTTATTTAAAAATCCGTGCGTAATATAATGTAAGTACATCTAATGATGACTCAAACCATTATTCATTTAGTCCTCCCTCCCCAGCTTTGGGAGAGGGCCTTGCATTGGAATGTACAATGGCCGTGCTTCTAAAGTGTAGTGCTCAGTTGTGGAAAGCTTTAGTTATATATACTCTAGAAAACAAGGGGAGGATAATTTTTCATTAAAATTAATAGTCTCCATATGCCAATTTTTACATCCTTAATCTTTTCGAAAATGATTTTTTCTTTTGCATAGTAATAGCTAATATTGCTGTTATTAGAGTAATAAAAATGTATTTTGCGCATTTGGATTTTAAAAGTGTTATGTGAGAGAGTACTTTTTTATACCCTATAATATTATCTTTGCGTGTACGTTGGTGGTACTTTCATAACCACTGCGTATATTGATATTATATGCTACTTGTTTCAACTTTAAATTCCCTTGTCTAGAAAGTTGTGATTTATAGTTCAGAAAAATTTCATTTTAGTCTTATTTATAACTGGAACTTATAATTTAATAAATGTATTTACAAAGTAACCTTGTTACAATTAAATTTAAAATGGGGAAAAAGCCTTTTCAAGTTCTGATCCGAATTATGCACATTTCAAACTAAATTTTAAAAATTGAGATATTTGATTTTTTTCTTAGCAACAGTACTATTAGACCACTCTGAACTGTGAAGTAAAACAGAAGACTAATATGGATCCATGTAGTCAAAAAGTGACTAAAATTTATTTTCTGCATGATTTCTGTTTTGATGTTTTTCAAAAGAGTATGTATATTGTGGTGTATTTGTTAGTGATGTGGTTATTTGCAGAAGTGCCAGAGGGATAGCCGTGTTAGTCTGTTTTGCAAAAACAATGAAATGAATAACAAGAAGTCCTGTGGCACCTTATAAACTAACAGATTATTTGAGCGTAAGCTTTCCTAGGTGGAAACCACTTTGTCAGATGCATCCAGTCACACACTTCTGACAAAGTTTTCTTTTTTTTTTTTTTTAAATGAATCTGACAAAGTGGTTTTTACCCACAAAAGCTTATGCCCAAATAAATCGGTTAGTCAATAGGGTGCCACAGGACTCCTTGTTATTCGCACAGTTCCTTAAAACATGCATATCGAAAAGTCACCAGTTCTTTTTTTAAAACAATGAAAATGGTGGCATAATTTTTCTTTTCATTTAGGGTTTATTTCAAGTGGGAAGAGGTGTTTACCATTTTTTTTAGGGCATATATTTGGCTTAATAAAACCGTTTCGTATACTTACCATATACCTACATTACTACACAGTAAAACTAGCAAATTTTTTAATGCACAGAGTACGTAGTGGAATATAACTTTACACCAATTTTACTGTATTTTAATTTGTGAATAGGAGAGGGAAGTATTCTAATAGTATTTATAGGGGGGAAAAAGTAGATATTTTTCAAACCCCTGCATGGCAAATCTGGGTTTGTTTAAATTATCATGTCACTGAACGTGATTTTCTTTATTTTTTAAAAAAAGTGCGGTTGAAGAAATTATCAATGGAGAAAAACATACATTTTTACTAGCTTTTAAGGTTCCTGGATCAGTGGCAATGCACAGGATTCGTCTGTAACTGAATACTTAACTGAAAACTTCAGATCTAGGTTTATAATTAGTTACAACTATAATGCAGTTTGTGAACAATTCTTTTGTAAAATGGGAAATTACTGTCACTTTACCGTGTCATTTTTATGACTGCCTGCTCTCCCTGCCAGAACTCTGCCCCTTAAAATATCTGGTAATGCCTGTTGCACATAGTTTTTCTATCTACTCTAATAATAGGAAATGGCTTCGTATTTTCTTGACCTAAAACATCTGGTTTGCTCCAGTAAGTCTGATTGCTTGTTACATGTCCATTTAGAAAGAGAGGGTTTAGTATGATCAAAGTTTTAAAAACCAGCCAATTAATTCAGGGGAAAAAAAAGGTATGCAGATATTTTGCTATAGATAAAGGATTTATTCTCATTTCTACTTAAGGAGGTTTGTAACTTATGAGGACAGTGTCCAGAAGTAATATAAAAATGTGGTTGGGACATAAATGCATCATGCAAAAGTCACAATTCTTTAACTTCAGACCAAAATGATCATGTTATGAAATTTATTTTTAAAATTAAACAAGTCATTGGCTGAGATGTGTTAAATTATCAGATATATATTGGTTTTGGCATTTTGAGGCGAGAGAATGCCTATTGCCACAATCTTCCAAATAACTCCCCTTCTTCTTAATGTACATAAATACACAGTTAGCATGAATGGTTCTGAACAAGTTATTCTAGTCTATTAGGTAATGAAAAGCTCTTTGGAAAAGAAAAATAAATGTAACCTTTACAGTCTATTGATCCATAAAACTACTTTTGATCTTTAAAACCTCAAAAACTCTGTATTAAGCATATTTTCTGAGGAGATTGAAATAGTCTTGGTCTCTTGCTTATACATATTTTATAATTACCCATAAATCTTTTATGGTAAATCTTTTAACTTCAAATGGAAATTTTGTGTAAAGTGGAACACTGTGACAAAAGCCAAGAGCTAAAAGGGTCAGGGCCATACCCAACCTACAACTGCTGGCTGGCTGTCTGGCCTGAAGAAAATCAGTCTATAACTTTGGCATAAAAATGCTGATCTTGTGGCCTGATTCTCTTAGTTTGTGTGCATAATATTGGTTTAGTGGTCTCCAACCTTTTTACACCCAAGATCACTTTTTAAATGACAGACCAAGCCAAGATCTACCACCCCGCCCTTCCTTGAAGCCCCGCCCTCTCTATTCTCCTCTTTTCCAGCACTTGCTATCCCCAATCCTTATACTGCTATTTAAAAAAAAAAATTCCCACCATTCCTCGCAGCTACTCACCTGTGCTGTTGCTCGGTGAGTAGCTGCTCCTCAAATGAGGAAATCTAATGTAAATATACTGCGCATGCGCGCAGTTCAGAGAGGGCTCAAAAGCTACTGTCAGAGCCTCTGAGATCTACCGATAGATCGCAATCTACTGGTGACCACGGGTTTAGATGTTAAATGGTCATCATGCTTCCACTCGCTGTGTCATTTGTGGCAGTCAGATTCATGGGAATGACATCCTGCCAAGAATGGAAGACAGGAATTACTTCTGTGGCTGACATTTGATCAGTGTAGGAATAATTTGAAAAGCCCTGGATTGACACCTTTCTCTCCTTTCTAGAGCTCAGTCAGAAATAGGGTTTATGGCAGTGATTCCCAACCTTTTTTATACTGTGGACCAGCAAACCTATTCACAAACTTTTGGCAGACCGGTACCATTTTATTTGGACATTTGCATGTTCATTGTATTTGCCAAAAGCCCCGGCCCCTAGAGCTGCAGCTAAAGCTGTCTGTTCACAGTGGTTCTGGGGGCCCTAGCCTCCAGAGCCCCCCAATGCCCAGCCCTGACCCCAGCATCAGCCACTGACCCCGGAGTCCCCTGGACCCAACTGTCCCAGTGCCAGCCTCCTACCCTCAAGAGTCCCCCAGTGCAAACCCCCCATCCCAAATGCCTCAGTGCCAGCTCCCCACCACAAGACCCCCCCCAGTGCCAGCCTCCTGTTTTCAGAGCCACACTGCAACCAACTTCCCTGAGCCTCCCCACTGCCAGTCCCCAATATTAGCCCCGCCCTCAGAGCCTCCCAGTGCCAGCTCCCCATGCCCAGAGACCTCAAGTACTAGCCCTGCCCCCAGTGCCTGCCCTGCCCTCCATGCCTACCCTGCACTGCCTCCCAGCCACCAGCTGAGCACTGCTGCTTGGATCACAGCTGCTCTAAGGCTGTCCTGCAGCAAACTGTTCTTCTATCTCTGGTAGGAAGCCCTGCTCCTGCCTAGCGCTGGTTGGCTGAGAGGCAGGGCAGGACATGCCTCTCCCGAAGCTGTGGTAGGAGGAGAGGCGCTAGACCGTGTACCCAAGCTGTGGTCCCCATGGCCTGGCAGCCAGTGGTTTGCCACCTGGCACTGATTGGGAACTGCTGGTTTATGGGACTGTAGGCTTCTTGCTAGCTCCCTACAAAACACTATTGATTATGGATGGTCAATACATCACTGATTTATTATATACATATCAACAGTAGCCAGACATGGTTTTCTGGTGATTATGAGAGTAGGAGGGGCATCCCACACTAGAGTTGGGGGGGGGTGTGAGAGAGAGAGAGAGGGGAGGTTGGCGAAAAGAGCCATGTTTACATGATACATTAGATGGGCTATTGAATTTTGCACATGAACTATTGCTATATTATACTTGGTTTGGGAAAAAAATATAATGCTTCTATAAATTCACATGATAAATGTATCAGTATTTTTAGATGGTCTGTGGGCCAAGCTAAGCTTGCACGGTTCCAGCGGCCTTTGGGAGCTGGCGTGAATTCATATTTTCTCTTGTCTTTTCTATTATTTCTCCCCCACTACTTCAATCTTTTCCTGTGTAAGGATGCCTTCTCTTGGTGCCTCAGACTAGATTTTTCCCTCATATAGAGTTCTATTATAAAGCTAAGCTTCCATGGGTCTTCATAAACTTGTGTAACCTGGAAAGTTGCAAAATTCAGATGTCAGTCCTTTCAGTGTTTTGTATTAGTGTGTGCATGTTTTTAATAAAAGCATTGGTCTTTAAAGGCTGAAAGTGCTGAGAGTTTGGCAGTAAAGCTGCCTGACCATGTTTGATGTTAGTGCATTGTTGATTCAGAACAGTGTTTAAATCTAGGAAACTGTTTTTCAAAATACTGTGTTTATATATGAGCCAACTATACATTTGGAAAATAATGTATTGTAAAGAAACATCAGAGTTCTGATGATGATGGCTCTAGTTCTATTCTTATGGTTTACATGTTACCAGTAGGGATGTGAAAGTTTAACCAATTAACTAGTAAGCTTGAGCTTGCTAGTTCAAGTTAACTGGTGGTGTATGGAGCAGCTCTCCACCTATGTTTAACCAGTTAACCAATTAAACGGGGTTTTACATCCCTAACTTGACCTATTGATGGAGTACATCCTTAAGTAACACTTCTGTCTAGCATTTCATGACACGTTTATTCTATTCAAAATGTTTTTCTTTGTTGCATATTCTAAACAGAGAATACACTGCTGCAATATCACTTTTATACTAATGATTCCTGTGATCAATTTTAATGACTGTCTGTTTTGGCTTAATAGGAATGCTCAAAAACTGCCTATAGGAGAAAGTCATTAGGTGAAACCTAATCACAGGATATTAGTCTCTTCTGCCACAAAAATGTCAGAGCAAAGCAGATTTCATTTTCAAAAACAAGGAGTTCTGTGGCACGTTAAAGACTAACCGATATATTTGGGTATAAACTTTTGTGGGTCAAAATCACTTTGTCAGATACATGCTTATGCCCAAATATATCGGTTAGTCTTTAAGGTGCCATAGGACTCATTGTTTTTACAGATACCTACTAACATGGCTACCCCTCTGAGACTTCATTTTCAAAGTGGGAGATGTTGATCTTTTGACTCTGTTCTACTGTAGTGACTTACACAAAATGACACAGAGTGAACAATATCTTGAGTGATGGTTTATTATCACTAACTTGCTGAATTTGGAGTTGCTTAGAGGCAAAATTTATTTTAGACTCTCTCAGAAAATCATCTCTATAAAGTCAAATTATTTTGAGCTTTATTTTATGTACTTTTTATGAATAAAGTGTTTTCTGGATTAGTAGTCTTTTACATTTAATAGAATAATGGCAGTCAGTCCAGAAATTTGACTGCAAGTTACCTTATCTGATACTAAAATTATGTTTTGGTGTATGTGAGTAATCATGTATGCATTTCAATACTCTGTACCGTATCATAACTGAAATAGTGAATCAGAATTCTACTTCTACATACCCACTGTAATTGCTGTGATATGTGTGAGTCTAAATTTCTTATGAAAATGAAACTTATTTTCAGTGGAAATTGGAGTTTTTTTATTCAAAATCAGTGCTCCCAGAAACAAGTCTTTGCAGCTCACTTCTTAAAATTCTTATAACTAGGGAAAAATTGCTTCTTTTTACAACATGCGAGCACTTTTTAGTAGGTTTTGGTAGTGAGTTGGTGGTATGAGATTTCCTGACAGAATTCTGAAATAATAGATTCTAATGTCAGCAAAAACTGATTTGAAAGAAAGTATTGATTCCATGTTGCATTTTATATCTGAAGCAGCCAATGGCAAATGTTGTCAAAATGGAATCAGATGTTTGTAACTTAATACTGAAGAAAAATGATGAGTGCATGTTTTTGACTCTTAAGTATTCTCTATGCTGCCTGGCTTAAGACATAAACTGATGTAAAAATAAATGACTTCCTGCATAATTTATGTAATGTCTTTCTCCCTGATCCTGTTTGTATTGATTTTTCTAAAAGGCTTTTGTGGCCACAGGAACCAATCTGTCTCTCCAGTTTTTTCCGGCCAGTTGGCAGGGGGAGCAGCGACAGACACCGACCCGGGAATATGTCGACTTTGAAAGAGAGGCAGGCAAGGTAAGATGGAAATTGTTGCAATGCAAAGATTGTGCCGCATCAGTGGACTTTTGATATAAACTGTTAGTAGTATGACATTCTTAATGTTCCACAGTTCAGTTATGAAAATACTAATGAAAATTAAGATGAAGTCTGCTAAATCCTAAGGATTGTGGAAAATCATTTAATTGTAATTTATTTTAAGACCTTTGCCCAAGGAATATTAAAAAGTGTATGTGGGATAATACTTGGCTCATTCCTTCTATTAACTTTTATTATGGATTGCGGGAGCCCACTTTGTCGTAGTTTCTAATATACAGTAGACACTCCTTTAGGGTTGCATTAAAATTACAAACATTAGCTAGTAAGTTATCTTTGTGACTAATGAAAATTTCTTGGAGTACATTCTGTTGGCAGAGCTCAATTTGGCAATTCATATGAAATATAGGAGTTATTGCTTTTGCTCTTCAACTAGATTTTTTGTGCCTGACTTTCACCACAGCAAACTATAAAGAATAAATATTACTTTAAATGAATTGCTGGATTTGTCTGTTTTGCTGATCTGAAATAGTTGATTCATAGATTAAAATTCCTTACTGGCACAGTGGTACTTTATTAGGGTACGTCTAGACTACAGGGTTCTGTCGACGGAAGTTTTGTCGACAGATACTGTTGACAACACTTCTGTCGACATAGAGCGTCGAGACACATTCAGTTCTGTCGACAAAGCAAGCTGCTTTGTTGACAAAACCCTGTAGTCTAGACGCAACCCTACAGACAATAACACCTTCTGTCAACAGAACTCTGTCCAGCTCGTCCAGGGGTGGCGCCACTGTCTTTTTTTGTTCTGCCAAAGATGATGGAGAGTCATGATCTTATATAAGTTTTTTAACTCGTTATACTTTTGGCCTTCATCCCCATCTGTGAGTTCAACAGGTTGACTGTACATCACATGAAGTACTTTTTTGTACTAAACCTGCATCCTGTTAATTTCAGTAGGTGATCCCTGATTCTTGTTATTTGTAGAGGTAAATAATAGTTCTTAATTCACTTTTTCCATGCCATTTGTAATATTGTAGATCTGTCATATCCAGCCCCATAGTCATCTTTTTCAAAGAACAATCCCAGTCTTTTTTTTTAATCTGTTCTCATAGGAAGGATGATCCATATCTTTAATCACATTTGTTGCTTTTCTCGCTCTCTTTTTCCATTTCTAAAAAAATCTGTTTTTGAGATAGGACTATCAGAACTGTGCACAGTATTTTGGCTATACCATTTTTGTAAGTGAAGAAAGGGCCTAAAACCCCTGACTTATGTCCTCGGCCTGCATTTACAATTGCTCAAGATGCTTATCGTAAATGAGGGTTCGTGTTACGATGCCCCCAACTTGCGACACTTCCCCAGGAACCGATCGCGTTGCAAGCCGGGGGCCGCCTATAGATGTATTATGGATGTAGATAGTGGCATTTATTGTCGTCTTATTCCTTTCCTAATGGTTCCAGACTTGAACTTTTTTTTGTCTGCCGCTGCTTATTGAATATATATTTTCTGAATACTATCCACAGTATCTTCAAGAGCTTTCATGAATGGGAACAGTTAATTTAGATCCCATTATTTTGTGTGTATTCTTGAGATTATGATTTCCCAGAACTTTGCATTTATCAACACTGAATTTCATTTGCTATTTTGTTTCCCAGTCACCCAGTTTAGCGAGATCCCTTGGGCTATGTCTAGTCTGCAAGCCTCTTTCGAAAAAGAGCGTCTAGACTGCAAGCAGTACTTTCGAAAAAGCAAGCCGCTTTTTCTAAAGAAAGCAGCGAGTGAGTCTGGATGCTCTCTTTCTAAAAAGCCCTGTTGGCATTCAAGAACGCCTTTTTTCGAAAGAGCTTTTTCGAAAAAAGGCGTTCTTCCTCGTGAAATGAGGTTTACCGCCGTCGAAAGAAAAGCCCTGTTCTTTCGATTTAGTTTCGAAAGAATGCGGCTGCAGTCTAGACTCAGGTGAAATTTTTTTCGAAAAAACCCTTGAGTCTGGACACAGCCTTTGTAATCCTTCACAGTCAGCTTTGGAGTTAACTCCATCTTGAATATTTTTTTACTGTCTGCAAACTTAACCCCCCAGATTTGCAGGAACTTAGCATACTACTGCAAAGCTAAATAGAATTAATTCTGTCACTGTATGCTACTTTGTACTTTTTACATTTTAGTTTATATTTAAACTCTCAAGAATATTTGGTTAAATGTAAGTCTCCTTCCATATTTTTCAATTTAAGGTCATTTTAGAAGTAGATGATCACCCAATAAAAAATGAATAGTAGTGTCATACTTTGTATAAATCATGAATCCATGGATGTGATTTAACATTATTATCAGTCACGTATGACATCAAGCTTGTAATATACGGAATTTTCTTTAAAGTGAAGCAGCTCCCAGAGTATGTTAAGAAAAGAAGCAGCCAGGATAAAAAGATGTGCATTATGGTACAGAAAGCACCTAATAGCATTATAGTTTTGCACTTTAGTTGTAGGCCACTTATTCTGTCTATAACTTTGTAACATGGTTTTATTAAGATTTTTATTCACATATTAGGGATGCACTGAGGGCGGAGGAGGCCTCCCGTTGGGCATATCCATGTGTGTGGGTGGGTTGCTGCAGTCCAGCCAGCTCTGCCACAAGATCCCAGTTAACCGGTTAAATGTAATGTTTAACTTGTTAACTATTTAAATGGGATTTTACATCCCTACCAGGTTTCAACTGTCTCTAAAATCAAAGACATATGATTTCTCTTTTTTATAAGCTATAACTCTTGAGGCAGTGGAATAATGTGTATTTGTTCATCACTGGAGTTGTGCCAGTGAGACATGTTTTTAATTACACGAATAAAAAATAGACTATTGAGGGAAGATGTCATTAATTATTATTCGAGGCATAACTCTGAAATCCTGAATGTAGATAAACGTCCAAATACTGGAATCTTTTTATTCTAAAATTCTTTACTGTTTCAGTGTATTTGGTTAACTAATATCCTAGAAATACTTTGTTTGTAAGTGCATTCCTGACATTTATAAACTGTTTTTGTCCTTAACCATGTAATTTTATTCTCCAGATGAACAGTTTTCTAAGGAAGCTTTAAAAAAATTTCCATAGAGTCCAGTTTGTCGTCTAGGACAATGAGTTAGCTTTCTATTCTTTGTCCATAGAATAAGTCTGATAGATGAGGCCTTGTGTGGATAAAAAATTCCTTAATAGTTACTGGGACTCGGGGGCAGATCTTGCAGACCAATAAGTGCAATTATAGTTATTTTCAGGGCTCGCCAAGTGGCGGCGAGTCCCGCTCTCTAGCTGCACTGTTTCGTGAGGTTCTGCGCATGTGCAGATCGCTCTGCGCCGGCTCTTCTGGCTCAATTATTTGTTCAGCCCTGGTTATTTTATACCTACAAGGATCTATACATTCTTGAAAATTTGCCACAGGATCCTAAAGCTCACAAAACAAAATCCCTCAACAATCTTCTAAAAATAAAAAGGTCTAAAGAAGTGTAGAAGTTGCATAGTGGATTAGACTTGTGACCTACGTAGTCCTGTCTGACAGTGGCTATCACAAGATTCTTCACAAGAAGGTTGAAGAAACCCAACAGTAGGCAGCTGTGGCCTACATGAGTGTAGTAGATTAGGGTTACCAGGGGTCCGGTATAGACCCAGATTGTCTAGTATTTTCGCCTCCTGTCCGGTTAAAAAAAAATTCAGAAAATACTGGACACCTAAAATGTTAAGTTGAAGCTGTCTCTGACTGTTGCATTGTTTTTGAGAACTGCAGCAGCAGCATGTCATAACAGTGTTGTCTGGATTGTGAGAGTATTTTCCTTTTAATTTTGAATTTGTTACTTTTTAATTTTGAGTGTCCCTTTTGTTTTTTATTATGAGAGAGAGAACAGAAGCTTCCTGATGTATTTTCTTCAGACCATTATTTTACATGCTGTAATCATAAATTTAAATTTCAACGTATCTTTTTTCATTCTCTCTTCATATGAGGCTTATTTTTGTGACACTTCTCTGAGCCTTTTCTAAATTTGCAACATTATTTGATGTACTGGCAACCAAATAACGCACATGATATTTCAGATAATTGATTTGTATAAAAACTTGATATTTTTCTTAATTTCAATCCTTATAAAGCTTAACATCTTTTTTTTTTTTTTATGACAGCTGCACTCTGATGAGAGGTCCTCAACAAGCTATCCTCCTAGATAACAGTCTTTTCTTGAATTCACATAGTAAATTTAGATCCATTTAAAGTGTTTGAGTATCTTAAATCTCCTCTTCCATTTTCTATTAATATTGTCACTGTCATTCACCTAGATTAAGTTCCTCTGACCTTTGTCACTCTTCTGCAAATAATGTCACGCTTGAGATAATTAATAACTATATTAAACAGTGGATGGAATATGGATCATTGAGGCATTCTGCTGTAAACCTTCAGCCAAAATGTAAATTGACCACTTATTCCTATTTTGTTTTCTGTCTTACTCAATTTTTCATGAATGACAGTGCCTCTCAGAGCATGACTGTTTAGTTTCTTCAGCTTCTTTTGAGGGACTTTCTCATGGTTCTGCTGCAAGTATAAATACATGTTAACCAGTTCTCCTTTTTTACTACTTTATTGGCATATTAATCATTCTTATGTATGAGCAAGATAGACTTTTCTTTGCTGAAACCATGCTGGTTTGACTCAGTTGTGTCCTGATGTTCATTTTTTAATTATCCTTTCAACCAGTTTACTGATGTAAAGTTTGCTGGTCTCTAATTCCCCAGATCACTCCTCGAGCCATATAAATATAGATTTAAAATATATTTCTATCCTCCAATTCTTTGGTATAGTGGCCTTTTTAATGGGGCTTTATATTTCTGCTAGCATTTTAGCTGCTTCGTGCTTGAGCTTCTTCAGAAGTCTTGAAAGTATATCATCTGGACCTGGCAACTTATTTCTGTTACGTGATCAGTGTGTTTCAGCATCTCTCCTTCTGACACCTCAGTTTCTTATACCTAATCTTTATTGCCTAAAAAGGTTAGATCTGTGGTAGGTATTTCCCCAATATCCTTTGTGGTAAACTGATTCGACAAATGAGTTAGCTTCTCAGATATGTCCTTATGTTCCTTAACTGCTATGTAACATTTGGTAATCCAATTCTTTTTCAAGCTTCCTGCATATTTAAATAATTTATATTTAAATATTTTCTTGTTTGTTTTTATATCTTTTAGCTATTTGCTCTAAAATCTATTTTTTTCTTTCTAATTTCCCTCATATATTGCCTGCTGTAACTTACGCTTGTTGACTTCTCTAGGATTACAGTTCTTTCAAAATTTGGGCATTTTTGTTTGAATAACCTTTCAAGCATTGTTAGTTAGTGATGTTGATTTACAGCTTGTCTTCCTAGTTCTCTTTTTTGTTAAGTGCCTTCTGAGGTACTCTTAATGTTTCCTTAAGTAACTTCTATACCTCTAAGGGTTTTACTTTGTTTATTTTTTACCTCAGGATCTTTTTTACTTGACTCATTTTATTGAAATAATTTGTTTAAAGCTTGGTATCATAGTATCTTTTTTTTTTTTCAGCTTTCCTGGTATGTTGAACCTAAGTAAATTGTGATCACTATTACTTAATTCAAGAATTAACAATAGTAGAAAAACTAAGTAGAATAGCCTCCTATTTATGTGCTTTGGCTCTTGGAAGAGCTAATCACTTCCTCTGGGCATTGTCCTATTGTGTCTTTTTAACAGCTGGTATAAGGATAATTGAATCAGCTGATGGTGTACAATATTACTGTAATTTATGTTAAAATTGGCTGTTACATGGTATATATACCCATGGTGCATAAGTAGTGGTGTGTATGCTGCAAATATGTTTTGGGAGCAGACTTGACAAACAAGCCTGCTCTAGACAAAGGAATGTGGTTTTGGGTTAAGTTTTGTAAGCCATGGATAGACAGTGAAAGTACATTTACAAATAGTTTGACTTCTCTGTTTACTATAACAAATGATGGGAGGAACAGGATGGTAAGCGTGCTGGGGAATGGACCAGAGTTAGATATTCCTGAGGTCTTCCTGGCTGTTGAGGCAAAGACAGTGGACTTGGAAATATAAGGGAAGCAAAAAGATATTTTAATTATTCATCATTTAGGGCACAAAGGGGATGGCACACTCTCGTTCTCTGAATATTGGATCCTCTTGTTTGGAGATACTGGAAACTTAAGGTGAGAAACTACTTTGGGCAAAGACATGGTTAGCTGGAATTAAGTTTCAGGCAATAGAAAGTGTTGTTTTTGTAATCTTTCACCTTTATACTTTTTTCGTAGTATTACTTAATTCTCTTTTTAAATAAACATATTCCTGTTTTATTACAAAACCATCTTAGTGCAATAGCAAACCTACAGTTGGTGTGCACACTATCTCTGGAGGCAGCAGACATAGTAATTCTGTGTGTATCCAGTGAGAGTCACTGGATGATACAGAGAGGTATCTCTGGGAAACTCTGGATCTGGGGTTCAGTGAATGTTCTCTAAAATGTAAGTAAAAGAATATCAGAGTCGTTGAGTTTTTAGTAAGGCAGGCAGGCTTGTGTGAGAGGGAACTAATGCATAGTCTAAACACCAACCAGGCTTTCCTTTGTAGAAGCAGAGCAAGGTAACATAGTGGTTTACAGTTCTAGGTGCCCTGGTGAAAAAACAGAGATGATAAAGCCAGTGGGATTCACTGAGGACCATCGTGTGTCTCATCACAAGAGATCTTTAGGTCTGAAATGGCCATAACGTTGTCCCTGTTTTTGAATAGCACACAGAATATCTAATATGCCCTACTTACCGTATTTTCCGGCGTATAGGGCGACTGGGTGTATAAGACGACCCCCTATCTTTTTAATTAAAAGATAGGGTTTCATCTTATACCCCAGCGCCCCTCCGCCTCCTTTGCTCCCGGTGTCCCTGGTCTGCTGGAGATGGTCCCCAGCAGACCAGAGGCACCGGGAGCAAAGCCGCCAGGAGCACCTGGGCTGCCCCCCCCCCCCCCCGCCGGAGCCCCTCCGCGGCTTTGAAAGCCTCGGGGGAAGCCGGCGGCGGGGCATCCCAGGCGCGCATGGGCTGCCCCCCCGCCGGCTTCCCCCGAGGCTTTCAAAGCCGCGGAGGGGCTCCGGCGGGGGGGCAGCCCATGCGCGCCTGGGATGCCCCCCCGCCGGCTTCCCCCGAGGCTTTCAAAGCCGCGGAGGGGCTCCGGCGGGGGGGCAGCCCATGCGCGCCTGGGATGCCCCCCCGCCGGCTTCCCCCAAGGCTTTCAAAGCCGCGGAGGGGCTCCGGCGGCGGGGCATCCGGCGTACAAGACGACCCCCGATTTTTGGGGGATGTTTTTTAACATCAGAGGTCGTCTTGTACGCCGGAATATACGGTAGCTGGAAGTCCAGGGAGGAACTGCGATTAGGAATGGGCTTTCTAATTTCGGTAATTCAGATCTGTATGTCCATATTGTTTCTGTGCTTAGGGCACAATCCTGTTCATAAAAGATTTCTCTGACAGGATGATCTTATTGATCCACTGACCTAGAATTCAGGAAATTGAGGTTGAATTGTCAGCCCTGTAGACTTCCTATGTGAAATTTGGTCATGTCCATTTAGTTCAATGATACCTAATCTCTAGCATGAGAACCCAAGATATTATTTCAGAAAATCAAAGGCCCACAGTTAATTAGCACTAATTTTGTTCATTTTTTCTTACTCAGATTACCACTCTGTTCTCCAAGATATTTTAACCTGTATCAAGGTTGTGGAAAACAATTGGGGATTAGTAATTGGCTTACCCTTGGTTTTGTTGCTTCTTTTTCCCTATATTGGGCTGTTTTGGTTATCTGTGGTTCAGCTTAGCTATCATTTGATATTCAGTTCTCCCCCTCTTTGTGATGCGATTGTTGGGGTATGTCTACACTACCACCCTAGTTCGAACTAGGGTGGTAATGTAGGCAACCGGAGTTGCAAATGAAGCCTGGGATTTGAATTTCCTGGGCTTCATTTGCATCTCGCCGGGCGCCACCATTTTTAAATGTCCGCTAGTGCGGACTAGGTAGTTCGGGTTAGGCTTCCTATTCCGAACTACCATTACTCCTTGTTTCACGTGAAACGAGGAGTAACGGTAGTTCGGAATAGGAAGCCTAGTCCGAACTACCTAGTCCGTGCCGCGTGTAGCCGCACTAGCGGACATTTAAAAATGGCGGCGCCCGGCGAGATGCAAATGAAGCCCGGGAAATTCAAATCTCGGGCTTCATTTGCAACTCCGGTTGCCTACATTACCACCCTAGTTCGAACTAGGGTGGTAGTGTAGACATACCCTAGGTGAATAGGATTGTTGTTAGATATCGGAAGTAGTGATGGGACAGCAGTTTCTTTTTATAGCCCCTCAGGATCATGTTCATGTATAATGTACAGTTTCATCCCATCCCAAAGCTAAATGGCCATGGTAAAATTTCATTTTTACCAGTTGAAACTTTTTAGGTCAGTTTTATGGAGATTTGTTAAATCAAAGATAATTTTCCAGGTTGTAGTGATTTCATTTGAGTGAGCTTCAAATTCAACAGTTAAACTAATCCATTATCTAAGGTAAGACTTCGAATTTCCTAATTCTGGCCTCTAGCCTCCTAAAACTTGTCAAAGTCAGAATGAAAATAGAATAATTGCTAGGTTAACTTTTATAGTGGGGAGCCAGCTATATGGGTTGAGTGTTGCATGCATTGCTATACTTCCTGAAGTCCTTGCAGCATAAGTTTTGGTAAAAATCCAAACTCTTGTGATTCTCTTTTCTTTACTTTTTTGCCTCTGTTTATTAGGGAGAATTGTTGCAGTTGTGCAGTTTTACATTTTTTAAATACAAGAGAGATGTAAAAGCTTCATCTAATTAAAGATTGATTATTTTTGATCAGCCTCACTCAGCCTTGTAAACAGCCTCCCCTTGTGTGGCTAATGAGGGAGTAGGCCTGACCTACTTTAAAAGCCAGAGGCGGAGCGGTCAGGGGAGTTTGTAGGAGGGAGTCCTAATCTGGTTAGGAAGACCTGCAATGCCTGTCAGCTCTGCTTCTGTTGCTTCTGCCTCTGCCTGTAGCCAGACAGACCATTGGATGCCTCTACC
Organism: Pelodiscus sinensis; assembly: GCF_052426305.1. Taxonomy (NCBI): domain Eukaryota; kingdom Metazoa; phylum Chordata; order Testudines; family Trionychidae; genus Pelodiscus; species Pelodiscus sinensis. The sequence goes on along the minus strand of NC_143063.1, from coordinate 5,159,853 downwards.
CAGATCCTGATGTGGTTTTGCAGGGACTCTGCCTTGCAATTCCCACTTACAGAAATCCAGGCTTGAAGGACCATCCAATATGAAAGGTGCTTCCTGTTGGAATCTCTCAGGAAGTAGGTCAGAGAACTATAGGTGGAGGTGGCTAGGTTGAGGAGCATGAGTCCATGAGGAAATCCTTGAGAATATTCATGTGGAGACCGCTGAAGCTATCCCATTACAAAAGACTACTGACACACCACTGGTGGAGGAGATGACTGCATCAGGGGGACACTGGCAGCTGGTTACTTCTGGCAGCAGGCAGTGTTCCACCCCTGCTCCCAACCCTCCCACCATAGTTTTGGAGAACCATTACACTGTTCTGAATACAGGAGGTAAGGAAGCATCCCCTAAAGCAGAAGAGAAACCTTGTACCCCCAAGGCTGGGAGATCTGCAGCCACCACTGGGAGGAGGAAATGTAGGGTAGGTGGTGATTGGAGACTCTCTTCTGAGGGGTTTGGAGGCACCTATCTGTGACCCTGAAATGTCATCTCGGGAGGTAGGCTGCTTGCCAGAGGCCCGTGTCTGACTACTCATCATGGCCGTCATATGTCTTGAAGGATGCTGGGATGCATTATTAAATTGGTTGCTTTTTGCAATGTTTTGTGTGGCTCAATAGACCAATGTGAGAAAGGCTTGTTCAGCTGCAGTAGGTACAGCTCCATGCTGTAGTAGTGTTAGTTGTTATAATCTGTTCTTTCCTCTTCATTCTTTTCTTGCTCTGGTTTTCTGCCAAAGTCTTGTCATAGTGCTTTTGTCCTTGGCGGAGGTGTTGACGCCAGGTATTTCTTTCCATTGCTAGGTTTTCCCAACTGTCAATGTCTATCTGAAACTTTACCAAAGCAGCTTTGCAGTAGTCCTTGAAACGGAGTTTAGGGCGTCCTTTTGGTCTTGTTCCCTCTGCCAGTTCTCCATACAAAATATTATTTGGGATGCGGTTATAGTCCATTCTCTTCATGTGACCCAGCCACTGTAGCTTTCTGTTACGCAGAATGGCTCCCATGCTTGACATTCCAGCTCTTCCTAATACTTTCTCATTCGGGACTTTATCTTGTCATTTGATGCTCAAAATTTTGCATAAGCAGCGGAGATGGAAAGAGCTAAGTTGTTTTGCTTGGCTTGCATAAGTGGTCCACGTTTCTGATCCATAGAGAAGAATGCTCAGCACACATGCCTGGTAGATAAGTATCTTTGTTCTAATTGTGAGCTTTGAGTTTGCCTGTGCACGTTTTGTTAGTCTGCTGAAAGTAGTAGCCGCCTTTCCAATATGAATGTTAGTTTTTGCATCTAATGACAAGTTGCTAGTTATGGTTGAAACTAAGTAGCAGAACTTCAGAACTACTTCCAGAGGGCTGTTATTTAGCATAATTCATGGTGGAGTTATGCTACCTTGGGCAAGGACCACAGTTTTCTTAATGCTGATGGTAAGAGCAAATTGTTGACAGGTTCTTGATAGTTGGGCTATAAGATCCTGGTGTTGTTTCATTATGAGCTACAATAGCAGAGTCATCAGCGAAGAGCAGTGCTCTGATAAGTACTTTCTTTATCTTGCTTTTCGCCCATAGTCTAGCTAGATTGAAAAGTGATCCGTCAGATCTTGTATAGAGGTAGATGCTGTCATGTGAGTTCTTGAATGCACAGCTTAGGAGGACTGAGAAGAATATTCTAAATAGGGTTGGGGCAAGAACACAGCCCTGCTTTACTCCTGTGTTCACCTGAAAGCTGTCTGATGTATATCCATCAAACTGGATAGTAGCTCTCATACCCTCATGAAAAGCTATGATCAGCTACAATAGTTTTGGTGGGCAGCCTATTCTCTCAAGTAGAAGGTAAAGTCCTTGTCGACTAATAGTGTTAAACACCTTTGTGAGGTCCACAAAAGAGATATAAAGTGGCATATTTTGCTCACGGCATTTCTCCTGTAGGTGAAGGGAGAAGATCATGTTGATGGTCAATCTTCCTGAACGAAAACCACACTGTAACTCTGGAGATATGTGATATATGTGAAGCCTCTCCCTCCCTGGTATTTATCCCTCTAATATATTTTGAGAGAGCAATCATGTCTCCCCTCAGCCTTCTTTTCGTTAATGTAAACAAGCCAAGCTCCCTGAGTCTCCTTTCATAAGACAGGTTGTCCATTCCTCAAATCATTCCAGTGGCCCTTCTTTGTACCTGTTCCAGTTTGAATTCATCCATCTTAAACATGGGAGACCAGAACTGCACACAGTATTCCAGATGAGGTCTCACCAATGCCTTATATAACAGCACTAACACCTCCTTATTTCTACTGGAAATACTTGCTTATTGCATCCCAAGACCGCATTAGCCTCTTTCATGGCCATGTCACAACGGCGGCTTATAGTCATCCTGTGATCAACCAGGACTCCTTTCATATCTTGTGGTATTTCCCCGTTTGTCCAGCACTTCAGAAGGGTGTCATAAAGACGGGGAATGAGACAATCTTTGTTGTGCTTGAGTACTCAGCAGGAATGCAATCTGTGCCTGGCGCCTTTACGCTTGACAGTGCATCTATAGCATCTATCAGGCTTTGCAGGCTTGCAAACCTAGTGAGGAGGGCTTTAAACTAGGTTCGTTGGGGGACGATGATCAAAACCCTGAAGAGAATGGGGAAGTCGGATACCAGGAAGAAATGCATAGAGGAATGAGCAACAAAGGTGGACCCCGATTCAAATGCAGAGGGTAGGACGATCAACTGGTTATCTAAGGTGTTTGTACACCAATGTGAGAAGCTTGGGTAACAAACAGGAAGAATTGGAGGCCCTAGCCCAGTCCAAGAACTACGATTTGATTCGAATAACAGAGACTCGGTAGGATGACTCGCATGACTGGAGCACTGTCATGAAAGGGTATAAACTGTTCAGGAAGAACAGGCAGGGGAGAAAAGGAGGAAGCATTGCACTGTATGTAAGAGAGCACTATGATTGTTCAGAACTCCAGTATATAGAAGGAGAAAAGCCTGTTGAGAGTCTATGGGTCAAGTTTAGAGGTGTAAGCAACAGCAGTGATGATGTGGTTGGTGTCTGCTACAGGCCGCTGAATAAGGTGGATGAGGTAGCTGAGGCTTTCTTCAGACAACTGAAAGAACTTTCCGGATTGCAGGCTCTGGTTCTCATGGGGGACTTTAATCACTCTGACATCTGTTGGGAGACCAATAAGGCAGTATACAGACAAACTAGGAAGTTTTTGGAGAATGTTGGAGATAACTTCTTGGTACAAGTGCTGCAGGATCTGACCAGAGGCTGTGCGCAGCTTGACCTGCTGCTTACAAACAGGGAGGAGCTAATAGGAGAAGTAGAGGTGGGTGACAACCTGGGAATCAGTGATCATGAGATGGTAGATTTCAGGATCCTGACCAAAGGAAGAATAGAGAGTAATACAATACACAACTTGAACTTCAGAAAAGTAGACTTCGACTCCCTCAGAGACCTGATGGGCAGAATCTCCTGGGATGCTGTCATGAAGGGGAAAGGAGCCCAGGACAGCTGGCAGTATTTTAAAGAAGCCTTATTGAAGGCACAGAAAGAAACCATTCCAATCCGTAGTAAGAGAAGCAAATATGGTAGGAGACCAGATTGGCTCACTGGGGAAATCCTTGGTGAACTTAAGCACAAAGAGAGCTTACAAAAAGTGGAAACTTGGACAGATCACTAGGGAGGGGTATAAATGTATAGCTCAAGAATGTAGTGGAGTTATCAGGAAGGCGAAAGTGCAATTGGAATTGCAAATTGCAATGGATGTGAAGGATAACAAGAAAGGTTTCTACAGGCATGTTAACAAGAAGATGATGATCAGAGAGGGTGTGGGACCCCTACTGAATGAGGGCGGTAACTTAGTGACAGATGATGTGGGAAAAGCTTTCTTTTCCTCTGTTTCCAGGGACAAGGTCAGCTCCCAGACTAATGTGCTAGTGATGTAATATGGGACGAAGGAGGACAGCTCTTGGTGGGGAAAGAACAGGTCCGGAACTAATTAGAAAAGCTAAACGAACATAAATCCATGGGTCCGGACTTAATACATCCGAGGGTACTACGGGAGTTGGCAAATGTTATTGAGGAGCCTTTGGCTGTTATCTTTGAAAAGTGGAGATCAGGAGAGATCCCGGATGATTTAGAAAAAGGCAAATGTAGTGTCCATATTTAAGAAAGGGAAGGATGACCCAGGGAACTATAGGCAGGTCAGTCTTACCTCAGTCCCTGGAAAAGTCATGAAGGGGATCCTCAAGGAATCCATTTTGAAGAACTTGGAAGGGGGAAGGTGATCTAGAATAGTCAGCATGGATTCATGAATGGCAAGTCGTGCCTGACCAATCTGATTAGCTTCTATGATGAGGTAACTGGCTTTGTGGTATGAGAAAGTCAGTGGATATGATATACCTTGACTTTAGCAAGGCTTTTGATACGGTCTCCAACAATATTATTGCCAGCAAGCTAAGGGAATGTGAATTGGATAAATGGACGGTAAGATGGATAGAAAGCTGGCTGGAAGGTCGGGCCCAGCGGGTAGTGATCAACAGCTCGATGTCAGGATAGTGGACGGTTTCTAGCGGAGTGCCCCAAGGTTCGGTTCTGGAACCAGTTTTGTTCAACATCTTTATTAATGATCTGGATGAGGGGATGGATTGTACCCTCAGTAAGTTTGCGGATGACACTAAGCGGGGGGGGGGGGGGGGGGAGGTAGATAGGTTGGAGGGCAGGGATAGAGTCCAGAGTGACTTAGACAAATTGGAGGTTTGGGCCACAAGAAATTTGATGAAGTTCAACAAGGACAAGTGTAGAGTCCTGCACTTGGGATGGAAGAATCCCAAGCATTGTTACAGGCTGGGGACCAACTGGCTAAGTAGCAGTTGTGTAGAAGAGGACCTGGGGATTACAGTGGATGAGAAGCTGGGCATGAGTCAACAGTGTGCCCTTATAGCCAAGAAGGCTAATCGCATATTAGATTGCATTAAAAGGAGTATTGCCAGTCGATCCAGAGATATGATTATTCCTCTTTACTCCGCTCTGAAGAGGCCACATCTGGAGTATTGTGTCCAGTTCTGGTCCCCTCACTATAGAAAGGATGTTGATGCATTGGAGAGGGTCCAGCGGAGGGCAACCAAAATGACATATAAGGAGAGGCTGAGGGAGTTGGGTCTAGTTAGTCTGCAGAAGAGTGAGGGGGGGATTTGATAGCAGCCTTCAACTTCCAAAGAAGCTAGAGAAAGGCTGTTCACAGTAGTGATGGATGGCAGAACAAGGAACAATAGGACAAGGAACAGGTTGCAGTGGGAGAGGTCCAGTTTGGATATTAGGAAAAACTGTTTCACTAGGAGGGTGGTGAAGCACTGGAATGAGTTACCTAGGGAAGCAGTGGCGTCTCCATCTCTAGCAGTGTTTAAGTCTCGGCTTGACAAAGCCCTCGCTGGGTTGATTTAATTGGGATTGGTCCTGCATTGGGCAGGGGGCTGGACTTGATGGCCTCCTAAGGTCTTTTTCAGCTCTATGGTTCTATCATTCTATGATTCTATGATCAGTTCCTGCTTGCTTGGCACGGCATCAAGTTCTTGAATTTGTTCCATAGTGGGAATGAAGTCTCCAGTTTCTGACATGATGTTTCGTTCCTCTGAATACCCCATGCTATTCATCCATGTAGGCACAAATCATACTGTAAGGTGTGACCTTGGGCAGAAGAAGAGTGACTACAGGGCTCTGGGAGTCCTCGTGAAGGAGGTTGGAGTGCAGGTGGTTTTTTTCTTCAGCCTTTCCTGTCAAAGGTAGGGGCCCAGGCAGAGACAGGTACTGTCTCATCTTGGAGGTGAACGCCTCGCTGCAAAGATGGTATCACCAGAAGGACTTTGGCTTCCTTGATCACTGGATGCTGTTCCAAGAAGGGCTGCTTAGCAGGGACGGGGTTCACCTTTCAAGGAAGGGAAAGAGAGTATTTGGATACTGTCTGGCTAACCTAATGAGGAGGGCTTTAAACTAGGTTTGATGGGGGCAGGTGACCAAAGCCCACAGGTAAGTGAAAAATATTGGAGACCTGAGAGATGGGTCAGAAATGGGAGGGAGCATGGGCTGTAATAGCAGGGATAAAAGAGGGACGAGGCAGAACTGGGGGGCAAAATCAAATCAGTATCTTACAAATGCAGGAAATAAGCAGGAAGAACTTAAAGTGCTAATAAATAAACACAACTATGACACAGTTGGTACCACAGAGACTTGGTGGGATAATACACATGATTGGAATATTGGTATAGAAGGGTACAGCTTGCTCAGGAAGGATAATCAGGGAAATAAGGGAGGTTGTGTTGCCTTATGTTAAAAATGTATAAACTTGGACTGAGGTTGAGATGTACATAGGAAACAGAGTTGTTCAGAGTCTCTGTGTTAGGCTAAAAGGGATAAAAAACAAGGGTGATGTCATGCTAGGGGTCTACTTCAGACCAACTACCCAGGAAGAAGAGGTGGATGAGGCTTTTTTTAAACTAACAAAATAATCCAAAACACACGATTTGATGGTGATGGGAGACGTCAACTATCCAGACATATGTTGGGAAACTAACATAGCAGGGCACAGATTGTCCAGTAAGTTCTTGGACTTCATTGGAGACAATTTTTTATTTCAGAAGGTTCAGATAGCTATTGGGGGGGAAGCTGTTCTAGATGTGATTTTAATAGGAAGGAACAGGTTGAAAAATTGAAAGTGGAAGGCAGCTTGGGAGAAAATGATCATGAAATCATAGAGTTTATGATTCTAAGGAATGGTAGAAGGGAGAACAGCAAAATAGAGCCAATGGATTTCAGGAAGGCGGATTTTATTGAACTCGGGGCTGGTAAGAAAGGACCCATGAAAAGCCAAGACTAATTTGAAAAACAACTAAAGAGAGTGGGTAGTTTTTTCAAAAGGGACATTATTAAGAGCCCAGAAGCAAATTATTCCACTGCATAGGAAAGATGAAAAGTATGGCAAGAGACCACCTTGTTTTAACCAGCCAATCTTACATGATTTTAAAATAAAAAAGGAGTCGTATAAAAAGTGGAAACTAGGTCAAATTACGAAGGATGAATATAAGCAGATAACACAAGTATGCAAGGGAAAGATTAGAAAGGCACAAAAAGAGCTCAATCTAGCTAGAGGCATAAAAGGTAACAAGAAGACATTCTACAATATATTAGAAGCAAGAGGAAGACCAGGGAGAGGGTAGGCCCATTGCTCAGTGAAGAGGGAGAAACAATAACAGGAAACTTGGGGCTGGTCCTGCTTTGGTCAGGGGACTGGACTTGATGGCTTCCTGAGGTCTCTTCTAGCCCTAGGGTTCTATGAAATGGCAGAGGTGCTTAACGACTTTTGTTTTGTTTTTCACTAAGAAGTTTGATGATGTAGGGATGCCTAACATAGTGAATGCTAGTAGAAATGGCTTTAGAAGTTAACATAAAAAAAGAATGTTAAAAATTACTTAGAAAAATTTGTCTTCAAGTCACCAGGGCCTGATGAAATGCATCCTAGAAAACTCAAGAAGCTGATAGAGGACGTATCTGAGTTTTTAGCTGTTATCTTTGAAAAGTAATGGAAATAGGGAGAGATTCCAGAGGACTGGAAAAGGGCAACTATAGTGCCCATCTATAAAAAGGGAAATAAGAACAATCCAGGAAACTGCAGATCAGTCAGTTTAACTTCTGTTTCAGGGAAGATAATGGAGTAGGTAATCAGATGAATTCATCTCCAAACATCTGGAAGACAATAAGGTGATAGGTAACAGCCGTCATGGATTTGTAAAGAACAAATCACATCAAACTAATCTGATGTCATCCTATCAAAGAAAGCTAAGTCTTGTGGTTAGGGTAGATATTTTAGATGTGGTGCACCTAGACTTTAGTAAAACATTTGATACAGTCTCACATGACCTTCTTATCAAAGTAGGCAGATACAACCTAGATGGGGCTACTGTAAGGTGGGTGTGTAACTGGCTGGATAACCATTCTCAGAGCGTAGTTATTAGTGGTTCACAGTCATGTAGGAAGGGCATAATAAGTGAGGTTCTGCAGGGGTCTGTTTTGGGGCAGTTCTGTTCAATATTTTCATCAGCGATTTAGATGATAGCATAGAGAGTACGCTTACTAAGTTTGTAGATGATACCATGATGGGAGAGGTTGCAAGTACTTTGGAGGATAGGATCATAATTCAAAATGATACGGACAAATTAGAGAAATAGTCTGAGGTAAATAGGATGAAGTTTAACAAGGACAAATGCAAAGTACTCCACGTAGGAAGGAACAATCTGTTTCACACATACAGAATGGGAAGTGACTGCAACAAGGAATCTAGGAGTCATGGTAGACCACAAGCTAAATATGAGTCACTGTTGCAAAAAAAAAGCAAACATGATTCTGGGATGCATTAACAGGAGTGTTGTGAGCAAGACATAAGTCATTCTTTTGTTCTACTCTGCACTGATGAGGCTTCAGTTGCAGTATTGTGTCCCATTATGGGCACCACATTTCAAGAACTACATGGAGAAATTGGAGAAGGTCCAGAGAAGAGAATATCAACAAAAATGATTAAATGTCTAGAAAACATGACCTGTGAGGGAAGATTGAAATAATTGGACTTGTTTAGCTTAGAAAAGAGAAGACTGAGAGGGGACATGATATCTTTTTTTTTTTTTTTTTCAAAGTATCGAATGGGGTTTTACAAGGAGGAGGGAGAAAAATTGTTCTCCTTGGCTTCTAATGATAGGACAAGAAGCAATGGGCTTATATTGCAGCAAGGGATGTTTAGGTTGGACATTAGGAAAAACTTCCTGTCACGGTGTTTTAACACTGAAATAAATTGCCTAAGGGGACTGTGGAATCTCCATCACTGGAGATATTTAAGAACAGGTTGGGTAGACATCTATCAGGGATGAGCTAACGGTGCTGGGTCCTGTTGTGAGGTCAGGGGACTAGACTTGTTGATCTCTTGGTCTCTTCCAGTTCTAGTATTCTACTATTCTATGATTTAGTCTAGCTCTTTCTTCTGTTTAAAGAATAACCCCGCCTTTTAAAAAGGATTGTGCAAATCCACTTGCTACTAAAAATCTTGGTAACTTAAAATTATTTTTCTCTAAGTTATTGGAATGTATCTTGAGTGAGTTCATTATCCAGATTGAGTTTTGGAATACACCACTAGCATGGATAATTTATAGTTTGGGCCTTAAAATGGACTGATTTACCAGGTAGTCTTTAATTTGTACATGTTCATTTATTTTGGTTGGGATTTTTAAAGGTCCCTTAGAGATGTAGGCACCTAATTCCCAGTGACTGTCAGTAGAAACCGGAGAGCTAGCTGTTCAGCTGTTTGAAAAATGTTCCTTTTTATTTTCTTTGATGGTAAAAACTAATGACTGTTAGCAAGAGGCTGCTATTGATGTGGAAAGTAATATGATTATCTGTGATGAGGACATGGGTTTTAAAAGAAAGCACTCTAAGGCTTCATCTATGTTGGTAGCTATAGTGCTGTAGCACTTGGATATAGACATAGAGTACAGTGACAGAGAGGGGTTTTCACTTTAGTGTAGTTCTGGAATGGGCAACAGTTTTTGATGGGGGGATCACTACAAGAATTTTGTAAGTGTTCAAGGGCTACACTCTTGTATATAAATGGAAGCAATGCGAGGTCTGGGGTGGGAGTTGGGTGCAGAAGGGTAAAAGATTGGGGTGCCAGAGGTGATGGGGGATATGAGAGAGAGTTTGAATGAAGGAGGAGGGGTTGTGACCTGGAACAGGGGTTTGGGATATGGGGGTGGTACAGGGCTTGGGAGCGGGTATGGGTGTAGGAGAGGAATCTGATGTGGAGGAGGGGGTGCAGGGTCTGGGAGGAGATGTGATCTGGGTTAGAAGGTGAAGGAGGGTTTGCAGAGGGTTTGGGTTGTGACCTGGAGCAGGGAGTAGGGGTGGGGTGCCAGGTGTAAGGCTGTGGTTGGGAGGCACTTACCCTAGCCGGTTCCCAGCCACCACCCAACCAGGGCCCTCAGGCAGGCTCCCTGCCTATAGTACCCTCCATACTCTGCTCAAAACTGCTGGTTTCTGGGGCCATATGTGTGTCTGTGTCATGCACACCTTCATCAGATGGGTTTTACCTATGAAAACTCAAAATTCTCTCTCTCTCTCTCTCTCTCTCTTTTTTTTTGTTAGTCTCTAAGATGACACAGGATTACTAGTTTTTAAACCTACAGACTGATGTGGCTACCCCACTTTTTTTTCCTGAGAATGTAGAGGATGCAGGTGATTCACTGTATATCTTTCCTAGAAACAATTTGTTTCTTAATTTAAGTGCAAAAAGTTCCATGGAATGAGCAAAGAACAAGCTCATTCCAGAATGAGAAAAGAATGTTCTACTGTATAGTGGGATGGGGAAAACTCACAGGGAACTAATATTTTGAGTTGCTTAGATATAGAGAGCTATCTAAATAAATAACAGATTAAGTATTTAAGAGTAGGCTCGTATATTTTTAATAATTTGCATTCCAAAATTTTAGCAAAACTGCACTAATTTATTAGTAATTGGTAACTTTTTGAAAGTTTGTTATTCAGTTGTCTAGATGTTATTTTCTCCCTTACTAGTTGAGGAAAATTCAAATGAATGTCTGATTTTTCTAACTGAAATATTTAATTATGAAAGTCTATTTTTAGCCGAGCATCGAGAGCGAGACTGATATTTTGAAGGAAGAAGTAGAAAGAGCAGTGAAATGACTAAAGAACAATAAGAGCCCTAGAATCGATAAGATTGCAGGAGAGAGAATCAAATATGGTGGAGAAAGTATGATTCAGGAAATACACAGATTATGTAATATAGAGTGGAAAGGGGGAAGGCAGGGACAAGATCTATGCTAATGACAATATACAAGAAAGAAAGTGCATTGGAGTGCAAGAACTACAGAACAATTGCCTTAACGAGTCATCTAGGCAAGGTGCTGATGATACTGATGGAGAGATTGAGATTGCAGGTAGAAGAACATCTAGCGGATGAGCAAGCGGGATTCAGGAAAGATAGAAGTACCATACAGCAGAAATTGGCATTAAGATTGATAGCAGAGAAAGCTTGGCAAAAGAACAAGAACATCTACAATTGCTTCGTTGATTTTCAGAAGGCATTTGAGAGTACAGATCAGGAAGTGACTTGGGCGGTGTTGGAGTCATACGGAGTGGATAGCAGACTGATACGGTTGTTGAAGGATATCCATGATAATGCAGAGGCAGCGGTGAAAATGTGCAGAGAGTTGGGAAGTTGGTTTAGAAAAAGCAGAGGTATGAGACAGGGAGACCCAATATTGCCGAGTATCTTCATCACGCACCTAGAGAAAGCGATGGACAAGATCAAGGAAGAGGTAGAAGGGATATCGGTGCACAGGATGAGAATTAACAACTTGAGGTTCGTGGATGATATAGCTATCATCGCGCAGGATGAAGAGAAGCTAGCAAGAATGGTGCAGGTGCTAAATGAAGAAGGGAAGCTGTATGGACTGATTATGAATATCAATAAAACGAAGTCAATGGTATTTGGAGATAAGGAAATAGGAAGGAAGATCAGTGTAGATGGGATCTAACTAGAGACCATAGAGAAGTTCACGTATTTGGGGAGCAACATGATGTATGATCTAGACTGTAAGAAGGAAATAGTAACTAGAATAGTGAAAGCAAGAGTGAGTTTGAAGCAAGAGCGAATTTGAAGGCGATGGATAAGATCTGGAAAAGTAAAGTGATTAGCTTAGGAATGAAGCTGAGCATCTTAAAAACGTGTGTATTTAGCAGCATGTTGTACGGATGTGAGACATAGGTGATTACGAAAGATTCAAAGCGAAGGATATTGGCATTCGAGAGGAGTTGTTATAGAAAGATCCTGAGAATAGGATGGATGCAGAAGGTCACCAATGAAGAATTATATAGGAAGATACAGCCAAAAGAGAACCTGCTGCAGAAGGTTCTACAATGGAAGTTACAGCTATTTGGGCATATCTGCAGAATGAATGATAAGTGAAAAGTTAAGACCCTGATATTTGGCATAATGGGCGGTCTGAATAGGAGAGGCAGTCCCCACGGACAATGGGTAGATAGTTTCTGTAGACTAGCTCAGCACCAAAGCCATTCTGCACTGGCCAGGGAAAGATGGAAGGAAATAGTGAGGGAGATATCGGACACCAGTGGGTGTTGAGCCCATGGTTGATGATGATGATGATCAGGGCTTGACAAGCCTCAGTGAGCCCCTCTCGCCAGCCGTGTGGTTTGGCGCGCTGTGCATGCGCAGACTGCACTGTGGCACCGTGCTGGCTTAAAATCTACTCACACCAGGCGCGTAGATTGACTAATTGTCAAGCCCTGATGATGATGATATTTTTAAAAACAGTACATAATTTATAGAAAATCTAGAATAATATCTACTAGACAGTCAAGAATGTAACTGCTAAGAGCTAATGTGCTGTAACGTTCATTCCATAAGTTTCTTCACGATTTCCTCAGTTTCCCAAAGCTAATGGCATACAGTAAGTATAAGCTTTGATTTTTTGAATTTGAACTCAATATTTCCAAAAATTATGCAACGTGATTTACAAAATTAATACTGTGTTTTGGATATAAGGTATAGGTGACATAATGCAAAGGGAAAAGTGGAAGAGTTCACTTTCTAGAATGATCATGAAGAATTAATGGCACTGACTGGAGAGGGTGTGCCGTGTAAGTGAATAGTTAATTACATAGTCACACTTAAATCGGCATTTGGATATTTGTGTGCTAGTCCAATGTGCCGTCTAATTTCTGTACCTTTTGGTTATTTTTATCACCATGATCTGTAAAATTGCTAGCCAGAATTACCCTTTCCAGATGATAATTTAAAGTTTGACTACAAATCTTAATTAAAATTACCTGTTTTAATTAAAACTATTTTATAAAAGTAATAAACTATACTTAGTGCTAAGATTACAAAATGCTCTGCATCTTACTAATTCACACTGTTTACAAATTTGATGGAGATTTATATCATCCATTTGTAGTGAGTCATTGAGAACTTGATCTTAGTGTATTGTAACCATAAAAAACCAGTGTACAAGTAACACAGTAGTAATGGTATAAAAGTCTGCATGTTTTTCATTAATAATAACAGAACCTCAATATAGCATTTCCTTACTGGTGAAAACTAATTGGCACCAGTGTACCTGACCATTGTCCGTCAATATGGAGAGCTATAGGCCCAGCTGGCCACCCCCCTCTTCCTGGTATGGCCACTCCCTGTGGTCACTCTGTCCCCTGTACCCATTGCTGAGTATTAACTGTCCCTACTATCACTTCTTCCTTTCCATATTATGGAAAACAATTTAATTCCAGGCATATCCCATTTTCCTGGCATAAGCAAACCCTGACCTTACTTTAAGTTAGGATAAGAGGAAACTGCGTACCAAATCTTAGTTCTTGGACAAATGGACTGGTAGACAAACGGACACACACACACAGTTGACAGTGTTCAGTAAATTAAATCATTGGAGCGACTACTATTTAAATAGTAATAGAGAGATAGCCGTGTTAGTCTGATCTTGCTAAAACAAAAGGAAAAACTATGGAGCACTTTAAAGACTTAAGATGGTTTAATAGGTGATGAGCTTTTGTGGACCAGACCCACTTCCTCAGATCATAGATACCAAAGGAATACAATGAAAAAAGTGAACATGTTGTTAAACTGACAAGTCAGATTTAGTACAGAAGGTGGGGTGAGGGGGAGGGAGAGAGGGAATAGCTATTTGAGTCAATGAATGGCTAATCAGGAGTGGTAAGTGGGAAGCTATCTTTGTAATGGTTAAGGTAATTAGCATCTTTGTTAAGGCCCATTTGTAAAGTGTCAAATTTGAGCATGAAAGAAAGTTCTGAAGTTCATGCCAGCGGGAGACAAAGGGCTGCTAACTTCCCATTACTTAAATAATCTTTCCCCAGGGTGGGAACCAGTGTTCCCTCTAAGATTTTCCATCCATGAGCAGGGTGAGTTTTGTCATGTGTACCAATATTGAGGTCATGTGCACTTGCTTGGATGTGCACAGTCTAGAGCCGGATCTGTCGAAAATAAACCTCATTTTTTGAGGAATACAGGATCTGTCGAAAAAGGGTTTATTTTCAACAGATCCGTGTCTAGACTGCCGTTTTTCTAAAAAGCTCCGTTTTGGGGGGGGAAACGGTGGCCATGTTTATGCTAATGTAGCATGGGATATTTAAATCCCTGCTTCATAAGCAATTTCGATGTGCCTAATCTACATCTCTCTGTTGACAGAGGTATAGCCTAGACACACCCTATGGTAGCAGCAGCCAGAGCCCCAGGCTCTTTAGAATCACTGAGTCTCAGGGACACTGCCCTCTTTGTGCCTCCCTTCTCCCCCACCCCTGTTGCTGGGCTTGGCAGGGCACTAGCTACTGGAATTGGCGGCAACACATTCATGCTGCTAAAAATCGGGTACTGCAGCTGCTGTTAGCTTTTTTGCTGACAAAATACTTTCACCCCCAACAAGCGGCATTTACCTTGTCGTCAGGAGAGTGCTCTCCTGGCATGACCTACTCCAGGGGGCGGGTTGGGAACATCCTACACTCGCAGCCAAGGAGGGAGCAAAGAAAGCTGATGGGGAGGCTGCCTTACTCAACTCCATCACTGCTGGTGAGTGCAGGAGGGCCAGACCCCTGTTGCTGGTGCTATTCTCCCCAGCCCTGCTAGAACCCCAGGCTGCCTATGTTGGGGAAAGGGGTGGGGTAGGGACTGGGAGAGTTAGGGGAGGATGGAGCCGGGGTGTGAGAAAGGCAGGGCCTGGGAGAGAGGCAGGGTTACGTTGCCCCTTCCCCAGGCTGGGGGGTGTCATGTGGCTGGTGGGCCCCCTGGATCCTCCCTCAACAGTTGTCTTTGTATGTAAATCTGTTTCAGTTTATTGGTCGGCGTCCTCTAATAAGTGGTCCATAAATGATATTAGCCTTTTTTTGCTGTTTGCTAATCTACCTTATTTTTTAGCAGACATGGTGGAAGACTGTGTTGCAGTGCTGAATGCTTAGGGTACACAGAAACAGGGTTGTCACGGGTGAACATGATAGAAATTGAGTTTTGCATTTTGTTTAAAAATATGAGCTGTAATTTCGATACTTAAGTTACAAAATTGAATAAACTATTTTAATATGTTGTTTTAATCTCCTCTTTCATTGTAAGATCCCAAGGATGGTTCTTCGAGTGCTTGCTCATGTCCATTCCAATTAGGTGTGTGCACGGATTCCGGAGCCTTTTTCCCTTAGCAGTACTCGTTGGGCCAGCCAGGGACCCCCCTGGAGTGGCGCCGGCATATTGGTGCATATATACCCCTGCTGGCCCCTCAGGTCCTTCTTACCACCTGATCTTCCTTCCCTTAGTTTGTTTATAGTTAGTAATTAAGTGTTAATCTTTAGTAATTAGATAGTACCTGTAAATAGTCTAGATAAGAGGGGTAATTATCACCCGCAGACCTCTTCTCCCCCCTCCCCCCCTTGCTGGGGAGGGTCTCTCTGGCCCACAAAGCTTTAAGCCTTGTGTGGCCTGTTTGAAACCTATGCCCTGCTGTGATCTGCACCTGTTGCCCTAAGTGTCTGGGTGAGTTGCACCGAACAGAAAGCTGTGCAATTTGCAAGGGATTTAAGCCAAGAACCAAGAGGGAAAGAGACTCTAGGCTTAAACTCCTGCTAATGGAGTCCGCCTCATTGGTGCAGAGTGCTCCGTCATCAGTGCGGGAAGCGCCGGCAGCACCCCTGAAACACCATGCGGGGCTGTCTAAGACCATGCGGCACCTGTCTCAATCTCCGGCATCCAGGAGACAGAAAGACGCCAGAGGCCGATCCCCAGATAGGCGAGGCCTTAAAGCAGTGGTCCCCAACCTTTTGAGGTTGTCGGGTGCCAGGGGGCGTGGACGTTCGCCCGCCGGGCGCCAGGGGGCAGGGACACTTGCGTGCCCGGGGGTGCCCCCTCAGCCGCACGCCCGGGGCCGGCGCTCCCCCCGCAAGCGCCGCGAGCCCGGGGCCGGTGCTCCCCCCGCAAGCGCCGCACCATGTGTCCGGGGCCAGGCCAGCCCCGAACACCTGGCGGGCGAATGCAAACATGGCGCCCGCGGGCACCATGTTGGGGACCACGGCCTTAAAGTGTGCCAAAAGGAAGGGCACTCAGTCACAAAGGCGCACAGGGACACAATGGTGCCAGCCAGACGCAAGCACACCGCCATTCCAAATCCCACCCACCTCCCCTTCTTCAGAGAGCTTCAGCAAGAAGGAACTGAGGGGGTGAAGGGCCAGCAGGGGTATATCTGCACTGATATGCCGGTGCCACTCCAGGGGGCTCTCTGGCTGGCCCAACGGGTACTGCTAAGGGAAAAAGGCTCCAGAATCCGTGCAGGCAGCGCGTGCACACCTAATTGGAATGTCCATGAGCAACACATCTTGAAGAATTCCATCCAGCCACTGAACTGAGTATAGAATGTGTTGCCTTTTGGTCTTTTGTTGTGCTTATTCTGATGATATCAGAACTCCACAAACTAGAATACATTTCAGATCTTAGCAGAAAAAATGGCAAAATTTTGGGGAAGTTGTTTTAGCTTGAAAATAGACTCTCATTTAAGTTTTGATTTATGTTGCTTGCTAACAGCTACATTTCTCAGCTTAATTTTATTCATAAGCAGTAAAAATCATTTTGTAATAGGAAAGACAACTCTTGGGTCTTACTAGAATGACCAGGGGTGGGCAAGAGGTGGCTAGTGGGCTGGATCTGATACGCTAAGTTACTGGATATTTCTTGCAGCACCCTCATTACACAGAAGCTCACGCTGTTTTAAACAGCTGGCTGCTAATTGCACGGCATGCTGGGGAGGGACAGGAAAAATCATGTGCTGTCCCCACCCCCAACAAAATCCCTCAGCTCCCATTGTCCTATAGGAGCTGAGAAATTTTGCTGGAGGCAGGGGCAGAACAAAGCCTCCTTCCTCCCTCCCTCCCTCAGTGCTGGATCAGCTACGTGGAGTAGCCCACCCAACAGACTCGGGTTCCTCCTGGGTTGCTGGCTGGCGCTTCCTGGGTAAGATTCTCCCAGCCACAGCTTGCCTCTGGCACCCCTCCCCTCTTCTTTCCCCCCCAACTATCTGCCCGAGGTCACCACCCAAATCCTCTGTATCCCTTCTCCCCATCTCCTCCAGGTCACAACTCCCTCCTAGACCCTGCATCCCCTTCTACACCCCTCCCCCAGGCCAGAATCCTCTCCTGCACCCATACCCCCTCTTAGACTCTGGACCCTCAAGCCCCTGCTCTAGTTAATAACCCCTTCCTTGACTCAAACTTCCTCTCAGGCTCCACACTCCCGTCTTCTGTCCCAAGCTACCTTCTGCACCCCACCTCATGCCCCCTCCATAGAAGTGTGGCCTATGACCACTTACCGAAATCTTGGAGTGGACCCCCTCTAGATATTATTGCCCACTGCAGAGAATTGCTGTAGTCTTACTGTGAACCAGCAATTTCTGAATAAATGACTTTAGAGTGATAATATCAGATTTTAAAAGATGGCATGCTTTCGGATTTTGGTGCTAATTGCTCTGATAGTAACTCTTCTTAACAATTGTTGAGGTTTGGAAATTGAAAGGAAGCCTGCAGAGTTTTATCTAAAAAGAAGGAAACATGGTTTAACCATTTAGGCTATTATGGCAAACTGTTTTCCGTCTTCCAGATGGAGGGTAGAAAGAAGAGGAGCATTTACATTTTTCTCCAAAATTAAGGAAATTATATCAATATGCTTGACTAGATGTTTTGATGGGACAAATGTCTGTCTTTGCAGAGGGTGAATGAGTGACATAAATACATACAGCTTCCAATAAGAATTTTAAAAACAGTTTTTATTTTTATACCCATTACTTGAAAATTATCAGCATACTTATATGCAGCCCACAATATTAAAGGGAGAAGGTGGGTGAGGTAATATCTTTTCTTGGGCCAACTTCTCCTTATGTTTAGAACCTTTAGAATATATGCTAACTATCTCTTATACCTTGTATATATAGTTGACACTGAGCACGTTTCTTAGACTAGAGGAAAAGCTCTGTGTAGCTTGAAAGCTTGTTTCTCTCAGCAAAAAAAGTTGGTCCCTACCTTGTGTTTCTAGCATACTTGTAGTTCATTCAAATAGTTCCTTCCCCCTTTCAAATAACAATTAGTTATTTTATTAAGTGTAATTAATGTATTTTATTATATTATTGAAATATTAATTTCACTCTTGAGTTGTGGTGTGTGCCTGCTGAAAGCAGTACAGCTTGATAGTTCATGACCAGCTCTGGTTACCAGATGAAACTTAAGGTGTTGATTTTGACTTGTCATACCTAAATGGTTTGCACCTTGGCTGCTTGACTGCTTGTTTGCAGCTCCATGGCATCACAAGTACTCAGGTACTTTGCACCAACAGTTCCTAGAGTCACTGAAAGGGGGCTTTCACCAAGATGTTACCAGAATGGAGTGCTTGGCTCTGGAAGTTACTTCCTTTGTCAACACTGCACAGCTGTAACAATGCAGTTGTGTATCTAAAAGTCAGGCAGCGTAGCTTCTATTTGTCAGCTATTGCCATCAAACTACCACCTCCAGCGAGAGGTGTTCGTTCTGTCTAAAAAGTGCTCTCACTGACAATATGGTGTCAACACACTCTGTCTACACTGGTAAGGTTTGGCGACAAAAGTGCTGTCAATGTGCAAAAGTGAAAAATGGTCAAACTGGTTTTTCTGCCTCCCATTGTCAACATTTCATGGCCATATAACTAGCTCCCCTGTTGACAGATAGAGCAAAGCAGTGTGGATAAGCATTCCAAAGTGCAGTATTGTGGGAAAGCAAAGCTGATCCCTGTACTACTTTAGATTCTCTGAGTTCTCTGACAGGATTCTCAGCTGCTGGGAGCACCATCATGAGTAGCTCTGTTAGCTCTCTATGGGTACGTCTAGACTACATGCCTCTGTCGCCAGAGGCATGTAGATTAGGCTACCAGACATAGTAAAATGAAGCAGCTATTTAAATAATCGCCGCTTCATTTAAATTTACATGGCTGCCGCGCTGAGCCGACAAACAGCTGATCAGCTGTTTGTCGGCTCAGCGTGATAGTCTGGACACGCGGGTGTCGACATCAAAGGTATTTGTCGACCACCCAGGTAAACCTCATCCCAGGAGGCATACCTGGGTGGTCGACAAATATCTTTGATGTTGACACCCACGCATCCAGACTGTTGCGCTGAGCCATGTAAATTTAAATGAAGCAGTGATTATTTAAATCGCCGCTTCATTTTACTATGTCTGGTAGCCTAATCTACATGCCTCTGGCGACAGAGGCATGTAGTCTAGACGTACCCTATGTTGAGGAATGTCAAAGGAACACAGCAGTCTCTCCAGCCCTACCCCTGCAGCATCAGTCTCTCTGTTGCTGTGTTTCTAGCAGGGCAGAACTGGAGCATTCCAATGACTTTCTCTTTTTGTTTGTTTCCCAAACAGCGCAGCTCACTCAGCTTCCAGGAGCCTAGAAAGGGGATGGATACATGCCTGCAGGGCAGCAGAGATCACAAAACAGTAAACATAGCCATCAGAGCAGGCATTAAGGCAGGGGTGGACAAAAAGCCACTCAATGGGCTGGATTTGGCTTGCCTAGGGCTTTGATCTGGTCCATGCGGCTGTTACTGGCCCCGTCCCCTAGGGGACGGCGTGAGCCCTGTAAATAGAAGCCGTCAAAAGAGCTTGTGCATCTCTGGTCCACAGGCAACACGCTAGCAGCACCAGAGCTGTGAGCCCTTTTAACTGTTTCTATTTTGGAAGCAGTAAAAAGGGTTCACAGTTTCCGCCCAGATGCTAGCGTGTTCCCTGGGAGCCACATGTAACCCGCACACATAGGTGTGGTTCACTGTCCTATGTGGGCTGAGAGTCAGTTGTCTTTTAGCTTAAGTGGTAGAGGCTCCTACACTAAGCTCCAGAGGTCTCAGGTTCAAATCTGCCTGGTGGCAGTTACACATGCACAAGCCCTTTTAACTATTTCTATTTAAAGGGCTCCTGCCTCCTGGGCAGCTGTGTTGCCTGACAGCCACCAGGCAGATGCAAGCCCTTTAAATAGAAGTAATTGAAAGAGCTCACAGCTCTTGGCCCCACACTATCCCTTTATGGCTACATGGCCTGGCCCCCCTCAGCCCAGTGGCACTGCAGCCCTGGACAGGTAGCGGCTACCTGCAGATGACACCCAAGCCCCAGGTTCGGGGAGGGGAGGCAAGCCCAGTTGGGAGGGCGGGGGGAATGCAGTTGCTCTGAGGGATTTGGGCTTGGGGATCAGAGCCCCTGGAGGCAGCTGAGACATGCGCAGCATGATGTGGCTCCTCCTGCTGCACTGACCTGGGGGGACACAAGTTGATGAAGAGACTGAAGAGGATCAGCGTGGTGACAACCTGTGCACTAGACAGTGAGGAATAGTTCTCAAGACCCCATGTTTGTGAGGATGCTCATAACTTTACATGGAAGAGATGCAGGCTGTTGCAGTAACAGAAGGGATGCGGGTATGTTGCTGTGCAAGCAGGCGGGGTTGTGCGCTGAACAGAAGGCAGCTATGGAGGGTGGTATGAAGGTTGTGCCATGTTGAGTAGTTGCTATGCAGGTGCCCAGGGTTGGGGGCTGAGTGGGTGGTGGCCATGCTGTGAGTGGAAAGTTGCTTTATGCATTTGGGGAGAGGGTGCTGCAGTGAGTTGCTGCTGTGCAGATGACCGGTATTTGGGGGCGGTAAGTTGCTCTGTGCAGTCAGGGAGAGGGTGATGCAATGAATAATTGCTGTCCAGGTATCTGTGGTTGGGGATTGAGTGGGCAGCGGCCATGCTGGATAGTAAGTTGCTGGGGAGGAAGGGGTTGTCAGCACACTGTGACCAGAGGCAGCATTTCTGTGAGGTGGCTAGCACTCCCTGGGTTTGCATCATGCCCAGACACAGCATCGATACACATGTGGATAGCAATAGAATTTTCCTGGGAAATGATGGTGATGTACTTATGAATTTTGTCATGCAGATTCCATGGCAGTGCTGCCATTTTCCAACGCCTGTGGTACAACACTTTCCTAAAACTGTCCTCAATGTGTGCTTCCGGAATCAAGGCAGCACACGGTTTGGTTGCATAAGGACTGGGCAGTCCCCCACTTGCCTCCAAAAGCTTGAGCCTGAGTTTGCTTGTTAATCTTCAGCAGGGATATGTCAGCAAGAGTGATTGCAGCCTATGGGCAAGTATAAGATTATCAAAAATAATTTCCTTTTACAACTGCTTCACAACTGGGGTCTGTACTTTCATGAGGAGTCATAGCTAACCCTTGTCGCCCCTACTTCTAAAACTCAGCATGTTCAGTGTCTGCAGAGATCTGTGTGTGCTGCCAGGATAATCCTCCCCCCCGTCAAAAGGGGGGGTATGGATGTTAGTGAAATTTAACATTTTTTTATCATAAGTAAAGTCACTCTATTATTAACAGTTATTTTTGCAGACTAGGACTTGTGTAATCAGTCATGTCCACCAGCAGACGGACAGCATCAACTGATGAGGTGTGGGAAGGACAAGGATGTGTGAGGATATGGTGTAGGAATTGTTGTCACTCAAGTCAGTCCAAGAAAAAAAGAGCAACAGAGAGAGCAGAAATGAGCTAAGGCCAGGGAGGAGGGAGAGCAGAAATGAGCTACAGACAGGCAAGCCATCAATAAGACCATTGAGTGCATGCTACAGCTCATGAAGGGCCAGAATTATTTTATCTTGAGGCATATAATACAAATTAATAATTTTGACAAGAACCAAAGGCTTCCCATGTACCACATCCAGAACTTTTTCTAGCAACCATCTCTTACCTCCTACCCACATCACCACTCATGGCTGCAAAGGTACAATTCTTTATCCAGCAACCCTTCCTTTGCACCCACACTCTCACAATCTGCTTTAGGGGATAGCCGAGTTAGTCTGTTACAGGGGAAAAAAACAATAAATGGAAGACAGGGTACTTCAAAGTGGCAACACCACGTGGAGCCTGGGGTCAGCTGGGGAGTCCCTAGCTGAGCCCGGGCTCTGTGTGGCATTTCTGCGGAACCCAGAGTCAGCTGGGCATTCCCCAGATGACCCCTGCTCTGTGCTGCATTTCCGAATCTGAGGAGTCATTCTCCTCTGCTAGTAGGTCCATAAGTAGGTATGCTGAAGTGTGTGATTTTTTTTTTCCCTGCACACTGCTCACGACAAAGGCCAGAAGTCTGGGATCCATGTTTTTTGCCATGGCTGCTCAAATTGTCTAAAAAGTAAGTCAGAAGCCAAGGGATGTCTGTCAAGAAAGGAGGTGGCTGATGAAACGTTTTTGGTGTTCCCAACAAGCCTACAGCTACGTTGTACATTCTCACAGGGCTTAGTGAGCGAAGGTGATTAAAGACACTGTGGGATGCCTACTCTCAATCTTTACTCTTTCTGTTCATAAGGGAGCTACAGATGTGGCTATAAGTTGTTGACTGTGGGTGCCAGAAAAAAGTTTGGCGAGTTCTCAGTCTTGGTGACTCTTGCATGTTGACAGTACTTTTGTCACCAAAACTTGTAGATATATAGACGTAGCCTTAGAATAAGGTTTTGCAGAATAAACTGTTCTGGAATATTCATTTTCTTTCAAGTAGCTTTGCATATTTTCACCTGTGAGTACCATGTCACCTTGAGGCAGCTTACAGTAAAACCTTTCTCAAGCAATGTTGGCTAGAGCTATCCTATGCCGCCACTCCCCTCTGCATCACTCTACTAAGGACAAGGTTATGTAGGGTTGTTCCTTCTAACGGTGTGCCTGCATAGATATGCACTTCTTAGTCTCATCAGCCAGGGTATTTTCTTTTGAAGTAATTAGTGTTAGCTGTTAGTATACTGGTCAGTCAGTGATTCTTTTTCTGCTTCATGTTATGGTGGAGTTAAGGAAAAAGAAGGAGTTTTGGTTTCAGAAGTGTGTTTTACTTAGCTGTCTTCCTGGTATCTAATGACCTCCTGCAGTGTCTTAAGTTCCTAGGAAAAGGTCATTCTCCTGTTTTTGCTGTTTGATCTCAGACCTTTACTGCTAGAGCCTGCCTTTGCTGCTGTTCTTACATTGCTTCTGATGTGTGCTTGATTCTTGCCCCTCTGAGTTCCTGCCCCTGCACTTTGCCTCCAGTCATCAGTGATCAGTCCTTGCACAAACTTTGACCTCTGACTTTGACCTTGATTCTGGCTTGGCCTCTGGCTGTGGTGCTTAGTAGTTGTCTCTAAGGATCTTAATGATTAATTTACTAATTGAGTAGTCGATAGGCACTTCCTCATTCCTCCTTCGAAATGTACAAGACCCCCCTACTAGGGCTCTTGTACATTTCAAAGGAGGAATTGGGGAACTCTGTATGCAGTCTGGGCCAGCGGGAAGTCCTGCTGACTCTGGGCTGCATGCGGGTGTGCCAGCTTTGAAATGTGCAAGAGTCCCCCGCTGACCCTGGGCTCCGTGCTGCACTGCCGCTTTGAAATGCCATGCAGAGCCCGGGATCAGCGGGGAGTCCCCAGCTGACCCCGGGTTACACATGGCATTTCCCCAGAATCCAGGGTCAGATGGGGACTCCCCAGCAGATCCTAGTTCCGCAGAAATGCCACAGTGGCAGCATTTCAAAGTGGCAGCACTACTCATGTAGACTGTAGGTTCTTAGTGGCAGTTTCAGTTTTTCTTACGACTGAAGGTACCAGATGGTTCAGTAAAAATATTTTATACCCTATCATTTTTCAATTTACCTTTAACAAATATTAGAAAAATAACAGAGGCTTTTTCAGTATTCTGTAAATTTAAGATATTATTTCATGCCACACATACTCCTTGTGGTTTGGATAGTGTAGTGGGTTCACTCGTTTTTAGGCACGGCTGACTCCCGCAGGGTGGTTTGTGGGGAAGTCACCGGCTGCTCTGACGCCGATGCGCCCCCTTTAGGTGAGGTGTTCTCTTCAGGTCACTGCCCTTGGTCTGCGCCCCCTTCCGGGGCAGAAGGGGAGGTCATTGTTCTTGCTTTGGTCCTCCCTACTCCCTGGGACTCCTAGTTCTTCCTGGGAATACCCAGCTCTCTCCTGGAACCCACAGTTCCGCTGCACCCTCTTGGCCTTAGTGGCCCACTGCCAGTCCTTCTCTAGCCCCTCCGAGCAGACTGCAATTTCTCTAGACCCCCTCCTCCCTGGCCATGGGTGTGCCGCTGCTGCTCCATTGCCTCCTGCAACCCTGCCTTGCAGTCCTGTGGCCTGGGGCTTCCCTGGCTCGAACTCCCCCAGCCTACTACAGCTGCCTCCTTGCAGCCTGGCCTTTTTGGGCTGCCTCCATGCGAGCCCTGGGCCTCAGGCCAGGTAGCCTGGGTTTGTTAGGCCAAAGCCTCTCTCATTCTCCCAGGAGCTGCTCTTATAGCCCTCAGCTGGGCCCTCCTTATCTGCCTCAGCGGGGCTTCCCTCTCCCTCCAACTCCTAGCCCCTTAAAGGGCCAGTACAGGGCAACGCCCTGCCACAATAGTTAATGTATTACCTTAAGCTCCGACTTCATTTCTTTATTTTAGGCTTGAGAAGGAAGAGAAATTGGTATTTATTCTTTTTGTATGAAGAAAAATAAATGTATAGCACTAGCAAAATAAAAGTGTTTTGTCTAACACTTTAAAATAAATGCGTGTATCTTATATTTGTGACCGTATGCTCCGTCTGTCTAGATCTATCTGGTCTATCTATCTTATCTATATTTATTGACTCTAAAAACAAATAACGTATAAAACAAATGACTGTAAGAGGTGATCTGATAAGAAACACAAGTGATTTTAAGTATAAAAGTAACATAATGCTCACCAAACACTGGTGTGTACTGGTTTATAAATTGAAGAAATAAATTAATTCCAGTATGTATTAAATGAAAAATACACTATCCAGATTACTAAGTATAGTATTTTACAGACTTTTGATTAAAACATAATGGGGAAAAAACAGTTCAGGCGCATGTCATTTACGTCAGAAATGTTTTGTGTAATGCTGCATTAATTTGTATCAGAATAGTAGTTGTAGAAAGGTGTTTAAAAATAAATGCAGCAACTGTTTGAATATACAGACACTTTTGAACTCCGATGTATTTGTCTGACTATATTTCAGGTGTACTTAAAGGCACCCATGATTCTGAATGGTGTCTGTGTTATTTGGAAAGGCTGGATAGATCTGCAGAGACTGGATGGTATGGGCTGCCTGGAATTTGATGAAGAGAGAGCACAGGTAAAGCAGTCTTAATGCCTTGTTGGCTACCCATTTTCTTAATCTGTAATAAGTGTAACTACTTTTCTAACTAAATGCATTTTCTTCCAGAAGAGAGAGAATACATTCAGTTAGGGGGCTTCAGATTTAATCAGTCAAAATAATCACACACACTCATTGTGACTCTCTTCTGCTTTCAGCTGCGTGTAAAAATTTCACTCTGTGCAAATGTATTGACTTAAAAATCTGTAGGTGCAATTAAATTAATTTTTAAATGATATTGAACGGTATTTTGGGCATGGATCTTGGATCACTCATGCGTGCTCAGAGGCAAACAGCACAAGTTTGAGTACTGTAAAAATAAAAAATCGCCACTCTGCAGGAAAGGATTGGTAACTAGTAGTGACTCCAAATTCTGTTTATAACTTCTGAAAGTTTTCAATTCCTAATGCCTTACACCAAACATAAACGAAAAAGTGCCCATTTCAGTTGATTACTGTCTAAGATTTCCATTTGTTCCCTTGGAAAAAAAAATCTTTATAGTGGTTAACTCTGTTTTGTATATATATGACATCATCTGAGAAATTTGGCAATGTTACTAGTGCAACATGAATAATTAAGCACACAAGAGTGCAGCAAGCATTTAAATGTTCAGTTCCATAAATTGTACATAAAAAATGTGATTGCATTACTGCAAGATTACTGATTAAAGACATCCAAGGACAGAAACACATGCCTGAAAAGCATGGATTCAGAAAGCTGATGTAGCAGTTTGTCACAGCAGTCCTGTTAATGCTACCGTGATGGCTACAGCGGACCAAGTCTGCTTTTGCTTTGAAAGAAAAAAAATCAAAGCTATACAATGATAAATAATATCGGTAAAGATCATTTAGCTCATTTACTATCAACCTGCATTTTTTAGAACTATTCAGTATTTATTTTTATAGTGTCAAAATCAGGGTGAATTTGATTTAAATCATGATTTAAATAACTAGTCACAAATACTTGATTTAAGCATGGTTTTCTACATAAAAAATGTTTGGTTATAACCTTAATACATATTCTTCACATCAATTTATTTTGGAAACGCTTCAGATTAGTTTTACAGCTTTATCATAAAATGAATGGTTGTTTCATTATTTCATTTACAAAAAATAATTGAAGCAGATATTTTTGAAGACATTGGGAGGTGAACTGTCTCCAATTCAGTATGTTAATTGAATTAATGTGATTCTTAATTGAATTCTTAATTGAATTAGTTAATATTTGGAGGATTTTTTTGCCATACAGGCAGTCCCCGGGTTACGTACAAGATAGGGACTGTAGGTTTGTTCTTAAGTTGAATCTGTATGTAAGTCGGAACTGGCGTCCAGATTCAGCCGCTGCCGAAACTGATCCGTTTCAACAGCGGCTGAATCTGGATGCCAGTTCTGACTTACATACAGATTCAACTTAAGAACCCCAGGCGTTCCCAAGTCAGCTGCTGCTGAAACTGATCAGCAGCTGATTCCAGGAAGCCGGGGGCAGAGCAACTCTGCCTCGGGCTTACTGTAGTCAGCTGCTGGTCAGTTTCAGCAGAGGCTGAATCTGGACGCCAGTTCCAACTTACATACAGATTCAACTTAAGAACAAACCTACAGTCCCTATCTTGTACGTAACCCGGGGACTGCCTGTAGTTGGCATTGTGGAGGGATGATTGCTGAATGCCCATGTTGTAGCCATCTCCTCTTCTTTGTTAGATAAGGTTTGATCCTGGTACCAAGTATTGAGAATATTTGCAAGAAAATGAGCTGGAGATAGTGCTTCTCACATTTGTTTTTTTTAATGCTTGTAATTTAACTCTGTCATTGCATATTTCTCCTTTTTTAAGATCTCACACAGTCCTTTCCAGATTTCAACAGCATAAGCAATAAAACAGCTATTTCCCTGCATTTTGTTCAAGGCTACAAAAACAGGCTGTAGGGTACTCGTATTCTGTTCAGCATTTGTCTTATGCCAAGTGTTGAGAACTTTCGCTGTGATCGTACCATCTATTTTTTCACTATTTTATTCATAAACTGTCATCAGATTAGGCCAGTTCTTGGTATGGTGCTCAAAACAGTCCACTACTGAGCTCCATCACGTGTTATGGGAGCATTCGCTTGGTTCCTCCCACCTTTTTTTTTTTTTTTTTTCAGAGCAGCTGCTGCAAAGTGGTTGTTTTGGAAGTATTTTGCCATTTCAACAATATTAGCTTTTATTTTTGGAACACTGAAGTCTTTGACTAGGAGGTGCATCAAATGAACACTGCAAATGAGCACTGCAGCCATATGGTAGCTTGGGAGGCTCTTCTAAATTTCTTCTCATCTTGGATGCATATTTTTTGTGATAAAGTTGCATACTTGACATTTGATTTTTTTTCCCAATCTTCTATAGTTTTAACTACTACTTAAAAATATTCTGCTGTGTGTGCATTTCCTGATGTATCATTTGTTTCAGAATGGAAGACGTTTTGTTCTGTTGTAACACAAGCACATACAACAGGGTCATTATGAATGTTGCTTACCACATCAAGACTCAGATTAACAGTTTTACCCTCTAGACTTTTTGCACACTGCTCAATTTCTCTTTCATACACTTTATTCAGCAATATGCCTGTGACATCTGCTCTGTTGAATGGACTATATATCCTTATGTTAACAACTGAGCCATTTTAATGAAGTGTGCATTCTCAATCATATGGAAAAGAGTTTGTTGCATAAACAAAAAGGGCAATTTTTTCATCTATTTTTGTAATCTGCTGGTTCTTTTCTTTCTGCATGACTCAGGGTTGTGTGTGTTGTTTGTATGTTTGGGTTTTTCTTTTTTTCTTTTTTTGGCTACAGGTGAGATACTGTGGCTATGTGACATGCATGATGTGACTGAAAGCCTATCATTTGTAGATAACTGAAACTATAGAAAATGATGTTAGTCTTGAAGGTGGATTGTCTTCAGACTCCTGTATGTTGCGGATGTATTCTCCTAAACAAAATAACTCCAGTGCAGGTTTTAAATTATTACCATATTGCTCATTTAGTATTACTTATTGCATTCACTGACAGTACTACTTTAAAGGTGAAATTGCATGAGACCTCTTCAGAATTGATTGAACATGCTTTTAAAAAGAACAAGTGTTGACACTCTCTTTGAAAAACTGTTAGTGTGCTTGATTAGTCTGTTAGGGTATGTCTACACTACCCTCCTAGTTCGAACTAGGAGGGTAATGTAGGCATACCGCACTTGCAAATGAAGCCCGGGATTTGAATTTCCCAGGCTTCATTTGCATAAGCGGGGAGCCGCCATTTTTAAAACCCCGCTGGTTCGAGCCCCGTGCAGCGCGGCTACACGGGGAACGAACTAGGTAGTTCGAACTAGGAAGCCTAGTTTGAACTACCTAGTTCGTGCCCCGTGTAGCTGCGCTGCACGGGGCTCGAACCAGCGGGGTTTTAAAAATGGCGGCTCCCCGCATATGCAAATGAAGCCTGGGAAATTCAAATCCCGGGCTTCATTTGCAAGTGCGGTATGCCTACATTACCCCGCTAGTTCGAACTAGGAGGGTAGTGTAGACATACCCTTATGGACACTGCCCCAGACTGTTATGTAAGGTGTTCCAATCTTCCCCCAAATACTGATGTGGTGATAGGCACAGAATCTACAATTAGGAGCATCAGTATTGGTACCATCACCCTTCAAATCTTAAACAAAAACTTAGAAACAGAGATGTAAATATTTTTCTGTTCAGAACCATGTATTTGTTTCACTTCATAGCTATTTCATTTTGCTTTTTGTTCTTCATTTAAATTCCATGGTGAATAAGTTTGATGGTATTCCAGGGAAAATTTCCATTGAAAATCACTAAATTCTTGATATTTTACATTCTCTTGGCACCATGACCAGACACTGTTAGAAACCAATTAACTTTGGGATTGTGAACATCTGAGCACATGACTCTGAGCTCTTGATGCTAGGTCCATGATTCTTTACCCTCTGCTGCTAGCGTTGATATGGGAAGCATTCTTTAACCCTTTATCAGTTTATTTTGTTCAGTTAATATAACTAATGCTGCCTGTGGTGAAAAGCTTCAGAGGGGTAGCCGTGTTAGTCTGTAACTGGAAAAACTTAAACAACGAATAGTTTAGTGGCACCTTAGAGACTAACAAAGTGTGTAGAATAGATGGTGGTATGAGCACAATCCACTTGTTCAGATGAATGCAGTCCAGTTTCAAATAAAGTAGCGGATGGTGGGGAGAGAAGGAAAAAGAATGAGGGGGAAAAAAAGGAAAAGAATAGTCAATTAGAGCAGTGTTTCTCAACCAGTGGTACGAGTACCTTTAGGGGTACTCAAGTGAAGTCTGGGGGTATGTCAACACAACTGAAATTTGGAGAAAACTGAATTTTTGTTTTAAGTTTTGCAGCGCTTTATTATTTTTGTTCTTTTTACACCCAAAAATTTGATGGCCCACCTGGCTGTGATTAAGTTGTTTAAACAAATGTGTTGCAATGGTAGAAAAAAATTGTGTGTCTGAAAACTGTAGATACTGGATGTACTTACAGGTTTTTTTTTAAAAAGGGGTACAGTAATTCCTCATTTAACACGGTAGATATGTTTCAGAAAATGATTGTGTTAAGTGAAAACATGTTATGCAGGGTCAATTTTCCCATTGAAAATAATGGAAAAGGTGGGGGTTGCGTTTCAAGTGGTGGGGAATGGGGAAACCCAGCTGCCAGCCTGCAAGCTGGGTTGGAGGAGACGGAGAAAGGCATCCAGCGAAAGGGGAGCGGTACGGAGAGCAGCGAACCCTCCGCCGCTTTGAAGGGATGCATGGGAAGCCCCGCGCAGCTGCCGGTGACCGGCCAGATGGGGAAACCCAGCTGCCGGCCTGCAAGTGGGGGCGGAGGAGAGGGAGCAAGGCGTTCGGCGAGAAGGGGTTGCCAGGGAATGGCGCGGCAAACACTCTGCCGCTTTGCAGGGAGCTGGGGGAAGCCCCGCGCAGTCGCCGGCAACCGGCTGGCTGGGGAAACTGTGTTATTTCAGGGACGGTCGTGTTGTTCAAAAAACGTTCCCCCCCCCCCCCCCCAAAAAAAATCATTCTATCATGAAAATGTGTTAAGCAGGGACGTGTTAAGTGAGTAATTACTGTACTTTATCAAAAAAGGTTGACACACACTGAATTAGTGTCCATGCTACATGAAGCTGATAGAGAAGGTGCTAAGTGCTCTTAAGTACCCATTGTTTGGGTTTTTTGTCATTAGGATGAAGGGGTGTAAGCGACTAGTGATGTGACTTGTTGCTCCTCCGCTTGCTGCCTCTATCAGAGAGAGGCAGCAAAGGTGGGGAGCAGGAGCCGGTGCTGGGGAAAGCCAGGTTAAGAGCCCCGGCAGGGTCTTGCTACAGTTAAAAGGTGGAGGCGCCCTTATAGACTAATTGAATAGTTGATGGAAATCCCATCGACTATCTGATTAATTAATTAATCTAAATTTAACATTCCTATTAGGATGTGGAATGTAGCAAGCCATCCATCCAGTGTCTTTGTTCATACCTCCGTTGAAGGAATCAAACTTAATTTATAAGTTGAAACCAAAAATGAAGTTGAGTTCTTCGAGTGCTTGCTTATGTCCATTCCACTTAGGTGCGTGTGTGCGTGCCACGTGCACAAATGCCAGAACTTTTTTACCCTTGGCAGTTCCCGTTGGGACAGCTAGTGAGCCCCCTAGAGTGGCACCAGTAGGGCCACACATATATGGCCCTGCTGGCACCATTTCCCCCTCAGTTCCTTCTTACTGCCTGTGATGGTCGACCGGAACACTTGTCTTGCCTTGCAAGACTTCCCTTAGTACTTCAGTTA
The DNA here is from genome assembly GCF_052426305.1 of Pelodiscus sinensis. NCBI lineage: Eukaryota > Metazoa > Chordata > Testudines > Trionychidae > Pelodiscus > Pelodiscus sinensis. The sequence continues at coordinate 5,128,681 of NC_143063.1, read as the reverse complement.
GCTTATCTAGTTTAAATAGTTGGTAATCCTCAGTTATGGTTAGTTCTTTGTCGTAGATAGTTAGGAGTCATATTTCTCCTCCACCCCCAGGCATGCAGCGGCCTCAAGACTTCAAACCGTACCAGCGTTATTCCAAGCCTATGCCCCATGGGGACCCCATAAAGAGTATTTAAAGTGCTTGGGCGAGGGGCACCTTATGGACTCCTGTAAAATTTGTAAGTCATTCAAGCCATAAACAAAGAGAGAATGCAGCTCTAGACTTAAACTTCTCTTGATGGTGTTGGCACTACAACCCCAGGCCCTGGAGCCGCCGTCAGTACAGAGCACACCACGGTTGGTGTGGGAAGCCAGGCACCCGGATAGACATTCCACAGCCCGGGAGCACTAGTCGGCACCGATCCCAGTTCCTGGTGCCACACGCACATAAGGGAGCACGTAGAGGCAGATTGCCCTCCAGAAGGGGAAGAGAGGAGTGACAGAAGGAAGGGCACCCCAACCCAGGAGGGGCTGTCAGAGAGAGAGAGAGCAGTCCCAAAACCCCGGACCTGTCTGGAGAAAGTCCGGCAGCTGCTGATGCCAGAGACATTCTTGGCAGTACAGGAACTCATTTAGTTCACGGCATTGCCAGGATCGGCACCACATGGTGCACAGGTCCAATTGAGCCGAGAGAGACAGGGCACCCTGATGGCCCCGGTACCTCCTCGAGCACCACCTACCCCGGCACTCACTGGGAGAAATAACTGACCCGGCATCGACCATGTGGTTGGCACCGACTCTGGTGGTACAGGACCCTGTGCGTGTCAGACCACATGTGGTCCCGGCACCGTGTCTTCCAGCACCGGAGAGTGAAACCATGTTCCCACTGGCACCACGTAGGTACTGAAGCAAACCATCTGCCATGGCCCAGCACACGCAGCAGAGGGGCCAAGAGTCGCCAATGGCACCACCATGGTCAGCATTGGATTACTCATCTGAATTGGAAGCGGAATCTCTATCTTCCAGAGCCCCCTCAAGACACTCTGGCAGGTCGCATAGGTCGAGCTCTCGGTACCAATCCAGATCTTGGCACCGATCGAGCTCCTGGCACCAGTCAAGAGCACATAGCTCATTGGTGGTGCAGTCTTGGCAACCACCTCCTCAGTGGCCCTTCTGTACCCCATGGGCGTATGACCAGGCCCAGGGCCAGAACTCGATGAGGTCGAGGTCAGTCGTTGCATCATCATGCTCGGATCACAGAACGGCCCTCTCTGCTACTCCACTCGTCAGGGACCCAGGGTCAGAGAGCCAGGCCCCCCTCCCCCGGGTCGATTGGAACTTCGATTCACCACCAACAACCAATCGCACAAGACCAGACCATAACACAGCCCTCCCAAACTGCAGGAGACATGCCTCCGCAAGGACAGCCAATGCTGAGGGACCTGATGAAGCCCTAGCAGATCCGTCCCCAGCCATGCCATCTGTGGACATGCAGGCACACCAGGATATCCTTAAAAGGCTGGCCCAGAATCTAGGGGTACAGGCCAAGGAAGTTAGAGGAGGCGGATCCAGTGGTGGACATCATCACTGCAGATGGCGCCACCAAAACTGCCCTCCTCTTGAATAAAAGAGGCAAAAATCACCAAAACCCTCTGGCAGACCCCAGCATCCATATCACCTACCCAGAAGGGGGTTGAGACACAGAACTACGTCCCTCAAGCCGATCATGAGCACCTGTTTACTCACCCACCCCCGGGCTTGGCAGAAAAGCATGCACAACGGCTTGGATATCCAGCTGAGGATAGCCAACCAGCAGGTTATGCTCTTCAGGTATGCCTACAACTCCTGAGTGGCCGTCAACAAGTTCAAAGCCCGATTACTGCAGGACTCCCAGCAGGAGTTCGCAGCTTTCATGGAGGAAGGAAGAGTCGTCTCCAGGTCAGCCCTTCAAACCACTCTAGACGCAGTGGACTCTGCAGCATGAGCTATGGCCACGGGCATAGACATGCGCTGAAGCTCTTGGCTCCAGGATTTGGGTATTCTCTCGGAAGTGCAGATGACACTCCAACCCTTTGAAGGGTTGGGCCTCTTCTTGTAGCAGGCAGAAAGTAGGCTACATAGCCTAAAATATTCTAGGGCAACATTGAAATCTTTAGGGATTCATACCCTAGCCCTACAGCGTCGCCCACTGAACCCACAGGGACAGAGGGGATACAATCAGGGGGCCAGATTCGACAGTAGGCGTAGGAATCAGGGTAATAACACTAGGAATCCCAGGAGGCGCTCCCGCTTGGGCTTGGACCAGAATCAGGGACACCCAAATAAGCCCCAGGGCCCGAGGTCGGGAATTTGAATGTACACCTGAGGACAGCGCGCCTGTGCCAGCACCAGCCCCAGTACTAGATCGCCCCTTCTTGGACAGGCTATCCCCTTTCCGCCATGCCTGGAGAGCCATCACTTTGGACTGCTGGGTCCTAGTTGTTGTGGCAAGGGGATATTCTATCCCATTCCTGTCTCTCCTTTCCTCCCATCCCTTTTCAGGAACCCCTCTCACGAGCACCTCCTTCGTCAGGAGGTCTCTTCGTGCCTGTCTATGGGGGCTGTGGAAAAGGTCCCATCTGGCCTCAGGGGAAAGGGGTTTTATTCCCACTACTTCCTTATCCTGAAGTCCAAAGGGTGTGTGCGCCCCATCCTGGTCCTGAGAGGGCTAAACACTTATAAAAGAAAATCAAGGTTCAGAATGGTAACATTGGTCTCCATTATCCCATCACTCGATCTAGGGGACTGGTATGCTGCTCTTGACCTAAAGGACGCATACTTCCACATTTCCATCACTCCTCACCACAGAAGATTCCTGCAATTTGTTGTGAGAAGAGACCATTATCAGTTTGCAGTGCTACTGTTTGAACTATCCACCGCACCCAGGGTGTTCACCAAGTGCATGGTGGTGGTATCAGCCTTTCTGAGGAAGAGGGGGCTTCACATTTACCCTTACCTTGACAATTGGCTCATTAGAGGCCATTCCTGGGAACAGGTACAACAGTTTATAGTGCTAGCCAGACAGAACTTTGTGCAGTTAGGCCTCTTGCTGAATGAGTCAAAGTTGACCCTCATAACTACCCAGGTCATAGAATTAATAGGTGCAAGACTAGATGCCACAACAAGGAGAGCATACCTCCCAGGCCCCAGGTTCAATTCCCTAAAGGAAATTATTCAACACCTTTGGGCTGCCCCTATGACCACAGTGAGGCAGTGCCTGAGACCGCTGGGCCACATGGCAGCATGCACGTACGTGGTGCAATACACCAGGTTATGCCTCCAACCTGTGCAATCCTGGTTGGCGAAGGTCTACAGGCCAGCTTGTGACGATATAGACATGGTAGTCACCATCTCCCCTCTCTCCCCCCCTCCCAAAGTCCTATCAACACTGGACCGGTGGACAAGGGAGAGAGATGTGTGCAATAGAGCCCGTTCACCCAGCCCCTCCCCATGCTACAGTTGGGGATGGATGCCTCTGATGCCAGCTGGGGATCCCACCTGGAGAAACTATGGACACATGGTATGTGGTCTGAGGCAGAGAGAGCTGCATATCCATGTCAGGGAGCTGAAGGTGGTTTGGCTTGCTTACCAAATGTTCCTCCCCCTTTTGAGGGGCAACTGTGTTTCCGTACAGGCGGACAACACAGCAGCAATGTACTATATCAACAGACAGGGTGGTGCTCGCTCCTCTTCCCTCTGGCAGGAGGCGATAGCCCCTCTGGGAGCTATACATTGCTCACAGGATACACCTGCAGGCAACCTATCTTCCTGGGGCCTGCAATACCCTGGTGGATTGGCTCAGCAGAGCGTTCTCTGCTCATGAGTGATCTCTCAAGGGGGAGGTGATCAGCACCCTTTTTTGCAGGTGGGGAACTCCCCTCATAGATGTCTTCACTTTGAGATGCAACAGGAAGTGCCCCAGGTTTTGCTTGTACTGCAGGCGGGAACTGGGGTCAGTTGTGGATGCCTTAACAATTGGATAGCCGAAGGACCTCCTCTATGCTTTTCCCCCCCTTCCCATTGATTCATGAGGTACTCTTAAGGGTCAGAAGATACAGAGCAACACTGATCCTCATTGCCCCAGCATGGCCAAGGCAACACTGATTCACCACCCTGTGGGACCTCTTGGTGAAAGACCCTATTCCCCTCCCCCCAGTCCCGGACTTGCTGGCACAGGACATCGGTCAGGGTCTCCCGTGTCATCCAAACCTGCAGTCCCTCCACCTCACGGCCTGGCTACGAGGAGGGGAGCTCCTTTGCTCGAATCCGGTGAAGAGAGAAGATGGAGAGAAGGAAACCTTCCACTAGGGCGACCTATTGGGCCAAATGGAGGAGGTTTTCAGATTGGGTCACTAAGGAAGGAAGGGACCCAGTATCAGCTCATCCAGATGATTCTGGACTATCTCCTTAACCTTAGTATCAGCTCATCCAGATGATTCTGGACTATCTCCTTAACCTTAGACAACAGGGGTTATCTTCCTCATTGGTCAGAGTTCACCTGGCAGCCATTGCAGCCTTTCACCAAGGGGAGGGTGGGCGTTTGGTATTTGCCCACTCTATGATCAAGAGATTCCTGAAGAGGCTGGACAGACTTTACCCCCAGGTTAAGCAACCCATCCCCCAATGGGACTTGAACCTGGTGCTTTGGGGCCTCATAGGAGCCCCATTTGAGCCATTAGCTACTTGTTCTCTCTCTCATCTATCCTGGAAGGTCGCATTCCCGGTGGCCATCATCTTGGCTAGAAGTGTTTCGGAGCTATGTGCCCTCTTTTCGGAGCCGCCGAATATGGTGTTTTCAAAGGACAACGTGACCCTACATCCACACCCAGCCTTTCTGCCCAAGGTGGTGTCCCTGTTCCACATATCCCAGGAAATTTTCCTGCCAGTGTTTTATCCCAAACCACATGCGGATAGGAAGGAACAAGCATTATATACACTAGATGTTAGGAGGCCACTCGCCTTTTATTTGGAAAGGATGAGACAATTCTGCAAATCTACTCAGCTCTTTGGGTCTATAGCAGAGAGGATGAAAGGTTGCCCTGTGTCAGCTCAATGTCTATTCTCTTGGATTACTGCCTGCATCAGGGCATGCTACGACCTGAAGGGGAAACCAGTGCCTCCTCTCATGGCCCATTCCACCAGGGCATTGGCATCTTCCATGACATTCTTGGCACAAGTGCCGATTCTAGACATTTGCAGGACAGCCATGTGGTCATCAGTCCACACGTTCACTACCCACTATGCAATCAGGCAACAGGCTAGGCAGGATTGCAGCTGTGGGCGCAGCAATGCTGCAGTCTGTTTCTCTTTAGGCTTTCAACCCTGCCTCCGTGGAGTGGCTTGGGAATCACCTAAGTGAAATGGACATAAGCAAGCACTCGAAGAAGAAAAGACGGTTACTTACCTCTTAACTGTTGTTCTTTGAGATGTTGAGGATATAGGGAAGATTCCAAAATGTGAGCCATTCTTTTTAGGTGACAAATTTGTCCCAGATTGAGGTGTCCTTAGAGGAGGTTTTGGAACAAATTGATAACAGTAACAAGTCACTGGGAAAGAACTCAAATGCGAAATTGTGGAACTGTGAACTGTGGTTTGTAAACTATCCTTTAAGTCAGCTTCTGTACCTAATGCATGGCAGATAGCTAATGTGACGCCAATATTTAAAAAGAGCTCTAGAGGCGATCCTGGCAATTACAGACCGGTAAGTCTAACATCAGTACCAGGCAAATTAGTTGAAACTATAGTCAAGAATAAAATTGTCAGACACACGTAGATGAACATAATTTGTTGGGGGAAAGTCAACATGGTTTCTATAAAGGGAAATCATGCCTTACTAATCTATTAGAATTCTTTGACGGGGTCAATAAACATGTGGACAAGGGGGATCCAGTGGATATAGTATACTTAGATTTCCAGAAAGAACTTTGACAAGGTCCCTCACCACAGGCTCATAAGAAAAGTAAATTGTCATAGGATAAGACAGAAGGTCCTTTTGTGGATTGAGAACTGGTTAAAAGACAGGAAAACAAGGGTAGGAATAAATGGTAAGTTTTCAGAGTGGAGAGAGGTAACTAGTGGTGTTCCCCAAGGGTCTGTCCTGGAACCAGTCATATTCCACTTATTTATAAATGATCTAGAGAGAGGGGTAAACAGTGAGGTTGCAAAATTTGCAGATGATACCAAACTGTTCAAGATAAGACCAAATCAGACTGTGAAGAGCTTCATAAAGATCTCACCAAAGTAATGGACATTGGAAAAAATAATCCCAGCTATACATACAGAAAGATCATGGAGTCATTGTGGATAGTTCTCTGAAAACATCCACTCAGTGTGCAGAGGCAGTCAAAAAAGCAAATAAAATGTTTGGAAACATTAAAAAAGGAATAGAGAATAAGACAGGGAATATCTTATTGCCTCTATATAAAACCATGGTACGCCCACATCATGAATACTGTGGAGGTTAGGTCCATCAATGGCTATTAGCCAGGATGGGTAGAAATGGTGTCCCTCACTTCTATTTGTCTGGAAATGAATGAGAGGAGAGTGATCACGTAAGGATTACTTGTTGAGTTATCTCCCTCTGGGGCATCTGGTATTGGTCACTGTTGGCAGACAGGATGCTGGGCTGAATGGACCTTTGGTCTGACCCAGTATGTCCGTTCTTATGTACTTTTATTTATTTCAAAATGTGTTATTTTTGGTATTGGACTGGTCTCTGTAGTTTATAATTTTTATTTCATGCTCAAATTTAATCGAGTAGTGCATTCTAAAATGCCTAGCCTGTCATGGCAGGAGTAATTAATCCTTATAGCAATTTTTTAAAAATATACTTTATATCTAGGCATATCTGCACATTACCTAGATATTAGTGCAGCAGCTCCGGGACCTGGGCATAAAGCTGTTGGGGGAGGGCTATTGGGTTAGAGCGGGGAGGGAAGGTGTCTGGCTCTGGAGAAGGGGAGGAGAGGGGAGGGGGGCTTCGCATGGCGTGCTGGCCGCTCAGTCCACGTGCCCCAGTGTCTGGAGGGAGACGCGTGTGGCTGTAGTGGAGGCTTCGCCTCTGGGACCCAAGAATTAGGTTAGAGCGGGGCGGAGGGAGGGAGGTTGGTATAGAGGGGGGCCGGTGTCTGGCTCGGGGGGGGGGATTGGGTTAGAGCGGGGGGGGGGTGCCTGGGGGAGGGGAGGGGAAGAGCAGCCAGCGTGCTTTCTGAGACCCAGGATCCCCAGGTATTGGCCCCAGCCATCTCTGTCCCCTCTTCCTGGCCAGACCCTCCCATGAGTACCCTGTCCCAGCACCCTGTCCCCTGCCTCCACCAGCACAGTTGGGGCCACATTAGTGAGGCTCAGGGGGTTTTGGAGCAGTTGTTTTTTTGCATCTCAATTGTGTGGCTCCGATTGACTTTTCTGTGGGTCAGTCACCTCTGACTGAAAACAGGTTCCCCGCCCCTCTCATAAATAAAGATAAGGCTGAAACATTTTGTGTTTGACATAATATTTTATTTAAAAATGAAGCCTGGCCAACAAGCCCCCAGTTGGGGCCAAGCCCCCATCTGGCCGCAGCATCATAACACCCCTGCACCATCACCACCCCTGACCCCAAACCTGAGCCTCTCGTACACTAGAACCCCCTGTCCTGAGCCTCTCACATCCCCAAACTCATGCACCCCCACATTCTCAGTCTTCTGCCACAACACGCCTGCACCATCCACACACTGCAGATCTGTGTCCTGAGCCAATCATACTCCTAGCCTCCCTGCCCTAAGCCCCTTACGTACCCCAGCCCAAATTCCTGCACCCTTACAGCCACAAGCCTGCGGCTTGCTCAGCACCCCAACCTTCCACCTGACCCCAACACTCTCCACCCTGGAGCCCCCTCCCTGAGCCAGCATCTTCTTCTCTACTTCCTCCTGCACCCAAATTCCCTCCCAGAGCTTGCACCTTCCCAGTGGTTTTTTTGTGAGCCACAATAGCAGTGAAGACAGTGTGAAGAGTCGGGGCAAAGCTGTTGAGCGCGCCCCCCCCCCCCCCCCCCCCCCACCAAAAAAAACCAAAAAAACACACGCAAGGCATGCCCTGGGACGGATGTACCAACACCCTTTTTTCCCCCAGCATGGGGTGTGGTTTTTTTTGTTTGGTTGGGTTTTTTTTGCTCAACAACTTGGCCCCGGCTCTTCACGCTGTCTCCACTGCTATTGTGGCTCTTTGTCTGGAACAAGTTGGCCACCCGTGCACTAGATCCTGATCTACTTGTTGGTGGCTGCTGCACCAGGTCTGTTCCTTCTAGCTCAGGGGACAACAGCCTGTGACTCACGAGCCAAATATGGATTGAGATGCAGCTAGAAATGGCTTTTCGAAGCTCGAGCCCCTGGTGCTGCAGTGGGCCGGGGCAAAACATCCTCCACTAGTGGGATCAGGCCTGTGGAGGTGGCAGTGAGCCTCCAGGCAGTCTTCCCTGCTTGCCCTGCCCCCGCACTCCACGCAGAAAAGCTGCTATAGAGCCATTTATTTTTCACTTGCTGTGAGCAGGGAAGGGCAGGGGAACAGTGCCTCATGGCTGCTCCCAGCAACAGCACAATCCCAGCCATTGGCTGGTTTTCGCTAATGGCATCTGCCTGTTTCAAGAACAGGCAGCGTGGGAACCACCAATCACCACTCTCCTCAGGCTCTTAGTCACCAAGCTCATGGCGAGGCAGGGCAGTTTTCCTTCCAGAGAGATGTGCTGAGCTGTAAGTTAACTTGCAATTGTCCCAGCCGCAGCCTGCCTTGGGCACCCCAGCCTGCCACTCCACACCCCTTTCCCCCACAAATATGAAACTCGCTGTCCCTCTCCTAAGCCCATACCCCTCCCAGATACTGTACCACAATCCCTGGGTCGCAGTCCAAACCAGAAACCTACTCCTACTGGAAGAGACCTCAGGTCATCAAGTCCAGCCCCCTGCCCTCGGCAGGACCAATCCCAACTAAATCAACCTGGCCAGGGCTTTGTCAAGCCAAGACTTAAACACCTCTAGGGTTGGAGACACCACTACTTCCCTAGGGAACCCATTCCAGTGCTTCACCACCCTCCTAGTGAAATAGTTTTTCCTAATAGCCAACCTGGACCTCTCCCACTGCAACTTGAGACCATTGCTCCTTGTTCTGCCATCTGTCACTACTGAGAACAGCCTCTCTCCATCCTCTTTGGAACCTCCCTTCAGGAGGTTGAAGGCTGCTATCAAATCCCCCCTCACTCTTCTCTTCTACAGACTAAACAGACCCAACTCCTTCAGCCTCTCCCCATAAGTCATATGCTCCAGCTCCCTAATCATTTTGGTTGCCCTCCGCTGGACCCTCTCCAGTGTGTCCACGTCCTTTTTGTAGTGGGGGGGGGCCAGAACTGGACACACTACTCCAGATGTGGCCTTACCAGAGCCGAATAAAGGGGAATAATAACATCTCTGGATCTGCTGGCAATGCTCCTCTTAATGCAGCCTAATATGCCATTAGACTTCTTGGCTACAAGGGCACACTGTTGACTCATATCCAGCTTCTTATCCACTGTAACCCCCAAGTCTTTTTCTGCAGAACTACTACTTAAGTGGTTGGTCCCCAGCTTGTAACAATGCTTGGGATTCTTCCGTCCCAAGTGCAGGACTCTGCACTTGTCCTTGTTGCCCTCAAGCGTATCTACTTCTCCCCCTAGCTTAGTGTCATCTGCAAACTTGCTGAGGGTGCAATCCATCCCCTCATCAACGTCATTAATAAAGATATTGAACAAAACCGGTCCTAGAACCGAACCTTGGGGCACTCCACTAGAAACCGACCGCCATCCTGACATCGAACCATTGATCACTATCCGCTGGGCCCGGCCTTCTATCCATCTTTCTATCCATATTACTGTCCATTTATCCAATCCACATTCCCTTAACTTGCTGGCAAGAATATTGTGGGAGACCATATTAAAAGCCTTGCTAAAGTCAGGGTATATCACATCCACTGACTTTCCCACATCCACAGAGCCTCATCATAAAAGCTGATCAGATTGGTCAGGCACAACTTTCCTTTTGGGAATCCATGCTGACTATTCCTAATCACTTTCCTCTCTTCCAAGTGCCTCAAAATGGATTCCTTAAGGATCCCTTCCATGATTTTTCCAGGAACAGAAGTAAGCCTATAGTTCCCAGAATCGTCCTTTTTCCCTTTTTTGAAGATGGGCACTACATTTGCATTTTTCCAATCAAGGATCTCTCCCGATCTCCATGAGTTTTCAAAGATAATGGCCAAAGGCCCTGCAATGACATTTGCCAACTCCCTCAGTACCATCCGATGCATTATGTCCGGACCCATGTATTTGTGTACATTTAGGTTTTCTAAATAGTTCCTAACCTGTTATTTACCCACCAAGGGCTGTCCATTTTCATCCCATCTTCTGTCGCTTAGTGCATTAGTTCGGGAGCCCACCTTGTCCGTGAGTACAGAGGAAAAGAAGCGTTAAGTATAGGCAGTCCCCGGGTTACGTACAAGATAGGGACTGTAGGTTTGTTCTTAAGTTGAATTTGTATGTAAGTCGGAACTGGTACATATTGTAGGGGAAACTCTAGCCAAACATTTCTCCAGAGCTCAGTTTTATTCTCCCACACCTCACTTCCCTCAGTCCTTTATTATCAAGCTGAGGTGTCTGCTGAGAAAAGCCGCTGCGCGTCTCCCTGGTCTGCTGGGGGGGGGGGGGGCGCTAGCTTCGCGTCTCCCTGGTCTGCTGGGGGGAAGCAGCTAGTGCGGGGTTGCCTCACCCCGTTTGTAAGTAGGGATCTGATGTAAGTCGGATCCATGTAACCCGGGGACTGCCTGTACTTCAGCTTTTCCTACATCATCTGTCACTAGGTTACCTCCTTCATCCAGAAGGGGCTGCACCCCCTCTCTGATCACCTTCTTCTTGTTAACATGCCTGTAGAAACCTTTCTTGTTATCCTTCACATCCTTAGCCAGTTGCAATTCCATTTGCGCTTTCGCCTTCCTGATAACCCCCCGGCATTCTCGAGCTATACATTTAAACCCCTCCCTGGTCTTTTGTCCTAGTTTTTTCACTTTTTGTAAGCTTCCTTTTTGTGCTTAAATTCACAAAGGATTTCCCCTGTAAGCCAATCCGGTCTCCTACCATGTTTGCCCCTCTTGCTACGCGTCAGGATGGTTTCTTTCTGTGCCTTCAGTAAGGCTTCTTTAAAATACTGCCAGCTGTCCTGGACTCCTTTCCCCTTCATGATAGCATCCCAGGGGATTCTGCCCATCAGATCTCTGAGGGAGTCAAAATCTGCTTTTTTGAAGACCAAGGTGTGTATTTTACTACTCTTTTCTCTTCCTTTGGTCAGGATCCTGAAATCTACCATCTCATGATCACTGCTTCCCAGGTTGTCACCCACCTCTACGTCTCCTATTAGTTCTTCCCTGTTTGTGAGCAGAAGGTCAAGCTGCGCACGGCCGCAGGTCAGATCCTTCAGCACTTGTACCAAGAAGTTATCCCCAACACTCTCCAAAAATGTCCTGGATTGCTTGTGTACTGCCGTATTGATTTCCCAGCAGATGTCAGGGTGATTAAAATCCCCCACAAGAACCAGGGCCTGTGATCCGGAAGCTTCTCTCAGTTGTCCAAAGAAAGCCTCATCTACCTCATCCATCTGACTCGGTGGCCTGTAGCAGACACCAACCACAACATCACTGCTGTTGTTTGCTCCTTTAAACTTAACCCAGAGACTCTCATCAGGTTTTTCTCCCTATTTATACTAGAGTTCAGAGTAGTCATAGTGCTCTCTTACATACAATGCAACTCTTCCTCCTTTTCTCCCCTGCCTGTTCTTCCTGAACAGTCTATACCCTTCCATGACAGCGCTCCAGTCATGCGAGTTATCCCACCAAGTCTCTGTTATCCCAATTAAATCATATTTCTTGGACTGGGGCAGGGCCTCCTGTTTGTTTCTCAGGCTTCTCGCATTAGTGTACAAACACCTCAGATAACTAGTTGATCGCCCTATCTTCTCCATTCATAGGGGAAGTAATTATTCCCCTTTATTGGGCTCTGGTGAAGCCACATCTGAAGTATTGTGTCCAGTTCTGGGCCCCCCTCTGTAGAAAGGACGTGGATGCATTGGAGAGGGTTCAGTGGATGGCAACCAAAATGATTAGGGGGCTGGAGCACATGACCCATGAGGAGAGACTGAGGGATTTGGGAGAGTAAGGGGATTTGATAGCAGCCTTCAATTTCCTGAAGGGAGATTCCAAAGAGGATGGAGAGAGGCTGTTCTCAGTAGTGATGGATGGCAGAACAAGGAGCAATGGTCTCAAGTTGCGGTGGGGGAGGTCTAGGTTGGATATTAGGAAAAACTAGTTCACTAGGAGGGTGGTGAAGTACTTTAATGGGTTTCTTAGGGTGATAGTGGAATTTCCATCCCTAGAGGTTTTTAAGTCTCAGCCTGACAAAGCCCTGGCTGGGTTGATTTAGTTGGGATTAGTCCTGCTTTGGGCAGGGGTCTGGAGTTGATGACCTCCTGAGGTCTCTGCCAGCTCTATGATTCTATGAACCTCAGTCCTCGCTACCCTTCTCCCTTCGCTGCCTCCATTAGGCTGGAGTACCAGGGGAGTGAGGTATATCAGTTGGGGGCCATATCAGTGAGGGTTGGAGGCTTCTGGAGGAGTTGTTTCTTTGCCTTTCACTTGTGTGGTCCCCAGTTGATTTTTCTTTGGGGCACTGGTCCCTAATCCAAAAAAGTTTCCTCTCCCCTGCTACAAATAAAGACAATGTTCAAGCCTTTTGTGTTGGATATAATATTTCACTTTATTTAAAAATGAAGCCTGGCCAATAAGCTCCCATTTGGGGCCCAGCTCCCCCATCTGACTGCAGATGGATAACACTTCTGCACACACAGCCACACAGCAGCCCTGAGCCCATTATACACCTGAGCCTCCTGCCCTGAGCCCCTTATACTAAGGATGTTAAGTATTGATTAATTTACTACAGGCAGTCCCCGGGTTACATGGATCCAACTTGCATCGGATCCCTACTTACAAACGGGGTGAGGCAACCCCGCACCAGCTGCTTCCCCCCAGCAGACCAGGGAGACGCGAAGCTAGCGCCCCCCCAGCAGAACAGGGAGACGCGCAGCGGCTTTTCTCAGCAGACACCTCAGCTTGAGAATAAAGGACTGAGGGAAGTGAGGTGTGGGAGAATAAAACTGAGTTCTGGAGAAATGTTTGGCTAGAGTTTCCCCTACAATATGTACCAGTTCCAACTTACATACAAATTCAACTTAAGAACAAACCTACAGTTCCTATCTTGTACGTAACCCGGGGACTGCCTGTAGTCAAGTAGTTGATGGAATTTCCATCGACTAGTCAAGAGGCACTTGCACTTTCGTCCTTTGAAATGTAGAAGAGGCCCAGCAGGGGCTCTTGCACATTTCGAAGTCGGAACTCCCTGTGCAGCCAGGACCAACAGTGGAACCCAGGATCAGCTGTGCGGTGCTGGCCCTTTGAAACGCTGCCACAGCATTTCAAAGCGGCAGCACCACACAGGGCTCAATGTTTGAAGTATCTCCCTTCTTCCCCCTCCCCCCCCGCCCTTGCTGCCTCTGTCTGATAGAGACAGCAAGAGAGGGAAGCGACTAGTTGACTAGTCCTTAACATACTTACCTCATACATCCCAATCCAAATTCCTGCATCCCCACGTTCCCATCCCCTGCCATAAGACTGACAGACAATCACCTGAATGCATGCATGAAGCTGTATTTGACCAGTTATGATGTAAACTTCAATGAATTGTGTGAAAAGATGCGGCAGCAGAAGTCCCATTAAATAAAGTCTGTGAGTACAATGTTTCATTTGTGCTATTGTTAATCATTGTCAGTTATCAGTATTGAGTTGTATTATTTTCAGTCATACAAATGGGCATTTTTATATGGCTCTTTGTTGATGTAATTTGGCTCTTTGGTTTGAAAAGGTTGCAGACCCCTGTTCTGGTTCTGATATTTGTTATTTAGATCTAGATTATTTCACTTCAGTCTTGTTGTATCAAGTTGCTACAGTGCCTGCTAACACAGAACTGTGTTTATGCATGGCAGCCTTCTACTATTTCCTGCAATTTTCCTACACTTTTATGTTGAGCAAGCCTGCCCACGGGGCATAAAGGGGGCAGTTTCCCTGGAGCCTGGGGATTCAAAAGGGCCTGGGGCTCCTGGTTGCTGACACTGCTACTGTGGAAGCAACGGTGTCTGAAAACCCAGGCCTTTAAATCACCACCTGCCTGCTTTTGGTGACTCTCAGGGTGCCAAAGAGCAGGGGTAGCACAGCTCTGGGTGGTGCTGTGGGCTGGCTGCTCCAGTCCCACCCCTTCCACCCGAGGTCCTATCCCTTCTGGTAGTGTGGAGCCATGCCTCATCACCTTGCTCAGAGGCCTGGCAAGTCATTGTCTTCGCCTCCCCTTCCCCCAGATGTTGAGACACCTCAGAAATATTTTGCACACTTTTCTCATTAATGCTTTGTCTGTATTTTGTTACCTAGGTACGTTCTCTTTCTTGTAAAAACAAGGTGCTGATTAGATAATTTAGTATGTATTTTTATTGTACATTTCTCCAGACTGAAGCTGTAACCTTTTTTTAAGCTGTCACTCCAAATCTATTGACTCTAAAAGCTCTCCATGAATGTTCCTTAAATTTGCTTCATAATGGGCTGCAATAGCCTGAATGCAGAATTTTAGTAAAATGACAACCTCACACTTTCCCCCCAGGCATTGGTGAGCCAGCCTTTCAGCCATCAGCATACATGGCTAGTCTGGATATCAGCAGATTGGGTCTCTTGCTATTTTGAAATATTAATTTGTGTTTTATTCTGGGTTTGTTGGTTTGTTAATATTCTGTTTGAAGCTATAAGTTAGAGTAGCTATACTGATTCATGTTCCAGTTTGTTTATTGAACAAAATCCTTCCACAATTTGTGGTCACTTGTCACCGTTTTGAGACCTTGAGTTCCAATCTGAAACAAAGTTCGTGCCTGAGAAGATGGAATAATTGTTTAATTATTTTTGTTCCCATGGAGCCTTCCAGAACTGCCATTGCATAACTGCTTAGCATGGTTGTTTTTTCCAGACATGATTAAAAAGACTTGTATATACATTTCCAGTTACCAGATTGTTATTAAAGATACTCTCCGGGGCGGGGGGGGAGGGGAGATTTCTGTTCATCGGTACGCATATATGAATAAACATATGCATAGCTGTATTTTTTTTAAACGTATGTTTCCGCTTGGTTTTGCTTGACTTAAAATTCTGCTTTAATTATTTAAAAATCAATTTTCATTAAAATTGGTAAAGAAGTGGATGGATTGCCTAAATTAAAAAAATAAAAGGTTTTAGTTCACTAATCAGCTAGGCCACCTTTTTTGGTTCTGTCCTCAATTTGAACTTTATTTTCTCTTCCACTGTCCCATCATTAGGGATGTAAGAGACTAGTTTACTATCTGATAAGCTTCTGACTATCCGATAAGCTTTTCGGATACTAGACTAGTGATGCGACTAGTCGTTCCCCTCCCTTCCCCCTGTCCCTGCTTCTTCTATCCGAGAGAGGCAGCAAGTGGGGGGAGCTGGTGTATGGGGGGGAGCCGGCTTAAAAGCCGGTTACCCCAAGCACCATCTCCGCAGGGGGCAGGGGAAGTAGAGGCAAAGAAGAAATGGCATGAGCAGGGACTGAAGCAGTTTCCACTTGCACCGCTTCTGCTGCGATTCTGCTTTTGAAATATAGAAGAGCCCTAGCTATTGTACATTTCAAAAGCATGAATCCCAGCGGGAGTCCCTGTTGGCCCCATGTTCCATGAGAGGCTTCTGCTTTTGAAATGTACAAGAGCCCCGCTGGAGTTCCCTGCTGGCCATGCACTCCTGTCTGCTTTTGAAATATACAAGAGTCCCAACACAGGGAGCAAAGGGAGTTAGTGGACCTCAGTCTTTGAAATGTACTAATGGGGCTCTTGTACGTTTCAAAAAGAAGCAGCCTTATAGACTGCAAATCCCATCAACTGTTTGATTAGTTAATCTAATTTTAACATCCCTACCACCGTAATTGATATTATAACAACATAAAAATCGCGAGGAGACAAATTTGTCATTTAAGAATAGAAGTTACTGGCAAAATATCTTTATTCATGGCAGCAGTAATCATTGCCCTTAGGTCAGTTCCCAAAAAGATATATCTATGAAGATACTTTAATTGACAGATGTTTGTATTAAACTGTGTTAGGCCACAGGAGACACTCCTTTTTTGCATCATTTCACAAAGTAGCTTTAGGGTGTAGGATAATGCCTCAGGCAAGAAAAGCAAATTGACATTCTCTTAGACTAGAGACATGTTAAGTTAATGCACTTAATCCCTTGGCATATAATAACTGAGTTAAGTTTTTGGGAGTGGAACATTTTTGTCCTTTATAAATCAAAGTTAACATTTCTGTTTTTTAAGGAGAGACCCACTTAAAATAACACGTGACTTAACAAAGTTAATGGTAGGGGAAAAAATGTTTCTTTGTTCACCTGTATGGTCAACTCATTTCTTGATGATCCTTAGAAGCATCAGTGCAAAAAACAGGAAATCCCCTTTTCATTTTTGATTAGTCAGTTTAGAAGAATTGATGCTAAACATATAGCTTTGAGTAAAGTGTATGTGCAGGTTTATTATTGTGGCACTATTGGCTTAGACAACATAAACTTAAATTCAAAATGTTATCATTTTTAATAGAAATATTAAATAGCTTTTGTAAAAACGATCATTTTTTAAAAAAAAGGGGCGAGGAGTCCTGTGGCACCTTATAGACTAACTGAAGTGTAGGAGCAAAAGCTTTCGTGGGCAAAGACCCACTTCATCAGTTGCATCTGACGAAGTGGGTCTTTGCCCACGAAAGCTTATGCTCCTACACTTCAGTTAGTCTATAAGGTGCCACAGGACTCCTCGCTGCTTTTGCAGATTCAGACTATCACGGCTACCCCTCTGATCATTTGTTTGTTTTAGGATGGACTGAAATCTGGTTGGGCTTTTTAATTTTGCTTTCAAAATAAGTTCACTGATACCAATTGGGTAGATATTTGAGTACACAAGAAATTGGGGAGTGAATGTTTTCTAGCACTTTACACTTTTTTATACAGTTTTGTACCTCAAATGATAAACTAAGGGATGTGAATATTTATTTTATGTCAGGTGTTGCTATAAATGCGAAGTGATGAAGAATTTGTTAACCTTTTAAGTTATAAAGCTTCAGGGGGTAGCCGAGTTAGTCTGTACAGGATAAACTTAAACAACAACAAATAGTCTGGTAGCACTTTAAAGACTAACAAAGCATGTAGATGGGATCAGGAGCTTTCGTGGGCACAGCCCACATCATTTAAAGAAGTGGGCTGTGTCCACAAAAGCTCCTGATATCATCTATATGTTTTGATAGTCTTTAAAGTGCTGCCAGACTATTTGTTGTTTTTTAAGTTTATCCTTTTAAGTTATGTTTGCTTTAGAGCATATATTTGAATGTAAAGAACCTAATGATCTCCTATGTAATTATTAATTTGTTTTTTCATGATCAAGTGTGAAAAATATTGCTTCTAATGTAAGCTTCCTTTAACTTTTTGGTTTAAGAAACTTAAATTCCATCTTGAAACAATATTTTCAATTCTTTATAAAGCAGTTCTACTCTGGAAAGAGACTTTTAAAAGTGACATTGCATAGCTCCAGGTTTGTCTGCATGATTTCATATCCCATTTGCTCAATTTACGTGCGAATGGTTATCTTGTCTAATTGCTATACCTGTGCATTCATTCTTTAGTCTTAAAGTCAAACTTTATCCTTTCTGGCTTCTGTGTCATTGTTAGTAATAAATTCTAGAGTTCAGATTTTCTCCCCTTCTCCTTTTGGTCAACCTTATTTTCCTTAAACAATCATTTGTATATCTTCTGGTTTGATAGCAGGAGGATGCATTGGCACAGCAAGCCTTTGAAGAAGCACGGAGAAGAACTCGTGAATTTGAGGACAGAGATAGGTCTCATCGGGAGGAAATGGAGGTGAGAGTTTCACAGCTGCTGTCAGTAACTGGTTAGTACTTTACCAAAAATCTAGATTGTTTCCTATAACTTGTCTGTATGTACAATAATGCCTGTCTTACTATTTTCTAAATAGAAAAATAAAAGCATGCTTTTATCTCCTATTTAGATTGTTAAAAGTTTGACACATTATTTGCGTAAAATAAGTTGTTACCCTTTTCTCTGTAGGTGGCCCCAATTTCTGATTGCAGACTCATGACCTAGAACTGTGTTTCTTAAACTATATGCCGTGGAACACTAGTGTTCCATGAACAACTCCCAGGTGTGCCACAATCTCTTCTTTGTTTTTGTCTTTTTTTGGCTGACTCTTTTGAAGAAAATGGTCATAAGTGTTCCACATAAAACAGTTGTTTGGTGTTCCATGGTCTCAAAAAGTTTAAGAAACACTGACAAAGAGGCTGACATTTCATGAGAAAAAAAAATGCTGGAAGCTCTGAAGAGGGCTTTTTAGCAGTTGTAATGTGGGTCTGCCACCTTCTGCCTTTTCCACAGACACTGAGGAGGCCTGGAGACCTCTGGTGGCTATTCCTGTTGCCAGCAGTCCCATTGGTAGCAACACCAATGAACTGATTCAGACCCTGATAACACTCCTCTCTCCTTCTCCCCGCACTGACCTGGCTCAGAGAGAGAACTGCTGATGAGGATAAGGGAAATGTAGGGGATTTAGAAAAAGTTGATGCAGACAAGGAAAGGAATAAGAAGGGAACAATGTGGAGACAGTTTATTTGAATTGCTTTACCATAAAAAATTTTTACATCGTACATTTACCTGTAACTGTCCATTCAGTTCCAGGTAATTGGCATCATGGCTAGTCCTCTCTGGCTTCAGTGGATTTCTTTCCTGGTATCACTTAATGCCATCCCATCTCCTCCTGAGTTCACAGTCATGCAGAGCTCTGTTTCATTGCTAAGTTTAAAGGGAAAATCTGGGAGGTGAGCTCAAGAAGAGTGGCTTGTTCAAAAAGTAAGTCAAGATAGGGAATAGACCTTAGGAGACTGGTGAAATCAGTAAAGCTCAGAGAGGAAAGGAAGAGTGCCTTTGCTTCCTTTACTTCTAGGAACTTCTAGCACTGCCACAATGTTGCCAACTCTAAATGTTTAAAAATCAACCATCAGCCCTCTCCTTCCCCATAAAAATAATACAGGCTGAAGTAATGAGATTTAAAATAAAATAAACGTTGGAAACTTTTTGTTTGCCTTCAGATGCTGGAGTCTTCAGGGTCCACAATTTCAATTTTTTCTCTGAAACTATAAGGGTCTAGGAAGTTACTGTTTTTAATGAAACCTGAGATTCTACTGTTAAGTTTGTACAGCATTTGTGAAGTCTGAGTTTACAGGTGTACCTAAGAGTATAATTTGGCCTACAAAACCTCTTATTCCTTGAGTTTTTACAGAGCTGGGAAAAGACACATCTTAGAAATGACATCTTGTAAACTGAACACATTTAATCTAGTTGTTGAATTAGAATAAAAATGAGCCCCCACCAATAGCAGTATTGGTCTCTTTTGAAAGTAACCTATTCTTTTGATTAAAGATTTCCAAATTTTTAATATTTAACTTTTCTGTTTAGCACAGCAAAATCAGCAAATCTTGGAACCACTCAACTTTTAACATCTCATCAGTTAGTTCCCCTGTGGATTGTAACAACGTCTGTATAAAATTATTTCAGACTGCAGTAATTGAAATAGCTTTAATAGAGACCAGATTCAAGTCTTGTAATACTTCATCCATCCCTACCCAAAAGAGAGGCGCCAGTTATTTGGAAATATTCATCCAGAGCTTGGCAACATATGAAAGTGATCACCAATTTTGTTCTTTATTTATATTGCTTTCTTTCTTAGCTAGCGGTCTCCTAATTCTTAAAGTCTCTATGAAGGTTATTTTTGAAATGTAACAGACAGGTAGATCATTGCATCCAAGGGTACTGAGGAAGGATACATTTTAATGCATCTAAGAGTACTGAGGGAGTTGGCAAATGTCATTGAAGAACCTTTGGCCACTATCTTTGAAAAGTCATGGAGAACAGTTTCCCACAATATTTTGCCAGCAAGTTAAGAAAGTATGGATTGGATAAATGGACTGTGAGGTGGATAAAAAGCTGGTTAGATTTTTGGGTGATCAGTGGCTCGATGTCAGGTTGGCGGTTAGTTTCAAGTGGCCGTTTTTGTTCAACATTTTTATTAGTGCCCTGGATGAGGGGATGGATTGCACCCTCAGCAAGTTTGCAAATGACACTAAGCTAGGGGGAGAGATAGATATGCTGGAGGATAGGGATAGGGTCTAGAGTGACCTAGACAGATTAGAGGATTGGGCCAAAAGAAATCTGATGAGGTTCAACAAAGACAAGTGTAGAATCCTTCACTTAGGATGGAAGAATCCCAAACTTTGTTATAGGCTGAGGACCGACTGGCTAAGTTGCAGTTCTGCAAAAAAGGACCTGAGGATTACAGTGGATGAGAAGCTGGATATGAGTCAACAATTTGCCCTAGTAGCCAAGAAGGCGAATTAACTATTAGGTTGCATTAGGAGGAGCATTGCCAGCAGATCTAGAGAAACAATTATTCCCCTTTATTTGGCTCTGGTGAGGCCACATCTGGAGTATTGTGTCCCGTTCTGAACCCCCTGGTATAAAAAGGATGTGGACTCATTGGAGAGGGTCCAGCAGAGAGCAACCAAAATGATTAGGGGGCTGGAGGAGCACATGACCTATGAGGAGAGGCTGAGGGATTTGGCCTTATTTAGTCTGCACAAGAGGAGTGATGGGGGATTTGATAGCAGCCTTCAACTTCCTGAAGGGAGGTTCCAAAGAGGATGGAGGGAGGTTGTTCTCAGTAGTGATGGATGGCAGAACAAGGAGCAATGGTCTCAGGTTACAGTGAGGGAGGTCTAGGTTGGATATTAGGAAAATCTATTTCACTAGAAGGGTGGTGAAGTACTGGAATGGGTTACTTATGGAGGTGGTGGAATCTCCATCCCTAGAGGTTTTTAAGTCTCTGCTTGACAAAGCCCTGGCTGGGTTGATTTAGTTGGGATTGGTCCTGCTTTGGGCAGGAGGCTGGACTTGATGACCTCCTGAGGTCTCTTCAAGCCCTATGATTGCCAGTGAACGATCCCTATACAAGGTATTTGCAGCTATTTTTTGTTATAAATAGTATATTTTTAAGGACAATAAGGTTAGGCACAATGGTACTTCTAGAAACAAACTACAGAGTTTGCACTGGCTGCACCATAATGAAACTTGATAGGATAATCAAATAGTAGAAAATAGCAATAGTTAAAAGAACAACACTTTAAAAAAAAATCTGTTTACACACGGATGACATAAAAGGTTTTTAGAGAATACATACAAATAATCTCAAATATTGTCTGTAACATCTTTCAGTGTTTTCCTGTCATGGTATGTTTTTAATATGGATGACCCAGGGATCAGGGCTAGGACTGGTAAGAGCTGGAAGCAAGGTGAATAGGAAGGGGCCAAAATTTGTGGATGATACTTATTTCAGATATTAGAGAGCAGACAATTGTGGTTGGACAAAGAAGCAATTAATTAAATGTAATCTTTGTTGGTGTCTTGGAGATGGTACGGGGCTCTCAGCTGCAAAGTTTTAGCGCTGCTCCTGCTGTCCCTCTCCCTGTGGAGTCTACTTCTGCATCAGAGAGTTGATGGGTTGAAGGGCTCTAGCTCCTGACAAAATTAGGGTATAGTTCCAGAGTAGCTTTTCTTTGTGTGGACGTAATGCAGTTTATTTCAGTAGAAATTTCAGTTTATAGTGGACACAGTTTTTTAAAAGTTTGGGTTGTACACATTCTATGATGAAAGCTCAAATATTAAATTTTTCATTTTCTTGAGATTGAGTTGTCCATAGCTTTCTGACTACACTTCATGCAGAGCTGAGGTGGGGAGGGATAGCTCAGTGGTTTGAGCATTGGCCTGCTAAACCCAGGGTTGTGCGCTCAGTCCTTGAGGGGGCCATTTAGGGAAGCTGGGGCAAATCTGCCAGGGATGGTATTTGGTCCTGCCATGAGGGCAGGGACTGGACTCAATGACTTCTCAAGGTCTCTTCCAGTTCTGTGAGAAGGGTATATCTCCGTATATTATTATTAATTATGTGGTTTAAATTTCTTGTTTGTGTTCATGTTGCATGTTATTGGAGTTCTCTCTCCGTAGAAACACTGCAAGTAAAGAAGCAAAGAGATTTGCTCTTCCCTGAAATAGTCTGGCCTAGCAGTTGATCTGTGCACTGCCCTATATTGAATATATGCACATTTTAAAATCTAGGATACACACAGCCAGTAATAAATTCGTTTCCAAAATACCCCTCTGTTGATGTCCCCACAACATTTTTCTCTAACTGCTCATTCTCACAACATTTTTCTCCATTTTACTTATGCTGTATTTCCCAAATAAATTATCTTTATAGTTCCAAGTTCCCCATTTAGGGAAACTCACTACTTGACATTTTCCTAATTCTTCCCTCACCCTGAAAAAAAAATCCCAGAAATTTTGAAGGAAATCTTTCTACATCTGCAAAATAAGATCTTGGCTCTGGATCCCGTCCATAAAGGTTCCAGGGGTGTATTCAGGCTGCCCAGGAAGAGGCCACATGCTGTCCCCCAAAGAGCTCTAGATCATCAGCAGGCAAAGAGATATTAGTTTTCATTTGTGATTTGGATTGTGTGAATTCCTGATCTGTACTATTGCCTAGAACAACAATGATAGCTGTTTGTTTAAAAGGTAGCACAGAACTGCAGCTTTTTGGCATCTTATTCTGAAAATTTAACTGAACCAATATTGTATTTTCTGTAATGAAATATCAGTTTGGGGAGTAATGTAACTTTTAAGAAAATTTTTTAAATATAAAATAGTTAAGATTTTATATTGATGTGAAAGTGTTTTAGGATATAGTCTGAAACATTTTATTTTGTTGTGTTTAAAGACTAGTTTAGATGTTATAAATATATAATTAGTATTGATCTCCTTCAGTCAGTATTTCTCTGTTCCTCAGCCCCCTTCTAATCTTCATTGACTGAAAGAAGATGCTTATATTACAGTATTTCCTGATTTGCAAAATTGATTTTCTCTCTACTACGTACAGCATTGATTGTGTTCAGAACGTAAGTTGTTGGGTATTTTTAATGCATGTACTTTGTAGCACATGCAGGCAAATATTAGCTGTTTGAACCTCTTGTGGAACATAGACAAACATTTCAGTAATTTTGTCATGCTCATTGTGACTGATTGGATCACAGAAATCCCCTGGAGATTGTCTCCTGGTGTGCTGATCAAGCCACTGATGCCCACCTTCCTGCTCTGTGCGGCTCCCCACCACTCTGTCTTGCTGAGCCAGAACGCTGGTCTGCCCCAGACAAGTCACACAGTTGTGGTTACCACCCACCAGCAAGGCAACACAGATCCCAGAGAGGACCAAAGCCCCAAATAAATCCGTCTTATCCTGTATAAAAGTTTTACACAGAGAAAGCTCATAAGATGAGCCCCATTATCACTGAAAGAGAGAAAGATGCATAGTGTTACACTCTCTCCAGGCAACAGTTATTTATACTGGGGTTGAAACAAAGTTTTTTTTTCTTAAGTATAAAAAGTAGGATTTCAGTGATTGCAAGTGAAAACAGACAGATCAAAGTTACTACATTAAAATAAACAAAACATATTAGCTAATTCTAATCCACTAAGAAACATGTTGCATGCAAAATCTTACCCTAAACAGTTTCTCTGGCCTGTGTCTACAGTTTTTTTCAGAGTTCTTTGTTGTCAGGTTTCTTCATATATATCCTCTTGGGTGGGTGAGGCAGTTTCAAAGGCCATTTGAAGATAAGACTGTTTGTTTTCCATTCCTTATATAGACTGTTTGGGGCAGGGAGAGAGACACCCTATGTTCAGTCTCCCCATCTGGATGGAAAAATACAAGATTCAAGATGGATTCTAGTGCCAGGTGGCATAGTCACACATCTTTTTAGGACAAATAAGACCATTCACAGGCTGTTGGTTGAGTACTGAGCCAGTATGTTGCTAATGTATCCCTAATGGCCCTCATTAGCGCATTCAGAATTAAAACTAGATTCACACTTTATATTTCTAACTTCACATACAAGAATGATGCATGTACAAAAATAGGATATACAGATTCAGCAGATTATAACTTTAAAATTGTTATGTTACAATGATGAATTTTGATATGTTACAATGATGCATCTTCATGAGCTAATTTTCATAAAGCATGGGAGCATGACAATCATGATCTCGATTTTCAAAAGTTACGTTTGGGTTGAAATTGGTTAATTATAGTAAAATAGTAAAAAGTCAGTTTCATCATGTGATGGATTTCCTTAGGTTTCAAAGACCCAGTTTGTCGTTTGGACTAGACACATTACTGATATATAGTAAGTTGCTATATGATTGAACTTCAGAATGAGCTTGGCATATATCCAAAAGGAAAATCACTTGTTGCAGGAAACAGAATTGAATCTTGATGTGTTTAATGGAATCTTGATGGAGGTTTAAATCTTTGTCAAGAAAACTGCTGAATTTTATATTCCCACGTATTATTTGAAAAACTTGTCAGCACATGATTGCATTTGGAAGAGCTACCTAACTTCCATTCATTGTTCAGGTTTTTGTTGTTGGTAGTGCAGCTTCATTTTTCATTTATTGTTTAGCATTTGACTTGATGTCAAAGAATAGAGCCTATCTAATCTGTTTATCCCAGTAGTCTGTTGCTGCCAAAATACAATTGATCACATTACAGTTTTCCTTCCGTTTTGTGACCCTTTCTTGAGTCATCCTCTGATTTTAGCTTTTCTGGTCTCTCCTCTCCTCATCTCTCCAGGAGAAATTTATGCTTTAAATATGGAGACAGTTGAGGAATATTTTATGATCTAATGAATGTAACAAATAAAAAGGTGTACATTATTTCAATTCCCTTATTTATTCTTGGATCTGGACTTCCAACACTCTTGTCATCTGAAGAAGTGGGCTGTGTCCACGAAAGCTCATGATACAGTCTACGTATTTTGTTAGTCTTTAAGGTGCTACTAGACTATTTGTTGTTTGTTTAAGTTTTTCCTGTGACAGTCTAATTTGGCTACAGTTCTGAAGCTTTTGAACATGCAAGGCACTGAATTCAGCCATATGGAGTGGAAATCCATTAACTACACAAAGAAACTCGCACAGATCCAAATAGACATCATCTTCCTTTCCAAGTGCAAACAGATGAACATCATACTTAAGGGACTGAGGGTGAAAAACCCACTGCAATCTACGTATCCCACAGACTACAGCCAGAGATTATGCCACACTCTTGCAAAGAAACTCATGAACCACCTTATCAGCATTCTATACAACAAACAGTAGATAATCAAGGAGGAGCTGTCAACATTAGAAACTGTTATAAAAAAAACCAAGTTTCCACACACACTTCATCTTTTCCAGAGTTTACTAAAATTCAACAAACCACCTACAAGAATCACTTCATCTCCCTTCAGAAGGAAAAGGACTATAAACTATCCAAACTGCTACATGCCTCAGGATCTCTCATTCCAGATACTTTCAACTCACCTAGCAAAGCTTTCAACCTATCCTACCACTCTAAGCCCAGCAGAGGAATCTGTCTTGTGGACTCTCCTTTTGCCCCACCACCCTATGAATATGATTCAGTTCTGTGGAGATCTGGAAGCCTATTTTCGCTGCCTGCACGAATATTTCCAACACCTTGATGTCCAACACACTGACCTTGCTGCTCCCCCCCTCCAATCCCACAAGAGGAAGGCTTCTATATGGACCCCTACTAACAGTCATAATGAGCAGGGCTCGACAAACTATACAATAGATTTCAGCTGCGCGCCCTGTTCGTTCGCGGTGCGCACATGTGCAATACGGCTCTTGCGCAGGCTCAGTACGGGGCTGGCGAGCGGTTTTTGCCGCCGTTTGTCAAGCCCTGGTTATGAGTCTTGATTTCTACATTGACTGCTTCCGCAAAAGTGCTTGAACTGACATTGTCAGCAAACAATAACACATAACCTCAGTTATGCAGAGCACAATGCTATATACAGCCTCAAAAACAATTCTAACATCATAATCAAGGGGGCACTGTAGTCATGAACAGAACAGATTATGAACAGGAGACAACCAGACAACTCACCAATACCAGATTCTCCTATGATCTCACTAAAGAATACCAAAAAAACCTGAAACAACTGCCCATGAAGCTCCCTGATGTTTCTCAGGACCAAATTTACACTAACCCCTCCTCCCCCCGATCCCTGACGAGGAGTTTTCTGTCTGCTGCCCAAGATACACAAACCTGAAAATCCCGGATGACCCATCATCTCAAGCATTGGCACACTTACAACAGGATTATCTGGCTATATTGACTCTCTCCTCCGACCCTACGCTACCAGCACTCCTAGCAACACCACTGTTTTCCTGAGGAAATTACAAAACATTAATAATCTATCTGAAAATACCATCCTGTCCACCATGGACATAGAAGCCCTTTACACCAACATTCCACATGAAGACGGATCACAGGCTATCAGGAGCACCATCCCCAATGACAGCACTGCACACCTGATTAAAGAGCTCTGTGACTTTGTCCTCACCCATAACTGTGGGTTTCGATTCTGAGACAATTTGTATCTTCAAGTTAGTGGCACAGCCCTGGGCACCTGCATGGCACTACAATATGTCTACATCATTATGGCTGACCTTGAAAATTTCCTCAGCTCTCACCCACCACTAACACCCTTACTCTATTTACGCTACATCAATGACATTTTCATCATATGGACCCACGGGAAAGAGACCCTTGAAGAATTTTATAAGATTTCTACAACTTCCACCCCACCATCAACCTCAGCCTGAATCAGTCACACAAGAAGTCCATTTCCTTGACACTACAGTACAATTAAATGATGGACAAATTTCCACCACCCTATACTGGAAACTTACCGACCGCTACACTTACCTGCATACCTCCAACTTCCATCCCAGACACATTTCTCAATACAGCGAAGCCGTAAGATAAAACCAGTTTGCTCCAAACTTACAGACAGACAAACACCTACAGGATCTAGATAGAGCCCACTCTTAAAACTGAAATACTTACCTGGAGAAGTGAAAAAACAGATTGACAGAGCCAAAAAAGTACCCAAACATGAACTACTTCAAGACAGGCCCAAAAGAGGAGAAAACAAAATTCCACAACGTAAAACCCTCCAACGCATTATCAACAATCTGCAACCTATCCTGGAAAATGACCCCTTGCTCTCAGGCCAATTCTCGCTTACAGACAATTCCCTAACCTCAAACACATTAACCACGCAACACACCTCCACCGTAATCATCTAGGAACTGACCTCTGCAATCAGCTCCAAAGCCAACTCTGCCCACACATCTACACAAGTGATTTTATCACCAGACCCAACCACGTCATCTGCCAGATCGGGGAGAGGCTCATTTAACTACACATCCATTAATGTGATCTATGCCAGCAATGCCCCACTGCAATGGATATTGGCCAAACTGGAGAGTCTCTACGAGAGAGAATTAATGGATACAAATCAGATACCCAAAAAGGCAACACACAAAAACTTGTTGGAGAACACTTTAATCTTCCTGGATGCTCATTAATGGATCTCCAAGTCGTCATTTTGTTTTAGACCAACTCCACAAGCCAGATATATAGAGAAGGGTTGGAACTTAACTTCATTCACAAATTTAATTCTTATGCAAATGGTATGAACTGGGATATCGGGTGGCTCACACATTATCTTCTACATCTTAATGACTTAACCAACCAACCAAACAATGAAGGTGCTAATGGTTCTTGATGTCTGTGTAGAATCTGGTGTTGGTCATCTTCCTTTCCAAGTGCAAACTCATGGTTCTTATCAGCCTCTTGGAATTATTTAGTCTTTAAGGTGCTACTACACCAGTGTTTCCCAATTTTATTTGGCCGAGGAACCCTTTTCAGCTTTTCAGAATTTCAAGGAACCCCGAGGTTTGTCAAGCAAAAAAAAAGGGGGGGCGGGGGGTCCACCAATTCATGAAAATCACATTCCTTCCCCAAGACCCACACCCATCCCCATCTCCCTTCTCTGAGGCCTCATCTGCTCTGTTCCCCTCCTCTCCATCACTTCCTATACCCAGTCCTTATACCTGTCTCAACCTAGTGAGAGTGAGGTGTGGGGTGGGAATGAGGGATTTGGGTGTTGGAAGGGGTGAGAAGTACAAGCTCTGGGAGGGAATTTGGATGCAGGAGAAGGGGCTGTTGACTCAGGGAGGGGGCTCTAGGCTGGGGAGTGTTGGGTTCAGGTGGAAGGTTGGGGTGCTGAGCAAGCCAGGGCTTGTGGATGTGAGGGTGCAGGAGTTTGGGCTGGATATGTGAGGAACTCAGGGCAAGGAGTTTGTGAGTATGATGGGCTCAGGACACAGATCTGTGATGTGTGGATGGTGGAGGAGTGTTGTGGCAGAAGACTGAGGATGTGGGGATGTAAGAGGCTCAGGACAGGGGGTTCCAGTGTATGATAGGCTCAGATTTGGGGTCAGGTGGTGCAGGAGTGTTATGATGCTGCAGTGAAATGGGGGTTTGGTCCCAATTGGGGGCTTGTTGGCCTGGCTTTATTTTTAAATAAAATATTATGTCAAACTCAAAAGCTTTAGCATTGTCTTTATATATGAGAGGGGTGAGGAACCTGTTTTGAGTCAAAGGTCACTGACCCACAGAAAAGTCAGTTGGGGCCACACAAGTGAGATTCAAAAAACCAAAAAAAAGCTCCTCCCAAAACCCCCAACCCTTACTAATGTGGTCCCAAATGTGCTGGTGGGGGTAGGGGACAGAGTGCTAGTGGGTGCTGGGGCTGGGGAGAGGGTGCTGCTGGGTGGAAGGATGCTGGCTCAGGTGGCAGGGTGCTGGGTCAGGCAGGTGGCAGGGTGCTGGGGTCAGGGACATGGTCCTGCTGGGCACTAGGGTGACTGGCAGGGTGCTGGGACAAGGAACAAGGTGCTGCTGGGTGCTAGCATGGATGGCTGGGTGCTGGGGCTAGGGCCAGGGCCAGGGTGGTGCTGAGTCCTGGGGTGTGAGGCAAGGTGCTGGGGCCAGGCAGTGCTAGGGTGGATGGCAGGACTGCCAAGGAGCGGGATAGGGATGGGGTGCGGGATCTGGGAGGGAGCTGGGGGGCGGAAGGGGACAAGGTCTGGGTGGTAGGTAGGGTGCAGAAGCAGCCTGGATGTAGGGTGTCGGGCTACGAGGGAGGGTGCGAGGAGGGGACTTGGGTAGGAGTTGGACCTCCCTGATCTGGCACCCTCTAGACCTGACTGGTCCCAGATGAGGAATTTTTTGACCGGGGAGGTCATTTCAGGGCTCCTGGTTTTCTCTCCCCCCCCCCCCCCCCCCCGTTAGGCTGCTTTGTACCTCTATTCCCTGCAACCGAACTAAGCTGCCCACCCCTGCTGGTTCCCTGCACTTCCCCCAAAACCATCCTTCACAATCCAAGGGAGTGCAGCACCAGTTCATTGCAGCCCCTCACAGCCCAGCTGAGCTGCCCTTCTGTTCTGTATGCCCTCCCCCATCCACCTCAGCCCAGCTGAGCCCTGCACTGGTTCCCTGCATGCCTCCCCCACAGCACAGCTGAGACCCGTTTCCCTGCACCTCCTCCAAGCTCCACAAAACTGCTAAGCCAAGAGCAGATTCCCTGTCCCTCCCTCCCCTTGAGTCTAGCCTCTGAGCTCCACACACACACACACCCCCACCCCACCCCACAGCCCACCCCAGCCAGCTCCCCAGACCTCCCTACTCTGGAACCCAGCTGAGCTCAATTTCCCTGCACCTTCCACCAAACTATGTAGACATGCTGAGCCGGTGCTGATTCCCTGCCCCCTTCCTTCCTCCCTCCCCTTGGCTGTGTCTACACTGGCACGATCTTGCGCAAAAATTTGCTGCCTGTCTACACTGGCTGTGTGTTCTTGCGCAAGCACACTAACGTTCTCATGTATGAAATCAGGGCTTCTTCCGCAAGAACTACGATGCTCCCACTCAGGAATAAGCCCTTTTGAGCAACTATTCTTCCGCAAGAGGCCAGTGTAGACAGGCAACATGAATTTCTTGAGCAAGAAAGCCCTATGGCTAAAATGGCCATCGGCACTTTCTTGGGCAAGAGAGTGTCCACACTGCCATAGATGCTCTTGTGCAAAAGCACAGCTCGCACATGAGAGTGGATGTGTTCTTGTGCAAGAACGTCTTGCGCAAGTGTTCTTGTGCAAGAAACAACCAGTGTAGACATAGCCCAAGAGTTTCCTCACATGAGCAAAATGAATTTTGTGTTGTGCACCAGTACTGAGTTCATGTGGATTGTTTGGATGTGCCACCCAAGATGTTAATAAATATTTTTAAACCTCTACCTTTTCCCTCTGCTGCCATGTCAGCTCCCCTGGTGCCTGCTGCCCCCCAACTCCTCACCCTCCTCTGCTGTCCTGACTCCTACTCTTCTCACTATCCTCAGCCCTCCTGCAACCTGCCTCCCTCCACCAGCCCTTCTCTCCCCCCTGTGCCCACTCCTCCAGTAGCCCCACTCTGATCATGTGAGCTACCCCTCCTCATCCCCTCTCCTAACACCTCCCTCTACAAACCTGCCCTGCTTGTCCCCTCTGATGGTGGTCCCTCCATTGCAGGTGTCTGCCCTTCTGCTTCACCCCCAGAATCCCCTGGAACCTGCACCTTCTCTTACCCCTGCACCCTCCTGGTGCTTTCCCCTTCCCTCACTTCCCCTGCCCCCTTTGCTCCATTTTTCCCTGATGCCCACCCCTCACCATCCTCTGCCCCCATTCCCTTCATGCCCCTGTGCCCTCTCACATGACTTGCTCCACCCCTTCTTTCAAGCCTTCTCCCAGCACCTCCCCTCACCCCTCTAGCCCCCAATGCCCTTACCCTCTCCCCTCCCAGCATCACCCTGTCCCCCTCCCACTGACACCTCTCCCCTCCTGCACTTGCCCTCATTGTCTGCGCTTGGCCCCCTGCCATTTGTCTCTCCTCCACCCCTGTCCCTTTGGTGCCTTCCCCTTCTCCTCCGCACAAGCACCTTCCTCGCCCAGTCCTTCTTTCCCTCTGCACAAGCCCCTTCCCTTCCCTCTCCTTCCCCCTCCCTCTCCCGTACCTTCTGCCTTCCACTTTGTGGGGCCGGAGTCTGTGCTCTGTCTCCGGACTCCGAACCTGCAACTCAGCCATGCGGGGCAACACAGCGCCCAGCAAGTTTAAAATCCGGGGCTGTGACATTGTCAAGTCCTGGCGTCTCTCCACCCACTGGTTTGAGCGTGCTGCGCAGGGCAGCAGCAGCCAGCGAGGGAGAGCTCAGGGAAGGTTGCGCACAGCAGGGACGGATCTGGGGACGGGGGAGAGACGCTCTGGGGCCGGGCTGGGAAGACGCGCACGCGTGGGGGGGAGGGAGTGGGGGTCGGGACCCGCTCCAGCTCCAGCTCCAAATATTGCGGGAGCATGGGCACCACAAGCCCACACAACTCGCTGCCCACATTTCTGCTGGCTAGCCGTGTCTCTCTCTCCCTTTTTCAGAGGGGGCGGGGGAGCACCGGCAACTCACGGAACCCCTTGTTTTGATCCGCGGAATCGCAGGGTTCCGCGGAGCACCAATTGGGAAACACTGTACTAGACTATTTGTTGTTTTTTAAGCTTTTCCTGTTACTTACTAACTCGGGTATCCCTCTGCAGCTTATCTACTCGAGGTCTCTTTTTTTTTCTTCCTTCCCTCCACTTTTTTCCCTCCCTCCCCCCCTTTCCTTATTTATTCTTGGATCTGGACTTTCAACAATCCTGTCATCTGAAGAAGTGGGTTGTGCCCATGAAAACTCATGATTAACTCATGATACCATCTACATGTTTTGTTAGTCTTTAAGGGTATGTCTATACTACCACCCTAGTTCGAACTAGGGTGGTTAATGTAGTCATACGAACTTGCAAATGAAGCCCGGGATTTGAATTTTCCGGGCTTCATTTGCATGTTGCCGGGCGCCGCCATTTTTAAATGTCCGCTAGTGCGGACTCCGTGCCCGCGGCTACACGCGGCACGAACTAGATAGTTCGAACTAGGCTTCCTATTCCAAACTATCTGTACGCCTCGTTATTTTTCCTGATGTGCATTACTTTACACTTATCCACATTAAATTTCGTTTGCCATTTTGTTGCTCAATCACTCAGTTTGGTGAGATCTTCTTGGAGTCCCTCTCAGTCTGCTTCTGTCTTGACCATCCTAAACAGTTTTGTATCCTCTGCAAACTTTACTACCTCACTGCTTACCCCTTTCTCCAGATCATTTATGAATAAGTTGAAAAGGATTGGTCCCAGGACTGATCCCAGGATCAGTCCCAGTATTTAATTATTCTGTGATTGGGAACCTTGATGTGCATAGTTGCAACATTCACACTATAGAAACTCTTGTATATTTACAAATATAGGTTAGTAATAGTTAGCACAGTCACAAACACCCCAATTTCATAAGATAGGTAGGGAGTGTACTTCCATATTTTCATGTCATATACTTACATCATTCCTTCTAGAGAACAATGTTAGGTGTTAGCCCATCATTTTTTCTCAGCACCGTTGCCTTCCCCATCATCACCAGAGGCCATCATTCTGGCCCTTTCAGTGTCTACATCATCTTCTCCTACCTCCCCTAGGCTGGGATGCCACTTTTATAATGTTAAGCTGACATTGATATGTTTGGTGCACATTCAGTAGGGATGTTTCTATTATTGAAGTGTCCTTTTTCTATAGGTCAATGAATCGTTGTTCTCTACTTATTATATAAATCAATTTGTTATCATGGGCTTTTTGTGGTAATCTATCACATGCTATGTCCAACCCGATTACACAGCTCGGCCTGAACTGGTGATTTCAGGATTTTTTTTATATATATAATGTTGCATATGCTGAGTCTGAGGGTATTTTTCCTACCACCTTCCTATTTGGGTGAAAGGTCCAAGACATAAGTTCCCTTTTTCAGTCCAGGGGAGCTATAAATAAGCTATGACCATGTCTGTGTGAGACCCATGTCTCAACCACAGAAATTTGCTAACCTTTGCTTCCGCTGATCTTGCAAAGGGCCTGTTACAGTGTTTAGCAGATTTCTTGCATTACAGCCTTAACTATTACCTCTATACTAAATCTACCCATTAATATATTAATAAATTAATCTGAATCAGCACAATTGTATTATTAGCATGATAGGCAAGCAACTTGCTAGGCTACACGGAGATGATGGTTTTGGAGTAATTTTTAAAAATCCTCTCTGTTGGGGGCCACCATCACCCAAACTCAATCATGGAAGTGACCAGGTGAAGACTTATGGAAGGCTTATGGAAGACTACCTAGCATCAGAGGGACCTGAAATGCCAGGACAGAGAGCTAAAGTCAGTCTTGACCTGGAACCCCAGGTAAGGTGAGGCGCCTGTCAATGGAAGCCCAGGAGCTTGAGGCACCCTGTCAACCCCCAGGAGCATGGGAGAAGATGAATTAGACAGCAACTAGTAAGCCTACCAATGGACTGGGGGAAGAATATGAGACCAGTAGAACTTGAGGAGGGGATGCTGGTAGAACCAGAAGTGACAAAGTGAGGCAAATGCTGTTTGTGGGCAAGAGGGACATTTCCGTAAGGATGGCCTGTACATGGATTTGTAGCTATGGAAAAGTGCTGACAGCTGTTCATAGGACCCGGGGTTGAGGCCCCACCAAGCTCTTAGTAAGCCTGAAGGTGGAGGGGACCCTACTAACCACCCTTGTTGACTCAGGATGCAGCCATACGCTAGTGTGAGCTGACCTGGTGGAATTCTCTGAGCCTGCCGGAGCACCTGTCCACAGGGATGTGCAATCATACCTGATCCTGTGGGTGTGACTGTCAGACGAACATGAAGAAGGGGTCTGTCAGGTTGGTCTTGCCCCCTGGTTGGCCTACCTTGTGATTTTAGGGCAGGACTGGTGGGGGTTCCGCCAGTTTGTGAATGACTTGAGTCAGAAAGAGGTCAGGGAGCACCCATGAAGGTGGAGGTTGATGGCCCAGGGCAGCAATGGGACCCTGAAGGAAGGTCCTACATCAGCCCCTGGAACCTCCCTCCAGCAGTCCAATAAAGGATACTGAGATCATTTGGCTAGATACCAGTGGTGACTTCCTTTGAGACCAGCAAGAAGATCCAACGCTGAGTTGGGTCTGGGAAACAAATAGTGGAGCCAGAGACAGATGGGGCCCCATGGGCCGCGCTTCGAGGTATGCGATGATCGTCTGTACTGAGTGGTAAAAGGCCACCTCTCCACCTCCCCAGACTCTTGGAAAGAATGTGGCAACTGCTGGTCCCAACAAAATATAGACCGGATGTATTGTGCTTAGCCCATGTAACCCCTTGGTCTGGACACCTAGGTCGAGAGAAGACCTTACACTGGGTGGCCCAGATGTATATACTGCGAGGTTTGGGATTTTTGCAAGTCCTGTCCAGAGTGTCAATGAACCAGCCCAAAGGGAGTGCCAAAGGCCCCCTTGATAGCACTGCTGGTGGTGGGGATTCTGTTTGAACGGATTGGCCTTGATTTGGTAGAGCCCTTAGAGAAGGCTAGTTCAGGGTGCCAGTATATCCTTATGGTGGACTCAGCGAGATCGCACCATTCCTCCGCCGCTTCTCGTTCAGCTAGTGACATCGGCACCGAACCCAGAGGCAGGTTCTCGTCGCAACATTCTAGCCCGGCTCACAGACCTCCATCCTGGCAAATGCCTGCAGTTCAGTATGCATACCCTCCCCCTCCGCATCCGTGGTATCCACACCAGTATGCCTATCCACCCCCGCCATATGCCACCCAATGGCAACCGTGGAACTCACATCCAAAGAGGTCTCAACATAGACCCTTTTCTACCGCTTCCAGGCTACCTCCGGCCTCTCCTCCTGCCACCACATCGGCCACAGAGCCGAATTCTCCAGCTCCTTCAGGCGGCCATGACTCCCTTTCTGAGGGCGAGACCAGATCTCCGCTACACAATTCCTCCTCCTCCCCAGATGAAGCGGTCACCACCGATGCCCCACCATTGGGAGATGATACAAAAAAGTTTCAAGAGTTGTTTAAAAGAGTTGCCGTAGCGCAGGAAAAAGATCTTCAAGAGGTGCAAGTCAAACAATATCGAGTCTTTCACACGCTTCAACCTCCAACTGCTTCCAGAATTGCCATCCCTATGGATGAGGCCATTATGGACCCAGCTGACAATATTTGGCAGACCCCAGCATCCATCCCTACAACAAATAAGAGAGCAGAGCGCAAATACTTCATCGCTCCAAAGGATATGGACTTTCTTTTCACCCACCCACCCCATAACTCCCTAGTAGTGGATTCTGTACGTCACAAGGGTAAACAACCTAACCTAAGAACAACCCCACAAGACAGGGACCACAAAAAGGTGGACATTATGGGCTGAAAGGTTTATTCTTCGTCCACGTTGCTCCTTAGGGCGGCCAATTACACTGCTATGCTCGCAGACTGTGATAATGCCAATTACTCAAAGCTCCAGGACTTCCTCCTACATCTTCCGGAGCATAAACGGCCAACCCTGCTTAGTATTATGCAGGAAGGCCTCACCATTTCCCACACAGCTTTGCAGTCCGCTATGGACATGGCAGACACCGCGGCTCAAATCATGGCCTCGGCGATAGTGCTCCACCGAATGTCATGGCTACAAGCCTCCGGCGTACCTAGGGACCTCCAACAAAAGGTCGAGGATTTACCCTTCGATCGGACCAACCTATTTGCAACCAAGACCGATGAAGTGTTGCATTCTATGAAGGACTCCCGTACAACCCTTAGGACCCTAGGAATGTATACTCCTCCATTTAGAAGGACCAGATACCAGCCTTACCAACGACCGAGAGAACCGTTCTGCCAACAACCCAAATATGATTTCCACAAATAGAGATCCCAGCGTCGTAGACCACAACGCCAACAACAACAACATGCCACACCTCATCCCCCAGCCGGCAAGCAGCAGGTTTGAAGGCCTGGTCGAGAGCCAGGAAGCCAATCCGCCGACCCTCCCAACTGCTACCCTTCAGTTCCACCACCCCCTCCGAGCGTTTTTCCACCAATGGTCCCTCATTACCTCGGACAAGTGGGTTTTGAACCTAGTCCAATCGGGCTACGTCATCCCCTTTACCTCTACCCCGCCCAACCACCCTCCTACCCCATTCCTTTTCAGGAACCCCTCTCACGAAGCCGTACTCCTGCAGGAGGTTTCACACCTCATTCAACTGGGCGCAGTAGAACACATACCAACACAATTCCGAGGCCGGGGATTCTACTCAACGTACTTCCTGACCCAGAAGAAGACAGGAGGTTGGCGCCCCATCTTAGACCTCAGGCGCCTCAACAAATACATTGCATACCACCTTT
This sequence comes from Pelodiscus sinensis, assembly GCF_052426305.1. Classification (NCBI taxonomy): domain Eukaryota; kingdom Metazoa; phylum Chordata; order Testudines; family Trionychidae; genus Pelodiscus; species Pelodiscus sinensis. The sequence continues at coordinate 5,092,134 of NC_143063.1, read as the reverse complement.
TCAAGATGGTTACCCTCTCAACTATCAACTGCACTCAACCAACACGATTGGCTTTCGGCTCTCGACCTTCAGGACGCATATTTCCATATTACAATTCATCCTGCTCACAGACGCTTCCTCCGATTTACAGTGGGTACCCAACACTACCAATACAGTGTGCTCCCGTTTGGCCTCTCTACAGCCCCCAGGGTATTTTCCAAAACCCTATCGGTAGTAATGGCCTTTCTTCGACGCCAAGGCAACATAATATTCCCATACCTGGCCTCATAAAAGCTGCGTCTTTCAATGAAACGAAGGCCATGACAGATACCACAGTAGCCCTTTTACTCAGTCTCGGGTTTCACGTAAATTACGCAAAATCCACTTTACGCCCAACACAAAGACTGGAGTTCATAGGCGCCCTCCTCGATACAATCGCAGCAAGGGCCACTCTTCCCGAACACAGGTTTGCGATAATACGCGACCTTGTCCGAGCAACACAAGCGGTACCTACTGTCACGGTCCGCCACTGCCTCAAAATCCTCGGACACATGGCCTCCACGACTTACGTCGTCAGTTTGGCCAGACTCCACATGAGACCTCTTCAGTCCTGGCTCGCTACAGTGTACAGACCCTTCAGGGACCAAATCTCCAAGTACATCGTTATCCCACCACGCATTATTAATTCCATGCTCTGGTGGACAATTCCTCAAAACATGCTACACCGCGTCCCCTTTCAACATCCAACTTACACTCTCACGCTTATAACAGACGCCTCACTCATGGGATGGGGAGCCCATTTGGGAAGCATCACAGCCCAAGGCAAATGGTCATTTGTGGAGCAAACACTCCACATCAACCTCCTCGAGTTACGGGCAGTCAGATATGCATGCCAATACTTCATTCACCACATAGCCCACAAGACCATCACCATTATGACGGACAATACCACCTGCATGTACTACATCAACCGTCAGGGTGGCGCCCGTTCCCCTTCCCTATGCTCGGAAGCCGCTAAATTCTGGACCTGGTGCCTCTCACATGGGGTCACCCCTTCCGCTGTATATCTTCCCGGAATACTCAACGTCACAGCAGACGCCCTAAGTCACATGTTCATCGACCAGCACGAGTGGGAGATCGACAGACACGCCCTCACTCCGATCTTCCTTCACTGGGGCCAACCGGAAGTCGACCTCTTCGCCACAAAGAATAATCGAAAGTGCCACCTCTACTGCTCCAGGGGAGCCCTGGGCAGAAGTTCCCTCGGAGACGCCTTTTCCATCGCATGGGACGTCTCCCTCCTCTACGCCTTCCCCCTCTCCCATTCCTACACAGAGTCCTGGACAAGATCAGATCGAGCCAGGCACGGGTGATTCTGGTGGCACCTGCTTGGCCCAGATGAACATGGTACCCTTACCTCCTCAAGATGATGGTAACAGACCCGTATCCCTTCCCTCCACATCACAACCTCCTCTCACAAAACCACGGTCAGATCCTTCACCCGGACATCCCCAAGCTGAAGCTCCACGCCTGGTTCCTTCATGGCTCCAAGATGCCGAAACGGCCTGTTCAGAACAAGTGAGACACATACTAATTAATAGTCGGAGACGCTCCACCAGGAAAACCTACCGGTACAAGTGGACGCGTTTCTCCCAATGATACGCTCAAACCCATGCAAGCCCACCACATTTTGCTCCTATACATACCGTATTGGACTACTTACTCTCTCTAAAACACTCCGGCCTAGCACTCAGTACTATCAAGGTCCATGCTGCAGCCATAGCGGCTTTTCACCGTTCTCTACGAGGCACTTCTTTTCTCCCTGACCAAGCGTTTCTTCAAAGGCCTGCAGAACACCTTCCCTCCGGTTTGGCCACCAGTCCCCATTTGGGACCTGAACCATGTCCTTAAGAGTCTCACAAAACCCCCGTTTGAACCAATAGTGACCTGCTCTTTGTCTCATCTGTCCATGAAAGTGGCTTTTCTCGTCGCCATTACCTCCAGTAGTAGGGTGAGTGAGCTTGCAGCCTTAATGGCTGACCCTCCATACACCGTATTTTTACAGGACAGGGTGGTACTCCAACCCCACCCTAAGTTCCTACCTAAAGTACCCTCTCCCTTCCATGTGAATGAACCCATCCACTTACCTGCCTTCTTTCCGAAACCGCACACGGAACCGATCCAGACCGTGTGGCACACTCTCGACGTCCGACGAGCATTGGCGTTTTACATAGACCACACAAGACCTTGGCGAGCCTCGCCTAGACTTTTCATCTCATATGCTGAAAGATCTAAGGGACAAGCAGTCTCATCTCAGAGAATCTCTAAATGGATTACATCCTGTATTAAAACCTCTTATACCTTACATAACAAAGACTTACCTGGACTTATCACAGCTCATTCCACTAGAGCGGTAGCTTCCACGACCCGCTTTTCTTCGTAATGTTCCATTGCAGGACATTTGCAACGCTGCTACCTGGTCATCTGACCACTCGTTTGCGCAACACTATGCTCTCTCCACCTCGATAGCATCTTCTATGGCGGTTGGACAAGCGGTGCTATCCACAGTTACTACCACACGGCTCCAAACCCACCTCCGCGAGCCGACAACTGCTGTGTAGTCACCTAGAGTGGAGCACCCACAGGGACCACTCGAAGAAGAAGAAAGAGTTACTCACCTTGTGCAGTAATGGTTGTTCTTCGAGGTGTGTCCCCGTGGGTACTCCACTACCCTCCCTCCTTCCCCTGCTTGGAGCCTGATACTCTGGCGGGTAGAGAAGGAACAGAGGAGCCGCGCGCGCAGGCGCCCTTCAGTCCCAACGACACTAGAGGGCGCCATGGCGCCTGCGCGCCGCGGCAGAAACAGCTAGAAAAAGTCTCCGGTCGCCGGCGCGAGGACGCACCAGCACCTAGAGTGGAGCACCCACGGGGACACACCTTCAAGAACAACCGTTACTGCACAAGGTGAGTAACTCTTTCACTAGGAGAGTGATGAAGCACTGGAATGGGTTACCTAGGGAAGTAGTGGTGTCTCCATCCCTAGAGATTTTTAAGTCTCAGCTTGACAAAGCCCTGGCTGGGTTGATTTAGTTGGGATTGGTCCTGCCTAGAGCAGGGGGCTGGACTTGATGGCCTTCTGAGGTCTCTTCCAGCTCTATGATACTAGAGATATAAAATCCCAGTTAATCAATTAGGTTTAATTGGTTAACCAGGATCCCATGCAGAGGGGCTGGCAGCAGGAACCAGCAGCCCCAAGCACAGTGGGAAGGGCTCTTCTGATTGCCTGCTCCTCCATCCCGCATGGTTGGGAGTGTTGGCTGCCGCCTCCACCTGTGCTTGGGGTGCTGCATCCTGGTCAGAGCAGCCCTTTCCTGCAACACCCTGGCTTCCCATGGACAGAGAGTGCTCTGGCTGAGATGCCAGAGCAGCCCGATTGTGGGGGGGGGTGCCTGGGTCCACCGCAGGCAGGGGTTGTGCTAGAGCAGTGGGCCTCCTGCAGGGCTGGATCAAATCCCTGCCTGCTGCAGGTGGGAATCTGCTCCAGCCCCATCTGTTGATTGGTTAAACCGTCACATCCCTAGTACAGCTGGAGGTCTTGTATGTACGATGAGTCTCCTGGAGCTATTGACAGCAGTACTGACCCTGAAGTTATGATGATTCCTTCCCCCCCTTCTCCCAGTATTCATCAGGAGTGGATGGATGGACTGTGTTTCAGTAATTCTTACTCCTTCCTGTCAGATTCCAGAGGCTGCTGAAGAGCAATTTCTCATTACCACCAGCAAGCATTTTTGCAGATTTCTATTATCTCTTTAGTTCCATTTTTGTACTAATTTTTGAGTGGGAGAGGAGATTGTGAGGTAGGATGGGCTTCATTGTCACCATTGTGTGTCTCACATTCAGTTCTGCTTTATTGTCTGACCAAGACAATGCTGTCACTGGTTTTCTGAACAGTTGGTTTCATTGAGGCATGGATGAAAAAGATCAGCAGAAGCTTGAGTCAGACATGAAGGAAGTAATGCTGGGGAATAGGGGATGAATATTTACAGAAAACAGCAGGATTGATATCTGCACCGCCAACTAAAATAATGTTTCAATCATTTTAAATGAGGTGCCCAATGTTTTGGGCACCGAGAGACTGCATAAAGTTCTCTCCTCGGACACAAACGTAGTCATGCCTTTGTTACCTCCACATTGTGTTTTGCAGCATGCTGTCTGTAGGGCTGCATTTGAAGATATCTAGATATTTCATTTTTTGACAGAATGCTGCCATTTGTCTACTTGATGCAAGTCTACTGTAGCTTGTGCTCTGTAGACTTCCCTGTGTTCTAGTTGCCTTTTAAGAACGGTGCAGTGTTGTATTTGATCTATGAAGCCGTGGATGGTTGGAGTCTGTACTGTATTTAGTAGCCTCTCTGCTACATCTGATCTTTGCTATCTGTTGTAATAAATTATTAACAGTCTTTAGAGTTGAATAGCAGGAATTTGTGATACAGCATTTTCAGTGTAGGATCATCTATTCCAAACACTCTTCCTCTGCTGGGCCATCAAAACCAGAGTCACATCTTCAAAGAATTGTGTGAATTCTTGCTCTTACTCGGGTTTTTGCATAATAGTGGGTCATTAAGTAGCAGGTTTGGGTGATATGTTTGTATTTAACAGTTTGCAGTGTAAATTTAGTATCATGGAATTATTTGTGGTCATAAACTAATAATTAATACATTTATTTAAAAAAATCAACTGATATTTGCAAACCATACCTTTGACTTGAACACACATTTATTAATGCAGGCAAGAAGACAGCAAGACCCTAGTCCTGGATCTAACCTAGGAAGCGGTGATGACCTCAAACTGCGCTAATCAGCAGCAGCAGCAGACATGCCATGAGTCTGCACATACGCATTGCTTATACTTTGCAAAAGATGAAATAGAAGACCAGAAACTGTGATAACTGGGTTACTATGGTCTATTTCCTGACCTGCGGCAGTCACAACCAGCATGAACTGCCATGGTTTGCACTATGTTACAATATCTGCATTTCTTATTGTAAGCATGTAGCCAGTGGCAATTTGAGATTGTTTTTTCTATGCAAGCTTATTTTTGTTGGCTCTATTTTTAGTGAAATGGAAACTTAAGCAGCTATAAACCATTTTTTTCAACTGTAATAAAAAACTGTCACTTAAAAATAGGTTAAGACTTTGCAAATTACAATTTTTTTTGTCTTTGGTAAATTGCTGGAAGCCAAGGCTTTCCAAGATTAATTTTTTTATGTGGGCTTTTGGAAGTTTTGGTTGTTGTCATTGTGCTCCTGCTCTATTTTAGATATGCATTTTTGTCTTTTACAATTTTCTTTATTTTCTAAATTTGCAAGACTTTTTTAGATTAACCTTTTTGCATTATTTACAAGCTGACCCCAGAGTTGTAACAGAGTTGTCAATCAATTTTCTAGCATGAATGTTCACTATTAAAGTTGCAATATCCTTTTAACTTCTAGCAATTCATTGGCTCCATTTTTTAAAAATGTTTTAAAAATATTTTTTATGTCAGTGCATCCTGCCCCAGGATCAAATCTAGGTTCTGTTGTGTAGTAAATATAGTACCTATTGAGACTCCTAGGAAGTTGCAGGCTGGCTTCTACTTTATTCAGGGATTTTTTTAAAAAATAGTTCTGAAAAAGGATAATGCAACTTCATAATTGGATTTAACAGCATGTTAAACATGATTTTTAATACATTATCACCATTGCAGCTGATCACCTTTGTCCCCAGTTTGAGATCTCTGCTTTAAATGTATTTTATATCTTATGCTTTTTGTAAATTTATGCTGAATGATGAAAGGAGAGATTTGGAGTTGCGTGCAGAATCTCTCATGCTGTCCATATGATAATTTCTTTTACTAAACTTCTACATATAAAACTAATTTACAGTATACATGACATTTTCCAACAGGGATAAATTTGTATGAGCAATTTTTGTAAACAGGCTTATTCTCGATTTTCCATCAACATCCACTACTTTAAACAAACAACTGGAAACAGTAGTGTCATTTGACATTCTTTGAAGCTGATGCTTTCTGTATAGCTCAATTAAATGTTGTCATTTGAAATATTTAATATTAAAATGCTAAAGCTAGATCATTTCTGTTAAGGAAAAGTTATGGCTAACTGAAATTATGTATAATTAGGATCATTAAATATTTATTATATGATACCCTTTCTGATGGCAAAACATTTGAATTTAAATTATATGAGGTTTTGCAAACTATAAACAAATAATGGAAATGGGAATGGGACTCCTTGTATGTTAATACCATGAATATTTAACAGTTCACTAATACTGTTGTCTGTAACTGCTGGGACAACATCATCATCACAGAAATACAGGCAGTCCCCGGGTTACGTACAAGATAGGGACTGTAGGTTTGTTCTTAAGCTGAATTTGTATGTAAGTCGGAACTGGTACATATTGTAGGGGAAACTCTAGCCAAACATTTCTCCAGAGCTCAGTTTTATTCCCCCACACCTCACTTCCCTCAGTCCTTTATTCTCAAGCTGAGGTGTCTGCTGAGAAAAGCCACTCCGCGTCTCCCTGGTCTGCTGAGGGGGCGCTAGCTTCGCGTCTCCCTGGTCTGCTGGGGGGAAGCAGCTAGTGCGGGGTTGCCTCACACCGTTTGTAAGTAGGGATCCGATGTAAGTTGGATCCATGTAACTCAGGGACTGCCTGTACTTTGATATTGATACACTTAAATCTGGCTAATCTGAAAGATAAGGTTTCATATTTTGTGACTTGTGTGGGTTTTTGTTTTTTGGTTTTTTTCTCCCTCTCCTTGAAAAAATTCTTTTCTAAAAAAAACCAAACACCTTCTGTAATGTGATATTTAAGGTACCCATCATTCTGGGATCCTCTCTGCATCTTCTGTATTTTTGATGGAATGGTATGAAGATTTATTTTACATAGTTTTCCTAATTGTTTCAGATCATGGTTCCAAACCAGATGTACATGAGAAGTTATGCTATCGAATATAAATTACTCTTTGTGTAAATACTGAACTTTCCCTGTCATTTAGCATTGTGCTGCTTACTATATCTTAATGCTGGCATTAAGATCAGAAACCCTTACCCTCTGCTGCTTAGTGCAGACTTTTTAAAGTACGTTTTAAGTTATTGATGCAATTTGATATTTTTCATAATTTCTATTTAAACACAAGTTGCATCATCCTTTCTTGAACCAGTCTCCTTTAAGAGTTGCCTTAAGGTAAGGATTGCTTTTGCTACCTTTTGTGTTGTATGTTTATCTTTCATAATAAACTTCTGTGTAGTAAAAACAAATGGCTGTAAGCTTTATTTCTGACCTTTTAGTGATCAACGCGAGCAGGTTTTGTTTTCAAATAGCTATCATTTTTTATTTTCAAACTTACTGTCACATTTTAAAAGAAACAGTGACATCCAGTGGTCATTTAAACTATTCCTAAAATTCCCCTTTTAGTATTGATATTCCAAAAATATTAAAGTTTGCCAAAATACAATAATAGTAAGGGGATTCTGTCAAGATTGGTAGACTTACTTTCTTGAAAGGGTATTTCTGCATGTTGTTTGACAGCTAGATTAATTCTAACCATATATACACCTTCAGATAATGGCAAATACATGTTCTAAAAAACATTACTTTTACTATCCTGGCAAAAAGCTCTGCTCACACAGATCATTTGCATACATATTTTTGTATGGGTCATAAATCTATACTGCTAATTTCAATGGCTTTTAAAAAATACCTTGCAAAACAATCTGTTCTAAAAAGTAGTACAGTGCCGTAGGAGAATCTGGAAGTTGAAAGGCCAGGCAGAGAGAGATTTTACAGCCTGGTGCATTGACTGTTCAGCTGTGAGATGAAAGCTCTAAGTTCCTGTTCCAGCTCCAGTGATTTGCTATTCCCAAATGTTCAAAAATCATGAGACTATATACAAATATAAGATTTGGTGTTTGTTTTTATTTGCCTTCTTTTTGAGCCTTTAGAATACATTGAGGGTCACATTTTGAAGCTTTGTCTACAGTCATGAGGGCTAGAAACTTACTTTTTCCTTAAGAATGAAGGCTGAAAACACTGCATATCCACTTGACTCTAAGATCTGGGGCTTTAAGGAAAACCAGTATCATGAGACTTCTGACAAAATTATGAGAGCTGGCAACACTGTAGAACAGCTTTAGTGGGGGACTCTGAGAGAGTCCATAAGAATATCCCATCACTTGGTGATCAGGGCACTTGCTTAGGATGCAGGAGACCCGGCTTCAAATCCCTCCCCACATCAGGTAGAGGGGGGAATTGAGCCCTGTGTCCTCCCACATTACAGGTGAATTTTCTAACCACTGGGTGAAAGCTTATAGTGGGACATCCTCCTCATGTTGGCTATTTTGTGAATCTACCCGTTTAAAAATAATGTTTTGGCTTGAACAATTTTTTTCAGAACTTTCGCAACCCATTCAACCAGAACCACACACCTTTTTTAACTGCCAGTGAACCCAAAAAAACATTATTTGCTTAATTTTAGCAAGGATACACAGTGTTGTTCATATGTAAAGCTGTTAAATTCCTGCTTTGTGATCATCTCAGTGCATCCTCAACTATGAAGTGCACTTTGGTACAATTAGCCTACAGTTTGGATGTTGTACTGTACATAGATGACCCACTGGCAAGTTATCTGCAGGATGAGATAAGGGATTTATCTGCAGGATATTAAGGGAATGTGAATTGGATAAATGAACTGTAAGATTGATAGAAAGCTGGCTACACCAGGGTTTCCCAAACTTTTTATTTGGGTTGGAACCTGGTTTTTTTTCAGTACAGTTTTTTGCAGCCCAAAAATATAAACGCATATTAAAAAAAATGAAAAATGAATAAATTTTCACTATTTCACACAGCTGCATCCTCCACCGAGCCCGGGCCGGAGTTGGGGGACCCAGCGCCACACTGGCACTCCAAGAGGCAGGAGTAGGAACAGATTGGGGGTAGGGTATCTGGCTAGGAGGGAGGTTCCAAGGAGGGGACTTGGGTAGGTGTTGGACCTCCCTGGTCTGGCACCCTCTGGACCTGACTGGTCCCAGAAGAGGGATTTTTTTAGACCAGGGGAGGTCATTTTAGGGCTCCTGTTTCCCCCCCTCCCTAGGCGTCTTTGCACTTCCCTCCCCTGCAACCCAACTGAGCTGCCCACCCCTGCTGGTTCCCTGCACCTCCCCCAAAACCATCCCCCACAATCCAAGGGAGTGCAGCATCAGTTCCCTGCAGCCCCTCACAGCCTAGCTGAGCTGCCCTTCTGTTCCCTATGCCTTCCCTCAACCACCTCACCCCAGCTGAGCCCTGCACTGGTTCCCTGCATTCCTCCCCCACAGCACAGCTAAGCACCATTTCCCTGCACCTCCCCCCAAGCCCGGCAGAACTGCTGAGCCCAGCTCTGATTTCCTGCCCCTCCCTCCCCTTGAGTGTAACCCTGGTTCCCCGGCACCTCCCTCCTCCTGCAACCAAAATGAGCTCTGGGCTCCACACCTCCTCCCCTCAGCCCAGCACCCCGTATCTCCGCACTCCCGCAGCCCAGCTCAGCCCAGCACCCCACACCTCTTCACTCTCCCAGCCCAGCTGAGCTCTGTTTCCCTGCACCTCTCCCCCAAACTGTGCAGACATGCTGAGCCCAGTGCTGATTCCCTGCCCCTCCCTCCCTCCCCTTGAGTCCAGCGCCAGATTCCCGGCACCCCCCTCCTCCTGCAGCCCAGGTGAGACCTGCACCCCACACCTCTTCCCCCCATCCCCCGCAGTCCAGCCCAGCACCCCTGCCCTCCCCCTGCTCCCCCCTCACTAAGCCTCTGCTGGGAGCCCGGAACACCCAGCTGCATCCTCCGTTCAGCCCGGCCCAGGGCTTGGGGGAACCAGCGCTGCACAGGCACTCCGGGGGCCTGGAACACCCCGGCAGCCATGCTGATGCCCGGTTCTTTTTTCCTGTGGACCAGTACCGGGCCGCAGCCTATAGTTTGGGAAACGCTGGTCTATCCTATTTTTATGTGCAGGCAATGTATTTAATTTAACTCATGAGTTTTACTGCTTTTATTACTGTAAATTATTTGCAGCCTAAATGTAAAATCCAGGAAAATGAGTGTTGGGAAATGTCATGTCATTGTAATTAATGAAGTATCACTAACTTTTCCACAGTTGTTAATCTCATCTCTTATTGTGGATCTTAGTCCTTTATATTGGTTCTCCATTTGACCAATGACTATTTGAGATGTACATAGTGAGGTATAAATAAGTCACTGCACAGCTTGAAACTACTTGGGCTAACCTTTTAAAAACATTTTTGAAACTAATATAACAGATTTCCATAACCTCCCCCTCACACATTTCCAAGTCAGAAAAGTTAACTGTCAGCTACCACAGAGCCTTCAATAGAAATCTTGGAGCAGATAGACATGCTTTTAAATCCCTTTCTGATCAGCATCAAAATGACAAATCCAAACATTTGCGTGTTAGAAATGGGGAAAAGGAAATTTCAATGACAAAGGTGAGAATATTCTTGTTGGGACCTGATCCAAAGACCACTAAAGTCAATGTCAGTCTTTTGATCAGGTCCTGTCTGAGTTCTGGGTATGAGTCCAGAGCTACATATAGCCTGCAAGCTTCTTTTGGAAAGAGAGCATCCACACACAAAAGGCCCAATGAAAAGCAATTTGAAATTTTGAAATAGAGCATCCACACTGATTGGATGCTGTCCTGCATGTAAGGCCACCCGGAACCACTTCAGGCAGCGCATTAGGTCAGCAGTTGCTTCCGGGTGCTGCTGCCTAAGGCTTAGATGCGTGCTTAAAGGGACCGTTTCACAGCTTCTGCTGCGTGCTCACCTCTCTCTCCAAGGGACAGCAAAGCATTTGGCCTCGTGCCATGGCTTATGAAGCCCTGGTTGCCCTGCTTCGGGACACAACAGTATGCCCTGGCATGGAGCCGGAGCTGCCTCTGGGCATGCGATGGCCCCACACTGCTGTGCTGCAGTTCCTGCAGCAGTTTGTGCAGGCTGCTTTCACAGTCCTGCAAGAGCTCAACTCTGAGCTCATCATTGAGACCCTCTGCCTGTGTGCGGGAGCAAGGCTCTTGCTACTGCACTGCACAGTGGAGAGAAGGCTCTAGAGGCTGGACACCGGTTCTGACTGGTGGAACTGGCTGGTTATGGAATGGTGGGACAGCCAATAGTGGCTCCATAACTTCCGCGAGAGGAAGGCCACCTTCACGGAGCTGTGTGCCTGGCTCACTCCTGCCCTCCAAATGATATGACATCCAGATGCGACCAGCCATCCCCTTGGAGAAGCGGGTCGCCATTGCTGTCTGAACTTTCGCCACCCCAGACAGCTACCAGTCTGTGGGTAACTAGTTTGGCATGGGAAAGTCCACCATCAGGGCCTTCCTCCTGGAGGTAAGGCACTCTCGGGCTGTAGTCACTGGAGGGATGGGGGGCGGAATACTGGAAAGGGGGACCCTAGGGAAAGGAGAGGTTGGGGGTTGGGGCGGGAAGCCCCATTCCAGGGAGGGTTCTGCAGTCCCTCCCTCACACAGCCCTGCAGAGTGTGGCCTCATTGGGAATGGCTCCTATGGTGTTTGTGGGGGGGTAAAAGGAGGGCAGGGACCACCCAAGGGCTCAGATATCCTCTTTCAGTCTCTGTTTTGTGTGTTACTTTGTCTCCTGCAGGTGGTAAGGGCCATCAACTCCATCCTGCTGCACAGGGTCATCTGGCTGGGAGACCTGGGACCCCATGGAAGCTGGATTTGCTGCTCTGGGCTTCCACAACTGTGGGGGAGCCATAGATGGAACCCACATCCCCTCTGGGCCCCAGAACAGTGAGCCATCAAGTACATCAATAGGAAGGGCTGTTTTTCAATGGTCCTGTAGGCCCTGGTCGACCACCGCTGATAATCTACAGACATTTTTGTTGGGTGGTCAGGGAAGGGTGCACGATACCTGCATTTTCAGAAACTTCAGCCTATACCAGAAGCTGGAGGATGGTATATTCTCTTAGCATGACTTCAAGGTCAGGGATGTGCAGATGCCTCTGTGCATTGTGGGGGATGTGGCCTACCCCCTCGTGCCATGGCTTATGAAGCCCTATACCAGCCATCTGGACCCGAGCACGGACCATTTAAATGCCCGCCTGGGCAGGGCCCACATCCTGGCTGAATGCGCCTTCAGGCTCTTGAATGCAATGTTCAGGTGCCTCCTGATCCATCTGGATGTGGGGGAGCATAACATCCCCCACGTGGTCTTGGCCTGTTGTGTTCTCCACAGTATTGTGGAGAGCAGGGGGGGAGGCCTTCTTTCTGGGATGGGGGGTAGAGGCCAGCTGGGAGAGACAGGCCTTGGAGCAGCTACAATCTGCCAGGCCCATCAAGTGGGGGTGTGCATCTGGGAGGCCTCGAGGGAGAGTTTATCTGAAGGACCCCAATAACTCTCCCCACTAGGGGCCTGCCTTGCCCCTCTCTGCCTTTCCCACAACAACCCCCTCTTCCCTGTACAGTCAATAAAACAACAGTTGTGTGTTCAAAAACAGATTCCTTGTATTTCTTTTATGAAAGAAACTGGGGAGGAGAGGGGCTGAAAACCTGGATTGGAGGAAGCAGGAGGGGGGCTCAGAGCTGGGGCTAAGAGTGGCGTGTGGTGCAGCTGGAAATTCCACCATGTGTCGGGATCATGGAGACCTTGGTGGGTGGGGGCAGGGACAACAGGGGGCTAGGCAGGAGAGGGGGTTGGAGTGGGGGCAGGCACGGTCAGTCATCCATACAGAGACTGTCCCTAAGGCTTTGCCAGAGGACGGTGATGTCCTAGGAGCAAGGCCATGTAGGACCTGGACGCAAGCCCTGCCTCAAAGGGCCCCTGAGGTGCTGAGAGGACTATGGTTTCTGCCCCTCCTCCTCATCCCACAGACAAGCAGGCAAGAGAAGCGTCCAGCCACACAGGTATCCCATGGTTGGGAGGGGTCTGGAGCAGCCCGGCCTTCCATTGGGGCTGCACACACACCTGCGCCTGGCAGTCCTGTCCCTGGGAACAGGTAGTGTCTCCAGTGGGCAGGCATGCCTATGTGCCATGTGCGGCACTCCTCAGTCTGTGTGTGCATTTGTGCGTCCTTTCAGCAGTGGCTGGTGGTGGGAGGGCATCCCCCTGCTGGGGGTCAGATGTGTGTGTGGCCTCCACAGAGCCTGTGAACAAGAGCCTGGGGGTGCTCTGGGGCTGCCTCCTGGGGCTGTGTGGCGTAGACTGGCACTGCACGTGTATCCACATGCACAGACTGCAGCACGAGGGCCAGGCCAAGTGATGATCACACCCGAGACCCTCAGCCCCTGCCTCCCCCGCCCTGTGTGAGTGAACCTAAGAACACTCCCCAGATGATCCCTCCCCGGCAGACATCCAGGCCCTTGGGTACCGGCTCCAGACGGAGGGTGACAGTGCTGGCTGTGTCTTCCTCCTCCTCCTCCTCCAGCTGGTCATCATTCTCCTCCTTGTAGTGTGGGACCCCCGAGCAGGCAACAACAGGCATTTCCAGCCCCGAGTCCACGACCAAGGGTGTGGAAGGGGTTGCCTCGGCCCCCGGGATGTGGTGGAGCTTATTGAAGTAGGGGCAGAAGTGGCGTTCTTCCCCGGGGCGAGAACTGCGCTCCCTGGCCCTGGTGTAGCCTTGGCAGAGCTCCTTCACCTTGCTCTGCACCTGCTCAAGGTTCCTTGGGCAGTGGTCACTAGTAGCCAGAGCCTCGGCCATCTGGCCGTAGATGTCAGTGTTCCTTCATCTGGAGTGGAGACCCTGGAGGGTCTCCTCTTCACCCCAGGCCTCCAGGAGGTCCAGGATCTCCACCCCAGACCAGGACTACGCTTATATTTTTGTGCCCCTGGCAGGCTCCTGGGAACCCTGGGCATGCTCCCTGGGAGGGCCAGCGGGCTATCCGGGAGCTTGAGACTTGGCCATTGATGGTGAGGAGTGTGGCAGTGTGAGCCACGTGGTGAGGTGCAGCTCCCGGGGCCGGCTTCCTACCACAAGCCTTGTCCAGGGTGCCTGCAGTTTTAAGAACTACCAGGAGACAGGACCTATAGAGTTGTGTTGAGTGTGGACGGAGTGGCCAGCAGTGCACCTGTGTTATTTCTTGAAGGCCTTTTTCACCACTCTGTTTTTTCAACTTTTTATCGAAAACACAGTTGCAGTGGGGACGCAAGTATTGTTTTGCCCTTATTCCGGAAAAACGCTGCAGTGTAGACATACCCCAGGAGAATAACACTTTTAGTGAGCTGAGTAGCATTAGATAATGTCTTGGTTGTTGGAGACATTTGGCTTCTAATTTCCTGCTTCAGTACACACTTGTGGCATGCGGCTGATGCTGATATTTTTAGTAACTGTCTTCATATTTTAATAATGTGCTTGGTCTCCTTTGCTGCCAGTGGAAACCAAATGCTGCTTTTTCATTCTGTGCTCAGGGAGATCTCAGATGAAAATAGTGAGCTAATGGTTTGTATATGGCAATTAGCTGGAGAGAGGTGAAATGGACTCAAAGGGCATTCTGCCCATCTGCTTAAGCATATAGGTGCAGGGAAAAGCTTTCTTGCAGACTTATTACAGGAAATGAGACTATGTCCATGTGGTATCTACAGATTAAAAAAAACCCAGCATGTGTCAAGTGATGACTTTCAAAGAAAAGAAATGAGGGAGTTGCTTCTTATCTAATATTTCTTCCCCCTTGTATTTGTGAGGAAATTATTTCAGTTCAACCAATATCCTGTGTGCAGTCATCACAGCCATCATGCTGGAAGTGATTTCAATAGATGTGTGCAAGAGCAGACAGTGAAACTTTGGCTTCCTCCACACTGATTCCTCATCCTCCTTCCCAGCCAGCCTTACACTGACACCTTATTGGTCCTGTATTCTGTAGGAGAGCTGTTGAAAGCAAGGCAATTACAGGTGTTTTATCTTTATTCTAACTCCCCATAGTTCAGGGTCATTTCATTAGTATTCTCCCTTGATAGGTAAGCAATGGAACCCACTCCCAGGCTTGTGGCCTCTAGAGATAGTGTCTCTCCTAGGTAGAGTCAGTCACCTTTCCCCTTACTGCCTGGGATAATTCCCTGGCTGCACTGTGATTTTTCCCAGCAAAAGATAGACTTCTCAAAATAGGCCTGCTTCATGTCCTTCCTCAGAGATGGTACATAGTATGATTGCCATAGCTGTACATGGCCACATAACTATCTAAGCAAAATGGTCTATTCTTAAGTAGAAAGCATGACATAGAAAATATATTACAAATAGTAAAAGAATCTAAACATGCTTACCAAAGATCATTGGTCACATTGAGAAGGGCTGTGGGTGATGATTTGGCCTTCCAACTTTCTCTGAGGTATAAACCCTCTTAGACCATAAGTCCTGACTGTTTACTAGGTTGGTTTAAACCCCATCTGTTTATCAAAAAAAACATTTTCTTTGTGTCTTGATCCCTGGAGAATGGAGTTTGAACTTGTATAGTCAGACCTTTCCAGGTGGTGGTGTTTCTCTAGATGTTACAAATTGTGTGAATTTGCCTAATTACCCCCTGCTGATCCTTTATTTACTCTTCCAGTGGAAATACACACAGCTCCTGAATAACACACAGAACATTGAGTTCTAATGCAATGGCCTCCAAAAATATTAAACTCAGTAAGGTTTGTCCAGACTCATAGGATTCTGTCCATCTGTCACAACTGGTCAAAGAGAAAGATACTCAAGCTATTGAAAAATGCAGTTATATGCAAATCTGTTGGTGATACAAACTGTCGTTAGTTACATTTGAGATGATAAAACATAGTCTACTGTATTTGTGTAATACCAACAATTTGTTTTAAGGGTGGAATGGTGGATAGTTTACAGAACATACTGTCCATATTGGGTCAACCATTAGTCCATCATTCTAATCTAGCCCAATAGTCTATCCTGATGCTGGCTAATAAAGTTGCCTCAGAGAATGAACAGAACAAAATGATTTTGAACGATCCATTTCCTTACTATCCCATTGCAGCTTTTAGCAGTTAGTGTTTTTGGCAACCGTAGTGTGGGGTTGCATCTCGGGCAATCTTGACCAATAGCAATTGATGGACCTAGCCTCCATTAGTTTATCTAATATACAGTTATACTTTTAGCCTTCACAAAATCCCCTGGCAAGGAGTGCCACAGGGTGTCTGTGCACTGTGTAAAGAAGTAGTTCCTCATGTTTGTTTTAAACTAGTGCCCGTTAATTTCATTAGATGATTGCTGGTTCCTGTGTTAGGTGCAAGAGTAAATAATAGGGCTGTCAAATAATGCACGTTAACACCTGCGATTAACGCAGGGCAGAATTAATGCATTAAAAAATTAACATGTGTTAATCACAGGTGTTTTGCATAGAGCCCAGGACCAGCTGTGCAGCACAGCCCCTTTGAAACACCACTGCAGCGTTTCAAAGGGGCAGCGCAACACGGAGTCCAGGGTCCGCTGGAGTCCTCAGCTGATCCTGGGCTCCGTGCAGTGCTGCCCCTTTTGAAACGCTATGGTAGCATTTCAAAGGGGGCAGCACTGTGCAGAGCCTGGGATCAGCTGTGCGGCGCTGCCCCTTTGAAACACTGCCACTGCGTTTCAAAGAGGCAGTACTGCGGGGCGTCCAGGATCAGCTGTGCGGCACTGCCCTTTTGAAACATCGCCGCGGCATTTCAAGGGGCAGCGCAACGCAGAGCCCAAGATCAGCTGAAACCCCCAGCTGACTCCGGGCGCCATGCAGAGCTGCCCCTTTGAAACGCTATCGGAGCAACGCGGAGTCTGGTGTCAGCTGATTTGCACTACAATACTTCAGTGAGGTGAACTGAAGAGTTTTCTTTTTTACAGTGTAAATGTTTTGTAATAAAAAATAAAAGTGAGCACGTTTCAAAGGGGCAGCGCTTTGTACTCTGTGTTGTAATTGAAATCAATATATTTGAAGATGTAGAAAACATACAAAAATATTTAAATAGTATTTTATTAACAGCACGATTAATCGAGATTAATTTTTTAATTGCTTGACATCCCTAGTAAATAATACTTCCTTATTTACTTTCTCCATGCCGCATTATAGATATCTATCAAACCCATCTCCCCTTTACTCATTTCTGTTCTAAACTGGATGGTCCTAGCCAGTGTTCCCTTGGATATTTTACATTCTTGAGTGGGTTGAACTTTCTTTGGGTGACAGAATTTTCCAATATTGAGGTTGTGTGTGGACATGCACCACCAGTACAATAAAAAAACCTAGATATAAATATATATTTTAACCAGTTTGTATATATGGAAGAAGAAGAAAATATTTAAACAAGGGATCGTTAGCAAGGAGCAATCACATAAAAAGAAAATTAACACTAACCTTGGAGTACATGCATTATCATCCTTTCTAACAATGTAAGCTAGTGAGCCCACCAAAATGGGGCAAACTGAAAACCGTTATATAAATAAATCAAAGACATGGCCAGTAAGTAAAAGCATAAAAAACATGCACCAGATATCTACAAAACTTAAAAAAAAAAAAAAAAAAAAAAAAAAAACTGGTGAAATTTCTATGTAAACATCTATGTAAACTTTCAGAGGCGTAGCAGTGTTAGTATGTAACTTTAAAGAAATGTTAGTCTCTACCTTTAAAAACAAGTAGTCTTGTGGCACCTTAGAAGGTAACAAACATTGTTTGAAATGTAATCATGCAAATGGCATGAGCTAGGCCTTTTGCTCCAGTCTTCATTCAGTAAAGCCTGAATCCTTATCTACAAAAGCAGCCTAAATGCTTTACAATACAAAAACACCAAAACAAATGAAGTCAGATCCTGCATTATGATTTGCTAATGCACTCCCTCAGACCTCCTTACTTTTATGCTCAGGATCTGTCTCCCTCCAACCTACATTTTAGCCCAGGTTTTCTAGCATCTCTGGGCAAAAGCTACCTCTTAAACTCATCATGCCAAAATCAAGCTCTTTATCATTCCCTCCTGATACTAGGTGAAAAATACTTGGATCTAGAGCTGCAGAGGATTTGCTGTTATAAGTGTAAGAGTGGAAAGTAGGGTGCTACATTAGTCTTTCACGCCCTCACCCCGCCATCATATTTTTCCTGGCATATTTCAGATCATGTAATTGTGTCACCAGTCAATTGGTAATTAATGCCAACTCCTCACTCTAGACTCAAGAAGAAAAGAATCATAGAACCATAGAGCTGGAAGAGACCTCAGGAGGTCATCAAATCCAGCCCCCTGCTCTAGGCAGGACCAATCCCAACTAAATCAACCCAGCCAGGGCTTTGTCAAGCCGAGACTTAAAAACCTCTAGAGATGGAGACTCCACTACTTCCCTAGGGAACCCATTCCAGTGCTACACCATCCTCCCAGTGAAATAGTTTTTCCTAATATCCAACCTGGACCTCTCCCACCACAACTTGAGACCATTGCTCCTTGTTCTGCCATCCGTCACTACTGTGAACAGCCTTTCTCCAGCCTCTTTGGAACCTCCCTTCAGGAAGTTGAAGGCTGCTATCAAATCCACCCCCCCTCCCCTACTCTTCTGCAGACTAAACAAACCGAAATCCCTCTGCCTCTCCTCACAGGTCATGCGCTCCAGCCCCCTTATCATTTTGGTTGCCATCTGCTGGACGCTCTCCAATGCGTCCACATCCTGTCTATAGTGGGGGCCCCAGAACTGGACACAATACTCCGGAGGTGGCCTCACTGGAGCCAAATAGAGGAAAAATTACTTCTTTGGATCTGCTGGCAATGTTCCTCCTAATGCACCCTAATATGCCATAGAAACAGGGAGTGGTAGAAAAATTAGTTCAAAAAGTGAAGATCTTCATCTTCAACTGATGATATAGGAAGTATTTCATCTGAAAAGATGACTTACCTAAGATGTGGGGGGAAAAGAGGAGGGAGAGGGGGCTTGAAGTTTACATCTTTCCTTACATGGAAAAACTAACCAGCTTCTATATACGTATATATGGATGGAGCCATCGTTCGAAGAATCTCATCTTCTATGACGCCATAGGTGAGCGACGAAACCAATCCTCAATCAGCAAATCTGATTAGAGATTTCACATAGAGACCAGCTGGGTATTTTGTCTTCGGTTTCTCTATGGGATGCTTGATTGTTTCAGCCTCAGGATAACCCCCACGGGTTGATCTCAGTGATTTTTTTACTAATATGTCAATTGAAGTAAACCCACATTCTTTTGTCTAGGACAGGCCTGCGTATCACCTTTACCTAGCTAGGCTGTCTGGTCTTAAACATGTTCTAGTGACATCATGCAATTATATGAATAACTTGTAGGGTACTAGCTTCACAAGTCCTATTTTTGTACAAATATTGCTGAAGTGTGTAGTGTGTGAATTTGGGTGAGGGGGGACTAGGGTCACATGAGTATAATGTGCAGTGATCTTCCAGGTACTGCCTTGAAAGTCAGGATACATGGGATTATTTTATGGCTCTGCAACTGACCTGATGACCTGGACCACTTTGTATCCCTTTATGCCTCAGTTTCCCTCCCACATTTGTCTGTCTGCTCAGACTGTAACCTCTTTAGGCTGGGATTGTGCAGCCCGAAATAACTAACCTTTGTAGCCCAGATCTATGAGGGAAGTTTCACATTTCAGTTCATAGAACAAAATGCTGTTTTTCCAGAAATGGAGCAAAAATCCCCCCTCTCTTCCCACTAAAAATAAAATGATTTGCATCAAAATATAACTCTTCTCCTCTATGCTACCTAGGGATGTGAGCAACTAGTCGAGTATACGATAAGCATAAGTTTATCAGATAGTTGACTGGTCCCTGGACTAGTCGCTTTTCTCCCCGGTTAAAAGCCAGTTCCCCCAACATACTCTCTGTGGGGGACAGGGGAGGCAGAGAGGTAGCAAGAACCAAGTGCGGGCCCGGAATCAGCTGATTCCTGGCTCATGCCCAGTCTCAGACACTGTGCCTGTCGGCTCTTAATACATTTAAAAGGCAGGGCCACAGCAGGTGTAGCTCCTGGGGATGGCTCCCCACTTATCGACTAGTTGATGGAAATTCCATTGACTTGTCAATTAGTTGATCAAATTTAACATCCCTGGTGACACCCGGTGGCAGTGACAATGCTACTGCAAAAGATAGGCAGACTTAAAAACAGAGCAGCTTGAATTCTCTTTCCTGTCCAATGCAGAGTACAGCTTCTTCCCTTTTAAGGCAACTACATCCTACATCCTTGGTCATCCGTCAGCTTCCAGTATAATTTAAGTTGCTTTACAGGCCTTCTTGAGACTTGGGTAAATCCAGACCTGTCAGTCTCCCTCCACTCATCACTGAAGTAGTCACTGTTGTCTCTCCTTATGTCTGATCACTGGGGAGCTGGCAGTATAGCATCTATTCTGGCTCCTGTATGTCTCTGGAATTTCCTTCCTCTGGCTGCTCCATGAGGCTCTGTTGCCTCTTAACAATTATTTTTCCCTATGTAGCATTTTCTTAATGGCAGGGTTTCCAATCAGATGTGCTTTGTGGATTGGCAAGTTGCGTATGACTTAGGGCAGAATGTGTTTAATGATTTTGTGTGTGTGTGTGTTGTTTATTTAACTTTAATTATGCTAGCGGCAGAGAAATGGGAGCCTAAAAAAAATCTTTGCAATACAGTATCTTGTTATCCATCAACTGGCATATTACTTTGTCCACTGCACAGATTTTGACTCAAGGAGCTCAATCTCTTAAAAGTTTAACAAAGAAGGTAATGGATAACTTCACCACAGTTTATAAGCACTTACCTTAGAAATAAAGATTTGCTAAGAGAGGGCTCCTCGGATTAGCAAAGCTGTAACAAGATCCAATGCCTGGAAAATGAAATTAGACGAATTCAGGCAAGAAATAAGGTGTACATTTTTAACAGTGAGATAAATTAACCCCTGGAACAATTTGGCAAGAATCATAATGAATGCTTCATCTCAATTTTGAAATCAAGACTGGATATTTTTTCTGAAAGATCTATTCTAGGAATTATGGGAAAATTCTCTGCTGTACATTATATGGCGTGTCAGACTACATGAACACAATTGTCCCTTCTGGCCTTAGAATCTATGCACCTGTGATACATGCAGAGTATCCTGCTAGTGCAATGGCAGAAACCAAGGAAACATTTTCATACTAACTCTTTCTTTTGGGTTTTTCAACCTTTCTGCATGAAATTTCCTCCAAGCTCTGATTCTTCTACCTCAGGTCAGACATGATTTGTTTTCGTTGACAGTTTCCTAAGATTCTACTTTGCATTCCTAAATATGCCATTATTGGTATACGCCTCCCTAACTGAACTGTTTGACAGCATATTCCCACATACAGGGGTGGATATACGGCAGGGCGAGCGGGGCAGCCGCCCCGGACCCTGCGCTTCAAAAAGCCCCGCGCATGCCCCGTGGCAAAGGGGGGCCCCGCAAGATTATGCTGCCCTGGGCCCCGCAAAACGGTCATCTGCCCCTGCCCACATAGAATAGATATCGTCTTTTTAGTTCTGCTTTTGGTTATGTTTCGCAAAAGCATGTTTTGTATGACCACAAGGATGCACTATCAGTTGGATTGTGAAACATTTGACTCACTTCCTTAAGCAGTTTCAATTTAGAGTGATGCTTTTTTCACAGAGGACTCAGAAAATTCATCAACTCTGCAAATGTTGCCTTATGATTAGCAATGGAGCCTAGAATCCAGTCCAGGGTGGTTAACTTGATAACACTTGGTAGAGTCTAGGCAAACCTCTGGGGCAAACCACGATCTTTATCAGCCATGCTCTATTGAGTCAAGGTACAGTGCAAAGGTGAAGGAGGGGACCCAGGCCCACCCACTACTCTGTGTCTCAACCCAGGGACCCTCAGGCGGCCTGACTGACAGAGGCAGTTGTGTGGAGTGGGGGAAGGCTGATCCCCAAGAACCAGTGTGCATGAGGAGCTGGATTTTAACCGTTAACTGAAGGGGGCTAGAGTGGACAGGGGGCTGCTCCAGTCCTGTGGGGCCCAACCACAGACAGAGGCTGCTCTGGTCCAAGATTAGTGAGTATGCCACATGAGTGGCCCTCCTTTGACTCAGTGGGCCGCATGATTACCAGTGCTGGGCAACAGGCGTGGCCTGAGGTCGGCTGCAGCAGCTGGCATCCCAGGCGGGTGGTGCAATTGGCCCTCCCCTCTCCCCCCCTGCACAGCCATCAATGGTCGTGACGTCATCATCGGGCGCCCGGGCCAGCAGCACTCTAGGCAACTGCCTAATTTGCCTAGGCTCACGGGCCAGCCCTGCTGGGCAACTTGTGGCCTTTGGCCCACTGGGGTTCCAACTGTCTGCCCTTTTCCCCCACGCCGCTGGGTAGCCAGACACAAACCCCATCTTGGTTTCCGCCCCCCCCAGAGAGCAAGAGAAAGGCAGTCAGCCTTTGATGCCCTGGGAACACAGGTGTGCTGCCTGTCCCTGACTCTACCATAAACAGAAACCAGACAGTAAATGGGCTAGCTGACGACCCGGGGCCTCCCGTCGCCCTGATGGCTAGTACCAGGAGAGGATGCACTGTCCCAGGAGAGGAATCTTCGCCCATCACATACCAGAGGTGCCCATTGTCTGCATTTTCCCAGGTGTGAATTATGCTTTGCACCCTTCGTGGGAAACTTGGCATTCAAAGCCATTTTTCCTAATTGACCACTTGAGCCCAGGAAGAAGCCTACGTGACCCAAGGGGTATAAAGAGGGGTTTAGTTGCCCACCCCATTTGAGCTCCAATCATCTACACCTGCCTGCAGGTATTGATTGTCTACCGAGGTCTGTGGGACGCCCAACCTCACCCTGCTTCTTCCCGAGGGATTGAGAGAAAGACACTGGCCACGTCAAGTCTGGAATGCAGGGGTGAGAATATACCTGCTAGGTGTCTATTTGCATGCATTTAATAAGAGCTCAGAGAACCAAAAGGGTTTCATGGTACCTGTACGTGACTTATTAGTGTAATTTCTGTCCTGTCCTTTGTTGTGACTGTGTTATCTGTAACACAGCAGTAGCATTTAACAGCTAAGTTTACCCTGTAACAATAAATTAGTAACTGTTTAAGCTGTGACCTGACTCCTTCAGTTGCTGTAACAGAACCAAGCACAATTTAAAAGAACTTCAGCCGGTCATAAGGGACTCACTGCCCTGACCGTCGGCTGACACGCTGGGACGCTGGAGTCCTGCACTTCCTCCTCCTCTGCTGATTTACACATTTTAACTGTGCTTCTTCCCTCCCTCCCACATCTTGAACAGCTGATTTGTGGCATTTTAATCTCCGTGAGGGAAGGGGAGGAGTAGGGACGGATCACAAATCAGTGGATTCAGGGTGCTATGAAAGTGCACAGGAAGTGTGAGGGGAGGGGGCAGGAGGGGGTACACAGGCCACAGCTGGAACTCCAGGTTGCCCACCACTGTTCTAGAGGCAGCCAGTCTTACGCTGTTCCTACGGCGTGGCAGATAAATTCCTGCAGATTTGCAGGACCTTTTACCAATGAAAGAGCCTTACACAGTAATATCCTTCTTCTCTATGAACAATTACCAAATAAACCAAATACACATGCTAAGCATGCAATGCTCCACTCAGGCAGTCCTGATCAGGCAGGCAAACTTTCCTGTTGGGCAGACACAGTCACTTGAAGATATCAGACTTTTATAATGTAATAATGTCTTGTGTAATGTAGCTTAATGATAGAATAAATAGATATAGTGTAATGGTTAATGTAAGAATAAATGTTAAGTAACTATAACTGCCGGCCACCCTTCTTGGTTTGCAGCGAGGAATGGTCTTTTAGGCTGTTGGTAAATATGCGTGCTACATTATTAATAAATGTGGTGTTTTGCCTTATCACCCTGAAAAAGATCCCATGTAATTCTTTCCAGTAAAACACACTCTTGTCTGGATTATGGTTGCTACACATCAGGCCATGCAAAAATTCTTGGCAGATCTTATCTTAGGCTGAGTCTTGCAGGTGAGTAGTTCTTCTACTATGACTTTGGATCCTCCATTTATATACTCCCAAAACAGCTAGGGCCACACCAAGGCCAAGTTCTGTGTCTCTCATGGGGTGACATTTTGCTCAGTCTAATTCAGTGTTTTGGACCCATAGGCCACAATTTGTAATTTCCCTGTGCTTTGCTTCTGTACCAGCACTTCTCCCAGTGCTACATCCCTGCTAGCCAATTGCAGGAAGAATGGCTCTTCCACCTCTCAATATGCTAGGGCTAGGGCCTGGTCCAACTCCTTTTTCTGGGTCAGCAAGGCTTTGGTTGCTCAGGCCTCCACTCCCATTGTTGCCTTTTCCCATACAGTGGGCAACTTTTGCCAGCAAACATTTCAATACAATCTTTCCAGAAGTTCAGAGTTCCCAAAACAGCTCTTAGGAATGCCATATCAGTAGGGGGCAGGAAGTTTTCCAATCAGTTCCACCCATTGTGCATCTGTGGTTCATCCCTCTTTTCCCAATATGACCCCTAAACACTTTTATCCCTTGCTGTACCATTGGGTCTTGCTTCTTGGAACCTTGAAAGTATCTTGGATGATCTGTAACATTCTGTTATCCTATCAACTTTCTCCTCCTTGTCTGCATGTACCAATATATCACCACATAGGATATTACTCTCTTGCCTTCAGATGTCAATTTTTCCCATATCTTAAACCCATGAGAGTGACAAATTGCAGGGGTGATATGAAAACCTGGGGGACTCTTGTGAAACAGAACTATTGTCCCTTGTTAGTGAACCCAACTTTGTACCAAGACTCAAGGTGCAAGGGAATGGCAGAAGTGGCATTTGCTACATCTATTACTGTGAACTACTGTGCACCTGCTGCTACTGCAGCAACTACTACTTGGTAATTGAAGTAGGGGATTTAGGTAGGGTTGGTCCTGCTTTGGGCAGGGGCTGGACTTGATGACTCCTGAGGTTTCTTCCAGCCCTAGGATTCTACTTGGCCACTGTTCCAGTAGTGCCTGGGGTTACTGCATTTAATGCTCTAAAATTCACTGTCCTTCCCCAGGTTTCCCCATTCCCCTTCAGTACAGGCCAAAGTGGGGCATTATTAATACTAACATTTGCACAATAACACCCTGTTCTTAACAAAATGTCAGTGGTAGATTTTAGTCCTTCTGCCTCCTGGGGACACCTGTATTGAGGCTTTTGAATTAAAACCTCAGCGTCAATTTTATCACATTCCAATTTTTTTTAGCCCATCCTTCAAAAAATGTATCCACCATGCTTGCCTTCCTGCTGATAGCTGCACACCTATAGCTAGTATTAATGGAGGGGAGAATATTTCGGCTGGCTCTTCAGTATTTGCCCAAAGGAACCCATTGGCTAAAAGCTTCGTCTCTTCTCATTAATGTGTTTCAGAACACAGTATTTTACCCTTGACTCCCCAGGAAGGAGAGGGGGTTGTGACTGGGGCAGGAGATCAGAGTGCAGGAGGGGGTGCATGGTCTGGGAGAGGGTGGATGCATGAGAGGAGTCTGACCTGGAGGAGGGGTTGCAGGGTCTGGAAGGGGTTGTGACCTGCAGCTGGGGATTGGGCTGTAAGCTAGAGCAGGAGAGGACAAGGGATTTGGGTGTAGGGCCTGGGAGGGAGTAGGGGTGTATGAGTGAGGGTGCAGAGAGTTTGGGTTGTGACCTGGGGAAGTAGTGCGGGGGTGGGAGGTGGGGGAAGGTAGGGGTGGAGTACCAGATGCAGGTTCTAGTTGGGAGGTGCTTACCTGAAGCAGCTCCCAGCCAGCAGCCCAGCAGGGTCCCTCAGACAGGCTCCCTGCCTTCCACGCCCCTGCACACCACTCACCTCACTTGGCTTGCAGGGTCCATGCACTCTCTGTGCACTGCACACCTGGTTATGCGCTACTGGGACCACAAGCAAGGCCCAGGTCTCAGAACTGCAAGATTGTGCTGGGGGTGGGACAGTGTATGAAGCCCCTCCTCCAAGGGCAAATGGCACACAGAGAACATAACAAGAGCGGCCACACTGGGTCAGACCAAAGGTCCATCTAGCCCAGTATCCTGTCTTCTGACGGTGGCCAGTGCCAGGTGCTCCAAAGGGAGTAAATAAAACAAGTAATCATCAAGTGATCCCTCTCTTATCATCCATATCCAGCCTCTGATGAACAGAGGCTAGGGATACCATTCCTACCCATCCTGGCTAATAAGTATGGATGGATCTAACCTCGAATTTATCTACAGTAGTTCTTTTTAGAAGCCTGTTAAAGTCCTGGTCTTCACAACATCCTCTGGCAAGGAGTTCCACAGGTTCACTGTGTCCTGAGTGAAGAAAAACTTCCTTTTTGTTTGTTTTAAACCTGCTACCTATTAATTTCATTTGGTGACCCCTAGTTCTTCTTCGAGTAGTGTCCCTGTGGGTGCTCCACTGAAAGGTGTCGGGCTCATCCCAGCGCTGCAGTCCGGAGATTTTTCTGTAGGGCTGTGTCTAGACTGGCATGATTTTGCGGAAATACTTTTAACAGAAAAGTTTTTCCATTAAAAGTATTTCCGCAAACGCGCGTCTAGATTGTCATGGATGCTTTTGCGCAAAAAGTGCTTTTGTGCAAAAGCATGTGTGGCCAGTCTAGATGAGATTTTGCGTTAGAAATCCCCGATCGCCATTTTAGCCATCGGGGCTTTTTTGCGCAAAATAGTTCTTCCCTGTCTACACTGGCCCTCTTGCGCAAGTATTCTTGCCCGCACGATGCATCTGGTCCCTCTGCACCGGGCAACATCACGGCACCAGGGGTTTCACCTGTATACCCGTCACCGATATCCCCAGTGCCTAGATCGCTTCCATAGACCAGAGTGTATCGGAGGTTGGACTAGTCTTTTCTGTGCCAGCTAGTCCACCCCCTCCTCCACCACTGAGGTCATTCTTGTCCACCAAGATGCAAAGGAAGGCTCGACATATATGTACTCCTTCTCCCATTCCTGACAGGCCGGTGTTCTCACCTGAGCAGTCACCGTCCCCACGTCATCATACAGGCAGGCATGATCACAATCAGTACAGGTCACCATCTCGCCACCATCCCCATGGAGATCACGTACACCTCCCCGGTACTACTGTTCATACCGATCCAGATCTCTGTCTCATTATACAGTCCATTCGGGATCGGACGTGTCTCCATCACG
This sequence comes from Pelodiscus sinensis, assembly GCF_052426305.1. Lineage (NCBI taxonomy): Eukaryota > Metazoa > Chordata > Testudines > Trionychidae > Pelodiscus > Pelodiscus sinensis. The sequence goes on along the minus strand of NC_143063.1, from coordinate 5,064,981 downwards.
ATCACACTACTCACGATACGAAAGCGTCACTTCCTATTCTCCTTGGCGCTTTCCGCATCACCACGGTAGTCGCTACACTCACTCCTACCAACACCGTACGCATTCCCGTAGTGTGGCTCACTTGCCATCAATTTCACCAGAATGTCCTTGTTCTCGATCGCCACATCTTCCTACCCAGGCCTCACCAACACCCATGGGAGACGCTCCCTCAACTTCCACCCATAATGAGAGTGAAACGGGCATTCGAAATAAAGCCCTATTTCGAACTACCTGTTATTCCTCCTGCAATGAGGTTTAACAGGTAGTTTGAAATAAGGCTTTTTTTGAATGCCCATTTCACTGCCACATGTAGACACGGGCAGTTATTCCAGGCTTGTAAATTTCAAAAATGGTGCCCAGCCGGGAAGATGCAAATCAAGCGCAGGATATTTAAATCCCGGGCTTGATTTGCAATTCCGAATGCCTCCATTTGCAGCCCTATTCCAAAATAGGCTGCAAGTGTAGACATACCCTAAGAAACAAATCCTTGCCTGGCAGACCGAAAGCTCGTTCGGCCAGAAACGCGGCTACTTCTATGGCATTTCGTAAGGATGTGCCCCTTTGCGACATATGCCGGGCTGCTACGTGGTCCTCTGCATCAACCTTCGCCAGGCACTACGTCCTTCAATGTGTCCTGGCTACAGATGTGGCAGTAGCGCACACAGTGCTCTCCATGGTGCAAAGACCTTGATGCTGAAGCACAGGATGAATTCTGGGTCACTGCTCACACTCACCTTTCAGTGGAGCATCTACGGGGACACTACTTGAAGAAGAAGAAAGAGTTACTCAACTGTGTAGTAACATCTGTTCTTTGAGATGTGTGTCCCCGTAGGTGCTCCACGACCTGCTCTCGTCCCTGCTTTGGAACTATTGTCCTGTATTTTTTCAGCTGTTCCGGCTAGGAGGAACTGGCAGGACGGACCGTGTGTCACAGAAAGGGTGCAAATGGCGCAACACGGCTTCTGCGCATGAGCGGTCCTCCAGGGGCTACTGCTACAGAAAAATCTCTGGAGTGGCGCTGGGACGAGCCCAACACCTTTCAGTGGAGCACCCAGAGGGACACATCTCGAAGAACAGATGTTACTACATAGGTGAGTAACTCTTTCTTCTTATGTGATGGGAACAAGTAAATAGCTTTTCCTTATTCACTTTCTCCACACCTCTCATGACTGTATAGTCCTCTATCATATTCCCCCTTAATCTCTTTTCTAAAATGAAAAGTCCTACTCTTTTTAATCTCTCTCCGAGAGCCATTCCAAACTTATAATCATTTTTATTGCCCTTTTCTGAACCTTTTCCAATGCCAGTGTTTTTTTGTTTTTGTTTTTTTTTAGATCTGTACACGGTATTCAGGATGTGGGCACACCCTGGATTAATATAGAGAGGTGATAAGATATTCTTTGCCTTTTTCTCTATCCCTTTTTTAATTATTCCTAATGTTTTGTTTGCTTTTTTGACTGCTGCTGCTGCACATTGAGTAGTATGAGAAGCACCTGCCTAGGACAGTGGAGAGCTGGATCCAGCAGTTTGGCAGGCTGAATCTGGCCTGTGAGCCCCCTGTGAAAGAGCCACCAAGGGGAAAAAGGGCTTTATTCCTCTTATGTCAATCTCACCTGCAACATGCAGGTAAATCAGAATGGCAGAGGAATAAATGTCTACACAAGGGATAAAGCCATGGAAATTCAACTCCCGCCCCAGGGTCTCCAAGCAGATCTAGCCACATATTTGAACTGATTTGTGAGTCTGCAGGATTGGAAGTCAATGACCAGATCCTAGTTCTCTTGGGCGGATGTGGGAGAAGGGAAAGGCACACTGACCCTTCTCCCCACCAGTGCTGTTGCACAGTGAGTCAGTAGAATCCCCTTCCCCCTACTTGCACTCCCTGAATACAAGGGGAGGCTATCAGGGTCACCTGTGGTGGCGAGATCCTGCCACCCCTCTTCCAGGACTGGCGGTGCAGGGAAAGGGGTGATAAGCTCTGTTTCAGGCTCCACTGGTGGCTACTCCTACGTGTACTCACATAGCGACACTCTTGCCTGCTTGTTGTCTCTAGCAGCAAAACGCGAGCAGCACTTCTTCAGCACTAGTGGCTTGAGAAGCCACAACCAGTGCCGCTGTGTTTGCCTTCTTGGCTGGAGCTCCTTCTCCCACTCTTGGACCCTTTTGTTGAGCTATAAATGGTTGAGTTTGTGTCTCAGGCAGTTCGTTGCTAGATTAGCTCATTGGTTGTCATGACACATCCAGATGACTGTAAGGGTATGTCCACACTACACAGCTTTTAGCGGTAAGGCCCTGTTGTTTTTGCTGACATAATACTTCTGCCCCCAACAAATGGGTTTTGCTTTGTGGGTAGCAGCCCTCTCCTGCTGCAGCAGAACTTTGCAGATCATGGGGGGGTGGAGGAGGTTAGCACCCGGGAATGATAAAAGTTTTGTTAAGCAAGTGCAGTTTGGGTAATATCCCCACTTTACACATTGTTCTAGCACATGTGGAAACAGGGTCGTACAGCATGCCTGCTCTGTGAAGCACCCTGCTGACCTGTGGCACTACAGGCACTCAGTACCTCAGTTTCCCTACTCTCAGGACTCTTGAGAACTCCACATAATCCACCCGGATGTAAGATGAAAAAACCTGTCAGGGTAAATCTAAAAGAATCTTGAATTACAGTCTGTCCATGGGGCCCAAGCCTGCACAGTCCTCCTTGCACCTGCAGTTCTCAATCCTGTGACCACATCTCTTTTAGGGTGGGTTCTCTTTCTGAGCACCCCATGCAACTCGAGGCCTCGTTTATAGTAGGAGTTCAGGTCAAATTTTGGCACATAAAATTGATTTTTCTAAACAATGAGTCCATGCTATCAAGGCCATTCTATCAATTTTAAGAGTAGCTGATGTCAATTTGGGGCATTCCTGCTTTTTACAAGGAGTAACACACATTTCAACCTTGCATGGCAGTCCCAGCATGGAGAAAGTCAATGCTCTTTGCCTCTGGGATGCATCCTATAGTAGCCTGCTGTCACTGCTCTGGCCAGAACTTGCAACTGTACTGCTTTCCAACAAGAAAAGCCCAAGGAAAGTTTGAATTTCCTTTCTCATGTGGCCAGCCTTAGGAGCACATCTCAGAGCAGGTAGCACACCTGAGCAGCACACGTGGCCATGAGTTCAAGTCTCATAAGCTCCAGTTCCCAGGGGCGCAAAAGAGTCCCAGCATGGAGTGTGCAGGAGATCTTGGACCTCATCAAGGTGTGGGGAGAGGAATCTATTCTCTCAGAGCTCCAAAACAGCAAAAGAAATGCCACTATGTATGCGAAGATAGCCATGTTCCTGGTGGAGAGAGAATACTCCAGGGACTCCAGACAGTGCCATGTTAAAATAAAGGAGCTGAGACAGTCCTTTCACAAAACAAGGTAGGCAACAGCCGGTGGAACGAGGTGTACCGGTAGTTCGAATTAGAAAGCCTAATTCGAACTAACTACTCCGTGCCGCGTGTAGCCGCACGGCACGGGGTTCGCACTAGCCGGCTTTTAAAAATGGCGGCGCCGGCTTTATGCTAATGAAGCCCGGGAAATTCAAATCCCAGGCTTTATTAGCAAGTTCGGTATGCATACATTACCCCCCTAGTTCGAACTAGGGGGGTAGTGTAGACATACCCTTAGTTACAGATAGACACATACACACGCACAAACTTTTTCAAATATATAGAACATAAGAACGGCCATACTGGTCAGACCATCTAGCTCAGTATCCTGTCTTCTGACAGTGGCCAATGCCAGATGCCCCAGAGGTAGCGAACAGAACAGGTAATCACATGATCCCTCTCCTGTCATCCATTTCCAACCTCTGACAAACAGAGGCTAGGGACACCATTCCTACCCCCTGGCTAATAGCCATTGATGGACCTAAACTCCCTGAATTTGACTAGTTCTTTTTTGAATCCTGTTAAAGTCCTGGTCTTCACAACATCCTCTGGCAAGGAGTTCCACAGGTTGACTGTGCACTGCACAAAGAAAAACTTCCTTTTGTTTGTTTTAAACCTGCTACCTATTAATTTCATTTGTGACCCCTAGTTCTTATGTTATGGGAACAAGTAAATAATTTTTCTTTATTCACTTTTTCCACACCAGTCATGATTGTATAGACCTCTATCATATCCCCCTTAGTCTCCTCTTTTTTTAGTTGAAAAGTCCCAGTCTTTTAAACTCTCTTCACATGGGACCTGTTCCAAACCCCTAATCATTTTTGTTGCCCTTTTCTGAACATTTTCCAATGCCATGCATAATAATAGATATCACCAATTTGAGGTGTCTACCCTGATGTAGGCACTCACATTTGTAAGCTGTTCCAGACAATATTACACACCCTACACTCTATTGTAATAATCTTTGTGCAAAATATGCCTTGTGAAGTATATGAAAAATTAATAACTCACTGATCAATAATATAGTGAAATGTGTTTACTTAACCTTATGGTCAAATTATGCAATCCAATGATAAAGGCAAATGTTCAAATTCACGTAGTCCTAATTAGGTGAAGCAGGCCTATCTTAAAGGGTTGGGTGTTTATCTCTATTTGAATACAAGCTGTAAAAAGAGTCCTCTGACAGCAAGAAGAGGAAAAAAGAAGACAAAGAAAAGTTGCATTTCATCATGAACAGATAAAAAGAAATAACATGAGATATCCACCTCCTACCCTGTTTCCTTGCTCTCAGCTGGAAAGAGCTTTAACTAGGTATCTGAGGAAACTATTTTTCAGAGCGTGAATTAACTATAAAAGAAAAGGGCAAAAATCCCACAGGCATCTCTCCCTGTCCATCTCTCTTGCACCAAATAATACCAAACAAAATCAGCTCTTTGACTTTGGGAAGGATCATGTCTTTCTGATTGATCGGAGCCTATGGTAAGAACCTTACCTTGCTTGAACCAAGCCTAGTTTTAGTCTCAGAAACCATTTGATCTTTATTGCTCTTATAACCATTTTTAACTTTAATTCACTTAACAGCTAAACTTATAAACTTGATTTATTCTTTAATCAAAACTAATCCAGTGTTGTAGTTCAATTGAGCTGTGTGGTAACTATTTAAAGGGACACCAAACCTAAAATATCTGAACTGTCCAAAAGAAGGTAGAACACACAATTCTGGGCGGAAAATTAGGGACTTGGAAGTGTGTTATGATCACTCTTCAAATAGTAACCAAGGCTGCTGGAAGCTAGAGTGTGGCTTGTGTTTGCTGAGAGGCTGTTAGAGTCAGAGCTGTGGCTATAAAGCAGACAGGGCGTGACCTGCATAAGGGCAAGCCATTTGTGAGAGGCACAGGTGGGAGCTACAGCAGTACAGCATTGTGAGGCACCTCAGGTTGCAGGGCAGAGACAATGCAGTGCCTTCACTGGTCAGGATTTCACATTAGGAGGGTCATAGAGTTAACAATGTACATGCTGGATTTGGAGTTCTCCCATGTGCCACCATTTTTATGCTGGAATGTCTCTGCAAGAAATTCACCCTTGTGCAGAGGGCCAGCATAAAGTCTATACACCTCTTGAGTCTCAGTTAAGCTTTCAAAATAAGGAGAGTTGAGTAGGAGTTGAAGTAACCAGTGCATATGCCTTGCACTCTGGCACTCTGCACTGGAGCAAATTTGTGCATTGACCTTCTGCTAGTGGAAACCACCATAGTAGCTATAGAGAATAAAGAGCTGCATGCTCATTTGCTAGAACATGGGTTCCCAAACCAGGAGGGCGTGCCCCCCCCCCGGAGGGGCATGAAGAAATTCCAGGGGGGGTGCGAGGCCACATACACCCCTGTCAATCCCACCCCAAGTTTTGCTGCTATTTTTGTTGGGGGGGGGCATGAGGGTTTCTCAAAAATCAGAAAAGGAGCATGATGCCAAAAAGTCTGGGAACTACTGTGCTAGAAGGAACATCTCATTATACAAGTAACAAATCTCTAAGGGTGCGTCTATCCTGGCTCCCTAGTTCAAACTAGGGATGCAAATGTAGGCAACTGAAATTGCTAATGAAGCTGGGATTTAAATATCCCCCACTTCATTAGCATGATCTCGCCGGCACGTTACTCCGCTCAACAGCTGATTTGAACCAGGAAGTGCGCGCTGGGACACGTTAGTTTGAAATCAAACCTCTTGGTTCGAACTAACGTTACTCCTCAAAAAATGATCCCGCGCCAGCGAGATCATGCTAATGAAGCGGGGGAAATTTAAATCCCCACTTCATTAGCAATTTCGATCACCTCCATTTGCATCCCTAGCTCAAACTAGGGAGCAAGTGTAGACATACCCTAAGCGGGTTTGTGTGGAGAAATCCGGAAAGAATTGCATTATTTTCATGGCATATCTCATCTCATACCAAGTTCCAGCATATTTTATTTCCTGACTATTAAGAGGAGACCTTATGCATCTTTTCTGTCTCTGCTTCTAGCTATCTACCGTTGTACCCACACATCCTATTCAATGTCCACAGAACAGGTTGTATCTAAACCCACATGGAATATGTATTATTTCTAAAGTAAACTTTCTTTCAATAAAGAGAAACTTGTACATCTGTTTCTAATGAAACATACATATTTAGATCTAACTCTGCATGACTCATAGCTTTAAATATATCTAGAGGGTCCAAGTTCTGTGAAATTCCTATAATTGTAATGGCCATGAATGGAGAAACATTACAGAGGAAATCAGCATAGTAGTAAGCATTTTGGAGGAACTGCTATTTTGTGGTTAAAGCCACACCCAGAGGTATTTTATTGCTTTATTATTTACTGCTTAGAAATTTTTCTTCTTCAAATCCAGTCCTTGTGTCTGGCCTCAAGCCACAAAGTCCAAGCTCACGCTCAGGGTGGGATGTTGGATCTAAAGAATTTTATAAGCAGATGTTGATGCTACTGCTCCTGGAGCAGTCAGATTCTGTTTTCCTGAGCCTGTTGATGGGGGTGAGGATGGATTCCATTTAATCAGAAACAGATTGAGAGGGAAGTTGACAGAACCGCTACTGTTCCTCTGCAGCCTGCTTGATTTAGTCCTTTAGCACAATCAAACATTTTTGTTCATAAGGGCAAAAGACATAAAAATATCTTTGAATGAGACCCAGATGCCTCTTCTCTGCCCTCCTGATAGATGTTAAGTGTCCTGTGGCTTTATAATTAAACCTCTGGGTTGGTCTTGTGCTGTAGCACTGGGCTTGGGCTCATGAGATTGAGATTCAGTTCCAAATGGAGACTCCCTGCACAAATAGCTGGGCAAAATCAGGATAAGAACTATCCCTTTGCATGTCTTGGAGCATCTGCTTTTCTGACCGTGTATCTGGAGAGTACCTAGCGTACTGCGGGCTGGTCTGAACTGGGTGTTTTTAGAAAATGAATGATAGGATTTGAATTGTATGGCAGTAAGCATGGTATAACATTTATCAGGATGGATAGCTTTACAGGGCTTTGCTTAGCTCTGTAAAGAAATGGACATCTAGGGCATTGCCTCCGTGTTCTGCCCTGGCAAAGATTGGTTAAATTCAGAACATATTTGGGAAAATTTTCAGTGAGGGAATATTTGCAATTAAATCATTTAATTGATGGCCAACACTGTCTCCAGCCAACAGGTTTCCTCTTATTTCTCTTCATTTTCAGCTGCTGTTCTCTCCTACAATGCATATGGCCTGCTGCAGATGATTAAAGGCTTTGGCCCTGTAGCGAGCTTTGGGAATGTTACTTGTAGAAAACACAGCAGTACTGACATGCATGTTGCTGATTTACATTTGCTCCCAGATGTTTTGATATTGCTGGAGCCATCGGCCTGTGGGAACGTCTGCAGTCTTTTTTATATCAATTTCAATTCCGTGGAATGCAGCTGTACATTTGCTTTGAAAGCTCTTCTAAACGTGACCAGTACAAAAGGCTTTCTTGAGAGGAGATGGGAGAGCAGAGAAAACTCAGCTGTCAAGCAAGTTCCTTATTTAAACACATAAGAAGCTCCCTTGGGAATCTTTGGATGCACATGCCTTAGCTTTATTTCTTAAATCCCCTAGGGCCAGATTCTGATGTGAGTGATTGTCACGTTACTGGATTTTGAGGGGAGCAGCCAGATCACTGTTGCACCCATGGGGGGGGGGGGTTGGCCCCAAAAATGGTATAAAAGGGGGCCATATGAGGTGTTGAATAGAAGCTCACTGTCTGCTAATCCTGTTTACGCTAGTCATGTGATTGTATAATGTCTGTGTGTGTAGTTAGGAATCTGTAATCTGTATAGATACTGAATATTTCTCTGCATGTGGTTGAGCAGTGGACAGAGCCCGGCCTATGGACATGCTAATCAGCCAGGCCCTGTGGGACAATGGCACTCAATGGACCAAGGACACACCTAAAGAATGAGGGTGACTCATACCTAAGGGCTAACAGCAGGGGACACAGGAATAAGCCGTGGGCCAGGTGACCTGCTGTAGCCAAGAAGAGACCAGGAAGGAGGGATAAATAGGCCATGTGGGGGACTCCATCTTGGTCTTCAGCTCAGCACTTCATCCCAGAGGCAGCAATGCAGGGATTGAAGAGCCGGAAAGACCTGTGGACCCATCCTGATCCTAGGATGTGCAACAAGGACTCTTAAGCCAGCAGCTGTAACATCTCTGCTAGAGCCTGCATCGAGAACTGGGAGATTCGGTGCATGTAATGTATGATTCTTTAGCAACCTCACTCTCATGCTTTTCTTTCTTGTGGTAATAAACCTTTAGAGGATATATTCTAAAGGATTGGCTCAGCGTGATTTGTGGGTAAGGTCCAGAGGGTAAATAGACCAGGGATCTGTGGCTAGTTTCTTGGAACCGGACAGAACTTGTTTGGGGTAGGTGGGATTGGGTGCTAAGACCCCCCCACCTGTGTATGAGGCCCGGGGGAAGCGTCACAAGTTTGGGGCATCATAACTCAAACCCTCATTTACGATAGGTTCTGTGCACCTATCGTAAATGTGGGCCAAGGATGTAAGTCGGGGGTTTTTGGCCCCTTCCGCACTTACAACCATTTTTGTAAGTGTGGGGGGTCGGAACTCGGGAGGTTGCAAGTCGGGCGCCCCTGTAGAAAAGAAGTCCTGCATCCTGTCTTGAAGAGTTCCTGATGCAGTTTACTGGAACTCAAACTTACCCTCACTCTGGATTCTGTTCCTTAGCTTTGGGGTTACAGTGCCGTAATGCCTCTCTTCCTCTATTGGCTTCTCTCCCAGTCTTCCTGGCACAATACAGGCTAGTCTCCCACTTGTCCCACTTACATCAGAGCTTGTGTTCAGCTCCAGATAAGGGAGGCCTGTACTTAGCTGATTAGATGCCATTCTCAGTTAAACTAATCTTAATCCAGTCATGTTAATAATAGCACCGTGGATTTACACTATTGCCGCCAAAACCCAATTCAGCAAAGTGCTTAAGCACATGCCCATCAGTTCATATTTAATAAAGAAACAAAGTTTGTGCTTTCCTTCACTCATGCTTAAGCATAGAATTTGGTACTTTAAGTTAAAGCCTGAAACTAGAATTTAACTCAAGATCTTTTTCACCTGTACTTGAAGTAATCCAAATGACTACTCAACTCAGTGGCTGAATTTTCAGTATCAAGAGCCTAATCATGCAAAATGCAGAGTGCCTTCCACACTAGTTGAAGTCAGTGAGTCCTGTGCGTGCTCTCTACCTCTCAGGATTGGGCCATCCAGGTGGTTTTCTCAGGCATGCCATTTGCAGGAATCTCAGGCTCATATATGGAGTACTATGAGCCTAGGTGCACATAACAAAATTTATTCTGCATGTTAATGGCAAAAAATAGAGGGAACATTGATAACAGTGCCTTTGACACAAAGCTAGGATGGCTGCAGACTAGCAAGGGTTTTTTGGTTTTTGTTTGTTTTTTTTTTACAGTTCTAGGGCCCAAATCTGGGACACTATATCAGATTGTTGCAAACTAGAAATGACATGGAATTTACAAGCAAGAATTTGTCCTGAATTGGACTTGACTCCTCTCACAGCAAAGCAATGAGCTTTCATGGGCACAATCCACTAAGTGGGTCATGTCCACAAAAGCTCATGATACCATCTATGTTTTTTGTTAGTCTCTGTCATGATTCTGAGGGTTAGCCATCAGCCTGGGGATTGAGGGGTTAACTACACCTAGCCAGGTGGAGTGACCAGTAGGAATGTAGGTGGGACTTTCAAACTGGGACAAAGGAATTTGGGTTTTTTCCTTTCTCCCTTTTGTCTCTCTGGGTGTGTTCTCTACAGCTACAGAGAGGGACAAGCATGTCTGTCTTTCTCCAAGACACCATTCTTCATTTTCTGTAAGTAGGGTAAAGTTTAGGTAGTTTCGTTAGGCTTTATTGTTTTAAGGGTTGGGTATGGGATCTGATGTCTGACACTGTTTAAAAGATGTTTGGCTTTTCTTTGTAACTAAGTTCTAGGCCCATGGGGTTTCTCCATGAGTATATTTTGTTACCTTCCCATCTAGTCATTGCTTGTTGTAATAATAAAAGTTCTTTCTTTTCTTTTTATTAACTTGGCATTGGTTAATTGTGTGCCCTGATTTTTATTTTAGGGGTGAGATTTCCCAAATGATCTTTCCCCTGATTTCTTTATCAACATTTGGGTGGTGGCAGCGGAAGTTTTATTCCCAAGATCTAGGTTTTTAAGATTTTGGGGGACGTTTTATACCAAAGCCTGGTAGATAAGGCTTTGGGGTACACTTGCTGGCCCCCACTTCTGCATTTATCATGCCAGAGTGGGGAAGGAGCCATGACAGTCTCTACGGTGCTACAGGACTACTTCTTGTTTTTTAAGTTTTTCTTGTTACAGACTAACACAGCTACCCCTCTGAAATGAAGCAATGTTAATTCCAGTATGTGTCTGAATATAACTGTACTGGTCTCTGCCTGGAGGGAGGCCACACTGCCATATTACACTGTCTGATGACCAGTTATGAGGCCTATAGAACCCTGTCACAGTATAGGAGCTGTGGCCCATAGCCCAGGTCAACCATAGTCCTAGCCTCCAGGTCTCCAACTCAGGGTGAGGCTATTGAATGTCCAGGGACACAGATCAATGTGCTGACAACACTGCAGTCCACAGACTCAGTCCTGGCTCAAAGCAGGTGTCATGAATAGGAGCTGCTAAGTAGAGTCTGACACCTGGAGAATGAGGAAAGGGTTAAGCAAATCTGGAGATGCACCGGAGGGAGGGGCTTCAGGCATTCAGCCAATGAAATGAAGATAGGAATTTCAAACCGAGGGGTTTTTTCTCTCCTCCTTTGTTTTTAGACCAGAGCAGTTTTTCCCCAAGTAACAGGAGAGATGGACTCTCCCAGGAATGAACTCCTTGAAATGTGTAAGTAGGGAAAAGTTTAGATAGTCCATCAGGTTTTATTATTTTCCTTGTTTGGGGGTTTGGAAATCATGTCTGAGCTGGTTAATTGTTTTTCTCTTTTGTAACTAAGGATTCCAGGGATTCTCCCTGAGTCTATTTCACTCCATGACTTTTAACACCCAGTCATTTACTATGCTTGCAACAATAGCCTTGTTTTGATGATAAAAGTTTCTTTTTGTTTTGATTAACTGGTATTGGTTGATTTTTGTGTCCTTAAACCTACATGCCTAAGATACCCCATTGGGAGGAACAGAGCCCCACTGTTGTTCTTCGGGTGATGTCCCTCTGGATGCTCCACTGTGGGTGATGGATTGCCCAGAACTGCAAATTGGATCGTTGCATCTTGGCACTTGGGATCATTGGGATCTATATAGGCAGTGCTCATAAACTCACCCCATACCAGCAAAAAGATGCTTGCCTCCATCCCGATCCCTTCCTCCACCTGAAGATTCAGAGGAGGAGGAGGGACAGATAGGTGATGGGGATCCAGACCCTCATACACGGGATACTTCTCCCACAGATAACTTGTCATCCCTGCCAGATGATGGGCTCATACCATCTGACACATGCCCAACGGATGATCTTAAACAATTCCAGGAGTTATTCAAGAATGGCAACAAGTCAGCAGGTTCCACTTCAAGAAGTGTAGGAAAAGCAGCACCATTTGCTGAAGAATCTGCACCCCACGTTGCAGGGGAAAAATGCATTGCCCGTAGATGAGGCAATTATGGAGACATCTGATGGGCTGTGGCAAACCCCCGCATGTATTCAACCTACGTGCAAAAGGGTGGACAGAAAATACTTTGTTCTCCCCCAAAGGCACTGAATTTTTATTCACACACCCGCCATGTTGAGTTGGCTTAGCACAGATTTAAACTGCCCCAATATAAAATGGCTAACCAAGACAGGGACCACAAGAATTTAGATTTTTTTGATAGAAAAGTCTACTTTTCCTCCACACTTCAGCTTAGAATAGCAAATTACACTGCCCTCGTGGGAAATCAGGATTTTGATAATTATTCGAAACTGGGAGAGCTCATGGAACAGCTCCCCAAATCAAAGAAGCCTATCATGAGGGTCCATGAGGGCCACACTATTGCACATACTGCACTACAAACAACTCTAGTCGTGGCCAATACTGACACAGCAGTTGTGATGCAAAGGGCATCCTTGTTACAAGCTTCAGGTGTTCCTCATGAGCTCGAGTCTAAGGTGGAGGACCTCCCATTTGACAAGCAAAAGTTATTTGCATCCAACAAGGATGAGGTCCTTCATAGTAGCAAAGACTCAAGAACCACGCTGTGTACATGGGGCATGTATACACCTTATCAGCACAATCGCTGTACTCCATATAACTATAACATATATGGCCAATATAATTGGCCCCCTAAAAGAACTTACGAGGATACTCGATCTCGACAGCATCCTCAGAGGAGGCATTCCAACCAGCATCACCCCACTACCACTCAGGCCTCAAAACAGCAGGTTTAAGAGTATGGTTGAGAGTCTACACAACCTCCCCCATGATCCAATGCCAACACAGCAGTGCAATCTTTTTACCCCCCCGTTTTTGCCCCTTCCTACCACACTGGGAGTCCATAACATCGGACCACTGGGTATTGGAGATAATCTGTAGGGGATACGCTATCCCCTTTACTTCTACCCCCCCTTCCTACCCCATCCGGCTTCAGGGAACCCTCTCACGAGAGCCTGTTAAGACAGGAAGTAGATTGTCTCCTGCTGCTCGGAGCCATAGAAAGGGTACCCAACAAACTCCATGGAAGGTCTACTTCAAGTATTTCCTTACATAGAAAAGAACAGGGGGTTGAAGAGCAATTCTCAATCTCCACAAACTGAACAAATTTCTCAGGAAGCAGTGCTTCAAAATGGTCATGCTAACCACAATTATTCTGGCATTGGATCAAGGGGACTGGTTTGCAGCCCTTGACCTACAGGACACATACTTTCACATTACCATTCACCCAGCTCATCGCTGTTACCTTCATTTTGCACTGGGAGCAGACCACTATCAATATAAGGTTCTGCCTTTCGGCTTCTCCTCAGCTCCCCGAGTGTTTTCAAAGGTCCTAGCCATAGCCACTGCATACGTATGACAGCTACACATAGTCATCTTCCTATACCTAGACAACTGCTTGATAAAAGGGAGGTCAAGAGATGAGAATCTCCATGGTTAACAAGACCAAAACCCTCCTCACTCATCTTGGTCTTCTAATAAATGCACAAAAGTCAAAGCTAGAGCCAACCCAAGACAGAGCTCATCAGTACTCGACTCGACTCAGTCTTGGCCAGCACTTATTTACCTCAACAGCGATTCACAGACATCCAAGATTTCATCTCGGTCATATCCATTGTCCCTTCCACCATAATACTTACCTGCCTTAATCTGATGGGCCATATGGCTGCAACTATATACATTGTCCATTATGCACGCTTGTGTTTCTGATGCTTTCAATTATGGATAGCATCCATCTACAATCCCTCATGTCACTCATTGCACAAGAGGGTTACTGTACCAACATCCCTACACTGGTGGACATCAGTGGACAATCTCTTGGCAGGCATCCCCTTCCACCAACCCCAGCCCACAGTGCAAATCACAACATACGCATCCCTGCTGGGTTGGGGAACCCATCTTCAAGACCAGGTACTCCAGGGCAAGTAGTCTTCATCCAAGATGTCCCTGCACATCAATCTGTTAGAACTCAGGGCAGTGAGAAATGCCTGCACACACTTTGCACCCTAATTTGCCAATTGTACAGTTTGCGTCCTCATGGAAAATATCTCCACAATGTTTTACATAAACAGATAAAGCAGTGCATGTGTATGCTTATAAGAAGCACACGGGATCTTTTTCAGGGGAGAAGGCAATACACTGTTTATTAAGAAGACTGCAGAGAAGCCGTTAGCATATGCTTTAAAAAGACAAACACATACACACATGCAGTCCTACAGATGTTGCATAGTTACCAATCTGTCATGGTTCAAGTCAGTCATACTGGCCAGACAAGGTTGACTGAGTGAAGAGTAAGGGTCTTTCAATCACAATTCGAGGCTCTTCTGAGGCTTGGATTAATAGAATCATAGAACTGGAAGAGACCTCAGAAGGTCATCAAGTCCAGCCCCCTGCTCTAGGCAGGACCAATTGCAACTAAATCAACCTGGCCAGGGCTTTGTCAAGCTGAGACTTAAACACCTCTAGGGATGGAGACTCCACTACTTCCCTAGGTAACCCATTCCAGTGCTTCACCACCCTCCTAGTGAAAGAGTTTTTCCTACTATCCAACCTGGACCTCTCCCACCACAACTTGAGACCATTGCTCCTTGTTTTGCCATCTGTCACTACTGAGAACAGCCTCTCTCCATCCTCTTTGGAACCTTCCTTCAGGAAGTTGAAGGCTGCTATCAAATCCCCCCTCACTCTTCACTTCTGCAGACTAAACAGACCCAAGTCCCTCAGCCTCTCCTCATAAGTCATATGCTCCAGCCCCCTAATCATTTTGGTTGCCCTCCGCTGGACCCTCTCCAATGTGTCCACATTCTTTTTGTAGTGGGGGGCCCAGAACTGGACACAATACTCCAGATGTGGCCTCACCAAAGCCGAATAAAGGGGAATGATGACATCTCTGGATCTGCTGGCAATGCTCCTCTTAATGCAACCAAATATGCCATTAGCCTTCTTGGCTACAAGGGCACACTGTTAACTCATATCTAGCTTCTCATCCACTGTAACCCCCAGGTCCTTTTCTGCAGAACTACTACTTAACCGGTTGGTCCCCAGCTTGTAACTATGCTTGGGATTCTTCCGTCCCAAGTGCAGGACTCTACACTTGTCCTTGTTGAACCTCATCAGATTTCTTGTGGCCCAATCCTCCAATTTGTCTGTGTCATTCTGTATCCTATCTCTGCCCTTAAGCGTATCTACCTTTCCCCCCAGCTTAGTGTCATCCGCAAACTTGCTGAGGGTGCAATCCATCCCCTCATCCAACTCATTAATAAAGATATTGAACAAAACCGGTCCTAGAACCGAACCTTGGGGCACTCCGCTAGAAACTGACCGCCATCCTGACATCGAGCCATTGATCACTACCCGCTGGGCCCGGCCTTCTATCCATCTTTCTATCCATCTTACCGTCCATTTATCCAATCCACAATCCCTTAACTTGCTGGCAAGAATATTGTGGGAGACCGTATCAAAAGCCTTGCTAAATTCAAGGTATATAACATCCACTGACTTCCCCATGTCCACCGAGCCAGTTACCTCATCATACAAGCTAATCAGATTGGTCAGGCACGACTTGCCCTTCGTGAATTCATGCTGACTATTCCTAATCACTTTCCTCTCATCCAAGTGCCTCAATATGGATTCCTTAAGGATCCCTTCCATGATTTTTCCAGGAACCGAGGTAAGACTGACCGGCCTATAGTTCCCTGGATCATCCTTCTTCCCTTTTTTGAAGATGGGCACTACATTTGCCTTTTTCCAGTCATCCGGGATTTCTCCCGATCTCCACGACTTTTCAAAAATAATAGCCAAAGGCTCCACAATGACATTTGCCAACTCCCTCATTACCCTCAGATGCACTAAGTCTGGACCCATGGATTTATGTACGTTTAGCTTTTCTAAATAGTCCCTAACCTGTTCTTTACCCACCACGGGCTGTCCATCTTCATCCCATCTTGCGTCACTTGGCACAGAAGTCCAGGAGCCGACCTTGTCCGTGAATACAGAGGCAAAAAAAGCATTGAGTACTTCAGCTTTCCCCACATCATCTGTCACTAGGTTACCTCCTTCATCCATTAGGGGCCGCACACCCTCTCTGATGTCGAAGCAAATGCCTCACTCAGTTTACGCGGCTAAACAGACAGTTTTATTGGCCAATAAAAGCAAAGTGAGCCAAACGTGGTCTCAGCAAAGCCGGGTCCAGTAAGGCTACCTAATACAATCAATCCTAGTATCTTTATACCCTTAACCAAACAGTCTGACGTCAGGGCATCCAATTACAGAAATAATCAATTAGACTAGGAAAAACAAAGCCTTATCAACATGATGGCGGACAGGTATGAGGGAGTACCTCTCCTCTCTGAACCAGCCCAATTAACACATTCCAATAGCACATCTGTCTTGGCCTGGCGCATGGGGTGATAGAAAGTTCACTCTGGCCTACGTGCAAAGACAAAAAGCTGAAATGGTTTCTGTTATACAAGATGGCTTCTAGCTAAACATAAACTAACTTCATCAACTCCCCCCTTTTAGCCTTTTAAAGGCTAACCATGAAACCATTTTACATCTCCATTTTCATC
Organism: Pelodiscus sinensis; assembly: GCF_052426305.1. NCBI lineage: Eukaryota > Metazoa > Chordata > Testudines > Trionychidae > Pelodiscus > Pelodiscus sinensis. Next base: position 5,048,237 of record NC_143063.1, on the reverse strand, counting down.
AAAGCCTTTATATACATTTCTTGTTCCTCTCTCTGCTCATCATATTTTAACATCATTACTTCCACATTCCCTTTAGTAAGGGTCTGTCCCTTGTTTTCTAGAATACAAGAAATACAGCATTTGATTAACAAGAAACAAAAATAAGCACAAAAGAATATAGCCAATACTAAAACTACACCTTGCAAAATCCAAGTTCCCACATGTCCAAACCAGCCTCTTAACCAATCCCAGAGGGTCCAGTCTTCCCCCTGCCTTAAGCGTTCCACAGCTTTTTCAATCTCTGAGGCATCTTCCTCCACTTCTTTGCTGGTGTCGGTGATATACACACAGCATTCCTTTCCTACTAAGGCACAAACCCCGCCCTTACTAGCTAGGACATAGTCTAGGGCCATCCGGTTCTGGAGAACCATTTGTCTCACTTCTCCTAGTTCCATATTAATGGCACGGAGAGCTTTGGTTGTGGCATTAGCTACTTTCTCGAAAGCTACTTCCAGCCTCCGAATTTCTCTTACTGCATAGGCCACACCCAATCCTGGGAACGCAATTCCCCAAAACCGCTGTGTTTCTGTTATCTCTCGGTAATTTCGGATTCTACTCCCAGGGAGATGGTTAGTGATTCGAATGGCTGGGAAGGCTGCTCCAATGTAGCAGGTTCCACTCCAGCCCTTGGGCAGTGTTTTGTATGCTCGGCGACCATATATAAAGTAATGGCCAACCTTTGCTGTTAAGGTCCTTTGGCATTGGGGCTTCATCATCCATTGCAAATAGTACCCATCGATTCCAAAGTCATAAGGGCCTTTGTTATTTTCCCAGGTGTTATTTCTGTTCCATACTCCATTCAGGACAATGTTTACCTCACACCTGCTTTTCCCCACTTGGGCTCCTGTACTATTACATGTCCAGCAGTATTCTCCAACTGGTGTCAGAGCTAGGCGGATGTACCCTGGGCTAGTAAACCCTTTATCCTGCCAGGTATCATTTGGCTTTAGCTCATTAAACAATGGGCCATTCATTTGAGTGTTGTTCAGTGGAACTGGAATCATTGGGATGCCTCCTTCTGAATGTACAGGACTGTGAGCACATATCCAGCAACCTGTGGAATTAAATTCTTGGGAAACTTGGTTCATTAAAAGCATAAACACATTTGAACCATATAGGTTATAACTACTAGGTATTAAAAACAAAACTAAGCATAAGCTCAACATGAATTGTTTGTCCAGCCTCATGCTGGCTGTTCTTCAGGACTTCGTAGTTTGCTTCACCTATCGCTGGCAGGTCCTTCTGGGCCGCAGCTGGTACCTTGGCCTCGGTCTTTCAGGATCGTCTGCTCCAGGGCTTGGATTGCCGGTACCAAGCCTGCGCTGATCCTCGTCTACTTCTGGACCTGGATTTCTGGTACCAGGCCTGCGCTGATCCTCGTCTGCTTCTGGACCTGGGTCTCCGGTACCAGGTCTGTGGTGCTCCTTGTTGGGGCCGTCTTCTGTAGGGGCCAGGACGGGTTTGCAGTGGGATGCGTGAATCCAGGTGGGCAATCCTTCGCACTTTACAGCAGTATGGGTGGTCAGAAGGACTTGGTAGGGACCCTTCCACCTGGGTTCCAGGGCAGTCTTTCGCTGGTGAACTTTCACACAAACCCAGTCTCCTGGTTGTAGTTTATGGCACGGCTCAGTCAGGGCCTCTTGGAAGGCGTCCTTAACCTGTGAATGATAGGACTGTACACACCTCATAAGTTCCTGACAATACTTGACTATGCTTCCTTTAATGAGTATGGCATCAGCCAAGTTAATGTCTGGGCTGCTTAACAGTCTCATAGGTCGGCCACATGCAATCTCATGTGGACTGAGTCCAGTTTTCCGATTAGGAGTGGCTCTCATGCTCATTAGGGTAACCGGGAGTGCTTCTACCCATGTTAAACCAGAGTCCTCACATATCTTAGCAAGTTTGTTCTTTAAAATCCCGTTACGTCTCTCTACTGCTCCTGCGCTCTCCGGGTGTCGCGGGCAGTGCAGTGCTTGTCTGATAGAGTAGTACTTTGTCAGCTTTTGAACAATTTGTCCAGTAAAGTGGGTACCTCTATCACTGGAGATCACCAGGGGTATTCCCCATGATGGGATGTAATGATTTAGAAGTTTCTTAGCTACTGTGATGGCATCCGCTTTCCTGCGGGGATAAGCTTCTACCCATCCCGAAAACAAACAAACAATAACCAGCACATATTCAAAGGATTGACATTTAGGCAATTGAATAAAGTCCATTTGTAAATTCAGAAATGGTCCTAAAGGCGGAGGTCTGGTTGCCGGAACTGTCTTTACAGGTTTACCCACGTTGTGGGCTTGGCAGACAGGGCAAGCCAGACAGTAATCTTTTGCTGCTTGGGAGAATTTGGGAGCAAACCAATTTTGCTTTAGGATTGCCACCATCCCCCCTTTGCCAACGTGCGACAATCCATGGAGCACGGAGGCAAGGTGAGGTAGCAAGACCACTGGGGCAACAATGCGGCCGTCAGAGCTGCGCCACAAATGGTCTGGGTGCAAGGTGCACCCTGCCAGTCTCCACTCCTGCTTTTCTGATTCTGGGGCTTGGTCCTGCAGGAGGGCCAGTTCTGACAGAGATGGCAAAGGAGCTGGCGGTGGTGGGAAAGAAGGGTACAATGCTTCAGCCCGAGGAGGACATAGGGCGGCTGCCTTAGCAGCCCGATCGGCCATGTCATTTCCTAATGCAACTTCATTAGAGGAAGAGGAATGAGCTACACACTTAACAATAGCAAGAGCTGAAGGTAAAAGTACTGCATCAAGTAAAGCGGCTACATAAGGCCCATTCTTTATAGAGTGGCCAGAGGAAGTAAGGAAACCTCGCTGCTTCCAGAGCGTACCAAAATCATGAACTACGCCAAAAGCATACCGGGAGTCAGTGTAGATAGTAGCAGACGCTCCTGCGGCAATGTGACAAGCCCTTGTTAGAGCTATTAATTCTGCCACCTGTGCGGAAGAAACAGCAGGTAGAGGAGCAGATTCTATGACATCCCAGACAGTACAAACTGCATAGCCTGCTACTAAAACTCTACTAGAATTATAAAAGCAAGAACCGTCTGTATACAGTATAAAATCAGGGTTATCGAAAGGCATTTCAAACAGGTCTGGTCTTGGAGAGGTGACGGCTTGCACAACTTGCAAACAGTCATGAGGCTCCCCTTCATGGGGTGCAGGGAGCAGTGTAGCGGGATTTAAAGAGTCACAGCGAATTACAGAGACATTGGGAGAAGCAAAGAGAAGCCGTTCATATTTAACAAGACGGGCATTAGAAAGGTGCTGGGTTTTTCCTTTTAAAAGTAATGCTGACACCGAATGAGGAACAGCCAGTGTTAATGGAGATTGTAAAACCAAAGGTTCTGCTTGCTCTAAAATCCGTGCTGCCGCCGCAATTGCACGGAGGCACGGTGGAAATGAGGCCGCAACGGGGTCAAGATAGGTGCTGTAATAAGCAAGAGGGCGGTATTTATCACCATGTTTCTGCACTAGTACACCTAAAGCACATCCTTCTTTTTCATGACAGAACAAAGTGAAATGACGGGAGTAATCGGGCAAGCCCAGAGCTGGAGCAGAAGCTAGTGCCTGTTTCAGAGACGAGAAAGCAGTGTCTTGCTGAGATCCCCACGGTATAGGGGAAGGGGTTGCATTACGGGTGAGCTCTTGGAGCGGTTTGGCTAGCTGAGAAAAGTTAGGAATCCATTGTCTGCAGTAGCCAGCCATACCGAGGAAAGAGCGGACTTGGGAGGGGGTAGTGGGTTTAGGGGCAGAAAGGATTGCCTGGATTCTATCAGCAGAGAGGTGACGGCTCCCTGCCGAGAGGTCATGGCCCAAATACCGAACTGTGGGCTTGCAGAGCTGAAGTTTTTGTTTAGACACTTTATGACCCTTATTAGCTAAAGCAGTGAGAAGTACAACAGAATCTAATCTGCAGGCCTCAAGGGAAGCGCTACAAAGAAGCAAATCGTCTACATATTGAATAAGAGTAGAGCCAGAAGGGAATGTAATGTCAGAGAGATCCTGCCGTAGAATTTGTGAAAAGTAGGTGGGAGAATCTCTAAACCCTTGTGGCAGAACGGTCCAACAGTATTGCTGTCCTTTATAAGTAAAAGCAGTAAGATATTGGCAATCAGGGTGGAGGGGAACACTGAAAAAGGCGGAGGAGAGATCAACGACAGTAAAATGGGTGGAATCAGGTGGGATAGAGGAGAGAATAGTGGTCGGGTTAGGCACAACAGGAAATTGAGAGATGACAATAGCGTTAATAGCTCGAAGGTCCTGGACGAAACGATAGGTGTCCCTTCCTGGTTTCTTTATAGGCAGTATAGGAGTATTACACTCACTTGTACAGCGAACAAGAACACTTTGTGCCAAGAGATCAGAAATAACAGGCTGAATTCCTGCCTCAGCTGCAGGATTCAGTGGGTATTGGGTAATACGGGGCAGACGCTTAGTTTTGTCAACAGAAATGTAAACGGGATCTACTGATATCCTGCCCACTTCGTTTGGGGTGGTGGCCCACAAACAGTTGGGGACCTGGGACAAAAGATCAGCATCCGAAACAGGAATTAAGGGAAATAGTTCAGTGTCAGGACCCTGCAGCAGGTCCTCCACCTCCTGTCGGGTCTGTGCAGGCTCTTCAAGATAAACCCCATCAGGAGTACAGAAAATAGTGCAACGTAATCTGCACAATAAATCTCTTCCTGATAGATTCACAGGGGAAGTAGGACTTAGGAGAAAGGAATGATGCTCAGAAATAGGTCCTAGGACAAGAGACACGGGTTTAGAAACAGGGTGAGGCACGACTTGATTAGAAATACCAACTGCATTAACAACCTGGTTAGAAATAGGAATAGAGAAAGAAGACGCTTGGAGAGTGGACCTGCTAGCACCTGTGTCCACTAAAACCTGGGTGTTTTGTCCAGCAACTTGGCAAGTGAGGGTGCCGTCAGAATTCAGGGGAATAAGCGGAGATAAAAGGGTGAAGTTGCAATCCTCCTCTGGGCACCCCTATTGACTCTCAGCCGTTGCTAAAGTAAACTGACCCTGCGGGGGTCTGAAAGCTACAGGCTCTGGCTGCCTGGGACGGTTTGGGCACTGGCTTTTCCAGTGTCCTGGCTGTTTGCAATAGTGACAAGTGTTTGCATTTATCCTGGGGTTGCCACGGCCGGCAGAATTTCCAGACCAGGGTGAGCCCCGTGACTGTCGTTCTATGGGACGCCCCCGACCCCTGCCTGTTTTAGTAGGCAATGATTGCAGAACCATAAGCTTAGGTTCTTTGTCCTGCTTAGCCTTTATACACTGTCTGCAGTGGTTTGCCACTGTCAGAAGCTCCTCTAAGGGTTTAGTTTCCCAGCCAATGGTTATCTGTTTTAACAGGGTCTGGATAGCTGGATCCAGTCCAGTAACAAAAGCGGCACCCAGCGCTTGCTTGGCAGTGTCAGCTGGGTTTTCAATGCCAGAGTGCCTTTCAAACACTTTAGTAAGCCTTTCTAAATAGGCACCTGGTGATTCATTTTCTTCCTGTTTGCAGGTGCTAATTTTAGCCCAATTCGGAAGTTTGGGAAAGACTTGAAGGATACTATCAAGCAGTCCATTTCTAGCTCGGGTGAGAGCCTCTTTATTAGCTGCTAAATCTGGGTCTCCTGAAATAGGTCCAGGTGGCCAGCCTGCCTTCTTTAAAATCTTTTTACGCTTATCATCAGGCAGAATCACCCTCAAAAGCAGATCAAGGTCTTGCCAGTTAGGATCATAAGACCGTATTACTAGTGCCAGTTCTGCTTTAAATTTTACCGGGTCCTCTTCTACTGAGGGAAAATCTTTAGCCATGGCGTGTAATTCGGTTTTGGTCCAGGGTTGGTAAACCCGCATACGCCCTCCTTGTGGGTTTGGGACTTCCCGTAAAGGATAAGCAGCGACGGGGCTATTATTCCCCGACTCAATACGTGCCACTGATCGTTGTCCCTTAGGAGTTGCTGGCTGGAGGAGAATAGTGCTTCCCCCAGAAATCTTATATGTAATCGGGAACACCCCTGTTCCTTGTTTTTCCTTCTCAGTCACAGCCTGGCTTCCTGAAACTACTTGGGGCTCGGGAGCTGAAAGTGGGTCTGGTACTGGCGGGGGATTCCACGCGGGGCACAGGACATCATTCATGTCATCCTGTGAATCTGGGTTTGGGAGACAAGGATACAATTGCCCAACAGGTGGTGCACTAGGCTTAGTTATCACTGCTTTTGATTGAGTGCTAGCCTCTTTCAGCAGTTTAATCTGTGTTTGCAGTTTTTCCTGAGTATCTTTAAAGCTTCTTAATTGAGATTCTTTCTGCCTTTTAAAAGTTTCTTCATACCATGGTAGATAGGCAGACCATTGCAGATCGGGAGTTTTCGCTCCACGACCCTCAAGAGCCTCCCTTAAATGTAAAATTTTAGTTACATCAAAAGTCCCTTTCAATGGGAATTGCAATTTTGGGTCATTTTGAGTATACAAATTCCACTTATCCAGAAACTTGCAAGTATTTTTCCCATAGTGGGTATACATAAAGAAAGCCGGACTGTCCTTAGAAGGCACTGGAATTCCTGTAGACTGACCTACCCCCATTTTCTGCGCGCACGCTTAATTCTGTAAGACACCGAACCAAAGTCCGCCTGCTTACACCATATTCTGCAAGTCACCGAATCAGAATCCGCCTGCTCGCTCTGCGAGTCACCGAATCAGGATCCGCCTGCTCGCTCTGCGAGTCACCGAATCAGAATTTGCCTGCTTGCTCTGCAAGTCACCGAAACAGGATTCGCCTGCTTGCTCTGCGAGTCACTGAATCAGGATTCGCCTGCTCGCTCTGCGAGTCACCGAATCAAGAATTCACCTGCTCGCACTGGTCCCCCCCCTTTTTGTTGCGAAGCACTGGACTCAAGGTCCACCTGCCTCGCAGGGGTTTCCGGCACCTGCCCCAGCCCAGCAGAACACCACGTCCTGGCGCCTGGAGACAGCCTGGCGGAATGGGGCACTATGGCCTGGGGTTAGCCTCAGAAGTCAGTACTACGCCCACAAATAACAGAGAGAGACAACAAAGCTTCCCCACAGTTCCGTGTGCCGAGAGAGAGTAATGGCACCACACCAGCTTTTAGCATCCGAACACAGAGGGTCCAGCGCGTGGCTGCCTCACTAGAGACACCGGTGTGCCCTTTTGGAACTGTGACACATAAGACAGGCCTAATAGACAAAGACAGACAGACAAAAATGTTAGCCGCTCCACAAAATTGAATTCCGTAGCTCCCCTTACCCCGATGGCCGACCGTCACTCCAAATCCCAAGCCCTCACTAGGAGATTTCGTAACAGGTATCTCCTTACCTTCTATTGAGCGCTCTGAGAGGTTTGGAAGGGGAGTGCCGGTCCGTCCATACGGGCAAGTGGCGCGTTAGGAATCTCGGTGGAACCTCCAAATTGTCGAAGCAAACGCCTCACTCAGTTTACGCGGCTAAACAGACAGTTTTATTGGCCAATAAAAGCAAAGTGAGCCAAACGTGGTCTCAGCAAAGCCGGGTCCAGTAAGGCTACCTAATACAATCAATCCTAGTATCTTTATACCCTTAACCAAACAGTCTGACGTCAGGGCATCCAATTACAGAAATAATCAATTAGACTAGGAAAAACAAAGCCTTATCAACATGATGGCGGACAGGTACGAGGGAGTACCTCTCCTCTCTGAACCAGCCCAATTAACACATTCCAATAGCACATCTGTCTTGGCCTGGCGCATGGGGTGATAGAAAGTTCACTCTGGCCTACGTGCAAAGACAAAAAGCTGAAATGGTTTCTGTTATACAAGATGGCTTCTAGCTAAACATAAACTAACTTCATCACTGATTACCTTCTTCTTGTTAACATGCCTGTAGAAACCTTTCTTGTTATCCTTCGTATCCTTAGCCAGTCACAATTCCATTTGCGCTTTCGCCTTCCTGATAACCCCCCGGCATTCTCGAGCTATACCTTTAAACTCCTCCCTGGTCATTTGTCCAAGTTTCCACTCTTTGTAAGCTTCCTTTTTGTGCTTAAGTTCACCAAGGATTTCCCCTATAAGCCAGTCCGGTCTCCTACCATGTTTGCCTCTCTTGCTACGCGTCGGGATGTTTTTTTTCTGTGCCTTCAATAAGGCTTCTTTAAAATACTGCCAGCTGTCCTGGACTCCTTTCCCCTTCATGTTAACATCCCAGGGGATTCTGCCCATCAGATCTCGGAGGGAGTCAAAATCTGCTTTTTTGAAGTCCAAGGTGTGTATTTTACTATTCTCTTTTCTTCCTTTCGTCAGGATCCTGAAATCTACCATCTCATGATCACTGCTTCCCAGGTTGTCACCCAGCTCCACTTCCCCTATTAGTTCCTCCCTGTTTGATTGCAGGACTAACCCCCGGAGTCCCATGGTAAGAGCTTCCCTTCTTATCCATGATAGTTCCCATTGGAGTCTATGGGTTTTGCAGTGTCATGCTGCAGTAATCAACCCTTAGGAGGTGTTAATTTGTATTCCTTTGATGGTGATTGTTTTTCACACTTGGTGGGGTCTTCGCCTGTCTCCAGGGTTCATCAATGCTGCAAATTTAATTCAGCCTCAAGACACCATTGATGTTTCAAAGTTTCCACTTCTTGATCACCTGGTCATCTGTGATGGCTTTCACTCACACACACCCTCCATTCACACCAAACAATTGTATAGAGTTTCAAACAAGATTAATAGTTACAAAGGTTACAACTTAATTTGCAATACTTAACAGGGAGCAAGGCCTTGCAGTGAACATTATCTAATCATAAGAGATACAGACAGAGGATATGTCTACACTACAGCGTTATTTCAAATATCTTATTTCAAAATAGTTAATTTGAAATAAGTTATTTCGAAATAATGCGTCTACACGCAAAATGCATTTCAAAATAGCGTTTTGCTATTTTAAAATAGCACGTCCACACTGAGTGGATGCTGACTCGCATTTAAGGCCTGCTGGAACCAGGTCCGGCAGGGCATCAGGTGAGGAGTTACTTTGTGTGGCTGCTGTCTGAGGCTATCTGAGGTATGTCCTTAAAGGGACCCCCTCTGGACAGCCGGTTCTCAGGTGTCCCTGCTTGCTTGCCTACCTCGATGAGGGACAGCAAAGCATTTTGTCTCTGCATCCTCTGGGTGCCTTCACTTGGGACACCACAGCACTCTACAACATGGAGCCAGAGCTACCCTTGGGCACTCTGGTGCTTCTCGTGGACACGTTGCTACGAGCCTGGCTGCACTTTCTGTAGGCTGCCATCTGGGAGGTACATCAGAGGGCTGTCAGTATCCAGGAGGCCCTGGAGGAGAGCTTCCACCTGGAGGAGCACTAAGAGCCTCCCAGGTCTGCCCCACTGGGGGCTTGTGCCTCATTCCTCCCTCACATCCTTCCACTTACCCCTCCCTAGCCCCCCTTCCTTATGTCAGATAAAATACATGTATTTTTATGAACACAAACTCTCCTTATTTATCAAAACTGGGGGTGGGGAGGAATGAAACTCTGGTGAGATTGGGGAAAGGAGGCGGGAGAGGGGAGAAGAGAGAATGGGAGAGGGGAGGAGGAAACCTGGGAGGAGGGAGGTGGAAGGGGGAGGGAAAGTTCAGGATTGGGAGTCTCACCGGACCAACTTGATCTTCATGCAAACTTGCTCCTGGGTTCTCATGTGGTCTTTGGTGGCCAGTCTGTCAGCTATCCTGCCATAGATGGCCACATTCCTCCATCTAGTGTGGAGATCATGGACCTTGGGGGCATTCCCCCCAAACCTGAATAAGGTCCATGATCTCCACCCTGGACCAGGAAGGCACCCACCTTCTCTGGGCCCTGGCAGGCTCCTGGGAGCTGGCAGACTGCTCCTGGGGAGTGGTGTGGAGGGCTGGCTGCCAGTGGCTTGCTGGCTCATGTTTTGGGGCCACTGGGTCAGGGGCAGTGACTGCTGGCTCTGGGTTGGCAGGCTTGGAGCTGAGTCAACCCCTTTAAGGGCTCCGGGGAGCGGGGAGGGAGAGCAGTGTTCTTGATTGAGGCTGGAGTGGCCACCAGGGCACCCTGGGAAGGCTGGAGGCTCCCTATTTCGATATAAGTGTCTACACAGCACTTATTTTGAAATGGCTATTTCGAATTTGGCATTATTCCTCGTGGAATGAGGTTTACCAAATTCAAGATAAGCCCTCTGCTATTTCAAATTAATTTCCAAATAGTGGTTTGACTGTGTAGATGCTAGTACAGTTATTTTGAAATAACGCCTGTTATTTGAAAATAACTTTGCTGTGTAGACATACCCAGAGAGATAGAAGCTATAGAACTTATAAGCAAGTCATTACATCAAATCATTATGTATCATACTTATAATCTTATAATCAATATCAAAATATGCATTGTTGCTACACTTGCTCCCATTCCCTGCGCACAGAGGCCATCCTGTTGTGTCTGCAGCCAGGTTACGTTCCTAGCATCATACCTATCTGGAGTCACCGACAGCACTGTGGACTTTCTGAGCTGCAATTTTTCTGAAGACCACAAATGAGAACTGCATCCTGAGGTCATGAACCTGATCTTCTCTCGATGGGGTTGACCAGTAGACCTTTTTGCCTCTCCCTATAACACCAAGGCTATGTCTAGACTGGCCACTTTTTCCGGAAAAGCAGGCGCTTTTCCGGAAAAACTTGCTAGCTGTCTACACGGGCCGCTTGAATTTCCGCAAAAGCACTGACAATCTCATGTAAGATTGTCAGTGCTTTTGCAGAAATATTATGCTGCTCCCGTTCAGGCAAAAGTCTTTTTCCAAAAAACTTTTGTGCAAAAGGGCCAGTGTAGACAGCAGAGATTTGTTTTCCGTAAAAAAGCCCCGATCATGAAAATGGCAATTGGGGCTTTTTTGCGGAAAAGCGCGTCTAGATTGGCTACGGATGCTTTTCCACAAAAAGTGCTTTTGTGGAAAAGCATCCTGCCAATCTAGATGCACTTTTCCGAAAATGCTTTTAACAGAAAACTTTTCCGTTAAAAGCATTTCCGGAAAATCATGCCAGTGTAGACGTAGCCTAAATGTCCCTTATTCTTCTCCAGAGTGGGACTCAGCAAGGCCTCACTCAGGGATGCATTCCTGATCCAATGGACGGCCCTCTACACTATGCTTCCCCCCACCATATCACTCATTCCCAGAGTACTCCACAAGATCCGTTCAGAAGGGGCTCAAGTCATTCTGATAGCTCCATCCTGGTCACACCAAACATGGTTTCCATTCCTGCACAGGCTGTTGACTCAATCTCCATGCCCATTACCACGTCCATGTACCCTTCTCTCCCACAATCGTGGGATAATGCTGCATTCTCAGCTGCATGCCCTTCACCTCCATGCATGGTTCCTATCTGGTTTAGGGAACTAGAGGCCTGATACTTTCAACAGGTGAAGGATATTCTCCTGCCCAGTAGGAGACCCTCCACTTGAAAAGCTTACCTGCAAAAATGGACTCATTTCTCACTGGTGTCAAAGAGCGATGAGGGACCCTTGTATATTCCCACTGAATGTCATCCGCAACACACCTCAGTGGTTGGCTTCTCCAATTTTGCTCACCCAGTCACAAAAAGATTCCTTAAGGGTCTCCAGAACATATACCCACCCTGCAGACCTCCACCCCCAACATGGGACTTAAACCTTCTTTTGGACTGTTTGACTGGGCCTCCGTTGGAGCCCCTGGCCACAGTTGCGCTTCCCTTCCTATACATAAAGGCCTGCTTTCTATTGGCCATTACCTCCGTGAGGAGGGTTGGGGAGCTAGGGGCCCTTATGGTGGTTCCCCCCATACTATTTTTGCAAAAGACAGGGTTATGTTAAGTCTCATCCAGTATTCATCCCAAAAGTATGTACGGCATTCCGTGGCAATGAACCCATCATATTACCTACCTTCTTTCCAAAGCCACATGCTTCACAAAGGGATGCCATGATGCACACCCTGGTATTCAATGGGCATTGGCCTTCTTTTTAGATAGAACCAGGCCCTTTCATAAATCTCAGAGACTTTTTATTTCCATTGCCGAGTAATCGTGAGGCACATCTATCTCATCTCAGCAAATCTCAGAGTGGATATTGACATGCATATTCAGATGCCATTCCATGACTAACAGGCCCTTACAGCATCCACTACGGGCACATTCCACTCGAGTTACAACCTCCTTCACAGCCTTCTTGAACAATGTCTCTCTACGTGACATTTATAGAGCTGCAACATGGTCCTCAGACCACACTTTTGTGCAACACTATGCAATCCTACCACAACTAGCATCTGACTCAGCGGTGGCCTCTGCAGTCTTGTTGACCATCACCAAATAACAACTTAAGACTCCCTCCTTGAATACTGCTCTATAGTCACCAATAGTGGAGCATCCACGGGGACATCACTGAAAGAAGAAAGGAGAGTTACTCACTTCATCCAGTTAAGAACTGTTCTTTGAGATGTATGTCCTCCACCTCTCTCCCTTTCTCCCCTCTATATGGAGTCATCGGCTGTGTCTACATTGGCACCCTTTTCCGGAAAAGGGATGCTAATGAGACCAGTCGGAATTGCAAATGCCCCGGGGATTTAAATTTTCCCCGTGGCATTTGCATGAACATGGCTGTCACTTTTTTCTGGCTCGGGGCTTTGCCGGAGAAAAGCGCCAGTGTAGACGGGATCTTTCGGAAAATAAACCCTTTCCCGGAGGATCCCTTATTCCTACTTAAAATCAGGAATAAGGGATCTTCCAGAAAAGGGCTTATGTTCCGCAAGATCCCTGTCTAGACTGAAGCTTTTCTCCAGCAAAGCCCCGAGCTGGAAAAAAGCGGCAGACATGTTCATGCAAATGCCGCGGGGAAAATTTAAATCCCCGGGGCATTTGCAATTCCGACTGGTCTCATTAGCTAGCATCCCTTTTCCGGAAAAGGGTGCCAATGTAGACACAGCCATAGAGTATGTCTACATTGCATTCCTCCTTTGAGAGAAGAATGCAAATGCAGACAAATGAAATTGCAAATGAAGCACAGATTTGAATTTCCCACGCTTCATTTGCATAATGGTGGCCGGTCACTTTTCTGAAATAGCATATTTTGAGGAGAAAAAAAAGGGGTTATTTAAAAAAGAAATCCTTCCTTCAAAATAACCCTTAACCCTCATTTTTTTAGGAGGAAGGGTTATTTCGGAGGAAGGGTTTCTTTTCAAAATAACCCCATTTTTGTTCTCGAAATATGCTATTTTGGAAAAACGGCCGGCCACCATTATGCAAATGAAGCGTAGGAAATTCAAATCTGTGCTTCATTTGCAATTTCATTTGTCTGCATTTGCATTCTTCTCTCAAAGGAGGAATGCAATGTAGACATACCCTTAGTTACTCAGATATAGAGGAGGAACTGAAGGTGAAGGGCCAGGGCCAGGCGCTCAGGAGGCAGCAGCAGGAGACGCCTCTTGTGCATGTGTGGCTTGACAGTGGGGGAAACTGCTTTGCAATGCTCAATTTGCAAAGCATGTCCTGACTGGGTGAGCATCACCTGTGTCAATAGAGTGAAATACCCATTCAGTCCATCCTGGGGTGGCTGAGAGCATTGGAGTGAACCTGGTGCACAGTTCCATGATCTGCCATCACTGCTCATGGCCAAGGCTCTTCTACTCCACCCTTGCCTTTCCCTTCATAGTAGGTTCCCTTGGGCCACTCCACATTCTTCTCCTGGGCAGTAAACTGAAGAACCTTGAATTCTTGGGAATATAAGGGCTTCACAGAGTTAACGTGATATACATTTGGCTTACGGTCAGAATTAGGAAATGATATGAGGTAATTAAGCTCAGGCCCACAACCTAGCCTACTACAATGGAAAAGGACTCAATGCTACCAAATGGCTCCTTCAGCCAAGGCGGTTATAGAAACGGCGATTAAAGACGGGTTAGAAACGGGTGTAATTCGTCCTTCGGAGAGTGCATGGGCTTCTCCAGTGGTCCTGGTTCCCTAAAATGGATGGTGAAATGTGCTTTTGAGTGGATTACCTTAAGCTGAATGCCGAAACTTGCCCAGACAATGATCCAATGCCATGCACAGATGAGCTATTGGAGAAACTGGGGCGTGTCCAGTTTCTCTCCACCCTAGCCTTAACCAAAGGTACTGGCAGATATCTGTGACGGGGTGGACCAGCTCCACACTGTGAAGGCTGAGCCTACTCAGGTCCACCTGGCTGAAGAAGAGCTGCCCCCACAAGCCTGCTGAGCATGCTTAGACTGTAGCCCAGGTATAAAAGCCTGGAGGGAGGCTCAGTCTGGGCTGACTGCCAGAGGGGAAGGGCCTCAGAGAGGATCTCCTGATCAGTACCAGCCAGCCGATCAGAGGGAAGACAGCAGAGACCTGAGAGCCAGTTGGGACGTCTCCCCTGCAATCTACAAGGGAGAAGCAGCCCCCAGGGAAGTAGTGGACCCTGTGAGCACGTGGGACACTATCCCGCCAGATCAGGTAGGAAGTGGCCCAGGGAGGGAGCAGGAGCCACCTCTCCCAGGCTGTGTCCAGACACAGGGTTTTTTTTCGAAAAAAACTTCACCTGCGTCTAGACTGCAGCCGCATTCTTTAGAAATTAAATCGAAAGAACGCGGCTTTTCTTTTGACGGCGGTAAACCTCATTTCATGAGGAAGAATGCCTTTTTTCAAAAGTGCTCTTTCGAAAAAAGGCGTTCTTGAATGCCAACAGGGCTTTTTAGAAAGAGAGCATCCAGACTCACTCGCTGCTTTCTTTAGAAAAAGCGGCTTGCTTTTTCGAAAGTACTGCTTGCAGTCTAGACGCTCTTTTTCGAAAGAGGCTTTTTCGAAAGTATCTTTCGAAAAAGCCTCTATCGAAAGAGGCTTGCAGTCTAGACATAGCCCCACCCTGGGAGCCTTTTCGTGTTTCAGATGAATCCCCCACCAAGAGAGTGGTGAGTCCTCCTGACACTCATGGGAGCCCTGGGCCGGGACCTGGTGGAGTAGGGTGAGCCCAGGTCCCCCTATCAGGGGAGCAGCCCCGACCCGTGACTTGCCATCACAGGCCAGCGGACCCTGCCTTAAAGGGCCAGCTATCACACATGCAGGGCTGTATGAGTTTAATGTTCTCCCTTTCAGGCTGTGCAATGCACATGTAACCTTCCAAGGGCTTGTGGATAATCTACTAGCCATATTTAGGGAAGTTGCTGTGGCCTATGTGGACGATGTGGCTGTATTCTCTGATTCATGGGTAGAACACCTAGAATACCTCCAATCTATTTTCTACTGCATAAGGGAGTCTGGGCTAACAGTTAACTCCAAAAAATGTCAAATTGTCCTAATTAGGGAGACTTACCTTGGACGCCTTGTTTCGATAATACCAGTTTCTTCCGTGGGCCTACCTGGCTCAGCCTCTGCTCCTCGGGGTCTGTCGGCATGGTGCTGGCAGAGTCTCCATTGGATTCAGGTCAAGCACCAGTCCAGGTGGTACAGCCCAATCTCCTAGGCCTGGGCCATCCAGGCCAGTCTTTGGGGCCTGGTAATGATCATGGCAGCTCTGGCCAGTCTTCACAGCCCTGGTGGCCCAACCCAGTCTTCCCTCCTAGGGCAGGCCAGCCGTGCTTTCCTCCTTAGGAGCTTGGGCAGAGCGTCTGGCTTGCTCTGCCGCTGAGCTCCAACTGAGCTCTCAGCCCCTATTCTTATACTTCCCGCCCCACCTTTCTGCTGCCTGTGAGTGGGGCTGGCAGGGGCGGATATAGGGCAGGGCGAACGGGGCGGCCGCCCTGGGCCCTGCGCTTCAGAAAGCCCCGCGCATGCGCCGTGGCAAAGGGGGGGGGGGGGCCACGGAAATATGCTGCCCGGGCCCCGCAAAACCGTCATCTGCCCCTGGGAGCTGGGGTGCTCTGGCATGGCCCACCGGGGGTCTTAGGGACTGTTTCTCTTCTGGGTCAGCGGGAGGCTCATTACAATAATGTTTAGCCATAGCTTAGAGATGTGACAATGGGTAACACAGATCCAAAATGACACACATGCCAGAAGAAGAAACCATGGATGAGTAAGAGGGTGGGATAGCTAACTCTTCAGTATTCATTACTACAGTGGTCCCCAACCTTTAGAGGCTGCCGGGCGCCAGGGGGCGTAGCCGTCCGCCTGCCGGGCGCCAGAGGGCGGGGACACATGCACGCCCGGGGGCGGCCCCCCCCATAGCCGCGTGCTCGGGGGTGGGTCCCCCCGCAAGTGCTGCGCTCCCAGAGCAGGCGCTCCTTCCAAGCGCCACGCGCCAAGGGCCGGCGCCCCCTCCAAATGCCGCGTGCCCGGGGCCGGCTCCCCCCCGAAGCGCCGCGCGCCCAGGGCTGGCGCTCCCCCCCAAGCGCCGCGCGCCCAGGGCTGGCGCTCCCCCCCAAGCGCCACGTGCCCGGGGCCGGCTCCCCCCCAAGCGCCGCGTGCCCAGGGCTGGCGCTCCCCCCCAAGCGCCACGTGTCCGGGGCCGGTGCCCCACCCCAAGCGCCACATGCCCGGGGCGTGAGCGGCCAATTCGCGGCGCTCCCGAGGCCAGCGCTTACCATGCGCCCGGGCCAGCTCCGGCACCACGCATGCACCACATGCCCGGGGCCAGGCCAGCCCCGAGCACTTGGCGGGCGCACACAAATGGCCCCGCGGGCGCTGTGTTGGGGACCACTGCGTTACTAGATTGTTTTTCTTTATTTAAATCATTGCTCTGTGGTGGGGCTGGGGATGAGGGGGTCAGCCTGCAAACTGCCCCGAGAGTGAGGACAATCCCAGTGCCTCTCCATGGCCATTACAGCTGCAGTGGGTGCAGCCAGGGGAGGGATGCATGTTCCCCTGCTAGGAGACAAACAAAGAGACATATACTGACAAACTCTCTGAACTATATAGTAGATAGCTGTCCTTTACCTCACCCCTGGCCCGGTCCCCATCTCTGGCCCCTTGCTGCCCCTTGAGTCATTCTACAGTATAACTGCCCCTCCTATCAGACTTTTTTGCTTTCCATTTTATGAGAAACAATTGAATTTCAAGCCCAACCAAACCCTGACCTCACTTAAAGTTATGATAAGATGACGTTGCACACACTTTCAAGTAGGAATAAGAGATCCTCCAGAAAAGGCTTTATTTTCCGGAGAATCACGTCTAGACTGGTGCTTTTCTCCGGCTTATCTCCAAGCCGGAAAAAAGCGGCAGCCATGTTAATGCAAAGGCCGCGGGGGATATTTAAATCCCCCGCGGATTTACCTATTCCAAAGTCTACATTAGCATCCCTTTTCCGGAAAGGGGTGCCAATGTAGACACAGCCCACATGTGGTGGTTCTAGGTCTTACTGTTTAGGAGGAGTTCCTGAACAGACTCACAGACAGACAGATACACAAACTCTCTCAAATGTATAGCAGATATTGTATGGAATCTGATCTTTGAGAATCAGTAGGCTCAATGTGAATAACCACCAGTGGGACAGCACTTGATTGAGAGTGGATGGGGGCAGGAGGCAAAAGGAAATACCGAGCTACAACAGAAAGCTCAGAAGGCACAGTGAGTTAGTGTATGGAGTACTGGGTTTTCGATCAGTAGAACCGGGCTCTAATCCAGTTTAAGGCCTTGCTTGAAGAGGATTCTTCTTCCTTATCCCTAAGGAGAAGGTCAGCAGATGGGCTGTAGAGTGATTGCCTAGATGTAGCACTCGGGTCCATAATATTTTTCTTTTCACATCTCCCAAGCTGCAGAGAATTCCATTGTAAGTCTCACCTGCTCCGTTGTCTTTCTGCTTACTGCTGGCCACATATCCCTGCAGAGTCTACATGATTTTTCTCTTTGGAAAAACTAATGCAGATGTGGGGAAGGTGCTATTAAAATTTCCGATGGCAGAGAGTGAGATCACAGAGAACAGGAAATATTCATCAAAGGAGGGATCTCTGTTCTTCATTAGATAATTTAATCTAAATCTTTCCCACATGCATGCTAGCACCTCTATGCATGCACATACACACATCCATACAGGCTCCCAGCACAGCCAAACACACGTATTCCATGCAACCACTTTCACCCCTGCATAGCCAAACACAAATGTAACCTCCCACTCCAGGCCCGTACGCTGGGGTGTGTGTGCAAAGGCACCCCCTCCCCACAAGTTACCACTGGGATGGCGCATTGCTCCAGCTTCCCTCCTCTGTGCTCTGGCTGGCAAGGGAAAGGCTGGGGGTGATTGAGGAGTGCTTAGTTCGAACTAGGTAATCTTCATTTTACGAGGATTAAGCCTAGTTCGAACTAGCTAGTTCGAATTAAGGGCTGTGTAGACCCTTAATTCGAATTAGTGGGAGGCTAAGGCTTCCCAGGTTTCCCTGGTGGCCACTCTGGCCAACACCAGGGAAACTCTATTGCCCCCCTCCCGGCCCTGGAGCCCTTAAAGGGCCACGGGCTGGCTACACACGTTGTGCCAGTTGCAAGGCTGCAAGCACCCGTGCCTGCACAGCCTGCACCTGCCACAGGATGAGCCAGCCATCCGAGGGCTCCCAGCCCTCCACTGCTCCCCAGGACCAGCCTGGCGGCTCCCAGGAGCCTGCCCGGGGGCGCAAAAGGCGGGCGCCCGCCAGGTCAAGTGCGGAGATCGTGGACCTCATCGAGGTTTGGGGGGAAGCCTCCAATGTCCACGATCTCTGCACTAGCCACAGGAACGCGGCCGTCTACGGACGCATGGCTGCCAGCCTGGCCGCCAGGGGCCACCAGTGCAGCCAGGAGCAGGTGCGCTGGAAAATTAAGGACTTGCGGCAGTCCTACTCCCGGGCCTGCCAGCCAGGGGCCGACCCGGAGACCTGCCCCCACTTCCATGCCCTGGACCGCATCCTGGGGCCTCATGCCGTCCCTGCCCCCCGGGACGTGATTGACCCCGGGGCAGAGGGACCGCTCCTGGACACAGAGGAGGAGGAAGAGGGCTCTGAGAGCCAGGAGCCTGCTGCCAGCCTGCCCAGGACCCGGGACCCCCGAGGCTTGCCTGCGTCGTCTGAGGCCGGGGAGGCGTCCACCTGTGAGTACCTTCGTGTTCCCCTTATGTGTATGGGGGGCTGGAGCGAGAGGGAGCCCCGGGACCGTGTGCCTGGGCCTTGCCCACCACGGAGCAGCAGCTGGGGATCCTGCAGGGGCCCTGGCCTTGCAGAGGGGAGCTGGGTTTCACACACCTGGGCCCCTGGGGAAATTGACCGCTGGTCTTCTTGCACCACAGCCGCAGCACCTGGGACTGCAGGGCACACCACCCCGCCTGCAGCAGCCGCCCGCGCCCGGGCAAGCAGGACAGCCAGGAACCAGGAAGACTACCAGAGGTGGCACCTCCGGTTCCTGGATCGACAGCTCCGTCTCCAGGACCACTGGGTCCAGGAGGACCTCAGGCTGCGCCGGAGGAGTCTGGAGGACCTGGAGGAGCAGGGCCGTGCCCTGCGAGGCCACCTCCAGAGCCTGCTGGACCGCTTCCCATTTCCTCCTCCCCCTGCTCTCCCTCTTGCTCCCCCTCTTGCTCCCCCTGCTCCCCCCGCTCCCGCTCCTGCTTCCGCTCCTGCTTCCTCCACACCCCCTGTCCCTCCTGCCCCCCCCCACAACCATTTCCCACTGACGCCCCCGGACCCACAGTGTGGTGAGACGGGAGAGGCAGCCGGACTCCCACCCCTGAGCTTTCCTTTCCCTTCCTCCCTTCCCTCCCCTTCCCTTCCAGCTCCCTCGTCCCAGGTTTCCCCCTCCCCTCTCCCATCCTCATTCCTCCCTTCCCGCACCCAGTTATGTTCAATAAACAGACGTTTTTGTTTCAAAAACAGGTGTCTTTATTGTACAGTAGGTAGGGAGGGGAAAGGGAAAGGGGGGTAGGGTGGAAGAAGGCCCCAGTGGGCATGCAGGGAGAGGTCAGTCCTCCTCCACCAGGAAGCTCTCCCGCAGGGCTTCCCGGATCTGGACGGACCCCCGCTGGGC
The DNA here is from genome assembly GCF_052426305.1 of Pelodiscus sinensis. NCBI lineage: Eukaryota > Metazoa > Chordata > Testudines > Trionychidae > Pelodiscus > Pelodiscus sinensis. The sequence continues at coordinate 5,028,259 of NC_143063.1, read as the reverse complement.
TTCCCGGATGGCGGTGGTGCGGGGCTGACTGTAGTGTCCAGCCATGTGGTCAGCCTCAGCCATCCAGGCTGGCAGGAAAGCCTCCCCCTTCCGCTCACACAAATTGTGGAGCACACAACATGCCGCCACCACGGGAGGGATGTTGTGCTCGGCCAGGTCCAGACGGGTGAGGAGGCATCGAAAGCGGGCTTTCAGTCGCCCGAAGGCCCCCTCCACCACGATGCGTGCCCTGGTCAACCTGGCATTGAAGGCCTGGCGGGAGGGATTGAGGTGCCCCGTGTAGGGCTTCATGAGCCAGGGCTGCAGTGGGTAGGCGGCATCCCCCACCAGGCACACGGGCATGTCCACGTCCCCGACCCTGATGTGGCGGTCGGGGAAGAAGGTCCCGTCCTGCAGCCGCTGGCACACGGAGGAGTTGCGGTACACCCGGGCGTCGTGTGCTTTGCCTGGTGTTCCGGGGCACGGATGGAGATGTGCGTCCCGTCGATGGCCCCCCCGCAGTTGGGGAAGCCGAGGGCGCCGAATCCCTGGATGACGGCGTCCGGGTCGGCGAGGCGGACCATCCTGCGGAGCAGCACCTGGTTGATGGCCTTGACCACCTGCGGAGAGAGACACAGCAAAGCGTCAATCAGTGGGGCGCCCGGGTGGCTGGGAGCGTGCGTGCTCTGGCAGTGCCCCGCGCCCCACTCCCAGAAGCAACCCCCCTGGCGGCGTGTAGTACAGCCGGGACAGCCCGACCCCTCCGGTGCAGGGCGCTTTCGCCTCCTCCTGCCCCCCCTTTGTCCCTGGGGTGGCCCATCCCCTCCTCGCAGCCTCCCTCCCCCCCGGCTCGGTGGCTGACGAGCGCCATACCTGCATGAGCACCGCTCCGACGGTGGATCTCCCCACGCCAAACTGGTTCCCGACGGATCGGTAGCTGTCCGGCGTGGAGAGCTTCCAGAAGGCGATGGCCACCCGCTTCTGGAGGGGGATGGCGGGTCTCATGCGAGTGTCCCTTCTTTGCAGGGCAGGGGCGAGCCACTCGCAGAGCTCCAGGAAGGTGTCCCTCCTCATCCTGAAGTTCTGGGTCCACTGTCGGTCCTCCCAGCGCTCCAGGACGATGCGGTCCCACCAGTCGGTGCTGGTGTCCAGACGCCAGACGTGGTGGGGCACGCTGGTGCCGGGGCGCCGCCGCGGCTTCTCCACAGCCCCCAGGGCGGCCAGGCGGAGAGGCAGGGGGCTGACGTTCACCAGGTGGTGCCAGGCAGCCTCGAGCCATTGCTGGCAGGCTTGCAGCAGCAAGTCCAGAACGTGCACCAGAAGGTGCAGGGCGAGCCGTGGCTCCATGTTGCCACCTGCGGCGGTCCCCCCCGAAGGGAAGCACCGACACAGACGGGCACAGAGACCGACGCTTTGCTGTCCCTCGGCGAGGTTGGCAAGCAAGCAGGAAAAGCTGAGAACCGGCTGTCCAGGGGGGGTCCCTTTAAGCACGAGCCTCAGATAGCCTCAGACAGCAGCCACACAAAGCAACTACTGACCTGATGCCCTGCCAGAACCGGTTTCAGCTGCCCTTAAATGCCCCCCTGCGTCCAATCAGTGTGGATGCGCTAGTTCGAATTAGCAAAACGCTAATTCGAACTAGTTTTTAGTTCTAGACGTGCTAGTTCGAATTAGCTTAGTTCGAATTAACTAATTCGAACTAAGTTAGTTCGAATTAGCGCTGTAGTTTAGACGTACCCCCCCTTCTTCCCCTTGCTTCCCCCTTCCAGCTCCCTCCTCCCAGTTTTCTCCCTCCCCTCTCCTACCCTCTCTCCTGTCCTCTCCCGCCTCCTTTCCCCCGTCTCCCCACAGTTTCATTCCTCCTCCCCAGTTTTGCTCAATAAAGAGAGTTGTTATTTTTGAAAATACGTGTCTTTTATTTGACATCAGGAACGGGGCGCTAGGGAAGGGTATGTGGAAGGACGAGAGGGGGGAATGGGGCACAAGCCCGCAGTGGGGCAGACCGGGGAGACTGTTAGCACTCCTCAGGGTGGACGCTCTCCCGCAGGGCCCCCTGGATCCTGGCAGCCCCTCGATGGTCTTCCCGGATGGCAGCCTGCAGACAGTGCAGCCAGGCTGCTGTCAACATGTCCGCGAGATGCAGCAGAGTCCCCGGGGGCAGGTCTGGTTCCATGTTGCAGAGTGCCGTGGTGTCCGGAGTGAGGTCAGGCAGAGCACGCGGAGACACAAATGCTTTGCTGTCCCTCAGCGAGGTAGACCAGCAAGCCGAGAAACCTGAGAACTGTCTGTCCAAGATGGGGGGTCGGGTCCCTTTAAGCACAGACCTCGGCTAACCTGAGGTAGCAGCCCCACACACTAAGTCTGACCCTGATGCCCTGCTGGCACTGGTTCCAGCCAGCCTTACCTTCGATTCAGGGTCCACTCAGTGTGGATGTGCTATTTCGAATTAGAAAAATGCCAATTCGAGTTAGTTTTTGTGTCTAGATGTGTTATTTCGAATTACCTTAATTCGCATTAACTAATTGAATTAAGTTAATTCGAAATAACGCTGTAGTGTAGACATACCCTGAGGGAGATGGAAACCCTGACGCTGTGTAGGAACACTGGAAGAATTGGAACGGCAGAAAAGAAAAGGTTCGTCATGATGACTAGCAGCAACTAACTTCCCCATCATCAGCTAGAAGCTGTGATTAGTGGTCTTCTAAATAGAGCAAAGAAAAGAAGGAATTTTGTGTGTCAAAACCAAAAGTTTAATTTTGTTTCACAAATCACAACAACAACAGACTCTCGATGCACTTTTTGCCCATAGAAAGATGCTCATGTTTTTTTTCACATGTGTAAAGCCAAGAGACATAATCTTTAATTTCAAGCATAAACTGTAACAACTATTTCTTTTCACGTGTTAATAGGAATGATAACAGAATTTGTTTGGTATGTCACGAAAAAGGTTAATTTTGAGTTATGTCTCAAAGGAAGAGAAACTTCTAAGATACCAAATGGTTACTGAACATTTTGCAATATTTATTTTCTTTGGTTTTGATTTCATATTCAACAAACATTTAAATTCAAGCACCTTGTCAATTTTCCCTTGCTGTAGGATTCTTTCTTCCATAATATTTTAAATATGTCTAAGATATTTGTTAGTAACCTGTGGGTGCCACACATCCGAACAAGTGCCCATGACCTCAATATTGACCTTAAACCCCACAGCCGGTGAGGGGCCAAGGTCAAGTGAGTAACTCTTTGTTCCCATCAAACCAAGTAAAAGAAATAAAAGATTGTTAAGTAGCAGGTCTGAAGCACCGGAAGGACGGATTATCAGATGAAAATCCATGTAATTCCTGTCAAGCATTTCAAAATCTGGACCTCATTAGGATGGGGAAAAGAACCAGTGACCATTCAATGAGAAGTTTGACACGCTATCATTGAATCAGAAGTTAGGTTACCAAAAAATTGTGACCTAGTGCAGGGGACTGGAGTGCAGGGCTTTGGGATGTGACCTGGGTAGGAGGGGATTGTGATCTGGGGCAGGAGATTGGGAGGGGGGATGGATGCAAAGGGGGACAGGGAGTTTGGGTATGTTGAGAGGAAGGGGCAGAGCGTTCGGGCAGGAAAGGGCTGTGGTGCCAGAAGCAGGCTGTGGCCAAGAGACTAGCCTGCCTACCTGGCCACTGTTCCATGAATAACTGAGCCAGGAGCAGGGGGGGGGGGGGGGGGGGGGGGGGGGGGGGGGGGGGGGGGGGGGAGGTTATTATTAGCTGCATGATATTCCAACAAGCAGTTTGCATTGGCTAGTTTCTGCCAGAAACTGGCAAATGGGAATATGCTGAGGGCGGGGAGGCTCCTAAAACATCCCCCCTCCCCTCCGTGTTTCTGCCTGGTTCGCGTGGCTAACTGGGGAGCCTGGCTGGGGCTCCCTGCTGCCTCCGTGGGCCAGACCCAGTGCACAGGCCGTATTTTGCCCAGGACTGTCTTAGCAGAAACACTGGTCACCATCTATTTTCTATGCTTCTTAGCGGGGCCTGCTCTTAAACCCCACAGCTTTGTGCTCAGAACGTTGGGACTCTGGCTACAGACAGGGGCCCAGTTGAGAATGAGTAACCCTCTGCTCCCATCAAAGCCAGTAAGAGAAATAAAAGCTTGTTAAGTAGCAGCTTTGAAGCACCGGAAGGACGGATTATCAGCTGAACAGACATTTCATTCCTGTCAAGTATTTCAAAATCTGGAACCTATTAGCATGGGGGAAGGAACCAGAGAACATTCAATGAAGAGCTTTACACGCTACTTAGAACATCAAACCAGAACGTAGGTCACCAAAAAAATTATAAAGAAATCACACCCAAGACTCATGACAAAATGAGGTAGCAGTTTATTTAAATCCGTTTCCTGGAATGGAACCTCACTGGTTATTTACAGAGATATTTTATAGTCTGGAGGGGGTAGAGAAGAATTTGCATGGAGTTTTGCATTTCTGAGAGAACTACCCACATGAGAGCCTGGCCCTGGCAGTAGAGCGGTATCATTTTCAATAGAATTCAAATGGCACTTTGTTATTTCAAGTCTGCACATTCTGAGCTGGATGTTGTCCGAACACACGGATATTGGACAATCATTACTTGAGACCAAACATTTCTCTGCCCACCCTGAAGGCTGGGGATGCATTAGGGGCACCTCCAAGAGTAATAAGCGTCATGGAGACATAAACCCAAATTCTACTCAAGTTTTGTGATGTTCCCTTTAGGTAAGAAACATGGAAATTCGCCCCCACGAGTCAGCAGTGAGAGAAAATCATCCCCATCTGCCTCAGGAGCGCGGGAAAGGCTGAAGCAGGAGGAGAGGGGAAGATGCTCTGAGTCAAATCAAAACGGAGTGTTGGGAAGCGCCTGTTGCAGCCCCAGCCCCCACCCGTCCCTAGGCCGAGGAGGCACCAATCTCTGAGGTGGGCTGGGAAAGGCTCCGGGAATTACCTTCTGTACAGACTCATCCTCTCTCCAGCGCCTGCGGGGACAGCGGCTGCCTGAGGTTCTTGACAGAGGCTCCAACAAATTCCTGCAGTCTAGGCATAGCCTGAGGGAGCCCAGGACAGCCAAACCCTGCAACACAGCCAAAGTTCAGCAGCTCCAGCAACTCAGGGGACATTCCCTGTCAGATCTCGGGCACAATTTACAATCCCACTACAGCTCAGCTAACAGGCAAACATAGAAGCCGGTGTCCTCACAGAGCTGGGAGTCATGGGATATGTCTTTACTTCATTCCTCTTTTGAGAAAGGAATGCAAATGTAGACACCCAAAATTGCCATGTAGTGGGGATTTAAATATCCCGTGCAACATTTGCATAATCGCGTCCGGCTGCTATTTTGAAATACCTTATTTAGAAATTAAAAAATGCTGTTTAGACGCTGTTATTTCGAGAGAAAACCCTTCTTTCGAAATAACCCTTACTCCTTAAGAGTTATTTTGAAAGAAGAGTTTTCTCTCCAAATAACCGCTTCTAAACAGAGGAACTAAAGTATTTTAAAATAGCTTCTGGATGCGATTATGCAAATGAAGCATGGGATATTTAAATCTGTAGGGTAAAAATTTCTAAGGCAGGCTATGATATTCTGTTAAGAACTCTTATTCTAAATTTCCAGTCTGAAGCTGACACCCAAACATGGTATCCCTCGTAAAATGAGGTATACAGGATCTTTTGAAAAACGCTTTCTTTTTCGAAAGATCTCCCGCTAGACTGCTGCTTTTTTCAAAGCTCCGTGTTGAAAAAAAGCGGCAGCCATTTTTATGCTAATGAAGTGTCTGATATTTAAATTATGTTTAAATAGCAATTTCATTAGCAATTTCAAAGTGTCTAATCTGCATCCCTTTTTCGAAAAAGGGATGCAGTGTAGACCCAGCCTATGTAATCTTTAGATTATTGCTCTTATTTTGCCGCAATATTAGCATCTATCTAGGGGGTCTGGAATCTCCCCCCCCCCATCACTTTGATCTGCCCATTGAGCATCCTATATAATTAGTTGTAACCCAGGGTATGTCTACACTACAGCGCTAATTCGAACTAACGCATCCAGACTAAAAAACTAGTTCGAATTAGCGTTTTGCTAATTTGAACTAGCATGTCCACACAGAGTGGACCCTGAACCGGGGTTAAGGATGGCCGGAAGCAGTGCCAGCAGGGCATCAGATGAGGACTTAGAGCGTGGAGCTGCTGTCTCAGGCTAGCCGAGGGCTGTGTTTAAAGGGACCTGACTCCCACCCTGGACAGACAATTCTCAGGGGTACCCCGCTTGCAAAGCAGTCCTGGCTTGGATTGCCCGGAGTACCCACACTGGACACATCACACCACTCGGCCATCAGACCGGCTGCACTTGCCGCAGGCTGCCATCTAGGGAGTGGGGGCAATTGGGAGGCTGCAGGAGAACTTCCACCCCCAGAAGCCCGCAGAGCCAGCCCAGTCCTCCCCATCGGGGGCTCGTACCCCATTCCTCCCTTACCTCCTTCCACTTACCCTTCCCTAGCTCCCCTTCCTGATGTACAAAATAAAGGATACGTGTTCAAAAATAGAATCTCTCTTTATTGAACAAAACTGGGGGAGACTGGGAAAAGGAGGTGGGAGAGGGGAAGAAAGAGGGTGGGAGAGGGGAGGGCAACTACAATGATGAGGGGTTTGGAACAGGTCCCATATGAAGAGAGGCTAAAGAGACTGGGACTTTTCAGCTTAGAAAAGAGAAGATGGAGGGGGGATATGATAGAGGTCTATAAAAGCATGAGTGGGGTGGAGAGGGTGCATCAAGAAAAGTTCTTCATTAGTTCCCATAATAGAAGGACTAGAGGACACCAAAGGTGTAGGTGGTAGCAGGCTTCAAACTAGTAACAGAAAGTTGTTCTTCACAAAGCAAAGAGTCAACCTGTGGAACTCCTTGCTGCAGGAGGCTGTGAAGGCTACAACTAGAACAGAGTTTAAAGAGAAGTGAGATCAAGTCATGGAGGTTGGGTCCATGGAGTGCTATTAGCCAGGGGGTAGGAGTGGTGTCCCTGCCCAAAGTTTGTGGAAGGCTGGAGAGGGATGGCACGAGACAAATGGCTTGGTCACTGTCTTCAGTCCATCCCCTCCAGGGTCCCTAGGGTTGGCCGCTGTCGGCAGACAGGCTACTGGGCTAGATGGACCTTTGGTCTGACCCAGGACGGCCATTGTAAGCTCAGGGCTCAGGGTCGGGGGTCTCAGTGGACCACCTTGATTTTCATGCACACCTGCTCCTGGGTGGCCAGGCTGGCAGGTCTCCTGCCCTAGACGGCCACTTTCCTGTGCCTAGTGTGGAGGCCGTGGACGAGGTCCACGAGGTCTGCACTAGACCAGGCGGGTGCCTGCCTCTTGCGGTCCCAGGCAAGCTCCTGGGAGCCACCAGCCTGGTCCTGGGAAGAGGGGGAGGGCTGGGGGGCATCGGGTGGCTGGCTCGAGCCGTGCCAGGTGCAGGGTCTGCTGGCTGGGTGCTGGCAGGCTTGAACCTGGCACGGGCATTGTAGCCAGCCCGTGCCCCTTTAAGGGCTCCAGGGCCGGGAGGGGGGCAGTAGAGTTTCCCTGGGCAGTAGAGTTTCCCAGAGTGGCCACCAGGGAAAGCTGGGGAGGGCCAGCCTCCCACTAGTTCGAATTAAGGGGCTACACACCCCTTAATTCGAACTAGTAAGTTCCAACTAGGCTTAGTCCTCGTAGAATGAGGTTTACCTAGTTTGAACTAAGCGCTCCGCTAGTTCAAATTAAGTTCGAACTAGCGGAGCGCTTGTGTAGCGCCTATTAAAGTTAATTCAAACTAACGTCCGTGAGTTCGAATTAACTTTGTAGTGTAGACATACCCCTATTGTTTGGCAGTGTTCACTGAGCGTAGCAAGCGGCATGGCACTCTGCCAGCACTGTGTGTGTAATAAACTCTCCTGCTTGCTTCATATACGGCGTCTAGATTCTGTTCCTTCAAAATCCCCACTACATTTGCCGTTTCGGGTGTCTACATTTGCGTTCCTCTCTTGAAAGAGGGATGAAGTGTAGACATCTCCATAGCATCCCCTAGGCTGTGCAGTGGCTCCCTGGTGTAACATGTAAAAACCACCCCCTTACAAATGGAGTTTGGACAACACCCTCAGCCTTTCACTCTCTGTATCACCTTGCCAGGCAAAGCAAGGTCCCCCAGCACAACTGGCAGAGTTAAGCATCACATCACCATGGAATGCTTGTGTGTCAGGAAATCTCAGAAATCATGTTAGACTAGCCTAGGGCCCGGCATGCCTCACCTCTCTTCTCCTGCCCTTCCTCAGCAGGGGACAGAAAAGTCGCTGTTCTTCAAGCTGGAATTGAACCAGCCACCTAAGGATAACTTGCTGAATGGCCGCTACAGTCCTCTGGTCTGCCAGCTGAGCTAGCAATGGACAGCTGTTGGCATTGCCTCTGCCGCTTTGCCCTTAATAATGGTGGAGGGAGTTAGGACGAGGCAGCAGAATCTGATAGTCCTGGATTGGTACCCAGAATGGTGGGTTCTGGGTCTTGCAGTATTGTGAGATACTTGCCCCTCCCCTCGAAAGGGGGCACCCAGATTATGGCATGGCCGAGTCATGGAGAAGACATTTTGTCACTTGTGTGGCGTGAAGGGGTCTCCCGATCGGCCAGGCACCAGCAGAAAAGGACATCTCAGCCGAGCAAGTAATTCCTGAAGCAGGTGGCTCCGCCTTGGGGAGTGAACAGCATTGTAGGGCCTGAGCCCTTTCTGGCCAGTCTCCAGTAAGCAAGACCCAGCTGCTCTCAGTCCGCTGGGGGATTTGGTACTTGCTGGGGACGTGCGCCAGCAAGTGACACAGGTTCCTGGAGGCACTTTGCAGCTCCCACCAAGCTGCCTGGTGGGATCTCTACATTTCTAGCCTCCTTGTGTCTCCTTTCTGCACCAGTGAGGTAAAGAAAATGTCCCTGCCAGACACAACTGACCCCCCAGGAGCAGGGGGGAGGGGCTGAGCTCAGGCAGCCCCTTGGGGGCTAGAGCAGAGGAATTTGTGATGGGGCCAGGGATGAGGGGAGAGAGGAGCTTGGTAGCAGGGACCAGCTGGGTAGAGGAGAATCTGGGGGAGTCAATGGGCTGAGGAGAGCTGGGGGGGCGCTAACAGTGGGGGTGTCTGGTAGGGTTGGCAACTGTCTAATCACACAAACCCAAACAGCCTGGCCCCACGTGGGCAAAGGGGGTGGTGTACAGGAGGGGTCTGAGGTGCAGGAGGGATTTGGGGCTTGGGCAGACACACGGGAGCAAGCCTGGGTGTGGGGAGGCTCAAGGCTGGGTTTGGGGCACATGAAGGAGTGGGGGGGGCAGCAAGGAGTGTGGAAGGGAGTTTGCCTGTGTGGGGAAGCTGAGTGCCAGGGACTGGAGTGCAGGAGGGGTTTGAGGGGTGGGAGGGAGCGTGGGTAAAAATATGGAAGACAGGAGAGATTCCAGAAGACTTTGAAAGGGCAAATCCAGACCCATCCATAAAAAGGGAAATAAGAACAATTCAGGAAACTACAGAGCAGTCAATTTAACTTCTATGCCAGGGAAGATAATGGAGAAAGTAATTGGGGGATTCATCTGCAAACATCTGGCAGAATAGGTAACAGCTAGCATGGATTTGTAAAGAACAAATCCTGTCAGACCAACACTGAGCATTGTTGCGCAATAAGATATGCAAATGAGGCGCAGGGATGAATATCACCGTGCCTCATTTGCATACCCAATGAGCCGCCATTTTGCAGAAAGGTCTTTTCTACAAGAAAGTGCTGTCTACACGGCTCCTTCTTGTGCAAAAAAACCCCTCTTGCAAAGAGATATTTTTTCTGAAAATAAGCAGTGTAACGGCTCTGCGCAAGAGGGTTTTTTTGCACAGGAAGGAGCAGTGTAGACAGCTCCTTCTTGCACAAAAGCCTCTTGCGCAAAAAGTGGCCGCTCATTAGGCATGCAAATGAAGCTCAGCAATATTCCACGCTTAGCCTCATTTGCATATGTCTTGCGCAAAACCAGTGCAGTGTAGACATAGCCATACAGAACGGGAAGTGACTGTCTAGGAAGGAGTACTGCTGAAAGGGATCTAGGAAGGAGCACTGCTGAAAGGGATCTAGGGGTCATAGTGAACCACAAGTTAAACATGAGTCAACTATGTGACACTGCTGCCAAAAAAGCAAACATGATTCTGGGATGCATTACTACGGGGTGGATAATAATTTTTTGCTGTGGGCCTGTGAAGGGGCATTTGCCCTGCACTTGCCCTTTAAGGGCAAAACCCCAGCCTTGAGCAAGGGCTGCGAGCAAAGCCCCAGCTGAGGCAGTTCTAGCTAACCAGGGCCCAGCTGGTGGCCATATATAGGAGGACTCCAGGAGGCACAGGGAGAACTGAGTGGTGGTGTGGAGAGAGAGTAGTAGGGGCCTGACAGCCAGGGTAGCAGGTGGTTTTCTGGAGGTAGGGCAGATCTGGGGAAGCGGTGGCCAAGCAAGGCCCCAGGCTGCAGAGCCTGAAGCAAGGCCTTAGGCTACTTGTGTGGTAGTGAGGCAGCCATGCTAGGCAGGGGCAGCAGGTCCATGCTGCTTTGCCAGCGCTGAGTGGCCATTCCAGACTGTAGCTTGCCCCTCAGGGCTAGATGAAGACTGGCAGTGGGTCACTGAGGCAAGGTGGGTGCAGGGGACCTAGGTGAAGGGATTTGGGTGCCCCGGGAAAGGGATAACCGTGAAGTGCAAGCAGGATAAACACCAACTTCTGCAAGGGGGCTCAGACACTGGAGTGGGCCCTGCTGGAGGGCAGTGTCCTGGGGACAGTGCCAGGAACAAAGAGAAACATGGGGAGGACCCAGCTAGAGGGAAGTGTCCGGAGAGCCAAGCAAGCTAATTCCCAAGACTGGAGGCGACATGGTGACGAGTCTGCCCTGTGTCAGGCCACTTCAGAACTGTTTGAAGCTCTCTTTCTAGATCTCCTGGAATAGCTTTTCCCAAAATAAGCTTGCAGTGCGGCTGTACCCTAAGAAAGAAGAGGATTTCTATCATGCAGAGCCGGCTGGCCCTTTAACACTAGACCGCAGTGTTAGTGAGTGGGGACAGGCAGGGTTTACTTTCATTTAGGAACAAGCTTTCAGACGTTGGTGACTCTTATATGGCATCTTGTAGAGATGAGGCTGTTCACAATAGGGTGGTGGTCTATTGGGGGACCAGTAACTTTTGCAGGGGGGCACTTTACAAATTTTGGGATGGGGTCATGGCTGGCTCCACCTCATGAAGGGCTGGGGCTTTGGGCAGAATGGGCAGGGCTGGAGACTTGTCTCTCCCCAGAGTTGTCTGGGGCCAGAGGCTTTGAATGAAAACACAGCAAAGGGCTCATGGCCTTACTGCTACTGCAGTGCCTGGCAGCTGCCCACGTTTTCTGCGGCTATTTAAAGGCATCGCAGCTCTGACTCCTGCTGGTTTAGCACTATAGCCGTGAGCCACAAGCCTTTTAAAAAGGATCCTGCTGCCTGAGCCACTGCCTGGAAACTCGGGGGCAGAGGCAGCAGGATATAAACAGAAAGCAGCCAGATGCAGTCCACAGGCCAGATTGAAGTGTTAGGTGGGCTACATGTGGCCCCTGGACGTATCCTTCATGTTTGTAGGAACCAACGTTTCTGCCCTGCCCCAACACACTTCTTACCAAATTAATAATAATCCTAACAACTTACCCTTTCTAAACGTCTTCCAATCAGAGTATTTCTGAGCACGTTATGAACATTCTTGAATTAGGCAGCATAATCTGCTGAGAGGTGGGTCAGATTCTCGATCCCCTCTTTTACACGACAAACTGAAGCATACGGAGGTTAAGAGAAATTACCCAACTAACACAGCAGTTCAGTGGCAGAGCTGGAAATGGAACCCAGAAATCTTCTTCCCAGCACGTCTGATCCACTATCCCACATGCTCATCTCAGAACTAGGAACAGAACCCACCTGTCCTAGTCTTTAGCCACCAAGACCATCTATTTCCTGATGGAAATGGGGGAGAGAATGAGGTACTGCTCTCTGCTCTGTGCCAGCAGCACCTTCTTTCAGCTTCTTTTAGAATCCTGGTTCTTTTCAGTAGGTTTCTTTCTACACTGGAACCCTGAGCTGCTACAAGTTACTGTCTAGATGGCAAGTTCCACCAGTCACTCTGAAGAGCTTTGTCGTCAGGAACAGGGGAATGAGGGAAAGGAGATGATGGCATGAGCCAAATGGAGCAGAGGTGAGGAGACAGACTGTAGGTGAAGGGTGGAGTCAGGACAGAGGAAGCGGAGAGGGAGCATTACAAGTGCAGCATTAATGGCATGGGATTTGCTAACTTCTGATCATGGTGCACTGTCCCAATTATAACTGGGCCAGAAATGCAGCTAATCTTCTATCCGGAATGAGACTGTCCCAGCTCTTCTAATAAAGTGCATTTTGTTGGGCTATTGTGTTCGCTACCCTGAGATACTAGTTGTCTGGGTGAGGGTATTGATACTTGAATGAGTTGAGCTGCCCTGTTCTTGGAGTGACTTAGATGGTTATTGGCTGTCACCACTGCTCTGGTGAAATGCGACTGGGTTTAGCACTCCAGAAACCTCAAATTCTCTCGTATCACAAAATAGATTTTTATTCTGATGTTCTGAATGGTGTTAATAGATGAAATTACATGTGTGTGTGAAGTTGGGTTTTTCAAATCTGTTTTGAAATCCAGTGACTTCATCCGATCATACTAGCACCTGCTTAGCACATTAAAACTAGCAATTAAAACCAAATCCCTGATCCTGTACGGAAGGGCAGTTTTTGAGACTTTGGCTGCAGAACTGTAGTGGCTGCATATTTCATTCCCTATTTATTCAAGTGCAATCTCCACACCCAAGAATGCCCACGTGAAGCACTGTGGGCCCCTCTTCTATAGGCTAAAAGGGGCAAAGAGTAGATGAAAATGGTTCATTTTTGCCCATCCAGTGACTTCATCCGATCATATCGGTATCTCATTTAGGAGTATATCTGTGTGTTTATTTCATAGCAAATGTTTCCTGTATCCTCTCCAAAGCATGTGCTTTGACTTCTTCCTCAGGATCTTCCAAATCCTCAGCCTGTTGGTACTAATCTAATCTGTGCCTTTGTATTCAAGCTGTGACAAACTTCACATAGTTGAAGTTATCATGTTCAAACAGCTTCTTCTGCACAGTGAACTGAAGAAAAAGTCCAGCTGGCACATTCAATAGACTGTCCACTGCTGAGTCATTCACTATTTATAGCCCGAGTTTTTTGCTAACATAAGCCATTAAGGCAAGCTGGAGACACTGATCACTGAAGTCCTTGGCTCTGTGTTGTTGGGCATCTTTTTTCAAATAATGGCTCTTAAATATAGAGAAATACTGAAGTATCAGTTGTTCCAGCCACTGATGAGGATCATTTTCTTTGGGGAAAATCATCATGCATCTTCGGAAATGTGCGAGCGGCTTCCCCCAAAATGTGAAGCTTCAGATCAACTTCAGAGCAAACTGGAGTCTGAAGTGTTTTCAATTCCTCCTATTGAAGTTTCTCATTGAACATATGTAATAATTTCCTGCAAAATGTTCATCAGTCTACCTTGAAATAGACCCTCTTCAATGTAACTATTACATTTGGCCATCAGCGTTTCCGCAGTTTTTTCTGTTTTCTGTAACCGTTTTTGGGTTTTTTTGTAAACCAATGTTTCACTGGTTGGTCAATCAAAAGTCTAAATGTTTGGTTCTCATGTTGACAGAGTTAATTCTAGAATTCCTCAAGCTTTTTGCTGCTCGTCTCTTCTGACTGAACTCCCTTTGTTATCCAAGTCTTTTTGCAGATAGAACTCAATTTTTTCATGAATTTCATGGTTCTATAAAAAAGGGGCACCAATTCTGAAATTTTCTTTCCAAATTTTTTCAAATTGCATATCCAATTCATGGTTTTCCAGTTTACTTTCTTTTCTCCAGCCTTCTTCGAAAAACATGTCCACTGTCCTTCCAATTACTTCCATGTTGTCATCTTGAATATTGGCTATATTGCGGTGGCGACCCTCTTTAATGTGAGTGGCTTCCTTACATTTCTTAAATGAGTGAGCAACTTTCCAGTTTTTTCTTCAGGCTCTTTGCACTTCTGATACAACAATATTTGGAAAGTGGGGCAGCAAATCTGAATCTGGTAGAATAGTACAGGGAAAATTGTAAGAGCTCCCGAATTTTCTGTTCTCCCCACAGTAGTCTCTGTTGCATTTCAGATTGTTAGCTGTTATTCATCAGGAGAGAGAGATTCTTAATTGCAGTCCGGCAACACTTGTACCAACTGTGTTTTTTCCAGATCATCCTCCATGATATCAGAAAAGTTTATTTTCTCATTTAGATTTTTCATCTTTGCTGCAGTTTTGATGACTTAATCCAGTAGCTCCTGGAGGCGTTTCCTGTGTCTCCTGTTTTGTTCACATGCAGAAACATCACTGACATTCTGATGCGCAAATTAGCAGTGGGATTTATGCCCCGCTCTTTGCTTTCTGAGAAATCCATGGAGCACAGCTTTCAAAATCTTTCATTTCAGTGGCATTCTCCATGACCATGTTAACAATGGTTCTGTTGTTCAGTCCAGTCACCAGGATAGCCAACTCGTTGTCATGTTGATAACTCTCTTCCACCTTGGCCTGTTCAGGGGCTTTCATACTTTGTGTCCATCACCAGGATGAAATCACAGCCCTGTTCCTTTTCTAAGATTGCTCTAGCTCGAAGGAGCAACATGAAGGCTCCCTGCGTACCTCAGCCACTACTCACTGCAAACTGCTGCTGGAATGTGGCGTTCAGGAAGGTGGATTTCCCAGTGCTCTGCACTCCCAGCATCATCGCAACCAGCATTTTGGTCCTTCCCCTCAGCTTGGCCCAGAGTTCAGAATGTCGGTCACCCATTGCAGTGGGAGGTTGCAGACATGTCCGTTCATCAGGTGAACAGGAAGCTCTTTTAGCATGAGGTCAATTGCGATGCCTGAGAGGTGGGTGAGTTGCCTTCCACTTTTTAGGGTATTGCAGCCTTTAACCATGGGGTGCACAGCCTCCTGGGACTTCCCCAACTTTCACATGGAATCTCAACCTGTAAAGAAATGGCAGAACTAATCTGAGAGACTTGCATTTCTCTTTGTATTCAGCCTGTAGGTTCAGAACAATTCCTTCTGTCAGTGTGATCCAGCTGAAATTTGATCCATTTCAGAAAATAGTGTTTCTCTAATGGAAGTAGATGTTGTACAGCATTTGAGTCTAGTCAAACCATTAATAAGATCACATTTATTCTGTCTGTGTAATTGCAAAATCTTATCTTTCAGCTGAGATTTATATTTCTCAGCAGGGATATCTTCCCTGACCTCTCATTCGACACAGTTCTTTTCCCACATTAGCCAGGATTTTCCATAAATCCCTGAAGAGCTTTAGCATTTCTTTCTCTGAGGCAATTTTTTTAATGCAGTTGCTTGCCATCTGACATTCCATGCTGTCATCATCTATTTGGATGCCTTGTTCACTCACTGGAAATAAAACTTCCTGCATCAGAATCAACAGTGTTTCCTCTTGGGGTCCTCCTCTGTTTTATCCAAGAGATCATATTCCTCCTCTATGAAACTGGATTGGGAGACTGATTCATCCAAGATAATTTCTAAGTCTTTTGGAAGAATTTCTATTAATTTCTTTTGCAGATGATAATCTCTGAGGGTTTTTCGCCAGCTGATTTTTTTTTCTAATTCATGAGTCCTAGGACAGAAAAGATGAGACTAAGGTAAGGAACAAGAAACAGGGTATATGAAGCAGCCACACTTAGCGCTAATGTTTTTAGTTGTGTAGCATAATTAGAAATATAGTAATTTGCACAGTAATCTGCAAATTAAACCATCTGAGATAGAGAATAAATATATTGTATTTATTCTCTGCTGATTGAAAAGTGCTATTTTCATTGACGTTTTCCTCCTCTTGAAGTTTGAAAACAAATGTTAACTTTTGAAATGTGTTACTTTGAAATCATGGGGAAATACAATTTACTTCTTTACTTTTCTCCCTCTTTTGTTGAGTGCTAATGTAGAAATAGTAAAGTAGAATAAAGCAAAACTAACAGATTCATGGAAAAACTTAAAATGCTAAAAATCTTTTGCTGTTCTCCTTCCACCACAGTGCAACATGTTCATTTTAACCTGCTATTTTGAACAGAATATTTCTGTGCTAGCTGCTCTACCTAGTGTTTGGGTCTTGCATTACAGCATCAAAACTGTTTTAAATTTAAAAGCCAATGATCCACAGGATATCTATTTTGTAGAGAATCCCCAAGTTAAAGAGCTTTCAGTTAATTTTTGGATATTATACAGCACTGAGCATATACTCTGTTGGAAACATGTAACTATGTTTTATATCATGAAGTGATCCTGTATGCATTAGACTAACATTCTGTAATAAACTACAGAGGTCACAAAAAGAAACAGAAGATAGCGAGAGAGGCTCTTGCAGAACTGTGTTGCGATTATGGTTACTGCTAGAGGTACAAAGGGATGCAGAGGAAGTCAGAGGTTTGAAACACATAGGTGATGACTCTGAAAGAGCTCTCCTGGCACCTGGCCTTTTCAGGTTCTGTCTGGGGATGGGTATACATCGGATGTAGATCTGTGTACAATTGAGAAGTCAGCTGGAGCCTTGAGCGTACTATATGCTGGAGTCTGGAAAGGGGAGATTAGTGGAGAGCCCTGTAATTGTCCATCTCCTTCAGCCTCTACATCTAGATGGGAATCTCAATGATGGGGTCTCAAGGAGGCCATAGAGGGGGCATCAGTATCCTGAGGGACAGGAGATTGTGGCCAGCATGGGACTCAGACCAGCCGTTGTTGAGGAAGCTGCAAAAGTGTAGACAAGAGGCAGACGGCAATAGAGGCTTGTTCCTATGCCTGGCTGAACCCGGGATGTTTCATACAACTTGTAAGCAAGTGAAAAACAGGGTTTGCATGGAGAGGTTTGCCCAGCTGTAATGTTGATTCTGATGAGAGCCTAGTAAATATTTGACATAGGGTTACTGGAGCCAAACAAAGTGTGACTGACTTGTACAGGAAGCGAAATGGAATCAAAGTCACTTTTGAATCACTATGGGTCAATTCTTTTCCCTAAGGCACAGGTCTAGCAAATGCACTGTGGTAGCATGGTAAAACTAAAGGAAAAATATAATAGCACTTTAAAGACTAACAAGATAGTTGTTAGGTGGTGAGCTTTCCTAGGCCAGACCCACTTCGCCAAATCCTATTCTGAAAGAGAATTGGCGTGACCATATATAACAACGGAATACAATGAAGAGGGTGAGCACATTATAAACTAACAAATCAGATTGTAGAACAAAAGGTGGGGCGGGGGAGAGGGAAGGAGGAAATAGCTTATTTTAAGTCAGTGAGTGGCTAATCAGCAGTTACTAGGACTATCAATAGTTGGGGAAGCTGTCTTTGTAATGTGTAGGTAACTAGCATCTTTCTTAAGGCCCATTTGTAACCTGTCAAATTTAAGCATGAATGAAAGTTCTGAAGTTTCTCTCTGTAATCTAGTGTTAAAGTCTTTCTGAAGTAAGATGCATGTTGTCAGGTCTCTAAGGGAATGCCCAGGTAGACTGAAATGTAGACGAATAGGATTTTCTCTTGGAAGATGTCAGATTTGTGGGCATTGATTCTTTGGCAAAGTGACTGAGCAGTCTGTCAATATACATTGCAGAGGGACACTGCTGACACATGATGGCATAAGTCACATTGCTGGATGAACAGGAATATGAGTCCTTGATCGTATAACTGACATAGTTAGGTCCAGTGATGGTGTCCCCAGAGTAGATATGTGGACAAATCTGGCAATGGGGTTTGTCACAAGGGAAAGTTCCAGAGTTAGTATTGATGTGCTGTGCCATGTGGTTGTTAGTAAGTATCTTCCTGAGGTTAGGTGGTTGTCTATTAGAGAGTATAGGTCTGTCACCCAGGGCCTCTCAGAGTGTAGTATCCTGTTCCAGAGTAGGGTGTAGGTGGCTGATGTGTTGGAGTTTAACTAGCTTTTCTTGGGCCTATCTTGAAGTAGATGGTTTCTGCAAGTTTGTCTGGCCCTTTCAATTTGTTTCTATTCCACCGGTGAGTAATTGAGTTTTACGAATGCTTGGTAGAGATCTTAAAGTTTTTGGTCTGTCAGTGGGGTTGGAGCAGATGTGATAGTACCTAAGGGCTTGACTATAGACAATGGATGGAATGGTGTGTGCTGGATGGAAGGTGGAGGCGTGTAGGTAAGTGTAGCAGTCAGTGGGTTTTCTGGAGAGTGGTATTGATTTTGCTATCAGTTATTTGTACCCAGAGACCCCAGAGTAGCTGCACCCCCTTGTCCAATGTGGCAGATTTCTGGTGCTCAGCATCCACCACCTCTATCCTTGCCCATGGAGCACCAATACATAGCAAGTGGGGACAAACGCCGCCATTGGAATGATTTTACCACATCTGCTCCCCATCCAGCACAGTATCGCATGACCTGCTTATCAATAAACTAGGGAAATACAACCTAGATGGGGCAACTACCAAAAAGATGAAATACAACGTAAGTGGGTGCAAAACTTGCTGGATAACTGTTCTCAGAAAGTAATTACTAATGGTTCACTTGTCATACTGGTAGGGCATAATAAGTGGGGTTCTTCAGGGGTCTGTTTTGGGACCAATTCTGTTCAATATCTTCATCATCAATTTAGATAATGGCATAGAGAGTACGCTTATTATGTTTACACATTATACCAAGCTGGGAGGGGTTGCAAGTGCTTTGGATGACAGAATCAGAATTCAAAATGATCTGGATAAACTAGAGAACTGGTCTGATGTAAACCGGATGAAGTTTGATAAGGACAAATGCAAAGTGCTCCACTTTGAAAGGAACACTCAGTTTCATACATACAGAATGGGAAGCGACTGTGTAGGAAGGAGCACTGGAGAAAGGGATCATATAAGAGGTCCATGTAAGAGCAACAAAAATGACTGTCTGTGTCTAAACTACATCCTTTTTCTCAAAAAAGGAATGTAAATTAGACACTTCGAAATTGCAAATGAAGGCGGGATTTAAATTTACCGGGGTTCATGTGGGAAGTGTGACGGCGCGTTGGGGGTCCCCCGTCTCCTGCACCCCGAAATGGCACAAACAGACTGCACCAGCCGGTGGAATAGAGGAAGTTTATTGCCTCTCCAGGTTACAGCACAGCACAGATGTAATCTGGTCACAGAGCTGGGCTAGGCTGCCTCAGGCCCCCTTGAGATGTGGGAGACTGGGCCCCTAAACTCCAGCCCCTTTCCCTAGGCTGTCTCCTCCATGCTTCCAGCCCGCAACTAACTAACTCTCCTCCAGCCCTGCCCCCCAGCCAGGGCAGCATTCCACCTCCCTTTGTTCCTCTCCATGGAGGGTGTCTGGCCATACTGGTTTGCATAGTGACTCATCCTGTTTTGCTGGGTCGTGGTACCCACGGCAGCCAGTGGGGGTTACCCCAGAGCCAGCAGCATAGAAACCAGCCAGGTACCCCCACTACGTCACAGAAGACTGAAAGAATTGGTCTTGTTTACTTTAGAAAAGTATAGACTGAGAGGGGACATGAGAGCAGTTTTCAAGTTTCTAAAAGGGTGTTACCAGGAGGAGCAGGTAGAAAGACTGTTCTCCTGGGCCTCTGAGGATAGGACAAGAAGCAATGGACTTAAATTCCAGCAGGGGAGGTTTAGATTGGACATAAGGAAAAACTTCCTACCTGTCAGGGTGGTTAAACACTAGAATAAATTGCTGAGGGAGGTTGTGGAGTCTCCATCACTGGAGATACTGAAGAGCAGGTTGGACAGACGCCTGCCAGGGATGATCTAGACAGTGCTTGGTCCTGCCGTGAGTGCAGGGGAGGGACTTGATCTCCTGAGTCACTTCCAGTCCTAGTGTTCAATGACTCTAATCATTGCCTGCAACAGAGTTAGTTATCACAGCAGCACTCTCGGGCAGACTCTTTTTAATACAAGCTGTATATATCCCATGGACTACAGGATTTTTAATTAAGAGCAGAATACGTGATATTACATGACTCCCCAGCCCTTCTGCACCTTTTAACAGTCATGTGTTAATGAAGGCAAAGAGCATCAACCACCACAGGAGCAAACCCTAAGAAGAAATGCTGCCCCACGGTCAAAGGAGAATGGCTGAATGAAAGAGTTGAAGCAGAATCTCAACAATCTCAAGGCCAGATCTGTGTACAGAGGGGGGACATATTCCAGTACAGTGCTGATGTGGGCTTGACCTGCTAAATTTGGACTCAGACTAGAATATGCAGCCACTTCTCCGCAGGCCACAAGTGGGACGGGGGAAGCCCTTGGACAACATGAAGAGGATTCATCAAGCAAAAGTCGTGAATCTGCTGCACATATTCTTAGGAGCAGGAATTCTCCTCCCCTGGGATGTGAGTTGTGAAGGATGCTCTTAGAAACACAAAAAAGAAACAGAAGAGGCTGGAACTGAAGGACAGAAAACATTTAAAGCCAGAAAAAATAAAAATTCTCACAGATAACTTTCTGCTTCCCGTACAAATGAACAGCTCCCGAACAGAAACGCGCAAAATATAAATGACCACATGGGAAAGCACCAGTATGTATAAGCTGGCATAGAAAAACTCTGCTTTTGTGGTTTTGGAGTCAATCATCAGTGTTGTCTGTGCAGAAATCAAGTCAGCTATTCGCCTGTCATCCTACAATACACTTATTACTGATGAGAGCACAGGTATTTCTGTCACCAACTTGCTTTTCATTGACTTCAAGTTGAGAGCTGCAGCATGTGCAGGGCAGAAGACTGTGTTTGGTGGAACGATTCAGTTATCTGCTTGGAATGCACAAGCTGTTACAGCTGCTCTCAAAGCCTTTGACACCCTGAATAAGCGGGATCTGATGAAAACAGCGATGTTCACTTCAGATGGTGCTTCAGTCGTGCTGGGGGAAAAACAATGGTGTTGCCAGACAACTCAAGCAGAGCATCCCACATTTAACAGCACAACACTGCCTGGCCCATGGAGAAGACCTGGGTTTAGCTGATGTGTGGAACCAAGTGCCAGTGCTGAAGACAGGAGAGACCCTTTTGAAGACCGTTTATAGAATCTTTTGCAGTTCCTCAGTCCGAAAAGGACAATTTGAGGAAATAGCAAATGTCACAGAAAATGAGACTGTATCATTGAAACCTCTCACTGAAGTGAGGTAGCCACCTAGACATTTTGCTGGAAGTGCTTTGCTGTGTGATTAGGAGCCCCTTCTTAACTATTTGGAACAGGAAATCTCAAAAAATAATGACCCAATAGCAAAGTGCTGCCTGGCTAAGTTCCATGACACTAATTGCCACGTCACTGCAGCTGTATTAAATGAGGTCTCACGTGAATTAGCAGAACTGACTAAATGCTCCCAGAAAGGTTCTTTGACAACGTGTGAGGCTGTGCAGTTAGCAAGGGCCCAGAGCCGCAGGCTGAGAGGACAGGATCTTGCAGAAACAGTGTGAAAAATCAAATCAAATCAACCACAACCGATGACCAGTTCAGCAGTGAACCTATTCTACGTTTCATCTCCCTGCTGTGTGAGCCTCTGAGTAAGAGGTTTCCAGAGAATGAACTAAATGAATGGGCAGCTTTTTTCTTTGCCTCACTTCCCCCACATGAAATCAGGGATGATTTTGGCACTGAAAACATTAGCAAGCTACTTGACAAACACAGAAACATTTCAGTACGCAGTCAAATGAAGTCCTGTTCAGCTTGCGAACAGGAACAGCAAACAGGGAGTTTGGAGAGGGAGTTCTCCAGGTAAAAGAGGAGTAAAAGCCGGACCCTTGTGGTAAGTGGCTGTCTGGAGTGTGTGTTTGTGTGGGGGGGAGTTATTTGCTGTGTGCTGAGCTTGTGTTTGTCTGTTTGTTTGTTTGAAGGAGCTTCTAAAAGGTTTGAAACCTAGAAGCCTCTGTTAATTGGCTGAGCCTCAGTCAGGGGGAGGGGCTACCAGAGCTATATATGCCTGTGACTCAGCGCCCAGGGAGCTTGCGAACAGGAACAGCTAACAGGGAGTTTAGAGGGGGAGGTTAGAGGGCACTAGTGACTTCTGACCTTCTTTAAAACATAACTTGTATAATAATCTATATTCCAGAGGTTTAAAAAGAATCCCAGTTTATACTTAAATTTATTCATTAGAAAAATGGAGACAGAAGCCCAGCAGCGGAGTGGGGGCTATCCTGTTTATTGCGTCGAGTGTAACATGTATAATTACCTGCCCTGTGGGCGGGTGGCGTATGTGTGCACCCGTTGCAAGGAGCGCCTGACCCTCAGAGACCGACTTCGTGCTTTGG
This sequence comes from Pelodiscus sinensis, assembly GCF_052426305.1. Classification (NCBI taxonomy): domain Eukaryota; kingdom Metazoa; phylum Chordata; order Testudines; family Trionychidae; genus Pelodiscus; species Pelodiscus sinensis. The sequence goes on along the minus strand of NC_143063.1, from coordinate 5,005,912 downwards.
AGGCCAGGGTGCCTGAACTGGAGGAGCTAAGGGAGGCAGAGAGCTATGTTGATGAGACTTTCCAGGACACAGTAGTACTGTCCCACCTCCAGTCTGAGAGCCCCAGTGCTCTTAAGGAGGATGAAAGTCTCAAGGGAACAGAGCATTCAATGGGAGCAGAGGGAAACCATCCCGTAGTTGGGACCCTCCTCCCAGAGGATGTTGCAGTTTCCTCTCGCACTGGAACAGGCAGAGGAGGCAGAGTGAAGGCAAATGTGCCTGTCGATAGCAGGGCAGGTGCTGAGGAGGCTGCGTGGGCCGGAAGTGTCCCACACTTTGCAGTGGATGCCAATGGAGTGTTAAATGGGAGGGAGGGAGATGCTCTGTTACCACCTCAGCCCCCGAGTTCCCTTCCCCTCCTCCTGACAGGGCAGAGCGGGGTAAGGAACCAGATGGCTACAGTGATGGAGCCAGCTCCCTGCCGGGCACAAGGCTTCCCCTGCTTCCTGAGAGAAGATGCCCAGGCCCAGCCCCTGAGGAGCCAGCCCCTCCCCCTTCCCTTCCCAGGTGCAGAGGTGACAGCTCTCTGGAGACTTCCAGCAAGCTCCTAATTTCTGTGGGTCACCCCTCCCCCCCCCACTTCCCGCCAGCTCCACTAGAGGGGCAGAATAAGGCTTTGGGGATCATCCCTGCGTCATGATCTCTGGCTGCTCCTTATTGAGTGGGGGTGTGTCTACACTTGTCCCCTAGTTCAGACGGGGGAGGCAAATGAAGCATACCCAAGTTGCTAATGAAGCGCGAGATTTAACTGTCACTCCTCGTGCAATGAGGAGTAACGGTTAAATGGAGGGAAGGGTTTTAAATCGGACTACAGTGCCTACACACGGTGAGTTAAATTGGGCGACTGGCATTTTAAAATGGCGACCGGCTGCAAATATGCTAATCAAGCACGGGATATTTAAATCCCACACTTCATTAGCAACTTCGGTATGCTTCATTTGCCTCTCTACTCCGAACTAGGGTGCAAATGTAGACATCCCCTGAGAGAAGTAGAAACAGCAGCAGCAGAAGACAGAAAACAGCAGCAGCCACAGAAGAAGCAGAAGCACAAACAGAAGAAGGAGAAGCAGAAAAACAAATAGGAGCAGCCACAGAAGGAACCATAGAAGCAGATGAAGCAGCAGAAACAGCAGCACTGCAGAAGAAGCAACAGCAGCAGCAGAAGGAGCAGCAGAAGAAGGAACAGAAAAAGAAGTAGCAGCAGCAGAAAGAGTAGCAACAGGAAACAAACACCAGATGGAGAAGAAGAAGTAGCACAATAGTAGCAACAGCAGAAGTATCCACAGAAAAAGAAGGAGCAGCAGCAGCCAGAGAAGAAGCAGCAGCTGCAGAAGCAGTAGAAGAAACAGAGAAGAAAAGAGGCAGCAGCAGCAGAAGAAGAAAAGAGCAGCAGGAACAGCAGAAGCAGAGGCAGGAATACGAGAAGCTGAAGAAGCAGCAGCCGAAGAAAGAGGAAATAGCAGCAGCAGCAGGGCTGTGTCCTGATTTTAAGAGGAATAAGGGACCTTTCGGAAAAGGCTTTTTTCCCAAAAGATCCCTGTCTAGACTGGCACTTTTTTCCGGCAAAGCCCCGAGCCGGAAAAAAGCAGCAGCCATGTTCATGCAAATGGAGCGGGGAAAATTTAAATCCCCGCTGCATTTGCAATTCCGACTTGTCTCATCTGCATCCCTTTCCGGAAAAGGGGTGCAGTGTAGACACAGCCCAGAAGAAGAAGAAAAGCAGCAGCAGAAGAGGCAACAGCAGAGTAAGTAGCAGCCACAGAGGAAGAAGGAGCAAAAGCAGAAGAAGAATCAGCAAAAGAAACAACAGAAGAAAAAGTAGCCAAAGAAGCAGCAGCACAAACAGAAGAAGAAACATGAAAACAAGCAGGGGCAGGAGAAGGAGCAGCAACAGAAGAAGCGGCAGCAGCAGAAATAGTCGAGCAGTGCTCACCGAGCAGTGGATCGGGGTCTAATGACAGATCTCAGAGCCTCTGGCCGATGATCCTGGCTGGTTTGTCCAGGAAGCTCTCAAGGGCTAACGCTTCAGTTGCTCCTCTCCCCATTTTCATGCTGCTCCTGCCTTCTGCATTGAAGCTGCCCCCTTGGTATCCTCCTGCTTGCTGTGCAGGGTGTGGGAAGGAGAAGGGGGGGGGCTCTGATGTCAGGGTGTTCCTCCCTCCCTCTACTCTTATGCCCTATCTCCACACAGAGAGCAGGGGATGGAGGGAGCTCGGCAATGCACAAATCTCTGTCACTCTCAGTGTGTGTGTCTCTGTCATTCTCACAAACACACATTGTCCAGTCTGACCTGGCTTTACCTCAGAAGTTCACACACAGGGTCTCCCTAGCAGGGGCAGACTCTGAGGGGTTTCCCTCGCAGGGATTTCCCGCCTGAGACGGGATAAAAGGCCGATAGCTGGACAGTTTGGGGATGTCCGTCCCAGAGGCAGGGTGCGCGGGGTTTTCCTCACAGGACATCAGACTCCGGATCAAGACAACTGCAGCCTTACGGGAGACTCCACTGAAGACCATCGCCAGCCACCCTGAGAACTACTTACCATCGGCAGGGAAGAGGACTCGGAGGGCTCTTCTCAGGGCTCCTCTCAAAGCTCTCGGTGAGCTGCGAGATTTGAGCTCCTGAGCGACAGTCTGGGAACTTTCAAGAAGGCTGCTATAAACTTTGGTTATTACACTGACCATGCCAATTGGACTCAGCCGAAATTTTCCTTTTCCTTGTGATTTTTGGGAATTGATTACTGTACTGTTTGCATCTGACAAAGTGGGTCTTTGCCCACGAAAGCTTATGCTCCTACATTTCAGTTAGTCTATAAAGTGCCACAGGACTCCTCGTCGCTTGTACTGTTTATTGGTTGTCGTTAACCATTTTTTAATATCCGCTGAATCCCCTATTTTGTAAATTTACCCTTCATAAATTGGTCATATGTTCGATTCACCTTAATTGGCCCTTTGATGAATAAAAACGCGCCACCAGATGATAGTATCATAGAATACAAGGACTGGGAGGGACCTCGAGAGGTCAGTGAGTCCAGTCCCCTGCCCTCATGGCAGGACCAAATACTGTCTAAACCATCCCTGATAGACATTTATCTAACCTACTCTTAAATATTCCCAGAGATGGGGATTCCACAACCTCCCTGGGCAATTTATTCCAGTGTTTAACCACTCTGATAGCTAGGAACTTTTTCCTAATGTCCAACTAAAAGCTGCCTTGCTGCAGTTTAAGCCCATTGCTTCTTGTTCTATCCTCAGAGGCAAAGATGAACAAGTTTTCTCTCTCCTCCTTATGACACCCTTTTCGATACCTGAAAACGGCTATCCTGTCCCCCCCACAATCTTCTCTTTTCTAAACTAAACAGACCCAATTCTTTCAGCCTTCCCTCATAGCTCATGTTCTCTAGACCTTTAATTATTCTTGTTGCTCTTCTCAAGACCCTCTCCAATTTCTCCACATCTTTCTTGAAATGTGATGCCCAGAACTGGACACAATCTCCAACCCTTAGATAGCTATTTGGGAGGCTCTGACAGTGTAACCGTCCACTCTCCCCTCACCTGGCTGCACCAGAGGAAAGGGGCCAATGCCAAACTGCTGAGCTCTACGACATGGAGGCGGGCCCATGGGAAGGTGTCATGAACAGGAGGAGTGCTGACCAGCACCCGCTGATTAAAGGGTTAATTCAGGTACCTAGCAAAGGTGTCAGCCAGGGGGCCAGGAGAACCAATCGAGACAGAGGGTTGAAATGTGAATTGGATTTAGGTTCCCTGCCTGCTCTCTTTGGCTACGTCCATACCGCAACCTTTCTTCACAAAAGCTTGTGCAAATGAAGCACAGAATAGACTATCACCACGCTTCATTTGCATAATTAATTAGCAACAGTTTTTGCACGAGAGGCTTTTACACAAAAAGGAGCTGTGTAGATGTGAAAACCCCCCCTCTTGCGGAAGAGCCATTCTTCCCGAAAAAATGAGCATTGTGCCAGAGGGTTTTTTCTGTTTTAATTCGGTTTCCTCAGTTGCTCTGTAACATCAAGGAAACAAGTACTCTTTATCACGTTTCTCTCCTGTTTTGTACCAAAAATCACTTCTTGTAAGGTGAGGATTTGATTCCTGTGTCCTGGAAGGTCTGTCTGTGGATCTGCGAGAGGCAGCCGTGGTGGGCGGGGCTGAGAGAGGCAGATGTAGTAAGCTGAGGGTCAGTGATATGGAGTCAGCAGGCCTAAGGCCTGCAACACGGAAACAGCAACAGGCCTGCAATCTAGTGAGCAAGACTTTGGTTTAGTAACACAGGAGCCAAGAAAGAAGCCCTATTGATAATTGTGTGATTGTGTAAGTTAGGTTGAGCATGGAAGGACACAGGGAGGCACTGGGTACAGACTGAGAGCCAAAGGGGAGTAATGGAACATCTGAATAAGAAATGTCTTGGTACGAAAACTCCCTAAAAACTAATGCACAGACCGACCTAGATTCAGGACCGGGTCAAAATTGACAGCATGAAGGATAGTAAGTGAGCCCCCCTTCCATACAGTGAGGGTGGTAACTAGGCAACAGAGGGTGGTAACCTGGTACGTAAGAAATGATGTAAGTTGTTTGTACCTGTCTATAAAAGGACACCGCAGAGGGTGCTCTCCGGCCGACCTTGGGGGGGGAGCACTAGGTGCCTGAACGGCAGGTGTCATTGCCTAAACTTACAGAGTGCACAGTAACTTAACTTTGACTAAGTGCTGTTAATATCTGATATATGGCAATAGGCCTGCCCGGTGTTGGTACCGTGTCAACGCGGGCCATAGTGCCCAGTGGTGTCACATTGTACTGATCTGTGTTACCAACTGGTAGAGCTTCAACCTGCTCGACTGATTTCAAACCTTGCCTGCATCTGTCGTTTCCGGGGCCTCTCAGAGATCTCTTGTGTTGACCCGAGTGCACGGGGTCTAACACGCTAGATAAAGGGAGTACCGACTGTTACGCACGCAGCCGAGAGTTTATTATCACCGACGGAGTAGAGGTCCTGTCAGGAGCGCGCCAGGACGACCCTGACCAGACGACGCTGACACTGACAGTCCAGACCACCGAAGGTACCGAGGTACAAAACACCGAGGTACGACAGCAGACATGGCAGGCTGGGAGGGCTTGGGCCGGGGAAGCCCCAGGCCGTAAGGCCTGAAGGCAGGGTTGCAGAGGTAGCAGGTCCGCACCCTTTGCCAGGGAGGAGTGGCCAGGAGGGACTGCAGTCTGCCCAGAAACGGGCTAGAGAGAGGGACTGGCAGCAGCCAGCTGAGGTCTGGAGAGTGCAAGGGAACTGGGTGTTGCTGGGGGGAGCTGGGTGCTCTCCAGTCCCCATGGCCCAGGGTGGGAGGCTTCAGGAACGTCTGTGAAGTGCTGGGGGATCATGAGCTGGGAGATGTCACCCCCCCACACACACATGGTCAGCTGTCTGGCCCAGGACGCCTGGGTTCTGTGTGGCTCAGGCCGGGAGGGAGCTGGCCAGGGGCTGCAGGAGGGAGCTGCCTGTCCTATGGCCAGAGGCTGCGTTGCCCACGCTCACGGCTGCTCACGGCTTGTTGCAGGATACAGCTGCTGAGAGGTTCCTGAGGAGACAGGCCGGGCGGGTCCCCAGGCAGAGAGCTGCCCCTCCCTCCCTGGGGCAGAAGCGTCCCCACGTCGCGCAGGAGCTGCTGTGCCTGGCATTGCTGGGCCTCTGCCCTACTGAGACAATAGCTTCTGCAGATACAGTCAGCAATGCCTATTAATCCGTTTCTGCCTAACGCGGGATTTGTGTTTAACACAATACAGCACAAGGCAGCAATAAGACAAACCCCACACGACAAACAAACATCAAACACAATCTTTGTCGCGACAGAGGAATTCACAGCAACGCAGGGTCTACAGCAGAGATACATTTATTAGTGCAGGAGTTCAGATAATTCTCCCGCGCCGCATATCCTCCATCCCCGGCCGCGCCCCCGAGGCTGCCCCCAGCCAGAACAAGTACCGCTGCCCCTGCCCTGTGCCCCCTGCGGCACCTAACAAAGGTCATTCCGCACCTGAGAGGGAACGTGGCCCCGTAGCGCCGCCCCGAGAGTGGGTTTGACTGATGGGCCGGATCCTAACTGGCTCCCACCCTAACCCCTTTGCGGCGTCGTGCGTGGGAGTCAGCCCTGTCTAAGCGGAGCGCGCCGTGACTGCGGGTCTATCCCCAGTGACTGGTGTAACGCAGCCAGGCTGGGAGTTGTCCCTCCGACGGGGGGCAGAGTGTCCCATTGGGAAGTGGGTCACAGGACCCCTCTGAGGACTCCTCCCCACCCTCCACCAGTCACTGTGGCCCCTGCCCGTAGGACAAGCGAGGGAGGGGACTGCACCACATGGGGGAAGTGCTACGGTCTGGGGCCCTGCCCGCAAGAGGGTCCTGTGACCCCTCCAAGGAGTCTCTCCACCGTCCCCTCCCTACCAGTGAGGGTCACCCCCTCCCCCACGCCAGCTCGGAAGGGAAACGTGCACCAGTCAGAGGGGCAGCCCGAAGGGCCAGGCGCTGAGTTCTGGAAAGACGTCCAGGGAGCGAGACGGGATCTTCCTCGCACTGTTGCACTGGGGCGTCCAGGGCGATGGTGCCGGCCGGCTGCTCAGCTCCAGAGATGGAGGCTTCTGGCCTAGGCTGTCGGGCACTGGCTGCTCTGACTGGTGCACGTTTCCCTTCTGAGCTGGCCTGAGGCGGGGGGGGGGGGGGGTAACCCTCACTGGTAGGGAGGGGACGGTGGAGAGACTCCTTGGAGGGGTCACAGGACCCTCTTGCGGGCAGGGCCCCAGACCACGGCACTTCCCCCATGTGGTGCAGTCCCCTCCCTCGCTGGTCCTACGGGCAGGGGCCACAGTGACTGGTGGAGGGCTGGAGAGGAGTCCTCAGAGGGGTCCCCTGACCCACTTTGAGATGGGTCCCTGCCCCGCCCCCGTCACCAATCGGTGAAATCCATTCCTGAGGCAGATCCACGGGGATAAAACCACAAGAGGGTCCAAGACCCCTCCAAGAATTCCCCACGTGGCCTTCTGAGATGGGGGAGGGGTGAAACCCGCCCCAGTTGGCAGAGGGCTCTGTGGGGTTTCTTGGAGGGTCAGAGGAGTCTCTTGTGGCCGGGGCACCTGACCACAGCACTTCTGTGCTTGGGCACGTCCCCTCTCTCCAGGGCCTCTACCCGCCTGGCAGAGAGCAGTGGGAGGCATGGGCAGCGGGCGAACGGCTGACGAGGGAAGGCAAACCTCAGCCCCGCCCCTTCTTCCTAAGGCTCCACCCCCCAAGCCCACCAGCCTACTGCCCCTGCCCTGCCCTGCCCTGCCCTCTCCTCCCCACACTGGTGGCTGCCCAGCCCCAGATTTCTACCCTCCCACACCAGCCCCCAGGCTGCCCGGTGCCCTGGCATCCCCGCAAACCCCAGAGCAGCCGGGCAGCCTCAGCTTCCCACCCCAGTCCCAGAATGCTGGGCAGCCCCAGCCCCTCCCCCACCGTGGACCCCAGAACGTGCAACCCCAACCCCTCCCCCACCGCGCACCCCAGAACGCGCAACCCCAACCCCTCCCCCACCGCGGACCCCAGAACGCGCGCAGTCCCAGTGCCCCCCAGGAGAGTGGTCCCACGCTGGTGTTTGTGGGAAGGCAGACGGACGACGAGAGAGACCCACCCAGATGGGCAGAGGCCGGTGGGAAGGGCCCGGAGATGGGTGGGTCTGATGGTGACTCACAAGCCATGTCCTGGGGTGTCGGGCAGGACAAATGTTGGGGAACAAGCAAAAGTCCACGACTGCTGCAAGTCTCTGGGCCAGGAGCGGATCCTCGGTTCTTGTGGACGCGCCGCAGGGCCGGGGAGGGGCTTGGCGTCCTCTGGCCTGTGGGTTGAACGGCTCCTGGTCCCGGTCGCGGCTGGTTCCCCGTCACGTGCAGCTCTGCCCCTTCCGGATCCTTGTGGTGTCCCAGCTGCTTGGTCTCCCGGCCAGGCCGGGGAGCGGTGGGCTCAGCCGGTGTCTGTCAGAGGAGACAGGGCAGGAGCACAGATGAGAAGGACACAATTGTCAAGGGGGAGAATCTGGACCAGGGCAGGTTCCCCTTCCTCCCCCTTTGCCATTTCCCTGAGAGCCGGCATCCCTGAGAGAGCCCAGCCCCTCCCCCGGCCGCTGCTCCCCTGGGGCTGGCGATGGCCGAAGGGAGTCCTGGAGAATCCCCGTCTCTCCGTGCGTTGCTGACGGAGGGGATCCCATGGAGAAGCTGTGGCTGGGGGGCTGGGCCATCGCGCATGGAGCCCAAAGGCGGGGGGGGTCGTTTGGGGCAGGGCCATGGTAGGAACAATTTCCCTCTGCTCCACGCGAGAGGCCCCCAGTGACTCCAGGACGCCGCGTCGCTCCTGCCACCCCTCACGGCCCCTCTCGCCCCACGGAACCTGCTTCCCTGCTCCAAAGAGCTGCTCCCGTCTGTGGTACCTACCGTGGCAGGAGGAAGAGTCCTTCTGTGTCGGTGCCTCTCCCAAGTCGTAAGAAGCGCCCAACACGCGGCTCGCAATCTTCTGCAGCCATTGCCGATGTTCGTTCAGGATGAGCCACGTGTCCCTGTCCGATTTTAAAGGCTGTTGCTGAAAAGCTGAAACAAAGAGGAAACAGGTTGGAAACCCCACAGAGCTGCTGTAACTGAGGCCTGGAAAACCTCTGCTTCCCAATGGCCTTTGCCCCGGGAACACGACAACAACCGTGACTCTGACATTCAGGCGCCGATCCGCAGAAAGGGTTTAGGCTCCTCACTTCTACTGAACCCTTTGTGCATTTGTGCCGCCTTCAGTGCTCCAGAGGTGGCAGGGAAAGGAGTTCCCAGGGGGCCTGGCAGGATACCGTAGGAGCTAAGAATCAATCTCTGGGTGAAGGTCCTTGGGGAGGAGACAATGCAAACTTTTCTGACACAGGGTAAGAATCCTTCTCCTCCTACTAATGCCTCCTCATAGTGAGGGTCCTTTTCCATTCTGGCCAGCTGTCCTTGAGTGCCTTTCTGTTCTTACCCCCATTTCACGGATGGGGAAGGTGAGGCACAGAGTTGCTCCTGGTGGCTCAAAGCTCCCGACTCCCATTCTTATGTCCTACCAGCAAGACCACTCTTCTCCCTTCAGCACTGTCCTTAGACCCAGAGGGACACTGTGACATCTGTGTTCAGGCCTCATCCTGCCCACAGATGCCCAAACGCCCAGAGGAATTTCCTTACCTTCACACAGGCGGGTGACACCAGCTGCAGTCACTCTTTTCGACAACAGGTCACAGTAATGGTGGATGGTTTCTCCTACACAGACAAGGAATAGAATGGAGCTCACACTGTTTCAGTGTCATCCCTGCAAATTACTAAAGAGTCAGCCATTCCCGTAAGACAGCCCTTGGGAAATTCAAGACAGTCCTTCAGTGTGATGCAAAACACAATGAAGAAAGCATCCGACCCCAGGAATCACTGAAAGGCCGATTGGGGAAGGAGATTGAACTCAAAGGGGAGGTGCACACGGTTAAGCCTGCGATTAATCGCCATTGAATTTTTTAATCGTTCCCATATTTCTTCAAACAAGAGTGCAAATCTGAGCAGTAAAACAGAGAACTTTGGAATTCAAAGGGACCTTGAGACGCCATCAGGTTTGGCCCCCTGCCCTGCAGCAGGACCAAGCACCATCCCTGACAGATTTGCCCCAGATTCCTAAACGGTCCCCTCAAAGACTGACTCATAACCCTGGGTTCAGTAAGACAATGCTCGAAGCACTGAGCTCTCCCTCCCCCGTAATGTTCATGGAGAGCTCGGAGCAGCATTTCACGCCGTCTCAGAGGGCACACCGGGTGCAATTCTTTTAGACAACTTGACTTCTAGTCATTTAGGAAAGAGCACGTGATACTCCTTACCTGGGCAAGCTGCAGACCGAGCAGCAGTACGCTAGGGACGGGAGGAACGAAATCACACACCCAAACACAATAGCACTGATATTTTATTCAACTAACTCGTCTATGTTCCATCCCTGTTTCACAGCTGCAGTTGCAGCAGGCGCCTGAGGTGCTGGCTGATGCTTGTCCTGAAACCCCTTTTTGTTCATGTCCAGATTTTATTAACTCTAACAGCCCTGGAACAGCTCCCGGGGGCTGCTTTGCTTACCGATGAAGAGGGCTGCAGAATGTCTGATGGACGCCTGGGAGCTTTCCAGATACTCTAAGGCCTGGAACAGGAATCTGGGGAAGTTCCTCTTGTAATTCTTCATCTAGGAGCAGAGCAGGAGACATGCTCAGACCAGACAAAGTGATCAACCTACAGCTGACAGGCCAGGGTCGCTGAAGCACAGAGGGAAGCCAGGGCAAGAGCCAGTAGGAGCCCAGATGTCCGGAGTCGGGCCCTTGGGGAAGAGCATTTCCAAGCTGGGCACAGGCAGAGGGGCAGGAGCCCACGGGCAGGTGGCAGGGGCAGCGCTAAGTTCGGGAGATGGGGGCAGTGGAAAGGGTGGGATTGGAAAACAACTGAGGAAATGCCGAGCCCCTCTGGGGGGGCTGCCTCTGCTCCCTGCCTGACGAGCGGGGGAGAATCCCCCTGGGCACTCGGGGTGGGGTAGAAAGGTCTCCCTGAGCTCCCCGGTCACCGCTCCCCGGTCCCACAGAATTCACCTACCAGGCACTTCCCGACGCTGGGCAAGAGCCGCGAGAAGCCATCCCAGGCCAGGCTGCAGAAGAGACTCTTGAGATGGGCCCAGCCGAGGAACACGGCGCAGCGGAAGAGCGTCGCTTTGCAGCTCTGCAGCACGAGGGGAGAGCGAGAGGGGCCTTGCTGAGAGAGGGCGCGTCTGGGGCGCGTCCCCTCCTCCCTGCCCCTTGGTCTCCTGCTCTCCCTGCTTGGGGAGTGTCCTGCCCCTTCTTCTGCAGGGGACGCTGCTCGGGGGGGGGGGAGGCTGAGCATTGGCTGGCGAGAGCCAGACGGGATCTCCACAGCTCGGCCCTTCTTCGCAGAGACGGCAGCGCCGGGGCTCCGGGATCCCAGAGAGTCAGAGCCAAGGGGCCCCCCTCAGGCCTCCCTGCACGTCCCCAATGGCCCTGGCTGGGCAGGGGCTCTGGAGAGGGGTGGGGCCCGAGGGACTCTGGCGCTTTGCTCTCCGGGACATACCGAGGGGGCACTTACCAGGATCACTCTCTGCTCCTCGTCTGCCAGGTGGAGCAGCAGCGGGAGCAGGCAGCGGGTGAGTTCCTGCCGCACGCGGGGTCTGTCCGGGCCCTTCACCCCGCCCAGCATGGTGCCCAGCAGTGAGATGGCGGCTGAGCGGACATTGCCCCTCTCCTGGTAAGGACACGCGGGGCGGGGAAGCCCGTGAGAGCCAGGCCGTGTCCCAGGGTCAGGGGCCTGACGGCCGCAAATCGCACACGGCTCCAGCACCCCGACCGGGACCCGCCCTGGCCCGCGGAAGCCGCAACCACCAGGCAGCCCCACAGACACTGTGCGCTGGCCAGGGCTGAGACCCAGAGGTCCATGGTGCAATGTGTGTGGAGAGCTTCCTGCACCCAGCCCCCCAGCCGCCTGGAGTCCAGAGAGGGGCCAATCTCTCCATGTTCTTCTCCCCCGTCCGCCCGGCCTGGAGAGACCCAGCCCACCCCTGTGCAGTGCCAGGCAGGGGAGCCACTGAGCATGGGGGGGGTGAAGGGTGGAAAGGGGCAAGTTACGAGGAATCTCCATCCTCACCTCATTCCTGCTGCACTTCCCGGGTCCCTCCGTCCCCGTCCCTCTTCCCCATCCCTCCCCTCCCCTCCCATCGCCCCTTCCCAGCTTCCTTCCCCAGCAAGGCCTGAGGGGGCTGAGGGAAGGCCCAGGTCCCTGGCCACAGAGGCTGCTCTGGCCTCCCCTCCCGGGGCACTGGGACCTGAGGCTCCCGCCTGCCTCCTTGGGGCTCGGGGAGGGGCTGGGCACAGGAGGGTGGGAGGGGAGGCTGCAGCAGGGCTGGGAGCTTGGCGCCCCCATTTCCCAGAAGGGCTCTGCCAGGGAGGGGCTGAGTAGGAGACTCCCCACCCTTGGCAGGGGCCCCCTTGGGTGCTGTGTGGCTGGCCTGGGGGGCGGGGAGGGGCTGGGCAGGGTCATACCAGGACATCAGGGGAGGGGGAATGTGCTTCTCCGGGGTCCTGGCCTTACGTGGTCAATGAGCGGGCGCAGGCCGACTGCCATGTCCTGGGAGATGGAGCCAAGCCCCTCCCCGGCGAGCAGGTAGATGGCGTCTGCCGCGTCCTTCAGGGCCTCCAGGACAGTCCATGCGTTCCTGGCGCAGAACATGGCGATGGTCCCTGGCAGCTGGGCCCGTAACAACTGCCCCTGCAGGAAGGCAGAAGGCAGCTCACGCCTGGCCTGGGACAGAGCCTGGGCAGGGGCTGGACCATCCCCCCATCGGCCAGCCCCCAGCGGGGGAGAAAGTCGTTCTCCTGCCGCTCTGGCAGGTGCTTTGCACCCCTGGCCCTTGAGCAGAGTCGCCCTGTCGCCTGCCTGGAGCCGCTCCAGGCCCCGCCCCCCGAGCTCTGACCCCGCCCCCCGACTCGTCTGCCCTTGCCGAGCTTGGGCTTGTTGTCATCCGACACTCTCCCCCCATTGCCTTGAGCGACGCCCTGAGTCTCCTTCCCCTGCCCCACTGCCTCCCACCGACCATGCTCTGCCCGCACCAGGGAGCAGGGACACCTCACGCCTGGCTTGCTCAGTAACGGTATAGAACAGGGGTTGCAACAGTGATGTGTCTGTTATCTCCCAGTGCAGCAACGTCTCACCTGGGCAAGCCCTGCCCCTCACCTTCTCTGGCTGGAAGATGATACTGCCCAGGCCCTGCAGACAGAGCCTCCGTATCTCCGGATTGGGATCTTTGGTCCATTCCATCAGCTGTTCCTGGAGCTCCGATCTGGTGACTGTGGTGAGGATGGAAGGACTCCGGAGAAACTGGAAAGAGAAAATCAACATCAGCTGCAGGAGCAGAAATCTGCCTCTCGGTCTGTTCGTGCGCCAGCATCTTTGCCAGCTGGTCACTTCCTGCCACACAAAATCTCTGGGGGTAAGGAGCCAGCGGCTGGTGTTTGAGATGGTCCATTCCCAGAAGGGCGACTAATGTACAAGCCCCTAATGAAGCGCCAGGGAAAGGGGAATCTCTGGGTATCGCAACGTGTCCTGGAGCGAGCCGTGGCAGAAGAAAATGAAACCCCAGGCAAAGGCGAGGAGAGAGGCCCGGCCTCAGGGCGCTGGAGAAACATCTTCTCTTGTCACATGGTCCCACGGAGGCACATCCCGCCAGGAGCAATCTCACCCTGCCTCCCACCACTCTGCCCGGCCCCACTAGGATCCACGTGGGCAGAGGAGCCGGCTGGCTGTGGCGTTGCCAAGCTGCTGGCGATGGGCCCCGGTGCCTGCCTGCCTGCCTGGGACGGGACCGAGCTGCTCTGCACAAGGCCACATGTGCCTGGCAGCTCCGGAATCTCACCTCGGTGCAGAAAGTCAGGGCGATATTTCTCTGGGGCTGCTCCTCCTGACTCTGCATGATGGTGATGGCCTCTCTGAGCACCGCAGGGAGCTGTGGGGTCTGGTGCTCCACCATGGCCCTGGAACAGGACAGAGAAAATGCCCGGAGTTACCAAGGGGAGAGAGCGTCGCTCTCCCATGGCGGGGCTGAGAGGGCCAGCAGGGGCAGAGGAGGGTCTCCCACTGAGCTCCCATTGCCCAGACTCTACCTTGCGATCAAGCCCACCCCTTGGGAGAAGCGCTGGCGGGAGGCCATCATGTCCCAGCCCTGCTGCAGCTGGATACTGGCAAATTCCTTCCAGTATCTGGGCATGGAGAAAAGGGTCTTCACGGCCTCCAGGGAGGTGCTAGAGGCAATAAAAAGTCCGGGTGTCAGAACTCGACCCCAGCCCCACGCAGCGCAAACCACACAAGGCCTGGGACACTCGGCGTGGTCAGCAGCAGCCGGCCTCCCCCGGGATGGACCCAGCACCGTGTGAGGGCACGGCCCTGCCCAACGGGCCCTGGCCATGCCACAGACTCATCGAGTTTCTAGCCAGGTGGTTCCCTGGTTGTCCCCGTGGAATCAGCGTCACGGGCCCCTCCTCGTCCTGCCTGCCTGTGACACGGCCCCCCCGCCGGTCTTGTGCACTCTGTGTGTGCTCTGGCCACGCTGTCCTGGGGTGGGGTCTTGTAGGACAGAGGCCCAGCGGGCTCAACAGGCACTGAGAAAAGCCCTGATCCCTCGGCCGGGAGCACATGGGGACGTGCCGACGTGGCCCCTGGCCTGTGGTCGGAGTCAGAGGAGCAAGTGTGGCTCACACGCACACGGGCGCCCAGCACCGCTCCCTCCACACAGACCTGCCCAGAACTGCCCCTGGGCTGTAGGGACACGCACAGCAGAGGGAAAGGCAGGTCCCACAGGGGCTGAGCAGAACAAATCTGTTCTTCCCCTTCCTTTCCGCCGTTACCTCAAGGGGCTGAGGCGGCCGGATCCCTCAGGGCTGGATGTCTTCTGGGCCCTCCAAGTCCCTGGCAGGCACAGGTCCAGCACGTACTGCACCTGCCTGACGCAGACGAGGAGGAGCTGGGGAAACATTTCCAGGATGGCTTCTCGGTATCCCCAGAGGAAAAGGATCTCGTACAGCGTGTCCATTGCCTGGAGACAGGAGACAGAAATGTCACTGAGCTGTCCCCACCTGCCCATCCGCTCCCATGGCTTTGGCTGTCATCCTGCTTCCATTTTCCATTTCCTTGCGGCTTATGAGGAAGGAGGGTGAGATCCTCTGGGGGGAAGGGAGATGTGATGGCCCCTGGACCGTCTCCTGGTCCTAGAATGGACGCAGATGGGAACCTCCTGGAAAGGGCGGAAGAGTCCGGTGACGTTATTTCCCGTTCTCTGTCTTCATGGCCTAGCCCCGCCCGTCAGCTTGCCAGACGTGACCGGGGGGGCATCACTGCCCCTCTGCCGCCTGAGTAACTCCAGCGCCACAAGCAGCAGGGAGCCGGGGCGATGCCGGGAGGTCGAAGCGGTGTCGGTGCAGACCCCACGTTGCTCCCGGCGACTGGCTTTCCATCACATCCCGGGTTTCAGGTCCTCGTTTTCGCTCCCCCGTCGTACTGGGCTGCTTGTGCCTTCTGGGCTAATGCTCATGAGGAAGGTCCTTGCTGATCTCAAACCGGGATCCCTGGGTCCGGCTCTGGGGTTGACCATCTGTCTGGCTCGTGCCTGTCACTTGCTCCCAGGCCTTCCGAAGGTTGGATCGCTCCTTTGCTCTTCCACGAAATCCCCCCAAGATCCCAAACTACTTGACCTGGGTCAATGGGAACTTCTGTCGGGTCAGTTCCGATCCTCGTGACCCAGTTGTAGGGACCCCGGCCGTGCTGCTTGTGTCACTCTCTCGGATGCTCCGGCTTCGGGTCTGGCTTCCCTGGCTCCTCTGCCACCATGTAGTCCTCAGTTAGGGAGACAGTTTGGCTATGTCTAGACTACATCCCTTTTTCGTAAAAGGGATGTAAATTAGACGTATCGCAATTGCTAATGAAGTGGGGATTTAACTCTCCCCCGTTTCATTAGCATAAAAATGGCTGCCACTTTTTTTCCGCATGGAGCTTTGTCAGAAAAAAGCGCCAGTCTAGACGCTGATCTTGTGGAAAATAAAGCCTTTTCCGAAAGATCCCGTATCACTCTATGAGAGAGGACTCCTTGGGGTGCTTCCCAGAGTGCTGGCAAAGCCACTGACACTTTCCTCCTGGCTCTATGGGGTTTCTCACCACCCCGTCCTCTGGGCCAGATCTCCTGGTCTCGCCCAGCCAGCGCACAGGAGCCCTCCCTCCCATCCACCCAAGAGCAATACAGACACTCAGCAGGGAACCGCAGCAGATGCCCCAGTTTGGAGGAAAGTGACGGCGCAGACAACAAGAGAGGAGCTGGCAGAAAGCAGCTCAGGCGGGGAGTTGAACCCCAGGTGCTCGGCGAGTTTCTACTTGATTCCCCCAGAGCTAGTGGTGCCCCCTCCAATGCTGACAGGGCGCTGGACTGGGACCCGGTGGAGAGGGCTCCCTGGGTCCCCTACCCCTCCGGCTGCTAGGCCGCACTGCCCTGTGTGAAGGGAGCTGCAGTGCTGACTTGGAGCATCATGGTGCATGCGGGGTTGACCACGAAGTGAGGGGCCTCAGAGGCCGGACACCCCCTCCGGAGGGGAGCAGGGGGGCTCTCCCCGTGACACGGCTGTGTGCCCAGTGTGCAGTGGGGCCGTGGCCTGACACTAAGAGGGGTTGAAGCCCCCTTCCCCCCCACAGATGCAGCATCCTCCCTGTAGTGGTGAGTTCCCTGCGGGACAGCTCCAGTGTCACTTACAGCCAGAGACACGCTGCGGCTCCTCTCCTCCCGGTGGCTCTTCCGGAGCGCGTCCAGCAGCTGCTGCAGCACCTGCCGGGGGAGCTGTGGTTCTTCCCCCACGGCCTTCCACAGCTCCCTGGCACCTCTGCAAGGTGAGAAACCAAAATCAGAGCCTCCCTGCTTGGCCCCCTCCTGCCTCCCCAGGGAGAGGCTGGGAAGGGGGCAGGAAAGGGGCTCTCAAAAGAGACCCTGGGGGGCAGGGAAGCTGAGGCAGGAGAGTTCCTTCCACAAGCTCTGCATTTATTCCCTTCCCGTAGCAGCCGTCCCCTCAGGAGCTGGGCCTGGGCATCTTCTCTTCGGAGGCCGGGGCAGCCCTGTGCCCAGCAGGGAGCTGGATCCATCCCTGTCTCCGGCCAGGCCCTTCCTGCGCTCTGCCCTGGCAGGGGGGGGGAAGGGAAATCAGGGACTGAGGTGGTAACAGCCTCTCCCTACCTGTCCCATGGCAGCGCGTGGGCCACGCAGGCGGGAACCACGTCCCGGGGGTGGGCGCGAGCCAGCAGGGCGATGGTCCCCAGCGCGGCTCCTCTGGCTCTGGGATCCCCGACGTCGCGCAGCCAGCTGAAAATCTTTCCCACGGCGTATCCAATCTGGAGGGAGCCACACAGCTGAGGGGGGATTGATCGCGAGCGGCCTCCTGCCAGGCCGCCCCCCGGCAGACGGCGCTGGGGGAAGGGCAGGAGCTTCACCAGCGTGGGGCCGAGGGAGAAAAGGCCCCGTTGAGAGGCCTGTTGGGAACGTGACCCCCGAGTCTTTTCCCCAAGAGACCTGCCTGGCGAAGGGCCCAGGGCTCTGCCTGGCTGAGAATTCCCAGCAGAGCCAACTGCAGCAACGCGGCCGCACGCCCCACGAGGCAGGTTGGTTCTAGGGGCCCTGGACAAGGCCTTCTCCTGGGGTCATTTGCTGACCCTGCTGCTGCCCCCAGTGCAGCCTTGGGAAGTCAACAAGCCGCTCTGGGCTCCAGTTCCCGGGTGTCTCGCGGGTCGAATTCCTGCCTCCCCGGCGGGCGATGGGGCTTAATTGAGCAGGGGAGCGACTGATGCTCAGAGCCTCCTAGAAAGGGGCTGAGCCGACCTGCCCCGCACCCTGACCCTGTGCCCCAGGGCCGGTTTCCTCAGAGCCAGTTCTCCCAGCCCCTCTCTCCACACGCCCTGCCCCTCGCCGGGCGTCTCTTACTCGCTCCATGCGGGCGCTGTGCTGGGACACGGTGGCTCTTGGCGCCTCCTCTGCCGCCTGAAAGCTCTCCAGGGCGGGGGCCGTCAGAGCCTTCAAGGCTTCCAGCAGCAGGGCTGTGGGCTGGGCTGAGGCAGGCGGCTCCCCGAGGGTCTGCAATGAACAGGGACAGAGCCTGTTGGGACTGAGCATTTCCACTGGGCAGCTGCCCTGGGACACTCGCTCCCTGGGGGCTGGCAGGGCCTAGTGAGCACAGAGGAGCCACCTGAGACCTTTTGTGGAGCAGCCTCACCCGGTGCCGAGGGTTCTCCCATCTCTCAGCCCTTCCCTGGTCCCCTCTGCCTGAGGAGAGATGGGAGCCTCTCAGCCGGGGCAGGGACCCCAAGGGCCACCCCACTTCCTCCATTCCCTGCATCCCCCTCCATAGAGCCCCTTGTCCTAGGCAGGTTTCTCCCCTAAGTGACCGGGGATTTGTGGCTGGTTCTTTGGGACCGGAAAGACCCGTTCGGGGTAGGTGGGATTGGGTTCTAGATCCCCTCACCTGTGTGTTAGGCCCAGGGCTGATTGGGGCACAGAGGGAACTGTGGTGTCTGAGGGGTTTTGAGCGGTCTGACTGGTTTGTGACCTGTTTGGGAAGGTCTCTGGTCTGGGGCTGTAAAGCGTCCTTGTGTTGAGCAATTCACCCTGAGCCAACACCCTTAGCAGTGCACAGACCTGGCCCGGTCCGTCACAGTGGTATAGTCGGCAGGATCCTCAGATCTTGGTCAATTAAGCTTTGGATCAGACCCTCAAGCGGTTCTAAATTTTATTTTTGGGTGTAGAGAGTTTGATTGGTTAAAGAGCAGCTGCAATGAGTCAGCAACTACATGAGAGTCTTGACCGAAAGGCTCTAGAAGATTTGTGATTGGAGACAATCACTGAATTCAGAGAGAAAGCTTTTAAGCCGGAACTGAGGTCTTTGCTAATACGAAATGACCAGCAGGGAAGGGAGCAGTGCCCACCCGGTGCCAGGGATGCTGTTGCAGATGAAATTAGAAAGCAGCAGGCATTGAAGGAATCGAGCTGGAACATGGGAAGGCCCTTGCCGACGTGCGTCGAAAGGCGGGGGAGGCGGATGCCGACGTGCGTCGAAAGGCGAGGGAGGCGGATGCTGAGAGGGAGCGAAAGGTGAAGGAGGCCAGGGCTCGCTGACAGGACATCGCATTCCATCCTCACTAGGGCCTGCCTTGCCCAGCGCCTAGCAGAGCCGATGGGGCCAAGGGGGAGATGCAGAGGCAGATTCAGGAGGCTGTGGAGAGCATGCTGGCCATGGGCATCCCCTACTGTGATGGTGCCTAAAAAGGACAGGACCACGAGGCTCTGCATGGACTAGAGGAAGCTGAATGCTGTCACGCAGCCTGACCCCTTCCCCACACTCAGAATAGAGAATCTGTTGGACACGCTGGGGGAGGGGACTGTGTTTATAAGTACTCTGGTCCTGACTAGGGGGTACTGGCAGAGTCCCCTAGATGCTGATGCATGGGACAAATCTACGTTCATAGTGGAGTCGGGCCTGTGTGAGTTCAAGGTGCTGCCCTTTGGCATGCGGAATTCCAGGGCCACCTTCCTGGGGCTGATCACGGAGGTCCTGCAGAGCCCATTCCAGCACTTATTTTGATGACCTGGCCATCTTTAGTAAGTCCTGGCGGGATCACCTCAGTCACACAGGGGTGGTGCTGCGGCGGCTCGGGGAAGCCAACCTGATTGTCAAGGTGTCCAAATGCAGGATGGGGGCTGCCGAAGTGACTGTCTAGGGCACAGGGTGGGCAGTGAGTTGGTGCGCCCTGAACCCCTGAGGGTGGAGGCCATTAAGAACTGGCCTATCCCCCAAATGAAAACGCAGCTCCAGTCATTTGTGAGCCTGGCCAGCTACTACAGGAGGTTTGTGAGAGGGGTCAGAGACGTCATAGCTCCGATCACAGACCTCACAAAGCAGGAGAGGCCGGACCGGGTGGTGTGGTCGGAGGCCCGTGAACAGGGCTTCCAAAGCATAAAGAATGTCTTGGCCAAGGAACCTGTGCTGGCCAGCCCGGATTTCAACATCCGACATCGGGCTGGGGGCGGTGCTGATGCAGGATGGGGTAGGTGACAAAAGGCACCTCGTGACCTTCCTCAGCAAAAAGCTGTTCCCCCCGGAGAAGCATTATGCTACAATTGAGCAGGAGTGTTATGCCATCGTGTGGGCTGTCAAGCAGCTCAAACCCTATCTGGACAACAGGAGGTTCACTGTGCTGAGCAGCCATGCCTCACTGGCTTGCCTGAAGAAGGCCAACGGCACCAACTCCAGGTTGCTCCACTGGAGTCTGGTCCTTCAGGAGTACGACACGGACATAGTCCACGTAAATGGGAAGGAAAATACTGTGGCAGATGCCTTGTCTAAGGCTGGGGGACCCATGTGATACCCTCACTGATGTTACTGGCATCACTTCCTGCATCAGTTTTGTGTTGGGGGTGTCACGTTACTGGATTTTAAGGGGATCAGACAGGTCACTGTTGCACCCAAGGGCGGGGGGAGGGGTTGTCCCAAAGTCTGTACCAAGGAGGCCATGTGAGATGTCAAATGAAAGCTTGTGCTCTACTGATTGTGTGTGTGTTATTCATCTACTTGTGTGATATCTGTAAGTGGATTTATAAATATGTAACCTGTGTTGATGCCGGAAGATTCTCTGTCTGAGAAAGAACAGTGGGCCAGAAATGGTCAGTCAGTGACTATGCTAATTAGCAAGTCTCCAGGGATAAGGCTCTCAGAGAGGCTAATACACACCTGAGGAATGTGTCTGCAAACCAGCCAATATCATGACTGCTGACATGGGACACAGGGATAGGTCACTGGGCCATGTAACCTGCTCCAGCTTGGAAGAGACCAGGAATGGATATAAAGTGCTATGAGGCACACTCCATCTTGCCTTCATTTCTGCTACTAATTCCAGATGCAGCCTTGCGAGGAACAGAGCGCTGGGAAAATCGTTGGCCCATCCTGACATAGGATGTACTCCAGAGACTTTTAAGATAGCAGTTTGTAACATCTCTGCTAAGAGCCTGCGTCGAGAACTTGGTGATTCAATGCATGTCATGTATTCTCCTTCACAGCCTTACGCTCGTGCTTTAGATTCTAAAGGATTGACCCAGTGCGATCTTGTGGGTAGATCCAAAGTGTAAATTGACTGGGGATTTGTGGCTGGTTCCTTGATAGAGGAAGACCCATTCAGGGTAGGTGGGATTGGATACTGTAACCCCTCACCTGTGTGTTAGGCCCGGTGCTCATTGGGGCACTGAGGGGTTTTGCACAGTGTGACCAGTTTGTGACCTGTTTGGGAAGGTCTCTGGTCTGGGGCTGTAAAGAACATAAGAACATATAAGAACATAAGAACGGCCGTACTGGGTCAGACCAAAGGTCCATCTAGCCCGGTATCCTGTCTGCCAACAGTGGCCAGCACCGGATGCCCCAGAGAGGGTGGACCGAAGACAATGATCAAGCGATTTGTCTCATGACATCCTTCTCCAGCCTCTGACAAATAGAGGCCAGGGACACCAATTCTATCCCCTGGCTAATAGCCTTTTATGGACCTAACCTCCATGAAATTATCTAGCTTCTCTTTAAACTCTGTTATAGTCCTAGCCTTCACAGCCTCCTCTGGCAAGGAGTTCCACAGGTTGACTACGTGCTGTGTGAAGAACTTTCTTTTATTAGTTTTAAACCTGCTACCCATAAATTTCATTTGCTGTCCTCTAGTTCTTGTATTATGGGAACTAATAAATAACTTTCCTTTATCGGCCCTCTCCACACCACTCATCATTTTATAGACCTCTATCATATCCTCCCTCAGTCTCCTCTTTTCCAAACTGAAAAGTCCCAGTCGCTTTAACCTCTCCTCATATGGGACCTGTTCCAAACCCCTAATCATTTTAGTTGCCCTTTCCTGAACCCTTTCCAAGGCCAAAATATATTTTTGAGGTGAGGAGACCACATCTGTACACAGTATTCAAGATGTGGGCGTACCATAGCTTTATACAGGGGCAGTAAGATATTCTGTGTCTTATTTTCTATCCCTTTCTTAATAATTCCTAGCATCCTATTTGCCTTTTTGACCGCCGCTGCACACTGTGTGGAAGTTTTCAGAGAACTGTCCACGATAACTCCAAGATCTCTTTCCTGATTTGTCATAGCCAAATTAGCCCCCATCATACTGTACCTATAGTTGGGGTTATTTTTGTATCATCCACAAACTTTACTACCTCACTGCTTACTCCTTTCTCCAGATCATTTATGAATAAGTTGAAAGGGATTGGTCCCAGGATTGACCCTTGGGGGACACCACTAGTTACCCTTCTCCATTCTGAAAATTTACCATTTATTCCTACCCTTTGTTTCCTGTCTTTTAACCAGTTCTCAATCCAAGAAAGGAGCTTCCCTCTTATCCCATGGCCTTGTAATTTACACAAGAGCCTTTGGTGAGGGACCTTGTCAAAGGCTTTCTGAAAATCTAAGTAAACTATATCTACTGGATCCCCCTTGTCTGCATGTTTATTAACCCCTTCAAAGAACTCTAAGGGTATGTCCACACTACCCCGCAAGTTCGAACTAGCGGGGTAATGTACGCATACCGCACTTGCAAATGAAGCCCAGGATTTGAATTTCCCGGGCTTCATTTGCATAAGCCGGGCGCCGCCATTTTTTAATCCCGGCTAGTTCGAACCCCGTGCCGCGCGGCTACACGCGGCACAGAGTAGCTAGTTCGGATTAGGCTTGCTAATCCGAACTAGCTGTACTCCTCAGTCCAGCGGCTCTAGCACCCATGATGTCTGCGCGGAAAGGACTGAGAATGGATCCCACCCGGAAACCCCCTCTGCCTTCCCCACCCGGCAGCGTGTGGCGCCGCCTCCCCACTGGCAGGAACCATGCGCAGGGCAGGAAGTAGCTGAGACTGAAGGAGTGAATCTCCCTGCCGACGAGAACCCCAGACCGAGGGCTCCGGGCCAGTCCCCAGTGCCAGGCCGATTCTGCTTCTGCTGCTCACAGGCAGGTGTGATGTTGGTGCTGGAAGTTACCACCCGGGCGCTGCGCTTGTATTTCAAACGTGGGCTACTGGGAGAGCTCAGCTGGAGGCTTGGCCAACCCCCGTGACAGGGTCTTTCATAATCAGGACAGGAACATCCGGTGACTAAGACGTGAACTAATGTCTCCTGTTCCTAGCCCGGTATGGGGTGGTCAGCCAATAACAACGCAGGTAGGAATTTTCTTCCAAGTTTCTTCCAAGTACCGACCAGTTTCTTCCAAGTATCAAGGGAGACAGGAAATGCTCCGCTGTCCAAAAAGCGACTTCTTACAATGTGTAAGCAGGGAAGAGTTTAGCTAGTCTGTCAGGATTTCTTGTTTTCCTTGTTTGGGGATATGGAAATAATGTCTGAGCTTCTTAGTGCTTTTTCCTCACACTTTTCTAACTAAGTCTTCAGACCAGGGACTTTCCCTGAGTACCTGTGTCAAATGGTGGCTCTTTCCAGCTAGCCAAATTACTATGCTTGCAACTGTAGCTTTGTTTTCACAGTAAGAGTTTGTTCTGTTTTCTAATTAACCGGTATTGGTTGATTTTTGTGACCTGGAAGGTCTGTCTCTGTGGACCTGCAGGCCTCTGACTGAGGGGTCAGCCACCAGAGACTGCAGCTTGATTTTCTCTTTTCTTTTTTCAAGCTTCTTTGAGGGAAAAGAGCTTGGGGTACCCCTGGCTGGTTTCAAGTGTCCGCCCCTGTTTGTGGATTAAAAGCACTCGATGTGAGCAGTGGATCCCCCAAAATCTGGGTATTAGGATTGGGGCGGGAAGTTTTTGTACCAGCGCTTGTAGAGGCAAGGTTTTGGAGTGCTATTGCAGGCCCCCAACTTCTGCATTCATCCTGCCGGAGTGGGGAACAGCCTTGACAGGGTTGCTAGTCAAGTGAGTAGCAGCACTTCACTGACCTCAGGTAGTGCCAATCACAGCTGATGAGCTTTGCTGTGAATGTTCAGCATGCAAGCCGTGGCTGCTGCCTAAAAAGAACTGAGTCAGGCCTGGAGCGGTGACTTGCTCATGGGACAGACTCCATCTTGGGACAGACTTTCACAGGAGAACAATGGGATTCCCACCCCATGGGCAGGGGGACAAAGGGGCTCTGAGGGTTCCTCCATTTTCATCTTCATTGCTGTCTTCACTCTGGCAAATCCACTATAAAGGATCTCGGCCACAAACTGAAGCCTGAAGTGGCCCCAGAGTGGTCGGCAGGAAGACTCGCTCCTTCAGTCTCAACTACTTCCTGTCCTGCCCGTGGTTCCTGCCAGTTCGGTGGTAGCGCCACACGCTGCCGGGTGGGGAAGGCAGAGGGCGCTTCAGAAATACATCCAGCCTAGGAGAGGACGTATTCCTGAAACTTGCCCTAAGACAGCCGTTCATTTCATCTCCTACACGCCGGCACAAAGAGCTTTGCAGTCGGTGAATATAATTTGAGTCCTTTAACAATATTAGGCTCAACCTTTTTTTTCTTTCTTTTATTAATAAACCTTCCTATTTTCAATTCTATGGGATGGGCACTGCAAGCTCTTTTCGGTAAGCTCTGAGGTTTCAATTGACCTGGGCGGGTGACTGGCTCTTAAGGATCAGAGGAACCTGTTTGGATTTGATGGGATTTGTTTTCATAACCTCTCACCTGTATGTAGTAACAAAAGGGCCTGACCGTGGAGGCCTAGTGTGAGGCCTAAGACCTGAGCAACCGTCAATGCTTTGCTAACATAAAGCAAAGCTAAGCAGTGAGCAAAAGGCAGGTCCTGCAGACAGAAGCTTGGGAAGGACAGGGCTGCCGATATTGCAGAGGTCCGAGGCACAGGCCATGCACGCAAACATTCCGGGAGGATGGTAACAGAACATTTCCCTGCAGAAACAGCTCGGTCCCAGCACACTCCCCGTAGACAAGGGACTTACCGACCCAGGTTCAGCACAGGGTCGGGATGACAGCACTATGGATAGGGATGTTTGGATCAAACCACCAGGTACAAGGTAATTAGTTGTGTTTAGTAGGTTCGTCTGGAGGTGTCAACCTAATACCTTTAAGGGTGGCAGCCTGGTACATAAAGAAGTGACGTGAGGGCTACTAACTGTGAGGGCGTCGCATTTGACAATAAACCTGCTGGTCTGATTGCAAACCTTGCCTGCATCTGTCGTTTCTGGGGGCTCGTGGAGATCTCCTGTGTTGACCCAAGTGCACGGGGTCTAACGCTCTAGATTAGTGGTTCCCAAACTTTTCAGCATCACGCCCTCTTTTTGATTTTTGAGAAACCCTCATGCGTCCCCCCAATAGCAGAAAAACTTATGGGGGCAGAGGTTGATGGGGGGCTGGGTCACCTCGTGCCCCCCCTGGAATTTCTTCACCCCCCCTAGGACGGCATGCCCCCGCAGTTTGGGAACTCACGTCTAGATGACGGGAGCACAGGCACCCACACACGCAGCCGAAAGTTTGTCATCACCAACGGAGAAGGGGACCTGTCAGGAGCACCCCGGGACAACCCTGACCAGACGACACTGAACGCTGGCAGTACGAGCCCTGGCAGATACGACGCTGCAGAAGGGGCGGTGCGGGTGGTGGCCCAGAGGGCAGGAGTGTCTAAGGGGGTTGCTTGCAGGGCTTCTTGCTAGCCAGGGTGAGGAACAGAAGTGCCGTTTGGGGCTGGTTTGGATCCTTGCAGTGGAGAACCCCCCGTTCTGGGCTCTCAGTAGCCCTGTCTCTGAGCAAAGTGCCCTGACTGGCCCCTCGGTGCGGTGCGCCCAGAAATCCCCCGTGTTACAAGGCTTTATTCAGGGGAGCTGGTCACAAGGGTGAGTGTTTCCTTTCGGTCCCTGGGCCGGAGGGGGGCAGGTCATTCTCCTCTGAGACACCGGCTGGGGAGATAGTCACACGCCCCGCAGGGGACGCTTTCTACTGGCTCAGCCACAAGCCTCATTTGTAAGTGTTTCCTGTTACAGACTGGCTCGGCTATCCCTTTGAGACTTATCTACCCAGTGTCCTCTTCCCCCCAACCCCTCAATTTTTTTCCTCCGCTCCGTCCCTTATTTGTTCTTGGTTCTGGACTTCCCACAGGCTGGTCATCTGAACAAGTGGGCTGTGCCCCGAAAGCCCATGATCCCATCTACATGGTTTGTGAGTCTATAACGTGCTACCGGACTCTGTTGTTTTTTAAGTTTTTACCATAGTCATGTGGGAGCTGCTCCTTTCTAATGGGATCTGCTGGGGGGCTGGTTCCTCCTCTTCGCTCTGGTCTGCCTGGTTCCTCGTCGTCTCGGAGAGCTCCGTCTGCATCCCTGGAGCAGAAGGAAACACTGGTTTGAATGTGGTACCCATGGGCGACAGGGAAGGGAACTGGGCCCAGAGCCCTGACGTGACTTGCCCAGGCTCACACACAAGGTGCTTGCAGGGCCGAGCAGAGAGCGCCGCTCTCATGACTCTGAGCTGGGTGCTCTCCCCACTGGGCTTCCTCTAACCTAGGGGCAGCGTCTCTCCCATGGCTTGTTCTGCTCTCCTCGGTCTCGCCCCCTTCCTGGCAGTGACGGGAACAGGCCTCATTTCGCCTGTGAGCCCCCAGGAAGTGATGGCCCAGCCCAGCCCAGTTCCCAGCTGTGAGCTGCTGAGACTGTGGGATGGGGTGACCCTCTGACTCCTTTGTAATGGTTTTGTTCATTATCTAAGCTCAGTTGCTGGTGTCCACACTCAATACCCAGCACCCCCAGGCTGAAGCCTCGATCCCCAGCACGGGCTGAAGTCCCAAGGCCTGGGAACCCCTCGGGGCTCAAAGCAGAGGTTGAGGGGCTGAAGCCAAACGGGAGCTGGGATTGGCAGGGCTGGATCCCGAATCCCCAGTGCTCACCGTGCAGCAGAAGCCGCCTGAGCCCCTGGGCAGACCTGGGGATGGTGCCCCCGAACGTCAGTGGAAGTGCAGGGCAGTCGCAGGGACAGACCCACCCTCCTCTCTCCCTGCCCCTGGCAGTTTGGAGCTGGGAAGCCAGAGCCGGGCAGGGCAGGGCGGCTTCTCCTCTGTCTGGTGCCATGGTGCAGGCAGCCTGGCTGTTCCCTCCTCTCCAGCAGCTGCTGCTGGTGCAGGGGTTGGAGCTGCCCCTCAGCTCCCATGCAAGGTTCCCTGGAAGTCGCGTCCCTGCGCGGGCGCGAATCCCTTTTCTGCTCTCTGAGCCCCTCACGATCCAACCTGCAGCCCCTGACAAGTGCCGCATGGGGTGGCAAGAGAAGCACATGTCCCCCAAGCACCCTGGGCAGGGAGGCCAAGGGCCCGAGCTGGGGATGCCGCTGCCAGTGAGTGTGGGGGGCCATGGCCCTGCTGCCAGGCCCGGACCCTGCCCCACTAGTTCCCCAGACCCCATCGGATGGAGAAAGCGGTGGGGCAAGGGCAGGGCAAGGTCACGGAGGAGGTGGGGCCTGGGGCAGAGGGCGGTTCTGTCCCTTTTACAGGCTGGGAGAAAGGTCACGTGGCTGGTGGCCCCCGTGTCACCCTCACTGGTCAACCCTGATTACGCCTGTACCTGAGGGGACCCCCTTAGCCAGGCCCCCATGACCCCCTTTCTCCCGCTGGGCCTGGCAGTTTTTACAGCACACGGGGTGGGGGGAGGGGGAAGAACCCGCATCATTTTTATTAATTTCCTTCAACTCGCTTGAATTTGAGCGATTTTACCAGGTGTCCCGCTCTCCCCACAGGGCAATTGGTTCTCAAAGGTTTTGACCCTGGACCCATCCCCCTCAACGCGCAACTTTCCCTGGATCACCAGCCACCCCCCCAGGGGAACAAAATGCCTTCGCTTCGCTCTAAAAACCTTAAATACTCAATTATTCATATTAAACGACTGGAGCTATAATATGGGGGGGAGGGTTGGGGGGTGTATAACCGGTAAGAAAGGAGACTTTATTAATGAAAATCAAATAATTAACCAAATCAGGAGCTTTAACTTTATCATGTTAGTTCACCAAACATCAATTTATATAACTAAAATATTAATTTATGTCCAAAACAAGTGGCTTCAATATTCTCTTTATTTATGGCAGGGGTGAGGAAACTTTTCTGGGTTGGGGGCCATTGATCCCCAGAAAAATCAGTCGGGGACCAGAAAAAAGTGAGAGGGAAAAACCCTCCAAACAACAAAAGCAATAAAACATCCCCCACTGCTGTGGCCACCACTGCAACACTTCACTCCTCTGCCGCTCCAGCCCCAAGGAGAGCAGGGGAGAGAAGAGAGGAGCAAGAGTCAAGGCTTCCCATGGGGCAGATTAACTCTTTTGACCGGGGATAGTAGATTTTGTGCTCCCTAGGCTTTGGGTGAGGCCAAAATGAGGGGTTCAGTGAGTGGGAGGTGGCTGCCAGGGCATGGGATGAGGACAGTGGTGCAGGCGGGCGTGCGTGGGAGGTAGAGTGCTGGAGCGGGCTGGGAGATTGGGTGAGGTCTGACCAGGCGAGAGGGTGCAGGAGACAGCTGGGAGGGAGGGTGTGCAAGGGGGCCAGCCCCTCTCTGCCAGAGCATCAGGCACTCGCTGGATTCCAGCGTCTGAGGAGCCCATGGCTGCCCCAGGAGAAGCCCTAACGCTCCAGGCTTGTAGAGTGACTGGTGGGAGTGTCCCTCACATGCTCCCCAGTCACCGGGCGGGTTGTAGACTCACCTGTGAGATCTTCCTGGCTGTTGTCTGGGCTCTCCTGCAGCTTCTCCTCCTCTCGCTCTTCCTGGTCCTCCACTGAGTTCTTCGTCTTCCTGGTCTTCTTCAGGGAGAAGTGTGTCCATCTTGTGGGCGAGGAAGCTGTTGTCTCCTCCTCAGCCTCTGCCAGGGAGCTGCCACACTGGCCACAGACACAGAGTTTTTTCAGGCCAGATAGGAGCTTCCAGGAGCCTCTGGTTTTCTTGGGCTCCTCTGGCAAGGCCTGCTCCTCCTGGCTGAGGCCGGAGCATGCCTCGGCTGCTGCAGGTTGGACCACCACCCTGAGCACCTGGCTGTGTCTGTGCTCCCTTGAGGTGAGTCTTCGCAAGAGGCAACGCAGCCTGGAAGAAAAAGAAGGAGCCAGTGGGGTTTTTCTGTTCTTCCGGAAAGGCAGGGAAATATTCTGCCCAGGAGTCACACATAAGAGCGGTCTCCTGAACCCATGCGCTCCTGTAAGAGCCAGAACTCGTCCATAGAACCCAGCCAAAGGTGAAGACACATGGGGCCGGGAGTGACACAGGGATTCTTGTGGGGAATTTCTAGGGCCTGTGTTGTGCAGGAGGTGAAACTCGGGGAGCAGGGCTGTGCCTTCTGGCCTTACAGCCTGGGACTCTAGGAGCTGATGACCGTAAAGTTGTCTTGAAGTGCTGGTGAGAACGTTGCTGTTCATACGATAGGAGGGGCTTTGTCTGAGGTCTGTCTATCTGTTTGCTTGTTTGTTTGTTTGTGTATAAAAAGGGGATTTTCTACAGAAATGCTGTTATAGAAGTGGCTGAAGTTCATCCTACATTTACTCTTAAGCTTTGTCTAGACTACAGGCTTCTTGCGTAAGAAGCTTTTTGTGGAAGAGATTGTCTACAAAAACATCTTGCACAAGAGAGCATTGCTTTTTCACTACTCTTTTGGAGTATGTCTACAGTAGCCACCGTAGTTCGAACCAGGTGGCTAATGTAGTTATTCGAAGTTGCAAATGAAGCCCGGGATTTAAATATCCCAGGCTTGATTTACATGTTCCCGGGCGCCGCCATATTTAAATGCCCGGTAGTTCGAACTACCTGCCCGCGGCTACACGCGGCACGGGCTAGGTGTGACGTAGTGGGGGTACCTGGCTGGTTTCTATGCTGCTGGCTCTGGGGTAACCCCCACTGGCTGCCGTGGGTACCACGACCCAGCAAAACAGGATGAGTCAATATGCAAACCAGTGGCCAGACACCCCCCATGGAGAGGAACAAAGGAAGGTGAAATGCTGCCCTGGCTGGGGGGCAGGGCTGGAAGTTAGTTGGTTGGTTGCTGGCTGTCGGAGAGCATGGAGGAGACAGCCTAGGGGAAGGGGCTGGAGTTTAGGGGCCCAGTCTCCCCCATCTCAAGGGGGCCTGAGGCATCCTAGCCCAGCTCTGGGACCAGATTACATCTATGCTGTGCTGTATCCTGGAGAGGCAATAAACTTCCTCTATTCCACCGGCTGGTGCAGTCCGTTTGTGCCATTTCGGGGTGCAGGAGACGGGGGACCCCCAACGCGCCATCACACTAGGTAGATTGAATTAAAGCTCCTAATTCGAACTACCATTACTCCACATTACTACTCGTAGTGTGGACACACCAAAAAAGAGTATTGAAAAAGCAATGCGCTTTTGGGAACAAGAGCGTCCAAACTGCCTGGATGTTCTCTTGTAAGTAAGCAGTGATTACTATGGATAGAATGGCTACCAGGGCACCTGTGCTTTTTCCTCTTCCCTTTTCTTACACAAAATACCCCTCTAGCCTGTCCTCACACACCTTTTTGCAAAAAACTTTTTTGTGAAAAGGAATTATTCCTCGTAGACTGAGGAATACCTACACCGGGAAAACCCCTCTGTTCTTTGGTTTGACTTGCGCAAAAAAGTGCTTGAGATGTGGACGGACGTTTTTGACCAAAAACTCTACAGTGTAGATCTAGTCAGCACTCACCATCCTACCGGTGGCAGGGAAGCTGCTGCTGGTGGCGGGTTTGGTAGGGGGACACGGGCTGATCCAGGCAGGTGTCTGCTGTCCCCAGGGCTGGTAGTGGGGCCAGAATCGTATGGTGGCTGTCCAGCTGCTCCTGGGACAGGGCCACGTGGGTTGACTGGTTTAATATTACTACTCTGTAAACTGTGTATGAACTGTAAACAGTGGTTGGAGACTCCTTTCTGAGGGGGACGAAGGCACCCATCTGTTACCCTGACAAGTCATCTCGGGAGGTGCTGCCTGCCAGGGGCCCGTATCTGAGACATTACAGAGGCACTATCAAGGAATATCCACCCCTCTGACTACTACCCCATGCTACTCATCCATGTGGGCACTAATGATACTGCAAGGTGTGACCTTGAGCGGACCAAGAATGACTACCGGGCTCTGGGAGTATGGGTGAAGGAGTTTGGAGAGCTGGTGGTGTTCTGTTCAGTCAGGCACAGAGAGGTGCATCATGGAGGGGAATGCCTGGCTGCGAAGATGGTGTTGCCAGGAGGGCTTTGGCTTCCTTGACCACAGGATGCTGTTCCAAGAAGAAGGACTGCTAAGCAGGGATGGGGTTCACCTTTGGAGGAAGGGGAAGAGAGTATTTGGGCACAGACTGGCTAAACTAGGGAAAAGGGCCTTAAACTAGGTTTGACGGTGGCAGGTGACCAAAGCTCATAGGCAAGTGAAGAACATGGAGACCTGGAAGATGGGTCGGAAATGGGAGGGAGCATGGGCTGCAATAGCAGAGGTAAAGGAGGGACAAAGCAGAACTGGGGACAAAATCAAATCTGTATCTTAGATGCCTGTGTACAAATGCAAGGAGGGCGGGGAATAGGCAGGAAGAACTTGAAGTGCTAGTAAATAAACACAACTATGACACAGTCGGTATCACAGAGACTTGGTGGGATAACACACGTGATTGGAATATTGATAGAGAAGGGTACAGCTTGCTCTGGAATGATAGGATCAGGAATGCAGGGGAGCAGTCAGGAATTCAAAAGCACAACTGGTTTGCAGCTAGCAAGGGATGTGACGGGTAAGAAAGGTTCCTCCAGGCATATTAGCATTAAGAGGGTTATCAGAGAGGGTGTGGGGCCCTTACTGAATGAGGGAGGTAAACTAGTGACAGATGATGTGGAGAAAGCTGAAGTACTCAATGCTTATTTTGCCCCTGTCTTCACAAACACATTAAGCTCCCAGACTACTGCACTAGGCAATGCAGTAATCAGTGGTTGGAGACTCCTTTCTGAGGGGGACGGAGGCACCCATCTGTCACCCTGACAAGTCATCTCGGGAGGTATGCTGCCTGCCAGGGGCCCGAATCTGAGACATTACAGAGGCATTGTCTAGGACAATCCGGCCCTCTGACTACTACTGTTGGAGGCAAAAGAGGAGCAAGGGGAGAGTTAAAATGGATGTTGTTCTCTTTCTCACCCGTTAATGATGTCATTCGGTTCCCTAAACTGTTAAAGTGTTATCTGTTAACCCCCTCTCCCTTCCCTGAGTGAGTGCACAAGAATGTCTAAGGTGGACACAGAGGCGGGAAAACTCTGAGGTAAACAGCAGGAGTAAACAACAGTGCACAGGGCCCGAGAGGCCCAGAGACACAGAAGCTGCATGTGGCTGATCCTAAAAGGAGAGAGGAACAGACACACAGTGGGTTGACCACCAAGCGGAGCCTCCCAGAACGCCCTGCGCTCGGATCGCCTGGCCAGTGGACCTGCTTGGGAGCCAACTTGGGAAGATCAAACAACATGAACTGCCTTCTGCTCGCCTTATCATCCTGCCTGGGACTGCCAGTGAGGTTGAGTGTGTGAGTGAGATTCCCCTCCCGCCCCAGTTTTAACTGAATAAACAAACCCTTTACACTGCTATGTGGTGATCCCCAATTTTCACCTCTAATACCATTAGGTCACAGACATCTACACCTCTAATATCATTAACTCATCCCCCTCCTGTTCTGCAATGTGATTTGTCCTTTTCATATTTGGTATATATGGTTGTGACTACTTTCTTCCACTATTTGATCTGAGGAAGTGGGTCTGGCCCACGAAAGCTCATCATCTAATAAACCATCTTGTTAGTCTTTAAAGTGCTACATTGTCCTGCATTTTGCTTCAGCTACCCCAGACTAACACAGATACATTTCTATCATTATTGAAGAGATTGACTCCTCGGAATGGATTTCACCTGTAGTAGTGACACAGAAGAAGGATGGAGGCATTCGCCTTTGTGTGGACTTCAGGGAGCCAAATAAAGCTATTGTGATTGACATTGAATACTTCACCTTGAAGAAGTATTTGCAGAACTCCCTGGAGCAAAGATGTTTTCTACTTTTGATTTGCAGAGCGCGTACCACCAGGTTATGTTGCATGAAGATAGCAGAGACCTCACAGCATTTATTAAACATGAGGAACTATTTCGTTTTAAACAGGTTCCATACGGTCTTGCATCTGCCCCAAGGGCCTTCCAAAAAATGATGTAATTGATTCTGAAGAATCAACATGGAGTTCAGTGCTATCTGGATGATAGTATCGTGTTTGGCAATACTTCTGAGGAGCACGACAATAATCTGCAATCTGTACTAAACTGCATCAGCACAGCAGGCCTCAAGCTCAATATGTCTAAATGCAAATTTAGACAAACAGAACTCTCCTTTCTGGGGCATACAATTTCACCGGCTGGACTAAAACCTGATCCAGATCATATTCTAGCCATTTCAAATGCTCCTCCTCCAACTGATTTGCAAACCTTACGTTCCTTCTTGGGTGCAACCTCCTGGTATGTAAAATTCATTCCCAATTATGCTTCTGTCATTGAACCGCTACAAGAATTACTACGGAGAAGTTCAACCTTGATTGTACATAGTCCAGTACTTGCACTATTCAGTCCTGCGTTGCCCACAATTGTGACTACTGATGCTTCTGATTATGGACTTGGGGCTGTCCTCACACAACTTCAAGAGGACAACACAGAGGACTGTTGCATTTGCTTCAAGGACACTGAGTGATGCTGAGAGAAAATATTCTACAGTTGAAAAAGAAGCACTTGCCTGTGTCTGGGCTAGTGAAAAATGGAGAACTT